>NC_091014.1:68252721-69663472 GCF_041296385.1 Aphelocoma coerulescens | reverse complement strand
TTTGTACCCTGGCACAGAAGCTGCCCACTCAGTTTATCAGTTACCAGTGTGCGCCGAGTGGGAGGAACAGAGGATGTTCCTATCATCAGGAAGTCATCACGATCTATTGTGCTGACTTTGCGTGACTTTATCAAAGAGAGAGGGGAAGAGAAAAAAAAGCCATTCATTGAGCACATTTGTTTTCAGGCAGTACAGAAAGAGGAGCTGTCTTCAGTTTTAAGTGTGTTGATTGAGAAGTATTTTCACACCAGCACATCGTGACTAATACTCCATGCAGTCATGTTCCTGCCTGCCACTTTCTGATGTGGTTTGTGTGCAGCTGCAGGAAGATGTTCATTTAACCCCAAGCACCTGACAATGTGAAGGAAAGGCTGCTTGTGCTCAGAATGCTGCTGTAGCAAAAGAACTTTCTGGAATAAGGATTGCACCTTCATAGCTTTGTATTTCGGAGGGGCAGCCATAGGGGATGGGAGCTGTGAGGAAATTGTTGGGACAGAAGGACACAGGACAAATGCATGTCTGGCTGAGCTCTTGAAGACTGTTACTAAATGTGGGGGGAAGCAAAAACATCTTCTTGCCTTACTGGCATTTTAGGAGGGACTGGAGAAGCTGGGAATGTCCAAACATCCGCTTATGAGATGTATTTGTTTTGTTATGAATGTCAGCAGTGCCTCTCTAGAAACTTGATTCCAAGTTTAATGAACTTCTGATTGCATTTGCATGTTCTGCAACCGGGGAAAATGTGTCTAGCTGCAGTTTTCAGTCTCTCAGTCATTGAACTGACAAGATGTGACATCTCTTTCCAAGAGCTCAGGACACTCATGTGCCCATGACAGGGGTGTTATAAAACCATGCCAGGTAAGAAGTGTATATATATGTCTGTGTGCATATATGTATATGTATATATATGTATGTATATGTATATATGTATATGTATATATATATATATATATATATATATGTATATATATGTATATATAGTCACAGGTTTGTTTTCAGTGTGGTCTCTTGAAAAGAATTGGGCAGTGGCCAGTGCTGACCTCAGTCTTTTTGTGGGCTAAATTAATGTCTTTATTCTGCTTGGCAGTGTGGGCCAAGAAGAATTTTTAAATGAATGCAAGAATTTATGGTGTGCAAGATGTCTGACATTATCCTCAGGTTTTTTTGTGTTTCATCAATGTGGTGTTACAAATGGGCCTGTGTAATGCAGAGGAGACTCTTAGGGTTGACAATGTGAATGGTGTAGTAGGAGGGGCTGTGCTGGGGCCCTTTTAAGTGAGGAAATATCCATCTTGCACTGTTGTTGGAAGTAATTATTAATCTGTTTTCATTTGACAAAAGAAAAGCCCAGTAGATGTCATTTCATGTTTTAATGCGAAGCTGAGGCATAAATTAGTGTCCTGCCTGATGATAATCCACAGAGGAGGCATGAGCTTTGAAACAGAAACAGATACAAATTCTGAATGTCACTGGCTGTACAAAAAAAGTGTGTCATGCCTGGAGGGTGAGCGTTATGCTTGTCCATTTTTATGCTCCTGTGTGGAGGGCTGGGAGCCCTTGGCATGAGAGCCCTCTGCACTCCCTTGGAGCAGAGAGGCCTGAGGGCAAAAAGACTTTCCCCAGAGATAAGCAACCTTCCTCTGGGTCATGGTGAGAAAGTGAACCACCCCCAGTATGCCTTGTTTCTCTGTGGTAATAGCCTGTACCCAGTTGGCTAAGCTGGTTTCTACCCCACCCCCTGCCTTTCCCATAAAAGCCCCCTGTTTCTGCCCCTCAACAGGGAGTTCTTGTCCCTGGCCTCCCCTTCACAGGGGCTGCTGGACAATAAAAGCCACCTCTGTGGAACTGCTATACGAGGCTCCTGTCTCTCTGTTCCCAAGTTCGCCTTGGGTGATTTCACAACGAGCTGAATCACAAGAGCTGGAATCACTTGTAGCTGAGAAATCACTATACTTGGTGAAATCACTTGCTGCCCAGGGAGGCCTGCCACTGCCCCTGGAAGAGCTGTTCCTTGCAGGACACTCTCTCTAGGAAGGTCATGGCACTCTGGGTTGACCACCCCCGGCCTCCTAGGAAGCAATAATCCTGTGCTTCTGAAAGAAAAAACTGAAGAAACTCCTCCATCCTTTTTGATGTAGGAAGGGGAGAAAGATCCTGTCTTCTACTCTGGGCATGTCCAGCCTCAGGTTTGCTGCTTTGACAGGAGAAATGATTTTTGGAAAGAAATAACATATGCATTAGGAGCTCTCACTACTTCATTGAGAACACATCTTTTTTTCTCAACTCCACATGGGGCAGAAACTCTTCCTTTGATGAGAATTAGGACTCTGACCTCACATGCTGGGCTCTGCCCTCTGCTTTGTTCTGTTGCTTCTGAACAGGCTTCAAGTCCAGTCTTTTAACTCTCCAGAAACTCTTCTGGAGTCACTTGGTGATGGTGAGGTTGTCAGGGGGCTGGTGACAATGCTGCTTCACATCTGTCATATCTGATGGGTTCAGGGTGATGGGGAGTTGTCTGCAGCTCTGGTGGCCTGGCGCTGTAGGAAGCTTGAAGCAACCAGAGCAGAAACAATGGCTCAGATAAACACTCTCAGATGGCTGTAGGACAGTGAAGAACTACTGGCGCTGGGGTGTCTTGCTGGGCTTCCCAGAGAGCTTTACAGACTGGGATGGGCAAGAAGGCTGAGACTTGAATGTTTTCCAGATGAGAATGTGGCAGGGCTTTGTGGCAGGGACGTGGGAGTTGATGGAAGCTGTTCAGAGAAGGCAAGTTCACTCATTGACCCTCGAGGGTGTCTTGGACTGCCTTGGCTGTAGGCAAGGGAGCAGACTCTACCTCAGCTCCCCTTCTCCAGATGCTTTTTATTGCTACTGTATGAAATTAAGTAGATAGGAATGAAGTGGATTCTTATGTGCGTTCCCTGCTCATTATGGATTCCTGCAGGCCAGTTTTAGTGTCTGTGGTGGGTAAATGGGGCTGATTCTCAGAGTCTGAAGGCCCTGTCCGAGTGCCAGAGGAATGGGACTGCATGCCAGGAGAGGTAAAAGCACAAAGTCTGGCTCTGGAGGAGCTCACTTGGAGGGGGAGGAGGCAGGAAGGATATAAGTGTGTATTTAGGCCTGCTTCAAGGAAAGCAGCAGAGAGACATTGGCATTTATTTACAAGAATTAATTAGTTGCCTTTTTTTTAATAGTTAAAAAGACCAGGTTCAGACTGAGTAAAAATTGACCTTTCCTCACAATTGTTCCACTTCAGTCCTCCCTGTTGTGTCTCTGGCTGTGTAGCTGCTGTGGCCTCCCTCAGCAGGCAAACTTGGATGGTAGGTGTAAGGAAACCATAGGAAACACTCACTTCCACCCTTTCTCTTTCTTGTGAGGCAGCTTTTTTTATGGCCATTGTGAACGTGTCCAAAGGTAGCAAAGAGCTTGGAAGGCCCCTCTGCATTTCTTCTTCCTATTGCAGGTCAGCATCAGCTTCTCCCCTCGTTCCCTGCCAGTAAGTGGATGTTACTCATACACAAGGAGCCTAAAAGTCAGCAGATGGAAATTATTGGAATGGAGAGAAAGTGGGGGGCCTTGGGTGTTTTTTGCTTGTAAGCTTGGTTAGGTGCGAGCTTTGCTTCTTGCACAGTGCTGTGAGGCCATGTGGAGAACCTGCCAGTGGAGGAGAACTTCAAAACCAGAGGAGGTTTCTGCCCAGGTCCCTGCGCTGCTGCATTTAATGAGGCGTGCTGGCTTTTGGAAGGTTTCCCACTGGCTGCCCCTCCAGGCCACTGCCTCTCATTAGGTGGGATGTTTTTAGGCACTGGATTGAACTTGCTGGTTGGTGGTGGTCTCCTTTTTACACACTCCTCTTTACAGAGCTAGCGCCAAGCTACTAAATTATTCAGCTGGGGTTTTAATAGAAACCCCTGTGTAGGCTTAAATTGTTTCCACTCTATTTGGAGTTTCCTGCTCTGCTGGTTTTTATTTTGTCCCATGCATGAAGGCATGGAGGAAGGAATTCACAGGAAAGCACAGAGGCAAAGAGGAAGAATTCAGCCTGAGAGCAGTAGAAAGTACAGACGAAATAAAAGGTCAGTTGGTACTGTATCCAGCTCTGATGGAGGTGATAGGAGGGAAAATGCCCCCTGATCCCCGTGACAGTTCAGCAGAAACTTGTGTGTTTGTTTTCAATGCTGTTTGTAACTGAGGTTTCTCAATAAAATATTTTCTTGCCTGACTACTTTTGGCTAGGGCTTGAAAGGGACATTTGTGAGCACATACAGCTGCAGCAGTTTATCCCCAATGTCAAACCTTGCTGCCATCAGTGGGATGGCAGAGTTCTCTCTGCTGGGACCTCTCTCAGCGGGGCCTTCCAGTGTTGCACCATTTCCACCCAGTCCTCCCTTGCTGCAGGCTCTCCCCTACAGACCCACAGCACCGGACATGGGGTCAGGATTGCACCTGCCTGTTCAGTGCTGTGTAAGTCAGGTCAGGTCAGCACCATGTGTTTTCTTAGCACTGCACTGATAAATGTATTGTTCCTGATGACAGGTATGGTCACTGTCCTCCACCGGATGGGTTGACTCTGTCACACAGTTCAGGAGAGGGATGTTATTTGAACCTGTGCTTCTTGGCAGACCAGGAGTTCTCAGCATCAGTTCCCTGAGGCTGTTTCATGGTGAGCAGTGACCTCCTTCCTCTGGGAGTAATTAGATGGGAAAGGTTTGGGAAAACAGTGGTAAGAGGTGGCAATGGGCTAAAACTTCTCAGTGTGCGTCCTCTCCTGCCCTTCACTCACAGCCACTGTGGGCTTGTGCTGAGTCCCAAGAGAGGGGACTGCTTTCCACAGAGACATCCCAGTTGGAAGAGCCAGTGCACTGGAGTCACTGGGGTTGTCGAGCACAGATACAGTGAGCCAAAGCAACCGAGCTTTCAGTGTGCACTTGAGGGCTTGGAGCAGCCGTGTTACCGAGCTCCCGGAACACGTGGTATGTCTTAGGATGTGTAAAACTGCTTAAACCATCTGACTGGGCTGGTGTGTAAGGTACTGGCTGAATCCTGCCTGGAGATTGCAGGTCTGGCTGAACAGAAAAATGGGCTGTGAATTATAAAGGCTGCCTTCATCACTCAATGGCAGGAACAGCACTGCAGTTCCTGTCATTGTCATCATGCTCAAGCCATGTTTGGCTACTGACTGTGTTTAATTGCATGGCTAATTTACTTAATGTCTCTCCTGGGGTCACTTATGACACTCTTATTTTTGGGTTTCAGGGAAATTAGGGACACTAGCAATTCGCTGTGGTTCTCTCAAGGCAGGAGTTTTCCAGATGACGATGGTAATAACAGCTGTGGCTTAGTTGCAGAGTAACCTGGCTAAACAGGGAAAAATGAACACTGGCAACTATGGTAGAGTTTAACACTTGCAAATGAACGATCTCCAGTGGAAATATAGTTCAGGTGTAGGCAGAGGGCACAGGTTCCCTGGGTTTGGATAACTTGGAGGATGTGTGTATTGATTTATTGGGAAATCCCTGGCAGCACCTGTTGGCTTTCAGTCCTGCAAATGAAGAATTTTCTGATCAGATATTTAGGTATTTGGGTGGAGGTCATCTTATGTCCTCCCTGCTGTACAACTACGAATCATCCCATTCCGTGACAGACTGGTTATGAGGAGCTCCTCTGTACCTGTCTATTACCTCTGGTTAGTGGAGCATCTAAGGTGGTTGTTTTTGGGAATGACGGTGTGCTGAAAGGTCTGCGGCAGCAGTTGTCCTAATGAGCCCTGCTGTGCTTGTTGTTTTTACACAGATGGACCTCTCTGTGGAAACTCTTTACAGCCTCATGCAGGAGCGCCAGAAGAAGTACGCCAAGTACGCCGAGCAGATCCAGAAGGTCAACGAGATGTCTGCCATCCTGCGCCGGATCCAGATGGGCATCGACCAGACGGTGCCGCTGATGGAGCGGCTGAACAGCCTCCTGCCAGAGGGGGAGCGGCTGGAGCCCTTCTCCATGAAACCCGACCGGGAGCTGCGGTCGTAGCGCTCCGGCAGCTCCCCCTCCTCACCTTCCGCACTCCACGTTCGGCACGGCCGCGCTTCCAACAGGCTGCATTGGCGGCTGTTTGGAGCGGGCGGCGCTGCCACCAGACTCCCTGCCAGGGCACCGGAGGGAGAGCAGCGTCAGCTGCCAGAGCCGCACAGCCAGGAATCCAGGAGCTCCCAGAGGAGATGATTTACCGTTCCTTCACCTCCCTCCTCTTGCCCTCCTGTCTCCTTTGCCACTACACCGCCTGTGCAGACACATTTGTTTCATTGCTGGGACTAGTTGGGGTTTACAGAGGAGGAATTTTCTTTCATCTGATTTATTTTATTTTTTTTACTAAAAAAATTCAAAGGGATATGGGGTGTGACGAACCCTCTAACATAGTTTGTGTGCCACTGGGGTTTAGACAATTGGATGGCTGGAAGGTATTTATGAGATACTCTGGCCTTGGAAATACGTGTTTTATAGGTGAAAGTGTGGGAGCCAGGAACTGGCTTATTAAAATCTGCCTATCATCATAATTAACATGGTTTGCATGGCAGGGTTTTGGCATGTCCTTGAGGCTCCTCTTTCTATGGGATCCCTAATTTATGAGGCTATAAAGGAGTAACTGTTCTAGGTACGTCTGTTAATGTAAAGAAAACCTTAGTGTTCCTCTCCCCCTTGCCCTGGCAATGTCCCCATGCCTCAGCTGGTGGCATTTCGTGTCTGTCTGACAGGCACTGGTACCAACCTGCTCACTTTGCATCCCAAAGTTGGACACAAGGTGGTTTTTTTATTCGGACACTCCCGTTACCTTGGTGCTGTCTTTTTTACCAGTCGAGTGCAGCTGCTTCTTTACCTTCAAGTGGACGAGGGTGGAGGGGAGAGACACGAGAAGTCCTTTGGCCCTTTGTGTTGGTGTAGCTGCCCTTGTGCCAGGAGCTGGTGTTGGCACCTTGCTGAGCACCTGAAACCACAGGGCCCTTCTCAGCCACCTGCTCCAAAGGCAGTGGGATGTTCCTGCCTCCTCCCAGGCGAGCCAGGGCTGAAGAGCCCATGAACCCCAAGGGTTGTTGTATGTCAGGAGTGCAGTTCCAGTGGTGAGGAACAACCCAGCTTCCAGTACAGCACAAGGTAGGGTCACTTGCCAAAGGCAGCCTGCTTCGATACATCTTAGTGCTCAAGAGCATTTATTCAGCAAAAGGTTGTCTCTGAGCATTTGGAAGTAGGAGTGCAGTAGGTTTTTGTAATAATTAATGCCTGGTGGCAAGGAGCAACAGGCTGTGCTCTTGTTGCATTCCCAAAGGCCATGTAGTGTGAATTTTTGTCATGCAGACTGCAGCCAACTTAGAGGTGCATCTGAACCACGGTGGTGGTTGGATCCCAGGGCCTGCTGAACACTATGAAATGAAGAAATTAAGTCTTCTGGAATAATGCCCTGGGAAGAGGGACAGACTGCTTGCTTCAGGGAGGGCAGGGAACTCAGCAGGAGGGGTTTTTTTTTAGCAAAGGCAGCAGTGGGTCTCCTTGCCTGCTGCACCAACCCCAGAGGTTTTATACAGTTGAACATAAATAGGCATATGCTGTGTATTGCCCAGGATAAAACATCAGAATTCCATCCTTGTTCAAGCTTTCTGCCATGTTTGACACTTGGTTTGTTAAAAGCTTTCATGAGATTTAACCCATGAAAAGCTGCTTGTCATGGCCATGCCCTTGTCGGTCCTCATTGTCCATCATGGAATATGTCTCTGCCTCCCACCATCAGACACACAAGAATATTGAGCTACTTTAAATAGTGGCTGCAGCCCTTTTTGTCCTCTTTGTCCAGATGATGCTGTCTGGATGTTTAAAATGTGCAGCATTCAGCTGTCTGCCAGACGGGATCATGAGTGTCCCACGCCCCGGTGTGCTGGAAGCCTGTACCAGTGGGAAGATCCTGATACTGGATCTCAAGGCAGATGCTCTCTCCTGTAAGACACTTCTCTGAGGCTTGTAGACATTTGGCCTCAGGCCATTAAGTATCAGATCAAAGCAGGGCTCCCTGCAGTGCTAATGAGGGCAAAGGAAGAGTATTCCCAACTGAAGGCTGCAGGAGCAGGGCTGCAAATCAGTTCCTTCCTCATTTGCCAGAAAACACCAAGGCATTGGGCTGAGAATGGGAAAAAATGTTTATTCCTAGGAACACTGGCCTTTAAGCTTGTGGCTGTGCTGCAGAGCCTTACAGACAGAGCTTCTTGAACAGCCAGGGCAGGTTGTGGAAGGTGTAACAACTGAACTAGAAAGAAACTAGAGCTGAAATGTGAAGGCTAACCTTTTCCAATGTTCACAGGTCATCACCTTCATTCCATAGGTGATAGTCTCTCGTATGGGTACTGTAAGAAGCATGCACCCTCTAACTGTCCTTGAACAATGGTTTACAGTTTTATTTAAAACCTTGTCACTCTCTTCAGGAACTGTAAGTCTCTGGCCCTTTTGCTGAGGGGGAAGACACGTCCTGCCACATCTTCTTGAGCTGCTGTTTGTTGCTTGGCTGCTCCTTGTTGGCTTTGCTCCACATGCTGCTTTCAGCTTCAGCTGGTGATGCAGGTGATGCTCAGGGTGAGACTGACGCTTCCCTCCCACACTGTTTAGCAGAGGCTTGGAGATGTTACCTTGGAGAATTACCTTTCTGCTTATGAATTTCCTCTTCCAAGCCAAATGCTCTTGGAGGAGGCCTCAGGTATCTTTCTTGAACGTACCAGCTGTTACTTCTACCACAAATTTAGTGCTATGAATGGGGAATAATGTGGTGTCCTCCCCTGAAACCAGACATTGCTGCCCTTTTCTGCTTTCTGGGGTGGTGTGTGGTCTGGGGTACAGGCTAAGCTTCTTGAGACATGATCTTGTGAAAAGCTGGGGGAGCAGGATGAGTCACTGAAGCTGTGGTTCCTCTCTGGCCTGAGCTGCTCTGGCCCTTCCCCTGACTCTGCTGTTGTAAGTCCCCTGTTGTGCTGCCAGTGGTGCTCCTTACTGGTGCTCCTTGTGTCCCATGCTGGTCCCTGTGCTGCCCACCCAGAGCAGGTTTGCTTTGTTGTTTCCGTTGTTTTTGTCACTGAATGCATTGACAGGGTGCTAAAGTGCCAACCTACCTGCAGGGTCCTGTGAAGATCTGCTGAAGGGGAGAGAAAAGAGTTTTTGTTTGTTTCTTTTTAAATATATATATATTAAATTAAATATATTTAAATATACTTGAATATTTAAAGTGTGTTTTCCCCTCCTCTAAGCTTTTACACAGAAAGAGCAGAAATACACGTTGTCACAGGCCCATTGGTTGCATGAGCCAGCCCCTCTCTCACACTGTGTGCCAGTAGTTTCCCGAGGTACTGCTGTAATGTCCCTCCCGTTCCCAAGCTGCCAGAGGGTATTTTGATTGCCAGCCTTGTGGCTGAGCACTCCATGGTTTATGGGTGGTTACCCTGTTCAGCTTCCTCCTTGCTCCGTGTTCCGCAGCTCCAGCATTAAAACCTTTGGTGTGGCTCTTTTCCAAGTGTGTTGTTTCTCCAATTGCCTTATTGCTCATTCTTCATTCCCACTTTTCACCGCAGTGCAGGCGTATCTCAGCTTTACTTTGCACCCACTCTGTGCCACAGAGGTGCCTGAGTTCAGCTGCCTCTGCCCTGGGATTGTGAGGAAATGTCCCCAGAATGAAAATAAATGCTGGTTGGTTTTTTTTCCCTTAGTGCTGTCCCAATTCTGGTTGGCACTGATGTCCAGTTTGAATACAAGATGTGAGCAGCAATGCATGGGACTCACCAGCAGTGGGGTGGCAGCTAGAGCCTCACAAAATAATCTTCCTGGGGCCTGGGGGAGGAGGGGAGGATTCAAAGGGCAATTCTCAGTGTCAGCTGCCTAAAATAATCCTTTTTGTCTTTTTAAAAGCTTTGTATTTTCACAGCTGGAGGGTGAGCGCTGACCCCAGAGGGATGGTCTGGTTGACAAGGTGATGTTAGGTTGTAGGTCGGACTCAGTCATCTCAAAGGGCTTTTCCAACCTCGTTAATTCCATGATCCTGTGAAATACAGTGGTGTGCTGTGGGACAGTGACACAACCAGAAATAAATGGGCAGGGCTGTACTTTTTGTCAAAACACTGGGTATGTGAACAGTCTCTCTGTATGGAGAGGGTTTTGAGAGAACTTTCCAGTGCAGTTTATGTGTGTGTCCCAGCAAAAGGGCTTCCCTGACCCAGGTGTGGGCAGCTGACTGGGGATGGCATTCCAGCCCTGGAATCTGCAGAGCACCACTGCACTTCCCTCCACAGGAAGAGGCAGGAACCTGCTCTACTTCCAGGAGCATCTCTTGGGAACCTGGTGAGTTTAGGGAATCCCAGAATGGAGCTGTTTCCTGCAGGGAACAGGTTACTCTAACACACTTCATCAGCAGTTTAGAGGTAGATAAGCACCTGCAGCACTGTTCTGATGGCATTGGGAAAGTGGAGTGGTGATGGACTCTCACCTGCACAGGGGATACTGAACAAATGAAGAGAGGCAAATTTAGTGTTTCTTTTTGTTTTGCTGCTGTTTTGTTCTTTTCTAAATGGCCTGATGCCCCAGCCTCATTGTTGCCTGTAGTGTCACACTTCGGCTTTGTACAGCAGTGGAGCATAGTGACGGTCCCTGGAAACGACAGCTGAAATCCACCCCTCAAACGGAACAATCCCTTCCAGCAGGACAGTGCTCCAGAAGTGTTTGGCAGCATTTTACAAGCCAGGAAAGCAGCCCCTTCCTGAGGGGTGGGAGTTGCAGAAGGCAAGAAATAGCTCCCTTTCCTTTTCTATTTATGGTGACTCTTATTAATATTCTTGGAAGTGCAGAATTAGCTGAAGGCTTTACTGCAGAAACACTTCAGTTTGCCTCAGAGCAACCATTTGGACCTGAGGGCCAAGAAGTTCTTTGCAGGCAGGGTTCAAAGGGAAAGTGCTGTTGCCAGGCAAAGCTGATGTATTAGGAACACTGTTCTACCTGAATTCTCAGTTGTGGGTTTGTGTGTATAATAGAATAGTGGTACTGTGTATGCTACACTGTCGGAAAGTGCCAGAATAACTACTTTTATCACAGATTAATAACAAATACAGACTAGGCTAGGTGTATGGCTAGCTACAGCAAATGCCTGGCTAGGTAAGTTTGGTTGAATCACAGTAATTCTGGATTTAAAAAGTACCAGTGTTATTAGGACCCCAGTGCTGTCCCCCTTGTTCTGGGCTTTTCATTCCCCCACTTTCTGGTAGAAGTCAGTTTATAACTTGTGCTGTGAGTCACAGTGTACTGAGCATGTAGCTGATGAATAGTTAGTAAAGACAGTAGTTCACCTAACCACCACATTTCCACTCTCTTATCCTCCCCAGCCCCCTCAAAAGCAATGGATCATGCCTGATCCATGCTGGGGGGAGGTTTGCTGTTTTCAGTTCACCTCATTCTAGGAATGTCACTGTGATGGTTACATCAAGAGCCCAGTGACCTCAGGGACCTCTTCCCAGTAATGCCAAGCAGTGAAATGAAAATTGAGTCTTGACATGCATGAGGCACATTTCAGTTGCCCCTTGGGTTTTGACTGGAGGTGGAGTTAGACTGTCTCTTCCCAGAGCTGTCTGGTGGCAGGGCCAGGAGTGGAGGGATGGAGGGAACAGGAGCAGAGCAAGTCCTGCAAAGCAGGCAGAAGAGTGGTGAAAGCTGAAGTGAATGCTTCAAAAAACACAACTTGAGGGAACAGAGCTACTGCAGTCAGAAGTGGACTTTGGAGTGGGGTGAGCAGCTAAATCATAGAGGATTGTCATGGCAACCTGTTCTGGAGGCTAAACAGCTGATGATGCCATTGAATTTGCATGGTTCTTGTTTTCTTCTCTGAGAGCTGCTCCATCTTGTTTCTAGAAAGTAAGCACAGAAGCTCACACAGGTTGTTACCTGTGCTCTGACTGATGGTTCGGTTTCTTTTAGAGTTGCTGAAGATTTTGCATGTCCCTTTCTGGGATTGTGCTTTGAAATTCTCAAAAGAAAAAACTTCTGTTACTGCAGCTGAGTTTGAAGATGCTGTTACCTAAATTCACATCTTTGCCCTCTAAGGATACAACTGTGGCAGCCCCCTTTAATTCTAATCTATGCTATATTTGTGTGAGCCATTCTCTGAAGCAGCATGGGGGAGTGTGCTCCAATCTCAGCACGCAGAACTTGCTCTGAATGCTTCAAGTCTGACAGCATCAGTCAAAACAAGTATTTAAACGAGTAATTAAATAATTCTTCAAGTAAGAAGTATGGGAGGCAAGAACAAAGCATGGGCTTCGTTCTGGGTAACTTCATCAATTTGACATACTTGCTTCAACAAGACTGCACCAGCTGCCTGAGGAACAGGTTACTCACACCTGCATCAGACAGTGGAAGGTGTTGATGCAGACAAGTGCCACTGCTGCTCATCAACGGAGCAGAAGGGGATAGTCAGGGATACGTAAGAGGCCTAAATGGTTACTGGTGCTGTAAAATCACCACTGCTTGTGACAACTGGTCTAAAGCTGCTCCAGCCCTGTCATTCATGAACACACCTGCAGGGAAGGGGATGTTCCCTAAAGGACAAGGCCCCTCCTCTCCTGAGTGCTGGGGGGAGCAGGTCCTGCTGCAGGTAAAACACTCCACAACTCCTTCCTCAGCCTTCTGTATAAACAGGTACCATTTCTGATTTTATTTCATCATAACATACAGGTAATGCTCATGACACAACAAGATGAGAAACTCACATCTCTCTGAACCATTTCACCAGCTTGCCATACACCAAACATGCCAAGTACGCCACACACCAAATGCCATACGTTATATTCATATTGAACATGTACACATTTTTCCCTCTCACATCCTCCACTTTGCTTTCCAGACTTCTGCAAACCATTTCCAGTACTGTTCAGGGACAGGACTCTAGTTCAGGTATGAGCCAGGCTGGGCACCACCCTGTGCAGGACATGGGGTTAAGGCTTCCTCCTATGGGACCCTGCCCCCTGTAAGTACTGAGCCTACATCCAGAACACACTGGGAATCACGAGGAGCCACAAGACCAGACTTCAGTTCCTCAGAAGGCGATCAACCAAACCAGCCCCAAACACACAGTCTGAAGGAGCACAAAAGAGGAAGAATCTGTTTCTGCCTCTAGGGATTGATACGTGTTAACTCCCATTAACTGCTTTTAATCAAAGCCATGGGCTTTTCCTGAAGTGTGGCTGAGAGGAGCCCTGTTCAGCTGTTTACATAGGTAAATACACAGCTGAAAATAGTCGTGATGTAATCACTTCCACTGGAGATGTAAACAGTGACAAGTGGTAGCATGTTCCATGAACAGCCAACACCTGACACAGTGTCCAGGGTGATGTCAGCCATCATCCAGCACAAAGAGCCTCTGGGCTCAGTGACTCCTGGTGCTTCCTCTCTCTGTGCCTTTTGCACTTTTTAGGATCAAGTTAATCAATGCTGTAGCTTTCAGTGCTATTTTCAACGGTCCACTGTAGGAAATTAAAGTCACATCCTAGCCACAAAACAAAACAATGACAAAAACTTTCTCCACTTTTCAGTATAGTAAAACCTGAGATTTGAGTCACAAACTAGCTAAACTTACAGTAAAAAAACCCCAAATATAACCCAAGCTGCTGACTTTAATTAGGGCTTCAGTTTGCTGCTGACAATTTTTTTTTTAAAGCTGTTGTCCAGGGTTAATTATTTGTTACTACACTTTTCAGCTGCCTGCACTGAAATGGGACAAAACAATATAGTTTCCCCTCAACACACGTGTTCTGAGGGGTGCTGGGGAAGGCTCTGGGAGCAGGAAGGATGCAGCTTTACACAGTGGCTCTGGTACTCCCCCTTGCTGACCATAAACCTCTCATGGCAACATGCACATGTAGCCCAAGGTGAGCACCAGCCAAGGTGGGAGGAGAAGCACCTGCTTGCTGTCAAAAACATGAGAAGGGCTGTGCCTCATCTCCTGGGAAACCAGGGATGCGACACCTCCTCGAGCTGGAGATGTCTGCCCTGGGGTGCCGAGGGTGAGGACATGCTACAGCCCTGAGCGCCTGCAGTTCCACACTGGAACTGCTCAGTTAAGGACAAAAGCCCACCCCAACTCATTTTTACCTTAAAAAAACCCCAACACATTTGAATTGTTTTTGAGAAGTTGAATTGTAAATGGGCAAGAAAAGCCTGTTGTGGCCACTTGTACCAGCCGCTTCTCTTGCATGTAGCCCTACTTATCAACCACTCCATTATAGCTCAGAAGCCAAGGCAGCTATCCATCTCCCAGAAGCCAGCCTAACAGCAAACATACAAATACTGTATCAAAAGACTGGGGGAAACAGTCCTAAGTATGGTTCATTAATCTTCTTTTAAGAACTGCTGCTGAGCCAACTGAAACACTTGTGCGTAGACAGCTTTAAAAAAAAAAATAATCAAACGTGGCCAGTCATTACTTGTTCACATTGCTTATGAACTGACTACCAGCATGTGGCAGCCATAAAGCCCTAGTTTATTCTGTGTATCTTTGAGGTACTGTTTTTTTTTTTTTTTCTCTGAAGCAGCTCTCTAGCGAATCACCTAAAGCCTATCCATTAGAACAATAGTTACACCAGTATTTACATTTGTCTGAACGGTGTGTTCAGACCAGCCTTGCTGTAACCGGTCCCTATGGCCTTTGGAATCGCTCCCAGTCTCCTTTTCTTACAGGAAAAAGGTCTCCCTCCAGAGGTTGGCTCAGTGTCAGGGCTAAGGTGCACTGGTGAAGACGTGGGGAGTGGGGAGGGGAGAACAAAACTAGTTCTGACAGGTAGGAGTGTGGTTTCAGCGGAACCAGAGAAAGGGTCTGACACCAAGAGAGCTTCCTTGTTAAAAGCCACTGAAAGGACGTGCAATCCATTGCATAGAATTGCTTCCTCTGACAGGGAAAGGTCTGTGAAATGTTCTGCCCTTCTCCCGGGGAGGGGAGAAGAAAAGCCCAGCAGCACACTCGGGTCTCCTCGGGCAGAGGCCATTGTCACTTCTCTGCAGTACCAACCTTTCCCCGGCTCACACCGGAGCCTCCGTTTCTTCCCTCCCCCCACCTTTTTACCCAAAGTTTCAGATTTACGGGGACCTCTCACACGCTGGGGGAGCGGCCTGGAAGGGGAAGCGACTCTGGCAGAGTCACATGAGCCGCTGCCCCTCAGGACACTTCAATGATTTCCATGCTGCCTGAAAAACTTGACTGACTGCCTACTTTGCCCAGTTCCTCTCTGGATCTGTTATCCGCCAGGATGCTCTCCCCGAACTCCATCTGGCAGCTCCTGCGCTTGAACTGCTTCTCGAAGGAGCTCTCCTCGTGCCAGCTGCGCCGGGAGTCGCCGCGGTCGGCCTGGCGGGGCCGCCTGCGCACGGCGCCGGGCTGCTCGCAGCCCGAGGGCAGCTGGCTGCAGCTGTAGGCGGGGAAGGCGGCGCCGCCCCCGAACACCGCCGAGGCCGAGTAGAAATGCGAGGACTCGGCGGCGAAATACCAGCTGTTGGTGAGGGACGAGGGCTGCGGGGCCAGGATGTCCGAGTGCCAGCCCTTGAGGCCCAGCCCCGCGGCGGACTTGGCCAGCTGCTGCTGGCTGGTGGAGAGCCCGAACACGAAGTTGGTTCTGCAGGTGTCCTCCACGCTGCCGCTGCGGTGCAGGGGGTACAGGAGCGGCCGAGGCGCGGCCGTGCTGCCGCCGGCCCGGCCCGCGTGTGGCCGGGAGGCCGGGCTGTCCAGCGGCCACGGGCCCGGGGCCTCCTGAGGCGGGGCCGCCTCCTCCTGGTCAGGGCTGCTCTCCGGGCTCTGCTCCGACACCTCCTGCACGGGGGAGAACTGGCACAGCTTGCTGCCGCCCTCCAGCGCGGCCGCGTGTTTGTAGTACTCCAGCGTGTCTTCGGAGGATGCGAAGCCCTGCACCGATGCAGTCACGCAGCTGCTGCTCGCGGAGTAGGACACGGATTTGATATCCAAGGAAAAGGAGCGCTTCAGCCGGTTGCTGTCTTCCACCTTGTCCAGGGAGACGTGCAGCCCGTTTATGCCCTGTACCAGCGGGCCGTCCTCCAGCGGGGCCGCGTGCCCGCGGGGCGCAGGGCCACCGTCCGTGGGCTTGGGCTCCAGCAGCTCCGAGGCAGCGGCGAGGCAGAGCTGGCTCGTGGAGAGGCTGCTCGGCCCCGCTTCCAGCACCTGCACGTGCTCGCTGCTCTTCTCCAACTGCAGGAGTTTCAGCTTGCTGATGTGGCCAGGCTGGCCGCTCTGGTTCTTGATCTTCTTCTCAAAGTCCAAAAGCTGGCCCAGAAAGTTGAAGTTGGGAGAAATGGTTGGCCTCTTTTCTTTCACAAATCTGGTAAGAGGGGACAAACAAACCAAGAATTATTTCAAGCACCTGCTGCTCAGGTATAAGATAACCCTAAAGTGAGTGTTGTGGATGTCTACAGCTTGTCTACAGCCTATTCTTAACTTGGACTAAGGTTCAATCAAGCCTAAGTAACTTGAGGATGCAGTTAAAAAAAGGTACTTTAAAGCAAAATAATGCTGCACGCTCTCAACTGTTTCTGTAGCTTAAAGGTGGCTAAAAAGTGTGAGGGGGAAGGGAACATTTTAACTCTTCATGATGTCCACAAGTGATTCAAGTGAATAATTTTCCTTATTTATTTCACCAGTGGGATCTTTGCTACCTTGGTTTCTAACCAGAGTCAAGAACCCTGGGAGCTTTGCATGAACAGCACTTGAGCTTTAGCAAAGAGACCACTTCCCATGGGATACAGAGTGGACACCTTCCCCACCATTCCACTGACATCACATGTTCCTGTCACCTCTCTCATGTCACCACTGCACTGCCTACGCTGTTTGTTATTGTCAGGCAAGACAGAGAGCCCTGCTACATTCTGACCTTGTCCAGCAAGTGATTTCTACCCCACACTGTTATTGACCACTGATGTGATGATCAAAAGCAGAAAGGTGCAAATGCAGCATTACAACAAAAACACTCTCTCAAGCCCTGCAGGTGTTCAGCAGTAAAGGGCAACGGGATTGCCAAACCCCTGCAAGAGCTCACCTATTTTGGGGTGCTGTAGGAAGCAGCCTGGCCTGGCACAGGTGTGCCAATCCACTCATGCACTGAAAGTGCAATGGTACTGAAAATGTTTTGCTGAACCAGGATTCTAAATGTATGAAAGACTTGTATCACGTGATTTCTACTATTTATTTCAAAGTTAAATATAAAGACATATTTCCTACCTCACTGATTTGCAACACGGATAAATAAGTACTTTGCTTTTAAGAGGCTGCAAAACAGAGTTGCCCAAATCCCTCCTCCTCCAGTTTTGGTTTTTTTCTAAAAAACATTCCTGGAACTATGATTAACCATATGACAAAAGAATTAACAAGGGAAGAAACCTTGAGGAGCTAAATCTAGTACAAACACACATATAATGTGTCACTGGGAAAATTAAATACTATTAAAAATAAAACCTGTCTGGGGAAGTGTACAGATGATGAGTGTGCAGTCATTAAAAGCAGTGTGAGAAAAATGGAAAGGTGTACCTGTGTATGTGTGTTCATGCTAGCACATGAAAAATGTTGAAACTTGCATTTTTTATTTCTATATTTTTGAATTTGCCAAAGAACAAACAATACTATGACACTATGACCTGGAATATCAGGTTACACAAGCTGATAGTGGAAACTTCCACCATATGAAGTGTAACACTGGCAAATGGAGAAATCTAGTGAGTCTGCCCAGGAGAAATTCTGTAGTTTTCCCTCTTAGCATTTGATGTGAAGGTTTTTAGCAATTTGCTCCCAGGAATTAATGGTCTTTGTTCATTTTTTTCCAGTCAAAGTGAGCTGTACTTGGGTTAGTTATTTAAAGCAAGGTCCTCCTTGCCTTGTTTTCTGGTAGTGTCCCCAACACTCTGTTCTCTCCCCTTTCTCCTCATCTCCACTTTCTCCTCGCTCTCCAAAATACTGGGCAGTTCCAAATTTGAAATTAGAATTTTTAAAAATGAAAAGAGTAGGGAAAGCATGCTGGATCCCCTGACAAATTGTAAAGCTTTGCAAGCTTTTTCATCTAAAATATGCACTACTTTTTCCAATTGGAAAACATGTATTCCATGTTTCATTACTTACTTTCATTACAATGTTTCATTCTTATGTTTATTTCTGTTAAATAGTCCATTATACAAAAGATTTTCAAAGTTTATTTCTTTGACTTTCACTTCAAGTAACAGTATCACCTTTTTATTTTTGTAATAGTGTCAGACAAACATTTTATCTAATGACTTCCACTAATTCAAAGAAGAGTATTTTTCTTTTAAGCTTGGCCAACAAGAGATCCCAAACCAACGAGTGAAATGTTCTGCAGACGATTCTTACTGAGCCATGTCAAAGGAAATATAACAAAATATAGTCTAAATTGCACAGCAGTTGCTCAGCATCTACAGTGCAAAGAGAAAAACACTTAGTGGGATTAATCCTTCACACTCTGTTCATGCTTTTGGTTAAGATACAAACTAGAATTTAATGTGGAGATTTCATGGAGGAATTTAGAAGCTCCCTGAAGAAGTTCCCTGAAGTGTGTGCATTTTAGAAATGTCTAGTTCTCTACAGCTCTGCCCTCAGCCACTATGGCCTGAGACCAGGCAGGTTTTTTCACTGAGCTCAGACCCTGCACAGTCTCTGTCCACATCCACTGTAATTCATGCCTGTTATCTGTGCCTGGATAACTGAGCTTCTTAACTTTAGCTTCTTAACCAACCCTGTTTCATGTTGAAATTGCTGCACACCACCAAGCTGCCAGGAGGCTCTAGTAGGGAAATGTGGGAAGTGTCTAAGCACAGCAGGAGAGAGCTGCAGCTCAGGCACCTCTTACATGCAGTTTTTTCACTGCACACACAACGACATTCAACAGCTTAAAACAAAAGTTTCTATGGAAATCACGTGGCAATATCCAGTGTTCATCTCTCTGTCCTCATCCCTGTTTTAGGGATGGTTGTAGCAAACACACAGGTGATTCCAAAGGGGCTCCTCTCCCCCTGCTCCAGGGCAATTACTCAAGTTGGTTCTGCATAACTCCTAACAGTGATGCACCAGGAAGCCCATCAAAAAGAAAATCATCGTTTTCTGTGCAACACAACAAAGCAGTTGGTTAAATTAAATACAGAAGTCATAGTAAATGGCAACCAAGCCACCTGGAGGGTAGGAAAGTGTTCACAGTCCAAGTGGAGAAAAAATGGGATCTGTAAAGGAGGAAAAGGGTCTCCATAAATATTACCAAATGCCACAGAGACTTGATACTTCAAAATACTTTCTCGCAGGCTTTAGTTGAATTCAATAGCAACAAAGAAGCTTTCTCCATTCCTGGGCATTTCACTTGCAGGCAGTTCTTTGTGAGCACTACCAAACTGCAGGAGACAGATCCAGTCCAGCATTTGTCCTAAGTTACCCTCAGTTGTCTCTTCAACCCTGACCATTCTGCTCTCCCTGTGGCTCACAAGATGCTGTTACACGTGTGCCGTAGCTCTGTGTTTGTCTGTACACACAGCTGTGGTTCAGGAATGGTGCTCCCACCAAAACACTCCCAAACCATGCACTGCTCCTCTGCAGCAGGATGGAGAGGGGAACTGGGGGCACAAAAGGCAAAGATCATGGGTTGAGATAAGAGCAGTTTATCTATCAGAAACAGCGATGAGATAAGAAAATGAACAGTAACAGCACAACAGTGGTGACAGAGGGTACCAGAAAGAGGCGAATGATGCACACCATGTGGAAACCCCACAGTACCTGACCCTGCCCCAGAAGGGACCCTTCCCCTGCTCCCAGCAGTGACAGAAGGTGGCACAGAATAACCTCCAGGTCCTGGCCATGCCCCTCCTGGCTACTGCAAAAATTAACCCTGTCCTGGCCAGAACCAGGACAAGACACATACATTGAATAGGCACTTTACATTCCATGTACTTGCCTGCTTGGATCAAAGACCATTTTGCAGTGGGTAGTTGTTAATATTAGCTGTGTGATATCTATTCAATACCATTAATTTATTTCTGGAGGAAACATATGCTTAAAGCAGAAGTGTGGCCAGTGAACCACCAGATAAAATGTCTGCTTCTACCCTTGGTCATAGAACCTTTCATCATCCACCCTAAAAGCAGGCCAACAAGCACAAGAGTCAGTAGGAAGGGAAGATTTGTCCCTACCTGTAAGCTTCATCCAAGGACATATCCATTCTTTTCATGATGTATGCAATGGCAATTGTAGCAGAGCGAGATATCCCAGCTAAACAGTGCACCAACACATGGCCATTGGACGCTTTTGCTTTTTCTGCATGGCAACGAAATTAGCAAGTGTCAAACTCAGCAGCATCATACCAGGATGAAAAGTTTGCAAAGAAAGCAGTGTTCCTGAAAATTATTCAAAGCTTCCAAGTGAACTGCTAATTGCAAAGCTTATGGAAGCTTGAAACAAAACTTACTTATTTTCTCTAGCACTGTGTAGTAGCATTGAGTATAGAAAAAGCATGACTACACACACAGGAAACATCCTGCAGTCACAGCATACCTCATTTTAATGTGCACATAAACAGCCCTATTTAGATGGCTGGGAAAGATGATTGTTTCTAATTTTATATACAAGTAAAAAGCAAGCATTCACGATGGAACAATTTGGCCCGTTCAGATCTGGCTACTTCACGTCTCAAAGGTAAAGACAGAAGGTGTATGTCCAAATTCCTAATCCACCCTCTGCAGACATATATCAGGCATCTACCAGGCTGCCTGAAAGCTCTGAAGTGTCTTTGTTCTGTAATGCTGGAACGTGCAGTGGAAGAATCTCCCCACTTTTTGCTCCTGTGCTTATGAAGTGATGCTGACCATGTCCACAGATCCTGAGGGTATTTTCACACCACCCAGAAAGCACTCGGGGCTTCCCCAGCCAAAACAGCACAGCAGACACACAGAGCAACCCACAAACTGTTTGAGAGAGAGAATTAAAATTTTCTACTCACCTATAAAATCGACTGATTTATCCAACCAAGGCAAAATTTTCTCACAAAAGCTGTCATTCACAGGCACTCTGAGGAAATGGGATTCTGGAATAAAATCAGGCTTTGGACAAGTATTGCTGGCATTCAGGACATAGCCAATGTCGTTCTGCTGCATCAGCTCCTAGGAAAGAGAGGAAGATTAAGCCTCGAGAAGTCAAATGGTACCTTTGGCACATTATGAAGCTAAAAATCAAACTGAAATTTGTGTTGGAATTGCTCTCTAGCTGTGTAAGGGACATTCTTCTAAGAAAAAGACAACTCCTCAGCTTTCGATTCTTTTAACAACTTCCAATGAGACATCCAGTATGTCCAAATAACATATGGACTGCAAATCCCATAAAAACAAAGTTAACAAAGAACAGAAGTAATGGTAGAATACCTTCTGCTACTCTGAAGCATCACTTCCAAGAGAATGAACTTTTTGCTACTTTGGTTTAAATTCTCAGCATGCAAGCTGACAACAAACACTTCCCACATGCAGTTTGCTGACCTGAATATGTGTTTTCCAGATCACATATCTAGGACTGAAAGTGCCCCATCACAGATATTGGTGGGAAATAGGAAATGAAATGGATGCCTCCTGCAGTCACCTCTCACGTCCAGGACTTTCTTGTTTCTAAGGGAATGTGCAAAACTCTCAAAACCTCAGTGAAAGAGATGAAGACCTTGAATTAAACCATCTCTACACAGCACTGAGTGGCATTTTACAGGAGTCCTGCTCTGTGATTTACAATTTCAGCTTTCAGTCTCTAGGCCGCTTGTCTCTCAGAGAAATGTCACTGGAACAAGCAAAGACACTGTATATTTTTAAGAGTCAACTGGGATTTTAAATAAGTCAGTTTTCATGACTGAAATAAAAGAGAGGCTCCTCTTTACTGCATCTCGCCATACTTACAGTATTTAGAGTTGTGCAAAGTAGTTTGTGATGCAGTGGGCACCTTAGTGCAAAAACATGTGGAAGAAGTACTGGAAAAGTAGAGGTGGCTCTACCACAAACCATCCAGTCTCCTCCAAGGAAGCATCTTGACACAGAAAAGCAGTTCAGCATGTTAGAGTAATGCTTATCAAACTGCCATGGTTCAGAGAGGATCTGGCAGTAAGTGACACGCAGTACTAGGCTTGGGCACTACTCAAACTGAACATAAACATTGGGGGACTTTTGGCCAGATTTCTATGGAAACTCTTCTCTCAAAATAAACATTAAAAAAAAGCGCCCCCCAAAATCTGATTTTAATCCTTTTGCTTTCATAGCAGATACATAATAAAGTTTGTCAATCCATAGGAGTAGCAGCATGAATGAATTCTTACACTGCAGATTTCAACTGGCGATCTACCAGTAGGAAAATACAGTCACAAAGCCAAATGGTTGATTCTTCCCCATATTTTTTCTGTAAGCATAGAGATCTTTTGGTGAGGAGAAACAGGGATATGCTCATTTAGCAGAAGAGCCAGGACTCTATCTTGTTCAGTCAGAGCAGTCTAAATAATGTGATGTTGAGCACAGGTACCCTGCACGCGTGGCACGGTGTGTGTAGAAGGGATGAACACGCACACAGGGATATCCGTGCATAAATTAAATGCTGAGTGAGAACAAAGGGCTGCAGGGGAGAAGGGAATCTACATCAGTCACTTGCAGAGGAAGGTGCACAAAGTCCAGCCAACAGTGGTTGTAAACAGGGAATTAGCATGAATTTCTGCTAGTGAGCTGATTTTTGTTGCCTGGAGCAAAATGAGCAGTGCTCCAACCCTTCATCCAAAGTCTCTCACATCCACACATTCAGAGGCTGGAGGTGTGTGCACCTTAAACTAATGGATGTGCATTATGCCATGAACACACCCATCCGAGGGGAACAGAGGGACAGTTCCTTGCAAAGCAAATCAGCAGAAATAATATTTGCAGCAATGGTCAAAATAAAAAAAAAAAGAAAGAAAGGAAAAGGGTTGTATGTGTCAAGGTAAGTTCTCAGCCTTAGTGCTTCTTGCCCTGCTAATTTCCTGGGTCACACTCCCAGTATAGCTCAGCTTTTCTCAACAAATTCCAGTATGTCCCTGTTTACCCCTCTCCCTTCCTTCACGTCCTCCAGCTGAAGCACCAAGCTCCTCCAGCCCTGCATGCCTTCCACAGCTGCTGCTCTCGCACCTTCCTTGCCTTGATTTCACTCTCACACACTGACATGCTTAAAAGCAGGAGTGCTGTAAGGAAATACAGGAATATTGGAAATTATCCAGAGGGGAGAGGTACTGGGAATGGGATTCCTGGCACAGGGGACTAACTGGGCTCCTGGTATCTTACATGTGCCAGGGAGACCCCTGATCCCCAACATCCCCACCTCGCTGTCCTGGACTGCACAGCTTTTCCCTTCCAGGATCCAGAAGTTCTCCAGCAGCTCCTGGGAAACAATTACTGGCTTTAGGTCACTGAGCTGAAATACTGACCCCAAACCAGCTCACTCCTTGTTGTCTCTGCTTGAAGGTGAGTGAGGAGCAACTGGAATATCTGAGACAAGAGCACACACAGGGTCCTGAATTCCCAGGTAGAAAGAGGGAGGTGGTGGAGGTCTCACTGACAAATGGACTGCCATGGTCAGGTTTGTTAAGAGCATAGCTAAGGGGGGTGATGAATTTGGGAGAATAGAAAATCTTATTACTTCTTTTAAAACGTAAACACTGATGGGCTGCACAGTCCAACCATCACCACTGCACAGTTATGCCAGGTTTTTGATGTGGGATTGATTATTCAAATGGAACAAGAAGGCTGCAGACGCCAAGTCTGAAATCTACAAGCCAAAAAAACCACCCCAAAATATTAGTGCTGGTCTTTCAGACTGAGGCTAAAGAAAGAAGTTCTGCTTCCTTCTGTTCTGAAGAATCAATCATTCCCACTGTGACATGCTCCAGTGTAATAACCATAACAGTGCCTTCATTGTGAGGCACCCAAGAGGAAGAAGTGAATTACGATGGGAGGAAGATCCAGAAATCCTAATACTAACAATTCTGTGAAAAGAAGGTAAATGCTCTTTTGTAAGCTTATTTACACTTTATGACTTGTTTAATCTGAAAATTAATAGCACCCTAAAATGTTATTTTGTTCCAGGAAATAAAATCCAGGTCTGGAAGAAAAGAAAGAAAATAGTTATGCAAGTGGGAAGGCAGAAAGTTTTACATTTGAAATGCTGGTACAAACCATGAGGTGTAAGTAGGAGGCTCGTTCAGGCCCATAAACACATTACAGATTGCTTTCTGTCACACTAATTTCAGAAAGGACATTGTGACTCCTGTGTAGGTTAGAGTGCAGCTTTCCTCTCACAAAGAGCAACAAAGATCTTCTGTAAAAGTAAATACTGTCTTGCAATGTCACCAACCTATCACAGGAAAATAACCACAGTGTACCACACTGAGACCCAAAACAAGCAGACTTTTCTCTTAGAACTCTTAGGAGGTTTTTAGCATTTCAACACTGCAAAAAAGATGAATGTTTTCCAAATTAAGCAGGTAGAAAGAAATCTGCAAAAAATATTACAATTCTCCTAAGACTTTCCTGAATGAATCATTAATTTTGCTGAAGGACACAAACCAAGCATTTGTGGCTGCATATCTTTCCTAAATAAAGCATTATCAGCAGAGGTATTAATGGTAAATAGCATTAGTATTCTGAAAAGGTCATGAATACAGATTGTTCTGCAACAACAGAAGCATTTCCCCTACTCAGGCACTCAGAGATAAGCTTATAAAGATTCTGAAAAGATAAGCTCATCTTGATAAAACCTGATGAAAATTCACATCTTTAATTCATCAGGTTGAACAGTAGCGCTGCTTAGGAGTTTCTTGCAGATATCTTTGAGATGATTTAATTTCAGAGAAATTGGTATGTCTAGTGAATGGAAGGCATCAGGAGAGCTCACAGCTTTTGAAGGCAAAAAGATCAGTGCATCTTAATAGTTGGGGGAATCTTACTAGAATTTTTTAGCTCTTTTTTTTTTTTTTTTAAAAACCTGGATTTGAATAGAAAACAGCTAGTTTAATCTTAGCAGAAAGCTGACTTCTTGTCCCAGGTAGCCCCAGCAGGGCCATTAAACCAGAGCATGCAAAGGTAACCACTTACCAGCTCCTGGACTATCCTAACAGAGACAGCACTTTGCTACTTGTCCCTTTTTTTTGTTTCTGGCCCTCTGCTTTCAAATGTTCTTTACTTCACAGATTTCTTGCGATGTGTTTCTGGGCAATCGGTGTGATAAGTCATCCTCCTTGCTCTCCCCAATGCCCCTGAGCAGGATCCAGGCTTCCCAGCAACCAAGGATGTTGCAGGAAGAGCAGCAGAGATCCATTATTCGTGTTTCTGATGTGCCAGTGTGTGGCTACCACTAACTTTTAGTTAAATCCAGAAACTGATTAAACTCAGGAAACTGGAACTTGCTGGTATTGGTGAAAATATCAAGTGCATTCTAAGAGGTAGAAGTTGTAATTTGCTTCCACAGCTGCTTAGTATTTTCCAGTATTAAAGATGGAAGCCATTTACCATTTTCCAGATGCAAACATGGAAACTGAAGATGTAGGTAAGAGGTAGATAAGTCACTGGCACTCAGGTCTAGTTTGTGCAGCCAACAAGTGATATGCCCAAGTAAGAGGAAAAGGTACAAAAAATTAGTAGATCTGAAATCAAAAGACTTGTATTTGTCCTAAAAATGGATAAGAAATCTAAGAGGTGACCAATGGAAGAACTTCCGAAAGACTGTCAGGTGACACCAGGTGGTAAGAACACCTGAACAGGTGGTGTGCTTCTCCATACAGCATGGGAAACACAGGAACCCTCAATTTTCAGTCCCAAGATCACGTGAAGAAGTACAAATCTGACCAACTCCTGGGGCTCTTGCACTAATTCTACAGTATCTGCAGCTGCAAACTGAAGTGACACCAACACTGCAGACACACTGAAACCAAACAGCATAAAAACATCTAATACCTTATCAACTGAAAGAATTATTATTTTTTTAATTACTTTGTTCTTGCTGTCTTTCGTCTGGGGACCATAAATGACTTTTGTGGTAGGGATAGTAATAAGCTGCTTTGCATCCATCATAAGTGAATCCCATTTGAATGGCTCACTTGCTACCTTGGCAGTAAAGACGAGGAAGATTTTAAAGGACAAAGTAGATGCAATGACTGCTGACTATCTTCCATTTCTGTGCTCTTTGCTAAAGCACAATTACCTTCCACATGATTGCTCATGTGTCAAAAATCCCCTTAAAATAATTGTGAAAAATCTAAAAATAGCCCATTAATGGCCAGACTGGGATGGAGTAAAAGTAGAAGAAAGCAGTGAAAATTAAAATGGTCAAAGTACATACATTTTATCCATTTACAGGACTCCTTATTATAGCTCCTGGCTTAAGCTTTGTACATGGATAAAAAACCATACACATAAGCCTTGCACATAATTAGGGCAATATTCTAGGGTGAAGCACTCCTTCCCTCTCCCCCATCCATGTATTTAATGCCATCTTATGAAGGCTGTTAGGGATTCAACTAATGAACAGGACTGTCAGAGAACAAGGGAGGCAAGAGGGCACACACAGCAAAAGGAATAAAAATTCCCTTTGAAGGGACCCAAGATGCAGGTTGGAAGCAGTGTGAGCTGGCTCCTTGTGGGGGAAAACATCTGTGGATATACATAGGAATAGAGACCTATGGCAATTTGAGACAAGCTCTCTTAGACATCTAATAGTCCAGCATCCTACAAGTGCTATAATTTGATAATTTTGCTGACTATTTTAAGTATATAAAATTTTTTTTGGCTGTTCTTTAGGAACAGAAATTACTAAATGCCCATGTACTTAGAAAGAATAAAAGTTTCTTAATGCAGTGCTACTATAAAAGCTCATTTTAAAGAACCCCAGTGATTGTCCAGGTCTGAACATTTCAGTAGGTGCACGAAGATTTGTTAGCAGTAATCCCTTATTGTACAATTCATGGTGTTTAAGTGCTATTTTTTCCTAGCACTTGAAAGAAATACTAAAATCAGACAATCTTCCTTTGTCCTACTGTAACCATGAATATAATTGTGTAAACCTCCAAGATCTGCCAAAACAAACCAGTCAGAGCTGTGACAGGAAAGCACTTGACCTGCTCTCATGGCAGATGGGACAGTTTGCTGTTGGTTGATCGGTTCCTGAGGAATGCACCATATCATCTGCCCCAAGATGAAGGAGAAAGAAGCCCAAGTTTTGTATTTAATGATCCAAAGATTAATTATGTGCTGTGTGGATCACTGGTTCTCCCACAGCTTTCCATGGCTTGTGCAGGCAGCTTTTACCTGCATCCACTTCTGCCATTTCACAGCTGTAACAATGCACCATGATGGAAGCTTGGAGGAAGATCCCTGGAAATCAGATACTCATTCCAGTGACCCACATGGCACCCAAAATGCTCACCTTGTTGAGGACATCTCGCTGACATCCAAGGTAGAGATGAGGCAGGATTCTAGTTGGGCCAGTGTTGGAAACAGGTAGGCAGGGTTGAGAAATGCAAGTAGGGATGAGTGTGGATTTTCCTTCACAGAGACCAGGGAAAGAGCTGGAGAACTCAGCAAATCCACCTGTGAGAGGAAGAGAGGTATTTAATTTACAAATGTGGTGCTGCCTGTGCCAGTTGTGGGAGAGCAGCACTTAGCATGGGGGAGGCACTGAGGGGCAGCAGGAAGGCCTTAGCAGAGAAGCTGTACGTGTGCCTCTTCCTGAGGTCAGCTTTGTAACTCTCCAGACAAAATGGGAAAAACAGTAATCCTTGATTTTTCACTCCCTAGAATATGAGAAGAAATACAAACCTGTCTGTGTAACCATCCATCAGCAGCCAAGGCCTGGCTACATATTCCCACTCTGCCTGGAACATTTATTTTTCTCCCTCCACTTCTCAGAAGTTTTTGATGCTTCTTCCCACTTTTAATATGTGGAAATGATTCTTCAGAAAAACAGGCACAGCACTCACCCCGCCAAGAGCAAGCACACCTTGTAGTCTCCACCCCAGCAAGATGCTTTCTAGACACTTCCTTCTCCTGTATCAGGTTTATACTGAGAGCTCATTAAGAAAAAGTCATGTTTACTCAATTTTGTAAAAGCATTAACATGTGTTTAGTAATGCTTGTTTTTAAAATCCTACATTACTAATTAAAATCCTACAGTACTCACTAAAATCCTACAGTACTATTTTGAACGCTGCTCCACAATTAATGTATTTCATCCAGGACACTGGAAGAAGTTTCATCTTTCAAAACCACACCAAGCCAAGGCTTCTCCATCTCGAGGGGGGGAGGTGAAGCAGAGGGAAGACTTGCAAAGCACAGTGAAAATCCCCAGCTCTTTCCTCCCAGATGAGCAGAGTTTCAACAGAAGGAAGAGTAATTATAACCTGTTCAGAATGAAGCACCTTTTTATCATCAAGGAATTGAAGCAGTGATGTGCTGAATCTGCCAAATGCTATGTTCACTATGATTACAGTTTGAAGATGTGAATTAAAATTACTCAGGAATAAGCTAATGTACTGTTTTGCCAGGGCTTGCATTACCATTGCCTGAATTATGCCTATTCTTCAGATTTTAAAATCTGTATCATTAGTAAATGTAGAAACACCAAGGCATAATGTGTAACAACCCATTTTATCTAATAAAAAAAGCCAGCAAGCAGATTCTAGAGCAAACATTTTATGAACAGCAATTCCTGCTCAGTCTCCTAAATAAATAAATAAATAAATAACTTGTCTATTTTGTTAGACAAGCTAAGGCACTGCCCACCAGGAGCACAGGTCCTGCTTGCTCTGTCAAATGAGAGGAAGAGTTTGCAAAACAATTCTTTCCCATACTTGCTAAATTTTCTTCTGTATGGCCTAATGTTTTCCTTCCTGTTATAGGAAGCATTCCTTGAACTTATAGGTAGCATATACATCTGAGATTGAATTTAAGCAGTTAGTTGAGAGGGTGGTGAAGAAGAGGAAATCAAATATTGGCCTTGGTTTCATCTGCTTATTCTTTATTTATTGGGAGTATTGTTGGCTACTTTCTGGATCCTCTCAACATGGGTGGAAATAGAGAAGTCCTTACAAAGAAGCTGCACAAGCAAGGATTTTACATCTGTGCTTTCTTTGCAAAGACTACATGGGAAAAGTTCTGCAAAAAAGGTTTCTTCCCAACAACCTATGAATTGGTCTCATTTCTGTGTGAAACCTGTGGCAAGAAATTAGGCAAGAAGCTAATGTGCCAAACACTTGAGATTTTGGGAGATGGAACCCATGCTCTGTCATCATAAATATAAGAAGCAATCTTTTATTTTATTTTTATGCCAGGACTCCATCAAGACTAACTGAAATGATTCAAGATTAGATGCTTCAACACTTCCTCTAGGGCATTCATCCTTTCAAAGTCACGTTTCTTCTTTTCTGCTCGTAGCAGCTTTCCTAGTAGCATGTTGGTTCAGTACCTTTACAACATGAATTACACTCACAAAACCATCAAATCTCTAGAGTCTAACATTATATTGCCTGCCTTTACATGTGCACCAAGTGAACCCTCCTTTCCTTTGAGTGTATCTTAACCTGGTGTTAGTGTCTGTACTGAACTGATTTGAGAAAGCACAAAACCACTGATTTGTTTCAAGTATTGAGCTGTCTTCCCTGCCATCCTCTGTGACCAGGTTTTCAAAAGGTTAGTAGCTTTTCAGTGAATCTGGCTTTGATTTATGGCACTTCCCAATATGAAAAACCCATTCTAGGTCAGTTTGTTGGAAAAATTGCTTTAAAAACCCACAAGCAAGCAAACCCCATACCAACAAAACACACTCACATATGCATTCTGCTTAAGTACCAATTTCTTTAACTGTCAGGGGTCTGGAACAACAGCATCCACATGTATGATGACTGAGCTGTCATGGCAATATGAGACTCATTTCTGTTCAAAAGAACTGTACTCATCACTATTTACTTGCACTACCTTACAAAATATACCTATTTTTAAAATATATAGGGAAATGTAATTTTAAAAGCTCTCAGCATCTAAAGATGTGTAGAGAAAAGGGATTTATTTCAAATGTCTCTGTTTTCTAACACAGATGATGGCTCCCCAGAGTCCCCAAAGCTGAACTCTATGACCAGTCTACATGAGGAGCCTCTTAGGAGAAAAGTGTTTTAAGCACTCAGATCACCTGTACACTTCTGTTGTAAATGAGCAGTTTTCAAAAAATAAACTTTAAACACTTGGAGAATTAATTTAGTCTACAGGTAAGAATGCAGAACAGAAAATTGAGCCTGAAAAGAAAAATGGGACAGGTTTTGTTTCAAATTCTATAATTTGGAGATGACCTTTGCAATAAGGCAATTTTTTTTCTTTAAATCTCGTTACCGACCTCAGTTGGAACAGGGCCATTGGCAGCACTGTGCAGTTTGTTTTAATTAGAGAAAATACACTTTTCTTCTGGAGTTAGTTTCTAAATAACACCCTTTCTCCCACCACTACTCCAGCTCATGTGAATTATAAATCAATTGCAAGAGCATGTTGAAACTGTGGGGGGTTGGGGGGTGGTGGAGGGAAAGAAAAAATCTACAGATCATTAACAGAGCTACTGGGTTAATAGTTTCACTGAATTCTTTGATAAATGTCACTGGGCCTTGGAAATAGATGACTGACAAATAACTCTAAAATATTCTCTCCTCAATAGCTCTGAACCACAGAGGTTTTCTGTATGCTTGGTGGTAAGCTGAGCTAAAACAGCTCTCTTGACATTCAGCAGGATGTCTCTACAAAACCATGTCAAAGTGCCAAAAGCTGTCAGTGGTTTTGCAGCCCTTGTGTGTGGCAGACAACCCAACACCTCCCAGTCCTTACAGCAAAGTGTTTTTTGCTTACAAGCCTCCACATCCATTAGCAGAGATCTGGCAAGATCCAGTAAAGTACTTGATTGCCCTGTTGCTATGGTTCTGCAAAGTGGTGACTACAGACTTCTCTTTGATCAAGGCTTCCCTAACTACAGCTGGGACCATAAAGGTAGGATCTCTAAGGGAATCTTGGTATCAGAAGTGTCAGCTCCCTTCTCAGCCAACTCAGGAAACAAAACAGGGCCAAACTCAGAAGGGATGAAAAAAGTTCCAGCAAAATTCTGCAGTAAAAGTTATTCCTCCTTACAGATTCACTGCATAAGTCCTTATATAAATAGAACTCCCAATTAACTTTGCTAGAAACAGGAAGAGGCAGGGGAAGAATATGCGATCAGGTGGCAACAAATGATAGAGAAATACTGTTGATTCAGGAAGAGCTTCCTTTCACTGAGGGAATGGAATCCATCCAGATCCTTATGATTACTTAGTTTAACTACCACTAAACAAAAATCATAAATTAATCCAGAGGAATGACTCCTGAGAAGCACAAGCACTTACAGCAGCTCATTTCTCTGTGTTCTGTGGAAACAGAGCAGGAGCATTCTAGTGCTGCCAGCTGCCCCGCTGCAATCAGGGACAGGGCGCTGCAAACCACTCTGCAGGTTTGCAAATGAAAGATGAGCTAAGCCTAAAGGTCTTGATTTGAACACTTAGTACAAAGTACTGTGAAGTGCAGGTCATACTTGATTGTTTTTATCCAATATTTAATAAAACCTTTCCAGTTAAATGACACCATAACAGGATAGGTGAATGTTTCTTATGTTCATTCCATGTTACACTGGTTTCTCTTCTTCCCCCTAGTCTTTGTATTTCCTTCAATGGGATGTCAAACCATTCAGAGATGAGACAAGTTTGCAGGGAACATACTAATTACTGATTTGGCCCAGGGAAGAGCAAAAAAGGTTAAATAGAAACACCAATTACTAAAAAATAGGTTTTCAAAATGTGAGCATCACTCTTCATTAACATCACACAACACAGATGCTCCCTCATACATCCATCCTGTGTCTCAACTTACACATATTTCTAACATGTAGGAAAAAAAAATCAACCAGGAAGCAATCCTAATATATCTTTAGAGTTGCTCCTAACATAACTGTTGAAACAGCCAATTCTGTAATTCCTTTTCATCCTCAAATGCCTGCAGAGGTGTGCACCAGAATTTTTATCCTTAATCATCTAGAGAGAGCTGCTCTTGCTAATCAGGCACGTGCATACTGACAAAGCACATAACAAACAGAGATCTGACTGTGCTGCACAGATAAGGTGGGTTAAGTTTGAGTGTGAAACTGAGGAGCAACAGCTGAGGTGCAACTCTGAGTTTCCTCACAGCTCTGCAGGGGAAGGGAAAGATGAAAATAAGGAACCTTATCGTTAGGTGTGACTTGTTTTTTCTGTACAACTGTCCAGGTATGGAGACAACTCCTACAAAAGTGAGAGCTCCATGCATACAGAAATCCTAACAGTTGGAAACAAGCTTAAAGACAATGCATTTGTGCCGTGAGGATTTGGTACTATTTCTTTGTAAATGCAGCCATGAAACCTAACTTGGAATGAACGAAAGGTGAGAAAATAGGTGTCCACATCACTTCACATGTTTGCAGTGAGCCTGGTCAGCTACAGCTCGATGGAGAACCCCAGCAATTGCTTCTGAGCCCCAGAGCCTGGCAGCGTGGCCAAGGCAGAGGAGAGAGGAGATCCAGCTGGAGGCGGTGACCAGGATGAAAGTCTCTGGCACCTTCTCCAACTAATGGAGACCAATTCCAAAGACCAGAGGAGCAACTTTCCACTTTCAGACTACATAAACATAGTTTTCATCCAAGTAATTGAGGGGCTGCAGAACCAAAGAATCCCACCTGCCACCAGTGCCCATCTCACAGTAGATCCTCGGGAGCTATTCCAGCCTGAGCTCCCTGAGCTGCTTGGTCACACCAGCAAATCCACTCCCAGCTCAGCTTTTCAGGGAGAGACACTAATTTGAGGCTCTGCACTGTACCAATGCTCATTTCATACAGCTCACAAGAACTTCCATTATTTTTTTCATTTAATTACTCCTTTTGTGAAGCCTTATTGAAGCTGACCAACAAGCTTTTGAAACAGCTTTTGTGGGTGACAGCAGAGACACAGACAACATGGCAACTCCTAAGAGCTTGGCTTCCCTTAAACTCCAGGCTAAGAAAAGCCTAGGAAGTGTTTAATACAACATCCCTGCAGCTCCAGCTGGCCCTGCAGTGCCATGTGCCTCACCCAGGAGGCACAGAAAGATCCCATCTGGTGCTCCTGATGGAGATGTGAGAGACACTGGATGTGTCCTTTTTTCACATGGAGTCTGCTGGAAAAGACCACAGACAAGGCACGCTGGTAACAGAGCAAACTTTGGCACTTTTCTTAAGTGCCATTGAAATCTGATACTGCTCCTTTCCCCCTGCTTTGGATTCTGACTGTTCTGAAAAAGCCAAAGGGAGAAATTGGTTTTCTTCAATGAATTCTTGAAAACAGACTAGAAGCTACTTCCTTCCTTTTCCCACAAGGCCTAATTGTCTGCCAGCACATCAGTGTTAATTCAGCATCAAACACCATTATTTTAAAGCAGGGAGTGGAAAAGGTCTGAGACCCAAGTGATGAGTCAGAAAACCAAAGACTACATGCATGTACTAAGACAGCATTGCAAGAGGGAGACTTTGAAGCTTGTGGATTTAAGAGACAATTCCACCTTTATTAAACCCAGAATTTGCTTCTTCATTAAGGGCACTAATTATTCATCATTTTATATAACCCCAGACTAATAAATATTATATTGCTATCCCTTTTTAAAAAGGAATATTACTATCCTCCTTTTTTTTTCCTTTTTCATTTAATTTTCCCTTTTAAAGGAAATAAGGAATAAAAAATGCAGGAAAATTTGCAGCTACCTCTAAAACATAATATTTAGGCCCTATGATTCTAAGTAAGCCTCACCAAACTCCTGTATTCACACCAAAGGTATGCAGTGGAGTAACTCATGTTTAGCTTTTGGGGTTTTTATTCCTCTCCTAAATAGCGATTTAGGAGAGGAATAAAATAAATAAAACAATAGAGTTTGTTACTGTAAATACTGATTAGTGCCAGGCCAGTAAGGTAACATTACCTAAAACTAGGCTAAAAAAAATAAATCAAACAGCACTATAGCAAAGACAAAATATACAAACCCTGAAGTTTTACGTTTGCTTTGCCTCAGAGGCTCTTCGTGCTCCTTCCCAGTCACATTCCTGTCCAACATTAATGTGTTTAGCTAAAGGCTGCAGTATAGATTTTTCTCCCTTGCTGTAAGGAAGGAAAGCTGTAAACTTTCTGACTCACAAGTTTTACGAATCTGCAATGTTTCCACTCTGTTTAAACGAGCTGCAGACCTCCACAGGCCATTACAATTCCCGCATTCCAGCTCTGCTCCGCAGGGACCTGTGCCATTTTCCATTACATAAGCTCAGGCTGGAGAGCCCCGTCGGGAGGGCTCCCATCCCATTCCTGTCACCCCCTCCTCAGCCACAGGGAGTCCTTCCACAGGATCCAAGGTTTCACAGTTTGGGAAAGCCAGGGGTGTTTTTATTCCAGTGGCGTTCAGAAAGTGGCCCCATTATTCCAGGTGTTTTACAAGCACAGTAGCAGGGGAAGTTCTTTGCCCTGGAGGGTTTCTGCCTTTGGTAAGACAAGGTTAATAGGCAGGTTAAGCAAACAAGGAAGGGGAGATGTGTGAGAATGGGGTCAAGCTTCCCATCCCACCCAAGTGCCATATTCCAAGTCGCACAACAAGTACAAAGAGTGGAATGGACACCCACACTCACCTTTTCTGCCTTTAAGGAAAGAAAAAAAAACCAAAAAACCTTCACCATAATTTCAGTCAATTAAGTTTCACAAGCATCCAGAGGTATCCAAAACAAAAGCAAACTTAACAAGTTATTCTTGGGTTTGAGAAATGTTATGCGAGCTCTACTCCAGTCAAACCTTGCTCTGTCTCAGAAGACAGCAAGTGGATACACATATGAAAGTAATAAACCCTACTCCCATTCTTCCAAGTGCTTAAAACAATTATGGCACTAAATGAACACTAAAAATTGCATTTTAAGTACAGAGGGTGGGAGGATATTCACAGAGGCCTGGCTGTAGCCAAGGGTACTAGCTTTTCTAAGCTCTCTTAAAAATTGATGGAGAGGGAGACTTTTCAAGAGGGTGATTCAGAGCTAAGCTCCTCTCTCTCTCTCATGTCCTCCCCACCAACACTGGCTGTACTCCATGGGTTATGGGACCACTTGGGGAATACTGCATTCCCTCAGCAAGATTTTTACCTCTCTCAATAGAGGCTTCCTTCTAATGGAATCAACCAGTTGGAATATCAGGAAAGCTGGCATCACTGTGCAACAATCTCTCCTCCTATAAACACTGGCAGGATATTTAACAGCTCATTCTCACTATACTGCTTTCAATTCACAGATAACCTGATTATTTTAATTGATGACCACCATTTTAAGGTGTGCTGGGGTACTCTGCAAAGACTTCTATATAAGAAACACTCAGAACTTCAGTCAGCCACAACTGAAAGTTATGAAGCTCCAAATCCAAATGTGAAAAGGTGTCAGGATGTTTCCCAGGACTTTATCAAACCTCGTGCCTTTTTTCAGTCCACACTGAACCCCATGGCACCCCCTTACTTGACATATGGGACTGCAGAAACTAGGAATAAAGCCCTGTCTCACAGCCCTGGTCCCTTCAGCACATGGAAATGATCAGCTCTACCTACAAGAGAATATTCTTCAGATTTCCTGCTCCCCTGCCACAAGGAATGTTTCTTCTGCAGATAAAGCAGGGAGAAAGCACTGGGCTTTTCTTATCCAGATTTTCTTTAGGCAAGTAAGACAACACAATGGTGAATGTACCCTACAGATACTTCAGTATTTTTATACTAAAGGTTTCTTTAAATGGGCTTCCAATTTCAAATATTTCTAAAACGAATGGCAGGATAAAGAAGACTGAAGCAAAGTTCCTTACTTGCTTCCTTCTCCTTGGATCCTCCATGCAAGTCTTCTGTTTGGTAAGACACTTTGTTAGGCAAGGGACAGGTCAGGGAGAAACAAGGAATTGGGAAGTTTCATTAGAAACATACCTTTTGCCACACTCCCTGGGTAATCACTCACTGCTTTGTTTCCAGGACCTTTGTCCAATCTCACCAAACTCATTCTGTTTGCTGTTTCTTTACATAGTCATTCTGCCTAGGATGTCATTCACTGTCCACTGCATTTGACCCCGACATTTGTCACTGAATAGAAAAGCAATAATTTATTTATTTCTCCTTACTACTCCTTTGTGCTCTGCAGGAGTTTACCAGAGAGCTCTTGTGAAGGGAGAATCCACTACATCACATTACTACTGATATTTTTCATAGGCAGAAGGGTAGCAAGAGATTAGAAGGCAATTCCCCACCAACCACTGTTTTGAGTATGCCTCATATAGTGTTTCAGTGTTAAGCTATCACAATTTTTAATGACAGTTTGTATATACAGAAAAGTTTTGTTTTGCTTTTTTTCTGTTTTTTTCAGAAAGCCTTCTTTTTAGATTGAGTGTTTTGTACAAAAAATAGTTAAAAATCAACACAAGGTAAAAAGCTGTGCTTCACCTTCTTCACAGGAAACATTTGAAACAAACCCATCATGAAGACATCTGTGCTTGCAAGAGTAGAACTAAGCCAGATTAAAAGCAGGAAAGAACAAGTATTTAAGAAAAGTAGAATATGAATGCTCCCATTCACATAGTGGAATAGAATTTAATCAAGACTCTTGATGTTTACTGCCTTAATAATGATCATTCAAGCAAAAATCACTGGTCTCTCCTGTCTCTGCAGAGCAAGCAGGAAAATCATCACACTATTAACTAGGAAAAGGACTCCATGCAAGTAAATCCAATTCTCAACATATGAGTAGGAATCAAGTGACATCCCTGTGTTTAAATCTTGCTTAACTCAGAGGAGTAGATGCCATGATGGGAATAGAATTAAGTCCTTGGTGTCCACATTTCAGTATTTTGTGTACTGTTAAAAATTAAGAACCAAATGGAATATTTAAATTCCTGAAAACATTCCTCACCAGATTATAAATATTTTTATGGTTATATCAAGATCTTAAACTAATTGGTAGGGGCTCCTTTGAGGTCTTTACAATAGTTACTTCAATGAAAAACAACCTCCAGGGCAGAGCATATATTTATGCACAACCTAAATAAAAAAACACCTCACCCAGTGCTCACTCATGGGGGGTTTCAAGAAGGAGAGAGGCAGGAATTTCAGATATTCATTAATTGCTCCTTATTCTGTCCCAACAAAAAATATTTTCCTACCCCAAAATGTTTATTTAAGGCCACTATTTTAAATAAACCAGATTTAGTGGCATAGGGAAAACTCAAGTCCAAAGGTTTTTGTTTTTACACAGTGCACTGACCCCTGCCCTCATTATGGGCCATAAACATTTATGAGAGTTCGTCATCAGCTTGCTGAGACAACATATTTTATCTAGTTTCCTACAGCCACATATCAATAAACTCCAAGGAGCTTTCTGTAAGACTGAATCTACCCAATTCTCCTTCATTCCATATCCCAAAAGGTTTCTTGTGTGGGCATTGAGTGGCTGGATTTTTAACAGATGTAAAAAATAAGCACATGAAATAAGTGCTTGAGTGTAACAGATCAGTAGTGAATAATTTCCCTGTATTTCCCTTTTGCTCTTATTCTCCTCTACCACTGGTTTTAAAGCCATCAGTTGTTTCTGCATTCATAAATATCCCCATCCTAGCTACGTAAAAAAATGTAAGAGGAAATTCTCAAACCTGATCTTTGCTAAGAGAAATCCATTTGACACGCTAAAATAAAAGTCCTGCTTTTTATAAGGAGGCTTTTGACCCATTAGATTCCCAAACTGACCCTTACCAGCTGTGTGTGGCTAAGCTCACCTCAGCTCATGTGCACTACTATCTTGCTTGTGCTTTAGGTAACATTTTCGTCTTGAACAGACAACTACCACATGCTGGAAATGAAAACAAAACAAACCCATTTCTCACAGTATCATTATATACATGTAACTGGTGATTGCCCAGATGATGCACTGGGGAGCTGGGAACACTCCCTTCCTGGTCCTGTCCATTCCTACGAGAGCCACAGGCAAGTCTGAGAGTGGAGACTCTCCGAGCACTTCTTTCAGAGAGTCCAGCAGATGAGACAGAGGATCAAAGCCATGTCTCACACAAGTGAGGAACAGCATAAGGAAGGGAAGCTCATGATACTTTCCTGTGCTTGGCCCCTCCCCAACACCTCCCTGCCATGACATCTAATTCTCAGTTGGAAGAGAGTTGTTTCTGTTTCCATCATGGAAATTGAGTTCTGGATAGTCTGATTCCTGCCTGGAGCTGTAATCTGCTCGAGGTTATTAAAAAACCCCTCAGGACAGCTGAGCAGAGTTGGGAATTTGAACAATAAAAGGATTTCTGAGGAGATATGAACTGCTTTTAGACTGGCTTATTTTTCAAATAACAATTTTCAGTTTTTAAGAAAGTATTAACCACTTATTTCAGCACTCTTGCATTAAGCATTTACTGTGCCTAGACACCACACAATTACTTGATGGCTCACATGTAAGAAGAGTTACTTATTTTAATACTGTAGTCCACCACCCACAGGTGTAATTCTTACCTAGACAGCAAAGAAAACAAAATCACCAACCCTAGCCAAAGCAAAACCCCACTTGGCTTACTGTAAGTAAAGCTCACATGAGCACCAAACTCATATCCAAATGCAGAAATTATTCATTTTCTCTGTAATCACTTTCAAAACAAGCTGAGAAAAGTTCTCTCTGTACCACAACCTCTCACTTTCATCTGAAGCCACTACAAACAGTAGTGAAACCCTGTTGCTAAGAGGAAGCATCTCTCTGGAGTTTTTCCCTTCTCTCACCATTATTCAGTCCCTGTGTTTCATCATTTCTCAGAGACTAGGTGTACACTTCATTAGATCACTGATCCAGTCACTGCAATGGATTTCCTACTTATATTCATCATTCCCTCTTCTTTCAGCCTTGGATCTACTTCATGCCCCTCCTTGCTCCTTCTTGTGAACACTGTCTACTGTTCCATGACACAAATAATGACACAAGCACACCCTGAGACCAGCAAATCCTGTATTATAAGGAATTTAATTTCTATAGGTGCTTTGACCTGGGATTTAAAAAAAAAAAAAACCAAACAAACAAACTCAAGCCCAAACAAGAACCCAAAAAAAAAAAAAAAAAAAAAAAAAGGCAAAGGAAAAGACCTAAATAAAGTGCTACCACTTAAGGAGCTGAAGTTTAAAATGTCACACAAATTAATCTCCATAACTCTGGGAGATCATTTCCTTTGTTCTTATTTTAGTAATTACCAATTCAGTACGGAAGAGATTTTCTTCCTACCATGTACAATACTTTAAAAAATAGGAAGTCCATTTCTTTCACTATTTTTTGACCCTAAAGTAGAAGGCATATGCACCTAAAAACCTCTGCATTTCTCCATTTCCATTTACACAGAGTAAGGGTGTAATACATCCCCTGTAAGATGCAATTTCTAAGCACTGCATGTATTACCAGTGTCACTCTATGCAAAAGGAACTACAGAAAAGTCTCTGCTATAACTGAAGTTTATAGCAGCACTTGGTATAGCAGCACTGTACAGGTCTGCTATACCAAGAGCATTTTCTTTCTTCTCTTTATTCACATATTTCAGAGGCTTCTTCTGGTACATGTCACCCAAAAGGGGTTTCTTTTGTTACATCTTACCTGAAAGCAGATACACAGAGCTGAAATTCTTCTCCAGTTTGCCCAGGAGCACAGTGAGAAAGCAGTCAGATGAGAGAGAGGTCACATCTTTAGAGCTTTGGTCATACACCACCACTTCCTGCTTGCAGTCAATTTCAATCTGAAACACAAGGACCTCAGAGTAAATCAGGAAGGAGGAAGATGATTAAAAGCACCACATTATCTCCTCCATGAGGGTTCCCACACAGTTGCTATACCAGCAGTTCAGATATATAGATTTCTTATGCACCTGTTCATTAAACAGTTTTTATTTTAGACTTCATAAGCCTCTCAGATTTAATTCCCCGTAGAGTTTGTAAATTGATTATTTGCTGCATGTTGAAGCCCACTTCAAAAATTTCTATCATTAGGTAATTTTATGTCACTGGTGAAATGTTGTACCTTCAGCTAGGCTGGTGGATATGTTTAAAAGCTGAGCTTTTTAGAAGATGGCCCTGCCTCACTTTCTGCTTCTGAGAGTTTTGTACATAAACAATAAAGAGACCTTAAACTGCTACTATGCCACACACATTTTGGTTACCTGCACAACTTTATATATAAAAATATGCTTTAGATAACAAAAATAAAAAGCTTCATTTTCAATATGTCAAAGCAAGAATGTAGTAGATTATTTTTATATCCAAAACACATGATACAAGCATCAATAGATTAAAAAAACCCAATATCCCTTCCAAACACACACACACACACACACACACACAGATACAAATTACTTTTAAACAGCATAGCTATTTTCTTTTCACTGATAGCACTATCTGGAGAAAACCACACCCCTCTCCCCAATTAAAGAAACAACAAAACAAACACCAAAATCCATCAAACTGCTCCCATGAAAAGCCCTTTAAACAGCAAGTAAGAGCCAGGACTGACAGAGACAATTTCTTTGCAAACCAAATGACCACTTTCTAAGCAAGCCCCACCACCACAGACCCCAAAGAATCCTTCAAAGTTTAGGAGAGAATGTTTCCTGCCTTAATTACACGCGCTTGAGAGACTGTGCTTTGCAAAACACACAAGAACCCTGAGAACATTCTTTCTGAGTAATTTCTAAATCCCTGCCCTTTACTCTGTCACTGATTCTAGAAAGAATCCCAGTGATAAGCTCAATAGTAACCGATACCCTCTTCAATCAGGTAACATTTCAGCTAAACTCAGTCCTCTATAATCTTGTTTGGTTTTGGTTGTTTGGTTTTTTTTAATGAAATACCTAAGGAAAAATTATTACCAGTTGCTTACCAGCCACTCCCTTTAAACAAATACAATGAATAAGAGGAAAATGACCCCTACCTTGTGTTTTGCTGAATGCTGAATGAGCTCTGTAATCAAAACTTTGTCCTGCTGCAGCCTCCGCTTCATGAGCTTGGAGCAGTTGATGTTGATGGCATCCAGGATGTGGGATGTGTTGTATTCCACAAAGGGGCGGCTATCAATCAGCAGCAGCTTCTCTGTACCACTCTCCAGCAAAGCCACCAACTTCTCAGCGACAATGAGTTGGGTCCTGATCATCTCATCGGCCATGACAACAACAAGGCCTCTTTCCCCACCTCCCTCTCTAATTTGCTGCGATGATGTAATGGCTGTGTACTCAAAGGCTTAGCCACACCATTGTACTAGAAGTGTATGAGGTCATGCTGGTAGTGACTGGCAAAAGAAAAGTTAAATCCATTTTCAGAAAGAGCTCTTGGACTGAATGTCTCCTCCTGCTTCCAGTTGATGTACAAAGGGTTGGCTCCACAAAGCAGCCCCTCACGTCTGATTCATTGGGAGATGACTATGGAGTAGCCATTTCACAATTCACACAAAAGATGCTTTCTGGCTGCTGCTGCATTACATCATTCTTTACCTTTGCTCCCACCCATCAGCTTTACACCACACTGAGAGCCTGTAAGAAGGGGAAGATGGAAAATACAAAAAACACAAACCAGATGAGGCCATGAAACTCCGCAGAACAAAAACATTCAGCTCTGAGGCTTAGCTGTACAGTGGGCCATACTATGTAATAAACACATTCCTGAGGAGCTCTCCTCTCTGCTGGATGTGCCAAACACCTAGAGAGAGCATTGGCAACTACAGGCTCTGAACCTATTCCAACACTCTTGCCTGGACAATTATCTTGTATTTCAGGCAACATACGCTGCCTTAATTGCAGACTTTTGTTGCCACTAGCTCTGCCTCTTCACAAGACTTTGTTAGAACATAATTAAGAGATACTGCCCTAAATCATGGTAGTCCTTTCAATAGCAAAACTATTTAAATGCATTTCAGCACTTCACCACTTAGTAAGAAGCTGTAAAATTAGTTTTTTAAACATTTAAACATTTTAAACGTTAAACATTTTTAAAGTTTAATGCCTTGGGAAAATATTTCACAAAACAGCACTGCAAGTTGGGAAACTGAAACTACACAAAAGAAAGGACCAAAGTTACATCCACCTCTCTGAAGAAAATGCTTTAATAGAAACCAGTACAAGATGCCACATCAGGACACAAGCATTTTATTTGAATTAATAAATAATCACCAGAGATGGACGAGGTCTCACACTACTGGAAGGTAAAGCAGTGAGCACTCTTCTGTTCTTCCTGGAGCTGTGTGATGCTTTTGTGAAGTGTGTAACACCCAGCCCTCATGCTAAATACTCTCTAAAATTAGATCCTGACAGCATCTGAACAAGATCAGCTGAAACAGCGGCAGCAGCAGAGCAGTAAAACCACCTGACACATTTGACCCCCTATTTGACCACTGCCTCACAGTTGCACTTAGGCTCTTCAGAGTCTCCCAAAACACATTCTGATGGCACAAGTCTTTATAGGAACACTCCTCAGAAAGGAGCCACCATGGGGCTGCATCCTTCAAGGATTTAGCTCACATTTTATAGTGTCGTCTTGCTGCCTCCATTTGAAATGTTTGTTATTTATCTTAATTGCAAGAGAAGTAATGAATTCAAAGTATCGATAGATTATTAGAAGTCCTGTTATACCAACAGGTCAGTTGCATTTGGCAGTGGGAAATCCCAAGTCTGAAGATGCTTTACTCTTTAGATATATTGTACAAATCTACATTTACAAAATCTTAGGCAAAATAAATTCTGCAAAAAGTACAAGCTTCACCTTAACAACCCAAAAGAGGAAACTGGAAGTTGTTTCATGAGTTTCATGTGCCAATACAAGAAAAACACCAGCTTCCACAAAGACAGACATTAGGCTGACAAAATGGGATTTTCCATTTGTCCTGACTTTAGTGCTGTTGTGACAGTGCTGTTAAGCTTGCCCAGATAAATGGAAGCACATAGCAGTGAAGTGCATATTGCTCTAAACTACAGAAAAAATATTGGAAAATATAGTATAGCAAGTCTTAATCGAATGTTTGACAGAACCTGGTTGGCAGGTGTGCTCCCCCTCAGAGAGCAATCATTATACAATAGTCCCAGGAAGGTATCAGACACTTGATTATCAAAATTACATTTTGCAAGGGGGGGGAAGGAAACTTGATAGTTATGTCAATATCCCCACCCCCTACCCCCCAGGAAAACAGCATTCTACAATTTTTAAATTTCTCTTAACATGTCCTGTCACAAATTTTGATTCTCTTTTATTCACATCAAAGGTTGCCAGATATTAAATCCACTGAACTCAATGAAAACTTTTCCACTGGCTCTAGTGGGAATTGGCTCCAGCTCCTTTGTAAGCTAAACAGTTTGTTCGTGAACTAGACAGTTTGTTTTGATGGATAAATTGCTGACTTAAAGTCCAAGTAATAAAAGGAAAATAAAGCAGCTGAGAAAGTACAGAACTCTAAACCAGATGCTGTTAGAAAAACTTAATCTTTAATTTGCAATTTTCAGTTTGAGTATGCTTCTTATCTTCTAAAAGCTTACTGTTTGCTATGTCAGCCTTCACTTTCATACAACAGAAGTTTATTTCAGAAGACTCTTGAGAAGAACTCAAACCAGTCATATCTGGTGACAGGGTAAAGAGCATGTAAAGAACATAAGGCAAGTGGGCTTCAGTCAAGAATCCTTTTAAATAGCCCTGTTACCTTAATATACCAAGGACCTTAAAAGCATTCTGCCCATGGCTTGAAAGCAATAAACTGAACAGCAGTGTCACCTCGAGTTATTGCAACTGAAATCCTATTTCAACAGGAACATCTCCATTGCGCAGGGGAGAAACAACATTTTCATGAAGTACAGGTTTTTCTTTTCATTCTCTCTGTTTCTGGAACTATCAGAGTTTGGGATTCTAAACAAGAGGAACCTGGCAGCCTCTTGCTTTAGGTAAACACTTGAGCTCTTGTCCCCTTCCTCATGACTCTTCTTATCATTCAGCTGCTATGAGGTGTTGAAACATCTGTTTAATTTCTAATGCATTTGTAAAAAGATAAAATTCAATTTCTTGACTGTTCCCTTTCTACTTGTGACTTAGATCTCAATGGTATTACAGTGTCTCGTAAAATGATGTCATATAATACATTGCCCCAAACAGGCCATTATATTGCTGACCTTAAAGGTAGGAAGCCATCCTAGTCACAGGGTGTTCCATGATGAAATCAGGATTACGAAAAGTGATCTGTAATTGAGCCATGAGAATCCCCCACAGAGTCATTCATGTGTACACTGGGAACACTGCATGGCTGCTTCCTCCTTCTAGAGGGACTGGGACAATTTTAAACGAGAAAATTAAACATTTAACTCACTATGAAACTAAAAAGATCTGTTCCACACTTGCCCAGTACCTTTACAGCTTTTCTTTATTGTTTAAAGAACCAAACCAACAAACCCTCCACTATCTTGCACACAAACAGTGGATTTCTGATGTTTGCATGTATGTTTAATGCTGCCACAGAACTACAGGATCTCTTGCTTTGGGGATTCCTGTCCCCATCCTAAATGGCTCAGATGGAGTGAAATAAGCAAGTGCCACATTTTCAGTTATGTGGTTGTGTTTGGTTTTTCAGTTACAATAACTCACATTTTGTATGCACTCCTAACTTCTACTGCTATCACTTTGACTCCAAGCAATTCCTTTCCATCACAACAGGATGCTTGTTTGAGTTCTCAGGTTTTGGCTCATATAGAATCACAGAATTATTTAGGTTGGAAAAGACCTCCAAGATCATTGAGTCCAACTGTTAAAGTAACATTGCCAAGTCCACTGCTAAGCCATGTCCCTAAGCTCCACATCTCCACATCTTTCAAATACTTCCAGGGATGAGAGGCAGATGTAGTAGGAATACATTTTGAAAACTCTCAGAACAAGAGTCCCTAATTCTAGCCCGGTTAAGGAACTAGCAAAGAGCTTCTAGAAGCCTTGCTACAATCTCTGAAAGACTTCTGCCTCACGTAAGAAGATAACCTTGAAGTTGAACCTTGGTGTCATAAATAAAGGGCTGGCTACGTCACTAATGCCTGCTTTGTCAGGAGCCTGCAAGCAGTGCTCCCACACACACGTCATGCAAAACACCAACAAAATCACTTTACAGCACCTGAACAAGGTCCTGATGGGCAGCCTTTATGAACTCAGCTGAGACACTTGAAGGAGCTGGGTTTTTTAAACTGTGTATTTTTCTGCTTTTTATAGGCAAGCACATGTAACACAAGAGAAAAACATTCGCATCCCCTAGAGCCCCTTTCATGGTTCTTAGCGTGGGCACCATCGTAAAAGAAAAATCGAAAAGCTGAATTAAAAAAAAGATGTAGAACATCCCAAACTGCAGGACACAAGCTACTGCTGGCTGTTACAAAAAGGGTATTTGGCTTCAGTGTTACTGGGAGTGCCCAGTGGTTCAACAGCTGGTGCCAATACCATCAGCACCAGTCCCTATTACCACGGTCACACGTGATACTGGACAAACAAGCCTACACAAACTAGAGAGGAATTCCAGATCCAGGGACCACAGGGTGAATTCCTACTCCTGCAAGAACCTTTTCCCCTCTGCCAACACCTATGGCAGGCACAGCATTCCCTCACCAGCCTCAAAAAGATGGAAATAAATGGTGTTCTGGATGGATGCTTTTACCCAGTGCTACAGGAGACTAAGAGAGCTGAGAGAGGTCCAACCCTTGCTAAAGATGCTATTCCAGTAGCCAGGAACACTGAGTGCCTATGGAGCACAAGGGAAATAAAATTTTTAATTGAAAGTGAGGAATGGCTGTTCTTCTGAATTCAGCAAGCAAGCAGTCAATTCCAGAGATCAACAGCTGTATAACAAGGTGCAAATTCTGGGGGAATAAACAGTAGCTGAGGCTAGAGAAGTGTATTTATTACCTGCCATTGTGTGAACACACAGGAGTGAGATAACAAATGCTTGTCAATTCAAAGAGCTCTGTTAACAAGGGCTCACGTCATTCCCTCAGCTGAGGGGAATGAGGGAGTCTTTGGACGTTTTGGATGATTCAGAGAAGTGTCACTATCTCATAAACACATCATTTCCTCATGCTTCCTGGCAGGGAGGTTGAAGAACAGACACTTTCCACCACCCTCTGAGCACACTCCACTTTGGTGCAAGACTGGACAGCAGTACAGAAAGTCACTCGAATAGAAACACATAGATTTTAATTTTTTTTTAAAATGTCACTCACGTGCCATGTTCATAAAAGAGAGGCAGTTTTTAAAATGTCACCGTTTTCCTTTGCTTTTCTATGGGCGCTCCCTCTTCTCCTCCTTTTAACACATCCGTGCTTCGAGCTATATATGCAGTCAAAATGCAGTGTTAATTTTCTCTTCCTTGTAGAAACACCAGCCACATGCAAGCATTTTAGATTACACACTGTATAACCACGAGAAAGGCAAGTGGTTGGCAATGCCTTGGCTTCCAAGGCATTGGAAAGAAATAGATGAAGGTGGATTTTCTGTTCAGTACTCTCTTGTCCTTCATCCTGCTTGACTAATTCCTCAACTTTGATTACTACTTCTAGAGGAAACTCACCCCACTTCACTGTGCTCACCAATCTGAAAACTGAGACACAGAGAGTCAGAAAGGAAATCAACTTCCCATGAATACACTGCATGAAAGACCTCCAGTTTAGATCTTTAAGCTCACTCCATTTCTACACCTACTGCTCACCAACACTTTTACCACTGGCACTCTCAGACAGCTGGGCTAAGCAAGAGGAATGGGCCTTCCATTTAGATAACAGGTATTTCCTGTCATACAAATATATCATATTATTTCAAAATAAAACCAAAAAGCACACCAAATCACAACATTTTCCTGACCTCCTCAGCATAGCTCTCAAACACCTGCAATGTTCTTGCAAATATCATCCATGTACCATCACCATCTCTAAGCAATAAGCCAGGTTATCATCACCTGCCCTTACCAGGAAGCCAACCTCTTTGACATTCCCAGTGAAACAATAAACATTTACTAAGAATGACCTCAGGGAAACCTGACTGGCAGAACATGGCCTCACGGGAAGCATTAGAACCTGCTGTTGATATGTTACATCACTCTATTCAAAAGAGACTCAGACTTAATCTGGGGACTCCCTTCTCCACCCATACAAGTGAGAAGCTCTTTCCATTACAAAATACTTTTTCACTGCAGGTTCACAGCACATAGGTCTGTGGCAACCAGAATGAAAGCTTACTTGATCCACTTCAAACACCTATTATAATACATTACATTTTTAGGTTCCTGTGGCCCAGAACACTCGACAACCAGGAAAAGTGTCAATGGATTTTTAAAAGATGATTCTCCCTCTATAATCTCCAAGTCAAAGCAACTGAAAATTCTGGAGTATTTTTTTATGAGTTCATTATTATTTCATGTCAAAAGATATTACTCACCTACATTTAAGGCACAATCTATATGGGCTGAACAGGACAGAAAGAAGGTAGTCCACATACAAAGGTCAGCAGAAGGAATTACCTAAACACAGGAAAATAATAATATTAATAATAATAGTAATAAAATCCTTATTACAAGATTAAAAACCACCAAAACAAACAAACACCCCCCAATCCAAACCAGGAAATGGATTTTACATTTTCAGTGTAGTCATTTGCTGTACAACTCCCCCAAACACATGAAAACCTAGGTGAGAAGTTATTTATGAATGCTGACATTCATTTACATGGAATGGGTCCAAAACAGAAAGTTATGCTACACTGATCTTCCAAAAGAAAAGAGAAAAAAACCACCACAGCAAATCTCTGTACTATCTTTAAATTAACATTAAAAAAAAAAAAGGTGGAGATGCTTTAAAAATACCCAACACACAAAAAATCGACCAGTGACAGCCTTCCAAACTCTTTGACACATCTCCCTGCTAGAAAACCAATCTATAACTCAGCATTACCAGGCGATGCACTTGCATGGAATTAAGCAAATTCACAAACTCTTGTTCAGTACCTATTAAAGTGAAAGACTGCCACAAGTAAGTGTGAATACAGCTGTATTTTGCATGGACAGAGACCAATGAAACAGGACATTTGTGTAGTTAATCCCACCTCCCCACACTCTAAAAAAGCCAGCACTGGAAACCGGTAACACTGGCATCACCAATAATCACACACAGTCATACCCATACAACTTCTACCCAAAGCACCTGCTGTTCCAAGAGGAACAAATTAAATTACAACTTTTACACAAGGAAGCAAAAATAAACACATCAGCGTCAATTCCCAACTGCTTCCTGGGCAGCTGAACGCAAGATTTAAATCATGGCTGCCAAGAGATGACAGCATCGCCCAATCACTGAGATATAAACCATGACAATAAATTATTGCCAAGCAGCACCTTTCTGTGAGATCCACGAGTGGCTCTGAAGCACAGAGTAAAGGACATGACAACTGTGAAGAGCCACCACAGCAAAGGGCTGGGCACGTTATGGTGAACAGCCTGAAAAGCCACAGCATCCCACAAGGAAAAGAACTACAGGGATCAATCACCTCTCTGTCTTTAGGCAAATGGCAGCAGTAGAACACAGGGTGAGAACCCCTCAGATACTGAGCTTACGACCCAGAACAGGCTTTGCTCACTGGGCTCATCTCTTGACTGGGACCTGTGTTTTACCCTGGAAGGACCTAGGCTGGAGATGCTCTCGCTTCCCATCATTAGTATGTAGGCATATGTACGTGAGAGCAGCAGGGCAGAGAGCTGGATGAGAAGATCTGTTGAAGATTGGGCTCGGTCCTTTCCCCCCCCTCTGCTTGCTCCAGCTTCTCATTCCTTTCTGAGCCTCAGGAAGAGGCTCTGCAGACCTCCCTTGCCCCTTCCCGTAATCCAGTGCAAAAGCCTGGCAGAAGGCAAAGACGAAGGTATGAAGAGAAAATTCATCCTACTCATCATACTTGTTGCTATCCCCTTTTCTAATCTCATCCCAGAAATTAATGCTAAACTAAGCTCAGCACTGATTAGGCTCTGCTTAGAGACAGGGCCCTATGATCTGAGACCACCTTGTGACAGCCCAAGGAAACAAAGTCCTGAGACAAAAAGCATTTCCCTTTTTGTTCTTTAGTGCTTCACGTGTAAGCTCCTGAAGCCCCTCTGAAAGCTGTCAGGTAGTCTTCGCATTCACCAGCACCTGCCTCTCCGTGCTGTCCATGCCATGCCATGACTCCTTCTGCCAGACACACCGCTCTGAAGTTCTTACAAATAAACCAGCTCTCACCTCAGGACACTGTATTCTGTTTTCCCCATTTTAATAAATACAGGTAAATCAAGTGTTTAAAGCAGCCCCCAAGAGCCCTCATTTCACCATGGAGCATGATTAATTCTGCTGAAGAGCAGATGAGAAACAAAGCATTTCAACACAGTTTACTAGAAGGAGGTGTCACATTTTAAGAACAGGATCCACTCATGATTGAAGACTGAGCTGCTGCAACTTCAGCCATAAGCATTAAGCACTTTTGGAAATTCCCTGGCAAAGCTGTTTAAGGAACAGACATTTCCTGTAATTTTCAGAAACATTTTATATCCCCCCCTCCTTTTTAGGCTCGGTGGTAAGGAGGGGAAGGGAGAGAGAGGATACCATATTACCATTAAGTGAAATATGAATGAGCCACCCAAGTTTAAAGTGGAAACTTCAGATATTTGTGCTTAGCAGAAGGTTTTAAAAAAAGTCTTTCATCATTAAGAGGCCAGGATTTTTCTGCTGACTTTAGAAAAAGAAATAGACATCCTTTCAATTAGGGTGACTTACAGAAGGATATAAACTTGTTTTATACTTACTTCTGGCAAATAAGAAGTCCTCCAGGCCTAATTTAAATACCTTTTTCTATTTTCCAGAATTAGAAATGGAAGCCTTTTTTGCTCCTCTTGCTCAGGGCCTTCCCTAAACTGCAGCTAAACAAACCCAACCAGTGGAGTCATGCAGAGCATTCCTCCCATGACAGACAGTGAGGAACATCAAGCAAGAGAGAAGCCAGGAAGAGGTGGAATAGTCAAATGTGACAGCATCCATCTAAGGACCTCACCACCTTCCTCTTTTTCCTAAAAATCTAATCTTGTATGAAGTATCTGGTATAAAATTTATAAGGTTTACAGTAAGTTAGAAAATTATTTCACTTATCTATGTAACCCAAGTCTGAAGAGATCCAATCCAAAGCCACAGTATATAACACATGAGTTCACAAACCAAATTAAAACTGAGGGACAGTTGCCTATCCCCACAAAACACATCACGAGTGCTACTTTGGCCCTGTACACCAAATGGCAAATATTCATCATGTAATTGTGATCAATTGTCCACATCTGCCACCCTCCACCAGCAACTGTATGGTAGCTTTCAAAGACACAAAGAAAACAAAGTAACTCAATGAAAAAATTAACATGTTGAACTAATTCATAAATCCTCAAGCTGTTGTGATGCCAGCATATCCTTGCTATTTGTATGACATGGGCGCTTTACAGCAGCATCTTTCATGATACCGAGGTTTCCATCTCCTACACAAGCTGCACATTCTGAATCAACTGTTCTGCAGCTTTGCAGACCAATATAAACAGTGACTGCTGTATTTTACATGGTCATCTTTTTGCTGAGAAACAGATTAAAAAACAGAGTGCTCTGAAGAGTAGTGCTAAATAAACATCAAGCACAGCTGTTGCAATAGTCCATGCTACTTCTTTAAAAGGCTTGCCATGAAAGAGAGTAAGATGGGACCTCAGAGTCTTCAGAGAGCTTTTAAACAGGAGGCATTCTGCCTAATGAGAAACTTTGAGGGGGGGACATCCAAATAATATGGCCCTGCAAATAAGGAGCCAAAAACGAGATTAAAAAAAGGGCAACTCTGATCTGCTTCGTGGTCACTGTATGATAAAAACAGAAGGTGGATCAAGAACAAGGACCAGGATGGAATAAAGACAGAGGATAATGACAGTAATTCTATTAGGGAAATTAATCAGAATAGCTTCTGGGCAAGGCAGGGATGAATTTCTTGCAGCAGACTTTTATTGACTCTTCTCTTAAATTAAACGGAATGACTAAAGTGAGTCAATCTCCCTTAAGAACAGAGACTTGTAGACTGCTTGCGTGGCACGGTACAACGTGGGTTAAAACGTTCTGGTCTTTCACCCATTTGAGGAAATGACACCAGTTCTCCCGGAAGGCAACATGCACATTCAACCCCTTCACATCAGGGCATGAGAAAGTTTGCAAGGAATTTTTTATTTTTTCTTTAACTGTCAACATTAATACTTTGTTTCTTCCTGCTTGTGTTTGAAAATACAGTGCTGCACTGTGCTGCATGCATGTCCTGTCAGCTGTACAGGGAAATATCTAGAAGTTTAAAAAAATACCTAATAAAAGTGTTAATTAAGTCTGTTGTCAAACTCATTTTAAAAGCCCTCTGCATGCTCTAAACAATATTAATATTGCCACCAGTGTTTGATACATAGTGATAAAAGCATGCAGAAGCATCTTCAGAAGGAAGGCTTGGCCAAATAAAACGTTGACATTACACATATGTGAACTCAGTCCTACTCGTTACAGCAGTTAAATATTATTGGGTTTCTCTTTAAATGACATTTACATGGCAAGGAAACAAAATAGATGACAGAAAACAGCAAGTCCACAAACATGGTACAGCCCAACTATCTTGACGTGGGAGTAGAGAAGGAAACTTAAAGGAATATGCTGTGCAGCAATGGCTCCCAATTAACATGGGGAAATAAATCAAGTTGTTGTATGTTCCCAGAAATTAAACAATTGCAGTAATCCTGCTATGAGGTCTCCCATTCTGGGCTGTTCAGAGTAGTGAGGGGTTCAGGCTGTGATACAGAGCGATGGTTGAACTGCAGACGAGGCACAGAAAACAAATTAACAAACTCCTAGATCCAGATGACTGGGACTCAAATATCTCACCATGGTGTAGGACTACTGACAGGTCACACTCTGGGAACAGAACATGTTTTCACACCTAATTTGTACCCACAAAGGTAATTATGATGGCTTGCTTATTAAAATTGCTTTCAAATAACAATTTAATTGACAAGATGGTACCAACAGGGCCCCAGCTGGGAACAAAGCAAGAGCCATGGTACCTCACTGAGCTATAATCCCAGTCACGTGGCCTGGTCCTGGTATGTCTTTCCCAGAGGATCCCAAGTGTTTCTCTGAATTTGAATCATGTTATAGAAGACCTGCAGCAGTGCCAAAGCCACATTTCTAACACGGTAACCACATGGCTGAAAAGAGAAGCCACATATATCTGTACAATGGAAGAAGGAAAGCAGAGGATGATTTAGGTTCCCCAGCTGTGCCTCTTGCATCACTGCAAACATTACCACTGAAGTAGAATCACAGAGCCACAAACGGTTTGGGTTGGAAGGGGCCTTAAAGGCCATTTCATTCCAACCCTCCTGCCTTGGGCAGGGACACCTTCAACCATCCCAGGTTACTCCAAGCCCCATCCAACCTGGCCTTGAAGACTTCCAGAGATAGGACAGCCACAGCTTCTCTGGGCAACCTGTGCCAGGGCCTCATCACCATCACAGGGAAGAATTTCTTCCTAATACCTAAACACACCCTGCCCCTCTGTCAGCTTGAAGCCATTCCTCCTTGTCCTATCACTCCATGTCCTTGTAAAATCTCTTGTAGGTTCCCTTCAGGTGCTACTGCCTGACATAGAGGATGAAAAGTGACCTAACCACAATATACAGAAATCCCCCATAAGAACAATTGACAATATGCAACCACCAATTTATGTAGTGGGCAAGAACCAGAAGGGACCAGGATTTTTTAAATTTTGAAGGGAAAAAATGCATGATGCCAAACCAAGGGAGAAAATTATGTTGTTATCATCTGATAGACATCTTACTCAAGGACCAGGGTCAATAGGAAATGTTTTATAGCAACCTCTCTCAGTTTATAACAGAATTTTGAATACCAAAGAGAAACAAAACATACTCCCTTAAAATACACTGGTATTATCCCATTTGATGTGTGCTTACATGCATGCACAGCTCTGTAGAAATCTATAAATAAGGTCTTATATTTCTTCAGAATTTGAAGGTGTCTTGTTTTACATAGTCCTTTTAAAAGCAACCAGAAAGGCATTGACTGTTGTCAAAGTAATCCCAAGCTTGGAGAGCTTAATACATTTCTGCAATAACTGAAGTAATACATCAACAGAATGGATCAACTTCAGGGCATGCAGAGCCAACTAAAGTGCTTGGAAAGAAGTTTATTGTCTGCAAACTCCAAGATCCTTGTATTCCTTAAATATTCAGCAATGGAAGAAGGATCAGTTCCTTGTCAACAATCATGGATACATCAATAAATAATACTGATTAGTTTTATAATAACTTATTCATTCTACATAAATTCCTGCTGATACCATTGGCACGTGTTCTGGTAACTCTCAGACAGACTTCCAGTCTGCATGTGAGCAGCCAATAGGAACGAGTTGGGTTTTGGTAGTAGTCCTGAGGTTTTTACCTCCAGAAACTGATCCTGAAGGATAAAGGTATATGATGGGTGGTCCTTAATCACTTCCTTTATGTGAAAATTGAGGTTAGAGTAGAAAAAGAGCCAAGGAAGGAAGTCTGCAGCACCCCTCAAACACACACACACACCTTCCTGAACAACTCCTTTAACAGTTTAGAGGGTTAACTTGTAGTTTAAATGAAGTAGTCAGAGTTGGGATAGAAATAAACAGCTTGTACAAGCAAGATACTGTGCTATTAAGTTTTTATAAGTGACTTAAAAATTAGGTCAGTCTAATTTGTGGCTGATACTTTGTTCTTTCACTACTATGAACTCACAATGATGTCAGTCTCATGTTCAAACATGCCACATTTAGCAGCTCACAGGCTTCCTGAGAGACTCTCTCAACCTTCCTTTGTGCAAAAGGCTTCTGCCAGATTCTTAGCTCATACTTCATTGACTCAGGCATGCCACTCCAGTTTCAAGGCAGTTACACTGGCTTCCCGTCAAATACTGCGCAGTTTGGGTTTTTTTCTCCCTTCCTCTTCTATTTTTTAAATTTTCTCCAACTTACTAACTAGAAGTTGAAGAATATGTGTCTATATTCAGGTTACCATTTTAGGCCTCACCTTCCTCACAACATCCAGAAGAGAACCACCTACAAAAGGTGTAGGAAACAGGTGTTTTTAACTAATTCCACCCAATAATTTCAATAATTAAAAGGGGCCTACAAGAAAGTCAGAGAAGGGCTTTTTATAAGGGCATGTAGTGATAGGACAAGGGGGAATGGCTTCGAACTGAAAGAGAATAGGTTTAGATTAGATATTCCAAAGAAAGAGAAATTCTTCCCTGTGAGGGTGGGGAGGCCCTGGCACAGGGTGCCCAGAAAAGCTGTGGCTGCCCCATCCCTGGCAGTGTCCAAGGCCAGGCTGGACAGGGAACATTCCCTCCGATAGGCACAATCAGCTTTTTGTGTGAATATCCTCTTAAGATGAGGCACAAAAATTCTTAGGTGAGAGTAAAGGAAAGCCCGCTAGGAATAGAGTGGTAGGTGAAAAAAACCCCCAAAAACAAACAGGTCACTGTTTAAAAATGGCCGTCTGCAAGTTTGTTCTTAGCAATCCCAATTCGCACCATTTGACTCAAGTTTGTGCCTGTCACTAAATATCTATACTGAACATTGACTGCAGTGAAGATGCACACAGTCTACATTTCCCACTGCAGAGACTTTACCTCATAAACACTAAGCCAGAGCAGAAGGAAAAGAGGAAAAGAAGTGGCCATATTTATGCTGGTAAAGCATTTCTCTTGGGGGTACACTGTGAGAAATGTAACACTAGCCCAGGCTCTCCCCCTCTCTCATTCATGAGGTCATGTTTCACAACTTATACAGACATTTTTATTGGGGTTTTTTTTGTGGATTTTAAAGTATCATGTTGGTATGTTCAAACCTGTATTACATATTCATGGAACAATGCTATTGCATGAACCCTTAACACAGTTAGAAAAGAATCCCACCTGTCTCAGGAAAAGGCACATCATCCCACAGTCATTTCCAGCACCACATTAAATCCCAGGTACTCTATGGAAGAAAACATACAGATGTGGCCCACAAGAACTGCATATCCAACAGATCCCCACTGTTCCTGCTCCATCTGCAAGTGCCCAAGGATACAGGAAAGGCAAGTCTTGCAGGGAGAGGTGATATCTTTTATGAGACAGGTTAATATGAAGCGATTAGGAGAGGAAGGGCACGAACTCCAGAATGCACAAGCCCTTCCTCACATACACTGAAGTGAAACAGAACCAAACCGTGACACAAGAGCAACAGCCAAGGCTTCCAAAACATCTCCACATCCAGCCTGTCCCTCCTCCCAAACAGGAAGGGAAGTCCGAAGAACATCCCGAAGCATGTAATAAATTACACAGTGAATCATATTCCTTATGGAAACTGTCTGGCTGAAGTCACACCACTGGAAATATGTGATAAAAGACAGAAAGAAACCTAAAAGATAGCCTCAAAGACAGAACACTCCCCCCATCCAAATTCTCAGAGTTAATACCAAGACAAGAAAATCCTGGAGTCATCATGAAGTTACTAGATTTTTTTGTAGATTTTTCCCATAAACAAACTTCTCCTTGGATTATAAAGTTGTTTATTGCTATTAACTGACATTTGACCTAGCTTTATATTCACTGGGTTTTTTTCAAGATTTAAGTGAGGTTTGTGTTCCTGAAACCTTGCCTGTCTTCTCCAAATAAGTCAGTTCAAACTGAAAAAATTTTTCTCCTTTCAAACCCTTCTTGTAGCCTGTTTGAAAAAAGTGTGTATTTTCTGAAAAATGAAACAAACAAAAATCCACCCAAACAAACAAAAGCCCCCACAAAAACACCATAGGAAAATGACTTTCCTTTAAAGTATTTTCCAGGTTACTGATAAACTTTGACCATTTCCAGTTACAACTAAAACCGTACCGCATTGCTCAAAATTCTAGAAGTTTCATCCTGCAATGCAACAAGGAGACAGTAACTTAGGTCTTCTTTTAAAGTAAAACCAGTTTTCTTTTCCTGGAGTTCCAAGCTGACTTAGGTAGCAGTGACAAAGACAGCAGGTGAGATTAAGCACATTTGACAAAGATGGCAGGTGAGATTAAGCACATTTACCTTTAAAAAGTCATGACAGAGATAGATGTAGTTGATGTGTTTGTTACCTGGGGTCATTTTGCTTGTTTTTTTAACTTTATTTGAATTGCAAAGAAATGTTAGCTGGAGCTGGCTTGCCCCCGGGAATGGTGTGCGCACTTAGATTCTCCCCAGGAACACCCAGTGGCATGAAAAGATTAATCCTGATGCTTTGAACCAGAGAGTAAAAGGAGTAAATTCCTACCAACAAACACCAAAACCATTTCAGATTGCAGACTTAGGTGAGAAATCTTTTCCAGCAAAGACTTCAACCCTGATTGCAATTGCCCTCTCTGATAGGATGCCAGCACGGGTCAAAATGTGCAGGAAGAGAGCTGAGCGCACGCACAGAAGCGGAGGTCACCAGGAAAGGGGGGAAGGAGAAGTGCTCCTCCCACCCTCTTCAGGCTTCTTCCTCTGCAGCCGCCCCACCGGGCTCGAGTCAGAGCTGGAATGCCTGGGGCATGCGCTTCCAAAGGCAAGTAATCCATAACCCGGGAGATGGGAAAAAAATCAAGCACAAATCCAAATAATTCCTTAGAACATCGAACTTTTAATTTAGATTAGACTACCTTGGAAGAAGCAAAATAATTAAAACTTATGACTTAGCTCTAGAAGCAAATATATCTAGGTTACATGTGGCTACAATGCCTATCCAGGACTAAAACATTCTTCCTAAACTTGTTCTCACTATCAGCTTAAAGCACAGTCTTGCCAAGGTTTAGCTTTCTGGCATTCTATTGAAAGCATAACCACATAAGACCTTACCGAGAACCAGCTTTAGGTTTGGCAGGGAGACCACCTGGCATCAAAGGTATGCTTGAGGCCATATCCATGAATTTTAGTAAAAAGCAAGAGGCTGCAGGTTTTCGGGGGTTTTTTAATGCTTTTGGCAGCTAAATTATTCTGATATTCCATGCATGCTTCAGTGCAGGGACAGAGTGCAGGGGAGATGCTTAAATCTAAGACTCATGAGTTACCTCTGAGCCAAACCACCAGTGTGGTGCTCAAGCCTGCCTGATAGAAAGGAGGGCTTATTTGTGCAGGCTCACCTCATGGCACAGCTACAGAGCTTTCCATACCCAAGCTAAACCCTTCCTCCATAGCAATCCACAGTACAGGGCATATGGACTAGGCTGCACTGTCCCAGAGTGCCACATCCTGAATGATTTGTTCAGCAATTGCTGCTGTGTGCCATTACAGGACCAAACACTGGACAAAGCAGAGATCTCTAAGCTTGTGTTATTACTCCTGCTCAGATACACAAAGAGTGTAAGGAATGGAAAATAAACTTGCCACCAGCACAAATAGGTTGCTGCAGATAGCAGGGGCGGTGTATGGAATTGAGTGAGAAGTATGCTGGAATAACTGAAGGTGAGGAAAAATACCCTAGTGCTCCAAGAAGAACCCAGCCACTAGATAGTAATCCATAAAATGTACAGTAATCCCCAGGATGTGATACATCTTTGGCTTTACACAAAGTATGCACTGCTTGGATGGGGAAGGGGAACTTGGCCACACAGAATTCCCATTCCACTGGTACAAATGGATGGTGCCTGGGCATGAAGGTCCAAAGCCCCACTGCACAGTCTGAAGTACAGTATTGTCCCATATGCTGGACTGCCATGGATTTTTGGTGTGTTTGAGGTAAAATTCAAGTTAATAGTGCCTTTCAGCACAGATGTGTAGAGTCAGGTATGAGCCAGCCCCAGCGTGATGACTGCTCACAGTCTCAGCACAGCATCCTTGTTCTTACACAGCACAATAGGGACGCTCATTACATGAGCGCCTTCCTCGGGGCTCTTCACTCAATCAAGGAGTAATTATTTAACCGCAATCCCATCTCCTTTGCATCCCCGTTAAAGAAAATCTTATGCAAAAAGGTAAGAGCTTGGCTACGAGTCCTTGGCCCAAACATCCTCCTGCCAGTGCTGTACTGCTTGCCAAGCCCTCACTGTTTGTACTTCAGGAGTTTGCAGCAGACAGACTGTGCCAAATCCAAAGAACTTTGTCATTAAAATAAAAAAATAACAGTAGCAAGTGCTCTCCATGCTTTGCTAATCTTGTCAAACTGTGCAGACAATTACAATTAATAAAAGTATTCTTAGGAAGCTTAATGACAGCTTTAGAGCCAAAGCTACTCTGCTTTCAGGTAGACTGGTATGAAGAAAGCAGCAGGGAAGAAATTGTCTCTTGCTCACAAACAAGAAAAGGACTCCCAAGGGAAACTGTCCTGCTCCAGATAGCAATTTAAGTAGTACAGATCTACCCAGGGACATAAGCTTCCCTCTCTGCCTGCCCATGAAAATACCTTTACTACCAGCACCTGAGCTTGTAACCACAGAAAAAGCATGATTCTTTTCTGCATGAGCTACTTAAAAGCATTTGAGGTCTTTCTTCCAAAAGGAATAAACAGACAAAGTTCACCAACTCCAAGAAGATCTGAAAAAACACTCACCCTGTCCCAACTCCACAAAGATAGAGATGTGCAGTAAAATGGCCTGCTCCACTACACTTGGCACCTACTACTGCATGTAACACCTATGACTTAAAGCAGTGGCTTCCAGACAGGGCAATGAATAGCCTAGGTAAGTATCTTTTAAGATGTCTAGCTTGAGAAATCAGTCATATCCAACATTCTTTTGGTGAACTGACATCAAGTAAAAGATTTACTGACTTAGAACTCACGTTTCTTTTTAGGGATAAATGATCACGGAGGACCAGACTAAGAATTTAAATATGGGTGCCTTCTTGTAGTATTTTTAAGGTCAAATCCTCTTGAGGCTTTTCACAGGCTGTATATCCACTCAGCAAGGCTAAAGGCGGTTCCCATGGTACTCCACCCAACCCTTGCGTTTTTCAGACATTCAAATGCTTTCAGGTCTATCCACGAGAAAGCTTTTTCAAGGAGCAAGTTCCCTGTCTGAACCCAGCAATTAGATTTCCAGGAGTTTCAGACACAGACAAACTTGCAAAATCCACCTCTAGACTACTGATGCCCCAAGCAGGAATGGTGATGCATCCACCATGGCAGAAGCATTTGGAACTTCACAGAGAGAGCTGCCTGGAGGTAAGAGTGCCATCAGGTTTGCTGAGATAGGCATCTTCTGATTGTCTCACAACAATTAAGAAAACCTTAGAGTTAAATAATTATGAAAGAGAAGAGCAACTCTGGGCCACCTTTTATGATTCACAGGTTTCAACTAAACCATAAAGAACACGAGATTAAGCCTCCTGGAAGGTCTGGTAATTTTGTTATCCTATTTATATTGTCATCATGATCAACTGTGATTTGATTTTAATTTTTTAATCCAGAGGATTTACTTAATCTGCTATAAAACTATAAATACAGCTAAACTGTTTGGGGTTGACATCCTCACTAAGAGATAAATAAATCTGTGGCATCATATACAAACAGTTCAGTGAACACTCAGCATTATTAGCACCTGAAAAGACACAGTCAGACCTGAAAGTTCAGTCAGAAGACTTAGCCATTTGTTGTAGCTTTGAGTTTTCTAAGAAAACCAACACCCTGAAAATAAATCTCAATTCAACACACACCATGTGCACTAAGATCCCAAGATAACACAGCAACAACAGTGGTCAAGGGATTTGTCCTGATGGAGAAAAAAGAAGTTTACATGAAATGTTTTGGGGGTTGTCAGGAACCATCAGGTGTAAACCCATCACCTTGACAGCTCACCTTATCTTAGATTGGTGTCTCAAAATTTAGCTCTGTTAAAACCTCCACAGCAAACCTAATCACATGTTAAGAAAACCAGTACTGCTTGTAATACAGTCTCAAAAGTAAAAGCAGAAAGACAGGAATTTACACCAGAAATTAGAGAAAAAAACTGGGTTTATTTTTTAAAGACTTACTTTGAAAATGTCATCTTGTGCATGTCAACTGTTGGCATCATCAACAAAAATTAATTCTTGCTTTTAACAGAAGTAACTGAAAAGACAGGCAACTAAAGATGTCATTACACTTTCTCCTGGATTTTAACCACCACACGTTGCAATAAAAGCAGTGACAGAAAGAAAACATGATTAACTGACAGCCAGTCTGGAAAAATGCAGCACTAGGTAATGGTTTCACCTCCAGATCAAGTCAGTGCATGTTTAAAAAATTTCTAGTACCCTCCTGAAGGAATTCAACTACCTTCTACAGCCAACAGGCTCCCCTTTTTCAGTTTTCGTCTCTTACACCATCTTATGTGATGGATTTCTCCCCACACTTCTACATCAAAGTTAAGAGTTGTACCCTGCCCTTTTTTCCACTTCCTACTAAGACACTTCACACTCACCCATGCTCACCTAGGCACGATCTCTTCTCTAGTAGCACAGTAATGTTTCTTTTGGCCTTAACTATGCTGCTCACACCTACACAGTCCAACAAATGTAATTTTTCAGACCTGTTCTTTGATGAGATGCATCATTATTTTCTTCTTAGCCCGTAAAACACAAGACTGTCACCTCTGTCACACTCCCTCCAAACCACTATTTGCTGAACTGTCTACAAGGACTTTGGCATCAGTACCAAGACTATTTGTGCTGACCAGAACTGCCTAGGTGAACACTTTGCCTCTGGGACCACCAAACACAGCAGTCCATGGTCTGTGACTGGCCTCCCGGGTTCTGTAATAAATCTCCATATTACTGCATGGAAGGGATACTCTAAAAAGAGTGTACACTAAGTAAAAATAAGCTGTGTCTTTGGTTCTACATGCCAAAGCAAACAAGATTAGTACTCCACAAAGAAAATAACCAAGTTATTTACCACTTTGGAGTTTTACCAAGTATTTGATACAGCCAAGCTGAAGCTGAGGATTTTAGGATATTTTCATTACAACTTGTTTTTGAATAATTGGGTCTCAAAACAGCACTATTTTGCAGAAAAAATATGCAAGCTCCAACATCTTTACTTCTGGAGTAAAACTTCTTAATCCTTCCATTTCACAGCAGTGATCGAAGCAAAATGAAGAAACCACTGTTTTGATAGCAAGGTCTCTGTGTTCAGTGTTTCATAACAATTTTGTGGCTGCAGAGATGCTATGTCATTCCAGACAGAGTGTCTCTCAAAATGGAAACCTGTCCAGAAGGAATTTAGAGAATCAAGCTCCCCAAATGAAGTGAACACAGCTGACACAGAAGCAGAGAGTGCACGATACTGTAGCCCAGCCTTCCTTACTTCCATTGGTAAAATGGCACTGAAGTCAGCTGAAGCCCTGTGGACACAAGGAACCATAAGTTGCCATGAAGACTGAAGAGGAGAAGTCTTCTCTAGGAGAAAATAAGAACAAACCAACCCCCAAGAGACTCTGTCAGGGGAGGAGGGGAGGAACAACAGGAAGGAGGAGGAAATCACTACAAATCTGGCATCTTTAATTCAGAAAAACATCAGAGCTCTTGCAATTCCCACAAACTAAACAAGGAATCACACAGCTACTGTGGAAAAGGGGGAAGAGTCCAGCCAATTCTGTTTAGAGAAGGAAGTAACGGGAATACCATGCCAAGCACAAGAGGAATTTCATTTGATGGAGAATCTACATTTCAATTTAGCCATTGAACCACTGCAGGTCATGCCAAAGGACATTTTTTTGTTCCATGTTTGTTCCTTACCTGGCAATAAGAAAATAAGCTTTTCCTCTGCTCCTCACTAGAAGGGTCTTGTAATATGTTGGAAAGGTAGTTCACTGCTTGCACCAGCTCACTGCTGAATGACAGTGCCCATAACACAACCAGTTTACCACACTCCTGGAAGAGCTCCCACCAAAACCCCTGCCATGCTGCTGTGCTTCAGAAATGGTGGTTAAGACACCGCTGGTCGGTCCAAAAGATCCTCAATTCAAGAAGGCAGAGGAAATGAAAAGCTGCGTGTTTAGCTCCCAGCTGAGTCTGGAAGTCGTGGAAGGTATACATAACACTTCACAAGGAAAGGGAACAGGAAGCCATGAAAGAAAAGAGTCATTATGTTGAAATGGTAACATTTTCGTGAGGTTACATAGGCCAAATGAGCATATCCCAGAAAAATGTGAATCAAAGCCTGGGTAAAAAAACCAGAAAGCAGTATAAGTGACAGCAGATAGAAAAAAAAGGAAAAAAAGAAAGAAAAAAAAACTTTAGAAGAGCAAAATGTATCAGATCATCAAAACCCATACAAAATAAGAAAAATCCTAAGAGGTGATGCGCAAAAATTGAAGAGTGCAATTACATTTGATATTAGTAACTAGATAATAACTGAGAAAGCAAAAATAGGTTTCTTTGCAAGGGCCCCTCCTGCACAGGGTGCTGGCAAAAAGTAAGTTCAAGATGGATTAAGTCAGGACTGACACAGCAGAAGAAGAGGGGGAAAATTGATTAACTAAGAGTAAGACACCATGTTCTCAACATTTATGAGGGGATTAAGTATTTAAGGGTTGAGCAGAAAACAGAAATATGTAATGGTCATTAAAACAAGCTATTCCAGCATAGGTACAAAGTGTTTGTAGAAAGTGCTGTACATGACAGAAAAGAAGAAAAAGACACAAAGATTGCTGAACTTCAGAACCAGAACAAGTTACTTAAAAGCAGCCACACAGAGCCTCCAGCAGGCCTTTATGACAGGCATAAAGGAGCATATGACAAGAAATGAGGGAGGACACAGAAACACGCTTCTCTCCCAGACCCAAGCCCACCATTAAATTTGCTCATGTGTCTTTGAGCATGTCAACTCAATTGCTTGAAGGAACTTTATGTAGACTTTCTAGAAAGCCCACTTTGTAGTCTATAACAAAAAGTACCAAAGAATCTAAATTTTAAGATAAACATAATATTTAGAACCATATGCACCCATTCCCCACTGCTGAGGAGATGGAAAAAACCCCTCAGAGGAGTAGTAGAGGGGGGAAAAAAACCCCAGATGGATGTGTCTGTTGATAGTAACAACATTGGATGAAGTCATGGGGAATTAACCACTTTAGTTTTGCACCTGGCTGAAGGGCAGAGCTGTGCTGACAGACAGGCTACTTCAGTTGACTTGTTTGCACAAACCCACACGCAAATTTGGCACAAGTCAGCAAAACGCAGTCTTCATGGTCTGGGAGGGAGGAAAAAAGTCTTCTCCCTGAATGACAAAAGCCTTCAGCTATCACCAGTAACATGACTAGTCCCAATGTGCTGTAGGGATGGCAGGTTCACCAGTAGGATGTTCCTATCTGCACAAGACAAGATCTTCTGCAACACCATCTGTTCCAGCGTGGATGCCATTCCATCACAGCACTGCCACACAGCATCAGGAGCTCTGCAGAGCTCCAGCTGAACCTGCAGAACCCTTGTACTCCAGGCAGGACTCCAAGAACATGGTGCTGGTATCACCATACTATTAGAGTAAATGTAAGGAACACTCAAAACATCCAAATGACTGAGATTGAAATGATATAAAAATACAGCATTAGGATTAAAAAGAAATCAGACACCACCACTTGAAAAGGAATGGGAGTGCTAAATGGAGTTGTAGGTTTAATCAACACTTCCCCCAGAGCAGTGGGCAGAGATGACACAAGCTATTAACAAGTGAGAAAAATGACAACTCTGAACACACTGGCACAATTTCAGTTAATATGAGAAGGAAAACAAAAACAGGGTAAAAAATGAATAGACATCACTAGCTATCCATTCTCAAACCAGAAAATTATTTTACATAATAAGTATGATATAAAAGAAATGCTTTCAAGTTTCCAGTAGGAAGAGATGAAGTTTTCCTTTCACTTTCCTTTAAAAACCCAAGTAATGAATACATTATTTCTGCTTGTGATTTCTGATCAGACAGATACACCACAACCTACCAAATGTACAAAATTTACCTGCCTACTTCAGATAGCTATGATCACTAAAACTACCTACTACATGAAGACCATGTATCCAGATTTTGTCAATTCATTATCCCTAGAAAGAGCCTAAGAAGCCCTATCATCTGCAAGGCTATTTTGTTCTGCTAGCTAATTAATTGCTTTTCTTATCATATAAGCCATAATAAAAATAGAAAGTCACACTGAATGAAAGCTTTATAAGACACAAGCTGCTCTGGAGAGAGTATATGTAGAAATATACACATGCATGTTCATGTATGTATAGATACATGGTTTGTATGTGGGTGTATCTATGAAAATACACATACATATATGTATATGTCCTGGCCCTGTTTTAAAGAAAAAGCATCCTGACAGAACCCAAGCTCTAAACTTCTCAGGTGGCAGACAAGAGCTTCCAATGGAGCACAAAGCTCCTGGAGCGCTGGGAAGCCAAGCCAAGCCAACTTGAACGGACAGCGGCAAACAAAGAGCAATCAGCTTAATAGCCTGAATCAATGGCTCCATGTCATGAATATACTTCTTGCTGCCTCTGCAGAAGACAAGCTTGAGGGGGTACATTCTGTGGCAGCTTAAAACAAGCTAAATCAGGGCTACCAGTGAGCACCCGAGTCCCTCATGCCAGCTGACACATTAATCCAGCAAGCTGACTCAGAGCGCTGCATCAGTCACCAACCGACGGCACAACTGTGGAACCCCGGGTTCAGAGAATTTCAGCCTTTCAGTGCTGACAGGCAATGATCTTCAAAAGCACACTGCATTTGACCTGAGGCCTTGGGAAAGGCTTCCCAGATTATGTAATAGCACTGAGATTGTTGCTGTGTAATTAAAGTTATATCACTGCGTGGAATATGTAGAGATGTAGAAAATTTAGGTTTCTGGGATATATGTAACAAGATGGAGGATTTTGGGTGTGGATTAGTTCTTCTTCTTTCCTCCTTCTTCTTCACAAGTCTGGGTGTTTTGGTATTGGTTAAAAAAACCTGCAGTGCATGTTTAGTTACTGGATGTTTAGTTACTGGATTATAAGTAAAAATAAATTAGTTGGCATTCCATAATTGAATAGATTGGACTTTAAAAGACCTTGAAAGGTAGCACTTGGGGGCCATTTTTACCTTGTTAACTTAGAGGCACACTCTATGCAGCTCATAAACATATGAGTCCGAAGAAAAGCCTGGTGTCTCCTGCATTTTAATCTGAACTCTGAGTAAAAGAACTTGAGAGACAGAGGTAAAACAAAAATAGAAAATTAATATACAACCAAGTAGAATAAACAAATGCAGCAGTAAACCACATCCAAACAATCTTCAGCCATTTCTGGTTCCCAGCTCTGGCTCACCGTGGGATCCTGACAGCCATTATAAGGCTGAGTTTGAGAAGACAGTGGCTGGGAAGACAAGAATCTCAGTACCTGCAAGCCTTTGGTGTTACTTGCCACAGAAATGCACACTGTGTTATCCTCACATGAGAGAGCTCCACTACTTTCTGTAGATCCATGCTAATGCTCTCCAATTCCACTTTTACAGTGACTGAACCCACTTCTTTTGGATAACAAGGGTAATAGCCAGTTGGGCAGAACACAGAAGAAAGGAAAGGACAGTCTACAAAGTATTTTACTTCTAAACTTTTAAGAAGGCAGGTAATTTAAGGTCTACCATGGAGCAAACAACCACCTAGAGTCTATGGAGCAAACAGTATGATGGATTTCTGGTCTGCTTCAAACCAAACACAAAGAAAATAGACTACTTGTGAGTTTGTTCCCTGACTTGGTCTCGAGTGAAGTCATACAATCTAGCCAAAGCAGCAGGCTTAGGGCAGCAGCTACAGGCAGAGGGACTGGGTCAAGCAGCCAGACGTGGTAACCTTTTCTACGTGCACAGCTGGAAAAAGACACTTTGTCAATAGTCTTTGGGCCGCTGTTCTTCTGCTTTGTGTATTTAGGTTAAGGCTCCTTGGGGCACTGACTACTTGTACACACAAAGCACTTACACCAGTGGCAGCAGTTAACATAACCCCAAAATGACAGAAGACAAACAGCAAGGGCTGGGGAAGCTGGCACATTTGTACTCACAATGTCTTTAGAGGATATCAGCCTCTTGAACTCAACATATTCTAGAAGCAAACACAAAATTTGCCACCTTTTTTCTTTAATATAAGTTTCTCTTCTATCTAGAATAACTCCATAGATGCCAGCTCTTTAAAGAGCCAACAATAAATTACTAACAGCACGAAGAAAAATAGCAACTCACAATAGAAGTGTTCAGACAGATAATTTTCCATACTTCTTCCCATCCTCTCAGTTGCACTGAAAGACATGTCTTTATGTGGACTCAGGACCAAGCTATTTGAAGCTTAAGCCTCTGAACCTTACAAATTTTCAACATGAAGATATGGTCTATAATGAAGAGTTTTGAAATCAACTCATTCTTAAATATTTACAAATACCTAGTGATAAAGACCAAATACACAAACCCACACAATGTTATTTTCTCAAAAGCCACCACATAATCTCATACATTTCTAGTTTTTAAGGTGTATGTTCAGTTACACGAATTATAAATCAAAAATACTTTCACAATCTTCAGCAGATATTTCCTAGATGCACAAATAGTATTTACTACTATGAACCTATTAGAAGTTACACCTTCCCCTGTAGTTCCTATAACTTGTCATTAGGCTTTATTTAGACAGCCTGTCAAAAGATTTCTCCTCATACACACAGAAAATAACTCTTTTGTTATCTACTCCTACAAGCCTAGCCCTACCAACCAAAGTGGAATGATCCTATTCTGTTGTCAGACAGAACAGACATTAGAACTACAGTTTCTGTGATTTAAATGAAATGTCATTGTCATGTGCAACTAATGCAGAACTTCTCTTCCTTCTTAGAAATACTTTTAATCTCTGTTGACTCTCTTCTTTTTCCTTTATTTAACCCACAGAGGTATATTTTCTCAACATCTGATCAATACCTCTTCTTTCCATTGTGCCCTTTTCTTTTTCTCTCCAGTTCTGCTCCTTACACATATCTTCCTTTTCTAGTACTTTCACTAGGACAGAAGTTGACCTTTTTAACACACAGCTTTTGAAACTGGATAAACTGTTTGAAACTTCAGCTTGAGAAAGTGATAAGCCTGAGTATTTTTCCACTGTAGTGCAATTTAACTGCATTTTGAGTAAAAGCAGAAGGATCACATCCCCAGACATCAGAAGATAGAACTGCATTTCAAGTTAACCATTTAAACATGAATCAGAACAAAATGTGCAGAATTTGGAATTCAAGGAAGCCCATTTCATTGCTGTTAGAGAAGCTGAAGGATGTGGTTACATGTCGGTGGTTCAATTTCTTTATCTACATCTTGTCCCAAAGCAGCTGATCGACTTAACAGCCATCCCACTTCACCTCAAAGAAAGAGCAATGCTATTTTTTGCCAATAGATAGACTACTCCAGCTGTGCTTTCATGTATAACAATTGACATTTGAAAGGGAGAGACATTTCAAGGAGGAAGTTAGGCTTGTATATTCTCATTTTGCTGACATAAATTATAAAAACAGGTAAATAAGTAATAAATAGGTAAGTAAGCATAAAGTATGACTGTACAGAAAAGCAGTACCACAAGCTGAGCCAAATACTAAGCACTCAATAGGAATGCCTTACTCTGGTGGATATAACAAGAAGATTTTTGTAAGTGTACTTGGTAATTTAGTTAAGCAAAGATATTTAAAAATGCTACTCCTGGATATCTACTGCAATATCAGGCAGGTTCTAGGTCAGGGAAAAAGCATATCAAGTGATGCCTCTGTTTTCTAAGCATCTCCCTTATACTGAAAGGTTTGTTTTCTTTCTCTTTTTTTTTAACCAAAATTGAACTATTGAACTGGAGATCACATGTCAGTACTGAGGTGTATATATATATATATGCTGAGAATGTACATACACAAAAACTTATATGTCCAACATCCCTCCCAAGTTAATCCATTACATAAATTCTTGGCTTTGAAATACTGAAAAACTTAAATCATCAACACAGTCTTATATTTCTTCTTAAATTTATTCATCACGCCATGAAAGCCATTTTTCTGTCAAAGTAGACAGCCTCTTCAGGAGAAAGGGGGAAGGAAAATAAAATGAAAAAAAGTGGGAAAACCATCATCAAAGGGCTCAGAAGCCTTTAAAAATTTCCAAAACAACTGCATCTCTCTAAGCTAGCATTTGCTAATAGTGTCACTATATTCAGCTTTTTTCTGTGCCTGACACTAAGCAGTACATTCAGAGATGGTCCCAAAGCCTTCTGAAAAGCCAAGACATGAACCTTCACCCTGAAGCAGTCCCCTCTTCCCACCCACCCACCTCCCCTACTCATTACCTCCTTACTGCTGACTTAAACAGTATACAAAGTCAGTAACTGAAAAGAATATTCTGCCTATTTTAATTCTAAATCTTCAAAATCCTCACCACAACTCAGTTAGAAAGATTAGATGATCATTGTTTGAACCCTCAATATCCTGTAAGTAAAAGAAAAAGATTTAGTGTTAAACAGCAACTGTATTTTCACTTAGTTATGCAGACACTTCATAGCCACTTTGCCATACTGACTTATGTCTGGGTGTTTGAATAAAAATAGCTAATGTGCTTGCTTGTTACACCATGAAATAAAGTGCACAAAGCAATTGCCAGGACTGGTTTTGCCCATGGAAGGCAAAGGTCATGAATAGCTTGTATTTGCAGAAGGCTGTCAGAGGAGCTGCGTGCCTGCACTTCCTCCACAGCTTTCCATAGGTTTAACCACACATGAGGCAGAAGGGAAAAAGACGCCACATATTTCCTCATTTCACAACAGGTCACACCTGCAGGAGAGCTTGCAAGTCATGCAGCCCTCAGTTGCAGAAAAAAATTCAAATCCTTTAAATTTAAGAGGCTGGAAAGATGCATGTCTCTTCATGGAAATAGTATCTGGGGAAAATGTGCAATGACAGTAATAGTTAATCAGTATTTCATAACTTCCTTTTGCTGTCCTGACCAGTATCTTGGAGATTTGAACTTGTACTCCTGGTCTTTTTCATCCCTTTTTTTTCTTGAAGGAGTTAAATTTCTTTCAGTAATATTTAGACAGGAAACAGGCAACAAATGGACTGCTCATACAATCATGCCTGGGCTGGATAGACATATTTTTCAGGCGTCTTCAAATAGGTCTGCCTGGAAATCATGGCAGACAGCGAAGTGAGCCACACTGAGGAAACAAGCTTTGTCACCTGGATGGTAACCAAACATGGATTTTGGTTACTAAAAGTGTGGCATTATATCTCTAACATTTTGAATTATCTAACGAGCAGAACAGAGGACTGAGAAGCTGACAGCATGCCCACACTGTGTCAGCCATGAGAAGTCAGGGATTTTCACCAGCTGGACAAGAGACGTCACTCCACCAACCAGGAAAATCAGACCTATTCAGCTGAAAAGTTACATGCAAGAAAAACCGAAACAAAAAAGTGAGATAGTGAGAAACACTATAGAAACAAGGTAGCAGCAGAAAGTGCAAGTACAAGCAGCTCTCTTATCTTTATTAGACTTTATTGTAAGTCTCCTACTAGTCAGGAGAACATGAAGTTTACCATCTCTGCTAAGAATGCTGCCCATCTACCTTCAGCTGCCCTGTCTTCCTGAGATGCAGGACTATGAACATACAGACCGGTCACTGGAGGTTACACTTCTACAATAAGGCCTCCCAACACCCACGGTGTAAAAGCTTGAGAGCTTTTAGGAAACTGAAATGACGTGGGTGTAGCCTGGGAGAAAAGGGAAGAAGGTTTGGAGTCCTCTTGCTAGGAGAAGAGACTTACAATCAATGCAGAACTCCAAGCAGACTTTGGGAAGAGAGACTTTCACAGCCTATCCTCAGTTTGGAGCACAGCTGCCTTACACACAAGGTCTTCCGACAGGTGGAGGGAGCCCTCCTAAAGTGGTGACACCATTTGCCTTCTGGTGATCCGGATTCAGTCTATTGCATATTTTGAGACTTATTAGAACCCAACAACATGTCAACCCAATGCATTAAGATTACTGCTGTACTCCTTTGCTGGAGTAGTTTTTCTCCTTGCTTAAAAATTGGCAAACATTTATGAATCTTTGTGGAAACCAAGCTGAAGTTTATTCTGTTTGCTCCCCAACTGTTCTTAGCGAGAGGCCTCTACTTAAATTGTCTTAGTTTGGAAAGGCACTTCTGAGTATGATGGCATTAGAAGAATGACATGCAACACAAAGTTTCTTCCCTCTCCACCTCCCTTCCCTCCCAGCTTTCCGGAGTTCAAACAGACTCCCATGAAAGTCAGGGAAAGCAAAGCTGGAAAGCAAGAGAAAAAAATACTGTGTCCCAAGTATGACTTTTCAAGTAGGGAGGTATGAAACCCCAACACCTAAGCACTTGTAACAAAACACCTGTGGGAACTGGATAGGTGATAGGTGCTATACATATTCCAGGTAGCATTAATAGAATGAGCAGAAAGTAACCCCATGCCTGTTCTTCAGGCAAACGTTCTTGGCGACTTCAACCCACCTCTGACATTAAGGGTTGTTTCAGTAGCAGGATGGCTCAGAGAAACTCTCTGAAGCATAGTTCAGACTCTTTGCATGTATCTGTAAGATGGTGTTTAGAAGCCTGTCCTGCTTGAGGGACTGCACAAACTTAGTGAAATATGCACTATAGAGAAAGGCACTCCCCTGCAAGGACCATCTTGCAGGTAGAAACCCAAGTTCTGGCATGGGATTTGAGCCTACAAAGTCTGAGGTGAATGATTCCTACAGCTAGCAATCAAGAAGCAAAAACAACACTTGGGCTATTAAAAGTATGGCATTTATATCTCTAACACTATGAACTACTCAGCCTCTAAACATGCTTTACTAGGGGTTCAGTAGGAGCAAAATGCAGCACTGAATCAATTTTATCCAGAATAGTGTGGGAGGAGGGAGAGTTCCTTTCCTATTTTGAGAGCAACATCTATGCTACACATGCAGAGCCAAAGCCTTCTAATCCAGCAGGCTGAATACATACTAGTTATTCAAACTCAAGAACGTGTGCATAAAAGGAATTTCATACAATTAGTCCCTGTTGTCCTCCTCAGTTTATGCTCTCTGTAAAGTTCTCATTCCAGTGTTGCTACATTACACACTCGGACCCATCTTTTTGCCTCCCACAATGCCTTCAGTAATGCAAAAACACTACACAAGCAGGCAGGAATATGTAAAAAGAGAGTATCTGTACAGCCACTGATCTATCATTTAGTCAACAGCCTCAGTTCATAGATCATTTTAGTAAAGCAAAAATCAAGTGAAGCACAATAAAAATGCATAACGCTATTTAAGTCTCAATATTAGAAAAATGTGTCAATTTTCTGCCAAACTAATGTAATGGAACACAGTTCCATTATGATTTTATGAAGATTTTTTTCATATTATTTTAGCAGACCACAGATCACTCTGGATAGCATGCAAAAAGATCGTATGGAGAAAAAAATTACATTTATTCTCAGCTAATGAAGGCTTCTGCACACACCTCTAGTTTTGTATCTTTATTTGCTAAACAAATGACAGAAGTTTATATCTTCAGCTTGAAAGCAAAGAGTGCAAACGTACCTGAGGAGGTCTGTGCAAGGAACTGATCCAAGTTTATGAGGAACAGCATGAAAACTCATATTGCACAGGGAAAAATTAGTTCAAAACACACTTAGAGAGAAGCTGTGTAAGTCACTGGCAACATAAGTGTCATATTGTAACCAGGAAGGAGCAGAGATAACTAAATTCCCCTCAAAGAAGAACATTGTTTCAGGAGTTCCTTTCATACCTTTCAGCTTCGGACAGTGAAAGCACAGAAAAGCAGCACCATGGGAGCTTGGGAATGTCCCCACTGAATCCCTGCAGCCCCACCGGAAGCCTCCCATCACTGAAACAACATTCTTTCCCCTCTTTCCTAGCTTGCCCAATTATTAATTTTGGTGGTTTTTTTTTCAGCTGCCGGAGCATTTCATAGGGACACAACATGGAAGGCTGCCAGCCTTCCCAGGGCCAGCTCCGGGTAGGACACTCTTGGCTCAGCAGCAGAGCACACAGCGCAGCAAAAGGAAACACAGTGCCTTGAACTCACGCCCATCTTCGCTCTTGCCCTCCATCTACACACCCTACATGCAGATTTGCTCTGGGCCCTGAGCAGTAATTCACTGGTGCCCAACACCATCTCCGCTGGAGACCACGATACCTGCCAGCAGGCCCTACCCACAGGCAAACCAAGAACTGCTCAGATTAAAACCAGGCAAATCTAGAAGTTAAGATGCCAAACTTGACCATTAACGTCTATTTTTTGCTTCCTTCAGATGTTGCAGGAAGTTACAGAGTAACTGTAATAGAGTTTTGCTATTTGGAGCTGACGAGACAATACCCATGTAAAGATCAGACACAGTGGAGCAGAGAAGTGGTGATACGAGCTGCCCTGGTGCCATGACTGTCCTCAGACAGCAGGAATACTGCAGGAGCACAGGGCATCCCAGCCTCCTCTCTTGCTCCAGAGCCAGTTTGATCTCCATCAGCTTTGGCACTGGGGTGGGGATACTATTGCACTAGTGATAAACCCCGAAGAAGAGGATCCCCAAGTAACTACGAAGCAGCTTGAACTTGCAGTGCTCACTTCACCTTCTTGCAAATGACCCCTGGTCTTCAAACAATTAATAGCTTTAGGCCAGAACAACATCCTGACACACACCACCAGGCCAGCCATCACCTGTGGCTTTTGATTTGTGCAGAAAGTAGAGGCCATGTATGCAACTGGCAGCCCTAAAGGATGATACGTTACCCTTTGTTTATGAGGGGGATACCAAATAAACCACAGAAATATTAGTGACACTGATATGTACTTATTGATACTTAAAATATTCTACAGAAACCCTCCATGTCCCAACACTCATTCTGGGAGCAATCCCTAAGGAATTGTAGGGAAAGTACGTGTACCATTTGACACATTAGGGACATGCTTACCTTCCTATTACCAAGAAAACCAGCGTCTTGAAAATTCTTAAATAATTAAGGATGTAGCATTACACAACCATGCACAAAATACTACAAGACTGCAAGAAGCATTTAGTCACTATCATAACAACAAATCCATGGGGCAGATTCAGTGGAGTCACAGATCAAATACACGTTTCTTTCAAAGGTTGAAAAAAATGTGGAAAAGAAAAAGGAAGGCATGTGTCAATCCTTCCACACCTCATCCTTTGACAGTAACTACTCTATGCCATCTGGCTATTAAGAACTGTCAGCACTTGAAGAATATCCATGGTGCTTTCCTGACTGCTTCTACAGAAAGAAAAAAGAAAAAAAAGTCCTAGAAAATTCAGCCGACATAGTATAAAGTGAAAGCTATCATCCTGCTGCCTCCTTTTTCTTGGGGGGATAGAAGTGCTTCAGCTGTACTTACTGTATTTCTTAGCTTAACTGTATTTTGAAGACAGTGAATATTGCTGAATCGGTGTGAGGATTATGGTATTGAACTTTAAAAACCCAGGTGACGGAGCAAAGCCCTCACCCTGCACACACCTCTTACTGCCCAACACCTTGGAGCAGAGCTCACTTGAAGATAAATACAAGTAACAGAAATCAACATCTACCTTGGCTATTTGACATTTCTTATGAAGGCCCAGAAGAGAGCCTGAATTTAGCCCCTGAGGGCTTCGGAAGGCCTATGTGAATCTGTTATCTGATAGGCAGAAGAGTGACTGGCCCATCTCACATCCAGTTTTCAGTGACTCCGGATGACTTCACTCCCCCTGTGAGCAGCAGCACAGAGCTCCCAGGGAAGAGTTGATTTGCCAAGGAAGGTGCACTGGCACATGGCAGATACAACCACAACTCCTCCCACGGGTTGAGGGCTGGCACCCCGCCGGGGCTGGCCTGGGAGACAGAGCTCCCAGCAAAATCCATTTAACACATTCCTGCACAGCTTCTGCCGATACTGTCCCTATGGCCAGGCCAAGCTAGAAGCAAACACCCGTGCCCAGCCAGCTGTCTTTGCTGAAAGAAGAGCGCGCCTTTTTATAAAAACAAAGATAACTGAGCTCACTATCTTCTACAGAAGTTTTTCTGGTGTGATTTTGTTCCATTACATCTGCTTAGGTAGCTAACAAAAGCAGAGCTACTGGAGCAGGAATGTACTCAGGTATCTTTATACAATATGTTACATTTTTAAAGGCTTGGTTTGTTTTTCTGGACCTTTCCACATGTATTAAACCCTACAGCATTTTGAAGCTACTATCTCTAGCACAGGAACTGACACCCTCTCTGCTGCTTTTACATATTTGCTCATTTTAAAAGGGACTTTTAAATTGTGTATTAAGATTTATTAAAGCACTAGTGTATTAAAAAAGCATAACAACTGGAACTTACTACAACTCAGATATTTCTTATAGATTCCATCCTCAAAATATTAATAAGCATACTCAGTAAATGCAAGATTTGCTTGTGAATATCACTATTCTTTGTATCCTTTGTCATTAAAAATGAAAGCTAAAAATACATGTACACCTCCCTGCTGCATACTTCGCTCCACATTCAAGCAGAAACTCCCAGACAACCAACATAAACAACTGTGATGAATGTTTCAATCTCCAATGGGCAGTGGGATGAACACCATAAAAAGAAATTAAGACTTACTATTTTTCCACCTCCCCTCAAAACACAAGAGTCTAAACCAACTCCTGTTTGGTCAGTTGTGACTTTGTAAACTCTGTATCTACCAAACCACACACTGCCAGGAATAGCATGAATCTCAGAGCAAGGATTACAAAATCATTCTGGGGTTTTGGCTGGGGTTTTCTCTTTTAAGAGCCCCAACACACATCCTTGCAAAGAGAAACAGTTTAATCTGCTTTTAAGTCTCAAAACTAGCACAGATCTATTTATTCTGCTGGGTTCAAACACCGAATGTTTGAACAAAAAAAGTTAGTCATACGTCAGACAATACAGCTCGCTATGACTACACCCTTCATTTGAAAGAAAAACAAAGAAATCGATTTTATATTTCAACCAGCTGAAACGACAGTAAAAGAAAGTAAATTCTCCTGGGTTTTCTTAAAAAAAAAAAAAAAATTAAAAATCCCAGCTTCTCATCTGACATCTAACCAAATGTTTTTTGGCTGCTGAAAAATCCTGCCATTGGTCAGACTCGGCAATAGGCACATCCCATACACCTGGTGATGCGCGCTCAGCCCCGCATCTCGGGCCGGGGGGGACAAAGCCGGGAGCGGGGATCTGTCAGGCCGCGTCCCGGCGCCAGCCCCGGGCCGGGAGCTCAGGCGAGCGCGATGCCAGGTTAACAATTTGCAATTTGCCTCCCTCCTGGACGCCGCGGCAGCCCTCCATTTTGTCAGCCGCCTCAATTTAAACGTTCTCCAAGTCGACCGCAGAACTTCAACATTTCTTCGGGAGCCCTCCGAGGCTTTAAAGCATCCCCGACCATTTTACGCAGCCCGCTCGCAGCCAGCGCTGCGGGCTAAGTTTAGCAGGGCAGCCGCGCACGCCGCGGCTCACGGGCAGCGCCGAGCCCCCCGCGGGGCAGCCCGCGGGCTCCTTCCCATCGCTTCTCCCAGCGGCGCCTCCTCCCGCCCCGCGCTCCGGCGGCGCCCGGCTTCCTCCCCGCACGGGGAGAGGCAGGTGGATGTCGGGAGGACGGGAAGGAAGGGACGCGAGGCAGGAGCCGCCGCGGGCAGCGGGGTGCCGGCAGCAGGTAGGGAGGGCAGCGCGGGGCGGCCGCCGGTGCCTGCGGTGCCTGTGCCGTTCCCCCTCCCTCCGGCCCCCGTTCTTACCACCTGCGGAGGCGGCCGGAGCACGCCCGGCCCGGGGCAGCGACCTGTCCGCTGCGGGCGCTCTCCTCCGGAGGTGAGGGGGCGGCGGGGAAGGGCATGCGGGAGGAGAGAGGGAGGGAGGGCTCCCGCCGCCCGCCTCTCGCTCACCTCCCTCCCCCTCCTCCTCCCCGCCCAGCCCGGCCCGGCCCGGCCCGGCCCGGCCTCCCCCCCGCGCCCCTCGCCCCCCTCCCGGCTTGGCTTCCACGGGGCAGCGCCGGGCCGGGGGTCCCTGCGCTGCTCCGGCACTTACTGTGTCACCCCTGTCAGTCTGTCAGCCTGTCCCCTCGGCAAGGATAAAAGTAATTGCCCACCAGCCTCGCCGCTGCCGCCCGAAACAACTTTGTCTCCTTCCAGTCGCTGGGAAAGCTCCTCTTTTTCCTTCTTCTTCAATAAGGGGGGAAAAAAGAAAATCGCACCCAAAAAACAACAACCAAGCCCCAGCAATTTTAAAAATTAGAAAAAAAAAATATATATTCGGCTTTTTTTTTTTTTTTTAAGAGTGGGAAGCGTGAAGGTGGGAGTGGAGAGGAGCAGAAAAAGGAAACATTTGGAGCTTTGGAGCTCTCTTTTCCCTCTCCTTCCCCCCTCCCTCCCAAGATGGCTTGAAAAAATTAAAAGGGGACAGTGATGAGGGGGACACACACACACCAAAAAGCTCGGGAGGACGGAAAAAGTTTGGGGGGTTGGGGGGGTTTTGTGTGTGTGTATGGTCTTTTTGTTTGTTTGGGTATTTTTGTTTTGTTTCTTTAAAGCATCAGATTCCCAGAATGACCGAAACGACGACAAACACACGGGAAGAGCAGGCACAAGGAGAGAAACGAGCGAGAGAAAAGAGTTTTGCTGGTCAGTAAACTTCAAGCTGCTGGGATGAGGTCATTGGTATAAAAATAAAGCGATGGCGTCATTTGAAACCAATCCCAGTGAATGAACTCAGCCGGGGGGTGAAGGTGGGGGGAGAGGGTGAAGGAGAAAGAGGAGGAGCAGCGAGAGAGGATCCCTGCGGGGCAGCGGCGGCCGCGCAGCCCCGGCGGCGGGAGGCGATGGCGGTGGGGGGGAGCGGGTCTCTCGCTGTCCCCAGGGGAAACACAGACCCGCGGCCCCCAGCGACAGCCGCCGGGCCGCCTCTGGGAGGAGCCGCGGAGCGATTCAATCGAGCCGCCGCCACGGCCCTTCCCCGCCCCTCGCCCGGCCCTCGCTCCGCTCCGGCCTCTCCGCAGGGCCCGCCCCGCCCGCGGCCCCTTCCCCGCGCGGCCCGGGGCCTGCCGGGCATGTGGCGCCTCGCGACGCCTCGGCCCCGGAGCCCTGGCCCCTCGGCCCCCTCAGCCTTGGCCTCTCGGCCACCTCCCCTCCCTTCTGCCCTGCACCGGCTCAGGGCACATCCCTAAATACCGTCCTGGCCTTTGCTTTTACAATGAGCCGCTGTGCGGTGCGATGCTGAACCACCTGGGTGTGAAGGCGTTACATCCTGCTGCTGTAGTGTTATGGGATCATACAATCACAGTGAGGGAAGGGAGCTTAAAGTCATGCAGTTCCAACCCCTGTCACTGAGGTGAGCAGAGCACCCTCTGGGCCATGTGGAACATTGGGGGCCTTTGCCCTTTAGATAACCTTGCTAAATAAATTTGAAAATCTGAAACCGCCCAGTGAAAAACTATGCAGATACACAGAAGCATATGTTATTTTTGTCTGACGTATCTGTTATGGCTAGTACCAATCCAAACTAGTGAGGTACATCCTTCAGGGGCTACATGGGTCTGCAGAATATTCTGCAACCCTGTTCCAAATAAGACAGAATATTCTGCAGTCCTTTCTCCCTCAGAGGCATCGTAACTATGGTGAACCTGCCAGCACCACTGTGTACGCGGGACAACTTGCACACCAAAATTCAAACTCCATCACCTCTGGTGGCTTTTGAATCCCTGTGCCAGAAGCCCTTGGAAGACAGCATGAGGAAGAGGATTAACTGCATGGGTCCTTACATTCTTGGTGGCTGTCTCTTCAAACGAAGTGCCTTCAGAAAAGCACATGGCTATCACTCACAGTAAAATGGTTTGGGTGGTTGGTGTTTCAGGAAGCAGGTAACTCAGAATAAATTGTATGGTGGTGGGCTCTGTCCTGGCAATATTGACCAGGAACCACCTTGATGAAGGGCCTTGTGTTAAGGAGTTGTGAGCTGTCTCATGAGAAAGCCTTGTTGGCACTCATACTGAACAGTCTTGTCCTGTGTGAGGGAATGCAGAGCATGCAGGAGAGAGAGAAGCCCAAGCTCCATGAGAGAGACAGATGATCAAAAGCAGTGAAGAAATTATAGTAAAGCAATTAACATTGGGATGTTCACTATTTTGCATGTGTCCGTTTCCCAGTAGCTGAAAAGCAGTTTTGCCTTGTGTCTCAATAAAGCAGTGGCCCCAAAGATGCCTTTCCCAAACCCCCAAAGTGCCCACAGCATTAAAAATCTGCACAATTAACTGCTGGTTAATGGAGCTAGAACTGACCCATTTTGACGAAGGGGATCAGAGAGCGTGCCAGAGAAACTGGAGGTAACAGCCAGTGCCCCAGCTCTTTCATTCCAGAAAATTGCAGGAACAAATAGTTCCAGCATGGTTATCCTCACAAAGAGAAGTGAGGAGCAGCAGAGAGAGGTGCGTGGTGAGGAGGAAAGGCATTTCAATTCTCTCTTCCCTTTCGTCATCTCAACTCAGTAACACCTTATGTAACACATTTGGGTTTTGTTTAAGTTGTGAGACTGTAAAAGTTTCCTGACTGCAAAACTTGTGATCTTTTGAAAATATTTTTCTTTCTAGCTGAAAAAAAGGATATATGCAGAAAAGCCTGTACTAGAACAGCAAGTTAAAGCTTTTTCAATATAAAGTCAGGATATTTCCTTTTCCTAATGTAATAAAAGGTGTGACAAAACCAGTGGTATCACAATTAATTCCTGCATGTTGAAATTATTACTAAGAATAACTTTTCTTTTCACCTGAGGTTGAGCCAAAAGTCTGATGTGGGAGAACATTGCAGGGTGAAACTGGACAGGTTCATTGCTAACCTGAAGACACAAACAGAAGGAGTCAGGAGGACTCAGACACAGCAGCATCAGACCTCGCTTCATTGAGAATAGGAGCTGCATCTCCTGTTTGCAGTGGACAAAGTGTGAGTGTGTTGGCAGCTGACATCCCTCCAGCTGGCCGTGGCCACTCGTGTAGGAGCAGTAACTCCTTCTCATGTCAGAGTCTAACTCTGGCTTAACTCTTTTTTTTTCGCCTATGAGAGGAAATGTTTCCCCTATGTTCCTCCCTACCACTTGCACAGAGCGGGCTCCTGGAAATGGTCTGAATTGCAGGTGCAAATCAGGAGAGAGGCCTTAGTCTGGCAAACACCTGAACCATCTGGCAGAGAGAGAGTGCCTGGCTTTGGTGGTGTCCCTGGCTGCTGACCTCCCCTCCCCAAGTTTTTAAAGTCCATCAATTCTGTGAAATGGATTTTGCTACACTTCTGGTGATGGATTTTTTGGCCTAAGTTCACTGTTCCTTTTTGAGAATGTGGTATGGAAAGAGTTAAAGTTAGTGTTCCTTTCTTGTGCCTCCTTATGAGGCTTATGAGATAAGAAGATTGAAGTGTCTATATGGGATAAAACAAGGGCAAAAGACACTATGGTGGCTATCCAACAGGCTATGCAACAGCCCATGAACTTTGATACTCCCCCCGTCCTACCTGTTCATGTCTCACTTCTGGCAGGAGGGGCTGCAAGTGTGTCACCCCTCACTGCCCCTGTTCCTGGGGGCCAGGGAGGGGCAATAGCTGGGTACTTTTAAGAGCTGGAGGTCACGCACCTTGTTTACAAAGGTTTCTCTTTCTTTTTTAGTAAAAGCTAGTGCAGCTTTTGTTCCTTTTCCAGCTAATGCATTTTGTGGCACTTCATTTGGTTAATCAGTTAGCAGTGATTAAATAGGGGAAAGATGAATGACAGCCGGAGTAACGTCATCATGGTTTCTGCACAGTGGAAGGGAGTGGTTTGCCAGGGAAACCTCTTGCGAAATAAGTGAGAATTGAACTATAAGCACAGAATTTACCGTGCTTTAAAATCCCCTTGTGGGTGCTCACTTCCTTCATAGGCTGGAGTTGTTGAAGAGGTTATCATTCCCAGACAGCTCCCAGTCACCTTCATGGCTGTCTTCTGCCAAAGGCTACCACCTCCCCTCCCTACCTGCAAGCTTCTGACTCATCCCTCCCAAAATTCTTTTGGCCAAAGTCAACCAGAACAGCTTAAGCAGTTTAAATAGTAGAAGTCAGCTGCACTGGTTTGTTTTGGCTGAAACAGATTAGGGGAAACCCAAGTCACCAGATGGGAAGTGAGGTGATGACTTTTTCATGGACAGCTTCAGGGGCAGTGGGAGGTTGGGCCTAATCTGGTTTCAGAGCAGACTTTTGTACCAGACATGGCTGCTACTGACAGTTCTTCAGGGTATCTAAAAGTAGAAGTGTTGCTGAGATACCCACATTGAAACATTCATAGCATTTTTAGATACTACTTACTTGCTTTGTTGGCATGGAGAGCAGGTTACAGCGGTCAGAGTGGCACAGGTTTGTGGGAGAGCAGCAACGGGAACATGAGGATTTAGAAACCAGTACCTATAGAAGATATAGGACTGAGGGTGCGGAAAGAGCAGAAGAGAGAAAAGTTTGTGGCTGTAGATCAGTGGGAGATCACAGAGCTCAGTCCAGAGAGGAGGGATTTGAGCAGCATGCGAAATGCAGGCATCAGAGACGTGGGTGGCAAGTAGCAATGCTCAGGGGCTAACAGTGAGCTGGGAACACCCAGTGTTTCCCCATTCTTCCCTTCCATGTGGGCATCAGACCTTGGAAGCTCTACCCCTCTGGAAAATGGTCAAATGAGAATAGCCTCACTAGTCTGTTGCTGCAGGTAGTTTTCATAGCTCTACTTCCCTGTAGCTTCTCGAGGACTGCCAGATTCACAGCCCATCCAGCAAGCTGGGGTTGGTATGCAAGTGGAGGGGTCTAGATTCGATGCAGATATGGGGTTTGGGCTGGGAATATATGACAAGATGAAGCAATATTCTTGTTCTGTATAGGACAAAAGTGGGTGATTTGGAGCAGTGAAAGAGAAAAGAAGAATTACAGGAACTGGAGCAGCAGAAAGCACAGAGAAAAAAGGAAGGAGAGCATCAGCTGTTTGCTTCCCTGTAACTCCTTACTTCATAAACCCTGTACCCATTACTCAATAGAAATGTACATTATTCCTATCTCTACAATCTCTGTAGCTTCTGAGTACTCTGTTTTTGTAAGTCTTTTGTGGGACAGAGGAGCATAATGAAACCATGTTTTATGGATGTAAGACCGAGTTACTGAGGTGAAGTAACTCATCCAAGGCAGTATAGCAAGATGGTTACATATCAGAGAACTGAACCAAGTTCTCTTAAATTCCAAATCTAACCACTAATTCATCCTTTCCCTTCTCCTCTCTTGCATCTCGGAAAAGAAATAGTAACTTTTGTTTTTCTTACCTCTGCAGGCAATTATTAAAATTAAGCATTTGCACAAAAGCTTGTTGGCTTAGCTTGCAATTAAGAGACAGAAACATATATAAAGGCTGTAAGTGAGATATAGAACATAAGACAGTGTGAAAAGACAAAGAAGTAACAAAAATTTCTGGTTCTATGGATGGCCTTTATGAAGCTTAGGGGGTTTTGATAAGTTCTAATCATCTTAAACAGAAAAAGAAGTTACAATTTTGATGCTCAAGCCACTTCTCTATGAAACAGCAAGATGAAGTTGTGAGGAGGCATTTGAAATTGGAGATCGTAATAAATATTATTTACAGAAAAGGAGCATAATAACATGTGGTCATGAGGAAACAGAATAATGAAATAATGTTCTCAAGAAACAGCAAGTTCAGACAAATCTACAGCAACTGAAAAACTCAACTAGTAACATTTCTCACTTTCCTATATATCCAAAGAGAGAATATTTAAATAAAAACAACAAAAAAGCTGATACATTAAAAAAAAAAATCACAAACACATTCCAGAAATTAAGATAGTTGTCACAATAAACACCCACCTCACTTACTTTTTGCTCTTACTCACTGTTAGTCACTTGTCTGTAGGCTGGTACACTTCTATTGAAATGAACTGGTAATGGGCTGTAAGCACAGATGGTGTAAATCATCATTGCTCAACTCACACTTCAGTTGCTATGCTAATTTATACTATCTGAAGAATGGCTTCGTGTGCTCATGTTTTGTTTGTGGCCAATGATGAATCAGAAGTAAAATGTATTTGCGTTTATTATGAGGGCAGCATAAAATGTATGAGGTCTTTGACTATTCATATCCTTCTTTTTAACTGCTTGAGTACTTCAAATTTTGTGGGACACAGTAATAACCAGCCTTAAATAAATTTTAGACTTCCTGTTTTTCTAACAATGAAATATTTTCTTAGGAATACCAAGGATATGATAAAAAATGTACAGCATTCATAAAATGCTTTAAAGTTGTGATATGTGAAATGTCATCTGGGTCAATATAAACCATTAAGTACAAAGTTGCTATCTTGACAGCATGCTGAAGTGAGCTCACCATCAGGAAAATAGTTAAAAAGTCTGAATGTAGAAGGAGAATGTATAACCTGTGGTAATGAAGATCAGTTTATTTATATTTATTTCTTTTAAAATACTTTTCAACATATGCACACAGGAAAGGAAATTTTCAGACAGTTTTAGAGTCTTTAGCATTTCTTGTAATCCATTTTGTTGTTTTTTGCCAACCTTTAACATCTCCTGACACTTACAGGTGTCCTAAACATTGTGGATTTGATAGGTTGCTGTTCATTTAATTTTAAAGTGTAGTTTGGGTGCTGCAGTAATATGCAAGCGAAACTCCATTGTTATTCAAATAGATTGTGAAAGAGATTTTGATTCTGTGGGCTCTTTAGAGTGTACTTAATAGATAAAAAGAGCCTAATATGAAAAAGACAGACAAACCCATAATGAAGATGAAAAATAAAGTTGGATTCTAAAAGGGGAAAGAAAACCAAGTTAATTACTATTTGTTGCTGTGGGAAAGAAGGGCATGAGCACCACAATGACCTGCATTTATAAGCTTTCATTCATATAAACTTTTAAGTGGATAACACCCAGAACATCAATATTTTGGCCTTACAGTAAAAACATTCTTAGGATAAAAGACTGTTAACGCTGAACAGAGTCTTATTTTGTTGAATGCACTGCTCAGAAAATTGTCAGTCTGAGATTAGCTCAATTGTCAACAACAGAGAGTGGAGTTTGTTGAGAAACACAGGTGAAAATATCAGGTTACAGAGAAAAGAAGCATGTGAAAATTTCAGAGCATGTCTTTTTTTTTTTTTTAGATGCAAGGTGGAGGTGAGGTGAAGGACTGATGGTTTATTTTTATATTGCCTTCTTGACTACCCTTCCCATGGTCAGGAGCAAACTGGCTTCTGTGTGTTAGGTCTGGGTACAATTCTTTTAGCTCTGCAGAGGGGTTGAAAATCTTGCAAGAGCGTATCTGCATCAAAGCAGTTTGCCACTTGTTCTCCTTGTAGCTGGGGAAGAATCATTAATGTATTAAAAATGTTTAAACCCCTGGTTTATATTCAGCCTGCAAAAAGAAGGGGAGAAGATCAATGAGAGTGAAGCACAGGGCTGCAAATACAATGTTTTATTTTCTTTGTGAAGGTCTGCCTCAGACTTCTCATGACTTATTTGAAGCTGCTTGTGCTTACCTCAGATATAAATTTGGCTTGTTGACTCTCCAGTCACTAAAAATTGTTTCAAGCCATTGATCAAATGATGATGAGTTCCAGATAGCGTTATGCTGAAGAATGTGCCTCTTCATGACCATTTAAGATCTAAATGGGATATTACAAAATCAAATGGGGCAGAAGGTTTTTTTAAGAGGGGGAATTTCAAGTAGAGGACACGACTTTCCAAGACATTTTTTCTCAGCAGCTGTGAAAGCTCAGAAGAACTTCCTAGATAGGAACATGTGAGGACACAGTCTTTTGTGAGCCAGTCAGTGGAGACATTTGTGGGAAAATGGTAGATGCAATTTGAGTTCCAGAATATAAAAGGAAAAAGAAGTCCCTGTTAGAAGGGCCTGTCTAATTACTAAGTTGCAGAAATTATATGTTTATTCATCTGTTATTTTGTAGTAGGACCTACAATTAAATGATGTCAGCCACAGTTTAAAAAAAATGGCTGTTATAACTGATGATTCATTTAAAATACCTTCTTACCATCTAATGCCAGCAGGAGAGCAGGCTGCAGTGGTACTAATGCTGAAAGCTGAAAAAAGAGCATGGTCCCCTTTGGTGAACAGCATGTGAACAAACACTTCAGCCACTGGAGAGGAAATGGCAAAATAGGAACAAGGCTGCCCAGCAAGTGGTAGGGAAAGAGTGAATCAGCATCTTTCAGTGGCATGGGTGTACAGAGCTTGGGAAGATGCAGGCAGGTGCCTTGGCTGAGCCCTTCTATCAGGTGATGCTCTACCTCACAGTTTCCTGCCCTCTGCTTCTTACTGTGTGGTCCTGACATTCCCTTGCTGTGGACCTGGCATTGCTACAATGCAACATGAGCCAGTCCATCTTGCTAATCCAACAGAAGTAGAGTGAGTTACTCTTTTTGTCAGTCATTCAGTTGACATCTGTTGTCTGACAGGGGAGAAAAGCTCTTTAGAATGAAGGTGGTCAAGCACTGCAACAGGTGCCTAGAGGGGCTTCCCCATCCTTGGAGATGGCCAGTGCTGGAATGGACAAGGTCCTGAGCCACCTGATCTGACTTTGGAGCTGGAATGAATGTTGAGGTTGGCTCTGCTGTGAACAGGGAGTTAGACCAGCTGGCCTCCAGAAGTCCCTTCCAACCTGATTTGTTCTATGGGGCAGTCATGATTCCTGTATCTTGTATTATTTTACATGGAGAATTCTCAGTGCATCAGTGTCCCTGGCTGAAACTTTATCTGTCAAACATCAGGATAGTCCTGTCACTATTATGAAATTTCAGTGTATGAATTTCTATGTTTAAATTGTTATGAGCAAAGGGATTTCAGGAGGAAATCAGTTCTTTTAAAATATAGATACTGTAAGGTTAATCTTATTATTGCTAAACCAAATATTCTGAAGTCAGGTTATTGAAGATGAATTTATACTGTAAAAATTACTAAACTAACACGTATACAATTAAAATTTACAAGCCTAACTTTATGTTAAAGGGAGACTCTGCAGTAATCATACAATAACACACAATGTATTTTAACTGATTCATCTCAGTGGGTGTTAAAAACATACTCAGATCCCGTCTCTGCTTTGTCTCTCTGGGGCATACCAGTGATGCAGTAAGGCTTTTGGATTTTATAGGACAGATAAAAGTTGTTGTTGTGCTTAGCAATTGGATATTTTTATGGTAGCAAATCACATTTATATCCATAGGGAAGCCCTTTGAATTTGGTAGAGGTGTGAAAAAAGGCTCTGGAATAAAATGAGTCAAGGCCATATATATGTAACTTAAGGAATGAAGGTGTGAAATCCTTCAACAACAACACCACCAAAATCCCTGGTAACAAATGGAAAAGCAAATATATCTTTAAAAATCTCAGAGTCTTATTCTGAATTACATACCTCACTCTCCATAGCTCTTTGTAAGTTGACAGTGTAGCTCCACAGGGTATATTTGCTTCCATTAAATGTTTCTCAACACTTCTACCGTGGTGCAAAAGGGCTGTATTGTACCCCTTTCTTCTCAGCTGTGCAGGCAGATTGTGAAATGTATAAACCAAAACATACAAAGACTAAGCAACAAAGCCATCTAAATTGTTTATGAATGACTTATTATGCTAAGGAGCTTTGTAATATTTTGAAATTATTTTCATTTATTTATACAGACTACCAGCACTACAGATTCAGGGACATTGGTCTTTTCTGCAATCCGTAAGGCACCTATTTTGTTTTCAGTAGTTTACACAGGTATGCTCCAGTAGTTTGTGACTCTTGTGTTTCAAAGAGAGTTTTCAGGAGGTATGTGGTTCCTACTGGCACTTCAACGTATTTTGGTGGGAACACGGCTATAGAATCCACATTGTGTTCAGAGAGGAGGGCAAACCACCCTGTAAATTGTCTGGCACCAGGGATTTGGACCTGCACTCGTGTGTGTGTCACCCTACAGTGCCCACCAAATACATGTGTTGCAGATAAATTTGCCTCAGGGTACTTACCTGCAAAGCTTGTGTCTACCCAGTGAGAATCTGTACCACACTGGTAGTGAGTGCAACCTGTCTGACACTACATGTTCTTTGCTGAGAGTTTTTTTTTCTATATTAAGTGAGTTGTTCCAGAACGTTCACAATGGCACTTTTCTGGAATTCCCTGTGATTTCCTGTCTCACAGGATGCCCTGTGACACATCCATTAAAAGTAGTAGTCTGCTGCCAAAACTGATGAAAGATCATCAGGAGCTGAGGCAGATGGGACCTCCAGTGTAACTCACAAATTCCAGTTTCATTCTTTGGATTGATGTGTAGGACACCAGTCAGTTCACAACCTCAGCTGTGAATCAACCATTCCTTCTTGAAACTAGGAATTAAAAAGTCATTAGTTTTGTTTGGACTTCATTTTCAAAATCCCAGTTGTCTCTAAAACATGCTGGGTCTCATCACTGGTTTAGAGCAACTAAAGATCTCATTTTTCAGGAGTGGATCTGTGCTGCCTCACAGCTTCTATACTCAGTTAAAAATGATGTCTAATTGGGAATCAAATGCTGCAGACAATTGCATCTTGGTGGTATTCTACATTTGTGAATCTCTCTTGTGCCTGGCCAAAGCATGTGTGGAAGAGGAATGAACTTGTGAGAGATTCTGCCCATAAAGCTCCACACAGATCAGAGCCAAAAAGAATCAAGCTTGCTCTTTCAGTACACAGTACAGTACAAACAGACATAATAATCCATAATGATTGATTAATGGGAACATTGCTCATATACCCAGTGCATGACATTTCCTATTACTTGTTCATATCATTAGAGAGTTAAAGGATATAAATACTTAGGCATTTACCAGCAGTTGGGTTGCCACCTGTCTGCTGAACACATTAAAGGGGGAAAAGGGTGAGTTGTATTCCATTTAAGAATGCTGTATCTGTCGGAGGGACTCTGAATAACATTTCTGACACTGTCAAGGGAAAATTTTCCATAGCAGTCTCAATACAGATTCAGCAATAAGGTCTTTTCTCCCTGATGAAGCTAGACATTTAAAGGATGTTAACGAAGGCAGAGGGAGTGGGAAGGGAGTGACGGCACTGAAGGAAGTCTACAGTGCTCTGAAGCTGATGGTTCTTTCCATAAGACAAGTCATGAGAGAGCTAAGGCCCCCATATATGCAATCAAAGTGAACATTTAGCAAACAGCTGTCAATCTCTGTATTGATTCATCACTTCCTTGGTTAATGTTCATACCTGGCATTGTAGCAGTTAGTTAATAAATAGCTCAGTTGCGTAAAGAACTGGAGATGGTAAAAACCAAAAAATATCTGTAACAAACACACATGCAAATCCCCCACCTGCATTTCTTTTTGCAAAACACCTGTCAAACTGATGGCAAAGTTATTCTGTGGCATGACATCATTCAGTTCTATGAAATGACTACCAATGGGTCTGCTCACAGCATCTATAATTAGCTCCTTACCTCTAAGTTTCAGTGATTTGAGCAGCACACTGATGTAAATGTTTTAAATCAGCTCCTGGAGATGCCTTTGAAACCAAGCAACACCTAACATGGGCATCAGCACTACATATGTGTGTTAGGCTTTCTCCTGCAGCCTAACCTGGGCATTACAATTGTGGAAAATATTTGGAGAAAACTCCTGAATGTCCTATCTGTAAACACATAGGCTATGGATCTCAGGGGGTCCTGAAGAGGATGAAAGCTTTGCTTGCTCTAGGTTTACTACCCCTGAATTACCTCATAGCATCATTTAGCACTTCTGTAGAGATATGCCCCAGTAGATAAAAACCAGGAATGGTCTCCCATGGGGAGGGAGAGCCATTCAGGAATTGGTAAAGCTTTAATGCCCACTGCTCCCAGGTCTGACAACAAAACTGCTGGAGACAGTGCAGGAAAGGGGCACAAACACCTTCTGCTGCACACAGAACCACCCTGCACGGCCTGACCAGGAGTGGTTTGTAACACCAGACTGTACAGATATACATGAAGCAAAAAATTTTGTATAGTTTCTAAAACTCTAGTCTTATTTTCCAGTTCTGGGGGGACAATATAGTCCCCAGTTGCAAATTCTAAGGGGAAATCCTGAAGTAGAAGTTCAAAAAAGACCACTTGCTTAAAAAACAGGTAACTTGATTTCAGTGCTAGTGTTTCACAGAGCCCATTTCCTTCCTCCCTTGGATCAATCTTGTCTGACATTTGTCTGGTAGTGTTGTAAAATTCAAAAGAAAAAATAAGAGTTCAATGTGTAGGTTTTTATTATGGTCCTTTTAGACATAGGGGAAATCCATACACACCCACCCCACCCCTGCCCCCATCTTTAATGCTTTTTGCAAACTAGTCAATATTTTCTAATTTTGATCTTATAATTACAGCTAATCCTCCAAATCTTCAAACAGTTGCCACGTATCAATTATGCTTTCAAGTCAGAGATAGTTTGGAGCCTACAATTGTTTTGTGTATATATGTGTGTGTGAATGAGAAAACTAGATTTTTATGTGCATTTGTAGTCAATCTTCTTGGTTGTTACATTTTTGATATCATAGTTTGAGAACTATCAGCAATCTGACTTGCAAATTCAAATGCCATTTCTTCCAGTGATGCCAAGATCAAAGTGAGCAGAGTTAGAGGCATATGCCTGACTGAGGAGTTTAACAGAACTTCTAAGTCTCTCATTTTAGTTGTTATGTAAATTACTCCAAATACCTGAGAAGCCATTCCAATTTGCTTTGATTTACTAAGAGAGAAGCATGGGAGAATTTACTTTCATTGTTTAGGTGTCAATAGTACTTTTCAAGGAATCTGACGAAGCATCATGTTGTGTGAAGGTAGAAAAAGAAATTCAAGAGTATCTGCACTTTTTTACAGGGTTGCACCTGGCCCACCTGATAGGCAAATTTTTGCAGCCTCGGTGAAGTAAAATGCAAAATTTGATCAGCCTATTTTTCAAAATACACGCTTAAAAGTAATTTTCTCTAAAGCCAACCTACCCACGTGAGTCAAACTGTGGTAGCCCCAATGACATTAAAAAAATTGTTACCTGTTATTGTTCTTCCCCTTTCATCTGTCCCATGTTCACTGAGCATGACCATGTCCATCTGTGACTCCTTTAGGCACTGGAAGGCTGCTCTAAGGTCTACCTGGAGCCTTCTCTTTTCCAGGCTGAACAACCCCAGCTCTTTCCAAAGGAAGGGAAAACTTCGGGGCTTTTTTTTTTCAGGAGATATTGGTGGAATGGGAGCTCTGGGACACGTCAGGAAGATTTTGGGAGCCATGGAGAAAGGAGCTGACAACAGGTTAAGGGGTAACTGTGCTTTCTTCAGTGTATTTCTGAAACAACCCACTTTTATTTCCCCTGTATGGATATGGATGGGTGAGGCAGGCAGCCTGTCAGCTCCCAGGAACCTGCTGCGTATTTTCCCTGTTGCATTGAAATTCCCTGTGAACAAGTGTGTGTTATCCAGGAGTGTATCCTTCATTTACATTTATTACACATTACTGCAACACTTTTCGTGGTGCAGGTTTGATCCTGTAAGTAACTCCTGTTCCCATGAGCAGTCTCATTAAAGACGAACCTCATTAAACACAAATACGAGGCTCATCGGCAGCTACAACAATGTAGGAAATCCAATACACTTAAACACAGTTGCAAAACAGAAGTTAGCTGGTATGATGCTGACTGAAGATGGGGTGAGCAGTGCAGACCAGGGCAAAGGGCTGTATATGATGCCCCAAGCCTCCATATGAGGGACAGTGGCATTTCCAGCTTGCCATACAAGTCCTTCAGTTTTTGCTCAAGCTATGCAGAAACCTTGTTTGTGCCCTTGGACAAACAGTATCAGGCTTAGATTAGTAAATGTGTTGAGTGTGAGCACAGCCCATGCCATAGAATGTGGGGCTGGACAAAACTGTTTAAAATGATTTTATATGTTGTGGAAAGCAACCAGAAATGCTCTTACCAGAATAGCCAGCTACTGACAGCAGTTTTTGACTGGCTCTAGTAGGTATGCATATGCAGGCATATTTGTTTGTGTAGGCCAAAGGGGAGGAGCATGTTGCAAAATATCTTAAGAACCGAAAAGAGACACTGAGCTGAAGTGGATTTTTAAACCTCTTGAGAATGAACAATATGCCTTTTTAGTAAACCAGTTGTGCATAGAGATCAATGTACACAATTAAAAGACTAATCCTGCTGCAAGTTCACCTCAAGTATTTCATGAATGTCACATGATCCACCCACTTTTTTCTGTACCTCTGCAATTACCATATCACCAGCAATAATTCTCTGTTGTTCAAGTGCCAGATACAACATGGCTCTCACATTCCTGAATGTGGCATATTCTGCTGTTCTGTTTGTTTGTTGTTTCGGAACAAGATTAAATTTTACTCAATTGAACACCTCACTGAACTTTAGCCCACTCTTTGTCAGCTCCTTAATCAGTGATTTGTCTGTCTTGATCCTTGATCTCAGTTTCTTATATTTAGTTTAAATTTTGTATGAAATCCATGTTATTCAAATGACTTTTTGAACCATTCCTAGTTTTCCCCTCTGATCATATTTGAAACTACCAATCATATGTGTGAAGCGTAGGATCATCTGACATCTTTTTCTCCCTTCCACAAACTCAACATGAAGTAGCTCCTTTCCAACTGCCCCATAAGCATTTTAATGCAATATTTTAATTTACAGATAGTCTTCAGCAATATAAAAGCATCATGAGCACTGCCTCAAGATTTTGCTTATGTGGGAAAGTTAGTTTGGCTAGATAAAGCAGTAACTTTTCTGCCTGTGTGTATGCACAGGAGAAGAGCTGATTATTCCAAAATATCTTATTTCAAGTCCATTTTACTTGAGAAGTACATTTGCAATAGCTAAACAGGAAGAACTGCCCTTGTAGATGTGACTTCAAGCATTTGCAACTCCAGAAGGCGCTCATCTTGTCACAAAGTAGAATTTAGCAAATACTAGAGTAACCCCCTTATCAACATTTAATTATAGTGTATAGGAAGTAGTTGCAGATCAGGCTTCCAGTGTGCTGTGTTTTGTTCAAACACTGATTAGGTTTTAAAAACCAACTTTCAAAGAGCTTTTGTTTTAAACAGAATTTTCTTTTAATCAATCACTGTACTTGTGAGCATGTGCTGTTCATGTGTTTACCAGGTCTTCCAGGTCTTTAGCATAGACAGCTGATTTCTCTAACGTAAGGAAAAAAAACCCAAACCAACAATAAACTGGTATACTTTTATCCTAGTTATATAAACAACAATAAGATATAGAATATTAGATAAGTAAACTTTTTTTCGGTCACTCCTCGGTGACAAAACTTTAAGTGGTGGGTTTAAGTGACAAGTTAAAGGTGTTCTCTGTCTCAGTGTGAACAGAGTCTACAAACTGAAAGACAGAGAATTTATTGTATTTCCAGAAACATTTCTTGGGTATCATATTAAAGGATCTAGAAAAGTGCAATTTCTCTATCAGTTCCACAAAAAAACCCAAACCCCAAGGGATTGAAAGACAGGCTGTTCTTGCACAGTCTTTGCCCCATGGCAAATGAGTTAGCATCTCTATGAAAGCAATTAGCATCTCAGTACATTTGGAAAACAAACAAGAGAATATCTTAGCTTTATCTTTGCCCTCACATCCATAAATGAACTCATCTCAAATGCTCTGAATCTCCAAAGGCTCCACAAATGTACAGTGGAGCAATTGCAGCAAAACACTTGATACCAAAAGATTGCAAGATTTATTCTTATTTCAGGCAGGCTTTCAGAGGAACAGATTTTGAATTGCCCAAATTAACACATTTATAGTTATAGGGAGAATAAACACCCTGTTGGGATGTGTTGAAATATTAGCACATGGTGCAAAATCACCCTGTGAGTTACATCTCTTTTTTAGTCACACTGACATCAGCAATGATTTTTAACCTATTGCCTGATTGCCAAACTCACTTTATTTATCTTCCTCAAAGTTCTCTCTGGATCTCAGAAGCAGGACCCTTCTTTTAATAAATATTACTAGTTTCATCAGGGACCTGCCAATAGTTATTGCACAAAATGATTTGTGACACTGAGTGTATCACAAGGTAGTATTTCCTTGGTGTACATCACTATGGCTCAGCAAAATAAAGCCCTCAGGATGTCTCAGAGAATTTCTTAGGAGTTACCAGAAGTAACCTGCAGTTAGTGGGGATGAGTTGGTCTAGTAAAGAGATCATCTGCCTTTACTTTTACCAAGGAAGTTTTACTTAAAAATCTTAATTAATTTGTGGGTTTTGGGGGGTCAAAATGGTGGCCTAAAAAAAAAAAAAACAACAGAACACCTGCTGAGTCAGACCTTTGGTCATCAAGAAGAGACATTTCCTAGGGAGAATATGTGAACTTGGCCTTTTACTGTCATCTGCTCATCTGCTCCACCCCAGTATCCCAAACTGTTGGATTAGGGGTGATAGAGAATACATGGTTCCCTTCATGAAACGTAAATCTATCTTACTCTTTTTTTTCAGCTTGCTGTACTCTCTGCCTTACAGTATCCTGTGGCAGTAAGCTCCAAGAATTCACTATTTGCTGTGTAAAGTACTTCCTCTAGCTGCTAAAATGAGTTTAAAATGTCATAATCTTATGCTCTCTCTATATGAGCATATATATAAAATATCTAGTTCCATTCACAATTGTTCTTTCTGACAGACTCCCACTCAACTCGCATATCCAAATTCATCCAGGAGGACAGCAGAGCCAGAGTGGAAAAGCAGACTGAAATGCATAGTTTGAGTAGTTCCCTGCTAACATACAGAAGCTCTTAGGTGCTGAGGCAGGGAACTCGTGCTTATCCTGCTCAGAAGCTGGGAGCTCTGCTTCTTACATGATATAAAGCAGGATGGGTAGTGTGGGGCAATCTAGTGGGAGGAAAAGATGCAGCTAAAACTTGAATTTGCTGGTTAAAAGGATTCTGGCCTTTCTGAATCAGCACCAGGGCTCTGTCTAATCTCCTTCCTCCACTCATGTTGCAACAGAGGGTTGCCTAAATGAGCTATGTTGGCTCTTTGCCACTCAATATTTCCCTTCACCGGGGAAACCCCCAGCTGGCTTTTAAAGCCCCCGGATAGTGCCAAAGGCAGTATGAGGTGCCTCACCACCTTCTGGAAGAATTTGAAGGCAAAGGTGGGGGTGGGATCACAGGAGACAAGGTCATAGCGAGCTATTCCTTCCACTTTATTAGCTGCTGCCTCTTATTTAACACACTGATCATCCCTGCTCTTTTATTAGTATTATTTCGGGGGGGGGGGGTTGCCAGAACTGATTCATTGTTTTTGGACACGCAAATAGGAAGCAGTGTGCAAACTGCCTTGTCTTTGACAACTGAGCAGCATATAAGCTTATAGAGAAAAAAAAAAAGCTTTGGAAAGTGCTTTGTCTCTGCCATCTAGCAAGCATATCCCTCCAAGGGGAAGGTCTGTGATTCAGGGGGAAAATCCCATGACAAAGCCTTCAGCCCCAACAACTGCATGTAAGAGAGATTAAGTAATGGGAAACTCCTGTGGATAGAGTTGCATGAATAAAAAGAAACATGCAGCAACATGAAACACGCCAAGCTTCAGGTTTCACTGCGAGCTTGAAACGTGGGCCATGCTTAAAGAATTGTGCACTGGGGTACCTGTGTCTTTCCAGCAAGCACAGGACTAATTTCAAGGGACAGGCACGGGACGATGCATGGCCTTGCTTTGCATCATGCATTCAACATTAAACCTCTGCCATGTGTCCACAGGAAAACGGGAGGGAACTGGATTCTCAAAGGATTTACAGGGATTGCTTCTCCAGGCTTGGGGGAGCTCAGTACGGTGTCCAGGTGGTCTGGAAAACTCGGCTCTGTCTTCAGGAACTCTTAGGAGAAAGCAAGGCAAACAACACCAGAAAACTTAAACGTGTTGTTGTGTTGTTTTGTTGGCTTGGGTTTTTTTTGTTTGTTTGTTTTTGTTTGTTTGTTTTTTGTTGTTGTTTTTTGTTTTTTTTTCATCTAGCTCGAGACAGCCCTAGCCCCACCAGCCCCTGGTCATGGTTCCCGAGCCATTGGGGTTGCAGGAGAGCAGCCGTGGAATATCGGAAGCGTTAGAAAACAAACAGACAGACAGACAGACAGCACCACCCCCCTCCCAAAAAAACCCAAAAACCAAAAAAATCACCACAAAAAAACACCAACAAAACAACAAACTCAGTTGGCCCGCGAGGCGGGGGAGCGCCCCCAGCCTCCTGAGAAATGTAGTTCGCCCAGCTGGCGGGGCGAGGGCCAATCGCCGTGCCGCTCCTCGGCTGGGCCTGCTGGGAGTTGTAGTTTTTTCCGTCCACATCAGGGCAGCGGCCAATGGCGACGGGGCCGAACAAGACTATACTTCCCAGCGTGCACCGCTCTGCCGGCGCTACCGCGCCCATCGGCTGTAAACAAACATGGCGGGGGGCGATGGCGGCGGCCGCGGGCGGCCCTGAGGCTCTGTGAGCGCCGGTGTCCGCCGGGGCCGCGGGCGGGCGGGCGGCTCCGCCTGCTCCTCGTGCAGGGCTGCGGCGAGGCGGATCGGGGCTGGCAGCACACATGGATGACAGCAAGGTAAGGGCTGCGGGGCCTATCCGGGAGCTGGAGCCGAGGGCAGCCGGTGAGGCTCTTGGTGCAGGGAGCCTTCTGAATTCTGCTTTTCGCTGCAGCCGCCAGGAAGGAGGGGTTGCCCCCTTCGTTCTTGCTTGCAGCGCTTCGGTGCTGCCTCTGGTGTTTCCTTAAAGCTCCAGGCATGGGCCAAAGGCTGGATACTACCAGTGGTGTGGTGCAGTGGTTCATGCTGCCAACAGCGCCCTGAATTTATTAGATAAATAGCAGCTGTGCATAAATGGTGGGGTACGAGGGTGAGTTGCAGCCTTGCTGGGTGCTGGAGCTTGGATTCTTCCAGCATTGTCTCATGAGAGCAGCAGAGCGGCATCCCTGAAGGTGCAGGGCTTCCCCTTGAGCAGTGCCAAACATGGGAAGATGCACAAGGAATGCAGCTTCCAGCTGCTTGTACCGGGGTGCCCCTGAAGCAGGGCCGGCAGGGACAGCTGCTGTGCCCACTCCGTGCAGCGTTCTGCAACTCAGCTGAGTTCGGGTATTTCAGCTCACGGGAGTGCTGCTTATGGGCTGTCCTGGGGGTCGTGCTGGAGACTCCACTTGAATCTTTCTTTTTCACACAGCCTGTACTGATCTGCCTTAATTCAAAGAGGGGAAAATACTTGATACGATTTCTTGGGGAATAAAGAAATTTAGAAACGATCAGTAATTTGGCAATCCACAGTCCACAGAATGGATTGTAAGTATATGAAAGGTTTATGGTCATCTGCTGTTTTAACAGGTATACTAATTTATTTTGTTAAAGCCTTGTCTGAAAGCTGTGAAGGAGGTTGGGGGAAATCTGCATGTCTGAGAACTGCATCAAAGTTTGTGTAATTGGGGCAGTAGTTTAGAAGATCCAGAAGATTGAGTTCTGGAGGCATATATAGTTCATGAGTATTATGTGATTTTTATTTCTCTATCAGATGTAGGTTATTTGTACTACCCAACTTCCAGATTTCCATTTAAAAATAATTTTTGATCTACCATTGTGTTATGTGGAGGCCTGATAGTCTGCATTTTTTTTTCCTGAAACATTTTATGACACATTTGCTAAATAAAATGTATCTATTTACCCAGTCAGTAAGTCAAATCTTTGGTCTTTTTTTTTTAACTGATTTTGAGTTGAATAGGAAAAACCCAAAAAACTTCTTCCTGTCACTCTTCTTCCTGTCTTCATTCCCAAGTACAATTTTTATAGTTGAGGCTGCAGGTCACCCTGAGGGTTTGGTGACTCTGTTCAAGAGATGCCATTTCCCTTGGGAGGGCTCTTCCCATGGCAGGTTGCTGTGTCAGGATGAGGCAAGCACTATTTATACCTCATCTTATGGCCACTGTGGTTACAACTGGAGCCAGCATGTCCTTGAAATCTCCTAAAAATTCCACTGAGTCATGCTTTCCTCCTTGCTGGCCTGTGAGAGAACTTTCCCTGCAAAAACTCAGTCAACTAAATTGTGTTGGTAGTGTAGTGACCATTCCATAGCTGCCTGCAGCCAAGTTCAGTGTTTGCCTTCATCTATGTGATATAAAGAATTTAGAATTGAGCTTGCAGGCTGAAAAGTTTTCCCTAATTCATGGTGCACTTTAATTTAGCCTTAACTGGTTTAAGAGAGCATTAGAAGAATGGTTCTTGATAACATATTCCTCAAAATTGGAAGGAAACAGTAAGAAATAAAGGGATAGATAGAATATCTTAACATCAGATCTAGAAAAATTTCATGTTTCATTTCAGAAGGATGTTCTTAAATTATTCATACACACAAAAAAAACCCAAACCCAAACCCAAAATATTACCTTTTTTTCTTCTACAGAACTGCTTTTAAAGTAGGGTTTGTTCAGGTACTGGCCTCACTTCTTGCTGTGGTTTAAGCTATGGGGTGTGTAAGGGAAAGAGTTTAGTGATGTAGCAGTTCCTTGGCAAGTAATTCCTGTTAAAACAACACTTGAGCATCTCTGAAGTATTTAGACAGAGGAAAAAGGAGAAGCTCTGTTATTGTGGTTTCAGCCTTTATGGGTGAAATTTCTTGGTCAGTTTACAAGACTACATATAACATATTATGTATTTGTTATATGCATTGGGGAGCAGGGACTAGGGTAAGAAGTTGATAACTCTTGTTATTAAGTATTAAAATACAGTTTTATATATCTAACTGCAATCTTTTGTGTTAATTACAGAGGTTTTTATAGGGAACACTGATAACTTTTCTTTGAGTAATTAACTTTTCAGTTTACAGCTAGAAATGAGAAATAAAAGTTTTTAACATCAGATCACTTTTGTTATTCCAGTGAAGTTAAAAACAAGCGAACAAAAACCAGACCGCCACCTAAAAAGGTTGGGGTTGCTCTCTTTTATTACAAATATTCTTGCCTTGCACAAAAAAGATGTTATATTACTATATTTATGGATCCAGCAGCTGTTGATGTCTTGCTCTGGTGTTCATGCAGCTTTCCTTTTTGAGGGAACACTTGGTGTTAGAGCAGGGCAAGGCTCTCAGCAAAGAGCTGCGCTCAAGGAGTTGCGTTGCTTTCCACACAGCCTGGCTGTGAGGCATCAAATACTCAGTCCTGTGTGGTCCTGAGTCATAATTATGGGGATGCAGGTGTCCCTTGGAGGGAGTGTGGGAGCAAGCCAGGTGTGAAATCTTGTGTTTAAAACAGAGAGCTTGAGGGGTCTTTGGCCATGAGCTGTCTTGTAGCCTGTGACCCTTGCTGGTGTGGCTGACTGGGGTCAGGGAGAGAGAGGTCTCCCAGGCAATCGTGGAGTCAGCTCTGGGTAATGCTTTGTGTGCCACAACAGGACCAGAGCTACTGTGGAGATGATCTCAGTTGTTAAGGAGGTGGGCTGCTATGTTTTCAGCCTTCAGGGCCTTTTCAGAGGATGCAGGTTCTCAGTGTGCTAGAGAAGTCTTCCACCCAGGATCATGTCCAAACATAAAGCATTCTCATTGCTGCTTGCTTGGAAATATAAAACCTTAACAGTTTTGATTGCAATGTGATATAAGCAATTTCAAATCATTAAATGTTTTAAGAAGCTGCTACTCAGCATTGCTCAGGTGACACGTCTGCTCATATTTGCAAGGAGTGAGTAAAATGGAGGAGCTGAAAGCCTCTAAACCAGCTAGAACAGTTTTATTTCATTGTTACAGTGGGCTGGGAGGATGCACATGGTAGAGTTAGCTGACCATCCCTGATCCTGAGTTCTAACAGAGACAGATTTAGAAAAGTGCCTGGTTTCTGTTCGTGTGAACTGACAGAATGTGTAGGGCACAGTGGTGGACATAATTCCCTGTGCGAGGCTGTAAGTCCTTCAGGGGGGAAGAGGAGGGTTGTCACCAGTGGAGTGGCAAGCTGGCATCTGAGTGACTGCTGCCCTGAATGTTAGCTCTTACACATCTGGGTGCCTGAATAACACCTTATGAAAACTTGATATTTAGTTTTAGATATTTAAAAAAGCTCGTGCTTTTTAAAAACAGACGTTGCAGCAAAGACAGTATTCTTTATGCATCTGTGCTGAACATGATATTCTTACTACGTGAAGCACTTTGTATGGTGAGAGTTTTAGGATTCATTTCTGTTGACACATCTGCCTAAGACTTAGATCATGTTTGCTCACTAAATAGTATCTTACATTTTTGGTTCCTTATCAGATGCATTTTGTCTGCCAGTGAAAGTAAAATAATTGTGTTGGGCATATAAAATGTCATGCAATGGAGGAATAACAAGCATGCTCTCTAGCTGGGTTTTGTACTGCTACTGTGAGTGGTATGCTTTGAACTGGAAGATCAGAAAACTTCATCTTTATTAGGAGACTTGTGACTGGCTTCATTTGCTGTCTGATTTTGTGAAAATGTTTGCAAGTGGGAATAGATTCTTCCCCCCTCTACTGTAACACAGCACTTAGGTTTTATTTCTTACTGATAATTTTTATAGTTTTATATAAATTCTCTAGATGATCACCAGTTCCATGCTAAGTTAAGTTCTGCAGACCTGTACCTTCAGCTGCCAGTGCCATGAGGGAAGAGTCAGCTTAAGATGATTCCTTGAGCTGGATCTCAAGTACTGGTTGATGGAGCTGCTTGTTTATTGGTTGTACTAGTTTGAAAGCAAACCAGTGAGAGATTCCCTTCCAAGTCAGAACTGCAACTTAATAGGAAAGTTAAAATAAATGCAATAGTACAGAAACACTGACAAAGTCAGTGCACAATCTGACACCCTGTCGGTCAGGGTGGTGGTAGCAGTCTGATTAAATGGTGGCTGCAGTCCTTGCTGGAATGATGGATGTGATGCTGCCAAAGCAGTGATCCTGTAGAAAGATCTGGTCCTTCTCCAGTGGTGGTTGTCAAGCTCTTATCCTCTGGGAATCCTGTGGTGTTCCAAACCTCAGCTTATATCGAGGTAGGAATGCTTGGTTCCTCCCCCTGGGCAGAGCATCTCACAACGGGATGATGTAATTTATGAGTCATGCAGTGAGACCTTGATGGCCCATTAGCAGAAGGTATCTGTTGGAGGGAGTTATCAGGGATGAGTCATGAAGGAGATAAGAAACACAGCCCCACCTGGTTTTAACAGCTTGTGAAGATGGCGATAGAATACATACTTTTGGTTACATCTTACATTGTAACCTCGGACACTGGTAAATGAACTCAGAGCTTCTATGAGATGCTGACCTGCTCAGTGTGATCAGCATTGCTGATCACAGGTGCTGAGCAGTGCCTAGGATGGTGTGGCTTTAATCTGCTAAATTGATTCAAACCTCCAGATGTCATGATGAGGCCAGTTTTATCACGATCTTCTGTCCGAGGGCCTCAGCTCCTCAGGGCTGTGAGTGCTAGTAGCTGTGTTATGAGTGTATCTCCTTCCTGAGGAGGACCTCTCTGCTGTGCATTGTGGCAAGGATTTTGGAGAGATCTGCTGCATCCTTCTAATAAAACAATCCAGAAGTCTGAGAGATTTTCTGTATCAGGTTGAGTAACTGCAGCTATTTCCAATCCCGGGTCAAATAACTTTGTGCCTGAACACTGATGGAAGGCAAGAATGAGGTTATGATCTAAGCAGTGTATTAAAAAGGCAATAATGGAATCACAGAATAGGCTGAGTTGGAAGGGACCCATCGGGATCATTGAGTCCCAACTCGTAGCCCTGTGCAGGACACCCCAAGAATCACACCATGTGCCTGAGAAAAGAATTATGTTCTTCTATTTTCTGAACTGTGAGTGAACTGAAATGGGAGCTCTGTCAGATCTCTAACTAATGCGTGCCTTTATTAATATTTCTATGAAAACTTTTATGATTAATGTTCTGAGTCTTGATTGCTTATGACTCCCTGAAAAAACCCCCATCTCCACTGCTGAATGCTAATAGATCATGTTCCTTTATAAGCTCAAGAGGAATACAAAGGGACAAAAAATGTGTGCTTGGTCTGTTGCCATGTTCAACATCAACTATCACTTCTGCTTTGTCTCCTTTCTGTCACATCAGCATAGCAACTGAGTAGGCAAACATGACTAGAAGCCAGGGAGATACGGTGATGCTGCATAGGGGCAAAGGATTTCCCAGGCCTTTTTCTCCCCAGCTGGGTTGCTTAAGGTTACAGCAGGAGTTTCTGAATATTGGTGAGACAAAACTGACGAGGATGCAGGATTTAATTACATTGCTTTCCACTGCTGCCTTTGCAGGGTGACGTGTAATTGTGTGGCGAAGTCCAGGAGCCATGAAGATAGTATGAGTCTTTGGGGATGGTGTGAAGGCAGATTATTAGGTTAGTGCTTAGAGTCAAAAGGCAAGGAAGCTTTTTGTTATTTCCATTGTCCTGGTGGTTAGAGTGTTGGCAAGCAACAGTGGTTGAATGGTTGAGAGGTTCAAGCCTTTTCCTGCCCTAAGGGAGCTCGTGTGCAGGGCTGCTACAGTGGTAAAAGATCTTGGAGGGAGAGCAATTGGCACACCTGTCTGTAGAATGCTCTCTGGAATGATCAAAGGGAAGGCAATTTATGGATGATGGTGGATCCGGACCTATTTGCTTTGTGCTGAGCAGTCTTTAACTTGCTGTTTGTGAGAATCTGCGTGTTGGGAACCATTTACCTGCCTGAGGCTGGGGGGAGAGGGCATGACTGTCAGTGCTCCCGTGCAGGACTAGGACTCGAGGTACTGCTTTGTTCACACAGCAGTGTGGGGTGTGCTGGGGCCCCAGCCTTAAGTGTCAGCTCACTCTAGCTCTAGAGGGTCAGAACCCAGAGTGGCCAAGGTTTTTTGAGAGAGCTGCAGTGTATGTCTCTACAAGACCTTATCTAGCTCTTGAATTCAAAGATTTACTTTGAACTACCTTGCATTGGCACAGAAAAGCCTCAGGTGCTAAAAGTCTTTGAGAACTGAAGTACTTTGGCTGTAGTGTGTATAATGTAATATCCATCAATCTTCCAAGTGCAAGTAATAGTAGATAGCAACTTGTGACTGCCTACAGCCCCACCTGAGAAGACTCTGTGTAGTTCTGCATTCTGCTGGACTGGGAGTATGGATCACACCACGCATAGCCAGGAGCGTGTTTCCATGAGAGGACAGACCTTGTCATGCCTGAAAGAGGACAGTCAGTTTCCCTTTTTCAGAGCTCCTGCACCCTGCCTTGGCCACATCTGGTTAGTTTGAACTTTGAACTACACTAGATTTTCTGAACTAGAAAATTTTAAGGGGAGCACTTTGATGGAGTACAGAATTATTCAAACTGTATTCAGCAGTTCAAGTGTAAAAGAGCTTCATTTTTTTTCCTTTGCTCTTCTGAATGTATTGTGTTTGTTTCATTATCATAGATGTCCATTAAGTACTTTCTGTTCTTTCATTTGCTTATGGTAGGCAGCTACTCCTGAATAAATTAGGAGGGACAATACAGAGAGGGTAGGATTATGTTGGCATGTGATTGTTGACTCACTTTCCAAAGAAAGAATAGGCTCAATTGTATAATTCTTTTTTTTCCCTCTTCATTCTGGCACATCAATTCACTGTTATTGTTTTTATTGCAGCTTGCTAAGTTTGCAGAACAAGTGACTTCTTTGAATGTTAAAAATGACTTATTTTGTAGCTTTTCACAGTAAAAGTGCCTTTTTTTTTTAATGATGAACTCTGATATTTTGAACACTGCCTATTAGAAAAAGTCCTGTCTGTATACAGGATGGTGAAATACTAAGGCAGCAGTGAAATTCTTGTGTGCAGGTGTGTGTTAGGTGTATTTCTCCACACCTCCTCCAGTCAAACAGTGTGGTCAGAATGCAAATAAAGACAAATCCTCACTTCAGAGGGGAGCTGGGGTGTGTGGCTGATGTAATGTTTACAGGGTGATACTACCCAATGACCAGTGAACTAAGCTTCAGACCATATTTAAGACTTTCTTGTGCCATGCCCCCATGTTAAGAATAAAATATTTGGGTGGGGAAGCACAGAGTAAACACAGGGGAAACTGGTTTTGGTTTGGTGGGTTTTTTTGTTGTTTTTGTGTTTTGGTTTGGTTTTGGGTTTTGTTGTGTTTTGGTTTTTGTTTTTGTTTTTTAGTTTATTTGTAGCAGGAGAAGTTCTCAGACCTGTAAAAAAGGAGCCACAAAGAAAAGGGGAAAGTGATTGCAAAAGCTGCATTCCATAGGGCAAGAAACTAGGGAGTTACATTTCTGCAATGGAGATCTAAATTAGGAACAGGGAGAGTTCAACACTGATGGGTTGTGTGAGGTGTGAGGAGACTCACCAGGCTGTGTAGTAATGTTTTGAGGGTGAACGTGGCCAGAGTGGTGATGTACTACTGGAGCAGAGGCAGCAGAGATCGGGCTCGGTGTGACTGAGTTCCCTGTTCAGTAAAACTCCTCAAGATTCCTTTGAAAGAAATCTAGCCCAGGGAAGCTCAGATGGCTAGTGAATAATTCTGAATTTAGAGTAGGCTGAAACTGTTGACTGCAGCAAAACTGAGTTTTGCATTATATTGATAGAAATAACTATATTTTTTTCTAAATTGAAGTGTTAAACTCCATAATATAGTATTTCGAGACCTGGCAAATACTAGAGCAGGGGCTGTTGGTGATATGAAAGCAGCTTCACTACAAGCTGACTATGCCTCCTCAATACCCTCGTAGACACCTGGAGTAGTGTGTTCAGTTCTGGGCTCCCCAGTATGAGAGAGAAATAGAGCCACTGGAGAGAGTCCTGAAAACTTCATAGCTCAGCCTTCTTATTTCCTCTGTTGCCCCAGAATGTGTATGGAAGATTTTATATTTGGGACTCCTAGTAGTTACAATCACATGGTTCCAGCATTACCTTTGCAGAACAGGATCTTTATTGTGCTCTTCCTTTCCAGGTGGTTGGAGGCAAGGTAAAGAAACCAGGCAAGCGGGGTCGTAAACCAGCCAAAATAGACTTGAAGGCAAAACTTGAAAGAAGTCGTCAGAGTGCAAGAGAGTGCAGAGCCAGGAAGAAGCTGAGGTACCAGTACCTGGAAGAGCTGGTTTCAAGCAGAGAGCGAGCCATCTGTGCTCTCAGAGAAGAGCTTGAAATGGTGAGGAGCTATCACTTAACCTAACCCTCAGTATTATCTGGGACCTGTCCTCGTGAACACTTGTTCTTGAGACCGCAGTGACTGACAGTGGCATTTGGCTGGCCCGGAGGTATCAAAACATCAGATGCATCCAGCTGTTTGCCTGCTTTGGTGTGTAGAATATGAATTCATGTCACAAGTTATCTGCTGGTTCCGAACTGGAAGCAAGCGAAGGAAGTGCCATTACATTTGAGTCTGTTGTCTTTGAAATGTTTGGTTTTGAAAAACCTTTGACAGAGGTAGATTGCGGGAAGAGGTGTTAAAATATCAAAGGGGAGACATATATCCACAGGGTGTCATTGCTTCTCTGTTGGGGAGGTGGATTCTTGCAGCATGCTCTCTGTGTAGATGGTTCCAGCATGTGTAAGATGGGGTCTTGGCCAAATGAGCAGCATTAACCAAAGAGAATGTTTCATCTGGAAATACAGACACAGCTCCTCAGGGATGTCATTGAAATGTCACCAGCACTGAGGACACTGCTTTGCCCTGGCTTTAGGTTCGTTTGAATGGGCAGGGCTGATCACTACGAGGCAGTAGGTTTAGGATCAGGTGAAAAGCCAGCCAACTGTCCCCAGGTTTTTTTGGTGTGCTTCAGGGTTTGGCAATGAAGAATTTAAGATGAAGGAAGTAGGAATAAGGCACATGTGCTTCCACTGTGCCTTGCGCAATGAGAAAGGACCTCTTAATAGTCCATCAGCCCCAGAGTCATGTGAAATATTTGTTTTTAATAGGCCATGAACTGGAACAGTGTTCTCGCATGCCAGCAGCGAGAAATTGCACAGAGTGTTCCATGTTGTTTAATAATTACAGTGTTCTGTCTAGTGCTGCCTCTGAGTAGCAGTTTATTGACTGAAAGAGCCTTTGCTGAGGCCAGGTATGCAGCCATGGACACGTGCTCAGCTCATTAGTGCTCTGCAGTTTCATAAGAGGCTTCAGCTCAGTAAATGCAGACCTTAAATGAGTATACCGGAAGGTAAAGATTACAGCCCTGTTTTGTCTGCTAATGTGATCCTGGCAGTTTGCTAAGGCCTAATGTGTTTGCATATTTCAGTACAAGCAGTGGTGCATGGCCATGGACCAAGGGAAAATCCCCTCAGAAATAAAAGCCCTGCTAACTGGAGAGGAGCAAGGCAAAGCACAGCAGAACTCAACCAAACTTGCCAAGGCTGCGAAGACAGAAGCAAACAGCAGCAATCCCTGTAAGTATCCAGGCTATGATTAATTCCTGTTTTGTTACATCTTTTGTGGTGTAGGAGGATGGCTGTGGTGTAGGAAGAAACATAAGGATGTGCTTTTGGGCACAAATAGTTGATTGAAGCAAAGAGCTTAGTGGGTGGTACAAAGACTCTGTGTAATGTTTACATGGACAACACAGAAATTACACTATAGAGGAAGCTGGGCAGTTACTTTAAAAGAAGACTTTGTGTTTCACCAAAGCCTGTGGAGACCTGTGAAGACCTTAATTTCTTACAGCATATTCTGTTTTTTAATGCCAGGTAAATGGAATGCATAAAACATAATTGAATTTTAAAAACTCCACCAAGAAAACATTATTCTAGCTGCAAGCACTCCAAGAGAGAAATGCCGGACTTGGGATTTCCTATGGGGTCTTCTTTTTGAATCCTTTGTGCTTGTGCAGGGAATGGAATAGGGTTCTTCTGGGAATTGGAAGGTGAAAAGACCAAGTGATATGAAGTCATATTCCTGATATGTTTATGCAAAGGGAGAGAGTTAAGGTGTAGCATAGGCAATTTTGTATACTTCTGATTTTGTAATAGTTCATGCTACAGGGTAAATTACACTTCACTGAAGATTTTTTAAAAATAGGAGTTTCTAGCTTTATAAGATTCAACATGAAAACCACTTTTTTAACCGTAACACTGTTCCCTGGTGCATCATTCTCAGGAGGCCGATGCAGAACCTTCTGCGCTGCAGCAGAGGTGGCTCGGGGGCTCGCAGAAGGAAGAATGCTGTTCTGAAGAGTGGATGCATCCCCAGGTGCAGGGGAAAGGATCCCAGTGCTCTCTTCTCTTTGTTCCTCCCCACATGAAATTCTTTGATTATGGTGTTCCTAAGGCTTCGTGGAGTGGGGCTTTTGGGGCAGCAGGTGTTTGTGTAAGTGGAGCCTTGTTCTTCCTTTCGCTACACTGCCCTCCCCATACAGCTATGGCAGCTTTGGGACATTCCCAGCACAAGAGTGGGGCTGCTTTTATATCAGAGCCCAGAACTGGGCTGGCTTTGTGTTTGGTGGTTATGTGGTTGTTAACTGTTGTGGGAGTCTGGGAGGTTCTGTAAAAGAAAAGCAAGAGAAGGATCTTGGTAACAGCTTTGCTAAAGCCAAACCTGGTACTGTTGAGGAGAAGGAGCTGGATCAAAAGCTTTCAGTAAGAAGATTTATAGCAATGCCATTTGTAACGTGAATGAAGGTGTTGCTCTCAGCATCCATCTGTAATGCAGTGTCTCTTGTGTGTGACTGGGATTCTTAAAGAGAGGTACTAGATACATTTCCTGCTTCTGCCCATATTTCTTCCACTGGGTGCATTTTCCACCTGCCGTGCTCCCAGGAAGAGAGTCAAGGCATGTCCCCACATCCTGCTTCCAGCAGGGGAACAGCAGCCATTCCCTCTCACCCACTGGGTCCTGAAACCTTCATGTAGCTACCTACATTTTGGGCCCTATTACCTCTCTGGACAGCATATTAATGTGAGTTCTGCTGCACTATCCTGGTTGCCCAGCCAAAGACAATGCCAGGAACTGGTAGCAAGGAAAGCAAGTTGCATCAGTTTAGTTTTGTGATCAGAGAGGTGATGTCAAAACTCTTGTGGGCTGATGTTATCCCAGTTATTGACAGATAACCTGCCACTTTCCTCAGACTGCTCTTTCTCCTGGATTCATCTGATGCAGTGTGGAGAGTGGAGCTCAGGATTTTCAGAGGGGGTTTGGCTTGCTTATTCTGTTTTGTTTATGACAATGTCTTTCTCTGTATTTTATGAAATGCATGGAACGTTTTTTAATCTTATGTTTTCAGCATTTTTTCATAGAATAAATATTATAATGAATGACTTTGCTAGACTGAATGTTGCCTTCTTTTTATTGAACGAATTGGGTCTGTTTAGCATTATCTCAATTTAGGGGGGGTCAGAAGCACTGAAAATAGTCGAGTGCCATATTTCAGGGTACAGCACAATTGTTTTCAGGATTCCATTCTAAGCACCTGTATGTTGAACGTTAACACATGTTTTTTTTTTTTTTTTAAGTTTATTCTTTAGACCCTGCAACCATGTACTCAGTTAGCAATTGCTAGAAATGTTGCACAGACACACAAGACTGTTAAGAGAGGTCAAGTCACACTGAAGCAGAGATGGGGAGGATATTAGGGTTCATGTTGTGTTGTCTGTGTCCTATCCCTCCCACCCCATCCCCATCATCCACCCTCTGCATCTGAAGTTCTGCACTGCAGTTTGTCCTGAAAGATAGCAGTAAAGCCAACCCATAAGTTTGGGGTTTTTTGTCGATGTTGCATCCTTACCTGTTCCTTTTCCTGGATTTTGTGGAGGAAGAAAAATCCTAGGCCAAATCTTCAGAATTACACTCTGCCAACCTTGTAGTTGGACTTTATAACACGATCATACCAGAAGTATAATGGATTATTTTGGGTTACAATTAGTCTTACACAGCCCACTTTCAGATGTAAACAATGTATTGTAATTAGACACATATTCCAAATGTTATGCATATGTTTAAGTGTCTTTCAGAATCAGGGATATAGAAAACATGCAGAGGAGTTATGGTATGTGACCAGAACATCTCTGCCCAGCACTAGGTAACGTGACAAACGCAGCTCTGATCTTGCCAGAAATACCCTGCTTGCTTTCTTCCCTCTCTCTGTTTCACGTGCTGTGATACCAAACAAGAAGCCTCTCAGCAGAAGGGTTTCTTTTCTGGAGGAAGTGGAGAGTTGGAATTTCTCGTGGTAAGCAATGTTCCTTGTCATGGTGGCTCCTGCTTCTTGGCTTAGTCAGCACATGACATTCCAGGGCTGTGTTTGGCAAGCCTGGGCCCAGCTCTGTGGCACAAATGGGGATATCCATGTTCTGACGGGTTTCTTGTGCTTTGTGCAGATGGACAGGAGGCCTGTTACAGCCTCTGTCATTCTTGATTGTCCTGCAAGCAAAAATCTGTGACATGCATCTTTTCCATCTGCTCTAGATGCTGTAGTCCATTTACAAAATGTAGGATTCCCAGCTGTAATCATTCATTAAAGTTCTGTGGCTTCCATCACACAGCACATTGTGCTGTGTACCACTTTTTGGCCTTAGCTGGATTTCTGGGAGTCCTTTATTTTGGAGCTTGAAGTTTAGCAATTCCCCTTGAAAACCAGCAAGTGTTTGTGGTTTGTGCTTGTTTGCTGCTCTAATGCTTATACTCTTCATCCTCTTTGGGGTGGCTCCTAGAAGTGATACAGCCAAGTCCTCTGGCCAGGAGTCTCATCTAGTTCCCTGAATAATGGAGGGTGGTACAGTCTTACCCTCTCTTTGTGTGGAGGCTGGGTACAGCCTTTCACATGTTTCTCCTCCAGTGAGTGACCACAGTTGGTTCTCTCTCACAAGGGCTGAAGGAAGGAAATGAGCCTGGAAATGCCTCATTTTCCCACTTGCCATGGAAATCTAATGCTCCGCCAGAGCCATTTGCCCAGCTAAAGGTGGGTTTCTCTTGGAAATATGAAATAAGTCTTTAAAGACTTGGGAATAAGTGTTTAAAAAATGCTGTCTGTACTATTTGGTATTTACACCAACACTAGAACTGCTGGTAGGGTTAAGTGTAGTAAGGCTGAACTCAGTGGATGATGGTGGACTAAGCACTGTACAGTTACACCAGTCCTTTTGGGGAATGTAACCCAAGGATGGACCAGATAGTGGCAGCTTCTTAAGAAAAACATGCAGGAAATCTTGTCTGTTTATATGCTGCATATGTGCTGCATGCACAGAATCCTGCAGTGGATACATTTAATTGACTCATCACTTAACTGAGAACATTTTGTAATTATGTGGGAAAAAAAAAAACTAATCACAGTCTGCTTTCATAATCTGATAATTAATGTTTGTCAAAGAATCAGTGTCCTGTTAAGTGCTTTTCAAATACTATCTTAGCTTGAATTGGGGTTTTTTTAATGTATTAGATAAATTTAAAAAACTTTTCTCTTTCTTGACAGCTGAAGTCTGGCCAACTTTGAGAGTGCCTGTGACATTGTTTTTCCACTTCTTTCCCTTTTATATTTGAGGGTGAAGATTAATCTACATCAATAATGAATCTAGTTTTTCCTGAAGAGCTGGAGAAGGTTTGGGATCATGGGTCCCTTTGCTACTTTCCAAGAAATTATAATCTCTATAATTACCTATAAAATTCCTGTTAATATAAGAAGCAAATGCTTGAGACTAGTCTCAAAATGCAGAGAAATCTGAAGTAAGGACCACAGTCCTCCTCATCGTGCTCAAGAGTTACAGCATGGGTGACAGAGGATGGGCTGATGTAGAAATCCCTGTTGGAGATAAGCAGGGCAGAATACCAGTGAGTTCCTGCTCTTTGTGCCACTGAGCATTAATTCCTCCATAAGTTATGCCAATAACTGAATTTCTTACATGACTCCATTGTGAATTTGTATGAGAAAACATAAGCTTCTAATCCACAGTAAAATCTGAGGTATCCCACACTGAATAGCACATCAGTGGACTAAAATGCAACTGATGCTATATTTATGGAATGTACAGATTTTTGTATGTGATCTGTCATGGCCTTCCAGTGCCTGAGGGGAGCCTGCAGGAAAGGTGGAGAGGACTGCTGATAAGGGCCTGGAGTGGCAGGACAAGGGGGAATGGCTGCAGACTGAGAGAGAAGGTTTAGATGGGATATTAATAAAAAATTCTTTACTGTGAACCCTGTAACAGATTGCCCAGAGAAGCTGTGGATGCCCCGTCCCTGGAGGTGTTCAAGATCAGGTTGGATGGGGCTCTGAACAATCTTTAAATTGCAACTAGAAAATGCTGTCATTGGTCAGCTAATGATTTTCAGCAGCCCTTCATGAAAAAAAAAACCTAAAATCCCTAAACTGCTTTTCAGTTTGGTTTTTTTTTCTTCCATAAAAAGCACTTGGGAGGCAGGAGTTTTGCTTCCATAACTAGTACAAGATTAACTCTGCTTTTTTATGTGTCAGCCTGTGTCTTACAAGTGGCTTAATCAACACTACTAACACTAACTGCTGCTTCAAGAAATTCTTGTGTGTGATCTCTGTCCGTTTGGGTGGGTATTGGTGACATTCCTAACTATGCTGCAGCTGATGAAATAAATGTGTGAATAAAAGACTACAAGTGGATTATAAAATGTGTGTTTTCAGGAGACAGGCTGTTCAGTGTGAATAGAAATAGCCCATGAAGGGTGACTTATTCCCATACCTTCTTTCTCATGACAACTTTCATGACAGAATAGATTTTGATCAAGTTTGACAGTGCTGCCAACAGCAGTGCTGGGTGTTCTTGTGGCAGTGCATTCCAGCAGTGTCCTCCTACTTCACCGTCTTTATGTGGCATGCTCTGAGTGCCTGCTGCTGTAAGAACAGTCCTTTCCTGCTGCCTATCAAACACAGAGCTGGCCATGTTGCTAGGTCAATGTTTTCCAGTTTGCATTTCTGGGCTTTTTCTTTCCTCTCCCCTTTGAAATCTCCTTTTTGGAATGCATTCCTTCTTTGGTACAGAAAAAGACTTTCTGTGAATCTCCTTTCTTTCTCAAGTGGCCTGGCAGCTACTTTTAAAAGCTGTCAAGGTTTCCCTGTCTAAAGGACTGTGTATGAGTAACCCTGAGTTACTCTGTTGTTTCTGCCTCTGCACATGTGTACCACACCCACTAACCCACCCCTTCTGCATTTCAAGCTCTGTGACATCAGTGTAAATACCCCTTCTGCACTGTCCTTTAAACAACATCACCTTTTGTAGCTCAGGACTCTCTTGTTTCTCAGCCCAGCACAAGCAGTGCTTGCTCAGGCATTCTGATGAGCTGTATAACCAGGAGGAAGGTGATAGCATTAGCAGACAGCAGTGCTGTGTTCAGTAGATGCTGGGCATGCACTGAAACAGTTCTGCAAAGCCCAAAGTGTAATTCTTCTTTCACTTGAAACACTGGAATTTAGATGACTCTGTTACTTGTATTTCTGTACAATTCTAGGTTGCCCAGCATTTTCAGCAGTAGTTTCAAACAAAAAGGCAAGCTCAGTTTAGGTTTACGTATCTGAAACAGTCTGTGGAGTTAAGGGAGGGATTCATTTAAAAAAATTTGGCCCAAAGTAATTTATCTCATGAACATAACCCAAAAAAAGATTTCATCAAAGTAATACAGTAATAGTGTTAGTTTTCCATTTAAAGCGAGAATCATATCTGGGATCTCAGATAGTGAAAGGGGAAGGAGGTATCTTCTAGCTTTCTAATTAGCTAATTACTCTTGTGACAAGTCTGTGTGCAAACCTTCCCAAGGTGATGGTGCTGCAGGGATCTCTTGGTGAGAACAGCGTTACCATTCTCACTTCAGCAAGCTGCATTCTCATTACTTTATTCTTAGGGTTTCTCACTTTCTGCAATAAAATAGTAATTAGCTTTTTAATTACTGCTACACCAGTGGAGCCAATGTTGCTTGCTGTGGGTGTTTGAGAAACAACCAATTAAGTGTTTCAGCTTTTTGGATATGTAATCTTTTTTTTTCCAATTTTTTTTTGCAGTGGCCACTTAATGTTGTCATCATTTCAATCCAGTGCCACTGAATGAGTGGCATTGTTAATGGAGCTGATACTGTCTACACATGCTGGCAGATAAAAAAGGTAGACTGATAGCTGGAGAACAATGATAAAGGTTGGCTGTTTTAATCCCTCTGCCCTGAGCTACCTGTGGAATGAGCACAGTTGCAGTTCTGTGAATGTATTAATAAAAAAATGTAGGCAGAGTGATGAATGGCCTCTTGTGATTGCTTGCATTCACCTTGCATTTTTTTTCTCAGTTGTCTCCTTTGCATGAAATAGGGCATAGAAACAAAACAAATGTGCCTGTTACTAATACAATTTTTCCTTGATCTCTCCTAATACTGCCACCAGCTGTAACTTTAAATACCACCTGTTAGCATGGCTTAAAATTATTTTCTTTATTATTCTAAAACTTTCTTTTCTGTCTTTTACTAGCATATAACTGTTTTCAGATATCAGAGAGAATTTTATAAAGTAGCAATTTCAAGTTAATTAGAAAGGATGGAGAGAAGTGCAGGGATTGACAGGGATGATTCTAAGTGCTAATTTCTTCCCTGTATGCCATTTTTCTGCCACGCTTAATTGGAAGATCTACATGGAGGTGGTAAGAGTAAAGTGGAGGATCAACACTGGTGCACTCCAGTTTTGTTTCTGCTGTCTGGAGCTTTCCAAGGAGCACTGAGAGCCTTTGAGGACACTATTTTACTGTAGCGAGGGACAGGGAAAGCTTAGCTAGTAATGCTTGCCCTGCAGTGATCAGGCTACAGGAAAGAACCAAGTGTGGGGGCCAGAGCTTGGCAGCAGTTGTTTGTCCTGGATAGGTGACATTTGGAAACCTGGCCCCCTGCAAACTCCTCTTTTGCCCTTCAAAGAAAAAATGGATCTTGAGTTGCTTTTCATTAAATGTTTCCCTTAAAGACAAGTCTCCCATGATTTGTTAACTGGTTAGGAATTTCTTTGGGCAGTTAACAGGATCAACGTGCAGGAAGTGATCTTTTGAGGATGCAGTTGTGCTGAGGGCCATATCCCCAGCATCCCTCTTCTTACAGGAAAAAAACCCATAAAACCCCAAGAATGAAGATTCTGACAAAGGTGCCCTGAAACAGTGTGAAAGACCAAGTCAGTAGCGTGGCAAGAGCTGTTTCAGAGTCTGCAGAAAGGCAGAGGGCAGATCAGCTCCCAGCAGTGAGTTAATGAGGCAATCAGGGCTACTCCTGCTGCATTTACAGCTTCCTGGTAACTAGTCTGAAATCTTGCTAACTCTGGATATTTCTTAATAATTTTCCTTCCTGTATTTGGATCAGTATGGGGAGGGGCTCTGTGGAGTATGTGTAGAAGTGGAGATAGTAAATCTCCAGGGCTGAAGAGCTGTAGTGCCTTTGGAAATAAGGTGGCTAATTATATCCATCCATATGTGGCCTCTGCTGCCTAATTCTACATGGCCTCAAAAAAATTCAAGTCTTTGATCAGTCCCTCTTCCCCAAACCATGTAAACAAAAGCATCTCTTCCTTTTACTGGTGCATGCAGAGAAAAAGCTTGTGTCTGGCCAGGCATGAGACAAGAGCAAATTTAATTATTTGGTGATGTAATACTTTTTTCTTTTTCTATTCCCCTGCAAATGTAAAACCAAATCAAGAGCCGGTGTAAAATGGTTGAGATGCTGCACACAAAGGAATTACTGCTGTCTTTGTCACTCCTGAATTTTATCCAGGGACCATTTTCATGAAACAAATGAAAGACTTTGTGTGCATTAGCAGTAGTGTAGAAAAAAAACCTGTGGTTTAGTCCAGACTGGTCATCAGGAGGTGACATTTATGCAACAATTTTCCAGTAGGTCTGTTATGTTTTACTAGAAGCCAGTTCAAATAAAGCTTCTGTAATTTATAATGGACTATTCCACAACACTTGCTAAGTTGAAAAGAGCCAACTAATAAAGACATATTAACTTACAGGATCACTTAGGGAGTTAATAACCCTTCATTTGAGCCTATGGGTCTGGCTTTAATAAACTTCAAATCTGCTTTTTGTTCTTTTAAACAGAAAGGATCTGATATTGAGAAGGGCTGAGCACTCAGAATTTCAGCTGCAATTGATGGCATGTGTTCAACACCTTGGAAAACCAACTCCTAAATCAATGTCAGTTAAACCTGAATTTAAATGGGTTGAGTTGAGGAGACTGAAAAACTCTGGGGATTCTTAAGTGGGCATATGGAAACCCTTAAATCCAATTATTGGTGATAGCCACTTTGGTATCACCTCCGTGAGGCTGGTGGAAAAACAGGTACAAGTGATGTGAGTCTCTGCTTCTCACTAGCCCCAGCCCCTCAACTGGAAATTTTTAAAATATACTTAACCAAAAATCCAACTTTCTGCTGAAATTAAAAGGAAGGGGCATAATTTGACAATTTGTAATAAGAATTCCCAAGGGCAAGCCACTTAATACCAAATATAAACAGCAGTGATGGAATCTCTACTGAACGTGTGTCTGCTTAATGGGGAAAAAAAATGTTTCATGGTCAGCACTGTATCATGTTCTTACACAGGAAACATTTAAAACTAAGGGGTGTATGGGCAAGAGACCCAGGAGTGCTTTCTCCCAGAATTTCTTTGCAGAGGGGGTTGAGATGTGTTTGTGAACTGGGAGTTTATTCTGTTTGTTTTGTGTCTATATTGATCAGGCAAATCCTACAGATTTTTCCATTTCTTGCTTAGATAATCCATGATCTTTCTCCTGTCTCTGCCACCTCTGGGGCCTTGGCAAACCAGGAGGTACCTGGTGTTGGTGCTACCAAACCCATCCATTGCCTGTCCTAAAATGATGGAAGGAGTGAGGAAGATTTCTCCTTGCTCTTGTGTTTTAACCAGTGTAGTTTGGGTTAAAAGAGTGAGCCATGCTCACTCTCTCCAAGTGTGATTGGGGTTTTGCTGATGTGGAAAGGTGGTTTAAGAGACCCAGCTTCCAGACTTCACTCATGGTTGCAGGGCTGGTTATGCCCATGATATCAGTGCAGAACTACCAGCTCTTTCAGCCTAGTGACATTGTGTCCCTAGCTGTTGTGTCATGGCAATCCTGGCCTTTTCCTGGCCACCTTCCGTGGTTAAAAACCTTTTGAAGGTGGGGAAACACAGTAGACTTGAAGAAACGAGTGTCCTGGCTGCCTCTGGACTCAGACCTAGCAGGAGGTGGGTAAACATGACCCTGTGGTCCTCTGTGACCTCAGGGCTCATTCTATTCAGTTCCTTCTCTTTAATAAAACTACTAACCAAAAGGACAAGTGTTTTGTTTCAATCTCCAACCCAAAGTTAAAATTAATGTTGAAAAATTGAACTGGTCTGCTTATCCTAGATCTGATTTTACTGTGTCAGAGGCAATTAAATGGCAAAGAAAAACTAAGCATATGGTGATGTTTCAGGGAGAAACAACCAGCCCAGAATATGAACCACACAGAAAATACTGGTCTTGTCTCACTTTCAAGGTCCTCTCATCTAATTAATGGGAGTTTTTTGCTAGTGGCTTTAATGAGAAATATCAGATCCTTATTTAATGGGGATTTCTGAATTTGTGAAATACATACTGGAAGTGTTCCTGTGGTCAGTGAGGGTTCTTCCAACCCTACTTTGTGTTGCAGAGGAGGAGGAGGAAGGAAGTTTTTTACCAGACATGTCAGATTATTTCTCAGCAAAAGGGATTCCCCACTCCTGCATTGCCAGCAGAAATTCTCTTCAGAGGGTGTCAGCTTGGGGCTCCAACACACGTGTGCTTCTGCTCCCTGCTGATGGCAAAGGGAGACACTCAGCCCTGTTCATTACACCCTGTGGTACCTGCTGCTCTTGTTCTATTGACTTCCACTGCTGCAGCACTTTCAGGCTCCAGGCATGCACAGGAACCCACGTGTGCCACATTTGCTCTGAAAGCAGAAGAAAAAAGATAATCCTCTGAGGGGGCTGTGACTAGGGATGTCTCTTGCCAACAGGCAGCAGGGAGCTGGAGATTTTGAAACAGAAGTATGGGGAAGGATAGCTGACACCTGCACACTGTCTTCCATTGTCTGCTCTAACACCTGGGTTCAAAGTGTTCACAATGCTTTTAGGATGCCTTGAGTGTGAAATGCCTCTGATAGCCTGGACTCGAGGATGTTTGGCCATGCCCTAGCTGCTCTGAGGAGAGGCTGGTCTGGAGCCAGTTCTGTGCAAGAAATGAAAAAGTTGGGTAAAGAAATAATTGAGAATACATGACAGAGGTTTACAAACTCAGGACTGGCCCAGAGGGAGTGGATGGGACCAACTATTTACCATGTACTGACTTTGTCAGAGCTAGCCGAGAAGAAAATAAAGAACAGGAAGAAAGTACTTGAGATCCTCAACTGAAAAGAGGTCAAATCCTTGGTTCTCAGGCAAAATGCTCCTGAAATCTGCTCAGATGGGGTCTGAGCAAGCAGAGTTGGGCTGTTTGTCCTGTCTTTCAGGCTTTGTGACTTGGTCATTCTGGACCTGCTCTTTGGCAGCTACCCTGTGAAGGGTGCTCATTCCTACCAGTGACAGCTGGAGGCTGGGAGGATGTGTTGGGAGTCCTTTATCTTCTCTGCTTTCTCTGCCCTGTCCTCAAGTAACCAAGGCTACAGTAAAGAGTGGAATACTGGGAGGGACAGACCTCCACTCTGAACCCTTCAGAACTCTCCTGTCAATTTTGTAAGAATTATGAAAAGGAAATCTTTGCAGGCAAGGGGTGCAGCAGCCTGGGCTGGACTTTCCATGGGCCACAGAACCATAGTTATCCAGCAGAGTGAGGGGAATTCAGTAACAGGATGCTAGTGCTGCTGTAATTTAGAGGGCAAATAGTTACCTGTGTTTTCTGGGGGTATGCTACTGTACTTCTGGGCAGTGCTATGGGAATTGAGAAAATAAATCAATATTCCACACATAGACTCAGTCCAATTCTTATTAATGAGATTGATAACTAGGAGAAAGAAAGAAAGGAAAAAAAATGCTTTCTGTTTCAGGAAGTATAGATGATTTTGGGTGAAGAAATTTTAATTCACAAAGTCCATTTTAAAAGAGATTGGCTTGGCTTACAGTCCCTTTTTCCTCCCCTTTCTTTCATTAGGTCCTCTTCTTTACCTTCCGGACCCTTGCAGTCCTTCCTCCTGCTTTCCACCCCCTCTACAGGCACTGCCCTGCCTGAGATTGACCACACACAGCCTTCATGGCTCAGAGGCTGGGCAAATTGGTGAGCACGAGGCAAGAAAAGGGGTTGGAGTGGGGTAGAAAGGACAGGATGGGTCTGTGGGCTGCCAACCAGCTCTCTATCAGGTGGATCATAGCTAAGCTTGGGGTTTCCAAGCAGCACAAAGTGGTCATCACACATGGTGAGAGTCCAGCACTCATTCTCTCATTGCTGACTACACCACCCCCTGAACAGTAACACAATCAATAATCCATCTGCTTCTTAGATGATGTTTTTCCTGCCTGGATGCTCAAGGGACTTCTGCATTTCTGAGCTGGCACTGAAACAGAGCTTCTGGGACCTAACCATGTTGTTACCTCCTCCTTGGGATACAAGTGGACCTACTTGCCCTAGGGAAGCACAGTTTGCTTCCAGAGCACGTGCTTCCAGCAGCAGGACCCAAGGTGTACACACCCAGAGTCACATGTCCCCCATGCACAGCGCCTTTTTCCCATGAGCTCGTCACCACTGTGCAGGACAGGGCCGTGCAAAGAAGCTCCTGCCTCTCCCCACTGGTCTCCCCTGTCATTCCCCTTTTCAGCAGAGCTGAAGACCCAGCCATTCCCACTGGGTTGTTTTTTCACGGTGCTGGCAGAGAAAGAGCAGCAGGAGTTGGCTCCACCTGCAGCCAAGAGCTCCCAGGCAGGTTGTGTCCTCTGGGACACCAGTTAGGGACCTGTTCTAACACACCTGAACAGTGGCAGATGCTGCCAGGCCACTGTGAGACTACAGAGCTCGTGTTCCTGCTCCTGTTTGGGAAAGGCCGCTCTTTGCGGCACGTGCCACGGCCATGCCTCAGCAGAAGGGTGCAGACCAGGGGACACGGCCAATTTCAGATGTGAGGAGGCCCTGGGTGCCTGGCATAGGTGTGGCCCTTTTGCTCAGCAGCTCTTCTCCCCAGCTGTGCCCACCACTGGGTGGGTGCAGCAGACTGGGGGTAGAAGCAGCTTGAGGGGCTGAGGAGGGTGAGACCAAGGAGGGGGACTTTTCCTGGGCAGTTCAGACCACGAGACCTCCAGAGAGGTGCAAGGACAAAGATGCAGAAGCATCCAGCACTGGCCCAATGCTGACCCTGCTGGGGCAGTGGGAACTTTGTCACTGATGAGGCCAGTGGCCTCAGGCTGAAGCCAACAGGGCCCCCATATGGACATCTTACCTGTGGGGTCTCAACAGGAGGAACAACCCTGGTGCAACTCTGTTTGTGGGAACATAATGGAAGGAAGCCTAGATGGCTCTGGGTGGATTTAGGCATTTATGCACCATGGCCCATCCTGTACAGGGATTAAAACAAGCAGTATTTCTTTTTTTCCCTGTTCTGCCTACAGATAGAGAGGGTAAGGACTCTTGTTTTGCAGATAACCACTACAGCATTGCTCCTGATTCTGGGTGAGGAGTTCCCCAAAGTAGAATGTAGTAGCAGAGTGTAGCAGAGTGTAGAAATGAAATAGAACGAATGCATCAAACCCAAGGCATTTAATAAAATAAAACATCTCTCTTTTTTTTCCCCCTAAAAGCTGTGTTAAAAATACATAACTGTACATTGGTTCAAAAGGGAGAGAAAAGTCCTTCTTCTGGGGATACAGAGTAAATTTTCAAAACAATGAAGCCCACTAGACAAATGTATTTGGGGGATTGGATGGAATAGGCCAGGCAAGCTTTCTTTCCTTGGCTTCTCTGTTAAAAGCATCATAGGTGGAGTCTTTGGTGACACTTTTGGCTGTAGCTGGAATATCTACAATACCAACATGATTTTTTTTTGCCATCCTGGAACTGGTGGTGATGGTGTATGCATTGCTTCTGTAGCATTTCATGGCAGACATGCAAAAAGTTTCTTTCATCCCCCTTCTGAAGTTTGCATTATAGATGGAGTAGAGGGTTGGCTTAGAGGCTGAGGAACTGAAAGAGATCCAGGTGACAGCCAGGAAAAGCAAGGAGCTCTTTCTGTAGTCTGTTTCCTGTGGGTGCCACAACTGTACCGTGAAGAAAGGGAGCCAGGACAGGAGAAACATTGAGTTTAACATTAAGAACATCTTGATGGTTTTCACTTTTGTTCTTGGAACAATATTTGTTGTTCTCCTGACAGTCATTCCATCTGTGCCTATTCTCCAAATGTACTTAATGATTTTCTGATAAAAAAGGATTATAAGGAGTGATGGGATCAAAAACACCACCAGGAGGTGGATGACACTGTAGGCAGCTCCTTGCCAAGAATCGGGGAGGAAGAAGTTGCAGTGGTGGTCACTGTTGGAGCCATAGAGAAAACAGGCTGGTGATGCAAACAGAGCACCACAGAGCCAAGAGGCCAAAATCATTTTTTTGGCTTTCCCCCTGGACACTTTGAAGCTCAGGGGGTAGACAATAGTGTAGAATCGATCCACACCTATGGAGAAGAGCACGTAGATCTGGACCCCGGGCGTGAGGTACTGGATGTACCTCACCAGCCGGCACACCCCGCTGCCCAGCATCCACCGCCCGGAGCTCAGCTGCAGCAGCAGGAAGGGCGCGCTCCCCACGCTGCTCACAAGGTCTGCACAGGCCATGGACACCACAAAATAGTTGGTGGTGGACTGTGTCCTCCTGCTCCTGTGGATCACTAAGCAAACGAGGAAGTTTCCCAAGACAGAAATCAGCCACAGCGCTCCCCAAACCACGCTGGCAGCTGCGATTTCCCCCGGCCTCAGCCCGTACTCTACCAGAGAGTGGTTCCTGCTGGAGCCGGCGCCTGGAGCTGGGGGTTCTGCCATCTCGTAGCCAGCATGAAAGGTGGAGGTTTTGGGGTTGCTCATGTTCTGCAGCAGGAGCAGCAATGTAGGGAGAAGAACAGGACCACTGCTGTTATCCATGCTGCGAGCAAACTCGGCCACGTCTTTTGCTCAGGCTGCAGACAGAGAGGAGAGAAAAGGTTCTCTTGAACAGCTGTGTATGAAAACCCCAACTTAACCTACAAAAGAGTATTCTCTAGCAGAAATATATACTATGAGTTCTCTATTTCTGAGCTAACACTGAAATACAGCTTCTGGGTTCCACTGTAGCTGGTCCTTTGTGGTGGTATGACACTGTGTCAGGGGGATCCCACCCCACCCCCTGGCTGGTTTGTGGTGGCTGCCAGCCTTTCATGCCCTCTTACTTGTGTTCCTGACAGCCCCACTCCACATCTGCAGCATGGGCACTGTGACAGGCAATAACTGACAGAACAAGAGGACACAGTCTCAAGCTGCGCCAAGGGAAATCTAGGTTAGATGTAGGAAAAATTTTTTTACTGAAGGAGTGATAAAGTTCTGGAATCGTTTGCCCAGGGAAGTGGTGGAGTCACCATCCCTGGATGTGTTTAAAAAAAGATTGGATGTGGCACTCAGTGCCATGGTTTAGTTGAGGTGGTGTTAGGGCATGGGTGGGACTTGGTGATCTTGAAGGTCTCTTCCAACCTGGTGATTCTGTGTGTGATTCTGTGACCCCAACCCTGCCTTCATGGGGGGAATGAGAAGGGCAGGACCCCTTGGTCAGCACAGAAGGTCCCCAGGTATTAAGAGACCTAAGTCCCGAGAAGTTTCTGGACCATTACCATATATGTCCACAAGCCCTGACCCAACCAGGTTATAACTCCCATTTTGGTGTGGTTTTCCTTGGAGCAGGATGTCTGCAGCGGGAAGCCCTTCCCTTGGGGCTGGGGTGCTGCCCAAGGAGACTTCCTGGGATTGGGCACCCTCACCACCAGCACCACACCTCTGGAAGAATGACTGTTTTGATCTTCAGTGGTCCTTAGACCCTTGTGGATGAAGTGAGCAGAATTTCGGGGAACCCTTCAGTGAGAGGACTTCGGGGTGTGTGTGAGTGTGCGCGCACTTTGGGTCATCGTTCTTGTCTGTGGCATAACAAGATCCGTGACTAGTAACACCAAACCTGCCACCTGTCCAACGTCACTGCTTGTGAGTTACAGTTTGTCTGAGGGTGTTACCTGTGGGAAATTGTTCTCCTGCACCCACAGAGTGTGATAGGTGTGACCTCCTGTTCTGAGGAGCAAGAGACAAGAATGCCTATATTGATAGAGTTTCCAGTGTTTTGACTTTAGCCAGATGGTTGGGTTGGTCTTAGCCCATCTCAGGGATAAAATGGAAAAATAGCTAATTTTAGTGGCTATACATATGCAAACACCCTGCTGCTGTCTGCTGTCCTTTCAGTCATCATCTTGACATGCAAAGCCTTTACTCACTAGAAACACAAAGTCTTTTCTGTGGTTCTACAGGAGAATGCTGAACTCCAGAGCTTGATAATGTGCAAAATAAATCAGGATTCAGTCAACAAGCAGAAGATCAAAAGGTTCATCCTAGAAGCCAAATGAACAAGCTCAAAAAAGCCACCACCATCCTCCTCAGCTTTTCAAGTGATCCAAATTCCCATGTTTGCTTTCTCATGGGCTTTTTTCAATGCTTTGCTGATGCTTTTTGCTGTGCTTACTCTAGCTCTGCATCTACCACCTATTATTTTCTCCTTGTCTGCCTACTCAGAGCGAAGCCTGAAGGCACAGAGCCCCTGGATGAATTTGGGATCTTGCCCCTTGTGCTGTTTCACATGTCCCCTTCAATAATGCAGTGCAAAAAAGTCGTCAGATGTGGAAGAAGAAAAGATGTACTAATTGCTTGTTGTGGTTATAGAAGATTTTTTCCTCTAGCTTTGTAGAGCCTGTATTCATGGGACTGTTTGTGTCACGTGAAGGAACACCATCAGTGACATTGTCCCTTGTCCTCACTTCTGCTGGAGGGCTGTGGGTGCTGCCCAGCCTGGCCTTGCCTTCCCCCTCATCCTTGGTTGCCTTCCCTCATAGTTTTCTTAGTGGCTTTGCCTGGCAGATGATTCCTGATTTCTCCAAGGGCTCCTGCTTGTCTTTCCCCACCCTACTTTGGATGGATCTGCTCCCCTGGAAAAAACCTGCGGTCACCAGCTATTGGCAGGGCATTTGGGCTGCTGTGTCTGGCAGAGTGGCAGGATGCACTGTCAGTGCAACCTGCTAAATTACCTATTAGAATTATCTGTAATAAAATAATACACGTGGAGCCTATTAACTAGATGGAAAGGAACCTTATGGGATAATTTTCCTCCTTAATTTCCCTTCTTGCCGTGCAGAAGTATGTCCCATTTAAAAATAGCCAGCTGTACAAATTAGGCTTCATAGAAGAATAATCAGATAAAATGTCTTGGCCAGTACTGAAGAGCAGTGGAAGTCTGGTACGAGAATGAAATGGCCTTTCTTAAGCTGTTAAAATAGGCAGACTTGCTAACACTGTTCTCATGATATTTCTCCTCATGAGACAAATCTGCCCTCTGTGTCTGTTTAGACCTGACACATTTAGTTTTGCATGTGAGTAAACCCCAAAATAGTTACAGGGTTGTAGTGCTCAGATAATACTTTTTTGGGGTTTTTTTTCTGATGCATCTTGCCTAAGAGCCAGCCCAACCACTGTTCACGGGAGAACTTGGGTTAGCTGCCAGCATGCCTTGGAGAAGACAGGAACTGAGCAGCCCCAGGCAGAGAACAGTGTGTGACCCCCATGGAGAACAACCAGTGGGTGCCCAAAGGAAGGAGAATGCCAGGAGATGTATCCTGCTGCCTTGTGCTGGAGCTTTGCTGGTAGAGGAAGCAACACGAGAGCGGGAAAAGCCGCCCATGTTCAGCAGAGATGGTTCTTGTGTGGTGCTGGTTTCCTTGCTGTGAGCAGAGCAGGAGAGGCACCAAGCAGATGAGCAAGTAGTGCTGTGTTTATTGATTCTTCCTTGGAAAAATTCCAGGTCATCCAGCACACTGCCCACGAGGCAGAGGTGAAAATACAGGTGCAATTATAGGGAGTTTAACTGACTTGAGCATAGGGTTTCACTGGTTGTACAGCAATCACTTGTTTTATTTTTCTAAAAAGTAAAATGCTATCTGATTAACCAGTGTGCTCTGAGATTCCTGTGTTCCTGGTCATAGATAATTTTGTCTTCAGATGGACCAGAAACTGCTATCTTTTATTTTAAGTGATCTCTCTTCAAGCCTATTTTCCTTATGTGGCACTGAGATCTGGATCATACCCTGATTTAGTACTAAGAACCTGAGTGTCTATGGCCCAGCATATATTTTTCTTCAGTGGGCAAGTCTGGTTTTTATGAGTCTTTTTTTTACAGTGGAGACTTGAACTTCTTGCATTATGAGTAATGCTCCAAAAGGAAACGTGACCATAAAAAGCTCAGCATAGGCACAGCTCTGTAGGGGTCTGGGACACAAATAACTGGAGATTCCGTGACTTGCTACAATATTTATCTCCAATTCCCACGTCCATGTTTGCTGCATTGTTTGCTGAAATATGGTTTAAGTGTTAGGGAACCATTCAGCTTGCAAATATTGGATCCATAAAAACCAGTGATGAGTTCTGTCAACTCCCTCTGCCCTGAAGGCCAATAAGCAAAACTTTAGAAGTACAACAAGTAAAAATTACATATAGCAAGTAGGTGAGGCCTAATTACATTTTTAGTAAACAAAAATGCTTTTATTAATTTTCCCTTTAAACCAATATAATACTGGCCTGAATGGCTGCTTTCCAGTAATTATGAGTCTTCATGGATGCAGCAGTGCCAAAAATCTCACTTTGTCTTTCAAGCATTTTAGAGTGGGAATGCTTTTAAAACTGGTATGAGGCCCTTCTGTATTTCTGTTTAAAAACCTACTTTTTTGTGCATTAACTTTGGAAAAGAAAGAGCATGTGAGATGACTCATAATCATTGAAGAGGGATTTCCTGGTGCCACAGTTCCATTTTATTGACCTCAATTTGCAGTTTGGAAACCAAATCACTCCATTTTGAGCTGATAGCTCTCCAAAACAGATCTGTTACTTAGAGATTAACTATTTGAGTCACAAAAATTTTGTGAAATCACTGCCACATATACTTGGCTGTTGCACAAAGCCCATATGGCATAGTCACTTTGTGTTTGCATGTTTACTGTCCTGTCTAAAAATGCAGCACCCATTGCAATTTGGAAGAGCAAAACCTAATAAGATTCACAAAGGGTTAGTAAATGGGTTTTTAAAAAATGTTTAGTCAAAAGAAAAAGCATTTTGTTTCCCAACGAGTGTTTTTCAGGAATAAAAACAGCGAAAGAAGCAGATCATTGTGCATGAATTGACCTAAGCACTAGCAGAGGGGCTTTTTTATTCAACATATTTTACCTCTCTGCATCATAGCTGCAAAACACCAGGCAAGCATTGGTCCAGCAAATTATTTCAAAAGCATTAAGCTGGTAGTTTAGTCCATAAACTTCCCTCTCTGGAGAGTATCTCAGGAAAAGTTGCCAGACTGGAAGAGAAATGCTTCATCTAACTGAGTTTAATCAACATTAGGAGTGTGAGTGAATTGAATCTGGATGGGGGAGGGGGCTTTTGTCTGGCCGTGAGATGCTAGAAGGTGACATCCACCCTGCCTAAACTCAAATGAACTGCCCTGTGCGTGCATGGTGCCAGTGTAGAAATCCCTTTGTAGAAGAGCACACTCCTTTAGCCTCAATCTGTCCCTTGCTATGCAGAGATGACTGTTGTGCATATTGAGGCCATTTAGTCCTCCTGCTTCCAGGGGAGGAATGCGGATGCACATGCTTTTGTAAGCACACAGTTTCCCTGCCAGTTCTTTTCCCTGCTCTAGTGCTCATAAAAATGCTCAGCTCTTTGCCCTGCTCCTCTTACCAAGGCGTTTCTATTCTCTGGGCAGCTCTTCTGAGCAAAGCCTGAAATTCTCCCGAGGTGAAGTGTGTTCCTTCTCACTCTCTGCATTCCAGTGTGTGGGGATAGGAAACATCTGCCCCTATTTTATCAGGAGAACAACATGTTTTGAGTGCAGTGAAGCTTTGAGATCTGCACCCACATCTCACAAGCTGCTGCCTGCTCTCTAGCTTCACCCAGCTGGTGGAGATCCCTGTCCTGCAGCGTGGATAACCAAGGATGACATGACTGTAAGCATGGATTGGTTAATGGATGGAGCTCTCAGTGCTGGTGTGGACACGGCTCAACTGATTGTCAAAGCTTCAGAGCTGAACCGATTGTGTGAGCTGATCTGTGTTTTTGCATCTCACATCAGGATCTGAGGGCATAGCCTGCACTGAGCGGTGAGGTCATGGGAGCAGGAAATATGGATGGAATCAAATAAAAGAAGGAAGTGTTCTAATTTTCAGCACTTCTAAAGAATATATGTTATACTCTGCTACTGCATGAACTTGAATCTAAACAAGCTTTTTCTGCTGTGGGCTGGAGGAAATTCAGGGTACCCAGGCAGCCTCTTTCCCATCGACCTTTGACCCTTTAAGTTCTTTTCTGACTGTTTTAACAAGGTATTAAAACTGAGGACAAGGTATAACACTGCAACAACTGCTGGGATTGGAATCAATTTTTATTTCTTGAATTGGCTGCTTGAGGAAGAATCCTTTTTCAGCTTCATCCTTCTAACTAAGCTTAGAAAGGAGTGAGACGCAGTGGAACAAGAACAGGGTCCATCTATTGCTTCTGGGTCTGTCAGCTCACACCTGAAGTAACTACTCTGACGTGGAGCACTGGGCTCAGGACAAATCCACGAGATATGATTTTGATGAGCAAGCAGGATTCAAACCCGTGCACAAGTCACAAGTCACTGCATTTTGGCTGAGTCTCCTTATGAAGTTCATTGTGGTTTTAAATGTTCTGGGAGCAGCGGCTTTTCCCTGCATCTGGAGGTAATGATTGTTTCTCATGTATTTCCTGTGGGTTAGGATTGACCTGCGGGAAGCCACTGTAGGTCTGTTAACCTGGGGTAAGTTGCTAAAACCCGGTAATTATTCATGCACCTAAACCTTAAGATGTTCATTCTCTGTTGGCACTGCGAAGGAGCCCTCACTGTAATGGCAGATTCCACTTACACCCAACATTGTGCTCTGGTCCAGGTACAGGCAGTGGTAAAGTATGAGCCAGGTTTGTGCTCCATGTTACACAGACAGACACCCTCAGCTCCTCAGAGGGCACCACACTGATTACAAACAAGTACACAATGGTTGCAAGTCTCTTATTAGAGATCTAACTCTTGCCCCCAAAGCACAGCCCCGCAGGTTTAAGTGTTTCGGGGCTTTATTTTTTCCTCCTACTGCTGGGATTAGTATGCAAAACTCCAGATTAGCCCTGTTCTAAAAATGATGGCAGAACCCAGATCTGTGCCCAGTGTGACTGTGGGGGCATGAGAAAGTGGGAGCAAGCAGAAGGACTGACCTAATTTCCAACTCTGCTGCCACAACAGCTTCCACCTACTGGAATTGTCCAAGAGGAGGGTAGACAAGCTTGAAATACAACTTTGGAGGCTTTTTGTCCTCCCTGATGGGGATTGAGTCTGTCCTTTGGCATGGCTAGGCTGTACCCTTTCCTAATTCAGAGGTAAAAATATAGATGCTCTCTCCCACGCTCTTGCAATAATTTTTGGCAACACCAGGCCCTGCCCACAGCACAGCACGTTCTTCTGCTTGATGTGAGGAACATGGTGCTTACCAGGGCTGCTTTGCCATGGTGGGTGTTGACAGATAAGTGGTGGTGAATCTCACGCCTGGCTGATTTCTCTGCCCATCTCTTGGAAATTCTCACCCTCTCCCCACTGAGTGTCCTCTCCCCCACAGGGAAAATGCACCAGCAGCTACAGCGAGGAATTTGGCAGCTTAGCTCACCCTCTCACCAGCAGTGAGCGCAAGTTCTCCCCCCACGAAAACCTGGGGAGGTTTTTTTTATTGTTGGTTTTGTGTGAAAAGGTTATGTAGAAAGGAATTCTCACTAGGAAATCTTGTGAAAACTGCTTTCTCATCGCACAAGAAGTTAACATGGAACAGGATCTTTGCACTGGTGCGAACATTTGTGCTGGGCTGCAAGAGGTCCTGTCACGTGGCTCTTGACCCTTCTTGGTAACGTGGAGCCAGTGCTCACATGGCACAGGTCCCCTGTGCCAGACACGGTGACAGGGAGTGGGGTGGCAGTGGTGGCTTATAACCAGAGATGCCTGAGATGCTTCCAGGAGGACTTCTCTGGTAGGACTAAGAGGAGCCGACCTGCACGAGCAGTAGAACGACACTCCCACGGCCTCTGCCAGAGGATATGGCCATTAGTGAGAGCAGTTCAGTCGTCCTATACCAGCTTTATTGGAGAAGCTGGGAGGGCTGAGGGCCATGCACAGCCCAAAGCTGAGTTGGAAATGCCTGATGGGGAGATGATTGTGGGAAGGGAGTCTCTCTGCTGAGCAAGGCTTGGGGAGGATGAAAGCAGCCTAGGGGAAGCCACTGAGGCAAGGTGTCAGCCTGCTGATAGCCCCTGAACTGGAGATGCCTTCGTGGACTGGGTGCCAGTTGCAAGAACTGTGTTGGCTGCCTGCCAGAGGGAAAGCCTAGGGAAAGATGGAAGCTGCTGGAATGAAGCAATCCCAAACACACAAGCGCTGCGTCATGTTTTGGTGCTTGGAGAACTGTGTGGTGGGGACGGTGAGCTGACTCCACCTGAGAGTGTTAGGGGTTTGTTCTGTATTGTCTGACTGAAATTGCTCTCTGTTGAGCACCTGAGAGAGGATGCCTGGTGGGGCTGCAAAGGAAAATGCAGATGGAGATCATATGGTGTGACCCAGATGTGGGAATTGCACTGCACAGCTCTGCAAACAGAGGCCTCACAGGAGAGCTGTGGGGGAGTGAGGGTCTGCAGGCTCTTACTTTGAGACAAGGAGCAGAGCTCCCCACATGTGTTTAAGGTGTAGAGATTCCTCCCCTTACTGACTCATCTGAGATCAAGATGCCTAAAATAAATTAGAAATCAAGCTTACTCATAAATCAAGTTTCAAAAAATCCATATTTAGACACCCAAATAAGCTTTTAAGGATGCCTCAGGGTTGGCAACCAGTTTTTCTGCAAACCAAGCCACTTGTTTAAGTAGTTAAGAGTGACTTTAACAACAAACCTTCAAGAACCCCATCTGCAAACCTTTGCCAGAAAGAACTGGCTATGAATCCTGCCTCATACACACAAATGGCCTTTTGAAAGCAGAAGGCAGCTTTACTTCCCCATTACTCCGTGGAGCCAACATACTGTTTGACATGCTGGAAGCCAGCTGGATAAATGGGAAATATTGCTATGCATTCTTAGAGAGTCTGTGCCTGAATTAGCTAAACTGGAACAGCCCTCTTGCCTGTGCTGGCTACAGATAAGCAAGGATTGCTCTGCCTGTGGGGTTTCCCTGAGTAGCTGCACCCAGGCACCCACACAGAAAAAGGGAGACAGTGCTTTAAGAAAGTATGATTTGAAATTAATGACTGAAAAATACAAAAGCAGCTGTTCTAGAGCAATGACATGAGGAAGAAAGAAGCTGTTTGAATGTATTTAGAGACAGAAAAAACCGGATGAGCAGATCGGTCTGCTCCATTGCCATAAAGTAATTTTCTGTTTTCACTGAACTGATGATGTCAGGAGATTGTTTCAAACAAATAAGTAGCATAATTGAAAGATAATGAATATAGACAGAGAGAATGTAGATTTGTGAAGAAAATATAGGGAGTTATTCTGCAGTAATTCTACACACCCCCTGCTTTCAGCAGATAATCTTAAAATTCTAGCCCCACAGAACATTTTCTCCTGGGGAATGAGTCCTCCTGGCTAAACCCCTAGTGATTTAAATGCACATAAGTAAATACAGATAAATTACTGGAAAAGATCACGTCGTTTGCCTCCACAGGGAGAATTACCCCTTTAGCTACAGCAGTGCTCAGCACAGCCCCTATCCATCCACATACCTGCTCCAAAGCATAATCCCAGAGCCGCTGGTCTCCTCCTTGCTCTGCTGGTTATCCCAAGTGAAGCCACGTCTGGGAAGGTGCCGGTCATACTGGGAACCCCGGGGTACCTCCAGCTCTGCAGCTGCCTCTGCCCGGCTGCTTGCAAAGCCGCTTGAGGGGAGGGACGGGGTATTCTACCCCTCTTCTCCACCGGAGGAAAAAATGACGTTTGGCAGGGGTGGCCGCTGCCCAGCGCCTTTCCGTGTCATGTGCGACGCGGATCATGCGGCCGCCCCCCGGCCGGTCCCGGGCCCTCCTCCCGCCCCGTCGGGGCCATCAGCACCACGGACAGCGCCGGGCGCGGCGGGGCGGCCGCAGCGCGGGGACACCGCGGGGACACCGCGGGGACACCGGGGGGACACCGGGGGGACACCGGGGGGACACCGGGAGGGCCCCGGGGCTGGGCCGCCCCCGGCCCGCGGCGGGGCCCGGCTGCCGGCGCTGACGTGCCGGTTGCCATGGCGAGCGCGGCGGCTGGAGAGGATGCTTTTCTCCCACGATGGTCGCCATGGGACCCCGCCAATTGAAAGGAACGGAGCGAATGAATAAGAGGAGCGAGGTGAAGAGAATATTTAACTAGCTTCCTCCGGGAATTTGTGCCCTTTTTTCCCTTTCTTTTTCCTTTTTTTTTTTTTTTAATTTTTTTTTATTCCCATGTGGATATTGAAACTCCGACAGCCTGGTCCGTTCCCCTGCTTCCCCCCTCGTTTAAAACTGGGCACCTTTTATATTTTGTGGGGAATGGCACCGACACCATTTCCTTATGTTCTCTGTCACACACACTTTATTAAGCAAGTTGGAATAACAACAATCCTCCAGAAATCTTAATCTGTCCTGTCTCACAAACGTTTTTCCCGCAGAATTACAACAGCTCCATAAATTATATTACACTGCAAGCTTAAGGAAGGAAGGGATCATTTTAGTCTTGACAAACTTTCTGCCTGTGAACTAAGCAAGAAATTTGTTTGGAGTATGGATTTCTATTATGTTGGGCTTTCTGACTTGAAATGCATTGGTAAACTGAACCAACAAAGCCTGGGTATTTTCCTTTGTTTGCCCTCATTTTTCAGTGGAGCACTCCAAGTGTATTTTTATAATTTTTTTTACTGGATGTCTTCAGTGGAGAAAAAGTACAGTTTTATATTGAAAAATACAGTCAAGGAAGAAATAATCAATGTGATTTTTTCACATGAATTACCGTGGTGTAGTTCAGTTCCCTGTATTTTACACTTTTAAGTTACATTACAGACAGTGGAGTGGGTATGCTGGGAATCAGGTCAGAAACATAGAATAACTTCTATACAAAGATTAGACTAGGTTAGAAATGAGTAAGGTGTGGGAAGATTTTTTAGACTGAATTACATGGAGAGTGTCAACAGGAATTATCTGCTCATCTTCCAATGGGAGAACTTGGAAGGGAGCAGCAGATAAAGGAACCTGGTTCAGAACACGAAGAAGGGGTAGGGGGAAGTTCCTCAAAGTGTGGGTGCAACCTCCTGGGGCTCCTTGCCAGAGGATGGCGTGGGTGCAGAATTGCATGTGAAACTGAGGAGAGGTTGAACAAATGTTTAGAAAAATGCCAAATAGAACTGATGTCCCTAAACTAATAAAACCCGTTGCTTTCAGAAAATCATCTGAGCTCAGTGCACTGGAGGTTGGGAAAACTCCTGGAGAAAGGATTGTACTGAGGTTCAGTGAAAGGCATTTTTACAAAAAACCCAATAATTTTATGAAGTTTGGGCTGGGAGTGTGACTTTCTAAATGCACCTACAATATACCTTTGTCCTCTTAGAGAATGGCAATGGCAGCTTGGCCATACACCAGCTTCATTGCCAGGTACTTCACACAGTGTATTTCAAAGTTTGCTGGGTTTTTTCCCAGCAAATTGGGTTTTGTGTTTTGTTTTGGGTGGGTTTTTTTTGTTGTTGTTTTGTTGTTTGTTTTTTTTTTTTTTTCTGTTTTCCTCCCTGATTGTCAGTGTTAGAGGAAAGTAATCTTAATTTTTACCTTCTCTCCAGCTTGGTTTTCCTGACAGTGCAGGAGGGTGAGGGAAAGTTGCATGACACCTGTGTTGAGGAAGTGTTGCCCAGGGAGATGGAAACTGCTCACAGCTCAGTTCCTCCAGTTCAGGGGTGGAACCTTTGGCAGTTGTAAATGCACCATGTTTTGAAAGAAGGCATAAAACCCTGACAGTTGTTTTGGGGCTCACTTTCTTCTTCTCACCACATAGACATAAGGATGAGTGCTTGAAATATTTAGTGATACCAGTTTTTCATGAGCTTTGCTCACATTATCTTCTCCAGTGGCTGTTGGATTGATCACACCTTTGTAAAATCTGAGCACATCATTTTGGTATTGATAAACTGGAAGAGTGTGAAGATGTACACCTCGTTCAGCATATCCAGAGAGCCTGAGGCATGCATGAGGCCTTATTGCTTGGAGACTTGTTTCTCTGACAAGACCTAAGCATTTTCTCAAATTTGTCCCAAACAACCCACGTTGTTCCAAATCTGATGTCAGCTGTTGCCAGAGCCACAGTTGCTGTTGATTATTTCGGAACTGTTTTTGCAGGGCAAAGTAATTTTCATTCAGCATTGATTTGATTTTATTGTGTGGTTTTTTTGACCAAACCTGGAAGCAAATCTCAGATTTTTATTTTTTTTTTTTGACTCCTTTAACATTCCTGGTATTAAAGATGCTTTTATTCCTGCCAATGAATCCAGAGACAAACCCAGACAGAGACGGCAAGTACCCCAGCTGACACTTGACAAGTGACAAAAGGGTTCAACACCAGAAAGTTTGCTATGGGGAGGGGGAGCAGAGAAATAAATCCTTTGAAGGGATGAGAGATAATAGGTGCAAATCAAAATGTATGGAGGGCTGTGCCTTTGGTACATTGGGATCATTATGGCTGAGTTATTCCCTGGGGTGCGACTCCTGGGTTTTTTTTACCCCCCTGGTTTGCAGGGGCAGGCAGAGGGAAAGCATTGTCATTTTTGCACAGGGCCAGACTCTGAGCTGGCCTCAATAGTCCTCATGGGTCCCTTCCAACTCAGGATATTCTGTCATCCTGAGTTTTCCATTTTATTCAGGGGGATCAGGCTCTGGGGCTCAGTACACAAGGGTCACCAGCCCTGGCGGGCTGGAGGCGGCTCGGGGGTTGCACCAGGAAAAGTCTGTCCTTAATTCCTGCCTGTGTTAGTGCCTCAGAGGTGTGGTTTTGGATCCATCATTTAACATCTCTGGGCCAAATTCTGATCAGGAGAATCTGCACTGGGTTAAAGTGAAGTCCACTGAAGCCACGTGGCAAAGCCCAGCCTGTTACCAGTTAAACACATCTGCACTGGCTGTCCTTGGGCTGAATTTGGCTCAGGACCTCGAGAATGAACAGTGCATAAATGACTCCAGGTTCTCTAAGAACGCTGCATTTCAGTCTGATTTTGTTTCAGGGATGGACAAGGATCCCTCAGTGTGAATTGTGCCACCTAAGGGTAGCCCACCAAGAGCAGGGGTTTTTGTTTTGTTTTGTTTTGTTTGTTGTTTTCACCTCTTTAAATCCCAACAGTGAGTAGTAAGAAATGCCCCACAGCTGAGTTAAAACCTTATCTTTTCTTAGCTGTGCTCAGACCCCTCTAAGGTCTGACTTTGCCCTTCTGGGACCTGAGCACAGACATGTGAATAGAAAGTGAGATTCTGGGATTGAGAGCTCCAGGGACACCTTATATGTGCTTAGTGTGGAAAATAGTAACTTGCCTGGAGGAAATATGACTCACTCTCACTGGTGTTTGGAAAAGTAGGGGGAGTTCTAGGTTTCTGTTCAATTAAAGCTTATTATGAACTCATTTACTTTGCCTCCTCCCCAAGCATTGCATGCAAAGCAGGAGTCACTGGCCCTTGGAGTGAATATACTGTACTGTGCATCCTGATGGATGTCATTCCATGTGACCTGCACGGACAGAAAGCAGCTGGGATGAGTCAGGTCTCTGTGGTTGAGGCTGCCACAGCTCCTGCACTCTTGAATTAATGCATATGTTTGAAACAGAGCAGGACTGATGTCAAACCATTCATTGAGAAGCAGCAGTAAGATCTGTAGCAGCTTTAAAGAGGAACTCATTCCCTGGAGACATTGATCCTTTGCCTCTTACTTAGAGAGAGTTTCCAATCCTGTGGTGGTGTCAAAGAGGATCAGGACAGAAAGGATTGCTGGCAATGCCAGTCAGGGAATCCTGAACAGGGAGGGAGCTATGGCAAGAACAGCAAACATGGATAATCCAGTGCTAAGGAAAACAGTCACAATTTATTATTGCAGTCTGTACACACTCTTGGCTGAACATGACTGAATGGGAGGTCTTTCTTGATTGTTGGGGTGGCTACCTCCTGCTCAGCAGAACAAAAGCTGTATTACTTTCCTGATAGGGCCAGAGAACCCAGGATGGCTCAGACCTCAGTCAGTGTAGTTTGGGGGCTGGGTACAGGGCAGAACTGGTGATGTGAGCTTGCCTTCAACCAAACCAAAGCAAAACAACCCTCACTCACCCCCAAATTTATGAGTTGCTCTCATCTGCCTACCTTCAGGTGAGAAGACTGGATCCATGCAGATTTCCATGGCTCTCCTTGGAAGAACTGTCCCCATTAGAAGTTCAACATGCTCACCAATAGGCAGGATTAGTGCTAACCCTGCTTTATAGCAGCATCACCCGAGGGGCTGCAGACATAGGAATTGGCTCTACATCCACACTGCAAAATGTAATACTCTTCCCAGCAGCAGATCTGATTTCCCAGGGACATGGAGGGTGAGAGGAGCTGCTTTTTAGCTGCTGTGTTATATACTCTTGGTCAGGTCAGGGTCATGTCCAGCCCTGAGCATGTGCTCCAGCTTGGTACAGCAGCTCCGGGCTCAGCCTGGTTCAGTGCCATGGGCAAGGGCCCCAAAAGGACTGGTGTTTAAACACAGAATCTTACCATAAAGCTGTCTCTTGTACCACACAGACCTGCTGCAGCCATAAAAGCATCCTGCCACATCCTAGCCCTTAGTCCTCAGCCTCTTTCACCCAGTTAAGACTTTTACATAAAATTTTGCCCAGTGAGCCAAAAATGAACTAGGCATTGAAGAGACAAAGCCTTCCTTGCACTAGAGGTAATGAGTCTCTTTGGTGCTGAAGTGTCTCCTGAAAATGGAATGAGAGGCTTGCTGTGTTGATGAGAGCAATGGTAAAATAGATTGCCAAAATCTGGGCTAAATTCTAACGAGCTCTGTCTTATGCTTGGGGAAACAGAACCAAAAGGAAGTGAAATTGTAGAGCTGTGAATTGAGCCCTTATCACCCAGGCCAATGTAGAGAATGTGCTTCTCACAGGGCCTAGGGAAATAAAGAAATAGGACTCCCTTGAAAATCTGAAATTTTGCTCTTTTGAATAATCACGAAGGTTCTTCATATAAAAATCCCCATAAACAATTTCACACGTTCACATTTAATGCATTGGCTACTTTCAGGTATTTTTCAGAAAATCCTTGCCTTGTCTCATCTTTGGTGAAGGTGGGCCAGGGGTCCCCATAACTTTCTCATCTTATGTACTTTCCTTTCTCATGCTTCCTTTTTAAACATGGGGACACTTGCCTGTACCATGATGGAGTCTATTTAGCAAATCTGGCATTGGGCTTGGGAATTCTGTGTGCTCTGACTTGTCCTTGTTCACATTCCTCTGGTCAAGCCTGGCTGCTGCTGATAGCTGAGAAACCAGATCCACCTGCTCCCTCCAAAAGAGGCAATAGAGTGGCTTTACAAGGAAAACACACCCAAGAAGTGCTACAGGTGTGTTTGCTTTCAGCCTGATGGCAGTCTCATTAAAACCATTAAAAAGGCTCCCCCTGACTTCAGGAGGGAGATCATTTCCTCCTCTGGAGTTGTCTGCTTGAGTTACGCAAAGGAAACAAGGTCAGGCTTTATCTTAAATTTGCTTGCATAAATAACTTGTTCCAGGGTTAATAACTGATGAGGCAATTCTTGCAGAGCCCTAGAGGTCAAAGGGTTGCTTATGACAACTGATAAACCACCCCTGAGTGGTGTTTTCCCAGCATCCCTGATAATGCTGCTGATAGGCATATCATGCTTATCCATCAGCCCTTTATGGGCTGCTTATAAATGGCACATCACTGTGAATCTCAGCTAGCAAAACAAGCAACATCTGTGTCACAGAGCTGCACACAAAGTTGGGAAACTCGAGTGATTCTTGGCATTTGCAGAATGCTTGATTGGTGGATTGAATGTTGTGAAGTGTATTTCTGGGAGAATGTGAGAGATGCTCCAGCCACAAGGCTCCCTAATGTGTCATTAGAAAGTCAACTTATTTTCTGGCTTAGCTTTACCATTGTAAACTAAAAAAAAAGTGGGGGGGAGGGGATAAGTTTACTTATTTCAAACAAAAAATACAGCAAATGATGGACAAACCCTGAGAATGGACACCAGGTTTTCCCACATATCAGCTGTTTCCCTCCCTCACCTCTGAATTTGCTTTTAAAAACGACTGTGGGGCCATTATATGAGTCTGTTATAAAAATAGCCATTGTCTGCCACTCACTAGGGACACCAGATTTTCTTACTTGAAGAGATATGGTAATTTCTTTCCCCCCACTGTGCAAAGAGTGGAGCTTATTTGTGAAGCACTCCAACCCTTAGTTTGAATCCTCTCTGTCTGGGAGCAGCCTAAATGGAGTCACCCTCTGAAGTGTCAACAGTGGCACTGCTGCACTGGGACCCTTTGTCTTCCCTGGGTGAAGCAGTAGCTGCACACCCAGCCCCAGTGCCAAAGGGAGGATGGGATGGTGCAGGAAGGTGGGGGTGACTGTGGGGACCCGGGCGCTCCCCCTGAGTCAAGCCCGGGGGACAGTAGGGTTTTGGGAAGTGCTGATCCCAGAGTGACCTCACAGAGCAGGGGAATTTGGTGAGGAGACACCTGTGTCAGGATGTAAATTCCTCTCTGAGCATCAGCTGAGTCCCCAGGTCATTAATCGTTTCTGGGACAGGTTCAGGTTTTACTGCTCGAGCTGGGAGAGCTCACAGACATCCGTGGCTCTTAGGAACGGCTGCAGCAGGGCCCTGGCAGCTCTCTCCCTCAGGGGGAGGGACAGAGAAGGATGCACAGGGACTTCCACCTCTCCCCTGTCTTCCCAACAGATTTTCACAATCGTGGCAGAGAAATTTCCCACATGAATAGAACTGCACAAGTGAGAAGTGTATTATTCCAAAGAGACAGAGAAAAGAGTGGCCACAGGTGGTTTTTGTCATTTACTGTCTATAGTCAGGTTGCTTTTGGGAAAATGATGTACAAAGGGATCTGTTCCTTGTCCTAGCCTCCTGGCCAAGAAGGCTCCACCACGAGGAATTTGGCTCGAAGGGTTTAGAAACCAGAAGAGAGATGCAGCAGAAATCTGCCAAGGCTGCACTTACACTTCCTTAGTGACACTCCGCTGTAACTTTTCACACGTTCGCCCGGACAAGAACCCGCAGCAGTTCCACACGGCTCGTCTTTAACAAGCTCCCTGCGTGAAGAATGGAGCTCCCTGCGCTCCCCCGCGTCTCGGAACGCAAATCGCTGCTGCCCTCCCGCGGCATCCCCGCACGGATCCTCTGCTCCGCAGGCTCGAGGGAGAGCCACCGGGCACGGCGATCCACACCGGGGCTTTTCACACCTGCCCCCACTCTGACACCTGGGTTCGAAGCCTCATTTTTTAAATCAAAGAGCGGTAACAGCTTAACGGGGGTGGTCATTTCCCCCCCTTGGAGGAAAGTGCTTTTCCCCTTGGGAGGGTGGTGAAGTCAAAACTGTCAATGTAGAGTCATTAAATCTGTGCAATGACAGTGCCAGCCACGACGAGGTTTCCCTGAAACCCATTTTCCCCCTGCATTTGCCTGTTTAGGCCTTCCCAGTGACTGGTTGGATGAGGGGATGACTCTTCAAGAGGTCGTGTTGTCTCATTTTCCCTATCTCACACATATACACTCATTTCTAGCACCAAGGGCCAGAGATGCCTGCACTGCTAAAATGAGACTTCAGGAAAGGAGGATTATTATTGGGGGAACGTCGAGACAACAGCAGTTGCAGATTGAACAAATGTACTGTGCTGGGTGACAGCTGGGGAGGTGGGGATGTGTTAAACAGGGCTAAATTCTGTACCAAGTCTGGAGCAACCACCCCAAAATAAGTGAAGTAACTTTGGTCTGACTCCAGTGTATTGGAGAGCAAAATTGGCCTTGCAATTATGTGAAAAAGTAGAGCAGATGAAGAGTTTCAGATAAAGCTCACTCAAGGGAAGGTTGGTCAAAGCTGTTGTATTTCACTCTGTCTTCTCTTTTCTGGTAGCATTTCTGGGTCTGGATTCTCATACCACATTTCTCTGTGTTTAGGGGGATTTTTGGATTTTTATAAAAGAGGCCTGGACTCTGCTCTTACTTATACTTGTTTTACACCTGTGTATTTCAGTGTAGTTCAGCTCTACTTGAGCTTTCATAGGCAACAAAAAAGAAATCACAATTGGTCTCATTGTAGCTGAGCAGCGGGTGAGTCACGATGGGTTCAACAGACACCTTGAATGCTGTGAACAGAAAGACTTGGGGCTGACTTCTGTCCTCACACACAAACCCTGCTGACATCAACATCTGAGGGTAAAATTTTGCATCTCGTGCCTCTGCCTGTCCCTCAGCTTTGTAGTTGGGAAAACAAGCCAGTAGTTGTGAGGAATCTCTCCAGAGGGCAAGATTACTCCTGCAGGAGTAAATTTTCTGGGTTTTATGAGTGGATTTTAGTGCTTATCAGATGTAAAGTGCAGAGGAGGAATAATGAAGCCCCAGCAGGGTGTCACTTCTGCTGAGAAATGGCCAGGCATGTAAATGTGTTCATGCTGAGGGACCATACTTGTAGCAGATTAAAGTGCATTATATAAAGTATTATATACACTTAGGGCTGCAGGTAAAGCTGCTTTAGGGTTTGAAATGAAAAGGGCACATCAGCCACACGACTGCTGTGTGTACTCTGCATGTGTGCACTGGCTTGAAGAGCAGAGGACAAATCTCACTGCTGGCAGCCTTGTGCTGGGGCCATGGTGTGAATTACCTGTCCCACCTCACCTCTTCCTCCAGGCCCTACATATTCTGGTGAAATTCAGCATGATGATGGTGCTACTTCTCTTCTTCCAAACCTCTGCTCATACCAGTCTTGGTTTGCAAATGGACCCAAGTTTTGCCCAAGTCAGTGGTGCTGCATTGGTTTGTGCAGCTGGAGCTCTGGAGCACTGAAGTTATGGGAATTTTTAAATTCTCGGGAAAGGAAAATCGAGGCGGATGTCTCCCCTGTTGTTACTGTCTGACCTTTTTTCCTGTATGTTCTCCAGTGTATCATTTAGCATGTGAGCACCTCAGGGAAGAGAGGAAGGAAGTATCCTTAATGGGCTCTTTTGTGAAATGAGGTAGATTTGGTGACTGGTTTTTTTTTTTCCCATGGAATACTGTAGATTTAACACTGCAGACTTTACTCTTTCAGTGTTCAGCTCTCCCTTAAACTGTGAACTTGGCTTACAAAGGATGAAAAGGTTGCAATGCTTACATCTGAGTGAGGTTAAACCCTACCTTTGCACTTGCACTGGATGATAGGTTTTTTAGTCAATATACCTGAAATCTGTGCAGAGGCACATGGCCTGTCAGGCTGCAGTCTCTGTAGATGGAAATGATGGATAATGTTATTGGAAGGGATTGAAAATAATTTGTCTTTGGTGCTTCTGAAATAGACTGGTCCCAAGACACTGCAGTGTTATTCTACCCAACATGAGTACATTGTCTCTGTTCTTACCCTCCTTGGTCTGACCTGCAACCGCTTTGCCAGCATGGAAAGACAGCTGGTAAGGGTATTTAGGGGGCAATGTTGCTTTTGTAAACAAGCTGTGAAGCCCATGGTCAGTATCTTTAGAGATCTGGACTAAGTAATTGAATGGTGCAGGTATAATCAAGTTGCCCTGCTCTGGGCTGGAGGTGGCTGCCTGCAGCAGGGTGATGGATGTGACTCAGTTCTGCAGAACCCTGCTCCTGAAGTGGTGAGCTAATGAAATGTCAGTGGCAGTGATGGACTGAGTTAGAGGCAGATGGGATTTTGAATCTGCTGCTGCCAGTGCTCTCCTGTTATCTGCAGTGAATCATGCACAGCTGTGGCTGCTGGAAGATGAGCTCTGGGGTCTGGGCTAAAAAAGGAGCAAAGAGAAGTTCTCAGTTTCTGCTCTTCAGGCATGAGACAATTTTTGTATATGGTGAGTGAGATGTGTTGCCTTGTGCTAAGTTACCCAGAGGAGGGAACAGAATACAACTCTTCTTTTTAATGACTCCTTGCGGGGACTCAAGGCCTGGCAGCCCTGGGAACTGGAGGTCTAAACACTCCTTCAGTCTTCCAAATCACAGAAATATAGGTCTCTTACAGATGCCTCAGTAGGTGGTTTAACTATAGCCTTTAATCCTCCTGTGCCTCAGCTCCCTCTTTTTTAGGATACAGATATACTTTGCAGCCATGCTGGCAGTATAAATATCTCAGGGAGTGTGATATTTTCTGCTATCTTTTTACTGTGGTGGCAAAATATAGAGGCAGAGCATTACTATTTACTGTTAAATTTCCAGAGCTGGCATTTTAACCTAGTGTATGTTTTGGAAACACAGTGAGGGAGAGCTGGAGACAGAGAGGACTTGCTCTGCCTGGGCAGGGAATGGGCAAAAAGGCTGCTCCCAATCTTCCTCTCTGCTTATGGGGCCACGCTGGTGGATTTTGAGGGGAAAACCTGCCTGACTTCCAGGCAGTCTGCTGCTGAGCTCTGAGGGTCTGGCACTCAGGAACAGAGGTGTCAGGAAGCTTGTCAAAACCCACCATGGATCTGCTCAAATAGCCTTCATAAAATAATAAAAGATGCACCTTGACATTTCTGAGCATGAGGGATGAGAGGAGGTCACAGGAACTTGGGGTCCTGCAGCAATGCTCTTACAGGCAGCAGTATTTTGGAGCTTTCCTGTTTTGTGCTGTACCCTATGGAAGGCATGTGATGAATCCACTTAACTTGTGGGTACCAAATGCTTGACTTAAAGAGAGAAAAGATCTAATACAGGGCTTAACACCTCAAGTGGATGTCCTGGCAAGCCTAGGCATGAGATTTTTCCTTACAGAGATTAGTTAGATTGTTTGGTAGAAATGGAAATCAGAAGACCTGGACATGGTTAAAGGAGGAAACAGGCAAAGGATGTTGTAACTTCAGGGCTATGGGAAGATAAGAATGTACTTTGGGAAGTGGAAGGCACTTTTTTTTAGTGATGGGAAAGGACTGTGCTTTGAAAAGCCATGATATGAGAGGGATGGAATGGAGGATATGTAGAAATAAAAGGCTCTGAGACCAGGAGAGTACATTTATGAAGTGTAGCCAAGTGAGGAATAATACAACAGTGAAGAAAAAAAGAGCTCAGCATGGTCAGCAGCTCATTCTTAATTTTCTTTAACATTTTCCTGGCAGAACCTGGAAGAATCACAAAATGAAATTGCCAGTTCATGCTATATTTCAGCTTCTGTCTGGGACAGCATTTGTTCTGCACCTGATACAGAAGCCTCCAAAATCTGCTATGAAACTGAGGGGTCATGTAATGCCTGTGTTGGTAACAGCATTTCTGCAGGTGACCAGAGGGGTGTTTGAGCAGCTGCTGGCAGTCCCACAGCCCAGGCAGGGAGGCTGACCGAGCCTCATCCTTCAGTGGAGCCGCACGAGTGATCTTTAAGGCAAATTTGGAGATGTGCAAGTGTTCACAGCACAGTACATGCATACACACGTACACGTTTATCCAAGGAAAATTTCCCCCAGCGCCGGCGTTGTCCTGTTCTACACCTCCAGCTCTTTCTCCCCTGGTGGAGGAGAAGGGTGAGAGGTCCTCCTCTGGCTGCTGCCTGCTCGGGGGGCGAGATGAAGGTTTTGACCCCCTCGGTGTGCAGGATGCTGCAGACATCAGTTGTGTGGCAGACTCAGCAGAGGGAGCCTCGCGTTCAGTCCTGGAGCAGAGCTGATGCAGCTCGGAAGGAAAGGTCGCCTGCCTTTTCCTCCCTCCCCGGGGAGCCTGCGCTTGCCGCAGGAGTGGGAATGCCTCGGCAGGATCGCACGGTTCCCTGTGTGAGTGCTTTATGCTGCCCGTGCCGTTTTATGAAGCACTCGGAGCCTGTCCCTGTGACGCTGCGCTCCCAAACGCAGCTCTCCCACAGCATCCCTGGGGCAGCTGTCATTCTGCTGGAAAAAGTGATGGAGGAGGAGGAGAACTCTGTGTGGAGTTGGTCTGCATTGTCCGAACTTGTTTGTAGTTCTGTTACTCTGAAACTGCCCAAACATCCTGCTGCCTGGCAGTGGCTCTGGTGTGTGCAGGCTGGGGAGGGAGGTGTTTCTCTTGTGTGGCAGCTCCTGAGCAGCCTCCCCGTGTTAAATATTAACCTGTTGCTGCTGATCTTCTGGGCCATTTTACTCTATCTCCAGTTCTGTTGACACACAAGGAGAATACTTGAAGTGTAATGTGAATTTTCTATGCCTGGCTGCTTCATTGTTGGTTTTTCAATTGAAAAATCAGGTTTTCAGGTAAATGAATATTTTTAAGAAAACTCCTTACTACTCATAAAATATTTTTGGTCCAAACCTAACATGTTTTAGCTTTCATCTGCAAGGCTTTCGTATTTGTGACAGTCGTGTGAAAACATTTGCTTCTCATGTTAACAGATTTTTTCCCCCCAACAACAATTAGGACTTTATTTTGGAAATGTCCTGTTTTCCAAGGAGTTTTCTGTTTGAGCAGCCTGTGTGCCCAGCCCTAGTTCAACAAAAGCTGTTCTTGTTCCAGGCCAAGAGGCAGAGGAGAGGATGGGCAGCAGTGGTGTTTTGTGGCTATGCATTGTTCAGGACAGCAATAGTTAAGAAGAAATGACTTTAAAACAGAACAAGCAAAGAACCAACTTTGGCGACAGGTGTCATGTAAAACACTTCCTGCTTTTTCATCCCAGAACTTCAGGGTCTGAGACATTTTCAGGTGGGTCTGTTTTGTTTGTTTCCATGTCCATGTCTTACCTGAGTTGAAGTAGTTCCTGTGTCCCTGGTGGGCAGGAGGTGAAGCCCCAGCCCAAGGGGGTTCATCAGACATGATGTTCCTGTGAGCTCACTTTTTGTTTTCCTCACTTCTTCCCTCTCTTTTCTCTTTGCAGTGAAGGGGGAGCCTGTCCCCTGTGGGGTCCCAAACCGAGTTTTGACACAGTCACCCTGCAACTTGAGCTAAAACCAGTTTGCCTGTTCCAATAGGTAAAGGTGAAGAAAACAACCCCTACTAGAAAATGTATTGGCCTTGCCTATGATTTTAAACACCATTTGGCATGTAATTTGATTCCCTTTCAAACAGGCCAGCTGGTAAAAGTCTGGCTCTAACAGGCACTTGAGAGGAATCTCAGCAAGTTAACATGCTTTTAACACATCCTGCTCCATCATTCATAAAGACCTGATGGAGAGCAAGCAATTGTGCTCTCTAATGGTGCTGTCTGATCTGCTGGAGCACTTTCCAGTCTCTACCACCACCCTCTCTACTGAAACAGAGAGCACTAAACCTGAGGAACAGCTCGTGAGCCTCTGTCTCATGTGCAGTTGTGACCTAACTGAACAGGACAGCTCCCACCCTAAAGAAGTACCATCCATGCAGGTGTGGCTGCTTTGATGGATAGACCTCCCTGCAGAGGTTTCACCCTTGATCAGAGCAAGGCAGTCATGACCATCGTGGGCAATTGCTGTCCTGGGAGGACAAGTAAGTACTCCAAAATGCTGATGGGAGAAAAGAGGGACCTTGAAGCCCCTGCCCCGTGTATAGTAATGCAATTTAATTTTCCCTGCAAGCACACCAGATCTCCTCAGGGGACCACAGCAGCTCTCTTAAGTTGAACCAGCTGAGCCCATGGGCTAAAATCCTCCTGGGCACTCTTGCCTGGGCTGGCAGGCGGCTCAATGCTCAGAGAGTAACTGCTTTATGGCATTCCTTCCTGGATCTGGAGAACTGGCAGGGGTTTCTCCCTCAGAACAGGTAAAGTGGGAGCACTGCGGTGGGCTGTATGGGAAACAGAGGAAATTCAGAGGGGCTGCTTGGATAAACAGGAATGAACAGCTTTTATTCCCAGAGCCCTGCTGGTGCTGTGCCCCCTTGGCAGAGGAGCTGTCTGAGGCAGGACATCTCTGCCAGACCTTCACCACCTGCTCTTCTCTGCCCTTCCACCAAGCCAGCCAACCCCAATCCCAATCCAACTAAAGATGCCTTTGAACTTCACCCATGCCAGTCCAAAAGTCAAAATAAAATTCTGTAGGGCTGACTTGCACCCTGTACTCCACCCCCATGCCCTACATATCCCCTGCACTGATGGGCAGACCCCCAGGCACTTTGGCAGGCCCTGCAGCTGTACTGCTTTGGGGTGAAGAGCACAGCAATGGGGTGGATCTGGGTCCAGGGCCATGGTGGTGTGGTCATCCAGCTCCCAAGCCCACCCATATATGGCAGTCATGTAGCTGAATTACTGCTGGAAACCCCCAAGCTGATGGGGATCAAACCATTCTCTGGGTCCTGGAAAATGTGAGGAAGTGACCAACAATTCCAGGAGGAAGACAGGGGCATTTTGAGGTGAATAGCAGTGCATACCACCAGTCCAAATCACTTTCTTTAGCCAGGCTGACTACCAAGGGTGAAGATGATGGGCTTGAACCAGGGAGACCAATCTCCCCAGCTGCCTGCAGCGAGAGCAGCCCTGCTGGGCACCCCAAGGCTGGCAGGGCTCATTTCCAGCTCTCTGCCTCACGGGAGAGTGCCTGCTGCTCTTGCTCGAGGGGTGCTCATGGTGAGCAGCCCAGCTGGCTGAGGCCCCAGCACGGTGTGGGAGGATCTCATGGCACCAGCACGGGAAGGGGGAACAGCTGTGGGGCGGGTGCCACCTCTGAGGAGTGCTGGTGGGAGGCTGAGACACGCTGAGGGTGTTTGGCCCAAAGCCTGGTGGCTGCATTAAGTGTAGCCACTGGGAGGCCATTTATCATCCCCTGTGCAACCAGCCACCCATCAGCAGCAAAACTGCTCTTTAACAGCTTCCAAACAGTGTTCCCTGCAAGCTGTGCTTGCTGTCATAACCTAAAAAACAGACAGAGGATGAAAAATCCCAAACCTAACCAAACAAAAACACAGCTTTGCAGGGATTTTGTGCTTTTCTTTTAAAATCAACAGGTGTTCCTGGTCACTCTGCAAAACCACAGGGAAAATATCTGCATACCACTGAAATGAGCAACTCCAAACCAAGCTCTGTGAAGATAATCCCATCTTTTGCTTTTGTTTGGTAGAAATGAATGGGGGGGTGGGGGAAAAAAAGGTTCAACTCTGGGTTTTCATGATGATAGAGTGGGAGCTTTCACCACCCTCCCAGTTTTGGACTGCATCTGATGCAGGCTCATGGAGACAGGGGACTGTTATTAGAGCTGCGTGAATAATCTACAGCAAGTAACTGAATGGAAGTGTTTGGCCTTTTATCAGTTTGCAAACTATCTGTGAGCCTGCCTGGATGTTCTTGAATGTGTTTGTTGTTTGAAATAATACTGCCCATAATTTCTGTGAACAATCATTTATTTGTAGCCTGCCTACGAGCATTTAGATAGTCAAAATGTCATTTCTGTTCCATGAGTGCAACCCTGAGATTCCCACCAAGAGTACCCACAGTCAGGAGTGGTAAATTCACTTTCTATAAAAACCTATTGAAATCTTCTCAGGAAATGTGAGTTCATCTGCAGTAGTTATGGGGAAAAAAAAGGAGGAAAATGCATTTAAATAAGAGGGAGGGCCTGGTAAAGTGTTAAAAAGCATTTCCTCTAATTCTTTCTATGGCCAATTGGATGATTTAAGTTTTTATGGTTTGCAGTCTGGAACCACTCAATTAGAAGTAAGTTTGCTTAGAAGATTTCTGCTTGAGCCAGACATGGTGGCCTGGTCCTGTAACTCTAAAAGTGTCTCTGCGTGGCTTAGTCCAGATCTGACCCACTTCCAGATTCCAGAAATTGTGTGCTGACACACTCAGGTCTCCAGCTGCTAAAGGACTGTTCAAAGCTCAAAAGAAGAGCTCACCATTTGGTTTCTGAGCAGGGCCATCCTGGCTGTTGGTGTATTGGGTTTGTGTGGCATGGCTTTGGTAGCAGAGGGGACTACAGGGCTGGGTTCTCTGAGAAGCTGCTGGAAACTTCCCCCAAGCCCAGCAGAGCCAATGCTGTGGGCTCCAGGATGGACCTACCACTGAGCAAGTCTGGGCCAATCAGGACTGGTGGTAATGCCTCTGGGATAATGTATTTAAGAAGAAGGAAAATAAAAGTGATTGTGTGGTTGGGGTTGTGGCCAGAGAAGAGTAGGGTGAGAACATGTGAGAGGAACACTGCAGACACCAAGAGCAGTGAGGAAGGAGGAGCAGGTGCCCCTGCAGCCCATGGAGGTCCATGGGGATGCAGAGATCCACTTGCAGCCCCTGGAGGAGCCCACACTGGAGCAGGGGGATGCCCAAAGGAGGCTGTGACCCCCTGGGAAACCTGTACTGGAGCAGGGTCCTGGCAGGGACCTGCGGACCCATGGAGAGAGGAGCCCACACTGGAGCAGGTTTGCTGGCAGGACTTGTGACCGTGTGGGGGACCCAGGCTGGAGCAGCAGTTCCTGAGGGACTGACCCTGTGGAAGGGTGATCCTCCTGGCAGCAGCTTGTGCAGGGCTGTTGCCCATGAGATGGACTCACACTGGAGGAACTCATGGAGAACTGTCTCCCATGGGAGGCACCCCATGGTGGAGCAGAGGAAGGACCCCTCTGCCTGAGCAGCAGCAGGAGCAATGTGTGATATACTGATGGTAGCATTCCCTGTCTCCCTGCAGCACTGGGGTAGGGGAGGAGGTAGAGCTGGGAAGGAGGAAGTGATAGGGGGAAGGCATTTTTTAAGGTTTTATTTAACTCCTCCACCATCCTGCTCTGACCTTGTTAGGACTCAAGGCAGTTACGATCTCCAATTCAAGCCTGTTTTGCCCGTGGTGGTATTTGGGGAGTGATTCCTCTCTGCCCTTACCTCAACCCATGAACCCCCAGTTACATTTCCTCTCCCCCGTCCAGCTGTGGAGGGGAGAGGGAAGGGGCTTTGGTGGGTGCCTGGAATCCAGCCAGGGTTGAAGCAGTACGCGGGGTGCTGGTGTCCCAGCAGGGGCTGCTGCCTGCTGTGCCCCCCAGGTCTGGGCACTGGCACGGCCGGGAGGTGACCCCGCCCAGCTCGGCACCCGCAGCTCGCCGCTGCTCCCGGCCGCGCTTTCGGGAGCAGAGAGCGTTCCCTGCCCTGGAGGGACCCGCTGTGCTGGGGTGTTTGCCATGTGCTCATGGCAGAGACAGAGCAAACATTCCACCCGCGTGCTCCATGAGCCACCCTAAGGGGGTTTATAACCATCTTGTGCTTCAAAAAATTGGTGCAAACGGCATGCCTGGAGCACACTGAGCCCGGTCATGCTGTGACCACTTGTCCAGGAGCACCCCAGGCCAGGTCTTTGACAGCCACCAAACTCTGCTAGCAGCTCTGAGAGGCGTTTCTTTGGCAGCAGTGCAGGCAGGACCAAGAAAGGTTTGCAGGTCAGGAATCCCTCTTCTCTTTGTCTTCCTCCACAGTTCATGGGTTCCCCAGCGTGGCTGGATGGTTTTGTGATAAGGACATCTTGGGGGATAAACTGCATAGGGGTAGTAAGGAAAAAATAGTTAAAGCTATAGGCAGGCATTGCAAATGGAGATTTATTTTCAGGGGAAAACCAATATTTTGCAAACAAAACAGGGCATGAATCCATTTTGGGTGTCTGTAAAACTTTCTTCTTTAATTCCTTCAACAGAGGCTTGTTGTTTATCTATTGCATTCTGAAAGAAATGTACTACAGAAAATTATTTTTTCTGCAAATATTTCTCAAATCCTGAACCCTCTGTTTCCAAACAGCTTTTCTCTGAACTATTCTATGTGGGTAGGCATTTCCAAAATATTAGATCTCTTTTGGCTCCCCAAAGAGCAGTGTGGGCTCCACCTTTCCGTTATCTTGTTACAGGCTGCTTAGAAAGCTAATGGACAGCATGTCAGTGACAGCAAAACCTAAAGTTGTGTGGGCAAAGGTGTGGGCTCGGGTTTGGGAGATGAAAGAGGCTGTGACCTCATGCAACTCTATTCTGTTTCCTTTCCCAGGCTTTGTCTTTACCACTTAAAACCATAAACATGTGGGGTTTTCTACAACAGATGAAGAAAAGAAAATTAAACTTTCTGTAATGGAAGGGGGAGAAAAAAATAACACTGTTCTTTCTTTCACTCTTCCTGCTCTCCCTCTCTGTGTCATTTTGCTGAGTACTTTCATCCTCTTTTCTTCTGTTCTACGCCTCGTTGTGACTCCTTTATTGCCCCTCTTCCTTGTTGTATTCTTCCTTCCCCAGGCAAATTCTAGTGGAGGGGAGTAATTGGAGGGAGTAAATATCTGCCCATCCAGCTTGTGGCCAGTACAGACTGAGATGAGAGTTGCACTGAAGATGAGACTTTTTTGTGGAAAATGAAAGCAACAATAAGTTTTTCTCATATTATTGACATTTTTCGGAGGGTATCGTCATTGGTAGAGTGAACTAAAGCCAGAATTTAGGCTTTGGCTGTTGAAATGTTTTGACGAAAAATTGCCAAACTCTTAATTTATTTTTCCAATTCTCCAATTAAGGAAAAAACCCCCCACGATTATTTAAAGCATCTTGCCCACACATCTCCCACAGCTCCCTCCTTCCCCTGTTGTTTTTTTTTTTTTTCTTTTTGGTCAAAGAACCAATTTTCCACTTGCACTAATTCAATACACTTGTTTTGTTTCAGAAGCCACATTGCAGTAATGCTGAGAAAGGAGTCCAGAACCAGCTGATTTATTGCTTTGCTCATGGTTGTTTGTACCCTTCTCGCTTTGCTTTACCTGTTTTTGAGCTGCATTTGGTGAGGAGTGTTTTATATGCTCAAGTACAGACAGCAATTCTGTACTCTACAATTCTGCCTTAATGCTGAGCTGCATCACCTGAGCTGTGGCTGCAGGGGTGCATTGTGAGGTCACCCCATGCCTCAGCCAGCTGATAGCTGATGGTGGAGGTTCATGTATGCATGATCTGGTTTTTTTTCCTCCTCTGGAGGAGAAAAAAATCTTTTAAAATTGTTCTCAACGAGTTAGGCTGAAAGCCAGTCTGTCATTTTGGGCTCTACATGATATGTGTGTGTGTGGAGGGTAATGGAGGGTTGGGATTGATTTAGACCTGACAAAAAATTGTGTGAAATGTTGGTAGTGAAGTCATGGAGCTCCAGACCAGTAATTAAGCTGTGGGAAGGCTTCATCCTTTCCCCTCCTGCAGAGGAAATTAATTAATGTAATTTACTTTGAAAATCTCAGGTTGTTTCTTAAGTGATAAAAGGTCTTGGGGTCATGTTTAAAGGTGAGTGCTGTGAAGGGATGTGGTGATGGGATCCAAAGCTGTTGTGAAGGACTGCAGGGGATCCTTGGCCACAGCATTTCCATGGGGGATGAAAAAGATGTTTTTAAAACCAGCATTGATTTGCACCTTAGACATGCTGCTGGTGTGCCTGTCTGTCCTTGCCTTGCTTCAGGACATCACCAGCTCACAGCACCCAGCCTGGTTCCAGGCTCTGGGCTCTGCCTCAGCCTTTAAACACATGAAGATGCACATTCTTCGAGCAAGATAAAGGATACTGGTTCTGGGGGAGGTGGGTGATCCTTTCTTGGTTGTAACCCTGAGGGATTTGGGAAGGGAGACCTGAAGTGGAGCACAGCCTGAGTGCAGGAAGTGTGAGGAGTCAGCAAGAGGGGAGTAGTGGCTCACTGCCAGAATGTCCTTAGCAACTCTTGATATTTAACAATATATTGGACAGAACCAACCTCAGGACAGACCTCTTTGCCCCAGTGGGTTGGGAACAGTGACTGAATGGGGCTGCAGACAGGTTACAGAGCTTTACCCAGGTCCTAAGGCATTAAGTCACCTTCATTTGCAGCTAGGACAATGATGCCAGTGTCATTTTGCAAAGAAAGAAATGAGCTGGCTGGTGGGGATTAGTGCACCTAGGCACACCTCGTTTGTGGGGATGCCATGGTTAGGTCACCAGGAAGGTTAAATTCCATTTTTTAGGCATGACAGAGGCTTGGCCCAAGATGCCTGAAGGGTCTGGCAGCACCCAGGACAAGGAGTTAGCAATGGAGCTGGGAAAGTGGGTGTCTGGCTGCTTCCTTGTCATTAATTAGGGACACCTGGTCACAGCAGGGCAACTCAGGCCAGGCTAGGAGAGTTAGCTGCAGAAAAAGGTTTGACTCTAACCCCTGCTAAGAATAACTGTATTTCTTTCACAGGGAATATGCAAGACTGAAGCAGATTTTTCATGAAAAGTGTTCTCCACCTTTGTAACCTTAGGGATTTGTGGCACGATCTGGAAACACAACAAGGAGAGGCTCTGGGGCTCTGGGTGCCTCTGTGCTCCTGTGACTCTGAAGCAGTATTTAAACCCTGCTCAATTCCTGGCTTTTGCAACATCATAAATTTTCTTAATATGAATCTAAATATCACAAACTTCTATCTTAAGCTGCCACTGATTAGTTAAAGATACAGTCCTGGAGCAGAGTTGAAACACATGGACAGGATGGTCAAGGCCAAGATATTCAATAGTTCTCATGGTCTGTCTCCAGACTTTCTCCTCACAGCCTGTCCCAGCATGGGCATTCTGTAAAAAGTCCCTTAGGATGTGCCCAGCATGGGAAGAATCTGGAATAATCGTTCATGTTGCAGTCTTCTACCAGATGTATTTACACCTGGAAAACAAACTTTGTTATCCTTCTGGTCACTGTCTAGGTGAGACTATGCAGGCAAGGTTTATGTGCCTGCAGTTATGTCTCCCAGACCTTCAGTTTTCAGCTGCAAAGACAAAAACCAGTGGCTGAAACGCTCCTCCTGAAGACCCTACAGATCTTGTGTGTTGGCACTTCATGATCCTAGAAATGCTGTTGAGCTTGGCAGGACTGGCCTAAAAGCAGCAGTGCCTCAGACCAGGATGGAAGTTCACTGGCCAAACAATGTGGAGGAATGCTTGACTGTGCTTTGATTTACTGTCTTGCACTGCTAGCAAAGCCAGGTGCATAAATCATAGTGATTAATACATCTGTTATATCCTCCTTTACTTCCTATTTGCAAACTGCCCAAGCAAATTTCTCAGCTGCATTTGTTATTGGGAATTTTTCACTGAGTAATTTCTGGAGATAATTCTTGTGTTTTTATCTTGTCTGGGAAGTTGTGCTGAGCCTGACATTGGAGCTGTTTTCATTAGAGACATAAATCTTTCTTTTGTTGTTTCAAAATCACATTTCCCATGCTACCATTTGCAATTACAGATATGAAACTTGCTTTCTTTGACTGCTCTTCAACATCCATTTATCACTGGCTGCTTCAGCTGCTGTTGAAATGCTGGTAAACTGTATCACCCTCATATTTGGGACCAAACACTGTACACAGAAGCATGAATTTACTTGCACAGACGTTAAAAATGTGAATGATCATCTGTGAAATTTTGGGGATGGGGCGGTGGGTAAAGAAAAAAGAAAGTGAACATTCTGTGAACTGCTTCATTCTGTACTTTAAAAGAAAATGTTGGCTACCATGGCCTTCTGGAGGGAGGAGAATCCTGAAAATATACCCTGAGAATGGTTACTAGGTCAGGAGTCTCAGGGAAAAGCGGAGGAGAAATGTTTTGGTCCTTGCCCATAACTCAGATTAGGCACTAACCTGCTCAGAGAACTTTGGGAATGCAGAAATGGAGATGTCTTGTTTCTGGGATCAGGATTCTGCTGAGAAAAAGGTTATCCAAGACAGTTTTTGTAACTGGGTGCCCAAATTCCCCTGATGTCTCATGGGCTACAGCCTCTTTGACCTTGTCTGATATAAGTGTAAGGCTTTGGGACACACTTGTGAAAGGAGAGACTGGGATGGAGAAACTGCAGGAAAACACCTTAGTTGAGGAATTTTATTGTTGCATATTTTAGTGGGGTACTAGAGGGGAAATCTCCTGACAAGCTTGAATTCTAGGGCTTTCACCTTGAATTAAGCAAAGGGTGGCAGCAGCAGTTGGTGGAATAAGAGTCTCTGAACTCAAAAGCAGGCCAATGCTTGCATGAAAAAACATTTGCAATTGTTTAGTGGAACAACGACAGCCTTAATAGTACAGCATTAGGCAGAGGGCCAAGAGGCAAAAATATTTGTAAATAGGGTTTGCTAATATTTTCCACTGGCAAACATAGCAAAAGAAGGAGGGGGGAGTTGGTGCTCTGGAGAGACAGTCAGACTGGGAGCACAGGTCCCTTTAGGTTTTTGAACAGAATCCCTCTGCAATCCACTTCCCAAATGCAAATAAGAAGTTTGTCTCTGGGTGTTTGTGGGGTTTTTATTTGTGTGTGTCTGTGTGTGTGCATAGCAGGGGGATATAAAGAAGACATGGTAAGGAGACGTTCCTCCAGCTCAGAAACAGGAGCTGTAGGATAGCAAGAAATATAGAAGGAACTTTCCTTTCCCTAAAAGGATGTCAAGGATTAATTGTGAAGCAGGCAATGCTGGGTATTTCTTCCTGGAGACCTGTCTTTGGAAGGTTCTCTCATGTGTTGGTGGTGGGAAGCTGATGGGGTGGCTGTGTCCCTACTCCAGCTCTCCTCCCTTCCCTCCACGGCTTCCTCCTGGCTGTGGCTGTGGAAGGAGTTCTCATCTTAGAGAGGCACTCTGGAGCACACTGAGATGAAGGGATTTGGGAGATCTGCAGCAGAATCCCTCAGCAACTGGGCCTGGAGAAAGTTTTCTGCCTCCCTCTGACACACAGCTCAGAGATGTGTCTTCCACAACCCCTTTTCATTTAGAAAGAAGATTCTCTGCACAGGTTCTGTCTGTTCTGTGGCTGCTGCACCTGCATGGTGAACCTGAGCTATGGGCTGTGGGCAGAGAAGCTTGTGGAAACAATTCCTCCACATTGTCATCAGGGGTGTCACCTCTGTAGAAATCAAGAGATTAATCATCCTTTGAATACAAGCTAACACAGCTCTTCCAGTTTGTGTATGGTGGCAAATAGAAGGGCTTTTCACAGGGAGTATCAAAGTGTGGGCTGAAATTTTATAAGAACATTCATTTGTCTCCATTCTGACGCTTGCTCATCAGATCTACTTTTGCACCCACCTGTTGCTCCTTGCCACAGTCAGAATAGGCTCGGCTGAGACACAACTTTACTGCAGAAAAGGACAGGCTATATATATATATTTTTTTTTTTTTTTTTAATTGCACTATCTTCTCAAATTCAACATTCTACTGTTAATGTTTCTTCTTGACCTTGAGGCACAATCATTCACCTCTTTGATCTGCACACATTTCAGTATCCAAGCAGGTGATACTTGTATCTGAACTGCACAAACTGAAGCCTTTTGAGGTTCCCTTTTGAGGCGGAGCTTATCAGAAGACTGCAATCGGTTTGGCTTCAGATTAGACAAAACTCAAGCTGCGAATAATTTGTATCTAAACAGTGAAAAAAGGAATCTTGCAACACTCACTGTTCATGTGAATCGTATAAACTCTTACAAAAACCCAAAGGTGGTTAATGATAAACCTCCTGTTAACATTTACCTGAAAAGAAAAAAGGCATCTTAAAGGTGATGAGAAGGAACTAATGGGTGTTTTACACAAATAACGCCAGCAGTTCAGCAGAACTCTCTAAATCAGGGTCTGCCATTCTTCCTTCTTCTGAAATAGTCTGACCACGTACAAATGAAAAAAGAGAAGGAAAGAAGAGTCCAAGCAAGAGCTTGCACATGTAGCAGCACCTTCAGAGGGGACTGGGAGCAGAGTAAAACCAAAATGTGTTAAGCTAAAATCACCACATGATGGTTAACAATGCCCTGCTGGCATGTTTAGGTTTTCTGTAAAATGTTTTGCACCACCAAGTCCTTACTTGCACAAGAGCTGAGAAAATGTGTGACTGTGTGGAAGAGCTTTGGGTGCCCCTCCTTTTTAAAACCAAACACTGTGCTGCATCCTCGACAGTATATGGAAGTGAGGAGAGGGTTCTTGGGGCAGTCAGACATTTAGTGAAAGTTCAGGCACAGGTTTTCACATCTCCTTTTCAACTTGTCGGCCACATGCCTGAAGACTTCATGTTTTACCTATCTGGTTGTGGGAGGATGAGCCAAACTCCCTCTCCAGTTCACTGATGTTGCACTAATTAGGTGAGCATGCAGCATCTTTGCACCTTCCCGATTTGGGAGGGGATGTGGGAGCCACGCAGGAACGAGGCAAGGTAGCTGAAACATATCTGGCCTCCACCAGCCCTCTCCTGTTCCTCCTGTTTGGTCTGGGGGCTCTGCCACTCATGTTTGCCTGCAGACTGGGGCTGCAGAAGCCTGGAACTAGATCCTGGGAGTTCAACTTGTACTGATTTAATAATACATTTAATAAATATTGAAAGAGGAAAAGGTCATGGGCTGACCCTGATGTGAAGGTTGTGCTCTTTCCAGAGAGTACAGAAAGTTGCTAACAGGGAGATTGAGAAGTAACCCCCCAGCTCACTGCTTTTGTGGCTTGTGACAGAATCCCACTAAAAACAACTTGTGATTTATTTCAGCTGCATAATAATATTACAAAGTAATAAAAATAAAGGCATATTTAATGATGTCCTTCCATTAAATGGTATGCCCTGGCTGTCTACCAATGGCTCCACAGACCTACTGGCGCCTGTGTGAAGACTCTTTCTTTCAGCGTGGGGAGAGACATTAAATACCATGATCGAGTCCTGCGTACCACCAGGTTATGCTGCACAATTCATTTCCATTAGGCAGGTCATTTTTTCCTTTCCTTGGCCATTGCTACTTCGTTATGCTAATAAATATGCTTGTGCAGTGGGACCCAATTTAAACAAAGACTTGACACAGTAACTTTGCTGGACACATCCAGAATGGGACATCTGGGGCTCATCACAGCCAAAGGTCTCTCCCCTCACCTTCTCATCTTCACAGCATATCAATGCTCTCAAGCACAGCTCTCTTCAAGTCTCCAGAATGCATTTGTTATTTTCATTATTAGCTGGAAAAAAATCAGGCAATCCCTGCTCAGAAGAGGACAGGGAGAAGGATTTTCAATTGTAAAGGAAACTGGAGAAAAAAAATGATGAGAGGAATTACTAAAGTGGGATAGAAATAATTTATTGACATCCTCCTTCTCAAAGTTTTCAGAAGCATTTTACAAACTGCATCATATCATTTTTCCAAAACACAAAATGCTGCTATCTCTTGGGCAAGAGCACTGAGGCTGTGCTTGGTGTCCTGGTGTACAATGAGATGCATGAGATGGATCCTACCCCAAGCAGCAGTTCAGCAGGGGAGGGCTGAGCAGGCAGGATTACAGCTCACCGAAGGTTCAGAGTGCCAAAAGCCAGTTTCTGGGGAAAGTGCACTTGCATGTGCTCGTTAGAATCACCATTTTCTGTCTTTTCTGAGCTATCTGGGGAAGGCTGGAAATCTCTCTCAAGCAGTCAGAGTGAGGTGAACAGCTTGTACTCCCATGTGCTGACTGGCTGCAGAAAGAAATGGAGTTGTGTGTGCTCACATCATCCCATCCCATCCCATCCCATCCCATCCCATCCCATCCCATCCCATCCCATCCCATCCCATCCCATCCCATCCCATCCCATCCCATCCCGCTGTGTCCCACCTGGACAGCACCCTGCATCCCACACTAAGGCTGCCCAAGCCGTGGGGTTGAGCTGCTTGACCAGCCTGCTCTGTTCTGAGGGGCAGCACAGCAGACAGGGAGGTGCAGGGGTACCTGGAGGTCAGAAACAGAGTGTCTGAGGATGGCTGTGCTGCACTCCCCCCACCGGAACAAACACAAATGCACGGAGGAGGGAAGCAGGGAAGAGGGCAGGCAAAGGTGGATGAGTCACACACAAAACCTCAGCAGTTTCCTGGAGCTGCTGTTGGAGTTTTGTGGTGTAGTTGTTGTGCAGTGTGGCGTTAAAGCTACCGCCAGGAATGGTAGTGCCATGAAGGTCCTTTCTGCTGTGTAAAGGGCTCGGTTCATCTCCAACTCAGGGATGGTTCCCCACAGAGTTGCCAGAACCACTTCGGTAGTGCTTGTGCTTTTCTTGAAGGTTTCCCATCCAAGGATCCAGCAATATTGACCTTGGTTAATTATTCCCAGAGGGAGCCTACATGCACAGCATCCTCCCGCATGAACCTGCACTGCCAGATGAATCCCAGCCTGTTTCAGAGGAGGAGAACAAGGAGCCTGGGGGCAGGGAGAGCAACTCTGCCCACTTGCTGAATCCCGGCTTACCCCATTCTTAAGCCTGACCTTGAGCTACCCATGTTTTTGGGCTGAAGAGGAAGTGAGTTTGGCACCTGCCACTTTTCCATTTACAAATTAGTAGCCAATGCTGAATGTGTTCTATTCATTTTTATCCTCTTCTCGTAAGATATTGTTTGTTTAGTCATAGGAACGAAGCATAAATGATTACAACAAAGTTTCTGCCAAGCGATTTTGGTGCACTCCAGAGAGAGCCCCTTCTCAAGCCAGGATTATGTCCAGTTATAGGTAGTGGAGACCTTTTTGAGAGAGGCAAAAAGATGAGTTCCTCAAAGAGTCTTCCGGCTTTTCAGGTCCTCAGCAGTGGATGAGGAGGAGGCAGAGGAGGAGAAGGAGAAGAGGAAAGGAAGGAGGGGATGAAGAAGGAGGAGAGAAATAGAAGGGGTAGGAGAAGGAGAAAGAGAGACGGTGGAAAGAGGAGAAGGAGAAGAAAAAGTGAAAAAGAATGAGGAGAAGAAGAAAGGAGGAGTAGAAGGAGGAGAAGGAGGAGAAGGAGGAGAAGGAGGAGAAGGAGGAGAAGGAGGAGAAGGAGAAGAAGGAGGAGAAGGAGAAGGAGGAGAAGGAGAAGGAGGAGAAGGAGGAGAAGGAGGAGAAGGAGAAGGAGGAGAAGGAGGAGAAGGAGGAGAAGGGAGAGCCCAGCTTTTTTCCCTTCCCACTTTGCATGTTAGTGAAATTGCAGGTCTGTCCAGTTCTTTGATAAAAACCCAAGCTCCCGAGCAGGGAGGGGGTGTGTGACTCAGGGAGATTGGCTCGCCTGGTGCAAGGCCTAACCTTTAATCTGCCTTGATCCCTCCTCCACGACCTCTTTCAAAAGCTCTTTTTCTGCACTGTAATGTTCTGCCAATCATAATTTGCATTTCTGAACGCATGAAAGAACAGTTTCCTGTCGCTGGTGGAAAAAGGGGGGCGGGGTGGGGGAGAAGTATTTAAAGTCAAAACGAGATTTTTCTTTTAAAGCCTACTAGGGGAAAACAAAAGGCGTTTCCAGTCCGGGCACGGCTCAAGAGCGGCCGCAGCCGGGAGGTGTTAACAAGCGCGGGGTTGCACCCGCGGTCCCGCTCGGCTGCTTCGCGATCGGGGCGGGTGGGAGATCCCTGGCGGAGCGCATCGCACAGCTCTGATGTCAGGGCACTCCATCCATCCATCCATCCCCGGCCCCGCCGCTCCATCACTGCCGCGGAATCGCCGGGAGGGCAGCGCGGAACGCCCCGGGCTGCAGCGCTGGAAGCTCTCCTCTCTCACCCAGCCACCGAGCGCTGGAGCAGGTCCTGGGCACCGGCGGGGAACAAAAGCTCTTTGACGGGGCTGGGATGCCAGGCCCCTGCTCGGAGGTGCCGGTGTGTGCGCAGCAGCTCCCCCCAGCACTCGGCTAATCTCTATTACATATCTACAGACAAAACAGCTACTTGGCATCGTGTGGCGGATGTCTGCAACTTCTGCCAGGACGCTGAACAGGGGCCAGGAACTTGGGTGGAGACAGGAGCCAGAAGGTCATCTGGGGTTGCTGCTCTTTGTTAGAGCTAAATAACGTTGTGAATGTATTAAGCTCCTTTCCACACACCGATTTTATTTTTTTTTAATGCCTTCAATAGTCTTTTTTTTTTTTTTCCACTGGGCTGGATTCATGTACAAATATACAAGGCAGAGCAATCTGCTCATTTGCACTTAGCATGAAACCCTGAGTTTGACTTTTTTTGAGAAAAATGAACCAATATACTCACTGCAAAGGTTTGCTCTGTGAGAACAACAACTTGGGTGCTTTGTCATTTCCTCACTTTCAGACACTGATCAGACAGTCACCTTCACAAAACTATCAGGTGATCTCATTATTGTTCCCTAAGAGAAGAAGTTGTTTTTCTTTTTTTAAATAAAGCTGAAAGTGGGCCAAAGCAAGTCGTGGCACCTGGAATTGCAAAGCTGCAGCTGGATCCCAAAGCCCTGCTGAGCACGGGCATGTTGCTGGAACCTGTGGGGACTGAAAAATGGCACGAGTACGATCTGCATTTTATACAACTGATGCTATTAAATGAGTTCTGTGGCTGCATGGATGTATCTGCTTGTTCTGACCTGTCAGATGCCAGAGTTTATAAATATATAAAAACATGAATAGAAATAGGAATAAAACTGAGTCATTCGTGTGGATCTCCTTCTTAAAACAGCCTGCAGATGATAGGAGGTTAATAGCTCAGCAATCCAAAGTGCAGTTTCTTTCCATGTCAAATTACAGGAAAACAGTTACTTACATGGAAATAGTAAACCATTTGCTATCAAGAAAATCATGTTTTCTTTTGGACACCCTGAGAAGTGCCTGGGTGGGTGAACACGTGGACTTCAGGGTTTCATGGCAAAGACTCCTCTTCCCTGCTGAGACTGATGCTCCTGTGACTTCTTCCTTTTTTTGTTCAGGTATTCTTTTACCTAAACATGTGCTGTCTATTGAATTTCACCTCTTCCCTGCTCCCCTGACTGAGGTTCACAGTCATGGGAGATGTGTTGTTAAAGTTGACATAACCAGGCTTTTTGGTGATGGGCAACAGCCCTACACTTCTCCAGACTGGACAACATAAACGTGAACTCCCCCATTCTGTTTTTCCTTCAGCCCCTGTTATTTTAACCAGTCCTTTCCATGTCAGATAGCACAAAGTAAGACAGAAAAATCACAGGCCCTTAAAAAAATGGTGCTCTCTGCAGTCACCTCTGCTGAGCCTGGCATGATGTGCTTGGGCTGAGATGCAAAAAATGCCACTGGACACCACAAAAATCCCATCATGGATGCCCTTGGCAGTCCTGGGGGAGGTCATAGCACATCTTCTGCGAGGCCCCTCTCTCAGGAAAAGCTTTGTGCTGCTTCCTTGTTATGTAAAAGGCATCACAAGCGTTATGTGTCACCCACCTGCTGCTCCAGTTCACCCTTGGAACAGGATTCCTTTGTATCAGGCCAAAAAGTGTTTGGGTCTGAGATGCAGATACATCTGTATCTCCATATGTTTATATAATGATATGAAACATCTTATTATTTCTTAGATAGTAAATGAGTGCTTTTATAGGTTTTTTCCCCCTGGAGCCTTGCTGGATGAAAGGTGTTGTTACATAAAATATTTTATTCATGGCTGTGTTTATCCAGATTGTGACACCCTTTTCCAGGGATGTTATCTAATTCTAGCATCTGAGAGAATCTTTGAATAAGATTTTGTGGTAACCACAAATAACAAAGGGAGGAAGACTGTGGAAAGGTAAAAAGGCTGATCTTGATTTGCAGCAGGTGAGCTAAAAATTCCCTGCAGTCCCTCAGTCCTACATCCCAGTCTCTTTGTGCTTCTTTGCTCTTTAATAATGGCTTTTTTTTTTTTTTTTTTTTTTTGAGGACAAGACAAATTGTCTAGCCACAAGAATTTAAACAATGCTTTTAATCTAAGTGAAGAAATGTACTGCACTGCTCGGCTGCCTTTAAAGTCTGCTATTGCAATATCTCAGCAAAAGGTGTATTTGTAGAAGAGAGAGCTGTAGCTTAATGTAGCTGCACCATAAAGTTATTTATCCCTGCTCTGCTTGATTTACAGTTCTCAATGACATCCTTGCCATTTTTTTTTTTCAACTGAGAAACCTTGAGGTGGTGCCTACAGTGGTGGAAGCAGGGGGTGATTCACAACTCCTCACCCCTGGTGCTGCCCTTATCCCTCAGCCAGACAAGCTGGTTGATGATTAATTTTAATTCTTCTTTAAATAACTGAGTTTTAAGAAAAAGGAAATTTCACTGCACCTTTTCACTCTGAAACCATGGGGAAATGCACTGAACAGCACAAATTTTCCTTGAATGGAAATAAACCTTTGCACCCTAAGGGCTGGTGGCATTTTGATGCTCTTTTTGCACAGATCAAGTGCCTGACATGAGCCTCTGCCCTGCTGGTGTCCAGCTCTGTCCTTCCTCCCTTGGCCCAAGACAGTCTTGTATACAGGGCCCCCACATCACTGGTGAGATCTTGTGTGCACATCTCTGTCAGGCCACACGAGTGGGTTGTGGAGGAGATTCCATAAAACCGTGCAAACGGACAGGGAGTGATGTCTCATTTCCCATCAGGGGACACCGTGCCAGATGCTGCTCTGGGACCCAACCCAGACCCAACACCAGCCCTGACAGACTGGTGGGAGCAAAGGGGATCAAAAAGTGTTTCCCATTAACTCCTGGAGTCCCCAGTTTCCTTGACACACCAAAATGTGCATCTTGTGGTTCACAGCCCCATGAAGAACTTGATACATGGCTTGTAAGGTCAGAAGTTTTGGCTGTTCCTGGGTGCACACATTTTCTTACCACACATTTGGGAGGGTCTGTGCACTCTGTTAGTGAAAACAGCTCTGCACACAGATATAAATCCATATATTGGAAAGCAGGGAGACAGATGGCCTCTATTACCCCGTGTAACCAAACACAGGATGCAGATGATCTGAAACAATTAGAATGGGAGTTTTCCTATCTGAATTTTAAAGAGATGTCATTCATCATGTGCTTAGTGGCATGGCTCCAGCTCCAAGGATGTATCTGAGGCAGAGATTTTAAAACATTCATAATAAAGCTTTTCTGCTCACTATAACCTTATGATTTTAAAGCATTACTTTGCTTGAGCCCTTACAACCAGAAGCAACTGATATGCATCACCCGAAATCCTGTGAGTTTCCCTTTTGTGGGGGGGTCATGAGAGTGTTCCTTCACTTCCTTCCTGCCAAAACCCACCTTAATTTTTAGGAACAGTGCAGCAAAACACTTGTGTGGGGCACTCCTTTCCAATGGCCAGCTCTCCTTGGCCCAATGGCGATGGAGTGGGGAAGGCTCCTGTTTTCAGGCCTAATTGTGTGGGAAGAATTGTTGTTGCCTGTTCCAAGCAAGCTGGGGAGAATGTTTGTTTAGCAGGTGTGTGTGTTCTGGCTTTACCCCATCTGCTGAGGCTGCTCAGCACTCTGGAATGCTCCTTGCCTGCACCGAGGGGATTACTGGGCAGGGGGAAGGTTTTTATCCTATAAACACAGCTGATCACATGGAGCCGCCACTTCTCAGCACCGCCTTATAAGACAAAAGGATAAGTTGGGAAGAGATCATCTGAAAGAGAGACCTAGAGAATCAGAATCCTGAAATCCATATTTAGTTCCTGAGCTGATTTTTTGTTTTTCAGAAGAGTTGCTTCTGAGTAACTCCTCCTGTTCAGTAGAAGTCACCGTAAAAAGAAAACCAGTGTATGTGCATGCCATGTACTATAAATCACTTCATCACACATTGAAGCATGGCCAGTCCTGGGTGAAAACCAGGCAGATGTTTAACATGCCATGGCACAGCAGCTCCCCAGAGCAGATTTCAGCGGGGCAGGAAGAATGCCACAAAACTGCAAAGAAAGGTTGAGTTAGGCGAGATGTAATTACCAACCCTGGACTATGTCCAGGACACCGGGGCAAACCCTCCTTCCTCTGCAAATTTGATTTTAACAACTTTAATTTTAAACACCTGATAGTCGTATTTCTTGCCAAGTGAACAGATTGCTGAAGGTAAGAGAGGCAGCGTTTCCTAAACAGAAAAAAAACCCCTTAAAAAATTAGGAAAGGGAAGGAAAAAAGGAACAAGAGTTTCATCCTATAAGATTAGTGACACCTCCATGGGAAACCATGAAATATCCACTGCAAAACCACATTTTCTGGGTGGTAGGTAAGCTTAACTTACAGCACCCCACAGACCAGGCCAATATTTTGTGTGTGGAAGTGATGAATTGTATAAAGTGGAACCACACAGGGGCATCAGCAGAGGGAGTCCAGGTCAGAGCAGTACAGAAACAAAACAAGAAGAACCTGCGTAAAATAAGAGGAACACTCAGCTTCTTTTCCTATTGAAATGTATTTGTGCACCAGCATTTATTGATGATTGCAAATATCCACCTCTGACAACCAAATGGTTTGACACACCAGGTTGCTTATGTGGAATTCAACTGTGCCTACAGCCCCACAACAGAACAAACAAAGCAAAACGAGCACCTGAAAGAAAACCTCTTGTATAACACAGACCCTCGGGATATCGGGAGGAACACTGCTGACCTTGGCTACCCCTGAGATTTGCCACGTGAGCAGAGGAAATCAAATCAGTTCTCACAGCGGTTTGCAAGCTTTGGAATAAGCAAGTCCTGACCCTGCTTTAGCACAGGGGGATGGAATAGGTGATTTTCTAGGTTCCCTTCCAGCCAGAAATTTCTGTGATATTAAGGCCCACTCCCAAAGCCTATAAGCCAGGATCCAAAAGATAATGGTAAAATAATAAAGCATCAACTACTGCAAGCTGGTGGGTGCTGCAGGAAGACAACGTGACCCTGCAGAAGGGTGCCCCAGAGTAGTTTGCAGAGGAGTGTCTTTAAGTAGAAGAAGCTGTACTTGCATCACCCTGAAGTAACTAGAAGCACATGGAGAATCTATTTTCCTGGCTTTTTCAACCAAGTGAAACAACCTTCTCGAGTTGCTGCTGAAAGGAATTTAATGAAATAATCTATAAGTGAGATTATTTCCATATTTGCACAAAACATAAAACAAGTGTTTGGGACTTGCTCTGTCCCATTTTCAGGCTCTGATTGTGTTGCACACATTCATCTCAGATGGAAAAAATCTGCAGCACTGATTTCTCTAATGTGTGTGCCAGTCCCACCGGGGTGTTGGATACCACTGTAAGAGCAGAGCCTGAGCTGTGGCTGCTGAGCACATGGCCCTGAGTCACACTTGAACTTCCATTCCCAAAAGGGGAAGAGGAGGGCTCAGGCAGGTGCAGCAGTACCTGTCTGTCAGCGTGCTGAGGATGCCGTGGGCTCCAGTTGCAGCCTCCTGCTGTGTAATCCTCAGACCTTGCACCAGCGCTGCCACCCTGTCCTGAATACCCTGAGTCTGAACACATCCACCATGAGAAAGTGCCACTTTGGGCTTTAAGGGACGGCCACAAAGCCCTGCAGCCAACCAAAGCCAGAGGTCAGCACGTAAACCCTCAACAGCTTTGTTGTGGGGTTGGGCTTAGCATGTCCAAGGCATTTTTTGCCCAGGGAAGGCAGCAGACCTAGGCTGTGGGGTATTGCATTTTTAATCAGCTCTGCTGCCTCATTTCAAGAATAGGAGTGTTTACATGGACTATTTAAAAAGTGTTATTATTCCAGCTTTTCTGCATACTGGCACATTGCCAGCTGCACACTCTTAGACAAGAAAGTGCAATTCACAAGTTGAACAAAATAGCAAAACATTCCATGTTCCACAGTCCCTCCAGCAGCCTGGTAACAAAACACAGAGATACTTTATCCACCCTGCCGGTGATGAAGCTCAGACACTCGTCAGAGGTTTGCTGTTATTTTTAGCCGTGACACAGAGAAAACTATAGCAGAAACCATTTTTCTTTCCCTTTCAAAACCCTCGTATGTGGAAAGGAGGCAATGGCTTTACACGGCTATTTGTCCATTACACAGCTGCTTGTCCATTTTTTCTGAGCAGAGTAAGGAAAAGCACCAGAGCAAAGCTCCAGCTGCAGTTCTCCTCTGGTGTAAATCAAGACAGTTCCACCACAGAGCAGTGGAGCTGTCGTACAGTGCACACCAGGGTGGGGTTAGGCCCTCTGATACAAGTGTAAGATACCAATTGTAAACACTGGAATGAAAACAGTATTTCCCTCTTCATTTGTGTTACTCTATATCCTCACCTCCGATATTCTGTCTCTCCTAGAACTATTAATGAGTTGGTTTTTTAATGCAAAAATGACTTTAATGAATTGGCAAGCAAAAGACATCACCTTTTCTAATTAGCAGGAAACCCTTTTCTACCCTAGCCCTGAGCTCTCAGTCACCATCACAGCTGAGATTGTCTATAAACACAGACAGGACCAATGTCCAGCCATGGTCTGCACCTTTCAGTCTCAGGACACTGAAAATCCACTCTAAGCCCATTACCTGCATTGGTATCCAAAACCTGTGTTATCGATAAAATTAACAAGTGTTTTACTAATTCCTATGACACTCCAGTGTCCCAATTGCAAAACATTTAAGGACATAATTCCTTTTAAATATAGGCCTCAGCACTGAGGTGTTTTGGCATTAATATGAAAAACAAAAATACCTTTCTTGTTTTTCCAGGACAGCAGTGCATTGAGTCATTATTTCTCCTAATAAAGGGAAGCATTCCTTTTTCACTTAAAGACTTCAGGATAACCTTGTGCATGGCCAACTTTAGGGTTTTTATGCACAGCTCATGTCACCTCAGTCAGAAAGTAATTCTGCAATTAACCTTGCTACAACCCCAAAAGGTGCATAGTGTCATTGGTCTGCTTTAAAATCACAAACACATGGAGAAACAGGGGTGTAATTTTTCTTAATTAGTGAAAATGACCACACTTCAAAAAAAGGAATAGTAGATTAGACTGTTCTAATCACAAGCAATGTTTAAAAATTAACCCAAATATACAAAAAAGCCCAGTCCTGCACCTTCATGCTACGTCCCAATAATCTGAAAAGCTTGTAACAGACTGGCCTAGACCATGAAGTCTGTTCAGAAACAGACTAAAATCTTATATCATTTGGGGGAAACCCAACTAACTCCTTTATTTATGTCTAAATAAAGAAAAAAAGAAACACAGTAAGCCCTTGCGATGTTGCCTGTAATGTATTGCTTCCACCACTTCTCATGCACACACCTGACACACACACACAAGCATGTTAATTTTTACTGCTCAAGGGAAGCCTTAGTTTGTTTAGATTTGAGACAAAAAGCAGCAGTCCATCACCTCATGTCGTTCTAAACCCCTGACATTTACAGAGCTCTTTCCAAACCAGTTCATTAAACACTGCATGCATCTTAGGGCCATATGCAGCAGTATAATTTAGAGTGTATATTTTATAGGTTTCTTTTTCTGGTTTACCCGCTGATTATTATGTGCTGTAAAATTTCAATTATTCCAACCAGTCAGGGGAATAAAAAAGGGAAATAAAAAGTAGGTGATGGAAAAGTGTGTGTTAACAAATGCCATAAAAAAGAAGCCAAAGGAACACTCAGATTTCAGTGTTATTAATGCACTTTTCTCACAGACAGATTAGCAATATGAATAAAAAGCACAAAATGACAACTAAATAATCTCCCTCATTCTTACATGTGGCAGACCTTTCAAAACACAGTGGACAAATCCGTGGATGAAATTTATCTTAGCTTTCACTGTGCAAACTCATAGACCTGGGAGGAGCAGCACAGCCCAAATTAAGGGCTGAATTTGGCCCAGCTAGTAACAGGAAAGACTTGAAGGAGACAAGAATATGCCTGCAAATTTTCCACATAACATGCAAGTTAAACAACCCAATTCTCGTGTGTGAGGCAGATGTACAGGGCTAGAATGGCTGCTGATATAAAGGGAGATGTTCCCAAATAATTTCAGCTTTGTCCATTTACATAATTTACATTGATACCCAATGCAAACACAAAATGCTGTACCTGAAAAAAAAATTATCACAGAAAGGGCTGGGAATTTGTTTTGCAGTGTGCCAAACCTGTAAAGCTGGGAAGGTGAAACTTGGTAAGCTGTCCCTGCTAAATCCAAAAAGGAGGATGTGTAAACACATGGCAATATGAAAGGGCCCAACTGTACAGGGACTTGTCCAAGCACATTATTACACACATAGTTATTTTAACTCTGTACCACTTTCTCATGCACCGTGATTTTTCATGCATGTTAACCTGTAGTCTTAGCCAATTTCTGTAGTGTCCAAACTTGTTAAGGCAGACAATTTCTCACCAAAGTGATTCCAGCCTGACCCCATGGCAATGGTGTATTTGCTGTTGTCACTGCTGCTGTCAGGAACACACCTCTGTGGGATGCCCCTAAGTGTCCACAGCCTGCACACAGAGTTTTTGAAAGCTGAGGAAGCTTGGCAGATGTTCCAATCTCTTACTGCTTTCAAGAAGTTGACTTCTTTGCAGCAGCTTGCACATTCCTTCTTACTTGCTACTTTGCTGAGTAGTAACCTGGAAAACACACCGTACTAGTTTGAAAACAAACCAGTGGGAGGCACCAAATCAGAATAACAATTTAATGGAAATTAAAGAAAAGGAAAAAAAAGTAAAAGAAAACACTGGTTCAAACTGACAGAGTCAAGATACAACCTGAGTCCCTGTTAGGCAGGGTGGTGGTAGCAGTCCTCTGAAGTGGTGATCCTGTAGTAGAAGGGGTCTGCTCTTCCTCAAAAAGTCCAGTGGTGGCTGTATAGCTCCTATCCTCTGGAAATCCAGTGGAAAGGGTTGTCTCTGGTGCTCAGTCTCAGATTATATCCACGATGGGATGCTTGGTTCCTCCCTCTGGGTGGAGCATCTCACAATAGGGTAATGAGTCATGAGGCCAAGTGTTGATTAGGCTCATTAACAGAAGATAGTCCAGAGGGAGTTATCTCTGAGTCATGCAGCAGGACAATGATGGGCCATTAACAGAAAGATAGTCTGGGGGGAGGAGGCAAGGAAACACTGCCCCACCTCATTTCCACAGCTCATGAGGATGGTAATAGAATACACTGCAACCCAGGACACAAACAGAATGAGGTGCGACACTGAGAACAGCTGCTCTTCAAGAAATCTCTCAAATCTCGTTTTTGTGTCGAAGAAATCATTTTGACTTCTCTACAGTTCCTGAATGAACACAACTAATACCTTTAGTGTGTCCCACATAAAGTTATGTAATACCAAGCAAAACAAAGGAAATGTGCTGGCTTTTATCCAGTTGAGATCAAAAGCATTTGGACCCTCTTATGCAAGATGAGCAATGCAACATTTCACTCCAGCTTTGACATCCTCTGCTGCCATGCTCTCCTGGCAGAAATAGGGCTGGGGTTTTTTCCTCTTTAAAAGTAACAAAACTTACGCTGTAAAACAACATCAGAAGAACTATGTATAGGCAGCCCTTTATTTCTGCTTACTATCTCAAACTGCAGATTCAAGGGCTGCATCGAAACTTGCTATCATTGAGTTATAACTAATTCTTTGCTCACAGATGATGAACTGTGGCTCACAGGGACAACAACATCCTTTACATTTTCATGTGTACATGAAGTTGAATCTTTGTTTCAGGTGCGAACTTAAATCATCCCTAACCATAGAAATGTGATTATAACACAGGAGTTCCCTTATGAGTTCCTTCTCTGCTTCCCAATCTTGCAGAAAAAAACCCCCAAACATACTTTTTTCAGGCCATAGAGCAGAACTAGCTGAAATGGAAGCTAGGTGAGTATTTATCTTTAGAGTTCATGGCATTTACCTGGTGTAGATTGTTTATATGCATAGCAATGAATTTGTTTCAATTTCAGTTCAGGATGATATTTAAACCTGAGCTTTCTACACAGTCAAATTGGCAACAGCTATCAGGTCCTCTCAGCATGAAGTCTCACATTAATTTCAAAGCAGAACATTACTGGCAGCATGACTGGAATTCTGTAGGCTTTAACTGCCAAGTTTGTGCAAAGAGATTCCTGCAGCCAACTTCCTTAAGGATGTGTCTGCACAGCACAGTGGTACGTGAGCTAGCCCTAAGTCAAATTTCTGGAGCAGGATGTGACCTCAAGGAGAATGCGCTGTTAACTCTGTTAACTAGGTAAAAAAGCTAATCCTGCTATTACCATAACCCTCTGTAGTCTCTTGGTGGAGCAGTAAGCAAAAATTGCCTGAATTACTGAATGTGATCCTTACTATTTATTTCTTCCATTTAAAAAGCTTCTCTATAACTAACCTTAATTTTGTTTTGGGGAAAGAAATGCATTAGGAACTATGTTTAGCAGGTGAAATTCAGAAAAGACTAAAATAGTTGGTATTCCTGTTTCTGCCTGTGGAGAATTTTAGCAGGAGCCCAGCTGCTCAGATGCCCACATGATGGAGCCTGGTTTCAAAACTGAGCAGCCAGGAGGATGCAGGTTCCCCAGAGCCATGTTCAGGTGGTGTAGCCTTCATCTAAGATGCTACACAGAGTCCGTGGGAATTGGCTGGTTTGCCTAAGGAACCCCAAAGAGCACTTGCACTGGCACAAATAAGTGAGGGTGCTGGAGCCTGTCAGAAGTAAAGCCTGGCTAGAGAAACCTGGTAGGGAAAGATTTCTGTTGCTCAAATAAACCTGCCCAAACAATTGCTTTCCTTTCCTCCCCATTTTCTCCCCAGCCATTTTGCATGGGGTCTCTGCTTCACAAGTAAGAGAGCATAACAAAAACATAGGATTTTTACCAATTTTCTCTTTGACTTTTAGCAGAGGAGGCAAGGATTTATGAATGTCTCCTAGGAGAGCCAAGGTCTAAGTGTAACAGGCAGAGGCAAGCCACAAACTTTGGAAGAGAAGAGCTGGCATGGAGCACCAATCTCGCTAGTGGCAGGGGAAAAAAAAGGGAAAAAAGGAAAAAGGCCTGCATTGGACCTACTTTTTGAATTTCAGACTCTCCCAGAAAACAGAGCAGAACCATCCTGGGTCCACATTGAAAAAGAGAGAATGGAGGTGGAATACGTCTATATAAAAGAGTTGGGAAGTAGAAGGAAAGAAGGAAAAGCCTACTTTTGTGCTGGTTGTCTCTCTGCATGAATGAGGAGTCAAAAGCAGCAGTAAAAACTCTGCTCCTTCCATTCTGGAGGCTCCAATGTCCATGAAACCCCATGGCTGGGTTCAAATACATTGGTATTTATTTGGAAGTCTAAATTAAATACACATTGCTGGATCTCAGTGTAATGCATTACAGTGTTCTTGACCAAAGCAGAACACAGATAACCAGGATCAAATCCAGCCTCAGATCCTAATCCCAAAGTGATCTTCCCTTATGGGATGGCAGAAGATGAACAAAGGGGTGGTACCATGGGGTAAGACCCTGTCTCTAGGTGTGACTTTCCCTGGCTCAGTTTTGCCTGAATTACTTCAGTTGTGCCCAGAGGGACAAGGTGACACCAGAGGGAAACACCCTAATGCCCCCTTCAGCTGGCAACGAGAAGGATCTCTGTGTGTGAGAGAAAGATTAAGAGGCCTGATCTCCAGGCCTCACCAAAAGAGTAGACTGCAAATGATCTTCCTGGCCCATCTTGCACCCTACAGTCCTTGGGGACAAGAGGACTGGTTGCTAGACTAAAGTGCTTTCTCTTATGAAAACACATGTGGGAAAGTGTTAAACTGTGCAGTGTGGTATTTTGGTTTCTACATCCCCTGATGAAATGTTTCTTGCCTGGGGAAAACAAAACGGAAGAAAAATATCCCCTGGAAATATCTGCATAATTTACTCCCACACACCTAGTGAGAGATTTACAATTGAACAGCAGCTCCCCTGAAACCATCACCATGTTGTGCTCTGAATTACACTTCTGTACTCCTACCTGCAAATTATACTGTTAATTAGTTAATGGCTGTAAAGTGCTTTGGAGAAGAAAAGAGCACTCATTAAATACCATTGTTCTGCTCTCCAGTGTGCAATGTTCCACTCTTCATTAATCTCCAACCTCTTCCCAAACCTCTTGCTAGCAATTAAGTTTCATAATCTCAAGTAGCAAATTAGTCTGAGATCAACATCACTGTTCCAAAACGTGTTTCCTGAAACTTTAGCTTCAATTACATCCTAGAAGATTTCAAGCTGGTGTCTTACATGAAATTCCCCAAACAAAATCCTTGATCTATGTCCTGAAAACCTCCCTTTGGATAAACCAAAACCTGCTTTCCTTTCCTTGTCCTTTCCTATGGACAAGGAAAATCTAATATATGGGACGAGATTTTTCAAAGACGTTCAAAACCCACTGAGAAGAGCAAACAAGGGGCAAGATGCTCAGAAGAGCTCAGCATGCAGAATACTGAGAACTAAAGCTTTTTTCTGTGTGCTGGAACCCACTCCTGGCAGCATATCCTGGTGAGAGGCATTTGAAAACTTAGCCCCTTCTGCCACCCAGCCAAATTTAAGATCGATTTGCCCTTAAAATTCCTGGATGCCTACACTGAGTATAATATCCAAGCTGAAGTTAGCAGGAGACCTGGCTGCTTTCTCTAGTTTTGGGTTTAGATGGCTGAACTGTGTTTCTTGCTGTAGGAAAAGATGGAAAAGATGCCCACAGCCAAACCTATAAGCAAGCAAAAAACCAAAAAGGAAGTGAAAAATGTCCTTTGAATTGCATGACCTGGAGCAGGAAAAGGCAGACAGCACATAAGTGGCACCTGGAGAAAAAAAACATGACTATCACCTTAAACAAGGGAAAGGGCCTGAAAAAAAGATTTCCATGGCAACAATGTCTGATGGCAAACCAGTGAAGTACAGAAGACATGTTTAATGTACAGCTGAGGTGGTATCTCTGCCCTGACTGCTTTTACCACAATTTGCTTTGCAGTTTCAGCCAAGTTGGGAGTTAAAGATGATCTGGGAAGTCACCTGATTCTTGCCTGGTATTTTCATTCCCTTTTCTTGAAGCAACTCTTGCCTGAGAAACGGTCACAGTCAACAAAAACACTGCCTTTCCTACAATGGCAAATCCCATGCAAGCAACCAGTACCTGGATTTCCCATTTCCCAGAGGCTGCCACGGGGACAGAAGAGATCAGGTTTTCACCTCCTCCTCTGGCAGGTAAGGCAGGGGCATGGCAAGATAGAGAAAATCTGGCATTTTGCAGGTTTCATAGATCAGAAGGGTATAAATATACAAAATGCATTCACATACTAATGCCTGCACCAGGAATTCTTCAATTTCTGGAAGAGCTTAAAAATAGATCTTAAAGGTCATTCAGTTCTTTCTCTCTCTCTGGATCCACAAAATTCAGCCCCTGCTCACAAGCAGTGGATAGTTTAAAAAAAAAAAATCTCAGAGAAATATTAGCAAACAGCCAGATTCTGGATTTGTTGTGCTACTGAATTCTAAAGGGCATAAAGCGTCTGGGAAGAGAGCTGAGAGGTATGAACTGGTGATTTGTCTACAGACCATGCAGACAGGCAGAATTGCTGCAGAACCTGAAGCTTCAGCTTTGTTCTTCAAGATCTCAAAGGGTGCTCCAGCCACAGCAAACACAAATCCGGGTGTGACCGGAATAATCACCACCCCATGTTATCTTTGCAGGGTTGTATCTGAGCTCCGAGCATCCCCTCCCAATCACACACCAAGTGCCTACTCTGAGAATGTCTCTTGGTGGTTTTGGTATCAAGAGCTTGTCAGGGACAGGGCAGTGTTGGCACTTAGGTAGTTCTGCACAGAAAAGTGCCACAGAAAACTCAGATACTGAGGGATGGGGCTCCCTGCTCCTAGGCAGAAGCCAAGTGTCAGTTCTGCAGCTGATAAGACTGATAACACACTTAAGCAGGAGGCCCAAAGATGGCTCCTGCATCATTTATAAATCTTATTCCCTGCCCTTAGTGGCTCTGAACCAGTGTCCTGCAAACACATGGCCCAGAGCCACAGGAAATTAAACCAAGGAGTGTCAGGTCTGGGTCACCCTTCTGGTACATGCACTGATTTCCAAATCTTGTTCTCTGGAGGTGGATGGAGCTCCAGGGTGGAAAAGAGCGTGAGACACCATCTGGGGCTGACCATGAGGTGTAGTGGGACTGCAGTGGCTCCTGGGCCCCAGCCAGGTCCCACTGGTGGTTCTGCATCCTTCTGCGTGGTTCCACCTGCTCATCCAGCGTGAGCCCTCGGCGCTCCGCTGCCCACGGGAGCAAAGCTGGCAGGGCCCCACCAGATGCTCCCTGCCCCCTGCAGGGTCCAGGAAAGGTGGAAAAGCACTTTTCCTGAGGAAAAGCCGCAGAGAGCACAAGGACAAGGATAATCCTCTAGGTGGCATCCAGAAACTCCAAACTTCGCACAAAACCCTTGCCGGGGCTGCGCACAGCCTTGTCCTTCTCCATCGGGATACTCGGCGGGGCCGGCTGTCATTATAGCTGGTAACAATCACACCTCCGATGCTTCTTCACCCCGTGCCAAGCCCTCGGCAGCTTAAACTGATCTCAGTCTCAGTCAATCAGCTCTTAGGAAATGGCAAGAGGTCTAAGGAAAGGTGCTTTACAGGAATCTCCATGTTAGAAATTTTCCTCATTTGTAGGAGGAACTGATTGAAACCAGTGAATCAGGGTAGGGAAGAAAGGGGGTATTTATCAAATAATTATGGCATTTCCTATTAGCACACTTTAATAACATACCAGAATGAAGCAGAAAAGTCCCAGTGTTGCTCTGTTAATGATTATGTCTATTCCAATGCAGCTTGTGAATCCAGTGCCTTGTCTTTAAGACTGTCTAATTCCAGGTGTTTCAAAGGAAGATAAAATGCCTGCAGAGAGGATAATTATAGAACAACCTTTCCCTGTGGAAAGTTTCCTTCTAATGTGCTTGGTTATGTCATCAATCACAAAGGTTCTAACTCCTCTAAACTTACATCATGTGTATATAATGCCTGTTGTCATTGCCATTAATTTACGGTCACATCCAGGGTGAAACCACGGCCCTATAGAGTCAGTGCAAGTTCACTGCAGCACAACCAGGATGTGGCTCCTCACTTTTTTCAGGACTCTTTTCAGGTCTGGGCTCCAAAGCTGCACTGTCACTATTCCCATGGCTCGGTCTGGGCTGTGTGGGTGTATTAAAACATCTGTAAAACAAGACCAAAATGCTTCTGAAATGCAAAGGCCTTACCGGTGGGGTCCTTTCTCAGCCCACGATTTCTGTGCCACCTAAGAGCACGCTGTCAGGTGAACTTTGTGGGTTGAGATATGAACAGGTGAATAATTAAAACAGGGTAAAATCTATTACTACTACTAATTGCAATGAGAATGAGAGAGAGAGGGAGAGAAATAAAACCCAAAAGAAACAATTAATTACCAGTACAGTTGCACCCCGCCTGCTGATTGATGCCCAGCCTGTCCCTGAGCAGTGGTCAGTGGCTCTCAGCCAACTCTCCCAATTTCTATACTGACCATGATGTTCTGTGGTGTGGAACATCCCTCTGGCCAGTGGAGGTCAGTGTCCTGGCCGTGCTCCCTCTCAGCTCCTTGTGTCCTGCTCACTGGCAGAGCATGAGACACTGAGAAGTCCTTGATTGCAGTGAGCCCTGCTCAGCACCAAGTAAAACATCCTTGTGTTATCAACGTTCTTCTCATCCTGAATCCAAACCACACCACTGTACCAGCTACTAGGGAGAAAATTAACCCTATCCCAGCCAAAACCAAGACATTATCTACCCCTTATTCCATGCCATGTAAGTCATGCCAGTTCCCACACTTTCCAATACATGATCATCTTTCCTGTCTTTTGATATATAGATATATAGATATATATAATCACAGAGGTAACATTCCCACATTCCCTCAGTCATGGACCCTACCTACACAAGTCCATTATGTTCATTTAATTCTTAGTTCATAACCTGGGGTTCCATCTGTTGTTAACAGTCTTTCAGGACAGGAAAGGTGGTGCTGAGCAGCTTAACAGTATTCCTTCTGTTAGAGATGGAAAGAAAGGTGCTGAGAGTATTTTTGTGGATTTTAGTAGCACCTTGGCTGAGATTATGGAGGGTCTGGACAAGCTGAGGTGCTCCAGGGGCACCAGAGCCCCTCTGGGTGTGAGTGTCTAAGCCAGGCTTGAGTACCTGGAGATGCTGGTGATGACCCTTGTGGTGTGTGCATGGGGGGGGGTTCACATTCTACATCAGCAGAGGAATGATGAAGGTACTGCTGTGATGGACTGATCACTGACAGTCATGGTCAGATTTGGTCACAGACAGAACCCCAGAGTGGGTCAGGTTCAAAGGGACCAGAGTGGGTCATCTGGGCCAACCTCCCTGCTCAAGCAGGGTCATCCTAGAGCACACAGACATTTATGTCATAATCAACATTATATTTTCCGGGGTTTTAGTAATCTAAAAAATTTCTTCAGAAGTAAAGTGTTTTAATTTCCATGTTGCTCTCAGCAGACTTGTGAGGCAGGTTGAAAAATGCCTTTGTGGGAAGGTAGGACTGTATTATTTACTCCATTTTTCAGGTTATGATACACATCCAGAAATGGGCAGAGGATTTGTTTGTACTGGTGGTGGGGAGGGACTCTGCCTTTGGAATTTTCATTTGGCCTGGTTGTTTTTATTCTTCTCTGTTCCTGTACTAATGTTCAAGAGCAGGAAGAGAGGGAAGAACTGGAAAAAGGCTACAGCGTTCCTTAGTTTACAAACCAGGAAGTAAACTATCATTAATGATCAGAAAGATGAAGATTTCAACCGAGAAAGGCCCAAAAATATTAATTCTATGAGACATGACTGTTGTTAAATTCAGGCAGCAGAGCCCTTTTTTCCATCTTCCTCCACCCCCAATGATAAGACTTACACCATACTTTCATATTCTATCCCTTGGTATCACCCCTGCAAAGGCAGAGGATGAAAATTTGCTTTACATCTCCCCCTTCCAAACCAGCTCTAAGCTCTTGTGGGGTAAACTGGGCATGGACTGGGGAGACCCTTTTTGCTCCATCTGTGCTGCAGGTGCTCCTGTGCTAGTCCAACATTTCAGCGTGGGGGGATGCAAAAGGGGAGCTTTCTTTTTAAAAGTCTAATGGCAATTTCAGGTGTTAAGAAAACCTGCCTCTATCTTCATTGTTACATCTTGCAAAGTGTTTTTGAGGTTGTTCCTTCGTCAAATCACAAACTATGAAACCATGTGTTTTGCTGGCAACATTTGTTTTTCTCGTAGTCTAAGCAATTTCCTATGGAAGTAGCAATGTTAGGGCTTGGGTTCGTTTCACAGAAAATTGAACTATTTGGAAACAGAATTCTGGGTTTTCTCACAGAATTTTTCCTTTTAGGAAGCTCAAATTAATAATACAGTTTCTGGCATAGCTGTGTGTAATCACATGCCTTATCTTAGGCACGTGGAGGTATTTGTGCCAAATGCTATGAATCATCTTCTTAGCCATTTCCAATCATGATCTGAGGTTTCACAAGACTTATAAAGGCAATTCATGTTTAGGCATCACCTCAACCTCAAGGTTCTGCTCTTGGCTTACAGTGTGCTTTTTACAGTGGATTACTTCCTGCGGGACCATTCCCTGAGCTAGGATTGCCATCCATGCTGAATTTCTGGAATCACTCGTGCTTTGATATCTCTCACTCTCAATTTGATGCACAGCTACTGCCTTACAGTTCATGACAGCAAGGGGATGAAGCAGGGGCTTGCAGCAGAAGGTTGTATGGATGTGTCTCTCTTCCAGCCACATACCAGTTGCTTCCTTCATGCCCTTTGATCCATTGGGATTGTCACTCTGAGATGTGATGCTGCCTTTATTGTTGGGAAAAGTAGACTAAGAAAGGAAGGGGCACCAACACAGTAGGTCTTTATAAACACCCTTTTTTCCCCCTTACTTGTGGCTGTGTAGAGTTTTGCAGCTTCTTATTTCTTACGCCAGTAAGATTTAAATGATAATTAAAAAGTACAGCGTTTGTATTCCTGAGCATTCTGTGACAACCCAGACTAAAACCCAAAGAAAAATGAAGGATGATGGCAGGTTTGGTGGGAAAGGATTGTTAACTTGAATCAAGTGTGATAAACGTGAAGAGGGACAGCTACGTTATTCTATCAGTTCTGGTGTCTGTGCAAAGCTAAGGGCTTGGATATTCTGTAGCTCATAGCCTTTATGAAGTGCCAGTGAACCAAAAGACAAATTGCTGCATGACGCCAGTGCTTTCTAATAGTGTGTGCCTTGAAAAATGGCACTGAACGAGCTCCTATTTTCAATTAACTCTCTAAGTGAAAAGATAAATGGAGACAGAAGAATCACCACTCCATTATCTATTCACCTGTTCACTGGAGATTAATTTTCAAATAGGCTTAGGAGTATTGACTATAACATAAAACCCAGATGTAAACACAGGAGAAATTAGGGGCTAGGCAATCTTTCACACTCCATTTATCGTCCTGCACTGCATTTAAAACTCAGTCACAGAAACTAGACCCTCTAAGATTTTGAGGAAATAGAACTTTTTCTTCCCCCCACCCACCCCAGAAACAGATTCCCCATTAGTTTTCATATCTGCAGTGTCCTTCACCTACTGAAACAAAACTACTTTTGCCTTCTGAAGAGTGTGTGATTTAGTTAGCCTGTAGAAAACACAGCTAAGTATATTTCTGAGCAAGTATACCCCATTTTAGGGATGGAGCAGTTACTTGGCCTTTTGCCTGTTGGCATATCCCTGAACAAATATTGAAAAAGAAAGCATATATATAAAAGAAAGAGGAAGGCTGTTGCTAGAAATTTCAAAAATACTTATGTAGAAGTAACATAGATGCTAGTGCAGGGAAAGCTGACACTGTATGGAGGAGAGGAAAAATGCATGGTCATGTGGAGAGGTGGTAAATGTAAAAGCACAGCCAGGAGCCTCTGTTTTGGAAGGGAGGTGGGAAAAGCCCTCATTGAACCTGCCCTGCATATCCTGGCAGGACAGCTGAGATCCAGGCAAACAAAGGCAAAGTTCTCTTCTGGCCATGGACACAGGGCTTTCCTGGGACTGTGAGTGTTTGAAGGGGATGTTTGTAGCTGCTCAATGCCACCTTTAAAATGAACTTTGGCTCTCAGTCCTTAAGCAGCAAAATTCAGTCACCTCTGCCTTTTGGTCAGCTTTTTCTCAAGTGACAATCAGCAAGACTACAAAATAAAGGTGTGTAAATTAATAGTGTGCTTCTGGAGAGGAGTTCTTGAGCTACATATTGTAATTCTATCTGTCTTCATTCACTTCTGTGCAGAGATGTCAAAAGTGTGAGCAGGAAATGGAAACACAGTGCTCCCGAGCTTTTGCTTTTCTTCTTCCCCTTTTTGGACAGCAGGAGCTCTAGCTGCTCTATATTCCAGGCCTTTTCTGCTGGGAAAAAAGGAATGGACACACCATGGAAGGGGGTGTGCAACCTCTTAGCCATTGCCAGACAACAAAGCATCAGAAATAGATACAACACCCAAGGAGGCCTGGGCACCTGATGCTCTTTGCCAGCTGTGCAGCTTTAGTGAGACTCTTTGGATCTCCATAATGTTTAGACTTGCAGATACCCCAAGAGCTTTCTTTACAAAACCAAGTTGTATAAATTCGGTGTTGCTGTGTCTGCAGAACTCACTGTGAACATCACACAGTAGTTTCCACCTTATTAGAATGGGTTAAATGTTAGGTTACAGTATTGAAAGTGAAGGTAAAAGTAAGAGTATTTCTAATAAAGAAACGAAAATGCAAACTATAGCTGATGTAATTTCCTTGCTGCCATTTCATACTGGTCTCCTGAGGAAACAAAAGGCCTAAGAGGTCTGGCAGTTGTCCCCTAATCACTTTTAAGCTCATGGCTCAGAAGCCACTAGCCTTGAGGAGCAATGGGAGGGAAATTTTTCCAGGCAGGCTTTGTGCCATGTTTGTCCTGCAGTGAGAGGAAGTCCACAGCTTCTGTTTGTTTCCAGTACAACAGTCAAATTTTCCCAGAGAAGCTGTGGATGGCCCATTTTTGGAAGTGTTCAAGGCCAGGCTGGACAGGGCTCAGATCAGTCTGGTATCTCTGACCATAGCAGGGGGGTTGGACTAGATGATCATCAAAGGTTCAACCTGACTCCAACTGTTCTTTTCTCCTAATCTGACAGTATTTTTGGCCCTTTTTTACCCACTCTCCCAGAGCTGGTAGGAACCTAAAGGATGTGGAAAGCCAAAGGGTTTCAGTCATTTTCTCTCAGCTGGACACCAGTGCCACCAATGTTCCACAAGTGTCAGAAGTGATGAGCCTGCTTCTTAAGGATTTGAGCCCTTTGCCTATCCTCTTGCTGAGAGAGCTGTGACACAAAGGATTAAGGCTAAAACTGTGCATGCCTTGCCTGAGCAGCTGGATGTCACTAGATTAGAATACATGACTGAGCTCTGTTTGCCTTCTGCACTGGCACCTAAATTTGGGGGCATTTCCTTTATTCAGCTGCCAGTTTTCACAAAACTTGTGAAAACATCTTTTTTTTTGGTATGTTTTTTCCCTTTACACCAAATGTGCCAAAGCTGTGAGGCGACGTTTGGCGTCAGTGAGGAGAAATTTCACTGGCTGTTCAGCTGTCATCCTGGATTTGTAAGGCCAAACTGTGCTTGGCCACAGTTACCTGTAATCACATAAATGAGCCTATCTAAACCTTATTAAATATATTTTGTACAACCTCAAGAGCTAAACAAATTTCTAGTTAAATAATAATTAAGATGCTGCATAGGGCAACCTAGGCCAGTGTTAATGCTCTGAATGAGGTTTTAAGTGATAAGGGGATAAGGATGCTTGGTGTGCACACAGCCTATAGCAACCTGATCTAAAACTCTGGGAAATGTTCTCACTGCAGTTGTTGTCCTGGAATTATGTGCCCAAAAGGGAAGGATTGGTGTTTATTACACATGTTAAAAACATGATTTCTTTGAACCCCAGGGATCTGAGTTCAAAGTTTTTGGTCAGTGTTTGTAGCTCTGTTCACACCTCTGTTTGTCTCTGCACTTAGGAGGTGGTTGTATTTTAGCAGAGTGGATGTGTTATTTCTCACATACTGTGTTTCTGCTAAAAGGGCTGTTTTCTGTGTGAGATGGAGTAAAATGGGCCATATAAACATAGGAGACAGCTTTAACCCAAGAAACACTGTAGTTTAGAGCCTGTACTGCACTCCACGATTAGGCCTTTGAGGGACTTGGGAGTGAAACTGAATTCCTCAAAGCTAGTGTGGATGGGATGGGTCGAAAAGGGAATAAAGGGAGAGAAGCACATGGTGAAGAGGTGACCTGCTGTCTTGTACAAGCTACAGACTCTGAGAGGCAGAGGACATCCTGGATGGTCACCTGAGGCTGACAGAGAGGTAGGGAGCTCACAGTGCAGATCTCATTTTGGCCAGCCAGAAGAATTACAGTTTCTGTAACATCCTTGCTATGGAAACAGCCCCAGATCTGTCAAGTTATTGGAGAAAGACCTGGTCCTCAGAGATCATAGACTCACAGAATCAGAATGTTAAGGGATGGGAGGGACCTTAAAGATCATCTAGTCACAACCCCCCTGCAGTGTGCAGGGACACCTCCCACTATCCCAGGTTGCTCAAGGCCTTATCCAACCCAGCCTTGAACTCTGACAGGGTTGGGGCAGCCACAGCTTGTCTGGGCATCCTGTCCAGGTGCATCAGGGCTGCCACTGGGAGCAGTACCAATGTCACTGGGAGAGCCTCTGCTCAATTCTGACCCTTTTCCATCAATTTTGCTTGCACCTGGGGCTGGGGTGTGCCTGCTTTTGGCCAGCAAGCTGCACCGGTGGCTGTGCTGGCTAGAGTGGGGTTCTGAGGGCTTGCTGTCTTCATGCCTCAGCACAGTGCCTGACAGGGCAGGGCTTCCCTCCTTGCATGCTGCTGTGCAAATAGGGGTGTGGGGGGTGTTTTCTCCCTTCCCCTGGAGCACCTGGCCCTGGTCACTGTGTGGGACAGGCTGCTGGGCGGGTGAGGCACCGCGCTGCTCCAGCGCTGCAATGCCGACCTTGCTGTCTCCCTGGTGGGCTGGAGTCCTGTGATATCTTTCCAGCTGGGAACATGCCCAGGACAGAGTTTTAGCACCATCCGCCACTTGAGCTGTTTGCAGCCTCGGTGTAGCATTACCAAAAATAAGGCTGTTTGAATGAAACAAGTGTTGGGAAACGAGCTGTCTCTCTCCCGCCCCCTTTATCTCTCCCCTCCGAGGGTGGCCGAGTGTGCAAGAGTGGAGGGAGGAGAGGAGCCTGGTGAGGGCTGACCAGGCACAAACTCTCCCTCTTTTTCCTCCTGTTCCTTCTCAGGGAAGCAAAAATCCTTACACCTCACAGAACAAGCTCTCTAAAAAAACCTGATTTCCTGATTTCCTCTGCCAAAAGGAGCTCTCAGGATCAGGTTCCCATCCCTTAACCCATCACCCGACACATTGAAAGAGAAGGGAATCAGGAGCCAAACACAACATTAATCAGATTAGGACCTTTCTTGGGACACCTTTGTTTTTACTTTGGTTTCCCCGTTTCAGTTACTTACCTCATCTCTCCTGAACGCCAGGGGCGGTATCCCAGACAATGGCCTGTAACATCCTTTTCACAGCGTAGATTTTCTAGTCTCCAGCCCAAATGTTTACTCCTAGGTCTGGCTAGTCCCCAGCTGAAGCAGTTAGTCCGTTGGCTGGACATCTCTTTGTACAGTTCATGCTTTCATCAGGGGCTGCAGTGAGCCTGCACTGTCAAGGGAGACAGCAGGTTTTTTTTATTCTATTTTCACATTATGAACTCTGAAACAGCTCAGCTGGGACAAGTTAAGTCTTTGAGGCATGTGCATTGCTGCAGAAGTGTCAAGGAAGATTAAAAACAGGCACAGAAGTATGATTGCTAGACTAACCCCCAGAAAATGCTAGAGGGGAGCTTTTTGTCTCGGTGCAAGGTAGATGGAGGTTAAAAACTCTGAGCAAAAGACCACCTTCATCTGCTGCCTTTTCATTTCTACATTGTGTCTTTAGGTTACAGGCTGGTTATTCATGCTTGGTAGTAAAAGTCAGAAGCCAATTTTTGCCTGTAACAGGGAAAAAAGGAAGAGCATTCAGCCAACTGTCCAGGATAGAAAACACCACGGCAGTGGTGGTGCCATCAGTTTATTAGTGCAGGTATGTGATGGAAACACTGCTGTCCCTGGGTTCCCTGTCTGGCTGAGCAGCAGAGGTGGATGAAAAGTGACATCAGCACCATTTGGTTAAGAGAGGATGGGCAGGAGAAGGGAGCAGTGGGAGGCTGGACCAGCCTGCTGGCACTTGAGTGTATTGAGGCAGAGGCAAAGCGGGGAGTGTTTCACATCATGAGCAACGAGGAGTCAAAGGCTGGGTTAGAGGATACGCAAAAGGAAAGTTTAGTCTCGCTCTCAGGAAAGATGTTCCGTCAGCTGTTGTATTGTTGACGGCTTTCCCAGGGGAAATCATAAGGATGGGATTTTTTAAAACCAAATGGGGCAAAGAACGAGAAAATTCACAGTCAAAACCAGTCCTAAACCAGCTCCTGCATGAACAACTGAGGTCCCTTCCCTTTTTTATTGACCTCTGTTGTTCCTGCTCCCCAGCTAATTCCTCCCTTTAACCTGTTTATAAAAGCAGCCACGGTGTCTCAGATGCCTGTGGACATGACATGTTGGCTCCTGCTTGTCCCTCTTCCCCTCTGCTCTGTGCTCTCCATTCTCCTTCCTTCCCTTGCTCTCTCATCCGCTCCCACCCTGCTGCCTGCCACCAGAGTCCAAACTTCTGGGGACCTCCTGCTTCTGCTTTCATCTCTCCCCCAGGTTTCTGTGAATTTCTTACTGCGGAGGACTGCAGTGTTCCCAGTCATGGGTCACTGGCCAGGAGACAGAATTTTTCATCCCTACAGCTCCATGCACCTGGCTAGGAGCAGGGGAGGCTGTGATCCATATTTTGCTTATATGAAGAAGCTGAGAGGCAGCCAAGAGAAGAGGTTTACTTGAAGTGGGACACAGGAATGGGCTGACTCAGTTCTCTGGTATCCCATCCCAAATCCTTTCCACTGGCTCGTGGTTCCCGCACTCCTGCCTGACCTATTCGTCAGGAAAGCCTGTATTGTGAGAGCACTCCCAGCATGTTAGGCAGTACAGAGGAAAAAACATGATAGAGAGGGAGATTAGACTTAGGTGTGAGGCTGGAAACTTCCCTCTGGATCAGGAATTGAAACCATTTTTGGCATTTCTTTCAACAAGAGACATGGCACTAAACAATAAACAATAAACAAGGCACAAGTAGCATTATTTACCAATTAAGGAAGTCGGAAGTCTCCATAAAACATTCCCCACATTTGAAGTAATCATGTTTTTCAATTGAATATTTTTTAAAAAAATAAAAAATTGGCACACAGCATCTTTCCTGAAATCTAGGCTAGAGGCACATATTTATTTGCAGTAGCAGCACAGACCGTACTGAATGTAACTAGGTGAGAATGCTAAACACACCCAGTTTCCTTGCTGGCCTCTGAAAACAGGGATAAATTCTTCTGCAGACAAAAGACAGATGGTGTGGGCATTGCTGAGATCCTGGCTTCCCAGAATCAGGAGGCTGTGCAAATCCGGAGGTTCAGAGTGTGAAAGATTGTCAATTAATTATTATCTTTGTTGGGATGTTGTCATGCTCTGCCAGCGGTGCTGAGGTCTGGCAGAAAGCTCAGCCCTATGGCTGGGCAGGGTATTTCTGGGATGGTCTTAATTTATCCTCCCTGGATGACTCATGTGCTATTTCTTGTGCAGAGGAAGAGCAGTCGGGCTGTTGTTGCCACAGAAGTAGGGGATGCTAAAAACGATCAGAAAGCAGGATCTTTGACAGCTCTTGTCTTCTGGAGCATTTGACTGCACTGTCAGAGCATGAATCAAGCAGCACGAAGGTGGTGAATAGGAGCAGGTGGTTAAAAGTGAAGCTGAATCAGTGGAAGGATGACTGATGGCCAGGCTGGGGAAGAAAGCAAACTGAAGATGGGCAGTGAAAGCAGAAACACAGAGGGAGAGTGGGAATAGAGCTGGGAGGTCTGGTTGTCTTGCTGGGAAACAGAGATGAGAGATCTACTTTAGCTAACTGGGAAAAAATGGCCTGGAAGAGGGAACCAGAAATACAGAAGAGATAAAACAGGACAACACTGGGAGGAGCTTATGTGCAATGGTTTGCAAGAAATACTTGTCCAAGGAGTACAGCCCCCTCAAACCTTGAAGGGAACCAGAGTTTGCTGTTCTCCTCCAGCTGACAAGTCTCAGTGAAACCTGAGGGCAGCATGTCCTATCTGTCTGTGGTACAGGGGCAACTTTCTGGCTACCTGATGCTTAGTTCAGGTGACAGAAGTGTCCTGGGCATCGGGAAACTGTTTTACTATGAGGGTGACTGAGCACTGGCACAGGTGGCCGAGAAGGGTTGTAGAGTCTCCCTTCTTGGAAACACACAAAAGTCATCTGGGCATGGTCCTGGGCAACTGGCCCTAAGTGGTTCTGCTTGAGCAAGGGTGGCTGCACCAGAAGATCTCCAGAGACGCCTTCGGACCTCAAGTAGTCTGTGACTCTGTGGTTCCTGAGGCTGTCTCATCTTCACACACTCCCCTCCTGCCTCTCTCTACAGCATGAACTGTTACACCAGCTGACCTCTCCTCCTTCCTATAGCTGGATTTGGCAGGCTGAGGTACTTGAGAGGCCTCGAGTGTTGAGGAAGACTCTCGAGAGGTCTGTAGTACAGATGGTTGAGCAAGTGCATGTGTATGATTCTAGTTGTTTCTTTGTGTGGTCAGCAGTGTTTCTGGAAGGGCTTGTTTTACTTCTGTGCTCATAGATAAAATAGCATCCAATCCTGGTAAGGGGTATATCTGGAAACACATTAATCATGGCAGCCAGATGGCCAATTTCAGTGACTCACAAGGGCTTCCCAAAAGGCTTCTTAGTGCACATCATGTGACATAAATATTCCTTTGATCCTCTCAGAAACTGTATTGTGATTTCTCCCTTGTTTGATTTGAAAAGAGCATTTGTCCCATTTCTCAGCTAGTTCAGGCTTTTGCTGCTCCTGATTTTACCGCATATTAGAATGCTGAAAATTTACACGTGGCTCCCAAAATTTGCACAGATTACAGGATGGGGAGGAGGTGGGAGAAGGAAATACATCCTTTCACCACTTCTTCTAATGCTGGAGGCTTCTTTCCAGTAAAAACATGGCATTGTCAGGTTTACTTATCTCAGGGATCTTAAACGTGTTGTGTGTGCTTCAACAGCCTGCAGGCAAGAGACCTCACTCTGCTGTGCTGGAGGGAGGCTGCTGATATTCTTGGAGCCTGATGACTGTTGCTCCACTTGAGAGCTTTTACAGCACCAAAACATTGGCTCATTTGCCACCTGCTCCCTCCCAGCCTCTAAAGGAGGGCTGTGGGCTACTGCTGTGCATCAGTTGTGTGCAACGTGACTGCTGTGGCACATCACTGTTGTTTTCTTAGTTCTTTCTGTCGGTGTCCTGAAAGCTTTTCATTACTCATCCTGGAGGGGGGAGAAACCTCAACCCTCTCTCTTCACATTCTCATGGCGAATTTTCCAGCCTGACTTTTTTTTTAAGATGCAAGCTTTGGATCCACACATGAATTTTTTTGCAGTCGTGAACAACCAGGTCAGGAAACCATGGTTTGTAAAAAAATGGGTCATTTGGGCTTCCAGGTTTGTGGCTCACTTCATTTTGCTGCCAGACTGCATAGCACTGTCTTGGCTCTGCCATGTGAGCCACGACTGCTCAGCACTTCTGGACATTTGGGCCATTTACTGGTAGGGGATTGAGAAACAGATTTAGATTCCTGATTCTAGCTCTCTAGAGAAGGTATCTTTGGTTTTTGTGCAGGACGCCTAACACCGAACAGTCCCTGCTATTTTTAACAAAATCGTAAGAATAGGTTAAAAACCTGGAGGCCCCTTTGAGGTTCTTTGGAAAATCCAGGGGCTATAAACTGAATTTTTATCTTTCTCAAAGGGATCCTTAAGTATTTTTTGCACTAAACTGTGGAAGATTAATCTCCAAGCTATTCTGCATATAATTCCCTAAGGGAGTCTGGGCTTGACAGGGCATTTTTAACCAAAGAACACCACTTTCCCTCCCAGACCATTTTGCTGGATGAGGAGATGTGCAAGGATAGAGACACCCAGCAGGTCCTAAACTCTGCCCAGATCCTTTTTCATCTCCAGAGTGGGCTGATTCCAGGCCTTTACAGGTGGCTGCTCATGAGAAATATTAAGTGTAGTGCGTAAGGGGAGGTTGGGGTGGGCAAATGGGGCCCCTGATATCCCTGGCTCAGTAGGGTATGGATATCCAGCTTAGTCAGGCTCCCTTGGATAGTCCTGGCCAGGAAGCAGCTGGAGACCCTCAGCCATACAAGGTCCTGTTTGCACTTGCTGTGATATGAGTCTAATCTGGTCATTGATGCCATCAGTGCTGTGGCCATCCCACAAGGGGGTCAGCTCACACTGGAGATCTGGCACTTGGCTGCCATGGCCCTTGGAGGTGGCTTGGTTTCCCACAGAGACTTCCAGAGAGGTGCTGGGGAATCAACACCACGGTTTGGAGTGGGCACAGGTCTGGGATCAAGCAAAGAAAGCAGAAGCACATCTCAAACTTGGGCATTACAACACAGAGGTTCAACTCTAGAGCCATAACTAAGGGGGACTTTGTTCTTCTTGTTGCTGTGGTGATCCTGTTTTTTGACTGAAGGTACTCTGTGTCTCTTCCTTATGTGTCAGTCTTCAGCCCCCCTGTCTGGGATCTCCCCTGGCTTGATCTTTGCTTCACAAACACCATATTCAAAGCTGCTGAGGTCTCAAAATAAACCACGAAAGGAAGGAGCTAATTTGCTATGGGGTTTTGGTTATCTCAGAATAGGTCAGCACTGCTGACCACCACCCATTTCCAGGTTTCCCCCCACATTGCCAGTTTCTCTCTTCTCTGCATCCCCTCCACAATTTTCTCATACTTTATGTCCTGCCTGGCCACCCTTCAGTCACCAAGTCCTGTGCAGGTGGTGTCACCCCATTCTGGCAGCGGGACAGAAGCTGGGTAGGAGTGCATCAGGGGCCAGGAGGATGCTGAGACCTGGTGCTGCTTGTTCAGACAGTCCACGGGGCAGCAGTGGGTTAGGGGAGCCAAGCTCTACCTGTTTTCATGCCTGTGTTCCCCTTGCACTGGGCTGTGTTTGGGGTGTGGAAGCCGCATAGCTGTGTTCCCACTGTGCTCCTGGGACATCTGGCTTGGCCTGGTATCAGCTCATGGAATCCCTGCAGACCACTGCAGGGATGTCTGTGTCCTTTTGTTTTTTCCTTTCCCTCTCCCTGGACATTTGCAGGTCACATAGGCTTGGTACATCATGGCTTTCCTTGTTTCAGGCTTTTGTTTCGGGAAAGATTTCACAAAGTGGCCCAGCTCCTGCCTTTGTCCCCTCTTTGGGGGACATGTACTCTTTGTAATGGGAGGATGGTGGCCCCACCATGGAGGTGTTTCCCTCCAGCATCACCATTTCCCCACATCATCCCCACCATTCTCTCTCATTGCCCATATGATTCAGTGGGGACTGGGAGGAAGGTGCTCATTGTCTCTGAAAATGGGGCGTGTTGTGAGCAGAGAGAGGGAAAGAAAACCACCAGTACTGACCTCCTCGCCCTGCTAAGCCATAGCACCACCAAATAATCAGCAGGAAAGTCCCCATTAAACTCTTGGGATCACGCAAGGATTTGTGTAGTTGGTGCAGGAAGTAAAAGGCAGAAGAGCATGTCTCAGCAGGAGACCTGGCTAGTGTGATGTAAGGACAGAACAAAAAGGAAACCCAGCCCTCCCTGGTTTTTCCTTAGAAATATGCCCATGAGTGAAAGCCTGTCATCCCCATGGCACAGCTTTTTTGCTGGGGGTGAATTCCTTTATCCTCCTGTGAGGTGGGTGCTTTGCAGTCATTGGAGCACACTTGTGTTTCCAAACCAAGCCTCTCATGTGAGACTCTGACATCCTTCACTGAACACACAGGAAAAAAAGATCCCCTTTCTTCTCACTGCCTAAGACCAGATAGGGCAGGGGTGGAAGGAGAGGTAATTCAATACCCCAATTCAACAAGTTTTTTTTTAAGTCATAAGGTATCTAAAGGCTATTTCTAAAATTCATATTTCCACATCCCTGCATGTGTGCCTTTGCCCAGTCCTGGCTCCCCTGTGACCTGCTGGGCAGTTGTGCCTGTGTCCCTCTCTGTGCCCCACATACACTGAGGGCATCTCCCCAAGTTCTGGGTCAGAACCCTTTCCACTTGTGGGTAACTGCTCTAGGACAGGCTGGAGCCTCAGAAGGAAAGAAGGAAGATAGTATCAAAGCCTGGAAGGAAAGCTAATTTTCCATTTAAAGCCATCTTCAGTCTGGAATTGTATTTAGTGTCTTATTAAATGACACTACTGAGTACTATTCTAGCACAGAGCTGCTTAGAAATAGCTTTAAAGAAAAAAAACAGGAGAATGAGTTACAGAGCCCAAGGTACAGATGTTCAGCCAGCAGAAATCATCTTTCTGACATGGGAGTCCATTGAATTGAACTCTTTTACAGCTGCTGATCTCTGAACATCTAAATTGATTTGCACAGAATTAAATAACAACAATAAATTAGAATACTTAAACAGATAGCTGGCTATCCTTTAATTACTGTTAGAAATCTGTGGTGAGCTAGAACAAGACCCCGTCACCTGAAATTGGTATCATGGCTGTGAATGCCAGTGAGAAGCCCGTGGAGGAAGCCACTGTGGACTATATTCCCTCAGTTCTAAAGAAAAGGGACCAGATTTGACAACTGCAGTGCTGGAGGCAGCGATTTGTAGGTGCTAAGTGAACACGCTCTTCATCCTGGCACAAAAAGCAACGGCTTGGGCATGTCTGCCACTGCAGCAGCAAGGACAAGGCTGGGTTTGGTATGTGCTATGGAAAAAGCTTTTGCTAAATGCAGGAAAAGCAGGGAGGAGGAATCTGTTAGCTCCTGGAGGATGAGTTTGCATGACAGAGGTGGGGTTAGGGTGGGCAGCAGCAACGGAGAGCAGAGGAAGAGGTGAGTAAAGACAGGATGGGTTTGGAGGAAGGAAAATGCATTTGGTCTTGGCTGTATTAACCCTGATTTGTCAAGGAGAAGCATATGAAGGATAGACAGAGACAGGGGGCTGGCACTAAGAGATGGAGGTGGGATGGGGAGGCCTGTGCATCTGTGGTCCATCAGCTCCAGGGGTGCAGCTAAAGCTGGGAGAGGGTGATCCTGAGGGACAGTGAGGCTCCAGGGCAGGGCCGTGCTCCTCCAGCTCCCCTTTCTGCCCTTGTGTCCATCTCCTCCAGCCCAGTGAATCACTCCTGGTGCCCCCTCTGCAGCCTTTGGCTTGGTTTCCATCACCTCTGTCACTGGCCATCCCACCATCTGGAATGGAGGTGTTTTCCCAGCAGGTCTGATGCTTTTCAGGGCGCTCTGCTTCCACACGGGGGTTCAGATCCTGGAATTGTCTAATTACTGGGGAGTGTCAGGAGCACAGATCCCTTTGAGGGTGCTGGGTCTCCCCTTCTGGGTATGCTGTGGGTACAGGGGAACAGTCTAGAGCAGCCTGAGTGATTTGTTCAAAACCTCTCCCAGTCTGAAATTGAATTAGTGGGAGATCTGTGCTTTGTTTTGGTTCTTAAGTAGAAGCAGCTGGGTTGAAGGGCTGCGGAGGGGGAATAAAAAGAAGCTACTAAATCAGCCTTACTTTTGGGCAACTGCTTGGAGATCTCCCCACAGGGCTGGGTTCCTGCTTCCCATACTCATCTACTGCCATGTCTTCCTGGGGTTTTTCTTTTTCAGTTTGAGAATGTGGGTCATTGATAGAGCAGAAGTTACAGCATGCTGGAATATGTAGGTCAGGAAAACTGTACTGAGAAAAGGAAAAAAAAAAAAATTTACAACTGCTTCCAGCAGGAAAAGGCCACACTGGGATTTGTGCTTTTGAATGGGATATCCTCTCCTGATCCAAGTGCCCTGGCTGAAATGCCCAGCAGCTTGTGGCCAAGAATAACAGGAAGATCAGAGAAGGGGGAGGGGGGAAAAGGGGAAGGCAGGGGGTCTGACCAGCTCATATGACCCTCCATTAGAGACTTATAAAAAGGGCTGGTACGAGCTCATTTTTCATGAGTTTTAATCCCTCCTGCTTATGATGCTGAGCCAAGGGCTTTCTGGAGAATCTGAGTCACAAGGCTTGCAGCTGGAAAGAGAGGATTGATAGCAGTGGCTCAGCAGGCACAACCACGTCTGGAGAGCTGGGAGGGGAGAAGCAAAGCCACCGGTTTTCAACACCACCACAGATGTCTTTGAAGGAATGGAGGAAAAGTGGGAGGAACACACCAAAAATATTAGGAAGGGGAAGACAGCAGTAGTCCTTATGTCACTGTTTCTGCTGCTCTCAGGAGCTCCCGGAGCAGAGGATTTTTACAAAGAGTGTTGTGCATGTGTGCGTGCATGCAGGAGAAGCTGGAGTTGTGATTTCACAGTAGGCTTAGCCAGAGGCATGTTTGGAAGCAAGGAGATGTCTTATGAAGTTTGGTGTCCCAGCTTGTATTTGTCTGTCTTTGGTTTTACTTAGAAATTGATGTCAAAGTTTTTGGGTTGTTGTTTGGGTTTTTTTCCATGGAGAGAGGGTTTTTTGCTGGAGCTTGACTGACTGGAGTCCTGTCCCCTGTGCTGCCAAGTCTGATATCTGAGCAGGAGAAGGGAGGAGCAAGGAGAGATGCTTTTGCCCTGGCTCAGCCTCAGCACATTCCCTCACGGTATGGGCTGGGCTTCCTTTAGGCAGGAGAGCATTAAAGCTGTTTGGAATGAAACACAAGGCGCTTTCCCAGTTCCAGTTGGGGTTTCGTGTCTTTCAGTCAGTATTTCATTAACGTGTTCCATAGCAGATGCTGATGAGGGACACGAGGTGCCTTCTGTCCTGTTACATCTCACTGCCTGCTCTTTCTGTCTGACAGTCCCAAATCTTATTTTCTACTATCCTTTTCCCAGGATAGGTGGCAAGCAAAGGCCACTGTAATAGTTAAGTCTTGTTAACTCTAACAGGAGTTGCCCGCGTGAATGACTTTACTATGGGAGTGGGAAGAACATCCCCTTGGGTGTTAACCAGAACATGTCTCTCCTCAATCCTCACTGCAGACTGATGTGTACAGCTGGTGCTCTTCTAATTCATTTTTAGTTATGAAATCTGATGAGGGGTATCTCACAGTGTGCTGGCAAAGGGCATTTACACAACGGCAGAGCCCTTTCTAGAGCCCTCTCTGCGGTGAGCATTGCTTACAGTGAATGAGTCCCTGACGGGTGGGGCACTTAGCTTCCCTGGCCATGGTGGCATTACTGTCACCTGAGCAAAGGAATATACCCAGACAAAAACAGTCTGCAGCTCTGTTCAGACATTCTCTGGTTGAATCACTCTTTTCTGCCCTTTGAAGGAATTTCAGTTCATATGGAGGAAGGAATTTCACTGTGCCATCAGAGCTGGTTAAATAAGGCAAACTCCAATCTGCAGCCTGCCTTCATTTCTCTGCAGGACCTGGGAATGCCTGTGGGTATTTCCTGCACCCTGCTATCCAGGCAAAGGGTGCCTGGGTCGGGAGGGGCTGCTGCCTCCTCTAGCAGGTCTGGGGACTGGGACACTCCAAGGGTCTGTGCTGCAGTGCAGGCACAGTCCTAACTCTGGACTATGCACAGCAGTCCCTTGGCTCTTCCCACAAACCTGGATCCTGCTCCTCATCTCCTTTCTATGCCATACCATCACAGCTGACATCTCCAAAGCATCCCGTCCTACAACTCAGCTGTGGTGCTCTTCTCATGCCAGACCTTCATACCCATCCACACCATACCACCACCATCACCTTCACCAGAGCTTCCCCTGTAACACTCCCAGCTCTGCCCTGTGGGCTGGCATGTTTGATCTCCTTCCTACTCTATTTTGCCAGTCTTGGAGCTTTTAAACAGCTCAGTTATCCCACTAAACATCCTGAATGAGCAGGCTGGTTCCTTTGCCCCTGGTTCAAAGGCAGCTGTGGCTGTGGTGCTCACTGACAGATGTTTTGGACCATCAAATATCAAGTCTCAAGAGCTCAAACAGAGCCTTTTCTCCTAGTTGCATCCCTACCTAATTAAATCCCTTTAAAATGTGGACCCAAGTCCCTTCTGAAAGTGGGACATAGGCTCCTAAATCACGGAGAGATTGTTTGGAAATGTTAACTCGTGTTAGGAGTTTGTGGCTAAATGAATCTGTCCTTACATATGGACAGAGGATTTGCCTCTCAAGTCTGTTTTGCAAGTCAGGGAGGAAAATTGACCTGAAGGTAATAGACTGACAGTGGTGTAAAGCTGAGGTAAAATGGAGTGAACATCCAAGCCTGCATCAATTTCCTTTGAGTACCTGACTGTGCACAAAAAAGCATAACAAGCAGAAATAGCACGGAGAACAAAAAAATGCAGATTCTTAAACTCTGGAGAAACTAAAGGCAATATCAGGGGGAAAAAAACGCCAAATGGTATTATCTGAACATCCTAAAAATGCATTGAAATTGAAGCCATGGTCACCAGGTAGCCTGGTGGTGTGCATTTGTATATTCATCTGCAAATACCCATCTTCCAATGCTGAATGTGAGATAAAATCATACAATGATGGTGTTGCATCCAGGCTGGACTGTTGTGATACTCCAAGCACTCTACTGGCAGATCATCCTGAAAGGCCTGATTTTGAACTCTTAATTTTACCCCAGTGTCTTTTGAATTTCAGTGGAACCAATCATGTGCTTATAAATTAACCACAAACAGTGTTAAGTGTTGGCAAACTTGGAGCTGAATCATTTCCCATAAGGAATGGAACTGGTGCATGGAAAGACATTCAAACCAGAGTTAATAACAAGGAAAAGATATTTTACATCTGCTTCTTACAAAGGTGGAAGAGTCCTACAATGCAAAGCTGTGGAGAATGAAGTTGACTTGGTTTTCCTGTGTTTCATTAAATCAGACTCCTCAGTTACCTTCCAGAGCAGCAAGGAAACACTGTAAGATCTCATGGCAGAGGCTGTCTGGTGCCTCCAGCTGTGTGACACAAGCTGTGATGTGTCACTAGTGGGTAGCTGTGAATTTCACCTTCCTGGATGACTCTTCCCAGCATTATCTGTAAGTGCCATTGTCACCTGCAGTTCTCACACACAGTTTTACTGTGTGGAAATGACACCCTCATTGCACAAGTCATGTCTCTGGGGAATCTGTGCCAGCCTTTGAATGCCATGTCTGGGATCCTGTGTGCTGGACCCAACCTCACATCCTTCCAGTGTAGTGAATACTGATTTACACTACTGTAAAAGTGGGTAAAATTGGTTCACTCATCCATCTAAGGGCAGAAAATTTTAGGAAAAAATGATAACTGCAGTCAGCCTGGAAATACCATGATGCAAACTTTCCTAGCATTTATAAACTAAGTTCCTAGTTTATCAGTGAGAATGGCTCAACCTCTGTGGGTTTAAAACCAGATTCATTTAGCAGAGTTTAGCTCAGAGGTCTACTGTTTTACACCAAGTGCTGAGGTAGATGTAACAGTGGTAGCTTTCTCCAAATACCAAAGAAATTCAGGTTTGGTCAGAGTTGTGAACAAAGCTTTGGATTGCTTTGACATAAACCAGGTTAATGGAAGTGGTCTAAGCAGTGAGTCCTTCCTGGTCGCTCTCCTTCAGGCTGGAAAACATTTGGAGCTGCTCATGGATAGGTAACTGGGCTCACCTTGGGGCTGGCAGCTTTGGCATCTCTTTAACAAGCAAGTGTCCAGTAAGTCCAGTGTCTTTAACAAGTGTCCAGATATGTAGATGATACCATTGCTGTACATCTAGCTGGACAATTTGGATGACTAAATAAAGTCAGAAAAGAGGTTTGAAGTTACTCCTGCCATCCACAGGTAAGGTGTAAGTCATGTCTACTCCTGCAGACACCTTGGGAGGCTCCTCAGGAGGTGTTTGTTAGGGGGCAGAAGATGTCAAGTGAGGAGAAACTTCCCCTGTGGTTTGTGACCCTCACCAAGAGGTCAGGGGCACCAAAACAACAGCCATGAGCCAGGCCATGGGAGAGTCAAGAGAAAGCCCACTTTTCTCTAGGTTGTTTTTTTTTTTTTGTCTCTTACTACAGAGGAAAGCTCAAAATAATACATCTTCCTCAAAGCAGCAGCCCACAGGTTCCTTCACCGCCCAGCTGGGCATACCCTTCCTCTTAAAGCTCCACTGCAAATGTCTGTCAGAGAGACCTGAAATCTCAACTCTTTCATAATTGTTTTACCCAGGAATTGTTCAATGGTGGGAATATCCTGATCTTTTTTTACAATTTTTTTGACTGCCCATGCCCTTCTCTTCCTGGCTTTCTCACCTCAGGTTGCCTCTGCCCTGCAAAAGTAAAAAATTACACCCTCAACAAGGGTAACAAGGATGTAAGAAAAAGCACTAATTTTAGGCTTCTCATCCTGCAATGAGCTCAAGATTTACCCTGTAGAGAAAGTCTCTGCAAACACTCCTGGTTTTGACAACAGCAAGACAAAAGAATTCAAATTCCCTTGTCATCAGCTATCAAAAAAGATACTTCTTTCTTTCCTTCTATTTTCCCAACTCTGAAAGGAGTGAACTTGCCAAGAAGATACAGACCCTGCTGCCTGCAGTGGAACAGGGCTGCAAGGTGGGTGAGAATGGCCTGAAGCAATCTGCACGAGTTCAGCTTGCATTTCTATCCAGGGAGGTGGGGTAAAGTCTCCTTTCACATTACTGTGATGAGATTAGAGGGGATGCAAGGTGTTAATTAACAACCACTTTAAATGATTTTGATGTTTTTACTTTACAAGGCAATGATACTGAAGCTCCTTGATCTGATATGAAAATCAGATCAAAATGGACATCTATATTTCTCTGTTGGCAGACAGAATAACAAGTTGGGAGTGTAGCTGCCAGGATGATGCCTAAATGCCATGCAAACCGAATTTTGCTTGAAAGTGAGTTCAGGCTGTTACATGCATGAGATTTTTCAGAACTGTCCTGAAACAGATTAACCCAGTTTCACTGAGAGTGGGATGGCAAAGGAGCTTGGAGGAAGGTCTGGTCCATCCATGTTATGTGTAAATGCAGTAACTGGCGGCTTGTTTGGGAGTTGAAGGGAATTCTTGGTACCCATGAAGGGAGTGGTTATGTAGTAGTTCTTATTTTCAAAACAATTACCCATCCTCTCTGCACACACAATTTGTAATGTGTATTGTATTGTTTACAACTCATCACCCAAAAGGGAGCAACTCCCTGAGGAATGGAAGCAGAGGGGGAAGGTAAGAGGAGAACACTGTAAATAACTAGGTATCTTCTCATTCCCAGTGTCTGCAAGGCTAATCCTGAGCTACTTGGGGTACTTGGGGTAGGGATCCCATGACATAAGGGGGATTTTTGCTGCAGCAAAGAAAACAGAGTTCAGATCTTTCCTTTAGTGTAAATAAATATGTGGGGGAACTTCCAGAATCAGCAGAAGCAGCAGGCATTGTGGAGCTGAGCAATTTTCTCTGTTAGGAAGATAATATCTAAATGGACTAATTATAGCTCCAGTTCAGCTTACCAGGGGAATCCCCACCATTACTTTTTAGTAGCTGCTACTGTAAAGCTTCAGGATCTGAGCCATGACCTGGCTTGATAACTTACGTTTACTACAAGCCTGTCAAACTACAAATATTTCTGTTGTTGAAAAAATCCTCCTTTGCTGACCCATCCCTTCTCTGTCCTGTATTGAGAACAGTCTGCATTGGGAGCTGACTGAAGCTCAGTTTCCACGAGCACACACCTGTGGCCTCAGGATTCACAGAAGGATCACACATATACTGATGATGTTGTGCCTCCACTTGTCACACAGAAAGCCTTGAGAGCTCCTCAGGGCACTCAGACCTTCAGGCCATGTGTATGGCAACCCATTCCATGCCTCCACTGAGCTTTTCTTGCCTTCCTCAACTCCTCTCTCGAGGGTGGATCATTTTAGTGGTGGTGCCTGAGAGCTTCCAAAGTGGAGTGAGCCACCTTGCAATCACTGGACTCAGTTGATGGAGGACTCCCTGCCCTCGTTTCACTGCCAGTATTCTCCTCTCCCTCCCTCCTCCATAGCGAGGTGCGAAAGCAGGGCAAGCCATGGGACCAAAGTGCTCAGGGCTGGGTTTGGGGATGTTGTGGGGCTGCTGAAGCACCAGTTTGACCAAGAGATGATTCCAGAGTCTCACTTATGCACCGAGATGCAGCTTTCACCATGAAAGGAAGTCTCCCATGGACAGATCCTGACCTCATGGAGAGTAGGGGCTTAACTGAGGGAGGGACTGACCACCCTTTTCCGAGCCCTCCTCAGGCCCACTGATGTTTCCTCCAGAAATCCTTTGCATGGCACTTGCCTTATATCTCCTATTTCATGATCCTGTCAGTCCCCTGGGGATCCCATAGGAATAGCAATCCCAATAATAATAATAAATGCAAGCCCAGAAGAGCCTTTTGGCAAGGCACAAGTTCTCAGACCAGTCATCTCTGTTCAGGCCTTACCCTGGTGAGTGCCTCAGTCACACACAGTGCTGTACTTTGCCCCTGTTATCACCTACTTGTAGAACAGGAGCCTAAAACCTGAAGGGAGACAACAGGGCTGGCATAGGGTTCTGTATGAACTGGTTGATATGAAGTCAGTATCCATACTGGGAATTTCCACTGGCAGAGTCACTGAGGTCCCATTGCTTGGAGGGTTACATGACAGGGGCCTCTCTGCTTGTCTGCCTTCCAAAGCTGCCCTAGTGCAGTGGACAGGGGAGGCACAAATCTCTTGTGTAGACAAGAGGAAGGAAGGCATAGTTACATGAGCATTAGATCTGGAGAGTCACCGGATCATTTTGGACAAGTCACTTGGACATCTGAGTTTCTGTTCCCTGTGAGTTAATGGGTAAACAGGACTGCCCTGCCTCCCAGGAGTGTTTTCAGGATAAATATAGCAGAGATGTGTGGGTGGCACAGCACATTTACCCTGACAACATCATTAGAAAGGCCTAAAATCCACACAAACCCTGAGTGCATCACACAGTTTAACAGCTTTCTTGTATGAATTCCAAACGACCTACCAGACACCGCTTGCTTAAACTCCTTCAATAAGTCTCTTTGGTGTTTAGATGTTGGGATTTTTTTGTTGCCATTGTTGTTATTTTGGTTGTTGGGGTATTTTTTGCTTATACCTTTGAGGAGAGGGGAAGCAGCCCAGTCAGAAGCGGAGGGTGCACTTGCACTGTCTGTGTCATTGATGCAAATATTGAAGAGCCCCGGTCTTGAGCCAGAGCCCTGAGAGCCACCACTTGTCACCAGCCTCCACCTGGACACAGAGCCCTTGACCACAGCTCTCTGGCTTTGCCCATCCAGCCAATTCCTTATCCACTGAATGGTCTACCCTTCAAATCCATGTCTGTCCAGTTTGGGGATCGGGATGTCATGTGGGACCTTGTCAGAGGCCTTAGTAAGCCTTAGGTCTAAGGAGAAGTCTACTTAGGTGACACCAGCTGGTCTTCACTTGTTGAGCAGTGCAGTCACTCCCTCAGAGAGGACCACCAGACTGGTCAGGCACAGTTTGCCCTTACTGTGGATCTGCTCCATGACCTTCCCAGGCACAGAGGTGAGGCTCTGTAGTTCCCCAGGTCTTCCTTTCTGCCATCTCTGAAAATAGGAGTGGTGTTTCCCTTCTTCCATTCATAGAATCAACAGAATATGTCAAGTTGGAAGGGACCCAGCAGGATCATTGAGTCCAACTCCCAGCCCTGCACAGGACACACCAACAATCCCACCCTGTCCCTGAGAGCATTGTCCAAACACTTATTGAACTCAGACAGGCTCACTGCTGTGACCATTCCCTTGGGAGCCTGCTCAGTGCCCCACCACCCTCTGGAGGAAAAACTCCATTCACCAGGGACTTTGCCTGACTGCCATGCCTTTTCAAATGTGGTGGAGAGTGACTTGGATCCAACATAGCCAGCTCCCTGGGGGTCCTGGGATGCATGTCATCAGGCCCCATAGACTTGTGCCTGTCCAATTTCATCAGATGGTCCTGAGCCTGCTCTTTGCTTACAGAGGGAGACCATCTGGTCCCAGCAGATGATATCAGAGCAGGGTCAGCTCAAGCAGGTTGCACAGGGCCTCATCCTGTTGGGTTTGAATACTTCAAAAGGATAAAGCCTTCTGACTTTTAGGGGGGAAAGTATAAACTTTAACTCTCAAGCAAAACAAAATCAGATCACCTGAGCTACTTACACAGTGAAGCCCTATCTTTTAAATTTACATTCAGCACAAGACCACAGTGGGTAAAACAGTTTTGATATCTGACAGGAGACTACTGAGTGAGTGTAGTCTGTTAACTGACTAGGTGGGGTGAAAATCCAGGGACAGGAAAAATAAATTTTAACTTCATCCTAGACTCAGAGAGGATGGCAGGTGGGAGGGATATTGAGGTGAGCAGCATTGCTTTCTCCCTGGATACCCACCTGGGCAAAGCAGAGCTGACCCTGTTGCTTCTCCTCACTGGCAGCTCTCTCCAGGGTTGTAGTTACACAACATGTCACGAGGAGACGAAAAACAAAGTTCTTTTTATATCTCCTCACCCATCTGTACTTCCTCTTTCTGAACCAGTACTGCAAAGAAAATTATCAGAAGCATCATGTTGGCAGTATTTTTAGTAAACAGCCAGAGACTCGTGAACTTGTTCCTCCTTGTCCTTGTCCCTTTTACAGACAACAGATTGGAGAGTTTTCTGGGCAGAATCTTTTGAGGTTCTCCTATTTCTGCCTTCCAGGCAAAACAGCTGGATTGTTACAGCAGGCCTAGAGCTGACTGGAGAGGCAAGTGCTTTTGAGGTCTAAAGAATAATTCCCCCCTTGAATGGTAATACCAGGTTAGGATTCCCAGAGTTCCAGGGATTGACTTGCTGTTGGATCATGAATGGCTCTGTACACAATAGCTGGCAAAGGAAGATGATGGAAATCCACAGGGGAATACAGAAAAAGAAAATAGAAAGTATGTTTATTAATTGGGAATGTTCCCAAGGGTTTCCAAATTGTCCTAAAATAAGCAGACGCATTCCTAAGGACAGTGCAAATGTGGGTGGCAAGATCCTCCTGCTACTGTTTGGGGAGAAATGGGGAGGGAGGTAGAAAAAAATTTGAAAAGGTATTTTCATTTGGTTCCCTGTCTTGGCTGAAGCAAGGAAACCACAATCAACTTTTAACCTGCACTGTTCCAAGAGCATTTCTGCCAAGAGCTGTGTCCTCACACTGATTTGAACTTTGCCACTGGTCTGACCCTCAGCCCCACAGAAGGGAAGAGTTGGCTGGGCCAATTCTTGCCTGGTGCTTCAGGAATACAGACTGAACTGCTCCCTGTAACCTCTCTCCTCTGTTTCATAAAATCCCTTTTTTTTCACATTTTGAGCTGTCACTTCCACAGCACCTCTGGTTTTATAATGGTACCCGTGCACCCAGCCATAAAGTTCCTGATGTGGAGGGTGGTTGCTTTCCCCCACCCCACCTTTATGTGGGAAATTTTATCTTGGTGGTCTTCATTTTCCTCCCAGTCTTTTCCTTCCTGTTCTCCAAAGTTTGGATTGACACCTACTACCTGGGACAACTTCTGCAGGGCTCTGCTCCCTCTCTCATGCCAAAACACTTGCTTTATATAAAGAAATGTAGGCCTTGGGCTGGAGGAATTTATCCAGAGAAGTTGAAGGAGAACCTTGGCTTGCATCTCCTTCTAATCTACAGTTCTCCATCCATCTCCCTGTGAAGCGAAAATTTCTTGATTTTAATATGTCAGGCTACCACTTAAAAAGCCCCATTATTTCCTCTTCCTTTTGCTCCTAGTTTTTAAGGTGCATCTTCCTGTGTTTCACCAGAGAAATTCCATGTGTCTGCATGGAATTTGTTGGTTTTATTTTGCAGAGGTAGTAGGTGTTCATAAATAATGAGCATAGTCTGGGCTAAGCTAATTTTCTGTTGTTTGCTCTAATTTTTGTGTTTCGTGTTCCCTTGTTGAATTGTTTTAAATGAAGCAAAACAAACGAAAAAGTAATTACTGAGCATTTCCCCACATTTCCCAAGCTTCCTTTCTGAGTCATTGTTTGTGTGCCCTCCTTGGGAACTTAACTCTGAACTCTTCTGCTTCCTTGCTGACACGGTCTGAAATATTTTGAAATCTGCAGGATAATTTACCCAACACACATTTCTACCCTGGCCTTGCATTTGGTATCACAGTAACTTTTAAAATGTGCTACTACTCCTTGCCACTGCCTTTTTTTTTTTTTTTTAAATCCTGCAGTTTATCAGTAAACTGATTTTCCAAGCTTACATTTACCCACCAAATCACTTTAATGACTTCATGAGTATGGGGGGAGGGATTGGTGGGGGTGATTTAATTGAATAAAGATTTGTGTCCTATTTGGCTTTTATCAGATTCACTTTGAAACGATACAGATGAGATATCTTACAACATATGGGTTTTCTTTCGTTAGTCATGTTTCATTCACAGAAAAATGGATCTTGTACCAAGTAGTTCCCATTTATGTGTGCTGTAAAATTAACTGAGTAGTCACTCTACACATAAATAAAGCATGTGCCTACGACACAAATTAAAAACACCCCCAAATACTTCATGTCCTATCTTAGCATCTCTTTTTGGCATGCCTAGCCATGAAAAGCCTTTTTAAACTTATTGGATTTGCCATGTGTCTGGTAACTCTGGTTTCTCTATACAAGCCTGGATATCTAAATGTGGCCAGAGATATCCCCCAGCCCCAATGCTCCAGAGCAGGGGAAAGAAAAACAGCTCCATCTTTCCAATGGAAGCACTGGTCCTGGGCTGTGCTGATGGATACAGCAGTAGCTGAGTGGTGCTGAGCAGGGGTTGTAGGACCCTACCAGGAGCTGGTCAGTCTGATTTTCATGGATTTTCCATTTGACCCAAAGAGACAACAAGAGGTGCAAATCCCAAGAAAAATTACTAGTGTGTAATAAAAACCATTCAAGTAAATTGGTGACTCGAGTAGGCAGAGTAATGGGATAAAGGTGGAAATGTGATGTTTGTAACCATGGCCATTTGTTTCTGAGAGCATCTGTCAGAGAGAGAAGTCCAAGAGCAGCCAGTTGCCTTTACAGGCTTTGGTCAGAAGTGTTTCATTCTGGCTGAGCTGTGAAGAGCAGGGATGGGAGTAAAGGGTCAGGTAAGGGGGGATGTGAGCCCGAGGTTCTGTCTGTACCTGATAGTCGTCCCCACTGTTACCCCTGGGCTGGGCATGCTGCCTCCTTGCCTCTGGCTTGGTACCTGGATGACAGCCAGCCCTTGAAGCTGCAGCTTGCTCTGCAGCAAGAGGGACAGGGAGCTGTGCAGGAGCACTGGGCTCTGAACAACAGCGTATGAACGAGCTGAAGAGCAGCTCAGTGGGAACAGGCAGCATGGATACATTATTAGTGTCACTGTGCATAAACACAGAGTGATGCATATGGGAAAAAGCCTCCCATGGAAACAATGGGTTGAGTGCTCACTGCTGTCACGGAGGAACAGTTGTGGGCTGTAATGCAGGAACAGGGGTCAGCCGGGGTCAAAGACCTTGACTCATTTTAGAAATGAAATCTTGTCAGAAATCAGAAATCTTCACCCTGCCCCTGTGCAAATCTGTGGTGTGCCTACCTCCACGAGCAGTTCTGCTCTTCTCAGCTTGGAAAAGACTTGTGGAAATGGGAAACGTTCAGAGAAGGATGACAAATGTGATCCAAAGTATGGGATGGCTTGCCAATATGCAAGCATTAATTAGGCTTTTTCTTGGAACCTTCCCTAATTCTTCAGCTTGGAGAGGATTGATTGAAGACATCTATGATAGATGCCAATAAAATCATGAATGTCTTGGCCACTTTCTCTTCCAGGACAAAGCAAAGAGCTGTCAAGGCAACAGTTGAGAATAAACAAAGGTGAGCAGTTTTTCCCAGTTCCCAAAGGTACATGTTTCCAGTGGAATTCCTTCTGATAATCACCCTCATTTATCTGAGGTGCTGTTATTTTTTCTAAAAATCAACAAAACTGACAAAAAAGCAACAGTCTAGAGTAAAATATGACATGGAAGGGGATCTCTCAGGTCCAAGTGTCTCAACTTCCCTCAGAAAAGTTTTCTGCTGTTAGACTTATAGTCAACAAACACATTTGGTCAATTCGCATGAGTTCAGACCCAAATGAGTTCAGACTCATCGTTTCCAAATGAGGGCTTTTCATCTGCATATCCTGGCAAATGCTATTGGAAAGCAGGAGGATCTAGTGGTCTTGTAGCAACAGCCTGGTTCCCTCAGTGGATCTTTCTGATGCTCCTTACTTAGATACCCCCAGCTCCTAAAAGGGGAGATGGAAAAGGTCCAGTAGTTAAGCCTTCCTGAGGTGGGATGTCCCAAAAATGGCTGCAGCAGTTCCACAATGACACCAATGACTCTCCCAATTCCTGCCCACTGTCAACAATTGTCATTTAATTTTTTAAGCTTTCTGAAAGCAGTGTTTAGCCCACACATCCTTCAAACACAATAAGTCTACTTCGCTACAGTGGAAAGCTGGGCATATGCTCAATTGTTTTTCTTGATACAGTATTAAAGGCTTTTATTCTGAGCACAAGTGTGGATCCACTGTGCAGCCTTGTCACAAATCCGGAGCAGAAATTGTCTTTTCTTCCTCTGCAGGAAATCTAACCGATGTGAGTGTCGAATACTTACAAGTGGGGAAAGCCTGTGAGCTTGGTCCAACACCCTTAACCCCTGGCAAAGCTTTCATTTTGCAATGTGTCTTGGAAGATAAATACTCTCATAGGAGGTAGGAAGGCAAATTAAAACAGGGGTGTTAATTTGGGGTGGGTGTGACTCTTTTGAAATGGCTGAAACTGCCCTTCCTTTCACGGAGTCTGGATTTGCTGCCTTTCCCCTCCCCATGCCTGTGGAAGAGCAGGTGTCCCACTCAGCTCAGGTGGGAGCCTGGGTGTGTGTCCTCAGCTCTCAGTCCTGCCCTTACCCTGTCTTTTTACCAAGTCAAAAACAAGCCCAGAGGAATTTTAACCTGCTGTTTTTGTTCTGTTAACAAATACCAACCACAAACCTGTTTTTCTTGCTTCCTTGATGGAGAGGGAATGACAGTATATGGAGAGGGAACTTATGTTTGTGCTTGTGGAGGTCAGGAAGGCTGGAAGGGTTAAATAGGCCTGGGTTTGAAAGCAGTGAAAAAAAAGAGCATGACAGCAAAAAATATTAAAAATAAAGCCAAAACAGGAAAAACTGGCTGCAAAGACAGACTTGGGCAAAAGCTTTTTATTGGAAGAGTCATATACACATATGGGATAAATTACAGAGAAAGGGCAGGGAAAAAAAGCCCATCTTAAATATATATTTAAAAGCAAAAGAGCAAGGGGGGGGGGGGAGAAGAAGAGACACGGGATGTTGCTAAAGAAATATGATGAGAAAGACAGTGTAGGAGCCAGCAGGAAATGGTAGCAAAAGAGCTGCTAGCAAAGGACTGGTGGGGCCAATGGTGCTCTGCTGCCCTGGTTTGTCCAAGGCTTTGTAGTATCTTTCCTGCTCGATTTTATATGGATGCACATGGAAAAGAGAAGCAAAACACCTGATCCCTCTTTGGGGGAATTCCTGTGGACTGCAGGGCAGGGGGGAGAAGTAAGAGGAAGGGAGCACAGTACTCATTGCAAAATATTCCCCTTGGCTGCCACCCAAGAATTCCTATGGGAACCTAAGGTGTTTTTGGCATGTGTGGTGCTAAAACAAACCTTATCTTGGCCACAGAAAATTAGATCAGCACTGATTATCTGCACACACTGACGAGGGCAGCTGCACCGTGACTGCTCTGGTTCGTACCTGCTCTGCTCCCCAGGTTTATCCCTGCTTCCAGCCAGGTCTCATCGTGGCTGCAGCAACACTGCTGAACTTAGCTTGTCCTTGTCTACACTTGCGGCTAATTCACATTCAGCCCTGGTTCAGCCGCTCCTGTTGCTGACACCTGTTGTCAGCAGTCGGTAATTTCTTTTTTTAGGACCAGCCTACATTGCCCTGGAGCTCAGAAAGGGCCTTAAATTAGACTTAATTCTATTCAGATGTAGTTAGCAGTATTTAATTAGCACAGTCCTAAAGCAAAAGTCAGTCTATTCCTTGGATCACTGGAGTACATTCTGGATACCTTCCATATTGCTGCAGGAGTATGACCTTTTTTTAAAATTAATTTTTTTATTTTTTATCTTTAGTCCAAGAAATGTGCTGGGGCTTTTCGAGCACTTCCAGAGTAGGGGCCACGACTTAATAGACAGATTCCTTTGCAGATGGCTTCCTGCTCGTTTGCAATTGCAAAACTCCACTGAGGCAATTACCATGATTGCAGACATGGGAATGTGACATTAGGAAAGCATTTAATGTATTCTCAGCATCTGTTACAGTGCTGCTGCAAATGGAAACCTCGGGGAGATGCCAGCACTGTGGGCAAGACTCGCTTACATTTGGCTGACTGGAAGTTCACATCCAGTCTGAACTCGACATGCAGGTACTCTCCGAAGCCCACGAACAGACACGGGCACCTCCAGAGGGTGACTCACCTATCCCAGCTGGTGTCCCAGAGAAGAGGGATGACTTGTCCTCTGATGGTGCTCCATCCTGTGGGAAAATGAGTAGTTTAGATGAGGAATCCCATTTTAGGCAGCTAAAATGAGGTGACTTGTACCCTGTCCTCTGTGATTGCTGTGATTTTCACGGACCACTGGAAACTGCCCCAGAAATGATGAGCCAATGCTATTTCACTGCCATGGACTTGTAAGCTGACAAACTAGGAGATCTTCTGCTTGCCAGAAGAGCTCAGTTTCCCACAAAGTGATGCAGGAGCTAGCAAGAAGATACTCTATGGGAATAAGGAGAAAGAGGGATGTATCAGCAGTGATGAAGACAAATCCCAGCCTTAAGATTAAAAGCCTTAGCTGTGTTATCCAAGTAGAGAACAATGCTCTGGGAACTATTTCTTTTAACTTTGCTGCTTTTTCATCCATTTTCTCCCTTATTTCTATGAAGATGCCTACACCACATGGCTAGGCCATCATCCTGCTTGAATCCATTTTTAAATGGATATTCAGAGAAGACTACTGAACTGCTTATCTTAGAGTCTCTCTGATGAAATATTTTCATTTTGCGTGACATAAGTAAATATGAGAACAAAAGAAACAGAGAGAATTAATAACATATATATTCATTTTAAAAAGACCTATGTTTCAGGCCCTGAACATGAAACAACCCCAAAAGACAAGGAGGAAGCCCCAGGCTGGGTGACCTGGGAGAGCTTGTTGGTTGGGGTGCAGGTGGGATCTGAAATGGGGGTGCTGGATGAGCTCTGTGCTGTGGGAGAGGACACAGCTGTGCTTTGATGGGATTGATTCCTTGTTTCTGGAAAGGAAGAGTTTGGGCCCCTTCATGACTGCAGGTCTTAAGAGGACAGGCTGCTGAAACAGTGCAGACTCACCCAACCGAGATGGGTCTCCCAAACAGGCTGAGAACCACAATTTAACGAGGTTTCACTTCCCTCATCCCCTCCTCCTGTGGGTTTTGGGGCTTGTGCAGAGCTGGGTGCTCCTTGCAGTTCCATGGTTTCCAGAAGAGCCTGCAGCAGGCACGGGTGGTGACTAGAGCAGGTCTTGAGAGCAGCAGATCTCAGGCCAGAGCTTCCCACCTCAGCCTTTGCTATTACTCACCTACTTGGATCCTTGCTCAAAGTGCTGCTTCAGCTCCTCACACGTCCACTCACATTGTGGAGGGCAGTGTGATGCAGCGACCTGACAGCTTGTGAAAACATCTCATTTGCTTTGGGGGATCTCCCCCTCACGTTGCATGGAAATACCAGCTGGCAGGGACCAGCCGAGGACTGGGAATCCCCTCCGTGGCTGAGCACCTGTGGCCAAGGTTCAGTGCCTACCACCTACTGACCTGTGGGCCCTGCCAACACTGCTGTTGGTGGGGTTGTGCTGTGAACCAGACCTGGGAGCTACGCTGAATATTAAACACACCCCCACTCTGTCCCTCCTTTATTGCTAGTTTAACCCAAGGCACTTCCCAGGCCTAGCTAAAACCTTGCCAAAGAGGAGCATCCACTCCACTGAGGGAGAAGGTGAAACCAGGGTGAAAACGTGCAGCTGGAAATGGTGATGGTGGAAAAAATGCAACTTTAAAGCAGATCTTAAAAGTTTTATTTTGGTGGGCTTTTTGTAAGAGTCTAGGCCTAGATTTTAAGAAGTTAGCCTGAAGCTTGGACTAATGTGATTAGTTTCATATCAGCTGTTAGGGACAAACACACTGCTTCTTTGAATTGAAAGTATCTTTGAGTACTCAAAGTACTTTAAGTACTTCTGAGCCTTTGAGTATCTCAATCTGTCTGGCAGAGGGAATCCCATCCCCTACAAACATTCTGATGGGACACTGCCACAGAAATCATCCAGCTCACCTTCCCTCTTCTCCAAACCCTCATTTCCTCTGTTGTCACAAACATTAGCATGGCTGTGTGCTGGCACAGGTTGGGGAAGCAGTCCTGTGGTTACTACTGAGTTTAGCATCTTCTTTCCTGCCTCAGAAAAGGCCACTTTTTGACCTCCCTCTTCCTCAGCAGTGAAAGTGCAACAGTTTGTAGCAGTACTGCAAAATTATCTGGATTATTCCTCCCTCACAATCCTTTTATTTTTGTTAATTTCTTTTCTTACTTTTCAGTTTCATTTTAAAGGCCTTGCTTAAAGCTGAGGTGAGAATAAGTGGCAAAGGATGGAAGCCTCTTAAATTGGCTTTGTGATATTGTAGTTCTGGAGGGGATGGTGCAGCAAATTGTATTGTTCAACCCTGCCCTGCTGGGGCCAAGAGCTCAGCTAGGGGCTGCTTTTGGCACTGGAGCCCATCCCTTTGGTGTGTGCCCATCTGCAGGACACTCCATGCTGCCCACTCCTCCTCCAGGATTTTGGAGAGCTCTGTCAGGGGCACACAGGCTTGCGACAACTCACTTATGCAACACAGGCTGTATCTGCTTGCTGCTGCCAGATTGTGGAAATCTGCAAATAATTGCAAAGTCTGCCAGTTTAATTGGATTGTGGTGTATTTGCACAGATGGGTGAAGTCTTCCAGGCCAATATTTTCCAGAGTGACTTAGCAGTCTCTCAGCTTTAAGGTACTCAATATGAGAGAACATAGAAGCAAAGGGTTTCTGCAGCTTTTTTTTAAGAGAAGTACCCCCAAACTGAAGTAATCCAAACCATCAATAACCCAGATATCCCTTGCCACAGAGACCTTGAGATGGGGGATCTTTCACAGTAGCTTGATGTAAGCCAAACTAAATTCATAAAAATAATACAAGACATCCTAACACATCGTTTGTTCAGCAGAAAAATCCAGTGTGAATGTGTATGTGTGCAGGCACTTTTACAGGAAGCATAATGAATAAATGAATATTTGTAAAACAAGAGGAGGAGGAAAAGAAAGACGTTTTATTTCATGTGCGAGTTGGCTGTTGTTGTTGTTATTTTTTTTAATGAGGCACAAAATGTTACTGTGGAACATTGTCCCTGTGTGCTCTGGCCCTTTTCCAGGCCTAGAGCTCAGTACCTACTGGGGAAAAGAAAGCCTCGTACTTGACTTTCTGAAAGATAGGCTGGTATTGCTTGTTAGAGGCTGAAAAGGAAAAGAATCAAATTACTTATTAATTAAATACAAACTCTGTAAAATTGCTCAGAAGGAACTAGCCCCCAGGGCCCAAGCTACAGATGCCCAATATCTGAGTGTACAAAAGAAAAACAGTTGATTAGCATTATCATCAGCTTTTTCTACCAAGATTTCACAGGGAGACAAGAAAGTTGTAGAAGGTGCTGCTGTTCTCTCTGAGAGGGTCCACTAAATCACCCTTGCAAAAATCTGCAATTTGTAAGAAGAAATAAATGGCTATTTTACAATATTGTTAGGAACATTCACAGAAGCGGTAGGACCAACTTAAAATCATTTCAAATAAATCAAAACATTTTTCACAGGCAGCAAAATGATGTAGTTACTTGATCTTGGTGTAACTACTTCTGAGAACGTGACCTTGGAGGTCTGCACGGCTGTAATGAAGTCAAAGTGCCCTGGTGCTAAAGTCACTCCTGAACACAGAACTTCAGTAGCTTTGAATGTAACCAAGTTGGCTTTGGAAAGTCTTCCCAAATACTTCTCCAGATCGTATGTCCAGAGCTGAAGTAAACCTTTCCTTTGTGTAGCCAAAGTGGACCTCAGCTCCTGGTGTGAGCACTTCTCACTGTTTTGCTGTGTCAATTAGCTTTTGCCTTAAAGCTCATGGTCCTGAAACCATGTTACTGCCAGGATCTTTGAATCTTTCCTTCACAGAAAAATAAGCTTCTGGTTCTTGTGGGTAAGGAGGAAGCCTCAAAAAAGCAGAAGAAATGATAAAGAGCCCCAACATTTATTTTTTTGAAAATTCAGCATTATGAAGTCCCTGAAGTGACTTTGCACCCTCAGAGCCGTTAGATCCCAACCTCCCCCTTCCCACCAGGCACCCTGAGAAGGTTTCTTGCCAACCACCTTCTAGAGCATTAGAGACAGGTTTTCAAAGATGCTTAGACACCTGAATGCCTTGGAGGAGTTGGCCCTGACTTCTCAGCAGGCTTAACCTGGCCTGGTGTGGGGCTGACCAGCCTCTTCTGTGTGCTCAGAGTTGGGGTTTTTGCTTCTAACTCTGGGGCTGAGCAAACCAACCACATCAGAGCGAGGCAATCCCAAGGCAGGGTCTAGCAAGGTCTCGCTGTTTGCTCTGAAGACTTGCAAGAAAGGGCTCCCCACTGGCCTGGGAAGCTCTGGCTGCACTCAGGTTGTTCAGTCCCCTTTGAAACGACAGGGTGCTGTAGGCTCAAAAAGACACCCACAGGGCCAGATGAGGGCTTGGGTTAATTTTTGGTAGTTTTCATTAGTTTTGAAGGGCAAAGGAATTCTGAGAGGTTGGCAATGGCTTCAGAGTGCTGGAGATCACCAGGAATAGAAGAACTTCTTTTAGGACCTTGTTACAGAGATCCAAGGAGCAATTTTTGAGTCAGACCATAGCTTTTGCTGCTTTTGTGATTTCCCACCTGTCTTTTGCAGGGGTGGGGGGGCAACAGAAGAAAAGGGGAATTGCCAGGGCCTCTCATAGTATTAGCCATGTTTCATTGTTGTCAGTAAAGCCAGTTATTAAATATAAACCGTGATATTTGCAATGCTAACTTTGCCCTTTGCAAACATTTTGAGTGGAAGTTGTTCTCAAAAAGGCTTTCAAACTAGAGATAACAAGGTGACAAATCCTTTAAAGTGATGCTTTCAGGTACTCCTCTTTGAATAGATGTCCCAGTTTAGCTGCTGGCAGCCAGAACAAAGGGAGTAACCAGGCAGCTTTAGAGACTCAGAATCACAGCAGATTAGGCCTCTGCTCAGAGAAACCTTAACTCCTTAGGAGGGAAACCCAGAACACACGCTGGTAAATAAAAGTCCTCTCTTTTTCCATCTTTCTCATCAGCCACTGAAATCATGGCCACAGTGCATTTTGCAATAGACCGGCTTCAGTGAAATAATGTTTGCTTTTTGGCTTGCCAGCTTGCTCTACTTTTTTAGGCTTGGCTGGTTTAGGTCAGCCATGAACAGGCTTAGGAGCACTGATGCAGCCCTTTGGTAACTGGGCTCAGGAGGCTCTTGGCCTGGCAGGACCATCCTGATGGGCACAGCTGGAGGGATGGTGATAGAGCACTTCTTTTTAGAAGGGCATGGAGTGATAGGACAAGGGGGAATGGCTTCACACTGACAGAGAGGAGGTTTAGATTGGATTTTAGGGAGAAATTCTTCCCTGTGAGGGTGGTGAGGCCCTGGCACAGGTTGCCCAGAGAAGGTGTGGCTGCCCCATCCCTGGAAGTGTTCCAGGCCAGGCTGGACAGGGCTTGGAGCAACCCGGGATAGTGAAAGGTGTCACTTACCATGGCGGGGGGTGGGACTGGATGGGCTTTAAGGTCCCTTCCAACCCAAGCCATTCTGTGATTCTGTGATTCTCTGAAATGCCTGTCACCTGCTTCATTACAATTTTCTCATTGCCAGATGCTTGCAGAATCCACTTTCAATCTTCCTCTGTAATAACATCCCATTACTGTAGGTTAATGCCCTGGCTTTTGCATCCTGGAGCTGTACAATTCCCTTGCTAGGTTGGTTAACACAAACAAGATGTGGTTCTGTACAAAGAGAGTGTTTCCAACAGCTAAAAGTCTAAATAGATTAGGAAGAGGGTGAGGGAAGAAATGTAGGTGCCAAGAGTTACAGCAATGTGCAGTGACATGGCCAAGGGAAGCCAGAACCAGAACTCAGATCCCAAACCCTGATAGTAATCTGTTACTTAATGCCATCATTTTGGTATGTGAGATGGGTCATCTTCCTTAAAGGGTTTAGAAAGTAGCCAGACCAGTTCCTCTGTTTATATAAGGAAGATGTTTGTAGATCTCTTGATCCTAAGGCAATTAATACAGCCCATTGGTGAAAGAAAAAAATAAAAAAGGGGAAAGAAAAGAAAAAGAAAGAAAAAAGAAAAAATAAGGAAAAATAATAAAAAGGAAAGGAAAAAGAAAAATAAAAGTAAAAAAGAGAACTGGCTGAGATTCTCATGTAAACAGCACCCAGAATGCCTAAAATTCTAACAGATGCAGATGTTTTTATGTCGGGGTACTTTTTTTGTGAGCGGCCTCTTTGTGGTCAGCTGTAAGCATCACATTTACATAGTTCTGTATTTCTGAAAAAGCCTATTGCATGAAGTTGGGAACCTACCAAATGAAAACAAAACACACCAACAAAAAATAACAAGCTCTTCCAACAATGTTCAGTAACTGACTTAGAGGTTAGTGCTGTGTTCTGGGAAAAAAAATTATCCAGGCACCATAGAATTTCATGCACTAAAAACTTTCAGCATTTCAGAGGAACATAACATACGACACAGGGTGTTTTTATTTAATGAATGGCTGTAAGAAATGGGGCCAGCATCCCTTCTCACAGATGAATGCCTTGTGCCAAGAGCGTTGCTGTACAATGTGTCATCACTCGGGAACCTAAAGAATTGTACTTGAGAAAACATTGCTACAAAATATCATCCCCTTCCCAGAAAGGTTCACTTCAGGCTTTGTAGAAAAACAGGACAACTCATTTCCACTGCACATAATTCTTCTGTTGGGAAACTTTCTTAAAGGCATAGGTGGCAGAGCAAGGGGCTGGAAAACTGTTTAATTTCATAGTGACAATAGCAGTTCCTGGTTGCTGTTGGTAATCATCTCCTGCTTTGGGCTTTTAATATTCAGAACTCTACAAACATGGAGCAGGTTAATCCTCTACACACCCTGAAAAGGGGGAGGGAGAGGGAGAGAGGGAGAAGGAAAGGGAAAGAGAAGGGGAAGGGAAAGGGAAAGGGGAAGGGGAAGGGGAAGGGGAAGGGGAAGGGGAAGGGGAAGGGGAAGAAGAGAGGAGCAATAGGGAGGGGAGGGGAGGGGAGGGGAGGGGAGGGGAGGGGAAGGGACATGGAAAGGCAAAGGAAGTTTAGTTGCCATAAGAAACCTCTAGTTAAGACTCTTATGTCAAAAATTTGCTATTCTAACAAAGTGGTGTGGGTTATGTGATGTATTGAATGGGAAGTCTTACAGACACAGAGTTAGACTGGCCTGAAAATGACTTTTTTTTTTTTTTTATGTGTTGTGTTTTCTTCCGAGAAATTAGGTCAGTTCACAGCAAGTAATCAATTTAGGCCTCACCTCTACAACAGTAGTGTTTGCTGGGATAACGCAACATAATCACTTGTGTGTGTGTTTATTTTTAGGGATTGTATATTAACATCCTCTTTCTTGTTCCTGATTTGAAAAAGGAGAAGCTGGTTACCCAGAATGGTGCATCCATCACTGCTGGCTTTAGGACACTCCTGGCTTCACCTGCTTTAAGAGCAGTTTAAGCTTGCTCCTATTTTGCACTTCAAACAAAATGAAAAACAAAGATAAAATTGTCTGAGCCATACCAGAGAAGTCTTCCCTGAGACCAAATCAGGGTATTTTGGAAGGGCTGCTCTTTTAGCAAGTCAAGGGAAGGCTGATGACAAGCAGAGAGCTCCAAAGAGAGAAGAATGAGTACTTCCAGTGCTAGTAATTCAACTTGTATCTTCTGCAGACATAACTGTTTGTGTAACCTGCCCAACAGTTATAGCACAGAGAAGGCGTTTCTGACACAGCACCCGCTTTTTAAAACAAATCCCATTAAGGACACCCCAAAGCCCATTAAGGACACCCCAAAGCCCATTAAGGACACCCCAAGCTGTACCTGCAGCCAGCACCCTCTCAAGGACTCAAAATCCCCTGGGCCGGTCCTCACACCTGAGCCCTCCCGAGGCTGCTGCAGGTGGTGACGGGGCCGGTACCCCTGGGCATGGCTGCTCCCCGCCTGCCGAGAGGGGAGCGGGAGCAGAGCCCCCCGAAGCGCCGGCAGCGGGGGTGGCAGCGGGGATGGCAGCGGGGATGGCAGCGGGGATGGCAGAGGGGATGGCAGCGGGGATGGCAGCGGGGATGGCAGGGGGGATGGCAGAGGGGATGGCAGAGGGGATGGCAGAGGGGATGGCAGAGGGGATGGCAGCGGGGATGGCAGAGGGGATGGCAGAGGGGATGGCAGAGGGGATGGCAGCGGGGATGGCAGTGGGGATGGCAGCGGGGGTGGCAGCGGGGATGGCAGAGGGGATGGCAGCGGGGATGGCAGAGGGGATGGCAGAGGGGATGGCAGCGGGGATGGCAGAGGGGATGGCAGCGGGGATGGCAGCGGGGATGGCAGAGGGGATGGCAGAGGGGATGGCAGAGGGGATGGCAGCGGGGATGGCAGAGGGGATGGCAGAGGGGATGGCAGGGGGGATGGCAGCGGGGATGGCAGAGGGGATGGCAGCGGGGATGGCAGCGGGGATGGCAGAGGGGATGGCAGGGGGGATGGCAGAGGGGATGGCAGCGGGGATGGCAGAGGGGATGGCAGAGGGGATGGCAGGGGGGATGGCAGAGGGGATGGCAGAGGGGATGGCAGGGGGGATGGCAGAGGGGATGGCAGAGGGGATGGCAGCGGGGATGGCAGAGGGGATGGCAGCGGGGATGGCAGAGGGGATGGCAGCGGGGATGGCAGAGGGGATGGCAGAGGGGATGGCAGAGGGGATGGCAGCGGGGATGGCAGAGGGGATGGCAGGGGGGATGGCAGAGGGGATGGCAGAGGGGATGGCAGCGGGGATGGCAGAGGGGATGGCAGGGGGGATGGCAGCGGGGATGGCAGCGGGGACAGCCCGGGGACAGCCCGGGCGGGCAGCGGGGAAGCTGCCAGCTGCGAGGCCAGGTCCTGACGCTGGCCTGATCTCTGTCCTTAGGCTCCCTCTAGAGTTCACAGCAAAGGAGCAAAAGGTCTCAAACGCCGCTTGCACAGGAGGGTAGCGTCTCCTCGCCCCCCTAGGCAGTGCTCTGGTCCTGGGCACTGCTGGATTGTATCCCAGGGCCTTTGTACACTCAAATGGCTCTTTCCTTCTTGACAGCCCCTGCTGCTGAACCTCACGGGGTCCTAATCCTGCCAGGAGGAAAGGGCTCCTGTTAAGTAAATGTTATATGGTGAATACTTGGGGCCTGCACCTCGAATCTCATGGCAGGCTCGCCCCACATCTCTTGAAGAAATTGGCACTTGGCCTGGGAACTGGAGAGCTGGAGAAGCAGCACTGGCTCAATAACAGCTGAGGTGGGTTAGGAACAAATCTCAAACCTCCAAATGGGTCATGCCACGTCCCTGCCTTCTTCATCCTCAACTCTGGAAGACACATCCTGTGGAGGAGCTCCAGTATTATTCCCAATTTCCCCGCTATTTGCAAGGGAATGTATAAAATCCCAAGCAACCCAGATGCTTTATGTGTGCGGTTCAGATGGGCTTTGCTGGTTCCCTGGACAGCCTTATAAAGTGCTGGGGAAGGAGGGTGGCCAAAAAGAAGACGGGAAGCTTGCCTAAGCGATTCTGGAGGAAAGAAAAACAGCGAGCAGCTTTGCCAGTGGAAAAGCCCAAACAAGAGCGAGGAGAGGGGTAATGGGAAGAGAGGGGACAGGGTGTCCAGAGCCTGTTAGAGAAGCCAGGACATTCTTCGCCCAGACCTCCCTATAAACACTCCTCCCTCCTTCCTGGTTCACTCCAAGTTTTGTTGGGCTTGGGGTTTTTTGTTGTTGTTTGTTTTCCTTTCTTTCTCTAATCCTCTCCTCCGATCTTTGGCTGGCCGCATCTCCAGCCGAAGCGGCCGCAGAGCGGGGCAGAGCCGGCTGAGGGAGGCTGGAGCTCTGCGGGGGAGGCTCAGCTCTCGCCCCCGTCCCCACCCCGCACCGCCTCCCCCGCAGCCCCACTGTTGTGCCCCTCTTTTGCAAGACGATGGCGCTCTGATCTTTCCACAGCTTCACTCCGGGACTTTCGAGTATATTTTTTTCCTGTATTTTTTTTTTTTTTCCACGCTTCACTGCTACTACGGGCGGGCGCCTGCCTCTGTCCCGATTTGCTGCAGCCATCGGGGGTGCCTGACTGTAAACAAAACACTTTAGATCATGGCAAGGTCGCTGCAGACACAGCCTTTTTTTTTTTTTTTTTTTTTTTTTCCCTTTGCAGCCGCAGCGATTTAAGGTGGATTGCCGAGATCGCCTGGAAGAGGAGGGAGGACGAGCCGAAAGAGCGGCGGGGACCAGCCCCGATCCCCAAGCATGGCCGCGGATGCTCCAGGACGCCGATGCTCCCACCCCGGGGCAGACACTCTGATTTTTTCCTTTTTAAAATTATTTTTCTCTTTAATTTTACCCCCTTTCCTGATGATTTGTCCCAGCGCGACCCCAGCGTTTCCGGCTGCGCGGGCTGGGGGCTGCGCTGCCCGCGGAAAGACGCGCAGCTACCGCGGCTGCGGGGGTATACCCCCGCCCCTTTTCCCTTTCCCCAGCCCCTCGGAAAGCAAGGCAGGGTGATAGAGGAGAAGGGATAGAGGGATAAACCAAGGGGCAGACGCTTTCTTTCATTTTTTCCATTGCTTCCCATCAGTGGCTTAAATTATTCGCGCCCCTCTTCTCCTCCCCCACCCCCCATCCCCCCTCCTCCGCCCCTTTGGATTTAATTATTCGTGCTCAATATACTTGTACAGCATCCAGGGACTCAGTCTCAGGTCCTTGTGCTAAGGGAGGTATAAACAGAACAACAGCAAAAAACCCCCAGAAGGTACTTGTCCTGCAGTAACTTGGTTTTTTTCCTTTTCCAAAGGCTTCAGATAAATCAGTGCTCTCTGTTGCACTGCCATCATGCTGCTGCTGCTTTACTCGTGGGGCACAGAAGCTATTCCAGTATTTGGAAACCGACACTCCCCACTTCTTTTTTCTCTTTCCTAGTTTGTGCTTATACTGTCATAATCCTACGCACAAGAGGGTTGCCTTTCCCTCGTGGATTAGGGAGACAAGAAGTGTCTCCCAGGGAGCAGAGAATAGGAGGTCCTCACCTAAGGGGTCAGGGGTGGGACACTCAGCAGGTTACCAGCAGGCAAGCCCCCATCATCAGGATGAGCCCTGGGCAACCTCAGACATATTCTGCACATCCCTTTGTTACAATGCCCTTGTGTGGATCAACAAAACAAGCTCAGGATCCCTCCACCTGACAGAGAAAACGAAGTGTGAAATGAAGCTTCCTTGCTGGTGGCAATGGAAGTCAAAGACAGGAAAGCCTAGAGAAATGAAGATGAAATCCTGCAAATACAGCAGATGCAGGCCCCACTTTTTCCAGCTGATGGAGTTTTATCATGGACTTGCAACTTCAAAAAAACATCTCAGGTCCTGCAAACATGTGAATATTAGCTTTAATTTTCTGCAAGTGAATTGCTAGAACTTGTGGTTTCTGAGAAGAGCTGGAAAACAATTCCAAGTATTAAAATGCCCAGCATATAAATAAAAATAACATGGCTAATATTGTATTTCAACCTTGTGGTTTTTAAACTAATCTAATTTGTATTTCTTTTTTTTTTTTTTGCTTGTACACATAATTTTTTTGAGCTCGGGTCTGATGATTCGAGATTACTCTGCTGAGTGGTATGAGCAGAAGCTGGAGGCCTTGAGTCTGATGATGGCCAGCAAAGTGCTGCCCTGGGCTTGAGCACTGTGTAAAGGTTGTGTCCTCTCTCCAGTGTGTAAAATCTCCACGTCTTCAAGGCCAAACGTGCTGACTCTCGTTTCAGCCAGTTAAACCCAATTGTGTTGACCCCTGCCTTGTTGAGATAGCTTGCTACTTGTGTAGCAAGAGATCTCAACCCCTCCTCACCCCCCAACCCCGAAACAAAGTTTGCACAGGGTTGCTCTGCTTGCAAAGGAGACCTGGCCAGATGGACTGGTGTGAAGAGCTTTCAGGGCCCTCCAAAGATTCAGGCACAGGATCTGGGCACCTGGGAACCTCATAACATTTAGTGCCTGAGAGAACCCGCAGTGTCACACAACACACTGAGGGGCCTGCCCTGCCTGCTGAGGGAATATGGCTGTGGAAAGGGGCTGGAGAAAAGGGGGCCAGAGAGGAGGGCACAATTGCTTTCATGTCCACCACACCTGCTCTAACTGAGGAAGTTGCTTAGAAAATCCCTGGCTGTGACTCTTTGCTCATCTAATCTTTTGAGTACACAAACAGATCAAACCCCAATGGTATTTTTTTTTTCTTTCCACGGGTTGCTGATATCTGAAATCTCAGCAGAGGTTATTATAGAGATATTTCTTAACCTAGTCCTTTCTCTGCCGAGAGGGCAGGAGATGATCGTCTCGGCACCAGGAGCCGCCAGCCCATCTGCACAGGCAGTGGGGTCAGGGTGCTGCGGGTCAGGGTGCTGGTCCCCGCTGCATGCCCTGGGGTGGCCATTCTGTCCATTAGCCCCGAGCTTGCCCCCAAGCCCGGACCTCGGCGGCGATGTGTCGCCAAAGCCCAACCCGGGCAAACCAGAGCGGTGGGACACTCCTGTCACAGCCCAGAATCAAAGCCAGCCGACACCATTCCTCAGGCCGCTCGGGAGAGCAGCGGGATGGGGTGGGTGTTTTTGTGGGGTGGCACAAACCCCGCGGGGCTTTGCGGAGGGCTGAGGAGAGGAGGCCCCGCGGTGCCGTCCCACCCCTCTCGTTTTCTCCTTCGCTCCCGGGCTCGGCTCACCGTGGCCGGCCGGGCTCGGTCCCGCTGGGCAGCACCCAGCTCGCCCCGTCCCGTCCCACCTTTAGAGCCGGTGGCGGCGGCGGGGCAGGGCGGGGAAGGGCCGGGCGAACGGGGCGGCGCCCGCCGCCATAACCAATGGTTCGGCCGGGCTGTTTAAATAGACTCGTCCTGTCAATCATTTTCTTCTTCGTCAGCCTCCCTTCAATCGCCATATTGGGCAACCGAGAAAAGGGCTCGTCTGCTCTTGTTTTTTTTCGTCTCACTTTTACTACGCGGCGGCGGTGCGAGCGGCAGGGGCATCATCAGCGCCATCGCCATCGGCGGCGGGCCGGCACCGCGGAGGCAGCGCCGCGCTCCGCTCCTCACCCGCCCGGGGCTCCCCGGCAGCGGCGGCTCTCGGGGCTCATCCCCGGGCCGGCGCTTATGCAAGGGCGCCTCCTCGCCCCTTCTCCGCGGGCCGAGGGCGAGCGGGGCCGAGGCGGGGCCGCAGCGCGGGGCAGCGCGGAGCGGAGGCGCGGAGCGGAGCCGCCGGGCGCCGGGCAATAAAGGGCGGCGGAGAGGCGGCGGCGGCCGCGGAGAAAGAGCAGCGAGCGCAACAACCGCCGCCTGGAGCCACACGGTGCGGGGAGATGTCAAACGTCCGCATTTCTAATGGGAGCCCTACCCTGGAGCGCATGGAGGCCAGGCAGTCGGAGTACCCGAAGCCGTCAGCGTGCAGGAACCTCTTCGGGCCGGTGAACCACGAAGAGCTCAGCAGGGAGTTCAAGAAACACCTGCAGGAGATGGAGGAGGCGTACCAGAGGAAGTGGAATTTCGATTTCCAGAATCACAGGCCGCTGGAAGGCAGGTACGAGTGGCAAGCCGTGGAGAAGGGAAGCTCGCCCGACTTCTACTTCAGACCCCCCCGGCTACGGAAAGCCGTCTGCAAGTCCGCCGGCCGCCAGAGCTTGGATGTAAACGGGAATTGCCAAACCGTGGTTTTTGTCGGTTCTCAGGGAATCTCAGAGGACACTCACTGTGTAGCTCAAAAGACTGATGTTTCAGAAAATCAGACGGACTTAGCAGAGCAGTGCACTGGCCAGAGGAAAAGACCCGCGGCCGATGGTAATGTACCCCATGGCTCTGCCCCGCGCCCCACTCGTGTCAGCGCCGGGGCTCCGGCCCTTCCGCCCCTGCCACGCGTGGCCCCACCGCAGCCCCGCCGGGCACCGGCTCGGCGTGCCCCCCCCGCCCCTTTCCCCCTAAAAAAGCCCGGGTAGTGTTTGCAGTCCCGGGGGGCCCGCCTAGAGCGGGAGCCGGTAGATGATTTGCAAGGAAGAGCCCTTAGACGCGGGTCATCCCCCTCGACCCCTCGCCGCCCCTCCGCGGGGACCCGGCCTCCTGCCCAGGTGGGAGGAGGTTCACAGCGCTCAGCAAAAGACGAATATGGATTTTAGCCGAAAAGAGGGAACTCGGATCTCCTACCTAGGGAGAAGCCCATCTCCCCACTCCCTGCTCGCTTCACGCAGCCGATACCTGACACGGGGATCCGGGAATGTTCCCCCCTCGGCTCCATCTATCCCCCCTGGATGCCGAGCAAACATCTGGAAGGAAAATATTTTAATATCTTTCCCCCCATCCCCCTCCTCGTTTTTAATTTTCCCCTCCTAGATTCCTCTCCTCAAAATAAAAGAGCCAACACAACAGAAGAAGAGGTTTCAGAAGACTCCCCCAGTGCCAGTTCAGTGGAGCAAACACCCAAGAAATCAAGCCCGGGAAGACATCAAACGTAAAGCGTTTAGGTCAGTGCCCTTTAGGGTCTGGCATTAAGATGCAAAGAAGGGAAAGAAGGGGTAACCGAGTGTCTATCCCGCGTCTCTGAGGGGGTGGGGAGGGGGCTTCGTGCCTCTGTGGGCTCGCTGAGGGGTGTTTTCTTCGAGGAAGGGTAGCTTTCCCCCGAGCGCTCGGGAATGGGTGTGTGTTGGAGGGTGGGGAGTGGGAGGCGTAGGGCTTGAAAAGAACAAAACAAGGAGCGAAGCCCAGCCTGGGCTCGGCAGCGTCAGGGGCTGGGGCAGGGGCTGTAGTGGGACTGACCCTGCCTTCCTCCGGGATGGGCACCGGGGGCAGGGAGGGCCCTTTCCTAAGGACCGTGCGGGTGGAGGGACGGAGACGCGGCTGGTGCATCATGTTAGATGCTAGAGGATTTCGGGGGCTTCCCCTGTACCCCGCCCCCGGGGCTTTTTCACCTCCAGTGTCAGCCTTGCCGTCGCATGTCGCGGCCACCTCCCACTGCGGGAGAAATAAGTCAAGAAGTTGGGTTTAAGGGGAATCCGGGCACTTTCTCAAAATCCGAGCGATGAAAGGTTGTTTTGGTTTTGTTTGGTTTGGGTTATTGTTGTTTTTTTTTTTTTTTTTTCCTCCCCCTTTTTTGTTTCTGTTGTTTTGGTTTGGTTTTAGAGGCTGGCAGGGGGAAGGGAGCGGGTTAATGGGAGGTTGGGTTGTGCAGCTTTTTTTTTTTTTTTCCCCTTCTCCCCTACCCCCTTCTTGTTGTTTTGTTTTAAGGCGAGGGCTGGGGCGGGGAGTGCTGGTAAAAATTGCGCCGGCGGTTTGGGAGCCGAGGTTAGGAGCGAGGTTTACAAAAACGATTTGCGATTGTGCAGAGAGAGATTAAGCTGTAAAGCAGAAGTTGCAACAAATTAGTCCCGCTGGGGTGAGCCGTGGCCGAGCGCGGCCATGCGAATGCCGCTACTCCCGCCCGCTTTTGGGGGTGGGGGCACGGGAGGGGCCCCCCCGCGCTGCCCGCCGAGGGATGGAGGGGCCGGGGCCGCTGCAGAGGTGTGGGGAATACGGCCCGGCCCGGCCCGGCGGGGGCGGGGGGCGGCGGGGGCCCCGCCCGGGCTGGGCCCGCCCGCCCCGGGGATGCGGTGTCGGTTTGAACCGGTTGCGCCGCGGATCGCGTTTCTTGTCGATGTTTTCTAATCGCTTTCCCCCTCCCCGTCCTTTTTTTTTTTTTTTTTTTTTTTCCCTTCATTATTCCCGTTGCAGAGCGGAGGATGTGCGCGTCCTCGTTCGTCGAGTGCGGCGGGCGGCGATGAAGCGAGGAGGATGTAAAGTTGTAGTGGGAAAGAAAAAACACATATCGCCGATCTCTGTGGGATGGAGGTCCTGTAAAAGCACTGAAAAAAAAAAAAAAGAACAGCAACAAAAAGCAAACAATAACACTAAATTTTAGGCACTCTTAAAAGACCTGCCTCTAAAAGCATTGGATGTAGCATTGTGCAATTAGGTGTTTCCTTATTTGCTTTATTGTACTACCTGTGTATATAGTTTTTACCTTATGTAGCACATAAAACTTGTTGGGAGGGGGGAGGGACTGGAAGAGGGTGACCGATTGGAACTTGCTTTCACAATCTAGCAAGCAAAGAAATCTATGAAGAGAAGCAGTGTAGGTTTTTTATTACTTAAAGATGTATTGTCCCTTTAAGTGGGTCCGCAGTGTTTTTCTTTTTAATTTTTTTTTTTATTTTTTTAGTATTTTTAAAAATGTATAATTGTGGTAACTGTTCAGAGCAGATTTTTGTCAAATTTCTTCCTACTGCATTAAGCTGAAGAGGTGGGAGCTGTGATGATTCCGTTATGTTATGTAGTAGCAAAAGTTGCCCCCCAAATCCATATAGCAAAACTGAATGCCTGTAAAAACTTGTGTAAAATCATCCCACCTGATTACATTGCCTGATTTTCTTTTTTTTTTTTTTTTTTTTTTTTACCTAATCTGGAAGGCTTTTGCTCTGAATCTGGAATATTGTTGTTTTCTGATCTGACCCACTTCCCAAAGTGCTTGTGTGTGAGGGGAAAAGGGATACTACATCTTTAAACAGTATTTCTACGTTGCCTGTGTACCTGTATGTAAAAATAAAAAAAAAAGTTTGAAGTGTACCTGTGTACATAACTCTGTAAAGACACTGAGAAATTATACTAACTTATTTATGTTAAAGATTTTTTTTTTAATCTAGAAGACAATATTTTTTCCCCATAAAGCCAAAGTGGCATGTTTTTGTGCATTTGTAAATGCTCTATTTGGTAGACTTTTTAGAGGGTTTTTTCCGTTTGGGTTTTTTTTTCTTCCTTTTTTTTTTTCTTTTTTTTTTCTTTTTCTCATAATTAATATGGCTGTGCTTAAGAGATTGCAGACTGAGCCAATTAAATTTTTTTTGTAATGTGTGGGGAAAAAAAAATCCAGATTGATATTGTTTCACATCAAGCAATCAATAAAGAAAACTGCCATATATAAGAAATATGGTCTTCATTAGTGTGTGTTTCAACCTCCCTCAGCCTGGCACAGGAGGAAATAAGACTGCAAGAAATAACAGCACTTTTCCTTTGGGTATCCATTTCTTCACGGGTCTGTGGCGCAGGTGAAAGTAAGGGATGCGGCACCCTTAGTGCAGCGATGCCATTTCTTCATGGAAGGGTGCTCAGGCATTGGAACGAGCTGCCTCGGGCAGCGGTGGAGTCCCCATCCCGGGAGGGATTTCAAAGACGTGTAGATGTGGCACTTGGGGACAGCGTTTAGTGCTGGTTAACAGTTGGATTCAAAAGAGGGCTTTTCCAACAGTAATGCTTCTGAATTCCTCTGTGATAATTTGGAATGATGGTGCCCTCCTAGTGCAAAAGAGTGGAGTTTCCTGTGTTATAACGCTTTTTGGGTTTGGGGTTTGTTTTTTTCTGAAAGAGAAGAGGTATTTCGAGGTACTTCTTGCACTTAGTCCTGTGACTCCTAAGGCTTCAAACTCGAGCCCAAAAAGCGCACCTCCTGGGCCGGGACCGGAGAGCCAGCGCATCCTCGGGATTCCCGGGATCGTCCCTCCGTCCCTCGCTCCCGGGGCCAGCGCCGGTGACCGGAGCCCCGGGACATCTTCCCCGGGCGGTCGCTCGTGGCTATCAAAGATGGCGCCTCGCACGCCCCGGTCCCGGCAGATGCTGGCGGAGGCACCGGCCCCGCTCCCCCGGCCCCGCAGCACCGCCGGGGTTGCTCAGGGCCGGGCGCCGCCGGACAGAGGCGAGGGATGGCACCGCAGGGTGGAGGAGGGGATGCCCGAGGTGCGGGGGATGGCGGGGGCTACCCGGCCCTGCCCGCCACGCCCGCCAAGGTGCGAGCGGCCCCCTCCGCCCGGGGATGCGGGGGAGCAGCGTTCTCATCCCCAGGGCTTGCGAGAAATAAGTAAACACGTAAATGAAGAGAACGGGGGCGCGGGGGGGAGCACAGCTCTCTGCGAGGCTCGCCAGGGCCTTCCCCCCTCCCCGGTGCAACGCGATCCTGTTGTTTATCCCGGCCGCACCCGGGCTCGCCCTCGCTCCGAAACCTCCCCGAGAACGCGGGGCTGTGCCGGGCTGGCGCTGGCGAGGGACGGGGAGAGGGGGCGAACCCGCGGCCGCCAGCCCCACTTCAGCGTCGGCCCCGAGTCGGCCAGGGAGGGGCCGGAGCGAGCACGGCCGGCGCTGGCGCTGCCCTTGCCCGGCTCCGCCGGCTGCGAGGGATGGCCGGACACGCTGCCGCCCGCCGCCGGCGCGCTCCGTGTCCCGGCCTCCTGCCCCACGCGCAGCGACTGCAGCCGCCCCAGCGGGGCTGCGCGCCGTGTGCGCAACTCAGTCCGCTGAACGTGGACAACACTCGCGTAGAAAAACAAAAGTAAAAAAAAAAAAAAAAGTTACGTGGTGGAGGTGTTTTTTTTGTTTTTTTTTTTTTGTTTTTTTTTTTTTTTTTGCCCCAGCACGAACAAAGTGATCTCGGTGGAAAATAAATAGCGGCGCCTTCCCGAGCCGGCCTATCCCCGCGGCCGGCGCAAGCCAAACCCCCCCGGGCGGGGGACGGGGGCAGGGCGGGGGGGGGCCGGCGCTGCAGCTCCCGGGCCGGGGAGGGAGGCGGCGGGCGGGGTCCAGCCCGCTTCTCCGTCACGTAGGGTTTGGATGTGCCCTCTGACCGCCCCCCCCGCTATTATTTTTGATATTTTTTTTGTTGCTGCTGTCGTTGTTGCCGCGGCCGGTCGATGCCGCTTCTCTCCCTGCGCGGCAGCCGAGGGCCGCCCCGGCCGCCGCTTCCACGGGGGCCGCGCCCGCCGCTATCGCAACACCGCGGGGGTAGCGCCGTGCCGCCGCCGCCTCCTCCTCCTCCCCCGGTGACCCCCGGGGCATGCGCGGGGCCGGAGCCAGCGGGGGGAGCATCCCCCGCCGCCCCACCCGCAGCGAGGGGGGCAGGGCGGCCAAGGCTCGGGCCCGCCCCGCGCCCCGTCCCTCAGGGGCTGCTTGTGGCGGCGGAGCCCGCGACCCGCACGGCCGCAGCCCCGCGGGGAACTAGAGACGGGGTCGGAACCGCGCGGCGGGGGCAAATTTTTAAATTTTTATTTCCCCCCTCCCTTTCCGCTCCTCGCCGCAACGTTTCCTCCTCGGGCGGCTGGAGGCAACCTTGCCTCGCTGCTTTCCTGCGCCTGGCAGCGCTCCCCGGGCGGGGCCGGGCAAAGGCCGCGACGGGGGAGGGGAAGGGCGGAGCGCGGCCCGGCCCGGCCCGCCCCGTCTGATGCAACCGCCCCGCGGGGTGCGCGCGCAGCCTCCGCGCTCCCCCTTTGCTTTTCCCCTCCCTCCCTCGCTCCCTCCGTCGCTCCGCGGACACACGTACGCGCAGCTGCGCGCACCCCCCGCGTGTGCACACGCACGTACCTGCGCGCACACGGCCGCGCGTCCCTGCTGTGCCGGGGCCGCTGTCGCCGCGGGGCTGCGGCGCTCCCCCGGGTGGAGCCACGGCCCGACGCGCGCCCCGCCGTGCGCCGCGCTCGGGTTCCCGTCCCGCGCCGCTCCCGGTCTGCTCACTGTGGGAGCGCGGCTTCCCCTCTCGGGGCTTCCATGCGGGGCCGTGATGCAGGAAGAGTTGGCTTTCCCTTCCATAAAACCGCGTGTTCCCGTGCCAGAGAAGAGGGATATGACCCCTTCCTTAGCAGGAATACTTTGGACGTAGATCTGACCGTTTTTCACTGGAGACGTTTGGCTGGAAGTACTAACTATGTGTCCTTAAAGTCAATATTAACACCCATTGCTTTTCAGCTGCAGAGCCAGCCTCCTCTTCCTCGCGTGGGGAAATTAGCTGGAAAACGGTGTTTTCCGACATCCATACCCATCTGTACTTCTCAGTAGCTTCAGCTGAAAAAAACCTGAATTTCAAAAGAAAACATTCCACTTCAGAAATGTCAACATGTTTTGTTTCAACATTTTACAGCATTCTTTTTAAGTTGAAAAGTAATTTACTATCCTCATTTATTTTTGTTTTTAAATACTCTCAAAAATAAAAAGGCCACAGTAGAATGACTGAAGCCAAAAGGTTATTAAGTTAAAGAATGCAAGTTGTTGGTTATATGTGGCGGTGTTTTTGCTTTGGATTTGTTCTGGTTGGTTTGTTGGGTGTTGCTGAGTGCTGGGAGAGGGGCGGGGTTGAAGACCTGACTGAGAGGGAGGTGGGACGAGAGGGGAGGGGAGAGAAGGGTAGGCGGTCGGGAGAGAATGTAAGTTCCCGAGTAGCCAGCCAATGGGCAAGGGGACAGGGACCGCCCCGGCCGGGACCGGGCATAAAATGTAGCCATTTTGTGGGGAGGTGTGTGTGTTCGGCTCTCGGGGCCGGGAGATGTACAGTCGGCTGAGCGGAATCGTTACTAATAAACAGTTTTATTTTGCTTCGACGGCTTTGTCCCCATTCAGTTGTATCTGAAAGTTAGTTACACTCTAACAGTAGCTTCAGCTGAAAAAAACCGAAAGCGAATTTCATTTTCAGAAGAAAACATTCCACTTCAGAAATGTCAACATGTTTTGTTTCAACATCTTACAGCATTTTGTCTGGTTTTTTTAAAAAACATTGAAAAGTAGTTTACTACCCTCATTTATTATTGTTATAAATACTGTCCAAAATAAAAAGGCCACAATATTGTGGCTTTAACAAAATGTGTGATCTGCAGTAAAATAATAAGATTATACTGTATGAATTGTTTTGCTCTGTCCCTAAATTAGATGTTTTCTGCTTTCATTTTGCTGGAAAAACTTTGGAGACTTTCTGTACTTTTTTAATACTGATTTTTTTGCCCCATCTCTGATGTTTCATTTACTTATGGAGCTGAAAAAAGGCATTTTTTTTTCCTGCTGGATGAGTTGTATTTGCACTTGTGGTTTGCTGTGCTTCATCCAGGCTCAGCCACCTCCTCCATCCAGGCAGCTTGTGTGCCTTTCCTCTCCCTGCTTGCTTTCTGTCTTGCCCTCATCAGTCATTGCAGGACTCAAAATTAGGCCAAAAAATAGAGGGAATGTGTTTTTCTTCTCTGTTTTTTTTTTCTTTTTAATAAAAATAATTTCCAATTCACTTCACTCAAAAAAGCAAGCAAAGGTATCTTTTCCTATAATATAAAATTAATAATGATAAGAAAAATATGAAAATAACATGTTAATATATAATGATAATATACAAAGTGCAACTGCCTAAAAACAAGCCAGCGTTGCACTCTCTGCTTCTCCCTGGAGTAAGCAAAGCTGCCACTGCTGCGGGTGAAGAGGCCTTGGAGGGTTTCAAGCTGCATCTCCCTGCTTAGAAGCAGCAGTATGGGATGTGATGGCTTCACAGGACAGGTGGAGAAGAGCAGGGTGATGCCTGTCTTTTCGTGGGACACTGCCACTGTGTGCACCTCATCCACAGAGGAGCTGTGAGATAATGGAACTTCTCTGCTTCCAGAGGGGCCAGCTTGTGTTCACACAGGTCTGTCTGCCATTGGGATGTACTCGAGTTAAACAGACACAGCTGCTTTGCCTTTTCTTTTTTGTGCTCCCACCCCGGCCAGGGGTGCAGCTCTGCATCAGTGGAGTGTCTGCCCTGTGAGATGGGGCAGCTCCTGCCCGCTCCTCACTGCTCCTGCACTCTGCTGGCACTGAGGAGTGGGATTGGGGGTAGCCTCTCTGGAATCCCGCCATTTCCCAGCTGTGCCTGGCTGTGTGTACCCTCCCCATTTTAATTAACCTGCAGATCCACAGGTTCTCCACAAGCCATGGGCAAAAGCATTTTGTTTGCTTTTGAGGATCCTGTGGGGATCTGCTCTCAGGCCTCTGGGGGCAGTTCCCTGGCTCTGTGTTTTGGAAAAGTTGCTGCTGCAGCTGACACATTGAGGGATGTCACTGGAGTGGAGGACACCAGTCCATGGCCCAGCTGGACCAGAGTGACCTGGATGGTTGCTTGTGGCAGGCTGTACTGTGCTGTGGTGTGTTTTTCCATGCTGTTCTGTGCTGTGCAGTGCTGGCAGGGGCTGCCCCGCTCCTCCCAGCAGCTTTGGCACCTGCCAGCCGGCTCTGGGTGGAAGCAGGGAGCAGCACACCTTGTGGTTCAGCGTTCCCCATCTGCAAAGACAGGCTGTGCCAGCTCAAGCTTTTATACCTGGCCATCCTACTGCGCCTGCAGCTGTTTGGAGGAGACAGCAGGCGGGAACATTAGTTTCATTCCGGTTTTATCCTTGGCCTCACATCTGAGGCTTCAAGCAAGGATTCCAGTCGTGGGCAGACACCCCATTTTGTGTGCTCCAGATGCTACTCCCACAAACACCCAGCAAGTCCTTTACATGAAGGCCAAAAATCCAACTGTTGCCTGATAAAGCCCTTCTGTCATGACTGGCTCTATCCAGAGTGAAACCGGGCACCTACAAGTGCAGAAAGGGCTCCTATCCCCTGCTACCTGGGCAGGCTGGAAAAGCTCTGCAAGCAGGTGGCTGTGTCCCAGCAAGCACAGTTGCAGCTATGGTCCTCACTTTCTTTGGGGAGAGAAGCTGGAGGTCTGGGACTGGCTGTACTGTAAATTTTTCCTGCCAGATGTGAAGCCTGAAGTTGATAACCATGAACTTGGTAACCTGGTACCCCACACCAACTTCCTTTTTTTAAACTTTTTTTTCTGGAACAAAGTGTTCCCATCTGAGCTGCTGGCTGCTGGGTGTATATATTTTATTCTAGTTCGAGACTGGGGATCCCAAGTGAGGACACATGCATATACAGATGAATAAAGATATTTATTTATTTTTATTAGTGGAAGAGAGACCTCTACTGGCTCAGCTCACAGAGCCACTCGACTGACCACAGCCGAGCTCTCTCTCACCTTCTCTTCCCTTACTTGGGAAATCTCCTCCTGCATCACAGCCATCTGCCAAGGGAAGCTAAGAAGCAACAACCTTTCATGTTTTCTCATTAAAAGATCCAGCGTGTGGGGAGTCCCTCAATTGCGATTGCTAGCACGTGAATTTGTGAGAGCCCTTGGTGTAGTAAATCAAGTAGCTTATTTCCTTTATGAGGAGATGAATCTTGGGCACTGATGCAGAGCAGAGGATTAGAGTGCTATTGGTGCTGGAGGACAAGTCAGCAGGGTGTTTTCATCCGCTCCATTGGTTTCAGTCGCCTTTTATTCTCTTTATGTTCTTCCTCCAAGCTGGTTCTGTGGCACTGCGATGAGGGTGGCTTCAGAAACCATCTCTTGTGGGTCAGGGCTCTTTAGCATCTTGCCTCTGCTATCAGGTGGATAGGTATTGACTCCTACCTGGGCCATACCTGGGGTTGATGATCAGTTGTGTGCTTCTCTTCCTGGGTTGGGGAAGAGTTAATATATAGCGTGTTTTTTCTAGCAAAGCTATCTTTATCTGAGCACAAGTAATGCAAAACAGGGCTTGGTGCTTGCAAACAGGTGGAGCTGGGTGAGCCAGTCGTGTAAGGTCTGTAGGTCCTGAGCTGCCAGTCAGGCTGAAAGCAACAGAGGCAGTAGTTCCACAAAGTTGATCAGGGGCCTGGAGCATCTCCCTTATGAGGAAAGGCTGCGGGAGCTGGGGCTGTCCAGCCTGGAGAGGAGCCCCAGCTGAGAGGGGCCCTCAGCCCTGTGTGTCCCTGTGTGCAGGGAGGGCTCCGAGCAGGGCCCAGGCTCTGCTCCGTGGGGCCCAGCAATGGCACCAGAGGAAGGGGCAGGAACTGATCCCAGGAAGTTCCACCTGGACATGAGGCAGAACTTCTTCCCTGGGCAGTGCCCGAGCCCTGAACAGAGACCAGAGAGGGTGTGGAGTCTCCTCACTGGAAATATTCCAGAACTGTCTGGACACAATCCTGTGCTGTGTGCTCTGGGATGGCCCCACTGGAGCAGGGAGGTGGCATCAGATGAGCCACTGTGGTCCCTTCCAGCCTGACCCATCCTGGGATTCTGTGATTCTCAGTACTGCTGAAATGCTGGTTTAGGCATCCCCTTCCTTCCTCATCCAGCCCACTCATTCCTGCCCCTGGCACTGCTGGTGAAGTTAGTTCAGGAACTGGAGTAGGGAATGGATCTTGCAAAGATTTCCCACCTTCCCTTCTTTGTTGTTGGTTTGTGTGTTGATATTTTTTTCTCGCCAGCTGGATCCATTTCTGGTCTCACTCCTCACGGAGCTGGCACTGAGACCTTGGCCACAGTGGGTGGGAAGGAGCAAGCTGGCTGCGCTTCCATGAAATCACAGCCTTGGAGCTGGTGTGTCTTGCTTGTTCCTTGCAGTAGAGCAAAAATTAAAGTCTTGTGTGGGACAGCTGCTGCCCATCTTATGGCTATGAGGCTTGCTGGAAGGTGCTGGGCAACCTCTGGTACTGCAGCCCAGGGCTCTGCCTTCCAGCTTTTTCCTCACGTCTCTGGCCATCAAAATCTGCTCCACAAATGACCTGAGAGCTGCTTAGCTGGGGAAACAGAGGTTGGTGTTGATAGCCTGGAGTTTCTGTGTTGTTTGCCAGGGGATCCCCATCACAGAGCTGTTCCAGAGAGATCTGCTGAGTCACAGTTGTTAATTTTTTGTGGGAAAGTGGCCTGGTGCACTGGATGCAAAGATAGAGGAACATGCAGCAGTGGTTTCTGGAGCTGTAGGCTGGTGGAGTAGGTACTCTCACTGTGCCTTTCCTGACAGATCTCTGTAGCTAAAGCACTTGCTTTGTTTCAAAAGAAAAAGTTGCTCTGCAGCCACCTTTTATATCTTTTCCTTTCACCTCTCTCATCTGTACCCCTTTTCCAGTCACTGAGTGGTGAGAGCACCCACTAATTTGCAGACATTAGTTACCTCTTCTTACCAAATTTCTTTTCTCTCTGGAGAGCGTTTTGGGTGCTGTATTCTTGGCTTGTCTGGGTCCTGCTGTCCTTGTGAGCTGCTTCATACTAAAGAAAAAAAAAGTGTATTGAGTAGAAATCTTTTGGGGAGGAGCTAGAACATTGTTCTGAGATGAGTGTCCCAGATGCTAAGTACTGAGCCTGTTTTGTTTTTGTTTCCCCTTTCCTTTCATCCTTCCTCTCTCCTTTCAGATCTTTGAGGCCCTTGTGAGAAGGAAAGCTTGACAGACCTGATCAGTTCAGGTCCTAGGATGTGAAAGTCTCCAAGACCAGCTAAGCTCACTGCAGCAGGTGAAGTCCTCTGCTGTACTCATTTAAAATCTAACTAAAAGCATACCTCTAATTTCTACACCTTACTGCATCACTCCCTCCTGATGCCATTTGCTGCTTCATCTAATCTGCATTTGTACTGGCCTGTTTGTTTGAAATTGCTCTTGGTGCCACCACATCCATAGGACCATGTCCTACCTGCCACTCTCACCTTAAAGTGTAGTTCTTGTCTGAAAACAATTATCCTGAGGGTATTTTATTTAGCTATTGTGTTCAACACAAAGAAGTAAGAGGGTCTCTGGTTCTTCTCCTGAAGAGCAGTGGAGCAGTTTGCATTGCCCTCGTTCATACCCAGTGGTTAGCAAGGGTGTTGCAGGGGGCTTTGCTGGCTGGTGGTTTACTGGGATTAAAGGAATCACTGTTGCTTCTTACAGAAACCTGCCCTGTCTTTCTAATTGCAATGGCTTGGAATGGAAGACTTGCATCAAGCTTGTGGCTTCTGTCTTTATGTTCCAGATGTTTGGTGGCTTGAACATCTCCTATCTATGAAAAATCTGAATTTCAAAATCCTGCCTTTCAGAAGGGATTGTAGAATCACAGGATGGTTTTGGTTGGAGAAGACCTTTAAAGATCATCTAGTTCAACACCCCTCCCGCAATGAGCAGGGACGTTTTCAGCTCGGTTGGGTTGCTTAGAGCCCAGTTCAACCTGGCCTCAAATGTTTCCAGGGATGGGGCTTTTGCAGCCTCTCTGGGCAACCTGTTCCACAATCATCATAAACAATTCCAGATCAAGGGGAACTGTTAAACTTACCTGTCTGGGAGACAGACAGTTTCTCAAGGACCAGTCTAAGACCAAATGGTGGAAATTGCACCAAGGAGAATCACAGACTTCCATCTTTCTGCTCTCTGTTTAAGGTATGCTTCCTGGTGCTGATTTCTCTTTGCTAGAAAAGATCCAGAAGAACCTTAAAAATAAAATGCCAAAATGAAACAGGGAACTGAACACACAGACCTTCCCTGGGCAAGAGGATGGGAGTGAGCAAGCAAACCACATGTGGAGAGTGTTAGGCATGTCACTGAATGCAACTCTGGAAGCTGCTCAGATGCTGTGGTCAGGTGGGTGGGCATTACAAACGTATCTGGGCTAGAAAAGAGAAACATTTTTTTCTAGAAAATGAAAACTATCTGGTGGACAGAGCACTGAGAGGTAATAAACATGCAGCAGAAGCCCTTTTGAGGTAAAGCTGCATCATTGTGGTGCCTTATAAGCAAGCAGCCCATCACTTCAGAGTTAGGAGGTACCAGATGTGCTCGTGGCAGTGCTGCTGAGGCAGGAAACATGAGAGACAGAGCTGCTGTATCTCGGCTTCAGACTGGGTTTGCTTCTTTCCAAACAGCCAGAGATTTCTGAGAGGGTTTTTTTTCCCAGTTCCTGGATGTCCTGCATGGGTTTTGCAAGAAGCCCCGAATGAAGGGCTTGTTGTGAGTACTTGCTTTGAGTAAGAGTGCTTTGTGCTTGCTCTTCAGTTTGTCTCTTTCCTGGCTGAAGAGTTCAGTGCAGTGAATTGCTCTTTCTGTAGATTCTGTGTGCCTTCTAAAAAAGACTAAAAATATTGTTTGGTGAAACAATGTTTTGTAACTGTGGAGAAATTATGGAGGCTAAAACTGATATACAAGTTAGTGTTTTGTCTGAGGAGATGAGAAACTGTGATTCAGAAATCCCATGGCCATTATTAGACCTTTCCCAGTACAAATCTCAGTGCTGAGGATGCTGTCGTGCCCCTGGGAAAAGCTCTGTAAACCAAAACCAGGTGCGTTCCTCTTGCCCCCCCAATGATCTGTACTTTGAACTGAGCCTGTGAACCTCTGTGGTGATGGGACTTTCATTAGGGCATTTGCTTGCAGAACCTGGGACTTGAGCAACATATGGGAAAGTAGCCACTGCTCTAGGTACACTGTAAGAAAAGGGTGGGAGAGTACAGGGAGAGACATGGGGAGACCATCTGAATTTGAAGTCTTTGATCAAATGCAAATTTTTTGAGAGGTCAGTGAACAGAAACAGGGCAGAAAAGCTGTAAGAAGCCATGATGCATGAATATTTTTGGGGTTTTTTGTTTGTTTGCATTGGTTTTGAAGGATAAGTTAAAGTTTTCTCCTATATGACACATAAAATAGCACACAGGATGATGGAGTTCTTTCAGGCTGCCAGTCTCCCTCTGTCTGGAGATAGATAATTTATTGTCATATATGACCTTTCACTAATATCTGATGGCAATTAGGGTGGCAATCTCAAAAGACCAAAAGAAACTGAGGACACCAAGATTATGCTGAAGAATCCGAACTTTTTTTTCTGCTTTTTGCACCAGCCACAAAGAATTACAGCATTTCTTTGGTCAAATGAGGGGCAAATAACCATTTTTCACTTTTTCATTAGTATCCCACCAGAGGCTGGATGTCTGTAATTTTACAGGAATACTCAGAATTGACAGATGGCCATTGGTGTTTTTTGTGGGATCTCACTGGAGGTAGGTAACACTCCATCTTTAATCTGCCCTGAAACAGATTAAAAATGACAAATGGGCCTGTCCAAAGAAAGGGTAAAAGTTTTCCTTCTTTAAGAAAATTTGCAAACAACCTATCCCCTCCATCTCTTCCCTCTTTGCTCTGCAATTGTTCTGCAGTCTGGGCCAAAGCCCTTCCAAGGACTTGCAGGAACTGTGGCCAAGGCTGGGGAGACCACTGATTCTCCACTTCCCTAGTTTGCTGCCTCTTTGAAGAGCAGCTGTTGCCTAAGTTTGAAGTGAAGTTTGAAGTGAACTTTTCTGAGCAGATGACTATCAGAGAGGGTGAGATTTTGGCTGGAGATGGACGGCAGAAAATTCCCTTCCAGAGGGGAATTGCAAGATTGAGGTTCAGCTGCTCCACCAGCCCCTTCTCACTGGGAATAGACAACAAGTGGGGATGAAGCAGAGGCACAACAGAGCTGCTGTGTGTGAATCTCCTCCTGGCCTGAAGTCCTTGGGAAGGAGGGAGCTCGCTGTCCTGTGTAGCTCCAACCCCTCAGTCTTTCTGCTGCATTTCTGAGCTGACCTGGAGCTCAGGTAAACGCAGAGTTTGAAGTCCAGGCTAACCTGCCTCCAGAGCAGGATGGAGTGCTGTGTTGCATACATTTTGTCTGTGTTACAGTGGCCTTACTGGGCAGGGTTGAGTCATTCCAGAGAAGCACCGAGTCCTGCAAATGCCCAAATGCCTTTGTATTACCCTTCTGCCCCCTTTTGTTCCTAGTGGTTTTTTCCATATCCAGTTATGTCTTTATTCTCTGCAAGATGTCCTTGTTTTCTCTACACTTCTCATCCGACCTGCCCCTGACCTCTGAATCCAAACCCAGTCATGCTGGTGGTTTGTGCTCATATTCAGGGCTATTCCCTGTTTCTCCTGAGCATCTGGTACATGCCCCAACCCTGAGTGGCTGCCTCTGGCTGTGAGGGAGGTGGCAGGTTAATGTATTAGAGACTGGAGCCAGAGCCTGACTTTTCATGTTAGGTGCTTAAAACCCAGATGTCTGTCCTTAAAACTCTGTTGTCTGTTGCCTGAATCTGAGGGTGCCTCAAGTTCCTTGGTACCTGCTTTACATGTGATGCTGCTGAGGTGTCAGGGTCAGGAGTCCTGAGCATGGCTGGCTTGGTCCCGTGAGATCCTCCTGAAGGTATCCCTCTGTCACTCCTGGGATGCTGGCACTGGGTTCAGACTTTGCAAATATTACCAGGAGGGCAAAGACTGAGAATTCAGTAAGGGAAAATGTCACTCTATAACTTAGTTTGGTGGGATAATGGCTCTGTAATACAAACTGTCAGGCAGGTGTGGGTATGGGTGTATATTGCTGTACATCACACACTTTGCTGTGCAGGACTTGCCCTTTGGAAAGTCAAACCTGGAACCTGCTGCGTGGCTTTATTGATTTTTGGGTTTGCTTTGTGCAGGGTGATTGCAGAAACAAGACTTGTTTGTGGACATCAGGCCAGTCACAGCACTGTGTTTTTATGCTGCTTTTCACAAGCACTAATAGAGAAACAAAGCAGTCTTCATGACCACTCAAATTTGTCTTGACTAAGCACACCATTGCTGAATAAAGTATGCACCTATTGTTTGCAGACAGCTGTAATCCCTCTGCAGACTTTAGGGTAATTTAATCTCTTGACATGACTGTGCAACTCCTGTTATTTTTAGGCACATACATTAAGAAAAGAAAAGGTTCATTTAATCTGAAAACATATTAGCAAGCATTCCTGGTTTCACAAATCTGAACCAGGTACCGCAGGGAATAAACTGAAAGTCATTAACAAGTGATTGCTGTTTGATGGCCAGAATGAAGCAGTTTCAGACCTTCTCCCTACCTCCTTTTGCAGATACTGCAAAGTGAATTGCTACTCTTCAAGATGATGTCAGCAAAGGTTAAAAACTCATTGCAGATTGTTCTTTGCTGATACCAGCTGTCCACAATCTGTGTGTGTCAGCCTGCTGGCCATGTGGGTGAGCTGGTGGGGATGAGGGAAAGGCCTGAAGTCCTTTTGTGTCAGTGATGGTTGCGTGTCAGTGCCCTTCCCAATGATGCCTGAGGGTGCTGAACTCACCTGGCTGCCATCCCCGGTGTTGCAGCCCAGAGGACTGTCACTGCCTGCTCTCCTCCTCCTCCTCCCAAACTCCTGAGTCACTCAGGACAAGTGACAATGGAGACTGTTAGGCTATGTGATGAAGCTGGTGGCTGTGGGCTTGTAGCTTCCAGATGCTGGAGCTGAGGCTCTAAGTCTCCTCTTTGGCACAGCAGGGAGCTCCTGTACTGCTCACCATGGTCCTTGTGCAAAGCTGTTTCCCTCCCCAGCTCTACAGGGGAGATGGGGTTACTAAAACCACTAAAATCAAAGCAGTTTCCTGAAGGAGGTGAGGATTTAGTTTCTTTCTGGGTATTCCTAGCAGCATCATCCAACGGGCACTGGGACATGTGATGGAAACTGAGGAGGATGTTGTTCAGGCCTCCACAGACTCTTCTAGGCTTAGCTTGGGTGGGAAAGTGAGGTTATGCTCAGGCTCTGCTTATAACTGTCCTCTTTGAGAATGAATGAGGGAAGGCAATGGCGAGGGACAAAGTGAGGAAAAAACCTTAAACTGTGGCATTTCATGCGGTGGACAGCTAGCAGGAGATTGTTGACTGTTTGTTGAAAAGCCTCACTGGCTGTGTTTGCTTTGGATACCACAAGTCACTGGGTCCTGGTGGGGACTGTGAGTCATGTTCCTCCTTGCAATGGAAAACACGGATTCATCGCCGTGGTGCTGCGCTCCTGGCAGGGCGGATGGCCCCTGGGGAAAACGGGAAGGTGGCACAAGGCAGGAGGCGTGGAGGCCTTCCCTCCAAAGGGTGTAGGAAAGTGTTTCTGAAATGCTTTTTTCCCTTTGGGCATCCATCCTTAGTTCTGGGGAGAGCTTTGCTGTGGCCTCGAAAAAGGAACATTCTGGAGTTCTTGTGTGTTTGTGTTGCTGTGGATACAGGGCTCTATTTTTGTGCCTCTTGCCTAAGTTTTACCTGCATCTTGCAGTGCTTTAAATGCATTTTTACGGTTTGGGGACCTGGGTAGCTCAAAGCATTGAACTTGGATCTTCTGTGGTCTGTGTGGGAGTTTTGAGAAGGTTCATCGTGACCACATTCCCTCTGCTGTCTGTTCCTTTGGCAGAACGAAACCAAGTGGTGGTTTCATCTAGTTTATAAAGGAGAGATGCCTTTGTCAGAAAGGGATGCTAGAACTCCCTTTCTTTGGCTCACAGAGAGAAGCCCTCAGTAGAAGAGAAGAATAGTGCCAGCAGCTGTTGGAGGGCCAGCATGGGGTCAGTGTGGTCCTACACTGCCAAAATACCAGCGCTAGTTCTGGCCCGGAGCACACAGAGCACACAAATCACCTATGACTCTTGGTTTTCCTTGTACCAGTCCAGATTCAACCCTTGATTTTATTCCTGCTGGAAAGGAAGCACAGACCTGCCATGGCTCCAGGTGTGGGTACAGTCTGTCACTGGCCTTGCCTAGCAGGGGAAAAGGACCTCTGTGCCAGGTGGTGGTGAGCTGTTAACTCCTTCCTTTACATCAGGGACAAGAAATTCTTTCCCTGCTCAGGGACCAATAAGTCTTTTGTTCTGCTGCACATTAACACGTGCCTTAGTGTTACCCAGTAAACGGTGGAATAATAATAATGTGGTCACAGGCCATCTGAAATGAGGCTGTGGCTGTAGCTGTCCCCATGGGCTGCCTGCCCCTGCCTCCTGTGGAAGAGCGTGGGGCTGGTAAAGAGGCTGTGTGTGGTAAGAGAACAGGTATTTAAGGAAATGGGGTTTAAATGAGAACTTAATTACTCGCTTTTGGCCTTGTATCTGAGCAAGAATAACATGAAAACCTGAAATTAAGCACTTGTTGCATTCCAATACAGGGAAGAATGCCTCCAGTATTTGAAAATAATTCGAAGATAAATAGAATTAATACTTAACATATAAAAGAGACAGCTAATGTTTTGACAGACGAGCTTTCTCCTCAGAGCCAAGAACATGCATTACCTAAAGGAGGAAAATCCTCATTTGTACTTCAGGTTGCCAGGAGTCATAATTAAAGAACAAAATTAGTTGAGGAGAGGGTGGAATGAAGAGCAAAAAAGATTGTTGTTTCTTAGATAACTGTGCAGGTGTTGCTGAAGGAGCACACACACATTTCCGTGTGGGTTTTTTTTCTTGATCTGTATCCATCAGAACATTCACTGTAGGTTTCCTTATATTAAAAATAAAAATAGAAATGTTCTGCTGAGCAAGCTGTTCTGCCATGGGTGGAGATAAGCCAGCTTGCCCTCTGTTGTGTAGTCTCTAATGTCTAATTAGGGGCGAGGTGGTTTTTCTTGCTATTTTAGTGAGTCCATCATTAGTGTTTCTTTCCTTTGTCATCCACTTGAACAAAGTGTGAGGGTTCCTACAACCTTGGATACAACTGCCCCTCTGGCACATTTGATGGAAATTTCCTGGGCTGCTGTAAAGCTCCTGGAAGGGTTAAGGGGAAGGGCAGATAACCAGTAGTATGGACCCACCCACAGGCTGTATAATTGCTCATTTCTGCAGGAAACCAGCCTGAAGTTTCACAGAGGACTGGACCCGTTTGTAGGAGATTTGTTACTCTGATATTATTAACACTGGCATTGGTTACCCAGATCTTCCCAAAAGGCAGGGAAAGGTAGATAACAGCAGTGCCATGGCCAGAGAAATGGTTAGCTGGAAAGGAGAACCTGAGGCATTTTTTGTCAGAGAAAAACAGTGTCTCTCTTAGATATATCAAACACAGTCTTCTCCACCTTGCACACCTTTCATAGCTGCAAATGTGTAAATCTTTTCTTCCAGAAAGGAATCCAGATGCTCACTTGCTTTAATTTGAGTCAAGACAAGGTGGCCACATTTTCCCTGCCTGACACATCTGCAGAAATGCCACTGAGGGATTTTGGCTTGCTGTTTTAGTTAGAGAATTACAGAAGTCCTCCCATTTTCTCCTCTTTCGAGGTTAGACCAAGAATACATTCAGCAGTCATAAGCTGTGGCATATTAATAGAAAGATTTTCTCTTAAAAATGTCCACTACTCCTAGAGGGAGATTTATACTATATAATCCACCATTTCAAAGGCTAAGGTCACCACCAAACATGTCAGCCCACCGGGATATCATAACACATAAATTACATAATCAATAGCACATGTTTTCCCCCTTTCTCTACCAATTAATGGATTTTTGAGGTAGAGAGCTTGTCTTATATTTTTCCAACCATGCTGTATGGGGAAACGCTTCAGATGGAGGATTCAGAAGGAAAAAAGCTGGTGTTTATGGTGTTCACATAAATTCTTTCTTCAGCATATGCACAGGAGCACCAGCTGTACTTCAATTCTGCTTCCTGCCTTCTGACAATTTTATTGATTCTTCACAAAAATGAATGTATGTACTACCAGAAGATACTCAGATTTTTAAGTTTCAAAATTTTAAGTTTCATCTCAGATTTGTAATGTTCTCCTCACAGAACCATCTCATTATCCTTTACCTCTTCAGTTCTTCTTGCAGATTCTGATTAGAGCATTCCTCTAATTTTGAATGGGATTAGGATAAGATAATGAGTGATTTATATCAAGTGATAGGTTGTTTCCTGCTGTTACCATGATGTTTTTGTATAAATTAGGTATTTCTTTGTCAAGGTAATGGGAGTTTTTGCCTCACTCAGCTCTTTGCACTAGTTTTTCTTCCTATTGATTTACTTACTGAAGTAGAGGTATTTGGGACTGAACTGTGAAACTCACTGTCACTTGTAAGGATAGTCCCATAATCATACTTACCAGTTCAGCTTGGCTTAATTCTTGTTTGCTTGCAAAAACCATCCAGAGCAGTGCAATATTTCATGATATTGATACCTGATCATGTCATGTGAAATTTTTAAATGTGCATAGGGAAGAGAGACAAACACAAGCTCCTTTTCCTGCTGGTTTTCTTAACTGTTCCAGGCTTGTCTTTTTCACCTTCACTTTCTGCTTAGGATTTTGTGGATATAGAGTTAGTGTTCTTAAATGAGAAAAAACTAGAGAGAAACCAAACTCCCCAAAGCAAACTGTTTGTGTTGTGTGGAGGATTTCCTGAGTCCCAGACTCAGCATGTTTCCCAGAACATCTTTCCTAAGGCAGCCAGAGGCATCAGGGGCACATTTCTCTTGGCTAGCCTCTCTCTGGAGAGATCCCTTGGAGGAAGCCCATGCTCTGGTAGGTTTTGCTCTCAGATGAGATGAGACTTAAGGAACCAGTTCCTGCTCCAGAGGGACAGTCCTGTCCTTTTGTTTTCTTGTGGCAATGGTTAACCACCGTTAATGGAAGATCTGCTGTGCAGTGCTTGGCAAATGCAGAGGCTGAGCATGTGAGAGGGCATTGCTTCTCTTCTGGGGAGTGACTGGTTGGTAGCAACTCACCTTTTGTGAGCCAGAAGCTTTTGGACAGCCCAGAGCTTGGGAAGACAGGCCCCTCATAGTTTGTCCATCGCTTCCCTGCAGCCCCTTATTCAAATGAGACATCGTCCTTCGTTCCACCATGAGCCAGGCTCTTGGTTAAAGCACACAGGTGGAGTTTTCCAACCCTAAAAACTCCCCCCTGAGCCTGCACAGACTGAGGTTTCTGGAAAGCTTATAATGTGGCTGATTTGGGGAAAATAACACAGGGGCAGCAGGAGGTCTGGTATTGATGGCACAAATGCCATATTCCTTTTCCAGTGTGTGGACCCATCACAGAATCCCCCAAACAGCTCTTTTCATACATATAGTCTGTATAACAGGGTCAAAATGTGTTTTTTTCCCTAGCCTTGTGCTGAGAAGCAACTGAGCCATTTTGCTGAAGCTTTCCCAAAAACCACTTAGCCTGGGGCAGGCAGCAAGCGTGGAAAAAATCCAGCCCAAACAGCTGAAATCTGGCAAAGTTGAACACAAACTGAAACACATTCTTCTCATGGAAAAGTGTTGGGTGACCTCTGATGTGCAGAGTTCCCTGCTCCACCTAAGTGGGACACACAGGCAAAGAGTGCAGCTCGCTCTCTGTGCTCCTCACATTGGGTCTGTGTGCTCTGAACTGCAAGTCTTACATATAAAAATGTACACCCTTCTCTGTATACATAGAGCTGCACAGCTCCCTGCTGCACAGGATTCCTGGCTCCAGATCATTGCATCACTCCCCTGATGTCATCCTGGCATATACCACCTCCAGCACTCTTCTCTGACCAGAGGAACAGTATAGTCCATGCTGGGTTTTATAGTTTTTCTTTTTCTTTTTCTTTTTCTTTTTCTTTTTCTTTTTCTTTTTCTTTTTCTTTTTCTTTTTCTTTTTCTTTTTCTTTTTCTTTTTCTTTTTCTTTTTCTTTTTCTTTCTTTTTTTCCCCTGGTTGGTTGTTGCCACTGCAGAAAATCAAAGGCAGCCTCACACATTTGTCTCTGTTTTTCATTTTGTTTTGCTACAGAAGTTGAAAAGAAAAGCTTTGGAAGGACTTTCTCTCAGCGCAAGTGAGGAAGCAGCTGTTTACCATGAAAAAAAGCCCACAAGTTTGTGCTTCCTGAGCTAGGAAATAGCTGCTGCTGCTGCCACCACTACTGTTTCTCTAGACATTTCTTGTGGCCTGGGAGATGACACTGTGGCATACAAGGCTGGAGGACAACACTGGGGTGGGGATGGGAGACCAGGCAAAGTCATATGGCTCTGACTCACTGGAAGTTATTTTTCAAAACCTTTACTGAGACCTTATGTCCAACAGTCTTTGCCAAGCCCAGTAAGAAATCTACCCTGCTATACTTTCCTTGAAAGAAGAGTGGAAGGAGCAAATGCTGTGGGAATGTTGGTCAGCAAAGCCTGTGAAACTGGTGACAAGGAAGGGACATTTTGCTGTTTCTGCAAATTTGAGAGAACAAGATCACTGCGATCCACTATCAGTGTTGGCACTCAGCTAAAATCTGTTTGTGTAGAAGACTGAGCAAGGGAGCTGGGGCAGGAGGTACAGGCCTGCACGTGGTATGTGTTGCCTAATGTCACAGAATCACGGAATACGCCGAGTTGGGAGGGACTCACAAGGATCACTGAGTGCAACTGCCAGCCCTGCACAGACACCCCAACAATCCCACCCTGTGCATCCCTGAGAGCGTTGTCCAAACACCCCTGGAGCTCTGGCAGCCTTGGGGCTGTGCCCATTCCCTGGGGAGCCTGTTCAGTGCCCCAGCACCCTCTGGGGGAAGAACCTTTCCCTGATACCCAGCCTCACCCTCCCTGACACAGCTCCAGCCGTTCCCTGGGTCCTGTCCCTGGTCCCAGAGAGCAGAGCTCAGTGCCTGCCCCTCCTCTTCCCCTCACGAGAAGCTGGAACTGCGCTGTCTCCCCTCAGTCTCCTCCAGCTGAACAGAGCAAGTGTCCTCAGCTGCTCCTCACACGCTTCCCCTCAAGGCCCTTCACCATCCTGGTGCCCTCCTTTGGACACTGGCTAATGGCTTTATGTCTTTCTTCCATTGTGGCACCCAAAACTTCACACAGTATTCGAGGTGAGGCTGTCCCAGTGCAGAGCAGAGCAGGACATTCCCTCCCTGGCCTGGCCAGCCATGCTGGGCCTGGTGCCCCCAGGACAGGGATGTCCCTCCTGGCTCCAGGGCACTGCTGCCTCATGTCCAACTGGCCATCGACTGGGACCCCCAGGTCCCTTTCCCTGGCACTGCTTTCCAGCCTCTCATTCCCAGTCTGTCTGTACATCCAGGGGTGCCCCATCCCAGGTGGAGAATCCAGCACTGTCCCTTTTGAACTTCACATGGTTGGTGATTGCCCAGCCCCGTCATTTGTGGAGGTCTCTCTGCAGGGCCCCCCTGCCATCGAGGGAGTTGACAGCTCCTCCCAGTTCCGTATCATCTGTGAACTTGCTCAGTATCCCTTCCAATCCTGCATCCAAGTCATTTATGAAGATGTTGAACGTGGGTGTCCAAGTGTGTATGGAACTGTGAAACCTGTGTCAAGGGCTGTGTAGGCATTTAAGATGTCTCCACATGTGATGTTCTTTGAGTGGCCTGCACTCAATGGTGCTCTGTGGCCCTGTGTGGGATGAGGGACCCACTCTGATGGCCAAAGACCTGTTGCCTGTAGGTTATTTTTGAGGCCATTGAAGAAGTATGCTGCTGGACAAGGTTTTGAAGGCAGGCCCCACCTGCTCTAGGCTGGTGTTTTATGCATAGTCCCTTCTGTGTTCTTTCATACATGCAAGAAGCTGGGCATGCAGTGGGGTCTGACAGAAAGGGGATATAAGCACAGGTCTCAGACATGCTCTGATTTAGTAACTCCACTACTGCCACACCTGAAAGCAGGAGATCAAAGAGAACTTTTACCTCACGTTTCTTCTGCTCTGCCCTTGGGAACTGGCTCTCCTCAGCAGATGCTCCCTGCCAGGCTCTGCAGGGGCAGTAGGTGCGTTTCACCTTCAGGTCCAGTGAAGGTGAAAACACTCACCATTTTCCTTTCAATAAGGGAGCAGTACTAGACAGGGACTGCCACAAGAGCGTCATTGATGGGCTTGGGGTTGCTGTCACTAGAGTAGCACCCAGCAGTGAAGACCACCTGGGCAGTGATGGAAATCAGCCAGGTTTGTGGGAGAATTTTGTTTTCTATACTGCTGAAAGCCCAGTACTTTTGAGTATTAATTTCCTTTCTTGCTTTGGGGGGGGGGCAAGAGGGTGAAGTGTTATATATGGAAAAGGAGCATAATGAGGTTACTTTTTTCCCCAGGAGGTCACAGTGACAAGTCCTTGAAGGACACGGAAGTTAAGTGCATGCCAAGAGAGCCCAGGAGACCAGGTTTGGAAAAACCTATCCTGTATTTTTTTTCTGGAGAAAGGGGAGAATGCAGGAAGAAAAGGCTTTTACATATAAAGTAACAAATTAGCAGGACCAGAAGATTGTCTGTAGGGCAGGAGGAAGCGGGGGGGGGGGGGGGGGGGGAGCGGCTGGTGCCTTTACAAGCTGCTCTGAACAAGGTGCCGAACTCCCTGGGAAGCTGTTTGGGGTTAGCCAGTTTTTGCAGCCGTGCCTCTGGCTCGGGATTTTGCCCTTTCCCTGTGGGCAGTTCACGCTCTCCCTCATCGTCCGGCCAGTTTACATCGCTGGTTAACTGGGAGGAGAAGTAGTTCCCTCCTTAGCTTCCCCTCCCAGAGTGGAAGTGGGAAGCTGGAGCCCTCCCTTTCTTCTCGGGGCTGGGATCCTGGACCCGTGGCTCAGGCTGAGTCCCTACAGCCGTGGATGGAGAAGTAGTCGGGGGCAAATGAGGAAGCGGTGGGTTGAGCAAAACCCTTGCGCTATAGAAATCTGTCTTCCAGAAAAGCGGGAAGGGGGCGGGGCGGGGAAGGCAGGGCACCAGCCACCCTTGCCGCAGTAGCAGCGTGTTTTCATTGTGATGCAAATCTCTTCATGTAATTTGGGTCACATTCAGGTTCACCCAGTTCTTGTGGCTGGAACTGAAACCAGCACGTTTTCACTTTTGCTCACAGCTCTCAGTGCTCTCCTCTCTCACGATCCCAGAGCTTGTTTTGCGACAAGGCTTCTGTATCCCCGGAGCGGTGCCGTTCCATGGAGGATATCGGCGACCACAGGGAGCCGGGAGGTCACCCCGCCCCTCTCCCCCTCGCAGGTGGCTCTTTGGGGGGATGTGCCCAGGCACTCACGGGCGTGCTCCGGTGCTGTGAGGTTTTGAAGAGCGGTTTCGTTCAATCAGAGTTGCTCACACCAAAACCTTGCAGGGCTGACACTCCGAGCAGCGCCTGCAAACACAGAAAGCAGCCCCACAGCACCCGGATGCAATCGCCGAGACACTGCCCTGCACCCCAGTCCGGACGGCTCTGAAAACACTGCCTTTGCTTCTGGGAGCCTGATGTACAGATTGGAACAGGAAATTTACAGCCTTCTTGCACAAAACTTGACTTCTCCTCACCCCCCCGCTTGGAGGGAGCCTGTAAATGTTTAAGTCACCTCACTGTTATCCTGTGTGGGGTCTTTGTTCCTCGCCTCCCCTGCTTAAGTTGACCTTCTCTTGCTGCACAGTCGGCATTAAATTCTGGGGCACAGGGCAAAGGCAGGGCTTGGTCACCTCTTCCCTGCCCCCCTTGGAAGGGCTGACTTTTGCTTCTGTCTGATATGGATTAGTGGGGCACCCCTCTAGTTTTGGGCCCTGGGCAGTCACCTCAGTTGCTCTCTCCTAAATCTAATTCTGTTCCGCTTTGTCCGGAATATAATGCTCCCTGGAATTCATTTTAAATGCAGAGCAGGGTCAGGGGAGGCTTCAGGGACAGCTTGGGTGCTGTTAGGACTCGGGCTGTGCTAAAGGCACTTCAGGCCCATTTTGTACAATTGGCTGTTAAGCCATAGTGGTTTTCTGAGCCGGCTGTTAGAAAATCACCTTCAGCAGGCTCGGCTCCCTGCAGCTGCTGCTGTCTCTTCTGCTACCCAGGCTCACAGGGTGGGCTCTGTGCATGGCTCCTCCTCCCATCCACGCCAGCTCAGACCTAAAAATCTATGGTGTCCATCGGTGGAGGGTCCAGCCTTTGGTACTTCTCCATCCTGATCCTGTCCCTTGTGCTTTCTGGCCTGGCTCTGACTCAGCTGACAGGAACCTGCCTGTGTTCAACACTCATCAAGCCATTTTGGTGCACTGAGTGGGGAGTGAGCACGGTGGAAGAGGCACACATCTCAAAGTCTTGCATTTCAAAATCACCTCTTGCTTAGAAAGGATCTGATCCCGCTTTAGTCTCACACTCCCATAAGGCAATCTGGTTTCCTTGCACTTCACTGCAGCTGCTTCTGGTGAGAAGTATGGCAGCTGCTCCACACTGCATAAGAGAACACTTTGGTAAAAGAGACCTAATGATTGTGCTTGGCTGAATCTGCAGAGGAAAATTAGGGAGAGGGAATGTAATTATTGGAGTTTGGCCAGGACACTGGGATAAAACACCTGCACTTGTGCCGTGACATGATCATTTGCACCAAAGGAAAGGGTACACAGTCAGTGTTAGGTCACTCTTCTGCATGCACAGCGTCATGAGGAATGTTCTACCCTCTCCATCCACGGGGAATGGGTTTTAATTCTTTGTACATGACAATTGCCTGAGCCAGCCATTTCCCTTACATAACTCATAGAAAGAGGTAGTGGTCCTCTCTACTTTTGTAGGGGCTTTGGGGAAGCTGTTGGTATGTTCTTCTGAAATAACTCTGGTTTCCTGGTCTTTGGTTTCACGTATAATCAGAGAAATAAAGGCAAAACCAGAATCTTGGATCTGTACAGCCTGAAACAGTAGGGATGGAGGAATAAGGGTTTCTTCATTACAACTGTGTTTCTTCAACCCTACCCCAGCTGAGACCCTAAGAGGTGAGGGGCTGAGTTTGGGTTTTGAGGCGGTAGTGCTCAAGATGCTGAAGTTCTAGTGGATTTGGTGTGGGACAAGATGGTGCCCTGCTCAACCTGAAACTGAAGTTAAGAGAACAGCTTCTTTGGTTTTTCTGTTGATTTGTATCATCCCTAACCCATAAGCAGTCCCAAACCCAACTGAGGGGAGAATTTTGCCTTGGTGACCATCTTTGACCTTTCACAGTTATTTTAAGATCCCTTGGAGATGAAGATTATAAGATCATCACAGAGGAAAAAAATTTTTTTGTGTTGCATTTTGGCAGTGGCTAACCTGAGGGGGTGGTGAAATCTGTAACCTAACTCATGGATGTGACTCATATCAAAGTACAGATGATAAATGCATGTAGCTTATATTGATCCCAAATTTGACATCACTTTGATCAGCTTCAGGATTAGCTGTGCCTGACAGCATTAATTCTTGGAGCTGGACTCCTTATCGAGGTGAACAATAGCATCAAATGATCTTTTATTAAGTAAAAAAAAAGAAGAAAAACTCCTCGAGGCTCACTGCCATCCCTAAGAAAACAATCAGCTTGTTTGGGATGAGCCACAGAACTGCTGTGAGAAGGAGCCACTGACTTTTTCTGATGGAGGAGGAAGTGTTGTGTTGCTCAGAGAGCATGAGGAGCCTACAGATAGTGGCACTAGCTCTTGGAAACAGCTCTACTAGTTTTTTTCTCAAACAAATTCAGAAACATGTAAGGGGATTTCCGAAGAGGAGAGTTGTGTCTGTAAAGAATAGGGGCTGCTCCAAGCAGTCTCCAAACACAGTGATCCCCAAGAGAAATTGTGCTGTTTTCTCCCAGGTATTAGTGAGATAACTATTAACCCCCACAAGAAGGTTAAGAGGAAGTTCTTATGATGCAATGTTTACAAACAGGAAAACCCCATGGACTGTCTTCTTAGTACCTAAAGAAAAGCCCAGTTCTGCTGGGGGGAGGTGAAAGGCATTCCTTAAACCAGGGAATGAACTGCGCATTCTTTCAGCTCTTCAGACCTTCAAAGGGGCATCAGGAAACCCCTCAGCCATCAGGGGAGTTGGGCTGCAGGATCCCTGTCACATGTGGACACATGGCCCCACTGCTCCACACTGTCAGCTCACAACTGGTTGATTTTATCTTTGTTCCCTCTTGGAGGAACCGTGTGTGATACCCAGAACATCCCAGAGAGTCAAGAAAGGCAAATGCCACCTTTGCCTTGAAATGTTGAGCAATAGCAGCTCGGACCTTCAACATTTCTTGGAAGCTGCTTTCAGTTTCCAGAACTGCTGCTTCTGGCTGATCTGCCATGTATCTCCGAGGCACACATCTCCTGTGCTGTGTGTAAATCTGCAGCAACGCATCCTAGATTCCTGTAAGCTCAGACATCCCCCTGCCCCCATTCGATTAATAGAAACCCCGAGTTCCTTTTTTAGCTTCCTTTGTTGACCACAACTCGCGTCAGCAGTGAAGTCCCGCCTGCCATGCTGCCTGCCAGCATGTGTGCATATGGTCTGCAGAACATGAATGCACCAAACCACTTCACAGCATTGTTGTTTTCTTTTGCCTGTTTTTTTCATTCTCTCGGTGGAAACTATTAAGGACCGAAAGCCTTTGCTAATAAAATTCACACAGCTGCTGTCGCTGCAGATGAAATCCTGACACCACAATAGGGATTTCGGGCCATGGCTGCCCCCCTTGCAGAGTGCACTGAAAGAGGACAACACATTTCGAGAGCGTGGAAAGCCCTAGCAAAGACAGGTCACTGTGTGTCTGGCCACCAGACCTGTGAGGCTGCTCTCTGCAATCGGTGCAGGTTTGCCATTTCCCCCCTCACCCCTGCCCTTCCCCCAGGCACAGCTTGGTTTGGTGAAGTCAGATTCAGATGCCAATTCTGTCCTGAAGGTGCAGGATAATAGAGTTCACCCAGGGCTCACACTTGGCCTGTCAACAGCTGGCCACTTGTCTTCCCAGCTTCCAGTTGTCTGATAATGAGATATTGTAATGAGAGTGCTGACACTTCAGTGTGGCTCTGCTAAAGGGCAAAGGTAGGGGGCAAAATGACCTCTGTTATTGCTTTTCCCTTTCTCCTAAACAGAACTGAAGGTGCTGTTTAAAGGAGCCCAGCTAAATTAATTCACAAGTCTGAGAGTGGCTCCATTTCAGGAGGAGTGGCTGGCTAGGCTACAGAAATAACATTTTATGTTGCATCCAGCCATGCCAGGCTGAATGGCCTTTGTAGGGTGGCAGACACCTCACACTGGGCAGGAGTGTTTAAAGGGCAGAAGAATGTTCAATTTCCATGGAGGTCTCTGTTTCTGAACTTCCTTCTCTTTTTCAGTACAAGCCAGTATTTCTCCATTGGTTTGTGGAGGACAAGCCACATCTGAACCAGTACCTTTTGGTGCAAATATAGCCTAAATAGCCACAATGGGGAATTGCTCTTATTCTGTCTGACTATTCAAGCCATCAACACACAGACATAAGATTTCCAAGCCATGGGGCTTTCAGTTCTTGTGTGTGATAATTTGTGCCAATTGCAATAGGGGCTGCTTGAGGTGGCTGCTTCTAGTAACAGAGTTGGGAGTGAAGGAAGGTCTTGATGGGAAAGAGAGCACTGCTGCCCTGTTTGAGGGCCAATAGAGCTTTTACAGAGCCTTCCTGAACTTTGCTTCACTATGCATGTTGTCCCAAGTGTGAGATGTATGGCTGAGCCATGAGGCAGGGCTGGATCCATCACTTAGGGGAAGAAAGAGTCTTTTAAACAGTCCTGGCTGTTTGTGTTGTTAAAAAATAAATAACTCTAGGGGAAAAAATTCCCCTCCTTCTCCTCAGTAGTGTTTCCCAATTTATTCAAAATTTTGTCCCTGAGCATTTTGCTGTGTTTGTTAGAAACCACACATTCATGAAGATACTCCTGCAAGGGTTAAGGCTTCTGCTCCTGTGGCCCAGGAACGGGATGTGCCAGAGGGGGTCTGTGGGGCTTGATCCTGCAGCTTGTGTTCACACAAAGGTCTCCATCTTGCACCTGTGCAGGGGTGCAGTGCAAACCCTCATCCCATTCAAGCACGATGTGAATGTACTTGTTCAATGCTCAGCCTTTCCCTGGGTTTGTGGGTGAAGGGGTAAAGGGAAAAGAGGACTAAGGGAAAAGAAGTCTTCATTGACTTCAGGGGGAATAGGCCTTCTGGCTTGATTGGAGACTAAATGTGAAGGTGAGTGTGAGCTGGTCCTGGCAGTGCCTGTTGCCATCTTCCATCCGTAGTAAAAGACCTCACCATGCCAGCAGCTGTTAGTTGCTTACTTATAAATAACTTATATATGTTGGCCTGATTCAGTAAAATTGGCTATTCAAAATTATAGCTCTTCAGACTTGTTGCCTTCCAGCTCTGCCCCTCCCATCACTGCTTTTTCCCTGGAGAAATGGTCCCTGTTTTCTTGTCTCGGTCTCTCTGCCCCCCCATCCTGTTCCAGCCTGGATGCAGGAGTCTTTCCTCCAGCCCCAGCTGCACCAGAGCTGCTCCTGCCCAAGCCCTGACAACCCCAGACATTTCAATTCTCAGGGGCCATATTCTGTTTTTCTGAGAGCAGAGGGCCACTCAGCTCAAAACATCTGAGGTGAGTGGAGAGATCTGCTACCTCTCTAGGCCTTGCTGACCTGTTGAAGAAGAGCACAGAAGTTTATTGCTCTTTCTTTTGAGCCTTTTAGGCACGAGCTTCAGGCTGCTGACAAAGTGCTGTTTGGCTTAGTACTAATCTGGCAGAGAGCGAGCCCCATATCTCTTATTTACAGCTGCACTCCTAATTAGTTAGCAGCAAAAATACATAATAAAATACAGCTTGTACTCAGACGAGTCCTGGCTAAAGCCAAGCTGAGATACAGTAAGGTAAAAAAACCCTCAAGACTCTAAGCCATGCTTAAGGTAAATCCCACAGAATACAGAAAATTACCTCAACCCTGGGAAAAGCAGGAATTTTAAGGTGTTCTCCATGCAGAAAGCCCTGAAAGTAACAAATCAGAGCCAAGACTAGACTAATACTCATAATGTGCACATAATGAAGCCTCTGGATATTGAACAGGCTGGAGCTTGAATCTTTCCCACTGTGGCAACTCCTGCATAAAATATATAGTTGTGATGATGAAGTCAGAGGATGTTTTGTTTTTAAAATATTACTTTCAGATGAGATGTACAACTTTTCCCATGTTTAAAAATAAGTGTGTGTGGTACACCACCTTTGGTTTTACTGCTCTTCTATCTCTTTTGCTGGGTGTTTGCTAGCAGGGCACAGAGAATGCAGAATGACCCAGATACTTGTGCATTTTAACCTCACACTTGTGTTTTGCTTGGAGACCCACAGTAGGCCTGTGCTGGTAACATCCCAGACTTGTCCTATGGCTAGAGATGTGCAATACCCACAGTGCAGGGCTGGGAGGATTCCTATCTGTTTCTACTAAATCAGCCTTCTCCCATATTGCTTGCTGTGACTTGGCTTTCAGGACATGTCAGACCTTGTTTTTGCCGACATGAAGTGCCCTCTTGTGCTTTATCCCAGAGCCTCCCTGGGAGGGTGTTCATGGATGCTGTCAGAGAGTCCTCCTTCTGCCTTCAGGGACTTTGGCCTGCCTCTCCCAGGTGGCTGTGGTGACATCTGGGCTTTTGGGGGCTCAAGCCTGGCTTTTCTCAGCACCAGAAATCAAAGCACTTGTGCATCAGCCTTAGCCAGTTTTCAAAATGGAAACTGGATGCCAGTTGTCTTAGTCCTAGATGAGTGCCCATCCTACTCGACTACTGTTGGCACTGGCTTTCTTCTCCTCTCACTTTTCCCTCTCTCTCTCCATCCCTTTGAGCTATGTGGATGTGGTGAGGGCTGTAACTCAGGGCTGTGAATCCCATCAGTCAGCAAACATTTGGAGTGTGGTGGCCTGCTTTGTGAACTCACTGAGTCCAGCTCACCAGCCTTATTTCTTCCTGAGGCCCTGCAGAATGTTGTCTAAGAGTCCTTGGGATGTGGTGATATGTTGTGGTTTCTTTTTATTTCAATTAAAAAAAAAATTATTCTGTTTTATTCAAGCATTTTCCAAAGCACAAGCAAAACAACCTTTTAAATTTCTTTTTAGCTCTCTTGTGCATGAGTGAGTAATGCTGAAAGAGGAGCTCAGGGCCAGTGCTGTGTCAGGTACTTTCTCTCAACATGAATACTGCTTGTAGATGCTCCTTGTTGCTCTCAACCAGACACATCCCCCCCTTGCTGGTGAGCCAGAAAACGTATTTAAAAACCTTCTGCTGGCTATATTATTCCTGTACCTGTTAAATGGAAGGGTTACCTTTTCATTAGAAGTGACTTTCTATGTGTCTTGAGGGATGTCTTTGCCGACGCAGAAGGCAGCAGTGGTGCCAGACCAGAATCAGACCACACACTTGTGTCTGCCTTCGTCTGACCCCAACCTGCTTTGTCAGATGAATAAACATCAACCTCAGGGGGACTCCAGTGCACCAACTTCCCCATTTTCAAGTTTTGAGGAAAGAAAAGAAAAGGTTTCTCTGTGATTTCTGATGAAATTGGCTGTGTCAAGATCAGCATAAATGCTGCTTCCTCTGTCCCCTTTTGAGGCTTAGCAGTTGCTGTGATTAGGGCAGAGCTTTCACCCCTGATCTGGAGAAGTGCACATATGAACACTGTCATAAACAATGCAAAGGTGCATGTAATTCCCTTCCCTCCAGGTGAGGCCCAAGGCAGCAGGTGTGCTGGGAGCATGAGGATGTCTGTGAGGGAAAAAAAACCCCCAAACAATCACAGAGGAAAAATACATGGAAAAATTAGAAAGTGATCAGGAGATCAATTAAATAACCAGACAGTTAGAAAAACAGAAAACCCCAAAGCAGTTTGTGTATTTTTATCTCCTTCCTTATGATAGTGATGTTGGTACTTTCCTCTCCACAGCAGTGGGGCTCTTCTCTGAGAGCTTCAGTGACAGGCGTCGCATTTGGGACAAAACTACAGCCATCAACAAGAAAGCCCAGAAATAACCTCTGCAGGCTATAAAATTTCAGAGGAAATGGAGAAAAGATGGCTCCCAGACAGGGGAATCAGGCTTGGCTGGGCTGTGCCACCCAGGGAAGACATCCATCTCCCAGTCCAGGGCTGCCTCTAGAAAGATGGATGAAAGAGGGGCAGACCTGATGTACCCATCCCATGGAGTGGCCACTCATCCTAACATGGCTGCTCCTTGAAAGGCCTGGCCTTCCCCCCTGGAGAAGCAGCAGCAGCTGGGCAAAACTGGGCAAAGGCATTTCTGCATTTTGTCAGCCTGGGACAGGGCTCGGCCCTGAAACTCTTGTCCTGGGAGCTGGTGGTGATGTGGTGTTGGTTGGAAAGGGGAGGCTTCCAGCAAGGTGTTAAAAAAAAAATTTAAAAAATGGAGAAAACTGCAAAAAATCCTGGTGAGAAAGGCTGCAGGAAGAAACCAGGGCTTCCCCTGGGGAAACTCTCTTTGGCCCTTTTAAGTCACGTGAGCATCTTTCTTGTCCACAGCCCCATGCCCTCTCCTGCAGTGCAGTGGGTCTGTTGTTCTCGAGGCTCCCCCTGACCTCTCCCTGCCCTCCTGCAGGGCACCACTCATGCACAGAGAGTCATCTGCATGGTTTTGGCCACTCTCCTTTCTGCAGTTTTCTCTTAAGCCTCTCCTTTTGATGACTGCTACCAGCACCACCTCCCCTCTCTCTTTGCAGGAGGGTCTTCAGCCACAGCCAGGGGCATCTGCAAACCAACAGCTCCTTGTCCCTCTCCTCTGCCCTGGGATTTGGACATGGAGCTGGGACATCACCCATCCAGAGGGTTTGCACAGGTCCACAGTGCTGGCATAAGCTCCAGCTGCCAGAGCCTTGCCACAGTGCTGTCTTCCCATCCCTTTCCACATCAGATAATGTCCTGAGGCTTGGAAATCTGAGTCCAAGCCATTAGTTATTGTAATCTGTTCCTGCTACAGCTGCTTCCCATCCCTGCTTCCCTCCCCTTCCCCAGTCTTTTATTTCTCCTTCCTGGCATGGGCTTAGGTGGGCATGCATGACTTACGAGTTTTAATTTCCTGTGGGAAACATGTCTCATGGCCTGCAGGTAGGTGCTTTTTTTCCACCCTCCCCTGCCTCCCCCATTAAGCTTTTCCTTAACTTTAAAGCTTTTCTGTGTCCCTAAACTGCCCCTTTTAAGATCCCAAACCCCTTTGCATCTCATTTACTCCAGGATGTTACTTGACTGGTTTCAGTGGTGTTAGTGCTCATTCACATACTGTATAAATGAGGGAAAAACCTTTTTCCTTGGTAAGTGTAAAACAGCCTGTCCATGTTGATATTTGCAGCTGGGAAACTTTCAGTACCAGTGCATCCTTGCACACAGCATTTAATGGTCTGTCTGGTATGGGAGACTCTGGATGGGGGGAAGAAAGTGAAATGAAAACTTCTAAATTCCATGCTTACCGAAGGGGCAAGGGATGGACACATGGGTGGGGTGTATGCTCTGCATGATTGTGTATGCCAGTGCCTAAAGAGGCCTATGCATATCCATACACACATAGAGACACATCTAGAAATGCCTACACATAGGTCTGAGCTTTGAAATGTGTCTCTTCCCGCCCAAATTTTTCCATCTGGGATCCCAAAAGATACTCCTTTTTCATTTCACTCCCACTCACAGATTCCCTTGGCTTTTAGGATGTAGGGTAGGACTTCATAAAATCATCCTTCCCCAGGACTCTTGTGACCCACAGGCCATTTAACCATCACTTGCAAAGAGACTCATGGCCAACACATGTCCTGCTGCTCCTGGGGTCTCTCCCAGCAGCCAGAGAGCCAAGCACATGGGTTCTCCGGGGTCTTGGTCTGTCCACCAGAGCCTGAGACTGCCCCAGCTGTGCTGACTGATTCCCTGAGCTCACCTCAGCATCATGGGGAAAGCTGTGGCAGGTCTGTGCCACAGCCTGCTCTCCTTGGGAGTGTCAAAGAGGAAATCACAGCCAGGGAAGGAGCTCTGGCAACCTGCAGGTTCGGGAGAGTCCAGTGGGGCAGCTACTGAGGTGAGAAGGGCAAGCTGGACTGATGTTTACTCCTTTTTTTTTAGGGCAGCCCTCATCCTGACATCCCATATATTTAGCTGGTTCTTTTAAGAACAGTTTGGAAATACTTGACCTAGATTGAGTAAAATGCTTGACTAGTGAAGCACAGAACTCAGTGCTTTGCATTGGGAAGAAATTTGGAGGTTTTGCTGAAAACTGAAGCTTTTTTTTCTCTCCAGTCCTTCCTTTCTCATTTATTAGCTGCCTCTGGCTTGGGTGCCTACATAGCCCCACGTAGCATTGCACAGATGCTCTCCTTGCTCAGCAGCCCCATAAAATCCTGATTTTCAAACGAGCCGAGTGTCTGAGCAGGTTCCACTGGCTTCACCTTATTATCACAGGGCTCCTGCACCAACCTACCAGTCAGACCCACCAACATCAAAGGCCTTGGGCAGATTCACAGCAGATAAAAGCCTGGCCCAGCCCTCGTGGGATACACCCATTCCCTGCCCACGTAATGCTGCTTTTCCACCTGGCTGTGGGGTGGGAGGAAGGGTGGGACCACTGCTCAGCAGGGCAGCCTCTGACCCCGTTCCCTCTCTGCTGGAGACACCCACAGCCCAAAATGCTGCCTTTGGCCTGGGCCTGGCAGTGCCCTCCCTGGCAAGAAATGCCACACACTGCAGACAGGCACAGCGGGGTCTTTTCCTGTAGCCACACAGTGCACTTTTCCAGGGACTATTTGGACAGTAGCACTTTGCCTACGGATTTGTGGGAATCCAGCACGAAGTGTCTGAAATCCTCTTTGTTTATGCCCATTTTTTAACCTGCGGGTTGGAAGAGTCCCAGTCCCTGTCTGCCTTGCATCCTCCCCATCTTCCAGGGTAATGCAACTTGTCCTGGACTGCAGTTGTTCTGGGCAAAACCTAGAGCTTTGCTCTCCTTTCCTGGGCACAGGACTCGCCTGGATGCGACCTCCTGATTGTATTGAAGTGAATTGGTTTTAAAATCCTGGATTCCACTGGGTTTCCTGTGAAATTGAATCCTGAAAGAAGGCTGCACCTTTTCAAGAAAAGGCCCTGCTGTCAGCGAAATGCAGCTCGGAATAGTGGGGCGGCATCCCTGTGTGGTGTAACAGGCTGCCTACAGGCTGGAAAGGGATGAGTTTGCACAGCTTAGCTTATATAAATTGAACAGCAAGTGCCAGCAAACTGCAGCCATACGAGAGAGCTCAAAAGGTTTGAAGTGTTGCAGAACAAAGCTACTTTTATGATTTATACACTTGCCAGACAACCATCAAATTCTTTGCTGAAACTGGAGCTTCCCTGGTAGCACCACGAGGGCTGGCCAGCCTGTGAGGAATTCTTGGCATCGGAGCAGCTGTCCCAGAGTGGTACAAAGGGCTTTGCCAGTGTGAGATGGAGCTATCAATAGGATGTCTATCAGGGCAGGCAACAAATGGGCCACTGATCTTGGCTTCCTCTGACTCTCCAGCCCCAGAGAGTGTGATAGACAGTGGTAACAACCCCTAGACAACTGTCACAACATTTCTGGGCAAGGTGTGGTAGCCCCTGAGCAACCCCTGTGCCTCATAAGGAGCTCTGGGCAGAGCTGAGGGGCCGGAGCACAGGGAGAAGCCTGCGGGGTCTGATGCCCTTGTGCAGACAGGCTTTGGTCTGGCCCTGGGGCACAGAGTGCTCAGGCAGTGGGAAGGAGCTGTCTCTATGGGGCAGGACGCTCTTGGGCCATCCTGTGGACTGTCCCCCAGGTATGTAATCCAAGGAAATGGTCTGGAAGCCAGGCTTATGTAGGATTTTGTTCATGAGGAGAGTCCTACCAGGCTTGCAGCTTCGCAGTACTTCTGAGCTCCTGCATTCCCAGTGGGGGGGATCTCAGCTGTGACCTTTCTGAGGGACTGTTCTCTCCTGTGTAAAATGGAGGTGATAGCAATTAATTACTTTACAGCCAGATGCAGCCTTTTTCATAGGGAGAACAGGAAGGGTGAGGACTCCTGGAATTTTGCGACTTGAGTGAGCTTTGGTGACTGTACCCACCTGGGTGTATGGCTTCATGAAAGGAGCTTGTGCACCAGTGCCTCCCTGAAGAGGGGTAAGAAACACTGGTTAGAGCCTTCAGCCCAAGGTCTCTTTGCTAATGCTAAGCTTGTATGCATTGAGACATTATTTATTTAGAGAACAGCTCTTATTGCTGCTGTTTTGCCAGAAAACATCCTCTGGTTTCCGCTGGCCTCTGCCCCTGCAGCATTAGAGATTATTTTCCACATTTGTTTGCACATTGCTCTCATTAACGCTTCCAGCAGAAGTCTGTGGGCACTAAGTGAGGAGACAGGGCATGAAACCAATGGCAGACAGGCAGAAGGATGTGGCATGTGAAAGCTCTGCAGGAATGTCTTTGAATACCACCATAGGAAAGGTTTTGGAGGTTTTGCAGTGGTTGTAATGCTACACAGCCGTGGTGGGGCTGTCCCATTAGAACTGTGTCCCATTAGACTCCTCGGATGAAGGGACTTCACCTCAAGTAAGGAGCTGTGTCTGCTCAAAAGATTTTACAGGGCTGACAGTATCCAGGGATCTCCTGTACCCAACAAACTGTCACTGGAGTGCACCAGACAAGTGCACAAAATAAATAGCTGATTTTACTTTGGGCATGGACTATGGTAAGCCCGGCCAGTTCCTTCCTCTGGCTTCTCCTTACAAAGTGCACGTCATCTGGGATTTCTGTACCAGCTGGAGTGACTCATTTTGCAGGAGTGTAATGGTGGTGGTGCTCTGTAGTGAATAGGGGCAGGGGGAAACCCATGCCAGAAGAGAAACATGACAGGTTATTCTGGAACCAGGTGGGGTGGGGGACTGGTCCCATTTCAATAACAGATTTTGGCTCAGACTCCCAGTGCATCCATTCTTTTTGGGTGAGGCAAAGAGGGAGGCCGGTTAACACATGGTGAAAGAACTGGTCCTTCCTGTTGGGAGCAGTTGGTTTTGCCCTGCTCATCCTGTTTATTTGCAGGAAGCTGACTTGTCTTCTTGGCTTTCTCTTCACCCAGCTAATGCAGACTGGCCATCTCTTCCATTTAAACAGATTCCAGCAGTATTTTGATGCCAGGGAAAATACTGAAATGTTGCTCTGAAAGCCACAAAGGGTTCAATTATTTCCTGGAGACGATATGAAGCCTATTGAATTGCAAGTGATGGTTATCGGCTCTCACTTGTGGAAGAAAAGGGCTGAGAGTGAGTGGACTAGAAATCATTGTGCAGGCAGCTTTTGCCTATGAAAGTCACCCAGCTCAGCTGATAAAATTAGGTTAAGCATGGAGTGCAGGATGAGAAAAGGGGGACTGAAAAACTTGGTGCTTTCTTATTGTTATCTCTTCTGGTCTGGACTGGGTCTGGGCTCCAGGGATTGAGGACTGTAAAATGGGAGCATGCTCAGCTCTGGATAGCAGGAGAGGCAGGGATGTTTCCAGGAGTCCTCTCCGCTGCTCCTCCTGGAAACCAGCAGACCCCAGTAGGGCAAAATTGCAGGAACGAGAGGGAGCTCATTAGCTGTCTGAATGTTTTATTGGGTGGAGGAGAAATGCTGTTCTGGGAGAGCAAGGGAGGAGGACACTAAGAAGTCATTTTTAGGCCACTGTTTTTTACCCCACTTGCTTATTTTCTGTAAGAACTGTCATTTTCTGAAGATGGAAAACAGGAGATGTATCAAGAGACCATCAGGGAACTGGTTTACGTGGCTGTGCCTGGTAGTAAACAGGAGGCATGTGGAAGCATGTGTGCATAATGCCTGTTGTACAGGACTGTCTTTGTGTAGGATTTCAAAATAGTTCAGAGACTTAATTGTGGTAAAAACAAGTAATCTTCAGTGCGTGGTGTGGAGGAGCTGGGAGAAAGTGCAGTTGGCTCTTTGAGACAGCCTCCCTAGCAAAGGCTGGGGAAGGAGAGTTGCAGTTATTTCACCAGTTAAAGCACCTGCATTTTGGCTATTCAGTGACAAGAAACTCAGGTTTTATATATGGACTTTGTAGACTCAGCCAAAAAAAAGCATTTGTTAGGTAGCCCAGTAACAGAGTCTGGTACAAAGGGATCGTAGCTTCTACAAAGAAGCTCAGATAAGCAACAGCTGATTCCAAAAGCATTGCCTGAGATATAGCCTTTAATCCTATTATGGCAAGCAGTGGCCTCTCCAGGTCTCTTTCAGTTTGCTGCTGCTTTGTATTTTAAACAGGCAGGATTTTCAGTTTGCTGCATGGGAAGACACTCTCTTTTTTAAGGAAAGAGGAGGAAAACAGACTTACATGGCATGTACACGTAGGTTCTTCTGCGTTGAAAGAGCTGTTGTGGTCACAGCAGGGTTAAGGAGAAAGAGGAAGGTTCCTTTGTGTGCCAATAGGTGGGGATTGGAGCTCAGTTTTCAAATTAAGAGTTACTAAGGAGAGAAAGCAATACCCTGATATAGAGTCCAATATGGTGGGAGAGTCCAAGAACAAGAGCTGCTGGCTTGGCTCAGCCTCACAGAGTTGTTCCTGCAGAGGAATGTGAGCAGGGATAGAAAACATAGCTCGCCTCTGCTCCCAGCAAGATGCTGAGGGCCAGGGAACTGCCCAGAGCACTGTCCTGGCCAGAGGGGATGAGGCACTGGTGCCAAAAGGGCTGCTTGCCACTTTCCTTCTATCTCTCTTAGCATGGTCGCAGTCCTGCAGGGGAGCCCTCAGCTTTGCTACTCAGAAACCAGCAGCATCAGGTAATCCTGGGGATTCAGGAGGGTGCCCAGGCTGTCTGGTCCCACAGCTGACTCTTCTGGCCATGTGGGTGCATGTGCTTCTCTCTCTTCAAGGTTTGCAACCTAAGATCCTGAACTGTAGTGTAAAGCACAAGTTCTCCTCTCCATCAGAGCCAGTCCTGTGGGTGTTTTGGTGTGAGAGCCCCCCAGAGTGTCTGGAGCTGCAGTGTGGATTGCTGGTGGCAGTTTGGGCTTGGGATGTAGCTTTAAGCATTTTGTTGCTCACCAAGGAAAGCGGGGCATTTCTTGATTGTGGAGATGTCCATTCATTGTTTGTCTTCCTACTTCAAGGCTTAATACAGTAAACACTGAAAATGTATCAGCTGGTCCTCCTGCTGCCTACCTCCCCACCTTCACTTCCTCCAGCTGTTTGCTTTGAGTTATTTGCTCAGGATTTGTTTTCCCTCTGATTTTACAAGTTTGCCTTGCACAGCAAAAAACCTGCTATTTTGTTCTCTCTGGTATTTGGCAGGAAAACAAAAAGAACACAAAGAAGAAAAGGATAATAATGTTTTTTTCCAGATGATTTAACACACAAGAGTTCTTTTTAGTGCTACTGTTGCTGCTGTGTCAAAGCATCTTCTTTTCTTAGGCATGCCAAGAGCTACGGTGGAGAGAAGAAAACAGGGTATCTCTTAACTGTGCTTTGCTGGGCTGGCAGTGGGCTCTGAGCTGAGACCTGCCCATCTGCCTGGTGCTCGCTTGCAAGGCTCCCTCACATGTTATTTTGATCCAGGTGATGGAATTGGACAGAGCAGCTTTTGTGCAGGGATTTGCAGAGCTCATCTCTGTGCTGTTCTACTCCAGTGGAAGTTGAAACAGGTGTGCCAGAGCCACTGTGCTCACTGCATTTTTTTTTTTTTTTTGAGGTTCATGTTCCCATGCATTATTTTGCTTCATGACACTCCTTATTTCAGGTTGGGGTAACCTTCATCTCCTCGGGACATGCAAAGTGCTTGGTAAAAGATCCCCAGCAACTTCTTCCAATTAAGTGGGAAGGACTGGTTTGACAGCAGGGTTGGTTCAGGAGGTTCAGGAGTGTAACTGAGCAGTTTGATCCTTTAATTTGGGTTGCATACTTCCTAGTTTCAGCTTGTGAGACTTGCGTCTTTCATGATATTTTTGGTTTTTTCTTCCCCCACCTGCTGAGAGCAGATGATGCACAGGGAACACTGAACGAGAAGGCAACGCAGCAAGGCCAGTGAGATCAACTCTCCTGAAGGACTCTTCTGAGGGCTAGCAGGAAGAAGCTTGAGGGTACAGGCTGTTTTCTCACCTTTCTCTCTCCAATGTTATCAGTCATTCCCTGGCCTCTCCTGTTTGCACAAGAAAAAGGAGTCCCTCACCTTACTCTTATTGCCCAGTGGGTGAAAAAGGCTCGGTCACAGAATGACAGAAGAAGCAGGAAGAGGAAAATAAACAGCTGAGTCATTGCTGCAAAAAAAAAAAAAAAATAACCAAACCAACAAAAAACCAACCAAAAACCTACAGGAAAGGGGAGGACTAGAAGGGGCTGGCCATGAAGCTTTGAGAGAAACCACAAATGCAGCAGTGGACCTTTACAGAGGCATCCTTCCATCTGCTAAAGGAAGGCTACAAGGGCTCCCACAGAGGATGTGGAGGGTACCAGGCAGCACTTGCCCAGGCACAGTGGCAGCATTCAGTGGATTCCAGCTGCTGAGAAACATGTGGAAATTACACGCTGTAAGTCAGCTAAATAAACCAGGCGGAAAAATGGCTGAGTCAGAAAAACTGGGCCATTAAGTTCAAATGTGTTATTAATTGGAAAACTGCTTAACACAGCTGGAGATCCTCTGGGTATGGGTAAACAAAAATATGATGGTGAGAGAACCAATTAAAACACTAATTAGTCCTTTTAGGAAGTTCTCCAGGTCCATTAATGATAACCCTTAATTGTGAGCTATGGAAGAGAAAACTTATCTATATTGCTGCCGCTGCCTGGAACATTAGTGCTCTGTGTGTGTGTGTGTGTGTGTGTCTTGCCTTTTTGTGTCTATACAAAAATCATTAACTCAAGAAACTGCACACTTACCAGGGGCAAGTGCAGGTTAATGAAAAATTAGAGACTTGGTCTCCCAACCCCCGCCACAGTAGTTCAACAAAGAATTACATACCGGGATATAATTTATGCAGGCCCACTTTTTGAAAGGAAGGACTACCAATTCTTCCCTCTCATTCTCACAGCAGCAGAAACAAAGCAGCAGCACTGGAGCTGAAACGGTTTGCAAGAGTTTGCATTAAGTGTTAATAACCAAGTAATTATCATACCAATAACTAATGAAAAACACAAGGTCTTGCTTCCAGAAGATTGTGTTTTGGAGAGATGGAAAGAGATCTCATGTGGTCCATTGCCCTGGCTTACAGAATACAGTTTCTAGACTGAGGAATTCAGCAATTACTGAAGTGAATGTTCACTTAATCTTGGCCTCTGCAGCTCTGCCTTCACCAATAAAAGCAACCTTGCAATGAGTAGGGTGAGGAAAAATGCTGATGTGCTTGCAAATAAGAACACCAGCCCCTCGATTTCTATGTGGAGCTGTTTTCCTGTTCAGGCACCTCTAGAAGAAAGCAGTCCCACATTTGTATCTTATTTGAATGAGTATGTGCGAAGGGCCACTTCTGCTCAGAGGCAAAAGAACATCTACAACAAACAGCAAAATTACCAGGACACCAGGAGCCCTCTTGTACATTGGTGAAACTTTTCTCAGACCATCATGTTGGCCTTCTGTGTTTTCCCAAATCTCTGATTCTTAAGTTTTCTTTTAAATACTAGGTTTTATGCTCCTGAGACAATTTAGGTTGCCATGCAAGTTGCTGAGAAGGTTTTCACTAGCTCTGATTTTCATTTGCTTCACTGGTGCGTGAGCTAAACTGCACATGGACCTTTGCATTCACCCCTTTAGTTTGCAATCTCCAGGGCAGGCAAGCAGCACCTTGCTCTAAGTAAAACAGTTATATTGTCTGGAGTCCTGCTGCTAGGAACTGGAAATGAATGCTCTGTTTATCCAATGACTGAGGCTTATTTCCCTCTTTCCATGACTGGGTGGTTGGTCCTCTGCATCCTTCTGATGCTTGGCCCCAGCTAAAACTGCACCACAAGTGCTTCAGTAGCTAAATTGTCCACTCAAAACATGAAGTCCAGAGATGCCCAGTTTTCTCATGCTGCCTGGTATCTTGAATTTTGTAAAAAGTTCTGTGGAGTCCACCAGCATAAGGATTTTACCCTGGATCTCACACATTGTACTAGTTTGAAAACAAACCAGTGGGAGGCACCAAGTCAGAATAACAATTTAATGGGGAAAATCAAAGAAAAGGGGGAAAAAAAAAAAAAAAAGAAAGACTGAAAGAAAACAGAAAACACTGGTTCAAACTGACAGAGTCAAGATACAACCTGAGTCCCTGTTAGGCAGGGTGGTGGTTGCAGTCCTCTGAAGCGGTGATCCTGTAGAATAAAAAAAAAAAGGTCTGCTCTTCCTCAGAAGGTCTGGTGGTGGCTCTGTAGGTCCTGTCCTCCAGAGATCCAGTGGAGAAGGGTTGTCTCTGGTGCTCAGTCTCAGATTATATCCACGATGGGATGCTTGGTTCCTCCCTCTGGGTGGAGCATCTCACAATGGGGTAATGAGTCATGAGGCCAAGTGTTGATTAGGCTCATTAACAGAAGATGGTCCGGAGGGAGTTATCTCTGAGTCATGCAGCAGGACAATGATGGGCCATTAACAGCAAGATAGTCTGGGGGGAGGAGGCAAGGAAACACTGCCCCACCTGATTTCCACAGCTCATGAGGATGGTAATAGAATACACTGCAACCCAGGACACACATTTTTTGAGATATTTTTGAAGACATCTTTGCATTAATGCATTTGAAAAACGCTGGAAATAAAAGGTTTTGTAACTTTCAAAGCAGAGCTATAAAGATGTATTATGCCTTTTTTTTTTTTTTAACTAGTAATTGGGCAAAAGTACTGAATCCTTAGATCTTCTTCATATCTGAAATTTTATGTTGAAACCAGGTGGGATAAATTGTCTCTCAAGAAGCATCTGTCTGTCACTGGTGGCTGAGTGCATGATTTAGAGCAGATGCCCAGCTTTTAAATAGACGGCTCAAAATAGGTGAGGCAAATCCCACCCACAGGGAAGGCTTGTGGTCAGTTGAAGCTTGTGCAAGATTATGGGAATGGGTGTTATATTTTCCATTGTTGAGATTTAAAAAAAAATACTGGGAAAATCAAATATCCAGTAACTGTAGAAAAGATAATAGCCTAGAACAACCTTGCAAACCACTGGCTCATTGAACAAAACATCATCTTACAGCTCTTGTGTGGTGGAGACTCCTCTATTTGCTTTCCTTTCGAGATGCAGCTGCAATAACAAGGCATATGTGATTTTAATGTGCAGCCATAATCTGTCAGCCCTGAGAACCAGGGAGCAGGCCCATATAAGATAACTAGCTCACCCTAACAATGATAAACATGTCAAGATACAGAAATCACTTCTTCCCTTACAAATGAGAGAAAGATGTCATGTAATTGGAGATGTCATGCTATGCTGGGATGAGCAACATTCCCACAATTAATCATACCAAATACATTATGTAGTAGTTGCTGCCTGAAGACAAAGGAGGAATAAATACTCGTGTAAACATGCCAAATATGAACTCTCCACAGATGTTTGATTGCTGCTCCATATTTAGCATGAAGCACAGCCGTACGTGGAAGATTTGCTCTATATCCAAGCAGAAGGAGAGCTTGGGAAAGGGCTTATGATGCTGCTGGAAACGTGGCTGGTGTCTTTTCTAGGGGCCTTAGGGGACTGGTTGGTAGGAGCTCCCCCATGGACACCAAAGGAAAATTTGCCATTTTCTTGAATTAGGCCTTCATCGGAGTCCTGGTTGAACAAGAAATGTTTGGCTGACAGTGCAGCAGCTTAGAAACTGAAGTTCCCAACAACACTTCCAAACAAGAACTTCGTGAATACAATGCAAAAGCCACCATGCATATTTGCTGGAATAAAAAACCAAATTAGCTTCAAACTGGGTTTGTGATTCCTCCCTGACTTGTATGTTTACTTTTCATTAATATTGATTCCTTCTGACCTTCCAGTGCCTCTTCGTCATTGTACTTACTCCCCAGTGAATAGCTTACTGGCAACAATACTAACAGCAAAAGAAAATGTTAATGATAGAAATGACTTGCATGGAGGATTTTCACCTTGTGAATAAAGATTTTTATTTAATCAGAAAACCTAATTTGGAGACTTCAGATGATGTACTGTGTGTGACCCCATATGTGGTGAAGCTGACTGGCATTGCATGAATTCTGATATCATAACAAATGCTTGACAAGCAGTGCAGAGACATATGATATATCCTGAAAACAGCTCAGACATGAGATCGATACATAAGATTAGGAAGCCATAACCTCTAGGTGACCCATATGGAAACAAGAGCAAGGCTACATTCAGTGAGTAAGATGCTGGCTTAGATCTAGCTGAAACAAAGAAGTTTTGCTCTGAATTAATGTTTGCCCTGGCTGTTTTTTAATGCTTCTCTTTGATTTCCTGGTCAGCAGCAATGTTTCCCTTCTCATGACCAGCAGTGATTTGGGAGTGTTGTTGAGGAGGGCTTCTGAAGACACTCCTCCCTTGGCATCTGCCCCGGATTCTGTGGCTGTGTTAGTCCCTTCCAGTCTTTGGCCTGGGTTTCCTTCAGCTGTGTCTCTCTGTCCTCATGAGAGGCAGCTAGGAACAGCAAAGGCTGCTCCCTCTGTTCCTGAAGTGTGTATTCCATGATGGGATGCTCCCCTAGGTGCCATGAGATCCTAGAGATCAGCATCCTGCAACACATACCCAGAGTTATGCAGCATGCACCTTGGTGTTCCTTTGCTGATTGATTTCTGCTCCTTGTGCTGGCTTGCTCAGTAAGTGAAACTCTCCTAGAAGGAAAAACTGCTTTTTGTTCCATCTTTTCCATGGGGAGCTGTTGCAGAATTAGGAGTATGGAACAGCTTACTCTGAAATAGCTGTGCCAGGAGTCCTTTGGCCTTTCTTCCAGGGTGAAATTTGGTTTTTGTTTTCTTTGTTTTTGTTTTAATACTATGGAAAAAGTCCTCTTTCCATAAGAAGCAGCTAAACACAGAAAACTTTTACAGTCCCCCCATACAACTGTAATAAAGCTTGCATGAGAGAAGAAATTGTGCTTGTTTATTTGGTGCCCTTTATACCCCCTATGGCCTAGAGCTAGCACATCTGACAGCAATGATGAGCTGTGGATATGGGAATAACAGTGCTGTGAAATCTTCCCCAAAACAACAGCATTTGTGGTCTGGTTCATAACTGCAAATGCTCTGGTGTGGTATCCACGGCATAGGAGCCGACTCCAGGCTTTAAAAACTGGTTTAAGTTTAGAGTCGTGTTGAACGTGGGAATCCATATTAGGTGTGATTCTTTGAGCAGGATCAGGCCAGCAGACAAAGTGTGATGGATGCCCCACTTCCTTGGAAGAATCCTCAGCCCCGGCTGCCGCAGCAGCTACTGTGAGCTCTGGGCATTTAAAAATCCTATCGCTAAAGATGTGGATGGAGGGCTGAGATTTTCCAGAGCCTTTAAGAAGTGCTATACGAGGCACTTAGATTCCTGTGTTATTAAGATGCTTTTGAAGCTTTTACCCAGGAGAGACTAATTTTAGGCACCCACTTTTGAGAATCTTAGCCAGAAGGGAAACAAACCACTGATAAAAGTTAGACAGAGTCTGTGTTTTGGAAACCTACCCACAGTTATTTACATGTCTGTGTAGTATCTTGTATTGGTCACTGGTTTTTTGTATGTGTATGTGTGGTTTGTTTGTGTTTTCTTGTTTTGTTTTGCTTTTTTACAGTGCACCTACCACAAACCTCAACTCAAATACACCCCAAGCACCCAGGCAGTCCCCAGCGTGTCGGGACCCCATCCAGGGAGAATGTTTTGTAGAGGAGGAGCACATACAATTCAAGCAGCAGTCTCTTGATGCACAGATGCACGATGGGGTGCCAAAGGTTACCTGGCTCAGTTCTCATCTCATGGCAAGTTCACAGCTGCTCCCTGAGTATTGAAGGTGATGTGGTGAGTGCTCAGTGTCAGAGGCACTGAAGGCAGCGAAGAAATCTGCTATTGCAGAGAAACTTGACTTTGACCCTTCCCCATAACTAAGCTTCTTTTTTTTTTTTCGTCCTTTACATTCTTTCAAGAATTGTGAGGCCCCAGAGACTTGAGGGAAAATTCATACAGCTCAGGTCATTTTACCAGTCTGTGCAGCCATTCAGTCAGTAATAAACACTCTAGCAGGGCAATGATTACTGGAATAGTAGGGGGCATTCTAGCCAGCAAGCCACATGAAAATGATAGACAGTTGCTGAAATCAAGAGAACTACAAAGCAGAAGAACAAAAGCATAAGTAAGTGAATCAGTAGGCTGGGCTCAGAGACGTGACATACCAAGTGCTGTGCCTCCTATAAATTTGGTGAGTTGATGATTTACCATAGCAGGGCTTTTCAGTAAAGAAAATTAAAACTTCAGGAGGGCTCTTCAGTTCCAAGAAACAGCACCAAGAGAAACATACCCTTTATGTCACAACAGCTGACTTGGTATTAAAAGCATTGATACCAGTGAATGAGCCTGGAAGAGGCTTCAGACTCCTATTAGGGTTTAAGAGCACCAGTGCCAGATCCTGCAGTTCTTACTCGAGCAAAGCTCCCATTGATGTGTTCTTAATCTGGAAAAAGTCAACATGGATATTTATGGAGCTGTAGTGCCTAGGGGCTCTAATAAAAACTGTGCTAGACATTGTACCTATATTTAGTAGCAGCCAGTTCATGTCTCATAGAATTTGTGGTCTGCATAGACAAGACTGATAAAGCAGATATGGAGTAGGAATTGCTGTTATTCCTGTTTTACAGATGGGAAATGAAGGTTGGAGATTGCAGGGGGATTTTCAAAGCCACATAGTGATGCTGGATATTTATTTCCTGTGAATTTTAAAGGGAACTGGACGTACAGATGCCTTGGTGGTGTCGAAAGGCTCAGCCAAACACAGGCATCCCAGTTTTGGCGGGATGACGGGAAGTCTGTGATGGATGTGTAATTAGTTTAGATCTAGACATTCCAGGCCAGTCTACTACACCAAAGACATCCATTTTTGGAAAGGGTTTGCCTCAAGTTAGGGCTGTAGAATTCTGACCTATGGACAATGGCTGCTGCCAGTGCATGGGTGTAAAACCAAAAGGGTAGAAACAAGAGTGAGAGGGAAAGGGGAATCCTCAGATCCTCAACTACTCTGAATCATCCTTTGTCTTTTGTTCAGGTGGCTGCTCCTTCTTGCCTTTTCAAAAGCCATGTGAACCCAACCAAGGCTTGGATGTGTCACATCTGGGTACCTGAGCCCAGGCTGGTGAGCTGTAGTGAACACTTTTAAGGGGAATTTGGCAGCTGTGCTTGGAGCATCTCGGTCCATAGAAACCTCACCTGTCACAGGAACTTCCAGGCCAATGACAATCACCATGTGTTGGAAAGACACCATCAGGGCTGAGAAAAGGGCTTGGAAAATTGGAAAGGGTTCAGAGAAATCTGCCTTGCATTGGGAGTCATCAGAAGCTCCATGTGTTTTACTCAAGGGAAGACTGTAAAGTGATTTGGTAGAAATGTCTGGGAGGGCAGTGACTTTTGAAAAGAAGCAAGATGATTTACTCTTAATTTATCAGACTCCTCCCTATAAGACTCTGTGACTGAAAAATGCTTTTGGACCAATTTGGTCACAAAATCTTATTTACTTTGTGAAGGATTAATTTCACCACTAGAACAGCAGATTGTCCACCACTGAAAGACTTGACAGCAAATGTGAAGCTTTTCTCCAAGCTGTGGCCTTAGCCAGGCATGATGATCGCTGCACTTTTTCAACTCACAAGTTGAGTGAAGGTTTGTTTATCTGTGAATATTGTATTTTTAAACATCTGATAAAAATAACAGCAGAATAATAATAATAGTAAAAGTCTGAGTCAGCAAAAAAGAGGATTAGGTGCATGAGTAAAAATAATGAACTACATTGGTTTGTGAATAAAGAGTCATGGAATTTTTATTTTGCCTTTTTACTGTGCATTTGGCTGCTCCAAAAGTGCCCACTGCCTTTAGTGGAAAAGCCTTCAATCCTAGACAAAAAGGAAAGACTTGTCCTTTTAATGCCTTTTTTCCCCTTGTCCCAAAGGATCATCTGGAAGATAGAAGAAGGGCAGAGTTTTTCCACAGGGAGAGAGGGAAAGAAAACCAGCATCCCTCAGATACCCATCCAGCACCCCGTGAATACCGAGGGAAAAGCAGGGACGCTGTGTGCTGTCAGTTGCTGGGTTCCCCTCCACTTGCCTCCTCCCCACCTGTCCCCAGCCCCCCTGGAAGTGGGAGATGGGATTTCAGGGAGCGGTATCCTTAGGGGGTGAGGCAGCAAGGCTGACACAGCCAGGATGAAATGTCCAGGTGCAAGGAGTGGGGACAAAAACATAAAAAAAAATAAAGAAGAAAAGATGAAAATGCTCGTGTGTGCCTGCACACAAATCAATAAAAAGTGTAATGCATCTTTCTTTAATTAAATCCCACCCTGAATTGGCCAGGCAGCCCTGACCTCTGCCCCTCCAGTTTGCTGACTGGCACAGCTGTTAGTAAATCACCTGCTGGGGTGGCTCTCCAGGGCTTTAAAGGTCATCTGTCAGCCACTGCTGGGGAGAGATAAAGAAGGAAAAGAGAACCAAAAAAGTCTGGAAAAAAAAAGGCACTTTATGAAAGCAGAGCCATTTGAGCGCTCCAGCCTTTCCAATGTTTACGTTGCTGGAACCTGGGGGTGGGGGACATTTTATTCATCCAACTCCCCTGACTCTTTTGTATGCGTTTTTCCAAATTTTTAGATACTTTTATAATCCTTTTGTTTTAAGCTTTTCTTTCCTGCAGGGAATATGAACAGCTTGAGCCTGGCTTTAGTCCTGTGGGTCCCTGTCAGTGACACCACGGTCTCTGCTGGCCTCCTTACCCTCCGTGGGCATCTCCCCTTCTCACACAGAGCAGTCAGCCTTCATACCCCTCACTCCCTGCTCCAGGTTATGCCAGGAGCAGCCAGAAGAAGCTGTGCAAGCTCAGCCTGCTCTTTCATTTCCAGGCTCCAGGTTCTCCAAAGCAGTCACTTCAAACAGGGCTGCCTGTTGAAGGCCAAAGACATGATTTCACCTACACTGGAGAGTAGGCTGGGAGCACACAGAGCAGCTTCGTTCCAGAACATGAAAGAGCATGATTGTCATAGGTGATTCCTTGCCACAAACCCCTTCTTTAGCTATTTCTGCTTGAAGGGACAAGCTGGCTTTATGCTTATTCAACACTTGCACTGTCACCTTAATCTTCAGCCTCATGCAAAATGTTGCCAGTGAAAATGATGTTATTTTTTGCAAAATGGGTACATGGGCAAGACCCAAATAATTTTGGAGCTTTTCCCCACCTGATCATCAATGAGATATTTTCAATAACTTACCATTTTAATTCAGCCCTGAACATGCAGCAACCTTCTCAGACACTGATCCATGTCAGGCAGACTGTGCAGGTTCTGCTGCAGTTGCCATTTTTTTGCTTTGGGTTCATTCATACACTAAACTCAGAGGGAAGCTCAGGGATCCGAGAACCCACTCAAAGTAGTGCCATTCACAAAATAAATCACAGTCCCTGGGCACCTCCATCGTATCTGTCTCTGTGTCCAAACTCGGGTTTTCTGTGGAATGAAAACTACTGTCTGCCGTGTAATATACAGGTTTGAAGGCCACTGGAAAATTTTTACTCCAATTCAGAGCTCCAGTAAGGTTAGTGAAACCAGGGGCTTTTTTTAAGCCTCCCAACTGCTTATTCAGACACGTGGTAAGAGAGATCAAGCCAAATTCATCTGTGGTGTAAGTCCATGACTCCGGTAGGTTCATGTCTGCATTGAATTTTGCCTGCTTTGAGCACAGACCCATCAAGTACACAACCTCTCAGTGGTCTGTGTCTGCAGAAATTTTCACTCTTTTCCCTGATTCTCTTCCCTGGAAAGGAATGACTGTAGCCTGTCAGCTGCAGCCCTTTGGACTAGTTCTGGGTTGATGCTGAAGTTTATTGCCAGCTTTTGTAATGCAATAGCCTTCCTCATCTGGAGGACTGGCTCAACTGGACTGTGGTGAGGGGAATAATATGGTAACGCAGAGGGGAGAATGCACCAGCTCAGTGAAAGGGACACACGTGGCTCTGAGGATGGAGACTGTTGCTCTCTTACTGCACTCTGCCTGTCTCCAGCCAAAGCAGCAGCTCCCTGGGAGTTGGCCAGTGGGGTTGGTGGAGTCCAAGAGTGATGACACTCATGGTGTAGCCAAACTGAAGAGTTTGGCACAGCACTGATGTGTAACAGGAGCTGTCCCTCGCTCTTCTTGGCCTCCTGACCTGCTATCAAACAAATGGAAACTTGTACTTACAATACCAACCATTAGAAATAGAAAGGAGGGAAAAATCAGTAGCTGGCAGGATCATTTGTTTAGATTGGAAGAAATGAGCTGTTTAGTGTTTCAGAAAGGGGAAAATTCTCAGCAAAGAAAACAAAGGGAATGAGGACACTGAATCAGGCAATTGTTCTTCTGCTACAGGAACAGTGCACAAGTGGTCCCCCTTCCCCCTCAAGTTGAGGATATAAACCCCAGCCCCTCCACCACAAACACTGGCTGCTTGAAGATCCTTGGTGACCAGGACGGATCTGTCTCTGTGCCAGAGATTGTGTGAGCTTCTGTCCATAAGGAGGACTGGGGTAATTTGGATCAAATCTCAGAACCAACTGGTGAAGTGTCCCAAGTCACCAAGCCTCAGGAGCAGAGTGACTTCACGTTACACTGCGGGACGATGACAGAGGGAAGCTGTAGGCACAGAGGGACCCACACACTGCCCTTGCCTGCTGTCACAGCACCCATGGTGCCAGAGATGGCTGAACCATGAGCTGGGCTGCCCTTCAGAAAACCACTGCTTGCTTGACAAAGCAGAGGCCGAGAGATGTGGCCAGAGCCCATTCCTGCCTCTTCTGCTGCTCAAGGACTCTGGATGTCTTTGGAGCAAGTGAAACTCATGTGCTTATCCTGCTGTGAGCATTTCCATCTCTCAGGGCCTGCTTTATGAAGCATTTCTTTAATCTTTTGGCAGAGAAAACACCCTTTTTGGTGAGGGTCATCTATAAGGTGTGAGCTGGCCAGAGGTCACTACATTTGAAGCACCGGGGAGGTCATTGCTTCTCTGTAAAGTGAAGTAGGTGTCAAATGCTGCTGGGCTGTTTGGCTGCATGTAACTCTGCTAACAAGAGATGTGACAACCCAAGGTACGTGGCAGTAAAGGAGAAAAGCTGCATTTTAGCTAAGCCTAAGTAATGCTCGACAGGTATTTTTGAAATGTGAATTTTCTTTCCCCTCTAAGGCTGAGGTGAGTCTCAGACAAATGCTTCAAGGCATTGTTCTTGAAAATTATGATTCTTTGGTTAAACAAAGAACAACCTTTGCGTGTCTGATTGGCCAGACAAGATACAGCAGTTTCATTAATCACAGAGTTCAAAAATTCCCTTCCCCTCACTGCTTATGTCAGGTCGGTCCTTTGCACACAGTTCCACCCACCCCAAGGGGAGATCAAACAACATAATGAAGATGAGTTAAAATTCTGTTCACAAACCCATGTGTGCCAAATCCAAGCCCTTAGACGAATGGGTGTTCAGCCAGGAATCTAAGTAGAGACACTGTACTTTTACAGAGTCATTTGGGAGCCACTGTAACCCATAATGAGGGCTAAACACAAGGTAGTAAGTGTTTTGGCAAAACAGCTCCTTGTAGGGAGGATGCTCTTTTGCTGTTTCTCTTTTTCCTGTCTGACAGGCAGGGAACACATGCACATCCCCAGCACCAGTAACATGAATCCAGTCCGGAGCTCAGGGTCCTCTGGAGGTTAGAAAAGCATGTGGGAAAAGGGATAATGACCATTAGTTAATTAGACTTTTTTTCTCTCTTTTGGTATCTAATATTTCCAGCTACCTTGGAGTGTCTCTTGACTAAGAGCAGAGGTCACTTTAAGTGAGAAGAGAGGTTTCTCTTTGGGCTGGTTGAGAGGGACTCAAACCTTTTCCTACCATGGAGGTAGCACAATACCATCTTGTCTACTTCTGCTGGCTGGGCTCTGCTGCAGCTAGAAATTATGTCTGAGAAAGATCTACCCTGGGCCCTTCACCATGCCTTTCCTTGGCCATTGCAATGATTCTAGCATGTACTCCTTCTGAGTACTAAATAATGCAGTTTTGATGTTTGGGATTCTTTACCCAGCGGCATTTTTCTCCCTAAACCATGGTTTTCTTTTTAGACACATTGTTCAGATTGTTTGAAAGAGTGCTGAATGAGCTCTGCTGTTTAGGGCTGCACGAGATACAGCACATCCTAAATGTGTTGTCACTCCAGACCCTTCAGGGCTTAGCTTGGAAACATCAGTGAGAAGAGAAAACTGCTTGAGCTACGGAGAAAAGAGGCACCAAAAGAACCCTGCACCGTAGCTGCTGAGCTGGGAATTTAGCTGTCCTGGTCCTACAGAGATTGGAGGGGCTTCCAGCACAGGTTCCTCTGGTGATACTACATCAAGGCAGCTGGATGGAAAACATCCATGGCTGCTGGACAGGCCCACTTCTGAAATGGGCAGCTGTGTCTGAGAGTCTTTTCTCACTTTTTACTCTCCAGAGATGAAGAGAGTGTTCTGGATGAGGCAGCAAATATGTGATCTGTCACCCGTATCATCTGTTCTGGGGGCACAGTTACCTTTTCTCAGGAATGAAAACCCCCAGCTGACGGAAGCTGGACATTCATCTCCCCACTGCTGCGGCCTTATCATACACAGGACTTTAATCCCACACATCACTTAAGAAATATCCTCATCAAAGATCTGAGTACACATCACTTAAGAAATATCATCATCAAAGATCTGAGTACACGTTTTTGTTTTCAGATAAGATTGGTTCATGATATTATTACTGACTGTGTAATTATGGAAATGAGAAAATAATCCCCTCGGGCTTTGTTGTAATGACTTCTGAGCATCTTGCATCATCGAAGGCAGACAGCAGACTTCAGGATGCCATGCATTATTAGAAGGAATGTGGAAAATCTTGTTTTAGTTGGTGTCGATTTCTCTGGTAAGGGAGGACACCATGTATCTTCCACAGTGAAATTGGATCAGGCAGAAAACCATGTGATCTTTTGGGAAAAAAGTAGCTCATCTTTACTTGATCTCCTGCACTCTTGTCTTTTGATGCCCTGGTAAACTGCACTCCTGACAGCTACCCCTACTGTTCCTGTGGCCTTGGGAGACCTTGACTGCCTGGGCTGTGCCTCTGTTCTGAGTCAAAAGGCAGTGTGGGACCACTGCAGACCTGGCTGCACAGTGCTGACAACTTCATGGGCCATGTCCAGTCATGGCATTGTCACTATTTCACTGGCGTGAGAGGAGGTGCTGTGGGAGTGACCTTCCTGAGTGTTCCCTGCTCAGCAGCTGCACTCCCATCCAGCAGAAATTAATAGGGTGAACACCAGTGCACCAGTGTCAGCACAAATGGAGATAAAAACACACACACGGACTTCCCTGGGAATGCTTTCTGTAATTTTGGCTTGCGATAGAGCCACCGCCGGGGGGAACACTTGGTATCACATGTTTTTACATGGGGGAACAAGCAGGACCCTGGGACTGCTGACCAGTCAGCCTCACCCTAGTGCCCAGTAAGATCATGGGACAGATCCTCCTGGAAGTTCTGTTGAATTATATGGAAGACAAGGAGGAGATTAGTGAGAGTGACCATGACTTCAGCAAGTGCAGTCATGCCTGACCAATCTATTTACCTACTACAACTGTGACAACTGAGATCATTTACCTGGACTTCTTTAAGGCCTTTGATAGACTCCCCCTTGACATCCTTAGCTCAGAATTGGAGAGGTATGGATGGAAAATTAGATGGACAAGGAATTTTCTGGATGGTTGCATCCAAAGTGTTTCAGTTTACAGATCAGTGTCAAAATGGAAACAAGTAATGAGTGATGTGCTTCAAGGGCCTGTACTGGGAAAACCACTATTTAATATCATCCTCAGTGCCCCAGCCTGCGGGATGGAGTGCCCCCTCAGCAGGTTTGCATGTGACAGCAAGCTGAGTTGGGCACGGATGGGCTTGAGGGAAGGGATGCTATCCAGAGGGACCTGGACAGACCCAGGAAGTGGGCCCATGAGAACCACATGAAGTTCAACAAGGCCAAGTGCAAGTGTATTAATATACAATTTGTTCCCTGTACCAAACAATCTTTGCTCAGAAGAAGGGTCAGGAAGTGTCACCAGGTGGTCACATCAGTGCCAATTCTGTGTACATTTCCCCCTGGGCAATAGGAAAGATTTTGCTGGATGGCAACTCCTGTCTTAGCTGTGGGTGTGGAGATTTTCTTAAGTATGGCTAATCTATGTTGCTTGAATTTTTTTACCATTAATCTCTTCATATGGTGTCAAAATGGGTGTTTCCCACCAGTCTTCTTCCTTCCTCACTGCAATTTTCCCAGGCTGCACCCTCATCTCTCTGTTTTAGCAACAGGGAGTGTTGTGGTCACAGGTTCTGCCACACTGTGGTGTCCACAGCACCAGCTGTAAAGTGGATGTATGTCCAGCACTGCTGGATTTTAAAACCTGAGAAGTTCAGGCTCTGGTCTCACTCAAGACTTGCTGGGGAAACCCTGGCTTGTGTTTAAAAAAGACATGTTTGCACACACAGATGCATACACAGTCTGGGACACATTCTGTTTTTCTGGAGGGACCACCACGTGCCTCTTTGTCCTTTCCTCCCACCCACTCATCCCTTCTGACACTCACCGTAGCTGTGACCACTCGTATTCTATTTGGCTGGATTTTCCAGGCACTTCAGAGTAGTAGGTGTTGCTATATATATAGTGCCTGAACACTTCTGTTGAGGCTGAATAGTAAGTAAAACACTGTTGCATTACTTGTTCCACCAAGTGATCAGGATATCCCTCACACAAATATCTGCAGGGTTGCAGAAGGAAGTGTCACCTTGTGTTGGCCACAGCAGCCCCTGAGCTCTTCTGCTGAAAGCTGCACTGCTCCTCTTATGAACCTCCATGGCAAAGGGGTCTCCAGGCAAATTTATTTTCTTTTAGCTGTGGCTGATGAAATGATGTTAGCCCTAATCTGGTGTCCAGTTGCCCATTTAGCTCTGGCTGGCCAGAGTCAGGGAGATTTAATGAAGGACCGTTGCAGAAGCTCACAACCCTGACTGAAAGCCAGGAGCAAGTCAATGCTCTGGCAATGATTATTTACTGTTTTTCCCATGTTACATGCTGTATTTGGTCATGTTCAGTAACTCTGTAGTAATCAGACAAGATGGAGCGGCAGCTTGTCAGCTGATTTAATTAAAACCACATTGTTTCTTTTTTTTTTATTGCCTCTTACACATCATTAATATTCTGTCTAAGACGCGCCTGCAATCTAAAGATTGGAATCAGTCTCATTGTGCTCTTTCCAAGCTTGAATTCCCAGACACACAAACCTGGGAAAGAGTTTTAAAGGGACAGGTAATAGTTAGAAACTAATTTGATTACATTGAAATGGACCACTCATTTGTCCAAATAAATGCTTATTAAGGGACCAGTCTTTCAGGTTGCTTTTTAAATGCAGTGCAGGCTTGGCTTTCATGGATATGAGTGGGAATAGAATATATTTAGGATTTCCCAGGACTCAGGTCTTTGCTCTGCAGTCTTCTGCTCATTCAAATTGTTGGTTATGCAAATATATTAAAAAGACTGGAGTAAGTAACACTGCACCCATTTTAGCTTGGTTTATTATTTAGGTCTTTAGCAACAGTGTTGTATTGTCCCTTTTCTGAAGTGCCAGGTAAGATCCGTTTTACGGTGACACTGTTAAGGAAACTCCCCAGCTGGACCATTCCCAGGGCTCCCTGGCAGTGGCACTCCCAAGGTCAGGAACTTTCTGGGACCGAAGGCCCTTCCCTGGCTCCAGGGACCAACAGGTCCCCGCCTGGCTCCCCACACATCCCCCTCACATCACACCAGGTTTGCATGGCAGAGGTGGCAGAGTCCCAGATGTCTCATTCCATAAAGCCATTTATTCCTGGGGCAGTGACACACAAACAGCCGAGCTGGTGCCTCCAAGGAGGGACCCCAGCAAAGGAACCCCTGGGGTTTTATCTCATCACAGCCTCCCCGTGGCCAGTCTCGCTCTTCCTCCCGAGTCTTTGGCTCCTGCCTCTGTCTCTGTGTCCATCCACCTCGCTGGCATCACCCATCTTCATCTCCCTTGTTGTCCAAAAGGTCCAATTCCCGGCTGCTGCTGTGTCTCAGTGTCCAGTCACCTGGCTGGCATCACCTGCCGTTGTGTTTTTGTCATCCCAAAGGTCGGCAGTTCATCCTCTTGTCCCGGACTCCCACCCAGATCTCAACCTGTACTTCAATCTGCATTTAAATCTGCATCTCAATCTGCATTTCCATCTGCAGCTTGCAAGCCCAGCTACCTGCATGTAACCCATGACACTGCACCAGATGTGTTCCTCAACAGCAGTACATCAGCCAGCATATGCACTCGATCTACAGCCAGATTACAAGGCAAAAAATAAATCTAGCATTTAAAATTATATACAGCAGTTTATTTAAACAGCGATTAACTTTCATCAACAGTGCGTGCATTTCTGTTTTCCTTAAGAAACCCTGCCACTCTCAATCACAGCTGCAGCCCTCCTGCAGCACCCTGCTACTTGGTGGCTAGAACCCAGCTTCACAGATAGTCACAGCCAATTACCATGCAGGTTTCTTACGTTAAAATTAAGGTAACTGGAGTCAACAACCGCTGCTGAATGAAGGTAAAAGCTTGAGAACATTTTGCATAACAGTCATCAGCGTAGCTGATAGCTATTACAGTGTTCTGGTGCAGTAAGCCTACGCAGATCCTATCTCTCCTGCCTGTCTGTTCCAACATGCATCTCATCTCACTGGCAACCCTTTGCTTTAATTAGCTGAAATCTTTGCTTCAGCCTTTCATATGTCAACCAGCCTGTGTACACTTCCATATTTTTAATCAGTAGCCTGTTGTCTTTACTTTGTCATTCGCACTAGCATATAAATCTGCCCTTCTTATGATCCTCACTGCTTGGTAGAAGTCAAAACATGCTGTTTAATTTTCCTGTTCACTGATTTCCATTTGTTTCATGTTCAAATGCTGGCTCCTTTCCCCCTTTCGGGCATGCTGTGAGCATTAAACTTAGTGATTAAATGCCAAAAGAACAGTTCTTTTCCCCTTCCGTGCCCACAAATGGGTCATCCTAACCCTGGCTGGGATGCTTCCCTCGACAGCGTGCCCGGTGCCTGTGTGCTCAGCCCGAATGGGGCTGGGGGGATGGGACTGCCGCGGGCTGGCAGAGTTTAGCTAACGATGGCTAAAATAAAACAGGTGCAAAACTTATGTGCTCTTCTAAGGTCGTGACTGGCTTCTTGCTGTTTCTTCTCTTTTTTTTTTTTTTTTCTCTATTTTTGTTTTTCCTCATTAACCTACTACTGCAGAATATTTCATTTCACCCACGACACAGATGAAGACACCAAGACTGAGAAATACTCGGACATGAAAGAACAAGAGGGTCACATGTGAGTGTCCACTGGCTTTCACATTTTCTGGTTCACTGGGGGGGACTCTGTGGTTGTCTGCAGAGGTCTGACAGGTGGGATGGCTGGCCCTGGCATCTGTGCCTGGGACTGATCCCCCAGCTGAGCCTGGAGCGTGCTCAGGATATCATCCAGCTTCTGGTCCATCTGCATGACCTGTTAAGGAATCAGAGAGCAGACGAGCTGTCAGATGGTTGCAAATGCTTCTGGTGACTCGCATTCCGAGGTCAAAAGCAAGGAAAAGGCCTGGCAAGGGAGCATGGGCATCTGAGAACCACCAGCTCCTGACTTTTGTCCAGCCTGCTGCTCTAGACCAGATGACACTACAAAGTCACAGGGTAAATGGCAGCAGAATGACAGGACATGGCTGGCCCAAGGACTCAACTCAACCATTTTGTCTCTCAGCCTTTTCCCAGGGTTGATGATGGTGATGCATCTTGCAAATATCTGCCCTGAAACTCCCCTTCACTCTTTGGTTTATTGTGAATGTTTTTTTCCCAGTACCTCTCCCAGCCTTCACCACCCTTGGTTGTAGGACATCATGCTTTCCATTACTGTCTTGGGAAATGAAACAGCCTCCCCTCCCTTCACACTGTAAATAGATGCCTCTGTGATACATGTTACAGTCAGAGATCCTACCAGATAGGGTGTTTATTCCCATGCATTTTTAGGATAGCCTACTAAAAACCACATAATGACACCAATGACTTCATTAAAAAAAAAAAAAAAAGAACAACCATTCTATTGGAAGACTGACATATTAATTCCTTCTATCATTTCTTTGCTTTCTAGCTGAAATTTCTCAGCTGTAGTCCCTAGGTAAATGAGTCTTTCCTAATTGTTATTATTATTATTACCACTAAGCAGGAAAAGGCAAATCTGGATTGTTAAATGGAAGCTGCACTCATGCTTCCCTGTATTTTTTTTAAAGTTCTGACCTTTTTTTAGGAGCACACAGCAGGTATTTCCCCCCGGTGCTGGTAGGGCTTGCCTTCACTGCAAATGGCTCCCACTTGCCTTAGCATCACCCAGTGGGACAGGCTGGGGGCGGGGGGCTGCTTGACTTTGCTCCAAAGGCAGAACTATGGCCAGCATCATGTAATCAGCTGGGACCACTTCTAATGATGCTTGAACACAGTGCAGCTTTGTGTTACAGATGAGCCCAAGAAAAATGAGCATTTTGAAGAACATTGAATGGTTCACTTTACAGTTATCTGCTGTGAAACTATGAGCCTCTGCAAACTGTGATCTGTCCCAGTGGGTCTAATAAACTTTGATAGCAAACCTTTTAGAGTGATATCAGATCTAAACTGAGCTTGCATTAAAATGTGAGGCAGAGAGAATGAGAGAGAGAAGGATTCCAGCCTTTTTCTGTGCAAAGATAACTTTGGAAATAGCCATTGGCAGCATGGACTGAAAGCTTAGCAGGCTGAGATTGCTTTAAAAACCAAAGCAAGGAAAATCACCTTATCTGCTTTTGCCTCTTCTGTCTCTTCTCACTCCAAGTGTTGGCTCCCGTGGGGGCCCCTCAAACCTCAAGGTACCAGGAGCTTATTCAAGTTCTATCTTTTTGGCAAACACTATTCTCTCCTAAATACAACCTGCTGGGGGAAGAAGGAGTGGAGAACCTCTCCTACAGCATAGAGGGAGAGATGTGCTGGTCTCCCTTCCATTCCTACATTTACGACTGCTAGCTTCTGGTAGAAAAGCCCTTCTCCCTGCCTCTGTTTTGGTGTGGGTCTGGGTTATCTGAGGCAGGGTTTACAACCAAGAAGGGAGTGTTTAGGACATGGGCTGGACAGCAGAGACCTTCACTACAATTTCTGCCTTCCAGGTGCATGGCCAGCACTGCCTGAGTGGTCAATCACTGACAAAAAGCATTGACATTGCTCTGTCTCAGGCACAACAGCCCCAAATACTGCTCAGCATTAACTTGGCCGAGAGTCTGCAAGTCACTAGTGGTTTAAGGGTTAAGCAGCATGGAATTAATTTAAAAACCACAGCCTTTATTTTCTCCTCCATTCTTGAAAAGCCTGTTTGGCTGATGCTGGTAATGACTCAACAGAATCTTTCTTAAGCAGAAATGTTGCTGCAGAGCACAAACTAAAGCAGAACTAATGTATTGCAATAGGATAAAAAGAGGTGTAGGCAGGGAAATGGGATCAGGCAGATGAAAGCTTTTCTGGGGCTTTCTTTTGTGAGGCTTTGTTGATTTCGATCTGCACGCTTTATCTTAGATAAGCTATGCCTGCATATTCCATATCATTTTAACTCACTGTATTTCACTGTGTTTTGCCAGCTCAGTGAAAGAATGTGACGGGGAATAATTTTATGCACTTTTCTTTCCAGGAGAAGAGGAGGGTGGAGAATATTCATTTGTAGGGATGGAAACTGAGAAATTCTTACATAGGGGAGTAGAATACACTACACTTCTGTCACACCTTCCACATGAGGATCAGTAAATATTTCCTGAGTGTCAGCAAACAAAACTGCAAAATTCTCCTGTGTCAATGGTACACACAGGAGGGTTTTCTTGATAATTTTTGAGATTAGAAGCAGGACTCTGCAAAATTAAGTGGCCCATAAGAAAATGTAATTAGTGGCAGATCTGTTCTAATCCTTAGCTTTGTATTTTATACACAGGCTCAGGCCACCCCTTTCTGGCTTCAGATGCTCTAAAGTATGCCTTACTTGTAAACAAGCAACCAGGCTGGTAAAACTTTAGTCAGAAAGACAAATTCTTAAGCACCTTGTTGAATTGGGGCTTTTTAAAGAAGGGTCAGATTTGGAGGCTGGGTAACTGTGATCGGGGAGTGGCAAAAGAAGAGCTGTGGACACTTTGCCCGAAGTCAGTAGGATGACTTGCAGGGTTAGAGGAATTTTCATGTGGGTGAAGGGTTTTTTTTTCCACAGGAGGGTCCTGATTTCAGGTTTCTCCAGATCTACCTCACAGCTCTTACTTTCCCTAAGCCCAAACAGAAGTTGCCTGTTTCGAGCAACACCCCCAAGCAAGTGCTGGGAAAGGGTTAAACTGAGCAACGTGTTTTTCAGATGAGTAAAGTGAGAAACCATCCAGAGCTGGCCGAAGAGTTTCCAGAGAGATGTGATATGGCCCTGGAAGGCTCGGTGGAGACAGGTGAGCTTGGCAGCTGTCCATGAGCAAATGGCAACAAAACTCCTGTTCTCCCACATCACAATAGCGCTCCGGAGATGATCTATAAAATTGTTAAAATGCTTTAATATCCTTTCAACTGCCCTGTAGAAAAGAGACTTGCAAAAGCAGTTTAAAATATTGCACGGTTGTTATTGGGACTGTGAGGTGAGCTGAAGGAGTGTTGAAATGTGTGTTTATTCTAACATCCCCCCGTGAAAGCAGGCTGGACTCCATGGTGACATGCAGCACTGTTAGACAAAAAAATAAAAATGCCCCACCACCAGCTCCAGCGAGGCACAGCAAGCCACAAAGTCACTCAACCCATGGAGCTCAAGGTGTCCCTCCCCTTCACCTTGAGCACCAGATTGGCTTTCAACACCTATAGGCTGTTTGAGGATACTTTTGAGCCTCTGTTTGCGAGAGCTGGTGTTGCTTAAATACCTCTTTTTACCTCAGTTGACTCCTGCTGCAGAAATGCCTTGTGGAGAAAGACCCCTGGAATGGCAGCAGGATGGAGGAGGAGGGCTGGGTGATACTGGGGATTTGCCACATGCTGGACAGATTCCTAACTGCCCTGAGAGCTTTTTTTTCCTGACATATTTTGCGCACACAGACCATGAACAAAATGCATGTGTGGAAAACTCAGTTGGACTAGCCACATGGTCTCCCCAGCTCCTGTCACATTAGGCCAGAAAAATCCCTCCCCCTAGGTTTTGTCTATCTTTTTAATATGATTTCTGGAGGCTGGGAAAGCCAGTACCAATTATGTGCACAACACACTGACTTGAACTGTTTCCAGAGAAGCAGCAGAAGGGGAGGATGGTCTGCTGGAGCACTGGAGTAAATCTGTAAACCCACAAACACACTCACATGTTGCCAAGTCAGTGAAGCTTTGTATCAAAACTTAACCCCATTCATTACATAGAGTCGCTGTCACCTCCTGGAGGCTCTGCTCTGTCCCTCCCTGGAGCAGTCCTACCCGGGCTGCTGGACACGGCTGAGCAGGGCAGCCTTGGTGCAGTTGTCTGCAGCACCTCTGGGCTGCTGGTCCCAGGGATGCAGCACGAAATGGAGGAGGGAGAGGGGGCAGCCCAAGTTGTGCCACCAATCAAAATGTCATGGAGCAAGTTCTGCTTTTGGTTGAGCTGGATTGACTTTGGCTTCCTGTTTGCCTCACTGCAGTGCAGAAAGCTGTGAGCCTGCAGGACAGCCCAAGGTGTCCTGGCAGGGGTGGAGGATGGAAGAGACCCTGTGTGGCTGAGCCCCATCCCCTGCTGACAGAGCTGCTGCATGAGTGGGGCTTTGTCCTGGGAGATAAACTGTCCAGACCTCCCCTCCTTGCCAGGCAGCCCTCATCCCACAGCAAACTGCAAACCTAAGCATGGACAGCCCAGAGCCACCAGAACCCAGTGGAGCTCAGCAAGGGCATCCCCAGGGCTTTGCCTGGTGGTGTGATATTTTCCAGCTGACACTGCAAAGTCAACCCCATCTGGGGCCATGCAAACATTATATCCCAGCCTAGGGTTTCCAAACCACCGGAGGCCTGAGCTCAGCCCACTGAACACCCCTTCTCTAGCAGTGGCCCAACTCTGTGCTCTTGGCTTTGCCACTTCCTCTGTTTCCAGCCCTTGCTGCAGCTCCTGCTCCCGAGGTAGCTCCAATGAATCAGGATCCACTCTCTGCAGCTCTGACTTAAACACACCTGCCTGGAGGGTTTTAACACCAACTGCTTGGAAAAGAGTCATTTGATAGGTAGGATTTATTTCGTATGGATAGAGGTGTGCATATGAACCTTAGTCTGCCATGAGCTATTTCTACCTGCATGTAATTGTTTCTGATACTCCCAGCTTGTTATTTGTGATAGGTCACCTAAGGTCAGTTTGTAGGAGAAAATGGTGTTAATGTAGTAAAATCAGATGTGATTTAGTTGAACTGGTGTGATCCATTTTATGGATACTTCCATTTCTGACTCACGTGACATACTGATTTAGCTTAAGCTGGTTATCCTGAAATTTGTGCCATTTTCACATGTTGACCAGGTCTGTCACATGATGTTTCTTCTCATTCCAGATGGTGGACTGATTTGATTAGATTCTGTAAAGCCCATGTTTAGCTTTATATGCACATCTGGTCTTGTAGCTTCTCTCTGCCTACAGTTACACCCAATTATTCAAACTAATTGCCTATTGTACAGTTCGAAGCCTGAATTGTTTATTTTAGGAATTGCTTTATTTTTTAGCATGTGGATTTATTGCTGCCCAGAGACTGCTGATTCTGGGAAGGAAAATCTTTTCTCTACAGCACTGCATGCAAAACTGCCTCCCTCTCACCTTGCTTGTATTGCTGGAGATATTTCACTGAGGTGAAATTCTGAATCCACTGAAACTTTTTTCCCTTCAGCAAGGCCAGGCAATGTCAGTGTTGACATAGCTTGTTGGTAGCTGTGAGGAAGCCACTGGCCACACCAGCCACAGAGACTGGGACTGGCTTGGGGAGATTTCTCTTGTGCAAGGTGTGGCTCTAGTGCAGCCTCTGAGCCCGCTCCAATGAAGTGCTTATGGATGTGTTAACTTGAAGCATGTGAAGAATCTTCCTGAGTCCACCAAATATTTAAGTGCTTTGCTGGAGTAGAGCCAGAATGGTCAACAGTTTGCAGGATTATACCTTTAGGATAAGCTTTTGGAGTCTCCTAAGTACTCATACACACATATGCCCAGAAATATATCTACACCACCATTTTTCAAGTCTCTGAGGAGCAATAATTGCCATCTATCATGATATCCTTCTTGAAAACACTTTGGCATTCATATTAGCAGAGAACTAGCAGGTCATGTCTCTTAAACAACAGGAAGGCTTTGATGAACAGGATCCCATTAACTGTCTGGTTTTGGGATGAGTTGTAACAGATTTGGAATTGGCCTCAACTCTACAATGATGCTGTAAGAAAAAAAGCCAGGTGGCACAGACACAGGGAAACACCTCACTGGGGGACATCAGTGTCCTGTAGCCAACTTCCAGCACTCCCTGGCCCAGCACAGAGCTGTGCACCCCTTGCTGGGCTCTGCTGAGGGTGCAAACAGCACAGAAGCACCAGCTCCAGACCAGGGGAGCTCTTGCCAGTAACTTCAAAGGTCTGGTAAACAGGTGCATGAGTAGAACCTAGATAAGCTCCACTGCCATGGCAGTTGTTCTGGCAGACCCAATTCTTCATGAACACCAAAAAAATATATGAACCACCAGACTGTCTTGTTTGACTTATTCCACGTACCCCTTAGCAGATGCCAGCTGTTTATTTTCATTCCATGAAACTTATCTAGATAATGCCACAATTTTCCAGGCCTCCCTTCCTTTATCCCAAACATCCCCACCCATCCTTAGGTCAGGTGTTACAACCTCCGTCGGCCTAGAGTATAGTAATCTTTATTTTAAGTATAGCTTCATTTATTTTGGTTTCCATCTACCTTTCCTGTTTCAATGGTAGCACAAAGGTCTATCCCTGTGCCCTGTGCTCCTGGGGTATTTCCTGCTGGTACCCTCTCGGTGAGCATTTTATTTTTGTATTTCCCATGCCACAGTTGCACTGATGAAGCTCCCCAGTAAGACCTGTGTCTGTGGTTGCTGTTTCTGGTGTAAGATGCTGTTTGCTTAACTGCTAAGCAACTATCACAAGTTGAGCCCTGGCTTTCTAAAGCAGGCCTGGTCAGCACACAGATCATGTGCTACTGCTTTGGGGAAGGTGTGATTTATTTTTTTAATATGAATCCTCTCTTCCTAAACAAATGAGGTTTGGCTGAAGATGTATCCGTGTGTAGACTGCCACAGCAGCTTTGGATCAAGCTGGCCAACTTCAGGCAGGTTTGCCAGAGAGTCCTTACAGATAAAAAGTTCATACAGATTTCTGGAAGTTTGGCACTTGTGCAGAAGACAGACATCCAAATTAGAGCCTCTTTGAAGGAAAGGCAGAAGAGGAAGGTGAACTGTATTATTAGACCCTGGAGAATCCACACAGGATGCCCTGACCACAGGAAAAGCTTTATTCAGCTCTTGCCCCTTATTAGCCTCAGATAATCAACCACAAAATAGAGAGTCACAGGAAACCAGGCAGCATAATTTCTACTGCTCCCAGAAGTACTGGTTTCTGGCTCAAGAAATTCAAGTGGTGCCACTCTTTGAGTGGACACTAGGGTAACTTCCCACAGCTGCCATTCCACAGCAGCAGCACTCGGCCGCTGGCTGAGCTGGACCCTTGTGAGAACTTGTCCCATTCCAGCTCTTTGCACACACACCTGTCTGTCTTTGTGTCTGCAGCCAGTGCTTTCTGACGTTTGGAATTTGTTCCCCCCAGTAGGTGAATGAGACTTTGCAGAACTCTCTGTCTCCTGAGTCACACGCATAAATGGATATTTCTATTGTTGCAGGGCGTTTTGTTCCTCACCCTCCTCCGGATCCTGCTCAGATCCTCCCTGTAATCTTGCCATCTCTCTCTGTGACATCGCTCCTCAGCCACACCCGGGATGACGCACTGCCATTTCTCAGCTCATTGCACTGTGTGGCTACAAGTCCTGCTGCAAAACCAGCGTGGAGACAAACAACAGGCAAAAATAGAGCCAGGCTGGCCTCAAAGGTGGATCTGCAGCCTCTGTGAGTCACGCTGCAATTTCACAATAAAGCCACCTTGGAACTTATGCTCCAAGATGCTGATTAATTTAATTTTTAAATCTCTAAACAATACTGGGCAGAGAGGAACAATAAGAGGGAAAAGCAGCACTGAGTATTCAGATGGTACCAAAGGAGCACTGAGAAAGAAGCGACCTTATGCCTTTCACTAGATGGGTGTGATAACTCAGCATTTTAGATGGGTGTGATGAACTTGGTGTTTGCATCTCACCTAACCCTTGGAAGAGATGGTATCAAGCCTTCTATGCTCTGATTGCTTTGCCTTCACTTTGGCTTTTTTGAGCTCAAATAAATCCCCTCTGTGAGAACAACATCTAACCACACCAGCTCATGGCTAGATATGGTTCACCAGTTCCTGCAAGGGAGAGGTCACTTTGGACTGATTCTTCTCAGCTTAGTTGCAAGAATAACTTGCTGATACTGAACCCAGTCAGAGAATTCCCTTAATCCAGCCCTGGTGACCTGACACAGATGATGGACTGCGTGTGCCAAGGTAACTTTCACACACTTTATCACAGGTGTTGATACACAACTGCCCTCCATTCACACACACACACACCCACCCACACACACCTACACACACACACATCCCTGCTTCAAATTATCAGCCCATCTTTACTTATAGGTTGGTGAGAAGGGCAAAGCAAGAGGGAGAGAGGGAGTGCTGTTATTGGGAGGAGCACAGGCATCATGGTGATGGAGATTTAGATAGAGACATGTAGGTACTAGAAGAGTTCCAGGTAGCTCTTGTAGGACTTGACCAGGAGCTCAGAAACCCAAGATCTAGTCTATAGCCCAGCCCAGCCTTTGTGCATTGAGGACAAGTCACTTCCTGGATGAGCCTTACCAATATTTGTTAACCACGTGGATCACATAATCTGTCATTTCCTGTGTTTCTGATATGAAATCACTTGAAATTGGATAGGTTTCAGTCTTGGAACAAAACAGAAGACCCAGACCAACACAAAGGTAAGAGTAATATAATTTGGAGGCTGAAATGTTGGCTATAGGAAGGAAGGAAGTTGTGTTGGAAAAAGAAGATCAGTCCCTGTTGGCAGAGGACAGGAGAAGAGAAGGTGGTGGTGGTACTTTGTCTTTCTTAGTGTTGGCTCTTTGAGGATTGACATGGACACAGTAGAACAAGGCTGGAAGTGTGGCCTGCTGCTCATGCCAGGAAGAAAAAAGTGATCAGGAAGCAAAAGGATGACTGACTGGAGGTCAGGGAGTGTCACTGGGAGGCCACTGCCTGGGTCTCTATTTTCAGCTTACACCATTTTAGCCAAACGCTGTAGCCAGAGTAAGGGTTGGTCTGTGTGCAGATTTGTGCTGCTGTCAGAAAAGCCAAGCTCACAACATGTCCTGGGCATTGTGGAGCCTGTCCTGGGCCCTCATTCTGCTGTGCCCTGTTTCAGTGAAAGCAATGCAGGAAACTTGGGAGAAGCTCACTTGTGAGGGTCTTGGGAAGTGAGAGCTGGGCCTTTGCACCATGAGCTGTCAAACAGGTTAAATGAAAACTTGTGCCCTCATTCCTTCTCTGCTCAGCATGGGACGAGTCCCTGGGGTTGCCTTTACACAACACACTCACTGAAACTCCCATGGGCTCTGAAGGTGCCACAGGACTTTGCCCAACGCTCATGAGGCGATTGGAGGGAGAAGCTGCAGAAGCACAGTGTGCTGTTACGTGTTTAAACAGCCAGGATTACAAAACACCATTGTTTCCTCATTAAAACACAGAAACCCAAAGCAAGTGAAATATTATCAGGCAGTGCTGACTGAGGGTGTAGCAGTTCTTGATTCTGACTGACTCAAACATGCTCTGCTGAACTCTTTGGTTTTAACCTGTCTGGCTTATCTGTCATTTGATGGATTTTACTGGCTTGATGGTGTAGTCCAGGCCTGGTTAACAGCACTGCCACACATATTTTTAATGAGTTCTTGAAAAAGCCATGGCAAGTGGGTAGACTCTGGACTGCCACATCCACATTTGGGGCCACAGTGACCTGGTGCTGAGGGTGTCCATCTGTCTGTTCAGTGACACCAAGCAACAGCATTTTATCCCAGACCAGCAAAACCCACAGGCATCGATGGTGCAGGAAAAACAACAATGCAGCAAGAAACAGTTCCTGACTTGAGCTGGGATAGCTGAGCACCTGGAAGGGCCTGAGCAATGTGTGGGGTGTGACAACACAAACCAGTGCATGAGCAGGCTGTAGCTGCAGTACCGTGTATGCAGGACAGCAGAAGAGGTTGCAGGGACAATGAATTTGGCTGGATGTCTTTTTCTCCTTCCCAAGCTAGAGAATTTATTATGTTCTGTAGCTAAAGAGATGTCCATGGGCATTTAAAACACTGACTGAGAACAGAAGACTGAGCAAAGCAAATTTCCCAAATCCAGAATCTCAACAGCGGCCATTTTCCATTTCTTTTGTGCTTGAAAAATAAGCAAGAATTTTGAAAAATCAGCAAGGCTACATCCCCAGGGGAGACTCAAATAATGCATTAATTAAAATGAAGAAAGGGAGGTGTCTTACTTGAACTCTGCTGAGCTGGATGGATTACCTATGAGAGCTGGCAGTGACAGGACAGCTGTGTGAAGAAGCCTGTGGCAGAAGCACCGGCGTCTTACACAAACAACAGGAGACAGGGCGGGAGATGCAAAGCCATAATTGCCAGATAGATTTCTTCCTCATGAGGCACTTGCTAAGTCAGCAGAAACCTGCCTCAATTTTCTGTTGCAAGGCACTGTGCTGTTAATTAAGGGGAAAAAAATATTCAGCTATGACTACTATCACTTTTACAGCTCTTTAGCCTTATCCTGCAGGGAATGCTGCCAGGGGAGACGAGTATATACCATATATATATATATATATATAAAAAACTTTTCTCCTCCATGTTTCTTCTTTTTCATATATCATTGCAGAGAAAAAGTACAGCAATAAAAAAGGACGTGTATTAACATGAACATGGAGGTGTAGGAATATGAGAATGGCCTGGTGAGATTTCACTGTCCCAGCATTTAGTAGAACAGTTTAAACCAGTGCTGCAGTTTAATTAAGATTTTGGGTTACTGGGTTTCTTGAGGTTCTAGAGGTGGAACTGGGAAGCCATGGAGATCTTTACGCAAATTTCTGCCACGAGGGAAAACATATATTTTTTAGGTCAGAAAGCTCAAATCCATTAATAAAAGAGGAATAAGCTAAAATTCATTAATAAAATAGTGAAAAAATTCATTTAAAAAAGTCGTTAATAAAACAAAACTTGTGACTACTGAGAACCCCACAGATTTAATTGCTTACAATAAGTAAGTAGCTACATCTACTTACGATAGAATTGTAGAAAACTTTAGGGTGGGAAAAGACCTTCAAGATCATCGAGTCCAACCTTTGATTTACTTTTACTCACCATGAGCTGTGACTTTGATCTACTGGCTCAATATAATCTATATGTCTAAGCCATATTTAAAAGTGCCCTGGGTTATTTGCTGGAGCTGCCTCCAGTCTGGATCCCAGGGCCACGGATGCCTCCTCCTCCATGCAGAAGTGACCATTTTACTGCTGGCAGATTACACAGAAGCAGAGGGAAAAAGCAAAAGCCCCAAGGAGAGAGTCTTATGCTGTGCTCCAGCTGAGGCATGGTGCACCCCATCAAAAAAAATGGGGCTCCTCACCCTTACCTCTGCCACAGTCAGCTGAAATGTCCATGGTAAGGCACAAAACTGCTTTTTTTCTAGGAATTTGAGCTAAGGTTTTAATTACTGTTAATAAGGATGTGGATTTTATGTCCTGCAAAAAGATTAAGAAAAAATTCTCCAAGCCCCCAGACTGTGCCAAGCCTGGGTAAAAGCAAATAGTTTCTTTGCCATGCAATCTAATTTTTCCCCTTTATTGTTTGCTAATGATCTGCAGAAGAGAAAAATCACTGTGAAATTATCCCCTCCCCTTTCATTTTGAAAACACTGAAAAACCTCCATTCAAATCTTTGTTTATCATTCCTGAAAAATTCATCAAAATCAATACAATTTCTTGCAGCGCAGCAGATCCTGAAGTTTTGCCTGGGAAGGGACTTCCTGGTGTAAGAGCTCCTGCCAGCTTTAATTCAGACACTTGAGACTTAGCACATGCCCAAAGCACACGTCCTGTTGGGAGCCTCGGGAGCCAGCTCACAGAGATCGTGGAGAAGTCTGGAAGACAGGAGGTTCTCTCCTTCCCGAGCTGCTGGATGTCCTGCTAGGAGCACCAGGCCACAGCACCCTCACGGGCAGGTCCAAGGTGTCCACATTTCCTCTCCCCTGGCCAGAGCTCTGTAGAGCCTGCTGCTCTTTATTGCAGGCACGGAGTGGAAGTGGCTTGATTCATAATGCTTTTGTATGATGTATTTATGGACAACCAGCTCTTTGGAAAGCTCTCCTATACCCTGTTAGCTCCAGGTGGAGTCCTGTGTACATCTGCCCCGGGTCCAGGGCCTCTCCCAGTCTGGGGAAACCCTGACCTTCCCCTCCTCTCTGATTTTGTGGCCTGTCCCTGGTGCTTGGTGTTGCCCCACTAACCAGCCTTGGGCTGTTTGGCTGCAGAGCCATCACTGCTGTTCTGGGGCTCGAGCCCTTCACCTCCATCCCCAGGTCTGGAAAGAGAGGCAGAGGGGAGCAGGACCTGTGTGCACAAGGGGGTGATAGTGAAGGCCTGCGTGTGTGGTGCCAGCCAAAATGCTGTGCCTTCCTCAGCCCTACGCAGCGTTTCCCAGGGCCTTCCCCAGGGACTCACAGGGATTACTCAGCTCACAGTGGTTTCAGTGCCATACCCTGGGTTAGAGCAGGATTTTGGACACAGCTCTATTTACCCACATTACTTGGGCATGGCCAGTGAATGTGGCAATCTGAAACACTGTTTTTGAAAGCCAGATGTGGTGCTCATGAGTGGATCTGCACTGGCAGCTGGGGAAGATTAAATCATCTTGTTAGCCACAGGGCAGCATGGTGTGGTACTTGGTATGTTAGGCAGAGCTGAGAGAGACTTTTGTAATGAAACCAAAAACTTTGCTGGCCCCCAAAGTCTGAAAAGGTTCAAGAACCTTTCAGTTCTTGAGCAGATTTATAATTTCAAGGAGGAACCTCTAAAAACACCCCGGTATGTGCACGATTTTGAGCCTGGACCCAGCCACACTTGGCACTTTGAGAGTTTTGCTTTGGGTTTTTTGCATACAAATCCAAAACACAATGTAGACTCAGCAGGGAGGAACCAATGCAGACCAAAACTGCTGAGTTTTGCACAGCTCTAATTATAATCTCTTCACAGTGCTGGTTTTATTTATTATTGTTTGTACTGTGGTAGCAGCGTGGGGCTCCAACCAGCTCTGGGGCTGCACTGTGGTAAAGGCAGGAGAGGGAGGCAGCATCCCCGGCCTCAAGAGTGTATAATCTAAATAAACAAAGATAAAGAATGAGGGAAAGACATAAAGCACGTAAGCAGAGCGATTGGGAGGAGTGTTGGCAAGACAACGCTTCTCTTTGCGTCTCTCTCACCCACACACAAAATCATGTTTATTTATCCTGTAAACCCTTTGGGGTCAGGGCCGCATTTTCCAAAATGTGTAGGGAGATGGGATGCAAGAAATGTGTGGAGAAATGAAGGTGCTGAAGGCAGCAGCAGGAGATCAGCAGCCCATGGGTCTGCCATGCCAGATTTTGGCAGCGAGGGTGGGAGCAGGAGGAAGGTGATGGGGAGGGAGGGACAGAGCAGGAGACTGACTGCCCTCCTTAGCTTGGGTCAGGTCAGAAAGCCCACTGTGACAACCTGGGACAAGTCACCAGGCCACTCCATGCTGCAGATTCCTCTAGAGTTGAGCAGAGATAAAATGGCATAATTCTTCCTTGGTGTAAACTGCTTTGAGATACTCAGGTGAAAGGTGCTAGAGGAATGCAAAGATTTATTTTTCATAAACCTCTTCACATATTCTTTTCAGTGCCAAGTCAAGGCCTGAAGCCAGGAATTTTGGAGAAACAGACTTCTCTCTAATTATATATATATATATATATGAATATAAAAATATATTTATGAAAGAGGCCAAGGTATATTTTTTCAAAATGAGGGCTTAGGTTAGATTTCCTAAATCTATATATAGGATCTTAAATGAACAACCAGATTTAAAATCAGGACACTTCATTAAAACTGAGTTCAGGAGTCTAGCTATAAGTTCTTACTTGAAAATGTTTAGCCAGAAGCTAGATGGAAGTTTCATATCTTAAAAGAAGTTTTTAATGTCTGGTTTTGTTTTTTATTTTTTTCCTGTAGGATTTAGGTGAAAGTTTGGGCCATTATTCACCATTCTGCAACTATTAATTAAAACAAACAGCTCTCTGAAGCTATTTCTCACAATGGGGAAGATTTATATCTTGAAACTGAAGCTTGTTTTTTTCACTATTTTCTACACTGCGTAAACATCCAAGGTTGTTATTGCAGCAATCACCAACACAAGCTCTCAGAGCTCCTTGCCAGGCTTGTGATATTTATTGCTTGAAAAGCCCCAGCTCCCGGAGTGAAGTGATTAGATGAGAACCTCAGCTTTCAGTTCAAAAACAAAAAGTCATTTTGAGAGAAATGGGAAACCATGAGCAGAAGGCAGAGTCAAGGGTCCAAACATCAGAAAGGCAAGCAAAAAGAGAAAACCCCACATGTATTATTATTTTTTAAAGCCTAAGGACACTTAAACCAACCTCCCCCTTATAATTTGGCAGAGGGGGGCTGACTCATGGCTTGTGGCTGCCAGGGCATGGCCGTGGCAGGGGTTACTCATCGCCTTGGAGTGCCCAGAGGTTTTTCCCCAAGGAGCTGCTCACCCTCTGCTGGGCTGCACGTGTTTGTACTGCCAGGTGCTGGGCTCCAGCCACTTCTATTTTCATGTTATCTTTTTCTTTTTCCTTTCAAACCAACTTTACTGAGGCATTTGTTTATGAAAATATCCTGCACAAGGAATTAGCACCGACTTGGCAAATAGAGACAATAGGTCAACTCCTGGTCCTTCCAATTCTGACAGGATCTCTTTAGCTTTCAAAAAAAGAAGAAAAACAGAACTATTCAAAAGTCTTGGCCGCCAAATAGTCCATAAGCCCATAACAATGTAAAGCAAATGTAAATATTATATGATGAAATGCATTTTTCAAAAAGCCCACTTTTCTCAGCAGTTAGATGGGCTTTATATACAATGGGAAGATTCATTCCTGAAGGTAACTCCAGCCCATGAAACAAACCCCTACATATCATGGTCTAAAATATCTATTTTATAGAATGCTTTTACCTTGTGAAAGCTCATTCAGCCTCCTGATTTATGAAGGCTGTACTTCTCCCTGCTCTGCTCTCCACACACCCTCTGGGGAGAGGAGAAAAATACAAAGAAACCTGGCTAACTCCAGTGTGACTAAGGGGCATTAATATTGGAAAACCCATGCAAGGAGTGCAACAAAAACACAAGCAGGATAAAAACAAGAATGTTTGTGCATGGCAAAATAGCACATGGTGAAACCTTTTGTACACAAAAGGCAGGGTGGGGATGCCCAGGTGAAGCAGGAGAGAGGAGTGTGGTCTTTTCAGCTGGCTGGAGGTACAGCCCATAGCCATGTTGCACTTCGTATGGTTTGCATTTATTAATTTATGGGGTACAACTCCCACCTCTCTTCAGGGTGCAGTCAAACCTGATTTCTTCAAATGGTGGCTTCAGGAATCAGGACAGCTATAGACCAGCAACAGATACAGCTCAGAGGAGAGATAAATCTCCTCCTGCAGGAGTGAGTAGATGCCAGAATACTCTGAGATGCCCCTCTTTACCAGAGAACCTTGCATTATGAATGTGGCTCTCTACTGGAGCTTGGGCTGTGCCTCAATAATGACCTGGTGTTGTCCTTTCTGTTTCAGACATACTTTGTGAGCTGGTGGAAGACAAATGTTGGACACACCAGTGCTGTCAGCTGCTCCAGCACTCTTCAGGAACGCCATTCTTCCTATTGCTGCTGTTAACTCAGCCACACACCCTGCCAATAAACCATAGCAAGAGCTGCCTAACAGGTCATCCTCACTGCACAAGAGGGGGCAGTTTGCCAGCACCAGACAACTTAACCACCAACCGTGGCTGTTCTGGGATAGCCAAATTCCCGAGGGTAATGGCAGCCCCTTCTGAATCGATGTCGTATCCCACTGAAGTCCTGGGGCTTCCCAAACTTTTGGAGTCACAGCTGGTGAACACAAAGGTGCAGCCTGATACAGTCCTACTGTTCTGGGCGTGCTGTTGTGGTCCAGAGTGAGCCAGCACTGGGGTGTCCACAGCTGGTGAAACCCAGGCCAAGTGTCTCTGCTCTGCCACATCTCAGCCTGGGTGAGCCGCTGAGCACTGTTTTGTCAAGGTTACAAGGCAGGGCTGAAGTGGCCTCCAGCCAAATCATCACCTACCCAGTCCTTACATCCAGAGAGATGCACAGAGGCAAACAGCTGGAACAACTGGGCACTCGCTGGAAGGGAGGACATGACAAACCAGAGACTTCTCGTTGACTTTTGCAGACAGACCAAGGGACAAAGGCAAGTATCCCACAATAACTTGGCAAATACCTCAGTACAATGCTCAAGTCTGTGGGATGTGGCTTCACAGAAGAGCTCACCACCTAACGCAGCCCAAAAAGCTTGGCACAACCATATGGTTCAACTCAAACACTGCTCCAGACTTTGGAGGCTGAAACTCAAGAATGCCAGGCCCAGAAAAATTCTGCTGCAAAGATAAAGTCAAAGCAACTCAGGCAGATTTGTACATTGAAAAGGAAACGCCCTCACCATACTGATTACTTAACGCCATTTTATTTCTTCCTTCCCCTTTGAAGAGAACTGTTGTGTGAGCAAACAGAGCCTCAGTTCTCTTGTTGAAACTCCTGACGCCAGTGATCTCCCACTTCCATGCAAAGCAAAGCTATGTGGAAGTCATAGGGTCAATTTGTTTACCTTGCCTGTGGCAAGACTTGGGTTCATCAGGTTAATTCCAGTAGTTGCTAAAAGGTCTTCAAATTTTTTTCTCTGGTGTCATATGGCTTCTGCATTTTTTTTTGTTTCAAAGCAGGGGGTAACCATGAACTGTTCAAAACACACCGAAGTAAACAACATTTTTCTGCATCAAGCTCATCCTGTGGATTAATTCATTTGCATTTCTGGCCCTTTCAAGTGAGGGGAAGTCATACAGATGTGAGCAGTCATTTAAGGATTTTAAGGGTTATGGTTCACATCATCCAAAATTGATACCAGGACTACTCATTCACAGGAAAAGGAAAGATTATGGTGGACATACTGATGTTTTGGGAAAAATAGGGGATTTTTAATAATAAAAAAATGTATTTTACAGCTGCTATTATTTGTTTAAGTTCAAAGCCTCTGGCACATCCACACTGATCTGTTGTGAATTGCTTCTTTGTTTTTGGTGGTAGAAAAGTTGATTTCATATTGCTGATTCATCTACTGGGTTTGGATTACTCTTGTTATCCTTTCAGATAATGGACCATTGAGCCTGCAAACAAGTCTGCTGTCTGGTACCATCATCTGATTTACATCAGATTTCTGAAATTGAGTAGTTCCAGTTCTTGGGGCTTGCATGTATGAAGGAAAAGTAAGAACTTCATGACAACCAGGGCAGCAAAACACTCTTTTGCTCAAGGACCAGCACATCTTAAATATTGCTAGGGTGAACTAGGCCTGTATACAGGAACGAGTTAATCCTGAGATAACTGTCAATAATTTGCCATTAGCCATGGCTATTGATTCTGCAGCCTGGCCTTAGGTGAAAATGTAAAAAACCCCACAGTGGCAATAGCAACAGAGTGCAGTGTTTTCTGGCAGGCTCTGCGAGCCCCTTCAATGCAGGAAGCAATAGATTATAAACAACTTTTATTTTAATCCCCACAGGACGCATTGTGAGAGTCCAAAAACAGGACCTGTTTTTCTCAAAGCCCTCCCGAGAAAAAAAAGGTCTTGATATCCCAATACAATATCAAAGAGATCAGCAAGGAAAGAAAAACTATCTGTTCCTGGCAAGACATCAGAACAGTTCCCACAAGTTTATAGTTGTCCAACTGATCATCAAAAAAAAAGTTTTGGTTGGGTTCAGGACGTTTTAGTGCCAAGAGGTGTTGTTGATTGTGAGACGCCTGGTATTTTCAAGTGTGCCAGCCAAAGGACTGTTGAGGGAACATAAAAGGTCCTTACTATGTGAAATGTGTTATCTCTGGGCTATTTTATGCATAAACTGGTCTTTCTGTGAGCAAAATGTTCCATGGTGTGCTCAATGCAGGCAGCTATTGTGCACACAGAAGCTTCTACTTGCACACCCTGCCATTCACCTAAAAAGTGTGCACAGATCTATTTCCTGTGAAAAACCCCTAATATCCAATTCTTAGAAGTACACAAGTCCATCAGTTTTTGCAGTGCTCACCATGAGCACATAGCAAGGGTTTATTTTCACAGATTTTTTAGGCAGGGACTTAAGGAAGCCAGCTTTTCCCTTGCACCAATGGCTGGATATGGAGTTTTTCTTTCTCTCCTTCTCTTTTCTTCACTCTCTTCCCACCTCCTGCCCGCTCCCCAGGCCAGTGACAAGGGCTGATTGAGTGGCAGTGGCCAGGGGACAGCTGCAGGCTCAGCACAGCTCTGGTCCCCCAGCAGCAAGGGCCAAATATGCAGCCACCCCAGGGTCTGTGTTTTGCTCGCAGCCATCGTGTGAGCTGGGCTGGGAGCTGGGCTTTCACACTGAATGGGGACTCAGAGCAAAGCAGCCAAAAGCAGGAAAGGGTCTTCTGGCTCTAAAGGAAACATGCATTTGGAAGGTCAGCTGCAAATGCTTCTGAGCTCCCAGACAGTCATGAGGTGAAGCTGTGCTGGGGAGGGCTCTGTGCTGAAGAGTGCTGCTGCCTGGGACAAACACAGTGTCTCTGGGAGCACAAGCACAGGGATTTTGGCAAATCTTCCTCAGTGTCAGCTTAGGCTTTGACTCAGATGATGCTGTAAGGCCATTTTCATCTTAACACACAGCCTTGCCATCCGATCTGAGTCATTTTACAGTCTGTATTCACCCTTCTTACAGACTAGCAGAGTATGTACTTCTCTAAGGTGACCAAAGTGGTCACCTGAATGCTGATCATTCCCCCAGATGGAAGGGAGGTCTGGGGGCAGCCCACTATCTTCTCAGTACCTTCCTTCCTTCCCTCTCCCCCACCTGCTCCCCTCCAACCATCCCACAAGTTGTCAGGAGAGCACCTCGGCTCCCAGAAGCACGAAGCAAATGCTGTCCTGGCAATGCACAGCTTTAATGAAACACCAGGTGGGGGCTGGCGCTTGCACATCACTCTGCAAAGCTGCTGGAGGGACTACAACACCTGGCCTAACTCTGAGGGAAGCTCATTGTCACTGCAGGGTGCCCCATGCCTTCCTATCTGTTCCCCACACACCTTAGTCGTGGTCCTTGCCCCTCCAGAGCTGGAAGCTGGTGCTAGATGATGTCTGTCCCCACAGCTGCTTTGTGCACTCCGAGCTTCTGAGCCACCACCCAGCACAACTCACCCTAAATATGTCCCAGACAAAATACTGGCAGTGCCAACATTCAAACCCTGTCACTTAAAGGTCGTGGTCCCACAGAAGCAATGTCCTTGGCGAGGCTGCAGCCCTCCTCTCTTCAGGAGAGTGGAGATTTCAGAAAAGCACAGCTCTGACAACAGGCAGTGCTTACTTGAAGGGTTGCCAGCAATTTGGTGAGTTATTAGCTTTGCAAATCTCCTCAGCCATAGCTGCCCCATCATCCTCCTCAACACAAATGTTCCTGTCATCTGTCACAGGGTCCTGCCATTTTGCTGCAGCCCAGACTGTCGAGATAGGAACTGGACTTTGGCAGGAGATCTGTGTGAGTGGGGAGTGAAAAAAAATCCCGAGGTGGAAACAAGCCAGCAGGAAAATCACACTGCACTGAGAAAGCAGAGGTGCAAAATTTCTGAAAGCAAGGGGACAAGCCCTCTTCAGTGTCTGCCCTTCCCAGAGTAAGGTGGTTTGCTGGGAAGTCAGACTGTTTGTTGTGAAAGCCAGATCCCAGTGGCCACTGCTGTTAGGCATGACAGGGAGTTTTGGAAACGGCACGAAGCAAATTCCAGCTCTCGGAGCCGAGCACGGAGTCCTGCAGATTGCCACGAATGCTGACCCTCAAAACTGATTCTAACTGTGCTTCGTCCTCAGAGATTCCACCTGCATTCCTCGTGACCAGAATCCTGGGAGGAGAAATTCAGCTGGCGATTTTCACTAAACCGTTTCCTACGTCTTTGCAAAGAATGCCTTTGCAAGGGACTTAATGAGATTTTGTTTTGCTGCACAACTTTTTTCATACATGCTAGTCATTTGAAATGGTAAATCACCAGCTCTGGATGTGCAATCCTAAAATAAAACAATAGAAGGGTTGAAAAATATTTCTGTAAGTGTTTTTCACTGAATTATACTGCTTAATGATTTCTTTTTAGTGATATAAAAGGTACTCAGAATTTTCTTCTTTCCTTTTTAAAGCTAAGTTAACACTCTAAATTTCCAGCCTTTGATTTTTTTAAAAGTCTTTTACTAAAAGTGTGTGTATTTTAACCAAACCCTTTTCTAAGGAGTTAAAAAAAAGTTAAAGTTTTTATTAAAATGGAAGAAAATTGATAAAGATAAGGGAACCCTCTCCACTCCACTGTTCCATTCATAATTGCCTTTTTATTTTAAATCAGCTCAGCAACAAGGGCAAATAAAAGCCTGAATCCCAAGCATCTGTGACTTAAACCAACAACACGGCACGACAAAGTGTGCAATTACACTAGATTTGTGCAGTTTTTAGAGAGGCAAAATCTCCTGGCCCTTTGCCACATCTTACAGGCTGGGAGAGGGCTCTGGGATGCCTTGGGGTGACTGCTGGGGGGTGCCCAACCTCCCACCCACCTCGATGGGCCCAGGCACAAGTTACTTGCCTGGCCTTTCCACTCAGGCTTTAGCAACTGGCTACAGTTTTCAACTGTTGTTCAGGATTTAAAATGACATTTTTATTTGCCTGACCAAATTCTGAATGTGCCTTAATCCTCCCCCACACCAGAGCTGTGTCCTCTGCAACAGGAATAATGTTTAGGATTCGATTCATAGGCCACCAGGCGAGTATAATCAAAGCGACTTGGCAGGGTGTGGGGGGGGAACAAAAAACAAAAGGAAAAATCCCAAACAAGCCACTCCTTCCCCCCCCCCCCTCCCCCAGCCCTTTCCTGGTACAGAACAGAGTGTCTTGTACTCCATTCAGGTGGCCTGGCTGCAATGGTTTTGTGCACAGGTACAGTGACCTGCCGCTGCTGCTGCTAAACAATCGGGGGAGGCCCTGTGATTTTGGGGATGAAATTCCCTGATGGATGTGTTTCCCTGGGTCAGCCCAGAGTGACAGCTCCTCTCTGTCCCTGTCCTGCCACGCTGTGCATGCTCTGTGTGTGTGTGTGTGTGTGTGTGTGTGTATTTCTAGGGAAGTATTAAAAAGAAAGAAAAAAAGAAAAAAAGAAACATTTTCAGGGACTGCACAGAAACGGCTGCAGGAGTTGCTAGAGCAGTGTGCATACGCTCGAGAGGAATCCCTTTCAGTTCCTCTTTTCTTCAGCTTTATTTAAAAAGGGTTTGAAGGCTGGTTTAATTACGAAAACCAGCTCTCTAGACACCAAACAAAACGGCAGCCTAGCCTAAGTTGGCACCAGGACAGATGCATATTTTGCTCCCTTCTCCATGCCAATCGGCTGTAGCTCATCCAGTATGTCAATCCAAGTTGGCTGTCTGAAATCCGAGTTTAGTGGTTTGAAAATATCCCGGTCCGGCTTTGTTTCATGTGGTAAACAGCTTGCTCAGTTTATTTCTTCAACGTTCAAAACAAAAATCAACACACACCCTTCCCCCCCCCCAAAAAAACCCCACATTACTACATATTTTGGTAATAGCCTCTCTCTGCATTTCACCCCACTGCAGGATTTCCCTTTTTCCCCTCTGTATACACTGACCATGAAACGCTGGCAAAACACACTGCTTTTGAAAAGATAGGCCCGATTCTGCCGGGCACTGAGCTCTGGTGAATGGGCTCGAAGTTAAGACGGAAACAACTGAGTTCTGCAACAAAAATCTTTGAGGCTGTTTAGCCCTTGCAGCTTTGCCAGCTCCTCTGAGCTGCCTGGCCATCTCCTGGATTCAGCTAAAATTGGATCTGGCCACCTGTGGGAGCAGGCAGGGCTCAGGGATGGTGGCTTTGCAAAGCTGGGTCTTTGTGGAGCCTGGTGGCTCCGTGGGGTTCAGCCCCCCACCCTGTAAAGGTTTGCAGGACAATGTGCATAGGGCAAGAATAGCAGGCAGTAGCAGGGAGGGTTTATCGTGATTTACCATTGATGCAAATTCCCTCCCCTCCCTTCCCCCTCTGCCATTTTAGCACAAATAAAGGGGCCCAGGCTCCCTAGTCAGCCAACAGGATCGGGACTGCCAAAAGAAAACAAACCAAGTGTGGGGAGGCTGCCCACAAAACATGGCTTAGTCAGTACTGTGGGGATGAGAAAAAACCCAATAGCCTCCCAAAGGCCAGGGATGGAGTATGGTTTCCTCGATAATTAAACTTAAGCAAGGACTCATCTCTCCAGGTTTCTTACTGCCTGTTTCCTCACAAAGGAGATTGGACATCTCTGAAAACCTGAAATTGGGTCTCACCTTGCCAGCTTTCTAAGCAGAAGCAACAGTTTTCCACAGGGTACAGCTAAACCCCAGGAGATGATTAACAAGTCACTCATCTAATTTTCACCTTTCCTGATAGCTTTGCAATTGACCCAGTGTTTACCAATACATTTACGGGTCACTGAAGAAGAAAAAAAAAGAGAGATAGAATGTGAAGGGATGAAAGAGATATATAGCTTGGGAAAAAAGGAGATTAAAAATGTCAGGGCAGCTGGAGAAATCCCTAGGAAATCAAGAAATAGCCCCAACTGTCACCTTTCTTCTTCTACCTTCCTAGTGAGGAGTTACATGGTCTTCAAACAAGGCAAGAGCATGCCACCTTTTAATTACCATACTTATATGGGTGCTTTATATGGGTACTTCATGTAGTGGAAATGCTGGGCAAATATTAACTTTGACTCTTTGGAGCCTTTGGTTTAAAACAAAGAAGCCTGGGAGGCATGGGGAAGCAAACACTGGGAGAAGAGGCTCAGTTCCAGCTTTTAACCCATCAGTGAGTCCAGCTGCAGAGGAAGATGCCACTGAGCACGGAGGAGAATTCAGCTGTGCTGAGAGCACTGCAAAGCCATATGTTCTGTCCTGCCCTGTGCCTTCTGCCCCAGTGCAACCCCTGCTTTGTGTTTACATCGAGAGGCCATAAGAACAGGACCTGAACACAGGCAGCCTCTGTCCCTCTTGGTCTGGGCTTTCCTGAATATGCTTTTCCTCTTCCAAACTGCAAGGCAGGGACACAGGACAGGCACTGCCTCTATTCCAGGGCAGTGGTGCTGTTAAACTTGGCAGGTTTGGTTAAAATCACCAGCAACAGGCAAGCAGCCCTGCCCTGCCCTACCCTGCCCTGCCTGTGTGTGCTGGGATGGAGAGGCGTGGATGCTGCATGGCTTGGGAATATGCCACCCCATTCCCTGAAAACAGAGCATTTCTGAGACTCGGGCCATTCATCCTGATGCCACACCACAGTGGGGAGAGAGGGTTTTGGGGAGCAGGAGGGGAGGGCAGCCCAAGCAGCTCTGGGAGGCACCATGCAGGCACAACCCAGGGCCCTGCCAAGCCCAGGGGAGCCGGGGCAGCACAGGCAGGGTTAATCCTGACCACAGCACACACTTCCCCTTTCCCCTCCCCGGAAAGAAAATAACATATTTCCTGTAAGGGGATGATGACTTTGCAGTGCTCCGAGCAGCTCTCCCAGTGGCCAGGGGATTTTCTAGGCTGGGAGGCTTCAAAAGCCTGTGTTTTTCCACCAAAAGGCTCTCTCAGTATCTCTTGGGTTCAATTTCAATTGCTCCAATGAGGAACACACAGGTTCATCTGGCTTCTGTACTAACCCAACAGGATAAAGGCACGGAGGGTTATGCTCCCAAAGGCATCTGCCTATTTGCAGGCATTTCTCAGGAAATGCACATCAGCACATGTAGACAGATACATGGGTGCATGGAGAAAATGCCTGCTTGCTGGATAAGTCTGGTGAGCCTTTATCTCTTGTGCAAAATGATTCATATGATAAGCTGCCTACTGAAACTCATGGGCATTTGATTTCTTCGCTGCCTCCCAGGAAAAAGAGCAGAAGCTCCTTTTAGATATTTGAGGAGGAAAGAGGAGGAAGAGGAGAGGAGAAGCAGAAGAACAAAGAAAGGAGAAAAGGAGGGTGGGCATTATTTGCTGGTGAAATCTTAGCACAGAGACTTGATGTTTTCTCACTGGAAGTGGAAATTCCATGGTCCCGCCTTTGAGAGGGGGGATGGTGAAGGCTGAAGGAGCAGACATCTGCCCTGGTGAGCAGGGGGGTTGCTGTGTCACTGCCAGGCAGCCCCACTGACCCCTCAGGTGTAGGCAGCCAGGCCTTGGAGGGTTGTCAGCAGGAGGGTGGCAATGGGAATGTGTCTCCTGGAGGACCATGAGACCCTCGGGGATACAGACCCATCTCCAGCTCAGGAACATTTTGATACCAATGGGAAGCAAAAGCAAAAGCAATTTGCTGCCCTGGGTACAGCAATGCAGCTGTGTTTAACAGAGGCACAGACATCCAGAGGACAGGGAGGATTGCCAAACCCAGGCTTTTTCTTTCTTAGCAATACCTGGCATTTTCTTTTTGTCTGGATGCTGTCCATCCAGTCTGGCCCCCTTCTCTGCTCTCAAGTTTCCCCCCAGGATTTAGATCTTAACACCTCCAAATGCAACTTGGCTTCCTTCCTAGAAGGAGCAGGCCTGTGGGAAAGGGGTTGCACAATGGCAACACCCTGGTTCAGTAGGGACAACAGACCTGCAAACCTTTTCAAGCCCAAAAGCCAGGGCGATTTCCCTTTATACTGGAGGGGCAACCCAGTGTCACTGGAGCAGCTTCCATTCCCAGAGCTGCAGGACTTGGGCTCCCTCTCTGTTTCACATCTGCACAGATGGAGAGGGCATGGTGTTCGTACTTTATGTAATAAGGTCTTATTTGCACAGTAATCTCAGCTGTGGAAAGGAAACGTCTTCTCTGGCCCAAGTTGTGAGCTGTTAAAAATCTGGCAGATCCCATGCTGGAGGTGGCTGCATTTCAGTGGTGGGAAAAGTGATTTTCATATTGTTCTGGCATGGTTCTTGTAAACTGAACTTCTGTAACACTTCTCTTTGAGATCCATGGGAGTTTTTGCCTTCTCTAGGCCTGTGGTGCAGGACCATCAGTTTGTAAAACTGACTCAGAGGAATGCTATAATGAAATTTGTTTGTCAGAGGTTTTCTTTTTGTCCTTCTGTTTCATTTCTCTTGAGATAATCAGAGTTGACTTTTGCATGTCACACTTGAATCTTTTTTCAAAACTATCTGCCCTCAACAGGACACAACTCACTTGTACAGTTATGCCAGTGAAGCATGTTTTTGATACATGTGCAGATGCAAATGACTGTTTTGTGATGACTGTCTTGTGTAAATGACAATGACTTTGCCTGCTAATGAGGTGTGCCACTGGGTGCCATTCAAAACCAGATCCTTTCCAAGGCTGAGGTGAACATTCAGCATGAAAACTTCATGAACCAACTTCAGCAGCTCTTTTTCTCTGCTCCTGCACTTGTGGGCACTTTTTTCTGCCTGTCACACTGTGGGCCCACGTAGCTGTGTGGCTACACAGGAAACGGATAGAGGAAACTGATGCAAGTTAAAGATAGTTCAGAAAACAAAAATGGTTATTATTCAGAAGGATCTATTCCCTGACCTGCTCTACTGCACGGCCCCATCAACAGTTGTGCTGGCACAGTGCAATAAGGTGGTGCAAGGGTGGAAACAAGGGGGTCAAGGCTTCCCAGAATCACAGGATGGGTCAGGATGGAAGAGACTGCAGTGGGTCATCTGGTCCCACCTCCCTGCTCCAGCAGGGACAGAGCACACAGCACAGGATTGTGTCCAGACAGTTCTGGAATATCTCCAGTGAGGAGACTCCACACCCTCTCTGGACAATCTGTTCAGTGCTTGGGCACTGCCCAGGGAAGAAGTTCTTTCTTCAGGTGGAACTTTCTGTACATCAGTTTCTGCCCATTCCTCTTGTCCTACTGCTTAGCATCTCTAAGAAGAACCTGGTGCATCCTCTGGCTCCTTCCTGCAGATACTGACAGACACTGATAAGATTGAAGCAGCTGCAGCCTGGGTTCCTTCTCAGATATTCCCAAGATTTATTTAAGATTATCTGTTTGCAGGGTCTTTTCCAAGAAAAGATCTCACCCTCAATGACTTAACAGAGGATCAGATGCAAGCATGGACTCACCTAGACACGTCTGAGGCTGCAGCTCAGGCAGTCCTCAAGGTGATGTCCTGTTCTGGGCCCTCAACACAGTCTGGCAGAACAAGGGCAAATAAAGAGCAGCCTGTTTCCTCTGGCTTTTGCTTGTACAGCTTAAACCATCAATGCCATTAGGGACAGGCTATAGTGGAGGCACACAGTAATTTCCCAGTTGGCATGTGAGATATGCTGTACAACCTTGTAAGATCTCATGGGAAAACCATTTAGTTCCATCCACGTTTTGCGCTGCATCTCGTCCCTCTTATGCAATTCCAGGGAGCAGCTGAGTTTTTGCTCGTATAATAATACTTAAAAAAGCCCAACCACCCCAAACCCAAAAAAACAAAACCCAAAGGAAATTAAACCACAAACAACTATATTCAAAAAACAAAGGGTCTGGCCGCTGCCCAAGAAAACAAGGAAATTTAAAGATAAAGCAAAGTGTCCTTATTTCACCCTGTTGTGCCTGAGGATGGCTGGGATTTCCAAAGAAGGCAAGACACGGCTTGTCCCACTCTGCCAGGGAGTGGCCAGCAAAGGCCAGGCCCTCCCAGCAGATGAGCTGGACTTATCCCCACTCCTTAATGGGAAAGTCATGCAGCAACGTTGAAACCCAGACATCGGAATCTAAAAGACCTCTCAGCCATGTGTGCGGCTGGGATGGATTAGGACTAAATGAGCCCGGACTCACTGATGGACATGGAATAGGGGCAGGCTCAAATGGGATGAGTGTCCCTCAAACCCACTGATGGGGGTGATGTTTTGAAGGAGCAAGTGGGCCCTTTTTAATTTTTATTCTTTTGTGATACCAGTTTTACTTCTATCACAGTTCTCCAGAGAAGCTAACTCTTATCATTTTTATTCATAAGTCATCATCAATTTAGCAAAATCTATTTGATTTGTTCTGGAATAATTTGAATAGCAAAGGATTTCCTCTATCCTCCTTCTGAGCCTACGTGGCCCTGGTGAATGTCTGTGCTTTAATTTATGATGAAATTAAAAGGCATAGGCAGTGGCCTGGAATGGGAAGATGTTCCAAACTGTTGGGAAACAATATACCAACCCCCACCTGTGACATCTGCATCCTTGTGAATGCTTCTTGCAGGTGCATGTCCTGGGACAGGGTAAAATGCACACATCTGATTTTGATGTTCACGTTGCTCGCTGAAATCCCATTAAACAAATGAGCTGCATATTTTTTTCTGGTCTTCTCTCAGTGTCATGTTTAGACTCTACTAATTCCCCTGTGCTCACTTGGACCCATCAATATTTTATGCCATGAAGTGAAAGACCAGCAACAAAGACAGTCCTTTCAACCCTCCTATGTCTTAAAGACTGAAATTGTTTCCAATTGGTCAGAACCTTTTGCCAACTTTTCTTTTTGATAATGCCTTTTTCTAATCTAGGAATCAGAGGTGGATCCAGGTCTTAGAGCTGACTTCATTTATAAGCACATTTCCTAAAGGTAATGGGGTGCAAAAGCTACCTTCTCCTTGCAGCTGCACTGACAGAACCAGCTGCCCTGAAATCCAAGCTTTTTGGCAGTTTCCAGGGGTGCTGGGAACCTAGAGGCCATCTCCGAGGCTCCCCCCAAGGTTGCCAGCCAAGAATACTGGGGAGCCTCAACTCCCCAGCAGGCTGGGAACATGGGGAGCTGAATTTGGCCTCCCATGTCCCAGCTGACAGCCCTAATTTCAGACCTGCTGATTATTCTGGGGTCTGGCTTTCTTTTTTGCCACGCAACACTTCCAAAGGTCTCAGTTTCATGAGTGAGGGAAATTTGATGGAAGCTTGAAAAAACTTGGCAGGATGGAAAAGCTCTTTCTCACCCATCTAAAGTCTTCTGTTTTCTCCTGGATGAGTGTAGGAGTTTTTGAGCTTATCTAAATTTTCCCACTGGAAGTGAAGACTCCTGCCCAATGAAGTAGTGAGAATAGCTTGCTTCTCTCTTATCTTTTGTTGAGCCTTCAGAAGTGGCACACAGTCTCTCTGAGCTGGATGCTGTTCAGTGAGAGGGACAAATGCTGATATCCAGGATGGGCACTCCTGTGTCCAATTCCTCCAGAGGGACTCCTTTCCTCTGCCCTTTGAAATGTCTCTATCGCCAGTTATTTAAAACTGCACCTTTTCTTACTCTGGCCCTGAGGAATCAATGCATCTGGCAGGAGACTGCAGCACTGTTTCAGAGCCATTTGTGTGAAATACTGATGTCCAGACTCCTACTAGTTCTTACCAGCTGCTAAATAAGAACACCTTTTCCAGTGAGTCCTAATTCCCTGAAGCAGTGTAGTGCTGCCCAAGCCTTTTGGAGACTGGGCCCTTGTACATATTTTTCAGTAGTCAGGGCGCAGTGCAGGAAACTGTTGGAGAATTAGTTTGAACTGGATACACACACAGGTAACACTGCTAAAAAGTGCTTCCTTGTTACAGCGGGGATACTGCAACATGCGAATCAGACAACGAGGGCCATGGAAGAGAAATATCTATGGACGGATTCTTGCTAGATGTTTCAGAGATGTTTATTTCTCCAGCCGCATGGCCGGGGCTCTGCCGAGGAACTGCTCAATCACGGGACCCGAGGGTCCTTGCCCACGCAGGGAAACACAAACCAACCAATGGGGAACGAGGCTGACCAGGGGCAGGGAAACCCCGTGCCTCCCCCCCAGGGCCCCTCTCCCAGGGCTCCATGGCAGGGGGGGAAGAGCCCCAACACTTCACCCGTTTATTTTTAACAAAAAGATATTTAAAACTTAATTTTGAAAACAACTGGATAAACATAACAAGAACAGTTTCAAAACAAAACAAGCCACCCTCCTGAGTCTTTAAATGTCCAAACAGATTCTCTGGAACATCTTAAGGCTGACAGAAAGGAGACAGGACTCTCTGGGCATGCTTTGTGGGGAAACTGAGGCAGGAGAGGGTTTCTTCCATTTGTACCTGTTGGGACGCTAAACAAAAACAGTTAATTTCTTCCCTCCCTCTTTTCATCCCCCCCTCAGCATCGGAGAGGGATTGTAGGGAAATGGAATTGTATAGGGAAGCCATGGGGAGAAAAACAGATTAGGAATAAACTGGAGATGGGGTAAATTTCGGAAAAGGTTCATATTGGGTATAGGGTAAAAGGGGAAATTAGGCTGTGGGTAGGGAGATTGCTGCGATGGATGTTGTTTATAATTTTGTGCATAATGGCTGCCTTTGACGGGAATACCTCCAGGCCCAGTAACATTCACTGCTTGTAAACCCTTCTTTCCTCGCACTATATCAAATTGAACAACTTCCCCATCTCCTACACTTTGCAGGTAATTTTTAGGGTTATTCCTTTTAATGGCAGTTCTATGGATGAATACATCTTCCCCTGTATCATCTCGTGTTATAAATCCATAGTTGTTTTTGACATTGTACCATTTCACAGTTCCTGTGATTTTCGTTGCTACAACTTCTCCTGTCACGTGCTTGCGTGTCTGTCGTGGGTGCCGGTCCCGCGTGGCTGCCGGCTCGCTGACTCCGACGTCTCGGCCGGGCCCCCGCGTTGCGGCTGCTCTGCGCTCTCTGAGCGGCGCTGCTCTGGCGCGTGTCTGGGCTCTGCGTGGCCCTGTGTTGCCATCAATGCTGGCCCCGTGGCTTGTGAGTGGTTCCGCTCCGCCAACTCCACGCTGCTTTGAGAGTGGCCCCGTTTCGGCTCGGCGCTGCACGGCGCGGCTTCTCGTGTCGCTGTGGAAACCGACGCTTCTCCCTCCACAGAGCTTTCCGAGCCATGTGCTCAGAGCGGGCTTCCATGCCAACCCCCAGTTCCTGGCTGCTCCTGGGGGCCGCCTCTCTGCTGCACATGGCCCATGGCACCCGCGGCGCCTGCGGTGTCTCTCCCTCACTCTCAGTTGAGCGGCCGGGGACCCCGAGGCAGGGATGGGGTCCGCGATAAGGCACAGGCTCCCGAGGGGGCCAGGCGCATCCAGCACAGGCACCTCTGCTGGCACGGCTGCAGTCATGCGCTCCTGGGAAGGCGGCCGCGCGGTCTCGGCCATGGGATTACGGCCATCCTCTGCTCTAGGGGTAATGGGACCATACAAATGCTCCTCAAGAGCTTCGCTGATTACAAGGGATGCACAGAGAGGTTCTATCACTAGTGCATGTTTTGTTTGATCCTTTATCTCACACAAGATCTCGGACCAAAACCACCCGTGACTAATTCCAGGAGGATCAATATCAAAAAGTAAGTCTCGAGAAATATAAAAGAAATTTTTGAAAAGCCAGTTAAAAAAATGTTGTAGATCTCCCGGAACAAATACTTTCCTGTTTTGTTGTTCAAGGATTCCTTTAACTTCAAGATACATTTCTTTCTGTGACTCAGAGAGCCACATTTCCCATGATTCTTCCATAGTCCAGAGAGAATATCCAAACCAAGGCGAGAAGAGAGAGATCTAGAGTGGTTTTTACTCATTAATTTCCTGTCCTTAGGGATCGGGGATCCTTCTGCCTGCATTCTCTGCCATTTGTTACAGCGGGGATACTGCAACACGCATATCAGACAACGAGGCCCGTGGAAAAGAAGTATATATGGACAGATTCTTGATAGATGTTTCAGAGATGTTTATTTCCCCAGCCACATGGCCGGGCTCTGCGAGGAACTGCTCAATCATGGGACCCGAGGGTCCTTGCCCGCGCAGGGGAACACAAACCAACCAATGGGGAACGAGGCTGACCAGGGGCAGGGAAACCCCGTGCCTCCCCCCCAGGGACCCTCTCCCAGGACCCCACGGCAGGGGGTAAGGGACCCTGACACTTCCTCTTCCAAGGACTTGTGTCCTTTATGCCTGTTTGCTTGATAGTTTGCAGCATGGACTTTCTCCAAGGAAGCCTCCTTCCAAGTCCAGTCTCTGTGTGGAAGCTGGCATGGAGTCCCTGCTGTGGGTGACTCAGTGGGGAGTGTGCACAGCTCCATGTTCCCAAATGTCAGCTCCTTGCCTGCCAGCAGCATCCCAACTGCACTTCCCAACAAGAGAAGGACTAACAGGGTGGGCATCTGTCTCACCCTGACATTCATCAACTGCCTGAGAGGCACAGCTCCAGTGTGTAAATGCTCTGCTTGGAGCCAGGGCTGCAGCTTGCCTGCCCTGTGGCTCTGACTCACGGCACCACCCCTGCAGCGGGGTGGTGGCTGTGAGCTCGCATGGGATTAGGCAGCACAGGTGGTACCACCTGCTGCAAAGCTGTCCTGCCCCAGCTCACTCCCCAGTGGCTCCCAGACGTGTAAGAGCCGGCTCAGTTGCTGAAGGGGAAGTGGCCAAGGGGACAATGGGCTCCTTGTAGCTGTTCAGCAGCATCACTGCCCTTGCCACTGGCTGGCATTTGGCACAGCTCCTTGGGCTGGGTGCAAATGGGGCCAGTGGTTTTGGCTGTGCCCCTCTGGAAAGGTGGCAGGATGAGTCACAGGTTTGTGTGGATCTCTAACACAGACCGGGGCTTTCTCTTTTGCCATGAGATCCACAGGGATGTGAACCACTGCAGCCTCTGTCACAGCCACTGCAGGTCAGTGGTTTATGGCTGCTGCTCTCCTTTATTCCCATGCTTTCCTTGCTGTGCTTTCCACTCGTTTGGATAAAGTACCCAACTAGGCATGTTTCCTGGAGGAGAGCCTAAAACCTCCCTAGAGCCAAGACACTGCACCCTGACGGTGCTGCTACCTTTGCCTGCAGCCTAAGGGTTTGAACCACTGGAGTCATCTATTGATAAAGCCACTGCCGATGTCCCTGTCGCTGTCACTGCTTACCACAAGACCTGCTTTGAGCAAGTAGGGTCCAGCACTGTCAGAACCTGTAGCTCTACTGTCCTTAGCATCTTCTGTGTTGGTAGATGGGAACTGTGTGTGGCATTTTTAAACAAATCCCATATGGAGGCCAATCTAAAGTCTGTGAGTCTCATTACACACCTCACCTCTCTGCCCCCTCTCCCTTACATCCCTCAAGCATACAAGAGGTAGAACCCCCAAGCCCAGACCCTCTGAACTTCACCTCTTAGCTGGCTGGCTGCACTGCAGAAGAGCCTTGGTGTTCAGAGGATTTAGGGGAGCCTTTTGTTTGTATTCTGATGCAGCTTTGTTTTTTTTTACCAGGGCCCCAATATCTCGTGCAGATAAATGCTGTATGCTCCATGGGCATGTGTTGTTTGGCTTTAACAGCCAATAAAGTGACCACAGAAATCAAAGTGGATGTGACTTCCTCTACCCCATGCCACAGAGGTCACTGCCACAGTCACCTCTCTTCTTAGGGCAGGCCACACCATGAGCTTTGACAGAAGGCCAGGTACCTGCAGACTGACCCCAAAGCAAAGCACAAAACCTGCTCTAGCACACCACTGATGTAATTTCTTGTACTGTGCCATCCCACGGTGCCAAGATTACACATGGAAAACCAAGATTAAACTCTGCTTCTTGTGGCAAGGGCCCTTTGATAACTCCAGGAGGAGGTCTGTAGGTGAAGTATGGAGTGCAAACATCCCAGACCCCAGTCCAGCTCCAGGAAACTGGGAAGAAGGACTGATAAATTTACCCATATTCATAGCTTCAAGCTTCCTCTTTAATCAAAAGAAAGTTCAAGTGACTTTCACTCTACAGCCCCCAAATGATAAGACTTTTCTAGTGGTAGCTTGTCCTCACACACTGTAGATGTGATTTGGGTATGTAGTCCAAAGAAAGCAAGGGTTTGAAACTTTTGGAGGACAATCTGTGCTCACTTAAAAATTCCAGAGTATCCAGACATGATGAGTATCCATTGTAATGCCAAAGTCAGGAGGAGCAATTGGCACCAGTTGTCAGAGTTCATCCTTCAGACAGTTCACTTGGGATCAATTTTTTTTCAGGTAAGGCAGCTGAGGAAAAAGGACCTGTGTTCCCTGCAAGTCCATTTTTAACTGCAAGGACATTCTGATCTACATATTTGTGTGAGTCTAGAGAGAGCTTCATTCTGTGGGGCTTTTGTGCAGTTTTCTTCATTTCCTGAAAGCACATCCTGCAACAAATGCTCAAAACCTAAAAACCTGATGACATTAAAGTACCGAGATTCATTTACTTCCCTGAATGTCATGCGGTGGAAAGATGAGACAGATTTTCTTGCCTCTGGCCTAGTCCTCCCTTTCTGGTCTGGAGATGTTGGTACTGCTAAAGCATCTTGGTTTGGCATTTGCTTTATCTGTTGTTTGCACAGATACTGCTCTGAATGGTACTTTATTTTTTGTGGTACCAGATGGCTGGATACTAAAGGAGGAAAGCACTAGTGGAATAGACATTTGTCTTTTCTGAAGAACAGCAAACAGAGCTCAGTGTTGACCTACAGCCTCCAACTGTCTGGTGGACTGGCTGCCCCAAGCTGCAGAATATCCATCCTTACTGGAGCCAACCTCCCAGCATTCCCATGCACTCCCACACTGGCATTCACACCTCACTGCTTGGTTCACTTCAGTGCTGATTCTTCAAATTACTCAAAAGTACCCAATGAAAAGTAATGAAAATCATAACAATGTTTTCAGCCCTTGATTGAGCTACTCAGTTTCTACAGCTGGTGTGTACAAGTTTTTGTGTGTGCTGTAGGGTTTCTAAGAGTGTCACTAAATTGACAACAAGTGTCAATCAGGGAAGCAAGAGGAGGAAGAAAAGGTTTCTGCTGTCACACAACAGGTTTAATTGAACAGGAACAATGCATGACTTTTAAATGCTCATCTCCTTAATGCTGCATTGACATATTAATGTCTCTTTAATATATTACAGTTAAAAAAGAGAGATTCCTTAAAGCTCCAGCCATCCTTCTGCTGTCTTAAAACCACAAGAAGTCAGGAAAGGGAAACTTTAAGTTATGTATCTTAATATAGTTTACGTTGCACACCTGATAGCAATCAGTTTGAAAATGTTATGCATTAGTACGTTTAAATTATCTTTTATTATTTGATCTATTTTTCATTATTCATTGTTATTAATTATTATACTTTAAAATTATTTTTTATTATTTATTTCATTAGAACCTGGGAGTCTCCTGAAATCAGCTGCCAATCCTTTCGCATCTGAAGGACCTCACTAGGACCACGTCTTTCATCAGAAGTGGCTGCCCTGGAGTGCAGCGACGGGCTGGTTGTGCAAACCCCAGTGGCTGAGGCACCCACTGAGGAGAGGTCAGTTTTCTCCTTTGCCCAAGGAATGCAGACTCACATCTCTAGTGGTGACTGCTCTCACAGCTGGGAAGGAAACTGTGCCCCCAGTGACTCCAGCTAAATGCATCTTTCATGGCTGGGAGTCATGTGCAGTAGGCTGAGTAGGAAGGCTGGGAATGACCTTCCCCTCTCAGGACAGCTCAAGGAGTTTGACACTTGGAGGGGAGAAATCTGTGTCTAGCCCTCCAGCCCCAGAAGCTGGAGTCAGACCCCCCATACTCCCCAGAGGAATGCAGGCATTGTTGAAGCAGGAGTCACGCCACCCTGTCACCCTCTGGGCTCGGAAGGAAAGCCACCCTGACCACAGTGTCTCATACAGAGCATCATTCAAGGGGCTGCTCAGTGATGGCTGAATGAATCGAGCCATTTGTGTGAAATCTGTAGAAAAATGCCACATCTGTGGTCATGATAGGGCCTAGGACTGAGGCAGGCACTGAGCAGCACAGTCCAGGGGCACTGCTGGTCACACCCTGGAGCACAGACTTAAGTACATTTGTACACTTCTGTGCACAGAGCTGTGGGTGCTGGGGATGAGTGTTGAGCGCGAGGTGCTAAAGTCTTATTTTGGGCACCTAAAGCCTCGGCTAGCTCTAGATATGCCTACAAAAAGCCCATTTACATCCACAGAAATGCCTTTGCAATGACAAGGAGAGGCTGCCAGTGCTACACTAACCAGGGCTGGGGCCAGAGGGCTCTGCATCACAGGAAGGAGGCCAAGGGCGAGGACTGGAATGACACTCCCTGCCTTCCCTGGGACACTCCCAACAGGCAGATAGAAGGCACAGAATTCTCCAGCCTGTCTCCACCTGGCTGAACACACTTGAGGGAGAGGGGACAGGGGTGACAAGTCCCTGCCCAGCACAGCAGACGTGTCTCCTTTGTGACTGCCCCACCTCCCCACCTAACACATCCCAAAACCCACAGGTAATTGATAACTTCCTATTCCAGTAACAGGATAAAACTGCTTATTTTGTGTGTGTGTGTTGCAGAGAGAAGGTTTGGTTTCACTGATACTTTTCTACTGCCGGTGTATTCACACTTGAGTAGCTTCAAAGTGCTCCTGCCTGTTCTTTTGGATGACAGAGGCCATCACAAGGTGCCCTTGGACAGCAGGTGCCAGTGGAACTGAGCAGTGACGATGACAGTGGTTCTCTGGTATGGAGGTGTCAGCCTATGTCCCTCTTCAAAGCTGCTTCCAGAAAGGAAAAAGACTGGTTATTGGTCATAGAGGACTCTCTCCCAAGGGAACAGGAGGGCACTTATGCAAACTGGACCCACTTGGTGGGGATGTTTGCTGTCTCCCTGGGGCCCAGGCTAAAGATGTGAAGATAATGAAGATAAATCTTCCCAACCCTGGGGCAGACCTCTGATTACTATTCATTACTGATATTCCAGCTGGACAACAATGGAGTTCCTACAAGAAGTCTGAGGTCAGTCAAGAGACTTCAGTACCTTGGGATGACTTGTTAAGGGATCAGGAGTGTAAAGAGTGCTCCTCTCTGTCTTCTTGTGGCAAGGAATGAGAGAAGAAACAGGAAGACCCTTTGAGCCTGGTGTCAGTGGCAGAATTTTGGGTTTTTTGATTGTAGAATAATAGTTGGAAAAGACGCCTCAGATCATGGTGTCCATGACCTGGCTTATCTCTAGCAGGTCTGGTTTTATCTCTTTCTTCCCTCAACTCTAGTTCAAAGCTCTTTCCATCAGCCCTGCTAACTCCTGCACAAAGATCCTTTCTGTCTTTAAGGCAGATGGACCCTGTCTGTCACCAGCAGAGGACATCTCACTCTAAACTACCTCAGGAGATGTCGGGCTCTTCTCCCACGTAACAAGTAACAGGACAAGAGGAAACCAGGGGAGGTTTAGATTGGATATTGGGAAAAAGCTATTCACTGAAAGGGTTGTCAAGGACTGAAAGAGTGGTCAGGCATTGGAATAAATTGCCCAGGGAGGTGGTGGAGTCACAAGAGGTGTCTGGATGTGGCACGTGGGGACATGGTTTTGGGGTGGATACGGTGGTGCTGGTTAATGGTTGGAGTAGGTGATTTTGAAGGTCTCTTCCACATCGGTGATCCTGTGGGAATACCCCAGGATTAAACCCTACTTGCTGCCAAGCACCACTTGCCCAGGAGTGCAGGCAGTAAATGCAGAGCACTGTGTTCAACCAAAATTAAGGAGCTGCTGTAGACACGCTGATATATCCAGCCACTAATATGGGATAAATTCGGTGTAATGCCTTGTAAAAATCTGTTTGTCACTTCCAGATGCTCATGCTTGTAGCTGGTTACTGAGCTTGGGGGGCTCAGATGTAAGTAATTAACGTTCTGGCCCTGTTAACTTTCCACTTTCTTCCATTCTGATGAAGCGTCCCATTGTAAAGCAGACAACAATGAAAAGCATGTCCATTTTCAAATTGTTTAAATGTATTAATCATACAGGCCAGGGTGGATTTTCATTAATCATTTTTAAAGTTGTGTATGGGGGGAGGGATTAGTTGACAGAACTGTGCAATGTCACTGCCAAAAGCCCTGACTCTTTTAGTAACTGTGTATGAAATTAGGGGGAAAAAAATCTTTAGCTTAGTGACCAGACCAAAATATATTTTTACAGCTGCCAAGGTTCTCACTGCAGATATAAACCAGAATCTAAAGGGATCCTGTGTATGTGCATGCTGCACTATGACATCCTACTTCCAACAGCACTGGCATTACTTTTGTTGGAGGCTGAGTGGTGGAAGGGGAGGGCAAGGGCTTGGCAGCAGCTGCACCCTGGCCAGCGCTGTGTTATACACCCAAACAAAATCATTTAGGGAGACAAGGTTCATGCCACGAGCTGCTGTTGTATTTCGAGTGTGTGTAATGGCTCTGGCAGGGCTGGGTTCACCCCTGTGTCCCGCAGCTGCGGGGTGGGGCTGGGCTGTGAGGAGATGCTGCTCCTGGGAGCAAGTGCAGACACAGAATTGCAGAATCACAGAGTTAACTGAGTTGGAAAAGACCTTTGAGAACATCGAGTCCAACCTGTGGCCCAACACCACCTTGTCAACTACCAGCACCACTGAGTGCCACATCCAGTCTTTCCTGCAACACGTCCAGGGACCGTGGCTCCACCGCCTCCCCGGGCAGCCCATTGCAATGCCCAATCACCCTTTCTGTGAAGAAATTCCTCCTGATGTCCAGCCTAAACCTCCCTTGGTGCAGTTTAATGCTGTGTCCTCTTGTCCTATTGCCTGGGAGCCACCGTGGTCTCTCAGCGTCTCCCTCCCCCTTCCCACCTCAGCCCAGGCACTGCAGTCACCTGAAGGGATAGGTGAGCTCTGCTGCAGTAATCACCCCTCTAGGCTGTGACATCTTTTAAGGAGCTTGTTCCGTCGCCACAGTGCCCCAAGAACAGCCCTTCCCTTGATCAGAAAATGAACAGGCAGTCAGGAGCTCAGGCACAGGATGAAACTGATTCTCAACACTCGGCTGGTGGCTGGTGCAGCTACAGGGAAACACTGCAAAATTGAAACTCAGCACAGAGAGAACTGGGCTTGTGCTTTTGCCATGTGTTCTTTTAAGTTCCCTTAGTACTTCTGTTGCATGAGCTCTGAAGATCTAATGTTATAATTCATAAGTACCGTAACGCTGTTTTCACTTAGAGATTTTCAGCAAATTTTGCAAATAAACAAATGGCTTCATGACATGTATTAAATGCAAACTGAACAAGATGAAGATATCTGAGCAAAACAAAGTACAAAATAAAGGAATAGCCACAGACTGTAAATAGCAATTCATAAATTGCAGAGAATAAATCACAATTTATAAATCACATATTATAAATCTCAATTGCCCTTCAAAATCTCCCACCCAGACTTTTGAATTTTCTGATGCTGATGGCCTAATCCATGTCCAAGTTATCACTTGGCACTTGCAATAAATTCTTAAGATGAATGCAAAAAAATTATTAGTTTGTTCTATTATGTTAGAAAATGCTGTGCAACATTTGAAACATATCCTCTCAGATGAATGGAAATCAGATGCAGCCCTGTTTTCTCACAGTCTTTTTCTCCCACTTTTAACAAAAAAGTGCAAAGAAACATGAAATGGGTCTGGAAGGGCAACTAGTTTTGTAACATTTTCCTGGAGAATGGAATAATTTGGATTTTTTTCCTTCAGACTAAATCTGAAGCACATTTGAAAAATGAGCAAGAATCATATGTCTGAAATCTTCAAGGAATATTAAGGCTAACAGGCCAAATGTCTGCCTCAGAGATGCTCTGGAGGATGCACATTGGCTAAATGATGTCCAGCCTTTGAAAACCTGGATATGCTCCAGCTTGGGGCTTGGAGAAAAGGGCCTTAAGGAGCCTCCAGTATCTGCATCTATTGTTCAACAGAACATCTCGGGCTGGGTGAAAGATGGATGCAATTTGTGAGGATCTAAACCTAAGGCAGCAGCTCCTGCCCTTATTTGCACTGCTTCAAAGGCTTCCTGTGAAGTCTGGGAGATCAAGGAAAAGCGAAAGATCAAGGAGAAGGGAATGAACTGTCTCAGCCTGACCTGCCCTTTGGCCAGGCTGTCTGGGGAGGTGGTGTGGGGGAGCTTTTAAACCATTCTGCTCCCCAACCCAGTGACCTTGGGCTCAGGAGACGCTGGGATTGCCTCTGCCTTCGTCCACATCATCAGCTGTGCCATCATATGGACCTGAGGGTTTGGGTGGCCACGTGCTGCTGCTGCTGGGCAGTTCCACTATTACCCTCCTACACACTGAAAAGGAAATGTACTTGATGGTTTTCCTCTTTTTTTACCCCCTTGGCTGGAAGAGAATGCCCAGCTATTGAAAGAAAACATAGGACAAGATGCAGGAGTAAGAAATAGCTTGGAGGGACTCAGTTCAGGTCAAGTTTATGGAAACCCACAGCTCTACCAATTTGCTAACTTGAATCAGCAACAAAAAGTCATTTGTAGCCCATGCCCCCCTCAACTCTGCAGTCTGTAAAATGTGTTTTTAATCCCAAAAAGCCTCACCACTGCTGGCAGTCCCAACTCTGCTCCTGCTGCCAGGGGAAAACTGGGGGATAAGATGCAAAGTGACTGAATGGCATAGGAAATTTTAGTGAAATATTCTGAAAAATGATTGGATGGAACACATTTCACAGATTGAGCAAGCACCTAACATTCCCATCAGGTTGGGTTTGACAATGAGAGGGTCAACTTGAGGAGTGACAGATTAAATAAGCTTATAAAGCCCTAAGAGAATTTTAGAAGGTATTATTTAGCCTTGGTGAGGACAAACAGGGAAACAAAAAAGTCAGCTCTGCTCGTGTCTCCAGACAGCCTTGCCTCCAAGAGTGCACTGTTCCTGGCTGCCTTAAATGTCTTTGGGCTGTGCTGTTCCTTGTTCCTATTTTGCTTCACAATTGTCCCCAAAGTGAAAAGTACTTCAGATAAAACAGAAAAAACTGATTAGCAAGTTGTACCAAGCGTGCAAGATCCAGCCTCCTGAAGTGAGACCAAGCCAAGAAACATAATGGAAATTTTGACTGCATTTAAAAATGGTTATTGTCACAACTTCAAAGCTACTCTTCAAGTTTTCTGCATACTTAATCTGCTTTTAGCATTTCACCAGTACACTCAAAATCTACTGCCTGTATGTCCAACCATCACCATGGATGTTGTTGGGATGTAGGGCCCAGTTATGCATTTTGAAGCACAAGTAAGCCATGCCAGTTTCCTGATACTCAGAAGTAAACAGAAGGCACAATTTTGATCCAGTAAAATTTGGTCATGAGGGTCATGAACAACTAAAAAGCTGTGCTCATGGGGAATAGGATAGGATTTGCTGGTGTACAACCACAAGAGAACATCATTAATCAGCTTTGATGGAAGATGCAAGTCTGTTACTCCAGTGGATTCCGTGGGACTAACAAAAAGCCTTTTTCTAAGATGGGGAAGGGTCACCAGCATCCTTTCTGAACACCACTGGCCCTCTAAACTAAACACACCTCTGGTCTAAAATTTTTTATGCAACTGTGGAAAAGAATGGAAATGAAGGTGCATGGCCAAAATTGCTATCCTGCCCTGGGAAAGCATTTTAAGAAAGCTCACTATCCACAGGCAACGCTTACTGGAATCCTGTCACAGAGCAGATGAAGTCTGAGCTTATGATAGCCCCAGATGTGCCAGGCCTCCTGAAAAGAAAATGTGAGAGAAGGCAGGTTCTGTTTCCACTGGGCTAGAAAGAACAAAAGTGAATCATCCTGTACAGAGCTGTGCTGCTTCTGGTACCCAAACCAGTTCACTTAAAGAGAGTGTGGCTCTCTCTGCCATCTTCTGCCACTGACAGCCCCTTTGAGTCCTCCTTAAATGAACAAGGAAATCCAGATTTCTCTTCCACAAGGTGAAAAGATAGAGCTGTTGAGGTCAGGTAGGCTGCACTTATTTTGCTATTTTATTTTATTTTGTTTTGTTTTATTTTATTTTATTTTATTGAAGGAGGGCTAGCACAGGGTGGAGGCTCTTCTGCAAGCAGAGGATGAAGGCAATGGGTGCCTGTCACAGGGCAGCACCAGCCCTGCAGCCCTGGTGGTGTTTTGTGCCATCAGAGGGAAGCCAGCGAGGTCTTGCTCCCATTTGGCCTTAGGAAGAAAGGTTTAATCACCCCCGTTTTTGCCAGCTGGGGAGGCACCAAGCCAACAGAAAATTGGGAGGGGAAGCAGGATAACCAGCTTTTAGGAGTGGGAGGGAAGAGGGGCTGCCAGGCCCTACTGTTTGTATTTCTATTTCTGTTTTAAGTTCTGTTTTGAAATAAAACACATTATTACACCTCTGCAAACTGCTGCATTTTCTAAGCCAGCCCAGAAACACGGCCTATGATCTCGTGGCAGCAAAGTCTGGGGGCACACGTAGAAATACAAAGGCAAAAGAAGACAGGCTGTGGTCTCAGCAGCTCCTTGTGCTGGCAGGAGCAAATCTCTGCATAAAAGCAAAGCTAGGAAAACATCCATCTGATATCCCTTCCAAACTGCAGCTTGACTCAGTCACAGCTCTGTTTTTCAAGCTCAGCTCCTTTGTTCCAGCCCTACTACTGCTTGTTTTTCAGATCGACTCTTTGCTGCAGGAATTTTGCTTGTAATTTCCCAGGCAGCTGGAGCTTATTAAATGTGATTTTCCAGAGCAGTATTTTACATCAGTACCCGATAATGGCTCACCTGTAAACACCCTCTCTAACGAGCACCTTTGGGCACCCCTGGCCATGGTTGGCACGGGGGGATGCCGGGTAAAAAGTTTAAGCCCCAACTTTCTTCAGTGCATTTTTCCCCTGCTCCCTAATCTCTCCTGACATAATGTTGAAAGTTATTACTTAGCTGCATAAAGAAAACCATCTGTCAATTATTTACCTGCTCACATGTGGGACCAGGTACCCAGAAGCTGTTAGTGCAAGCCAAGGCAACCACTGCCCAGCTTCTGAGAGAGCAAAAATCCACTTTTAGTCCTCTGATTCAATCATCTATGTAGGGTGAGTCAGTAAAAAACTCTGCTCTCCCTCAGAGAAAACTGAGAGTCCTCCAAATACCATTTTTGACATCCAAGTCACAGCTGAGGAGCCTTTCAACTTCTTTTGAGAGCATTTGGAAAATGAGATTGTTAGCAGCTGTAAATAAGTATTTAAGTGCACATCTTGATGAAGAGATGTGTGGAGGTTGGTTGTGCTCATCTGTGAAGTGTATCCTCATGCTGTGTAGTAAAAATGCAACACTTGAGCTCCAGTCAGCATCCAGAACAGTCCTGTCAGAAATGACAACATTTACTGCTTCTCCAGTTTCCCTGTCATGGAAACTGGGCTTTTCAGAAGCACTTGCTGGAGCCTGGTCCTGTCACCATCAGTTTAATGACAATTTCAGTTGAGCTAGACTCTGAACAGAGGACTTTGGCTATGTGTGCCTTGACTAAAATGCCCATTTTTTTGCCTTACATCCTGCAAATAACAGGAAATTGTACCAAAGATTTTGTGAGACTGCTCGAAAAGAGCATCTGGGAAAAAAGTCACTCTTGACGAAAGTCATGAACTGTAGGCAGACTTCTGCTAATGTTACTCCACGGCAGATACTTTCTGCTGTGGTTAGCAGAATCACTTGAGGTCTGTGGATTTCTTATTGGCCTCTCTGGAGCTTAAAAGGAGAAAACCAGGACTTCTTGTTTTGGGCTTGTGTGCTTGAATTTGCTGTAGCATAGCCTTCAATGGACACTGCCCCCCTGGGTCCATAGAATTGGGAAAAAGCCTGAAAGCCAGCATTTAAGAGAATCCTTGCTTAAAATCAAAATATATATTTTGGTAAACAATGATTCTGCCATTTAAAAATCTGGCTCGTGTTGTTAATGTTTTCATTGTTCTCACAATCTTTTTTTCTTCTGGTGATCTCCAAAGAGAGGCCGGCAGTTCCAAAACTGAGTTGTCTAGATGGGTCTTTACTGACACCCTGAATCCAAGCTGGGTAAAGCTGACTGGGTTGGTGGGGGTGCCTCAGCTGAGATTTACTAGAAGAAAAAAAGGCTAATTCCCAAGGAATTTATGCAATATACCAGCAGCAATATTGCCAGACCTGGGGAGGGTTAAAATGCTTGCTAATAGATAATACCAGGCAATTGTTGCTCACTTCCCTGTAGAAGGACCGAAAGCTTCAGGAAGATGTTTTTCCTCCAAGAGTCCAAACTGGATGGAATAATAGAACTGTTTCCTTGAATTATACACTCACAAATCATAGCAGTTATAACTTGAACTCCCAGAATCCCAGAAACAACGTGCTAAAGATTTTGTAGAAGATAAACTGGGATTACATTTGCTGTAAATAGCCAGCATTCATGGAGCAGTGTGTCAGCTACTGGAATAACTGTGCCTTAACTTTGCAGATGATCTGCTATTTGTGGGTGCTCCATCCTCTCCAGAATAAAAGGAAGAGGAAAACAAAGCACACTCGGTATCGGTTACAGTGAGATCAGTCAGGTCAGTGCTGAGCATTTTCAGAAATCCCAGGCAAGGGAAGCTAAACTGCTTGTTGTGCTGGCTGGACAGGAAAAATGTGGAATCTGTAGAAGCCAGAAGCAAAATGGCCAGCTTAAGGCAGCATTATCAGCAGCTGTCTTTTGGTCATAAATAGAAAGTGCTTTTTAAGGAGGTCTGTTGGGAATACTCCTACAACTAAGTGAGCCCACAGCAGCGTGCTGCTGATGACTAAGTAAATGGAGATGGAGCAGAGTTGAATGGTTCCCAAAGGAGTTGCCATATTTCTTTCCAGGATTTCTTGGACAGGACTGTATGTCTGAGCTGTTTGTGATGCCTTCATAATAAGCATGGCCCTGTGAGACCGGGTATGCACAGACTGCTCCAGTGTTGAGGGGTGCGCGGTGTGTCCAAGGCACTGGGAACCCCTCAGGCTGTCCCTGTACCCAGCACCCAGGGCCAGCCCTGACACCTGACCAGCCCTGCTGTGAAAAGCAGCATGGGGCTGGCTCTCTTTGAGCCAGCTCCTGTCCTCCCAGACAGTGCATGGGTATGGAAACACTTCTGTGTTGGGAGGTGCAACAGGATGAGTGGGAACTGTGCTGGGCCTGTTGTGTTTCATGTTAAAAACAGGATCCCTGTGCACGGGCTGCAGAGCTGAGCTAGGATGCCTTTTGCTGCTCTACAGCAGCAAAAGATGTGCACAGGGGATGTGCCAGAGAGTTGTACAAAATCTCCAGATTTTCTGAAGACAGAGACAGATAATTGGAAAAATTTGCATAAAGGATATTCCAGGATTTATAACTTCCTTTCAGCAATGTTTGAACAATTTTGCCAGCCTCCAGTGTTTCTGTTGCATACAAGATGCTGTACAGTCAATGCAGCAATGAAGAAATCACTGCTTTGCTACAACTTCAGCATAAATTTACAGCTCACAGTGACATCCAAGGATGCTGAGACCCAGCCATAGATGATAGTGTGTTCTAGATCCTCCTCTCTTTGGTTCCTAAAATCACCTCTTCCATTCAGGATATGCTTTTTCTAAACACATTTCCTTGTCAGTTTACAATTTCTATTTCAGAATGCTTCATTTTTACCTGCAGTGGGAGCAGCCTGACAGCACAGAGGACAACTGTCAGGGGCACACACGCTGCAGATGCCATTAGAGGCAAGTCAGCCCTTTCAAAGACATTTTTAAAATATCATCTCCACAGCCGGTGTGGCCATTTGTTAAAAACAAATGGCACTTGGGGAGCCTGGAAACCAGGGTCAGCCATTAGGTGGATCTAAAATATGTGTCATCTGTTTAGTGTTGTATCCCCTTACGCGCTGCCTTTTCTCAGAAGGCCGGTCCCTCGAGGCTGGGGAGATCAGAGAGAAACAGGAGACCCATCTGCAACCTGCTGATGAGCCAGTCATCAACAGATTATCTCTGCTGAGGGTGAGAGCCACGGGCTGAGTGCATCTGTGGCAGTGACAGCACCAGTGCCACAGCCATGGCAAGGACCGGCTGAGGTGACTTCTGGGGAGGGCACCTTCACACAGGCAGCAAAAGAAGGGTGGGATTGTTGGGTGAGTCACTCCAGAGTACTTGGCACTGGTATAAAATCAGTGGGCTCAGCCTGGCCCTGTGGTTTCCTTTCTTTCTGGGCAGGGATCTGCACAAGCTGGAGGAGCTGCTGGGTGGACGGGATTTGCAACCGCTTTATTTTCTCTGGGCTAAAAATACTCGGCAAACTTGGGTTTTATTTTCCATTCCTAACAGCTGAGCCCCGGTCTGGAGGGAATGAATGTGTTATCCCACTGTGAAAACATCTAAACAGGTGGAAAAGACAAGGGAGTGTAGAAAGAGAGGGTGGAGAGTCTGCTTTTAGACAGAAATCCTGTTTCCCTTCTAAAAACAGACTGACGGCCCTGTAGGTCATTTTAAAACTAAAACTCGTATTCACCTTCTCACCTATTTTCTTATGTGAAAGAGCCTTGTGTTGGAAAACACCAGGAGGAAAATAGTTATGGAGACACTCTCAAAGGAAAGAGAAAACTGTGGGCACTGTGCTGCTCTTTCAGTCAGACCCAAACATTCTGCCAATAAACCTCATTTTTCACCTGTAGCTTCTGTTGTGCCAGCTGGACTCTCCCATTCAGCTTTACCGAAGGGCTTTCTTTTATCTTCTTCTGAGAAAGCTCTTTATGAAAACTATCCTAGCTCTGAGACAGCTCTGTTGGGGCATCTCAGTGCTGCCTGGTGGTGCTGTTTCTGCAGCCACCCCCGTGCCTCAGCACAGAAAAGGCTATCAGACAGGTTGAATTGTGCTAAATGCTACGTTTCCCATTTTTTCAGTATGGAAATATTTTCCACTAAGAAGTGTGATCCTGCCTGGTAAGACTCCCTTCATCCAAATCCTGTCTGGATTGCAAGTAAGTCTGCAAAGGCAAGGGCTAATGCACTAATCCATTCTGGTACTGTATGTCTTTATAGGAGCTTTCTAGATGAGAAAAATACGAGTAAGAGTCCAGAGACTTGTGCTATAAAGAATGTAATCAATAAAGTTATTCAAAGTTTTACACAAAAGTGCTCACATGGATCATTAGGGCAGAAACTTTAATCCACTGAGCTTTAGAAATGAGGAATTTCTTAAGTAGCACCTGAGTTGTTTTTTTTTTCCCCTCTGCAAGTCTTTAGGGCTTTGTGGATTGTAAATCCTGTGAAAACACTTATTTTCAAATAAATATTGTGGAGGAAAAATGAAAAGAAGAGGGATTGTGGGACACGATGCTCTTGTGGTAACTTCTGCCACTGCCATCATTTGTGTGGCCTCTTTGGTCCAAAGCAGAGGGAAGTCTGGGGGATGGAGTAGCATGTGGGAACTACACAATAAATGAGTGAAAAGACACATCTAGCTGGTATACTCTGCTCAGGTAAGGCTGTTGTACATCTCAGCTGTGCATTTACTGCACATGTGCTATTTGCAGTGTTGTAGGCATCAGGCTGCAAGCCCATTCGAGTTGTCTGTACTAGGCCTCCACAGCAGGTCTAGTGAACATGTGAGGGTTGTCCCCCTCCACCAGGACTCCTGTGGCCTTTACAGTGAAAATTCAGGAATCCTGCTGTTGCTGGATGAGTCTGGGTGCATGACCTAGAGGTGCCTTGGACAGCCACATCAACTAAAAACTTGTGTGCTCATTAGTTTTATGCTAAGACTAAGACTAAATTAATTTCAGGGCTGCCAGAGGCTCATGGCTGGGAACAGCTGATTTTTGGGGGGCCATTTCTGCTTGTGGGTAAAAGAGAACATGGGGGAGAACTCCTCAGAGATTTCTTCTGCTCTGTATAAGCCACTGGAGCAAAAGGTGAGTGGAGTTTGCTATGATTCATTCAGACTCCACAACACTAATGGCCATTACAACGGATTCAGAACAAGAGAAAAAAAAATTTAAAAGAGCAGAGCCAGAAGAACTGGTTGGGTCACCACCAACAGAAATATTTTGACTTCATCCTGGTTACAAATAGTCACAGTTCAATATTGAAAATGTTGTCATGCGGGTACTGGTGTTCTAGAGAGCACCTGTGAATTGGAAGTCAGGGAAAAGCAGCCTGGCCAAAGTCAAACACACCAGAAGCAAGTGCCTGAGGGGGGAGAATGGAGAAAGACGACTGAAGGAGGAACACATGAGCAGGGGAAAATGATTTTGCTGCCTGATTGCTGGTTTCAAGGTTAAAGAGAAAAGATGAAATCAAAGTACCCATTAATTCTAACTGTTCAATCTAACTTAGTTTGCTAATGCTGCAAAGCCACTGGTTCACTTTTATCTAAAATTGCAAAAGCGTAATTCAAAGCCTGTTCAAAGAGAATAATGAGATAGCCTGGAAGACCATTACCTAAAACCCAGTTACAATTATATGTTATCTGTGTGGACTCAAGTTTTTATTAGCTTGCATTTGCCCTCCGGGGCATCAGACAAAGGCCATCTATTTGTCAGGCTTTGGAGGAGTGCTAAAGCCCAGCCGTTTGGCCAGGGTTGAGGGCAGAACTCCATCTCTCTTCCTGGGATTTCCTGGAGGGATGTAAGCATGCGTGACTTATGCAGTGCCTTCACCCCGTGCATGTCCTGCACCAGTGATCTGCAAATGCATGGCTGGATTCCCCTGGGCTTTGGTCTGCAGCAGGAGCCCTGCCTTGGCTATAGGACTTGCAGTCTTATCGCAGACAAATGACTAAAATTGATTTCTTTTTCAGCTGAGCAAGATTTCTGGACAGAAAAGTGGATTCAGAGCTGGAGGAAGCAGGATGGGGGACTGCTGTACCTCTGTTGGTTAAATACCCCTTGCTCTTGTGTGCTAGTGGCTGCCTGACAATCTTGTCTGAGTTGTTGTCAGAGTATGGCTCATGTAGAGGCAGAGGAAGTATGTTAAATCCAAGTAAGTTCATGATACACTGGACAGTTTGAAGCAGCTAATTCTTATTTTGCCCATCAGAAGCCCAGTCCCTCCCTCTGCAGCTGTGATTTAGTAACAGGGTACTGTTTTGCAGTCTCAGATTAGTCTGCCTTTGAGTACAAAATTAATTCCTTACATAACTCAGTTATGAAATTAATGGATTGATTGATGCTGATGATTTGATGTTATTCTGTTAAGCTGTTTTTGCCAAGGCAGAAAAATGTGTCATGATATGTTTATTTGTATGCTGCAGAGCATAAATGAAAGAGTTGATTGAACTGTTTTTTATTTAAAAAAAAAGGGATAATAATATCTTGGCTGTCAGTACTCTTTTGTATCTTTATTGTCTTTGATTCTTTATGGTCTTTACTGGCTTCAGCGGACTTTGGATCAGACAGTTGCTAATTCATCTTCAAATCTTTACACAAATGACAATGGCAAGTTCACCATGTGTGCAAATTCCTTTATCTTCTGGGAAAATGTGAAGTTTACATCATAAACCAGAGGCCTACGGTAAGTTCTGAGGCCACTTCTGTCACCTCTACAAAAGGATCATTTATCAACCATCCAATGTGTTTCCTCGCCAAACGGCCAATATGAGGAAAAGTAGGTTTGTGTGTGATGCTGTGTGTGATGTCACGTAGCTGTGGGCAAAGAGTGACTTTTAACAGACATTTTTCTAAGGAAAAAACCATCCAAGAACAACATCTTGTCTAGCAGAGAATGATGGCTAAAGGCAAAGGACAAGAGATGGAAAAGCTGTTACTTCAATGTGCAGTGGTAACATACCCCATGTGAGCAAGAAGTTCAAGGTCCCCCTTATTTAAAGTGTTTAGGACACGGAGCGATGCAGGGGTGGAGCACAGAAGGAGACAAAAATCTCTCTGCATGTTCTCTAAGACTTGAAGACAGCTCTGGAAGGAGCCTCTTGCAGAAAGAGATTTTAAGGAAAAAAAGTGGAGAAGCAACTGCTCTAGTCTGGATTTGGATCCAGGCAAAGCTTAACATCCATGGTGAATAAGGACAACGCCTTTGGCAGGTGACATGGAATGGTGTGACTGTCCTGTCACCATGCTGAGCTGAAATCTTACATGATCTAGCTGATGTGATCAAATGAATGTTTCTTCCACTTGACTGCAGCTTCTCTGAAAGTATCAAGCCCCAGTCTCTGGGGTGAATGTAGAATTTTGCTCCTCATTATTACAGATTATTATATTTCCCGTGCCAGTCACTGGAAACCTGCCTAAAAAGACATAGATCCCCATGGAGCAACAGCCAGAACCTGGATCCCAAAGCATCCCTCAAAAGGCTGCACGATGGTAAGTGCTGGGTCATTCTGAAGCACTTCCAAGCCATGACTGTTATTTTTCTCTGCTAAAAACCATTAAAAAACTCTGAGGAGTAACACAAATAACAGGGATGAAAGCCTGACCTTTGTCAGAGATCCAGACACTGGCTGCATTGTAGTTTCAGCAGTGGGCATGTGGCTGACTTAAAATCAAGGAGGCAAATAAAATAGGAGCACTCAATGCAGCCATGAAAAACTGGGATTTAACCCTTTTTCAGCCTAACCAGTTGCAGCTTGGAGTGAACAGTGACCGTGTATTTCGTAAAGGAGGAGCTGGTTTTGTTTTTGTTTTTGTTTTAACAAGAGCATTCAGATCAGCTGAGTTTGAGCCAATGCTGAAAACAGAGCTGCCAAATTTATCATTGACCAGAAGATTTGTATGGGGCCAAAGGAGGTTGGTACAGAGAGATTAGAAGCAGATTATCAGCATGCTTTTAGCTTTATCTGTTTCTAGAAGCAAATAATTAGCCTCAGACACAACCTCATCTTAAAATAAGTTCTAAAATATAAATTATTGGTGTGAAAAGACTGATAAAAGTTTTAGGAACTGTTATTTTTGCCAGAAGAAATTAATTCCCCGAGGACTTAATTTCAATCAACGTGGTTCCCATAGCTCTGCTACAAAAAGCCAATTTCAAGAAGCTCATTTAGTTCCTTATTTCAAATCCTCCCTGCAGCCTGCCTGAAGAAAAGGGGAAAAAAAAGAAACAGTTCTGATGACAGAAATGGGGTCATGCAACTTCTGGAGCTTTGTTACAAAATGGAGAAAATTGCTGGTAATGGTTTCTTTTTCTTTTTTTTTTTTTTGGAGATAAAGTGGGTTGATTGACCTTGTTTTCTGAATTGAGTGACAGGAGCAGCTCCCAGCAGGAGCACTGGGCTTATCTCATCCAGGAGAGATTGTCACCCAGGGAAATGAGTGTAATCAAGTTGAGAAAGGACATTAATTTGTGCTTGTGCCATGTGTGGTCCCAATAACTTTGGAAATGAAGGAACTGCCCATGGTTTGTCAGCACTATCCAGGTTTCCCTATGTTCTCCATGGCAGCCTGGGTGTCTGATGTCACCTCTTTCAGCTTAGACAGCCATGTGGAAAGCATTATAGGATTTTTGGCAACAATGGGGAAAGAGTGGTTGGTTTAAAACTGGTATGTTTACATGTTTTTTCAAAGCAATGAAGATTCAAGTAGTTTCCTTACGCCCTGTTCCCTTATGCTGCTTTGAAAGCCTCCATTAAAGAAATTAGGGACCTTTCTGGAGAGTAGACATAAGTCCTTTTTCATATTTGAAAAACCACAAAAATTTATTCGAAAAAAATAAGCTTAAAATAAAATATTGTCCCATATCTCAACATAGGCAAAGTGATAAAGGCAAATCAGAAATGAAAACTCTCTGTACACTGGTCTAGGCACTAGAGAGGATTTTTATAAGACAAAACTTTATGCTGCTGGTACTCTCACACTGACGAATAAGAAAGCAGACCTTGTCAGCTACATGATGGGCTCCTTGGCCAAACTTGAAAACTGCTGATTTTGCCCAGCCTCCTTCCTTCCTGGGAAAACATCTTCCATGCTGTGCCTCCAGCACTGTTAAATTCTCTTCTGCCTCCCCATTCTGGGTGTCTCCACCTGGTGAAATCCACATTTCCAGTGGAACACAAATCCTCAGGAGGCCAGTTCAGAAGGTAAGGCTGAGGTCTCCAGTGTGTCTGTGCCAGGAGACTATCCCTGACCTTCCCCTCTGTAAGGAAGAGCTGGCAAAAGGACAGACCTTGCTGCAGGGTTGGGACTGGCAGATATGGATGGAAACACTTCTGCCACTGGAGATTCACCACCAAGGCTTTTAATTTCCCATGTGACAGTGTGTCTCCCTGTCCCCCTCTGACAGCTGGGTCACGCCTGGTGACTTAGGACTTATCGAGTTCTTTCCTAGGTGGTTTTAAATCCAGGAATTCAATTGTTACCAAGAAATCCAGGACAATGCTACACAGAAAAAGGGCATCCCTCTCAATGAAATGCAAGTTAACCCCCAACTCCCTCCAAGTTACTTGATGAATAAGAAGCTGCATTTTTTCACAAGGATGTCCTGATTTCTCTGCTCTGGGCCATTGTGACACTGCTCCAGGGAAGGTGACAGTTCCATGCCTGGTGGGACATGAGGGAGGAGCAAAAGTATTTGCCCCACTGGCGGCTCCCAGTTCAAGGTGACCAGTGGCCTGTCCAGGCAGTGACTTTGGCGAGGGTGTGATGCCTGCTCGGGTGGCATGAGCTGCCTCACAGTGCCCTAAAGAGAGGGATGCCACTCTGCTCAGTGTGAAAATAAACCTGCCTTTCTTCCTTCCTTATGGCAAAAGTGTTTGTGAACCTGTGCCCGAGTCGGGGGGTGGGGGCAAAGAAAGAAAAGACACAAATGGGGCCCAGCATGTGCCAAATATATGAGCTGTTCTAAAAGTACGATGTGTCATGGGCTCATTATTCATCAGTGCTTCATCACACTGAGTTTATGGTGGCATTAAAACTGGAGAAAAAAAAAGATGTCATTTACATGAAATGCTGGAGACACTCCCTCCACCCTTTGATTCCTTCAGTAAGCTGGAAGGATGTTTGTGTGCTCATGAGAAAGTGTGCTATACAATGCCAGCCTTTATTCTCTCCTTGAATTACTCATACTGTGCAGTATGTAGCAAAAAAAAAAAAAAAAAAAAGGAAAAGAAAAAAAAAAAAAAAGAAAAAAAAGGAAAAATGTTTGGGGCTTATTTTGCTACAAAGAAATAACAGTGAAACACTGGAGGCAAGCTACAATGTGAGCGAATGCACTGATGGCTTCTGGAGTTTGTTTTTCAAGTGGCTTTTTTGAATGCTGGTATCTCTCCATGCTTTTCGCTGCAGTTGCTACTTTCCTCTGCACACAGGACAACCCAAATTCCTTCCACAGCCCCCTGAATCCTGACCTCAACAAAGGAGTGACTGTTGTCCCACTGCATGAGGTTCTGCAGGCTGTTAAATCACGGAGGTGGAGAGCACCAGGCTGGTCCTGGGGAAAGGGCTGCAAATTTGGCATCATCAGCACAAGGGATTGGGGCAAGGTGGAGAGCTCTGCATGAGAACCCAAATCTCACTGTCTAACACAGGACTTGTGAGTTCCACAGCTGACCTCCTTCCCCAGGGTTTTGGGGTTTTTTTTGAACCTTCTGGGTTGTTTTTGAACCTTCTGGGTTTTTTCTCCTGGCAAAAATGGGCATGTTTTAAAACCCAAGCCATGGCACAGAGCAAGGAGGGATATGGGAGGCTGAGGCCAGTGGCCTTGGAATGGGGCACTGTTGCCTCAGAGCCAGGGGAGCACAGCCAGAGAGGGGCAGGACACCCTTGGAAGGACATGGGAGACAGAGCAGGGGGTGCAGGGCTGTGCATTTATGCCTTGTGCTGACGTCCACCCTAAAGAATTCACATGGGTGTGTTCTCACTGAGTGTCTGGCCATCAGCTAAGGTTTAAGATGATTTGATAGCTCATTTTGGAGGCTGTTTAGTTTTCCAAAGTTAATTTCCTAATTTAGGCAAAACACCAACCTTTTTCCCCTATCGTTTTCCCATTTTTTGCTAAGAGGGGAGAGTCAACTTTTACTACCTGTGGCATTATCCAAGGTTTCTTCAAGCCCAACATAGCACAATAGATTGGACTGGCTCCAGAAGAGTTTGTTTTGTCCCATATATAATTATTACCTTGTAAACAGGATGCACCTTTAAGTTATAATTTAAATATGATAAATGGGCCAAACCCAAGAGTTTTATTATCCCAGGACACAGTTATTACCAACTTAACAGGAAACACCTGCAAGTTATTGTTAAAATTAGAGATGGCTGAAAAATGGGGAAATCATTTTTGTGGAACAAAAAAATAGAATTATTGAAATTATTGCATTCTAAAAGGTTCAAATGTATCCATTTGGGCAAAAATTTTATGTATCATTTTTATTGAAATCATGTTTTAATGTTCTCATTGGCAGAGAACCATTACAATTTTTCACTGAGAACTAGTGTTTAGATAGAGGAAGGGTATAAATGGTATTTGAAGCCATGTAAACTTAAAATCTCATCAAAACAGTGATCAGAGGTCGGGATTCAGTGAGGAGAGTGATCTCAGCAGTGGGAGGTGTGAAGGTCACTGGAGAAGGCTTTAGGAGAGCCACAGAGTGCTGGTGAAAGGTCAAGAAGTGTCTGTCAGCAGTGTGGTCACCATCTGAGAGGGCTTTCCCAGCAACTCAGTGTTGACATGTTTTTGTTTTTTTTTTTTAAAGAAAGTGCTTTATTTCAGAAAGTTCTATAAAACCATTTGACGATTTTTACTTTTAATGGCTTTGAAAGTGTTTTTGTTTTACTGGTCATCCTTCTGCTGATGTCACGAGAGATGAAACAGATGATTTTATATTAAAAATCAGGAAGGGCAAAAAAGATTCATTATTCTGTCCTCCAGATTAAAATGATCTACTGTGTAGGCTGTGTTTTAAATGCTGCTGCTACATTAATGTGCCACATTATGTACAATATGCCACATAATGTACAACCACAAGCTTGCACGTGTTTCAAATGACACCGTTGGGCTAAACCTTGCAGGGGTGACATGAAACCCTTAATGAAAACAGTTTTCCCATCTTTGAAACAAGGTGGCATTATTAGATCAAGGGATCATTACTAAATTAATTAGCATGGAAAATGCATAACGATGTGTCATTGAACAGACCATCAGCCTGAATAGATAATTGTAGAGGCAAAGTGTTTCCTTCTGGCTTTTTAGTGATACAGTTTTTAGTGCTGCAGATTTTTAAATTTAACAATACTTTTTTGTTTCAGTAGGCAAATGGGCATAGTTGGTGAGCTGTTTCATGACAAAACTTTTAGAATGATGGAATATGTCTGTAAGAGATGGTGTTGAGAGTCTGTGAGTCTCAGGAGACTTCCTTAGGCCTGGATCACTTAAACACGGGAATGGGGTCACCAAGTCAGTAGGAGGCTTTAGAAATGTTACCTGACAAACACTGTCTACTCAATCTCCCCAGACCTGATTAGGAAGAGTGTATTTTGTACATGCACTTTTCCTGTAAAATGTACTACACTCCTTTAAAGCAGCGTGCTGTTTGGATGACAACACTTCTCCTTTTTGCAGCATGAGCAGAAAGACAGAGAGCAGAAGGCCAAGCTGACTGGAAATTGTGGTAAACAAAAATGAAATTGAGTTATCGCCATCCTTTACTCCTTGACATCTTTAACCTGTCATTTCCCTTTAAATTCAGATTTGCCTTCTAAATGTGCAAAGGTGAAATGTCTTATTACTCACTTGTTATAATGATTGGCTTTTCAGTTTTGCTACAGCGAAGTGGTGAATAAGAGAAGCGACTGGAACACATGCTGCTCCTCTTTCCCCTGGTTCCATCAGACTTTCCCATTGTGCACGCACAAGGAGGAGAGGACATGACTGAGTAATCAAAATGAGTCACTTTTCTATCTTTGGTGAAATAACTCTCTGTTCAGCACTCCCCTCTGCCAAGTAGCAGGCAGCTCTTGCAAGTAGGTAATTGCCCTGCTAACACATGCCAGGGCTCAGATAAGAACCAAGCTGGGTACACGCAGAGTATTAACAAATTCTCCAAGCCCTGACTCTGCAGAATAAGATTCAGCATTTTCATCCAAGATAATATGCTCTAATTAACCAGTGCATGGTACTTTACACTAAATACAGGGCTTGAGAAGAACTTTGGGAATGGGATAATGGAGGCTTATTAGGTTAATAAAGAATCATGTGTTCCAAGGCTGACTTAAAAACACAATTAGACTTCCTTTAAAATAGGCCAAAGTATTTCAGATTTAATCAGTCCCCTGGAGGTTATTGAAATTATGAAATAGGTTTGGCAATCGATAAGTGACATCATTTATGCTGTTCAGAAAATGAAAATGCTCTAAAGAAACACCAGGAGCTTTGGTGGCTAAAAGCCACCTGAAAACAGCCTCAGAGACTGGATGCTTTTTGTCCAGCACTTGGATAGAAAACATTTTATTACAGAAGGGGGAACCAATCTCTAATATTGTGTGAGACATGTAAGATGTGTATATTCCCCCAGAGCAGGGGCTTCAGGCACTTTGATGAGCTAATGGTGTCTTACAAAATGCTTTCACAGTGCTCCTTTCTCATCAAACCTTGGGAATATCATGGAGTTTTCCCACAGGGTTCCATGGGCCAGTTTTGGGTCACCTGGTCTACAGCTCTGAGTATTTGAGTGGTCCATTGTCTGTGAAGCACCACTACAGTGGTGTCCCTACTGGCCTCCCCTTAAGCCCATGTGGCATCTATGAGACATCAGTGGGCGCCTTCAGGTGGCCACAAATGCTGGGCTGCACACATCCAGGCACAGGGAACTGATTTCAAAGCTCTGTGCTAGATCTGCATGACTTCCTTGGGGTGCTGGTGGATGAGGGGCTGGACACGAGTCAGCAATGTGCACTTGCAGCCCAGAAAAGCCAATCCTGTCCTGGGATGCATGAAAAAAAGCAGGATCCTGTCCCTCTGCCCTGCTCAGATGAGATCACCCCTCCCTGCAGAGCTGCCTCCAACCCTGGGGGCCCAGCACAGGAAGGACGTGGAGCTGCTGCAGCCAGTCCAGGGCAGGGACACCGGGATGGTGAGAGGGATGGAGCAGCTCTGCTGGGAGGAAAGGCTGAGAGAACTGGGATTGCTGTGCCTGGAGAAGGGAAGGGAATCTTTGGGGTGACACAACTGTGGCCTTCCAGTGCCTGAAGGGAGCCTGCCAAAAAATGGAGAGAGACTCTTGGCAAGGGCCTGGAGTGACAGGACAAGGGGCAATGGCCTCACACCGACAGAGAGCAGGTTTAGATTGGATATCAGGAAGAAATTGTTCCCTGTGAGGGTGGGGAGGCCCTGGCACAGGTTGCCCAGAGAAGCTGTGGCTGCCCCATCCCTGGAAGTGTCCAAGGCCAGGCTGGATGGGGCTTGGAGCAGTCTGGTCCAGTGGGAGGTGTCCCTGCCCTTGGCAGGGGGTGGGACTGGATGGGCTTTAAGGCACAAACTCTTGGAGCTCTCAATCCCATAGAATGGTGGGAATTTATCTTCTCTTTTTCTCAGCAATTTTCTCTCAACAACTGCTCTCAGCAACCTGAAACAGTTGCTGGGTTGGTCTGACATTTGTCATTGCTGTCTGAATCCCTCCTTGAGCCTTTTGTTGTGAATGTATAACACAGTAACACACACAACATTAGCTGCATTTCTACTTTTTTTTTTCTTTTTTTTTTGAGGGGGTGATTTTTCTTACATATGCAGCCTGAAATGTATTTGCTCTGCCAGCAATCTGTGCCATTATTCCTGCTTTTTATCAATTCAAATTTTTCTTAGCTGATTACGTAGCAACTGATGAGCCAAACACCCCAGGGCCTGATCATTAGGCAAAAATCCTCACCTGAAATCAAAGGGAGTTTCAGCCTAAAGGGTGGGACTGTCTGTCATGAATATTGAAAAACATCATCAAAATGGATCATGCCATCATGTATGTGTAATCAGAACAGCCAAATGTGTTCTAACCTTTCTAGTGGAAATAATATTTAAAAAGAAGAATACCGGAAGGGTGGGAACACATCTGAGGAAAGAGTCTGCAAGTAAAATTTAGCTCATGTGACTGGTTTGGTACATTAACAGGGGATTATTTCTAGTACTGGTGCTGGCAGAATTTACTCTTTCCTCTGCAGATCTTCTCAGATTAATTTGAATTTTCTCACATTTAAAAAAATCAAATATTCATCCAACTTTTTTCAGTTTTTCTCTACTCACCACCCATCTTCCTCCATCTCAGCTGTCCCATAACTAATACATGAAAGACTGGAACTCTCAATAGCTGCAAAAAAATATTTTAAAACACTTCAGCCTGTCAAGGCACAAACTGTTCTCCTCCTCCTCCAGCTATTCAGTGAGAATCACTGTATTTCATTGCTGTCTCCTCTAAAAAATGTCAAAGAGAGTTAAGTACATAGGACAAATCCAGGCTTCTAGGAGGACTCCCACATACTTTGCACTGAACTCAAATTTCAGAGCCTACCATAAAATACAGCTCTTTAGACTCCGTTCAGTGCCAGCCCCTCCAGCCAAGAGATATGCAGGAAATATGTGCAGGACTGGCACCAGCTCCTGAATGCCAGGTGAGTGTTATCTGTGCATCTCTTCTTATCCCAGGATGTGACAGAGGTCTGAACAAAGCTGTCCTTGGCCAGGATAGGCCATTAGGAAAAAATATTTCCTGCCTTCTATGCAATTTCTGGAATTGTGTGCAGAATTTTCAGGCCAGTAAGAGTTATGTTTAACCACGCAGTGCGACACTGCTCTATACTGGCTGCACAGAATAATTAAAATAACAAAGCCCATAGCTGTAGTTTGTTTGCCTCAAATCACATTAGAGTACAAGGAGATAAGAAAGCCAGTCTTCCTTTCATGTTCTGGAAGTCTGCTTCCTGCTTCCATGCAGATGCACTCTAGGACACAGCAGGTTAGGTGCGTTTGGAAGTGCATCTGTCAGCCACTTTGTTCACGCTACACTTGGGTGATATTTGCCTGGAGCAGGGCTGACTCCACCAGGCTTCTGCTGTTTTTCAAGGCACCAGCTGATGGTCAATCTGCTACTAATTTGTCCCAAAAAGGCGAAAGGAAGAATTTATCTTCTTCAGTGGCTTAAACACAGTTTCAGCCCAAATGGTGGGCACATGCAATTCAGCACACATTTCTCCAGTGGGATGCTGCTCCCTTTCCCTTTGAGAAGAGCAGGCACATTGTCAAAACAGGAGAATCCAGGAGAGCTGATGGAAATGCAGTTCTGGGTACCCCAGTGATGCCACAGCTGTTCACATGCTGTGCCACCAGCACATGGGTGGCTAATGTGCAGGGTGACTTGGGTCTTACAAGATTTTACCCTTTTCCTGTCTGTAATTCTTCATCCTGACTTTTTCCAACTGTGGCCAAGTCAAACACCCCTAAAATGTGAGATGGCTGCATTTAGCAAAGCCACATGCAGCAACTTCTTAGAGATGCCACAAGCCTTTTGTCCCCTCTCCATTGCATGGCTGCACTTGAAACCCTCTTTGTTCTTGCAAAGGCTCAGCTCTGCACATCTGCAGCTGTGCAGAGCCCCACCAGGAAAGGAATACATTTACAGCAAGTGTAAGGATAAATATTTACCAGAATTCATCTGTAACAGCACAACAGGAAAACTATTTAAAAACAACAACAACAACAACAATAAAGAAAGCAGCCAAGAAATAAAGGAGCAGTTAATCCCATTGCCTGGACTGATCTATTTTTACACCAGTAATAACAAAGAGATTGGCAATGAATTGCACTTACTATCTTCAGCACAATAGCACTGAGGACCCATGTTCAAGAATGTCTGTCCCTGACATTGCTGGGTTTTATATCAAAAACTGAAGCATTGCTTTTTTATAGCCTATAATGCCAGTGTTCACAAAATATCCAAGTGCTCAGGTTTCACTCCCACTGAAGGGAATTTAAAGGCTCCTGCTGACTTATGTGGGAGTTGGACCAGGCCCCATAGCAACTGCTTATGCCCAAATGCAACCTATTGCTGCTGCAAGTAGGGGCAAGCCTTAGGTTTGCATGATGATGATTCTATTTTAAATTTTGTGTAGGGAACACACACACACACACACACATATATACATATATATATATATATTATTGTTTGTTTTTCAGAATTCCTTTTATCTCTAAGTGTTATGATAACCTTTTATTAGGCTCTAAGCTGGGTATCTGCAGGTTCAGGGAGGAGTGAGTGCTTCTAGTGCCTCTGCCTAGGAATAGATCTGGGATTTATGGATGCTTTTGTTTGGGTTGTAACAGGCTTGGGAAGAACAAAGGAGTAATTGCTCCCTGGTTAGAGCCACTTTTCTGAAACTTCTCTGTGGAGGGCAAGGTCTCCAGGAAGCAGGTGCCTCCCAGGAGGGAGGAACAGGAGTCAGCACACAAACCTCAGAAGGAGCTGCAGAGAGAAGTCCTAAGGAGGATGGAATAGGAAATGGACATACAACTGTAGGGAAATATCATGCTGGAGCTACAAGAATCTCATTGCAAGACTCAGACAACGTAATTCATGTAAATCTGGGGTGACCTGAAATCTTGAGAAGACACTGGTGTAATACATGAGGAACAGTAGCCAACGATGGGGGAAGAGCAACAGAGAGTGAATAAGAAGGGTGTCTAAATTTACCCAGATCAGTACAGCCTTAATGTTTCTTTTAAGTAAACAAAAGTGCATCACAGGACTTTTTCAAGTTTTAAAGATGATTCTTTTAAAGATGGAGAATGATACAAGAAAGAGAGGAGGAGGCATAATGCAGCACAGAAAATCAAATGGCCACCAAGCACGTCCTCTGTTTCCAGCAGCAGATGTTTGTGGGAGAGTATAAAGCCGAGGTTGTGTTATTCATTTCCTTGTTTGGCCTCAGTAATCGTCTCTTCAGGGGCTTCCTGAGGTGGATGCACAGCATGGACAGTCATGTCCTCCCGGGCCAGCCTTCCGGCATGCATGTGACCAGTGTCTCCTGGAACCTCTTGGAATATCACCCTCCTCACTGCCCCGTGGCAAGACACTCTGCAAAGTTACTCTGTGCTGCCCAATAAAACAGGGAGCACTTCTTTCCCTCCATCCTGCTAATGCCACTTTTTGTGCCCTGTCACTTTGTTGTAACACTTAGTGGCCACTAATGGAACTGCTGTCTCTATCTCCCCACTTACGAATTTGGAGACATCTCCTACATCTCTCCCCTCAATCGTGTCTTTTCCAGATCATCTTGATTTATCTTATTTATGGTAAATTCTTCCTTTTCTCTGTAAACTAAAATGATGTTCCCAAGGACAAACAGGCAAAATTAATACCCAAATGTATTTCTGGTTTCAAGAAAGTGTCCATGTGAGCTGGGCTTAAAAGCATCTATGGGGAATCATAGCACGCACATTTGAAAATCCCAAATTCAATCTTTGGGTTTTTATGGAGAGACCTATAAGACGTGCATTCTTAAAAAAATATAGATAATGATTTTAAAATTAGGTGTTTAAAAATAATCCACTGGCTGCTGAACAATCACAACTGTTTTACTGTTTGGAGCATCATTGTTAATTTACGTAAAGAAGGCAGATAATTCAAATAAGGGGAAGACCACTCCTTGCTCAACCTTTACAGCTGATCCAGTGTCCCAGCCCTGTTTTCATTCAACTGTCTAAATAGTCATCTAAACTATTGACCGGATGCAGTGTGGAAATAAACTCTTGAAATAAACAGGCTTCTATATTTATACACATTCTGTTGTGCTTGTGCTGGGGCTGATCAAGAAGACGTGTGTTCCTGGAAATCAAATCGTTCTGCACAGAAATGAAGATTAAAATGAAAGAAAAAGACAATCCAGTGTTGAATCAGTGGACAAAGCCACATCTCAGTGAGTTTCCCTGTTCTCAGGGGCTAAGTTGGCATATAATACTTTCTCTGTTGTGGCCATTTTAATTATGTATTTTGATTGAGCACACGGGTGCTCTGATGAAGGACACAGCCATATCAGAGTTGGTGAGCAGCACACCTGGTATCTCTGGCATTTATTTAGGTGTAAGTCAGCTACCTGAGTCACACCAACGGGGGGAGGCCAGTTCTCAGGTGATTTTTTACAACTGTTTGGTTTAGCTTTCCATAAAAATAGAGAGGAGCAATGGAAACAAAGTTTCAATCACTGTTATTCAGAATTTTATCAGCATTATACAATTTTTAATCACGGTTTATCATTTCAGAGCAATAAGAAAACACTGAGCAGAAGGCTTATTGCCCACTAAACCTTATCTCAAACAGAAAGTCCTGGCAAGGCACAAATCATCCAAGGCAAGTTCTGCTGGCATGAGAGTTATAATATCCAGATTAAGTCAGTAGATATACCTGAGAAGGTATGAAAAAAGCACTATAATTTTAAGGCTATTGCTGGTATCTTGACAACGTTATAAATGAGATCCCATCTCATTTTGTGCAGCAACGTGACCTTATTTACTTCAGCAACAGTTGCATGAAAATTATTGCAGAGTAGAAACTGAGTCAGTGCTAATGGAAAAGAACAGTATTCCCCAAATTTAAGGTTATGCAACCACGTGGCAATGCAGACCAATCAGAAACAGAGAGCTCTGAAGAAACACAAAAGAGTAGGACACAAAGTTTGTGCAAATTATTTATAAAGGGAGTTTTTTTCCCTTAATGAAGTGATGTACCATTAGCTGATGTTCTTACCTAGAAGGTGCATGAACACATTCTCAGCATTGAGAAAAGAGAATAGCTTTGCCCTCTTGGATTGCAGACAGCAAAGCACAGGAAAAAAAGATATTGTGTGTCTGAACATGGGAAATATGAGGCAAAACACACAGAGAAGTAAGTAAGGTGTTATTGTCTATACAGCTATATTTAGCACTGAGGACTGGTTAAAAGAGAGAAGACGAAAGATACCCAAACTCCTTTAGAGGTCAGCTGATTCAGCACCAAGCTCTAGGGACCTCTCAAGAAAAATAAGGAAAACATCCCCAGACAAAGAAAATTCAGTGAAATCCAGCCTTGGACACATGCTAAATAACAGCACTGCCTGGAGAGAAGAAGGTTTTGGGGAGAAATGAGAAAGGCCATAATTCCTAGGCCTTTATTTCCACAGGGTCCCAAACTTTGAAGTGTACTTTAACTAAACCTCAGATCGCTCTCAGATGGTTTCTCTCAAGGACGAGCACAAGTTAAAAGAGAACAGGAAAACATAAACAAGTTGTAAGTCACATGTAAATAACAACAAGCGGCGCTCCTGAAGGAATGGCTGCGGATTTCAGGGAGACATGGACTCATGCAGGATGTGAGTAACTCCCAGAGACTTCCCACTATCTTTCAGTGGGCTCCCACTGACGTTGCTGGTATCCTGTGGCGAGAGAATAGGACCAATATTTTTAGATGTGTGTGCTGGCTGTTCTCTGGAGCCCTCACAGAGCCGGGGTATTTTTAGTGGTTCATTATACGAAGTGGAGGAGTCTTTGCGTCGTGTTGTGTCACACGCAGCGTGTGAACTTCCTGTCCCTGCTCCTCCATGCCTTTGATCCTGCCCATCCAGCCACCATCCAGCAGAGCTGACACATCAGCCATGGCCATTTTTTCCTTAATAGGACTTCCCAGGTGGGCAGAAATGTGCCAAACAGGGCAGGGTGCCACTGCACTGACACGACAGCACTGCAGAGGGACCAGTCAGAGCAATGCCAGAGATACTGTGGGTATTTCAACCCTTTGCCTGTCAATATTCTCTATTCCATGTCACTGTATCCTAAGCATATTTTGCAGCTGTAGTAATGTCACCTTGCCATGTACAGCTGCCTGTGCTATGGTGTACATGACAGTTTGCTAGATTGATGACAAGGCCTGATGCACATTTAGAACTCATAATTGAGTGGATCATGACAAGTTGATCTAGAGAGATCACTTCTGGTGGTTTTTTTTTTTTGGTGTATATTTATAGGAAAGAAGTTCAGTTTTCCTTTGTAAAGTTTCTTTGACTTTCCTGTTATGATTGTTATTCAAAATAACTAAAAAACGATGTTCTACTAAATCTATGTTTTTCTTACTGCCTTCCTTTTCATCAGTGAATCCTTAATAGGTGGTGTCAGTAACACATGCTAGCTCCTGGAAAATCCAAATGAAATTATACAATGCCTCATGACAGACACACTGTTCCCCATTCCTCACTGCTATACACCCAATCCATCATGACAGCTGTTTGAGACCCACAATGCCAGTTTCATATGTGAATTTCCTAGGAAAAATAACACAGTACTCCGTTTAACTTTGAAAACATGGGAGTAGCTAGATTCTTATTCCCCAGTATTTTGAGAATGGTTATATCAGTTTAGCTTTATGCATGTCAACAGAATTTGCAAAACACTTGCATTTGAGAGAATCACACAATGTATTTTGATGTATTTTCATCACAATTTTCTGTACTGACTCTTCAGACTTTCAGTAGTTTATGAAGCAACATGACTATTCTCTGAGAGCCATTATCTTTTTGTCTTTTTCTCTCCATCTCTCAGCTTGATTACTTGCTTCCTTCCTTTTTATTTTAATTTTTTTCCCTTAATTTTGTGTATGTGCACATTCGTTGCACCACAAATTTCTGTTAGTGAAAGAAATTCCAGGCCTCAGTAACACTTGGATGGGAGATCTCCAGGCAGTGTTGAGATTTTTGTCAGAAAGTTACATCAGGGACTTCACAGGTCACATATTGGAATGGTGCTGGCCCAGCATGTTTGTAGGGACAGAATATTGCAAGAGAGCGGTGGCTTTATTTTCAACTGCTTTGCACAATCTTTACCTCAGCATGACAGTGAGAAGTGGGAGCCAGAAGAGAGGAGCAAGATAAGGCTTTTGAGAAGAAATTCTGCTGCTCCTGTCCTAGGCCTCTCTGTGCAGGGTTATTGGCACATGCCACAGCTCAAAGGGTGGCTGCTGAGACTATGAATGACAGGGCTTCCCTGCCAAGGGTGCTGGCCCTTCACAAAATAAAAGAACCAAAGTTTTCAACTGCCTTTTTTTCCCCCAAAGAATTGAAATCCAATGAGAGTGGATTTCAAGCTCTCCTAAAATCTCCTGCAGCCTCTCTAAGGGCACCCAGAGAGTACAGAGGCCCTGGTTGCCACCTCATTTTTTAAAAAAATACTGGGCTCCCCAAATGCTGTGGGGTGCACAGGAGCTGTCTGTTGTGAGGCCTTTTTCCTCCTTTGGGTTGATTCCCAGGGGAATGTCTGAAGTGCCCTAACCTGACATTTTCCTCACAGTTTCTGTGTATCTGTGCACACACGTGCATTCATATATTTGTACACATGAAGGTGGACACACGCAAACCCTTCAGGCAAGAAAGGAGAGACAAGTTGTTGACTACAGAAGAAATTCTATCATTATATGTAAGGTAAAACTGAGTGGCTTAGTCAGGATATTTATTGTTATTTTTGCTCTGCTTTGGTAGGTGGCAACCCCAATGAAAGGGAGGAAGAAAAACCAGAGTTGGGCACCAGCCAGTGATGGGAATGGAAACATTCCTCTGCTCCTTCCAAATGTGATCTCCAGACCAGCCTTGCTTCATGCTGCTCCTTCAGGCAGCGATACTTTGGAAAGATTTCACAGCTCCAACTGTTTTCTCTATGCTCAGGAGAGATTCCTGGTCCCAGGAATGTTTTAACTGAGATTCATGCTTGGCTATTCAGGTCACTGCTTTCTCTTCCGGCCCACACAGGCCAAAATGCATCTATATAAGCACAAAGTGTCCAAAATCAACACAGTACTTTTCACTTGAACACACCCATGGCACGTGGCTCCCTCAAAGTACAGGATACAATGCCAAGCAGTAGATTTGTACATTTGCCTGACATGAACTTAGCATGATTTATAAAAAAAGAGGCAACGGGCCGGTTGTGTGCCCAAGCAAATCTGGCTTGGCAGAAACTATCATTCCAAAGAAGGAACTCAAGGAAATCAAACTCTCCCTCTGGTCTTGAGAAAGGACTTATCTAATGTAGGAAGTGTTCTCGAAATATTTAATTTGTATTAAGAATTACAATGTATTTCTTTCTGAATTCAAGTAACCCTCTATCTCCTTTGCTGGAAGAATAAAATAAATTTCCTTCTGCTGTTTTGACTTTATGGTTTAAGGGGTTTAGGGACACCTTGAAGCTCAACAGCATTTAAATGATTAAAACACCTTCAGTTTTAGAAAGACCCAGATACCTCTAGAGACAGATTTAACCAATGCACAAATTTTCAGGGATTGTGTTCCCACATATTCTCATCCTGCCTGCAACTCTTTGTATGTCATAAAAAACAACAGCTTTTCCCACAGCTGATCTTGCAAAACAGGAGGAGGAGGACTTTCCCTAAACTTGGGAAAACAATGAAAAAATAAAGCTCCAGAGCGAAGAAATTGATGTAGCTGTCTTAAACTATCTCCACTGGTGCATCATTGTCATTGTCACCACTGTCACAACTCCCCCTTCTCTTTGCCAGAGGGAGGTGCTGCCCATGAGCCTTCCCACCCAAGAACCACCAACATGTCTTAACTACAGCAAAGGAATGCTCTGACTGCTATTTGACAGGAATCACATTTTTTTCCCCCCACTTTTAAAATCTATATCCACGTTCTAGCGTTGTATTTCTTTCCAACAATATTTATCTCCACATATTTGGGTAAAAGTTAGCAATAGTTCTGGGACAAGAAAGTCACTATATTTGAGAAATCAGTATTGGCAGAAAAAAAAAAATCACATATTTTTCTCCTTTTGTTCAGGGCAAAGTTACTCTGACCTCTAGATAGCCCAAACTGCAAATGCATCTGTGTGCATCACTGTAAGTAAACAAACTTCCCCCAGGAGGCAGAAGAATATTTATGTGCTGCAAAAGGCTTAATGAATCTCCTCCTGAAGGACATGTTGCTCACTGTGTATCTTCCCAGTTGCATTAATTACAAGTAGTAATTATGCCTGGTACAGGTAAAGGCAGGTGATTCACATGATGGGCCAGTGTAAAAGGTGCCTCACGGAGGACAAAAGTCAAAACAATGCAGAAGTTGAAAATATTTTTCCATAGGCTTCTCCCCCCCCTTCAGAATCAATGAAATTGTTACACTGACATTTTAGGACAACTGTCACTTGCCTCAGCATCTTCAATTCACTCGATATTCCTAACAAGATGCATTGACACAGCCTTAATGCTGGGCTTCAAATTCATATACCAGAGCAGACTACCAGACAGAAGGAAAATGTTAAGTTTCAACTCAAGTTTGAGATATAGAAGGGGAAGTGTGAGTACTGGTGAAATCTGAGTAACTGTAGGGGCAAGTACTGTTCTTGAATTCCACTTAGTTCCACTTAATTGTTTCTTTTTTTTTTTTTTTTTTTTTTTTTAACCACACATCCACACCAGCTGCCACATCTGCTCCAGTTGTGGTACCAGGACAATATGGAGTAGCTCCAGGCCAGGTTAGAGCTGCACATTTAAGTCCCTTTCAGTATTTTGGGTAGCTTTAGGGGAAAGCAATAAAGCCACCCAATGACACATAAAGCAGAGCCCAGCATGAGTGAACAGGACCATCTATCCCCATTTCCCTCACACACCTCACTTTGCATTAACAACTTATTTAATGTAAGGTTGCATTTTGAAGTTTTTTTAGTAGAGAAGAAGTTGGGTTTTTTTTCTCCAAGTTTTCAGCCACTTCCCATTAGTTTCTGTTCAGTCTGTGTAATTCTGTCTTATAACAAGTGGCCTAGCAAGTCATGGCATCAGAGTTTTCCTTATGGCAGCAATCAGTGATCCATAACCACTGTGCTTGCTGCTGGGGAAACACTCACTTGTCCTAAACATTTTACACACCCAAGATTAGTGAAGTGTAAAAGGAAACAAGAACACCCTCATTATGGATTGGAAATAAAAAATGGAGAGTTATTCAGAGCTTTTCCCAAGTTCAGACAGAGGCCTGAATCACAGCTTCAGCTCCCTTAATGCCAGACCCACACTCCAGTCACCAAAACTACACTTCTGTCAGTAAACCTTCAGATGTGCTGATTCCTTCTCCGGCACAGGCAGCTTCCAGATGCTTCCAGCCTGAACGATAAACTAAGTCAATTTTCTTGCTAGGTAAGGATGCAGATTATGTCTGAGCCTTCATAATTTTAGAAGTCTATTTTGGTAACTTTGATTTGCTGATTCTTTTAGAAGCAAATAATGAAGTAGGAATCTCAGAAGACATGATCTGGTGGCAGCAGTAATGCCAGATATTCCAAGCCTGCACCCTGCTTGTTCCTACGCCCTGAACTGTGCCAGGAAAAATCTTGCATGTGAAGAAGGCCAGGGAATTTGGTACATCCTCCCAAAACCAAGTTGTTTTGTTTTGCATAATTTAAAAATAAGGGAATTTATTCTCGTAGATGCAGAAATGAGAAGTGTTACACTGGAAAACCTGAAGCCACATGGCTGCTGAGCAGTCTCTGCTCTGGAATCTGTGATTCAGATGTGAAATTGTAGGAAATTTCATTTAATACTTCTGTTATATGTCCTGACCAACACCATACCCACAAAAGATAAGTGAATATGCATCTTGTAAATGAGTCACCTTTAATGAAATACACAGCCTGAATACCCCTCATCCTGCTCCCCACGTTTCGTTGGGCTTCATCTTAAAATGAGCTGAGAATATTTCCATGCAACAAAACATCTATGAGGGACCATGTTTTACTTATGATCCCAAGAGAAAATGTACTATTACCATGCTAATTTGGAGAAGAGGATGCCAGATGGCTGGAACAGACTGCAGAACCTACCTGAAGTTAGGAGGGCTCTACATCCTGTGTAGGATGTGCAACATAAAAAAATTAAAACAAAAAGAAAGAGAAAAAAAATGCTAAGTCTATAGTAGCCTAGGGGTGCTTTATCAGTCATGCAGTGCATGTGAGTAAAATATTGCTAATTAATAAGGGTCAAGACGTGCTTAAGGAGGAAGAAAGAAGAATATGTCTGGTATGGAAGCTAACACAGCCCACTCAGCAAGCATCCACACTTCAAGCCTGAAGCAAATCCTAGTACTGCTGATAAAAAACCCCATGAGAGCTGCCAGAGGTCTTGTTCTAAGAGACAAATCTAAGAAAGAAAATACAATAGCACACTGCCTGTTACATGTAAGAATATCCAGATCCATCTATATGTAACATCCTGTATCTCACAGCATCCAGAAAGAGACAATGAAAGAGTTTGCTTTTCCCTATTTCATTTTCCTGGTGAGCTATGGCTGAAGGTTGCAACCACGTTGTCAGAGCACTTGATACACCCTGGTTTTGTTAATTTGTCTACATTACCATTTTGGATCTGTTTATGTATATCTAAACTAACTTGCAATGGTGCATTCAACGTTAGCCACAAACATGGCATTTCCTTTGATCAAGTTGGCAACTGCTGTTCTCATTTGCTGCCCTTTATTTCTTGTACAACTGGAAGGAGGGAATGGCCTTTGCTCCTTTTCCTCCCACATGTTATGTTTGGTCTGATGGACACTCTCCAGTGACTCTTTTCCAGGCTGAATAGTCCCAGTCTCCTCAATCTAGAGTTGTACAGAAACCTCATGTGCTTCTGACCATTCCTGCTCCCCAGGCATGCCTCCTTTCTAGCTCTGTTATAGCCTTTCTGGAGCTGCACGCAGAGATCCACAGAGTGGGGTCACCAGGGATTTATGCTGCAGTAAAACACAATATACCTTCTCCTCACTTTTCATTTCTCTCCCAGTAATTCCCAAATGCCCTTTCCACTGCTGGCCTCAGAGAACGGTAGGAAAGGACTCCAAGATCTGTCCTTTGCGAGTGCTACCTGCTCCTGCAGGGCCTTCCCAGCAGAGAGATTCTTAGGTTCTTTCTCCTCTTACTTATTCCTTTGCATTTACTGACTCTGACCTCTGTCTATTTTTTTACCACCCTGTCGGCTGAAGCTCTTCACAATCATTACAGTTTTGATACCTTGAATAATTTTGCAGCAACAGAGGACTGCCATTTCTGAAATGCTAAATACTTCTAAAGGGCTGGCTTTTGTTGCCACTGCTCACAGGTCCCATTAACACTTTGGTCTTACATGTCTGTCCCATGAAGGGTGTGTTCAATCAACCTTTACACAATGCAGAGAAGGAACACATACACAAACCCCAAACATGATGGCAGAAGAACATGTCTGCACTGTTGGAAGGGGTTTGTCTACTGTACCTCAAGTCTGTGTGAAATGAAATCAAAACCATAAAAGAGCCAGTGGTGCAAGTCAATTACATCAGAAGCATCAGTGAACTCCAGAGATCTCTTTCTCTGCCTGCCACAAATGTTCAGAGTAGCCTGGTGTCTCCAGAGCCTCCAGGGCATTGCTTTGGTCCACTCACGCAGAATTGCTGTCCCAAACTGAAGTTAATAAGGATTTATCCCCCCAATATAATAATCCTCCTTAATCTGTAAGCCTGGTTGCTGGGCTGGTCGTGTGCCTTATCCACTGTGTCAGAAGATAAACCTTTAACTCCATAACTGTGGCAATCCTTCAGTGATCCCACGCAGAACACACGGCAGAGGAGCTGTGTATGGTGTCTGCCTCTGACTCCTTTCTGCAGTTAAAGTACATGAGAATCACTCTCAGTTTTTGAAGCAGCCCCCCTTTCTTATCTTCCCGACCACTGCTTGCAACATCTGTCAGTGCTTATTTAGGAGGGCCCTAAGACACAAAGAGCACCAGGACAATTACTCTGAGCTCTGTACTCCATTGTCAGGATGCTCTTGTCTTGGCTTGGAAAAAATATGTTCAATGGGAATAAGATAAAGCCATGTGAAATTTTTTATGGTTTAGAAAGTATATGTTGGCAAAGGCTTGCCTCTAACAAATGGTGTTTCTTTCTTAAATAACGTCAGGGGAAAACCCCACCATAACTCTTTTTAACTATTGTAAGACAAGAAACCGCTCTACCCAAGTAACATATGGCATTTTTCTCATTTCAACCTGCACTATGTCTCTTTGGCAGACTTCAAAATGTCCTCATAGTCACAGGGGGACAACTCTGACAGATACAGAGCTCAGGAAAGTTAAATGAAAATTTTCCAATCGTTTCAATGGGAATCTTGGCAGAAGAGGGAAAAGGATAAGACAATGGAATTTCAGCTGATGGGAATAGACAATCCTTCTGCTGCCACAGAAAGCCTAATGAATCTGCTGACAGTTGTTGAAAGATGCATTTCCTTCATTATTTTTTTGTTGAATACCTGTATGTTTAGGGACAGTTCTGTTCTCATGCCTACTTAGTGTTGAGAAAAACAAAGGAAGGGCAACTTTCTTCCCTTCCAAACTGAAAGAAAATTCAATGCAAAACTTTTATTTTCATTTTTGAAAGCAGCTCATGAAAAGTAGCAACTAGAAGCACAAGTAAAAGCAAGCAATTACTGTTGAGTATCACAAGAGCCCCAGCCCTGCAGGCATTTATGTGGCAAGTTCTGGGACTGCCTGCTGAAATAAGCACAGCTGACAGAGTTACACACCTGAAGCACATCTTTACACAGAAATATCTGCTCAACCTGGGTGCCAATGCACGTGTTTTCACAGAAGGTTCTAAGGCTCCACTAAATCCCACTGAAGTTGATGGAAAGGGTACAGGAGCTCATAGGAATCAAATCAAAAGGGAGCATATTGTGCCTTCAACCCAAGTCTGCTTTAGCAAATGTAACTTGGGTATCTCTCCCACTACAAAGCCATGTCCAGTGTGCCTTTGCTCTTTAAGGATCAGATTTTCCTTTCATCAGACCCACAGCTCTTCCCTTCTTACAGACAAAAACCCACGAAAGGAAAAAACACTGCAACTCACAACTTCATGCTGAAAACTTATGCAGAGTAGAAGAAGCAAAACAGCTCACAATTACGATTGCTCAGTAGGTATAAAATAATTCCTCCTCCTCTCCTTCCTCCAACACTCCCATGAACTAGAGAGAAGCACAAACAGCACAGTGTAGTTTAGATGAAAATATTACCAGTTGAATTAAATATATGAGATACCAAACGACTTCACTTGCCCAGCTGGTTAATTGACTGTAAGGGAGACTTGCTCTGTTTGTGGCCAGGGCAGAATTCTGCTCAGTTGTCATCTGGGTGGCTGTGAAAACCCTGTGTGTACCCTTCGTGACTGACTGGGATGTTCTATGTGGCAGACCAGTTTGAGAAACTGTTGTGCACCTAAAACTCAAAAGGAAGAATTGCTTGTGCTTATGGATGAGAATTTAGAGAAAAAATTTAATTTCCACTAACTAGAATAGTCTGAAATATGCTGTTGATGTGCCCATAATAACTGTAATAATCCTCCCTGATAAAGGCCCCAGAATACATTTCACTGTTACACCATGAGACATGCAACTATTCTGTGGAATGACTGACAATTTAAATAATTTCCCAAAATAGTGTCAAGTGTGGAAGTAACTGATTGCACGGTTCCACAGAAATGCATGTGTAGAAAAATCATGCCAAATTTTGAGAAATTAATTAAACAGCAATTTTACTAAGTGACTGCATGAAACAATAATTCCACGAAATTACTGGAAATTTTAGTCATTTTGTAGATGACTAATTTTGCAATGGAAATAGAGCCTACTGATGAGCTTGGAAGTGAATTTAATGCCCAAGAAAATGAAGGATTAACTAGCAATCACTACTCTCCGGATTCACTCCTTAGCACTTTGAACTCCTCAGCCCCAGCTCTACAATCCATCTGTCTCTTGTCCTGAGCTGTCCCTCCCAGGGTAACTGTTGGCTTCCTGGGGAGATGATTTTATGTTGGATGGCCCAAGGAACTGTAAGAACAGCTGGCTCGGGACTGAGAGTGATGCGGCTCCTTGGCTGCCTCTGCTAATCTGACCCAAATGGATCTGCAGCTTGAAAAATCAGCAGAATGCCCAAATGCCAAAAATTCTGCAACTAAACATGCAGGCAATCCCCAGGTTTGTGGGAATGTGCGGGTGTTGGAGCCTGGGGTGTGCATGTGCATGCCCACAGCAAATCCACACCCACAGTGACTGCCATTAATCACCCTGGGATATCTACTCCTGGCCCATCAGGATGCATCCAAGGAGCAAATTCTTGGTTTCAGAGTGCATTAAATTCATAGGCATTTAAAAAAAAAAGATAATTGTGTTTCTTGAGCCCCAACCACCCCACAATGGATTTTCTCTTCTGTGGTGTTAAACTGAAGGTTAGGCTGAAGATGATGGCCCAGCTGTAAACTGTGTGGGACAGGGATCATCTTTTTTGCACATGCACACAACATACAGAAACCAGCTTATGACAAATGGCAGAGCCTTGGCCAATGCCTTTTCCAGGAGAAGGGGTCTTTATTCTCCTGGCCTTCCCACTTGCCCTGTCTCCAGCCATGACATCAGCTGAGGTCTCTTTTGCCAGCTTGCTTCCTTCCATCCATTGATGGCATTATGAGGAAAACACAGAACATCTGGTGATCACCTGAGAATGTTTCTATTAGAGGTTCTGATTCTTGCTAGCAGGCTTTAGAAAATGAATACACACATCTGAAAATGAAAATACACATTGGCATCCACTGCACAACACTTCTGCAGCAGCCCAAAGGCACCAGAAGCTACTTAGTGGGGCAAAAATGCAAAAGGATGCTCTGAATCTTCCTTATGCAGAGTGTTAAATTCTGCATTGCCCTAACTCCTCATCACTTTCTTCGTCTGCAGCTGTGAGGAAAGCTCCCACCAGAGCACAGAGCTGCCTATGGGAACGGGCCATGGTTTATGGTAACAGGAGCCATCAAAGTGGTCATCTCTTTGGCTGAAAGGAAATGTTTGCTTGCTGTCTCAGTTGTTTTTTGTTTTATTACAGCCCAAACACCAGGGAAATTACCTGTATATTGTTACCTGCCTAGGTAGAATGAATAATCAAAGGGAGTTGTACAAGAAAGGCTGGAAGGGTTATTTATGGTCCATAAGCTCCACTTCTCAAATGAAATGACTGGTGATTGTCTCTTCTGTCAGACAGTCTCACCTCCCAGTTTCATGTGAGAAATCCTCAAGGGATCAGCTGGAAGAGGGACCCTGAATCTCCCCTGACTGAGAACATCTTCATATGGGGGAGTCTCTCATCTGACTCCATAACTAGGGAAAAAAGAATCAGGCACCATGTATAAATTCACAGAAGTTTTCTTTCAACAGAAGATATCTGAGATTCCCAAAATCATCCCTCTCCTCTTGCTTAGACCTTTGCTCCTTAGCCTGCATTCATGTTTCACGGAAGAAAAGTCCTTTTATTGTGAGACCAAGCTCCCAGGTACCCAGATCCTACCAGAACTGTGTTTTTCAGTTCCTATCACTGTACTGAGTAAAAATAAAAATAAAAAAACCTAAAAAAATTGGAGACCATCTACAATCAATTTCCTGTACAGAAAGTAAAATAATTAATCCTTAAGAGATCTGATTTTGTTCTCCAAACACAGGTAAGACTTGGTGGCCTTTCTGAAGCAAACCCATGCTTAAATTGTCTGAAACATTCAAAAGTAGAACATGAGTGCTATAAAAGGCCTTCAAAAGATTTGTTTTTATGGAGAGGACAATTTAGGGTTAGGGGAGACTGCCTTAATGAAAATGCAGTGGATAACACACCTCAAGCACGAACTAAACCAAAGCTTATTAACCTTTGGGTTGCTCTAGGAGCTGGACTTTGATGATCCTAGTGGGTCCCTTCCAACTCAGGATATCCTATGATTCTATGAAATCCACTTCTATTCTTTTCAGTCAGAATAATGTTTTAAAATGTTGGGTATCACCTCCACACACAAACAGGCGTGCACAGATTTGTAGATTTTGTAGAATAATAAATAGCACATAGATTTATAGGTGAATTTCTGCGTGCAGTGCAGAAGGTGCCAAACAAAGAGAACTTTTGTCTGCTGACGTTTGCACATCGACCTGGACAGGAAATAATGAAGATACAGCTGAGGCAGTAAAGGAGCAATTTCTTCAGAGCAAATTTACTCAACATCTAGAAAAATGAATAACACAACACGGAACCAACTGAAAACAGTCTCAACCTTTGTTGCTTCCCAACGGCCATGACACTATTTGGAAACCTCCTGTGAAACATACACAAGGACTGGCATCATTTCTTGGGTTTGCTGCTTACTTTTTCCAAAAAAGGGACCTTCAGACCTGTGCACCTGGAGGACACCATATACAGTAAAATAATAATAATAAAAAGGAAACTACTCAGAAATACTTCTTTGCCTCCAACCCTAACAAGACTTCTTTGGGGATGTAAAAATTCTGTAATACTGAACAGATGTTAAGGTAACTCAAATACAATACCCAGAATCCCTTTTCCAGCCTGTTATTTTATAATTTATCAAAATGTTTAAATGCTCCTTCACTTGGCTATTAAAAAAAATATTATTAAATGAAAGTAAGACTCTTGAGAAGGCTTTGAGCTTTAATGCATTTCACAGAACACCCAGTCAGAGAGGAATGAAGGTGCAAAAACCCTGCCAAGGGCTCAGTGAATGGATAAAGTGTTAGAGGTGATGTGTGTTTTTAGAAGATTTTAGACAGTATAATTTCAAAATTAGGAAAAAAAGTCTCATTCAGGTAAGATGTTCATGGGATGAAATGAGTGGGAAAGGGCGGATGCTCAGCTTGGGCTTCTTGAGGTCATCTATTCAGCCTGGAAGTTTCTGTTTAGTAGACATGATTCTCTTCTTTAAATGCTAAATATTAGCCTATATCTAGCACAGTAAATGAGTTTACATTCTCACTTGTACACATATCAGAGTCCTCATGCACAAAATTTTGTCTTGCACAAAAGCAAGGACATGAGTCCAAAAGCAAGAGTCCAAAAGCAAGAGTCCGTTCTCCTGTACCAACAAAATCAGCTAAAAGTTGATAGAGCTACACCCATCTAACCCTGACTCAGAGGGAAATCAGAAACTCTAGAAAGGAATGTGCTCAAATCCATATTCTATATTTGAAAATTTGGAAGACTGGTGAGGAAGGAGCAAAGCCAAGACCTAGATGTGAGTTTGGCAAGTGTTAAAAATCCCAACTCAAACCACTCAGGAGCTTTGGACACTTAAGTTCCACTTCCAAATTGGCTGCTGGGCCTTGAGCACATCTTGAATCTGGGGTGGATAAGTAAATCACAGCACCAAGAGGATTTATTTTTACCTTCTCTTATATGCAGTGAGATTGTTTTTATATTCATTCATTTTTGATACCTGCCTTGCTTACAGGATTTACAGATGTCTGTTTCTTGGAAACTCCTTTTGCTCCATTGCTGTTTTCCTTCTAGCCAGCAGGGAATGCTGGTGTATGGAAGTAACTCTCTCCCTGTCATAGGCAGAAATGTCTCTTCCTCAGTTAGGAAAGCATAGAAAACATTCCCTGCACAATCTGGAAGAGGTTTGTTTCTGGAACAGTGCTGTTCAAACAAAAGGCCGAGCTGGCTTTCAAAGGCAGAGTACTCTTACCTTAGTCCACCCTGCTTTGCTAGTGCTTCGAGCAGCCTTAAAGCAGGATGCCCTATTTTACCTATTTTTCCTATTTTAGTGCTTGCTCCTAAGGCTTCAGCCAAGAAGGACCTCATGCTGCAGTCGTAGAAAGCCCAGCTTGTCTCCAGGCTGGAAGAAATTCTGATCCTTGATCTGCCAGCCTCTATTCTTAAATAAGTGAATGCTCCAATGGTCTCTCAGAGCTTGATGTGATATGACAAAAGAAAAGGTATTTATGTTCCATGGCTATTTTCCCTTGTCAGATCCAGTGAGGATAACATACAGATGTACTCCAAGCCTTTCAGTATTCTCAAGAGAGAAAGCCCCTTTGGCAGGCATCCCCCCTTTTTCAATAAACATAAGGTTTTCCTCAGTTTTGATTTATAGCACTGAACATGTCTCTTTTCCATTCTGCAGTTGATGATACTGAAAGATGGAAGTAGTGTCATAAAAACCCCCAAAGCCTTGTTTTCAAAACCTGCACATATTTAAATTTTTGAAGCAGAGGATATTTGGGAGCAAATTCTCCAAAGTAACTGAACTCCAAGATAAATTTCCATGGGGACATTCTCCACTTTGCACTCCAAACCCACAATCTCCAAGGAATAAGTTGCTCCCCACTTACTGTGCCCCTTAAGAATATAAAATGGAAATGTCTGCCAAAGGAGGGAGGAAAGGAGGGTGATTCCATTCCTGTTCTGCAATTGCAAACATGCTGGGATGAATTGGTTGAGACCAGCTCTCTAGAGAAGGATTTGAGACTACTGGTTCGTGTAAAATTGGATATGAGCTGGCAATGTGTGTTTGCAGCCCAGAAATCCTGTGACGCATCCAAAGCAGTGAGGGCAGCAGGGGAGGGCGGGAATCCTGCCCCTCTGCCCTGCTCAGATGAGATCACCCCTCCCTGCAGAGCTGCCTCCAACCCTGGGGGCCCAGCACAGGAAGGACGTGGAGCTGCTGCAGCAAGTCCAGGGCAGGGACACCGGGATGGTGAGAGGGATGGAGCAGCTCTGCTGGGAGGAAAGGCTGAGAGAAGTGGGATTGTTCAGCCTGGAGAAGAGAAGGCTCCAGGGTGACCTAATTGTGGCCTTTCAATAGTTAAAGGGGGCTTATAAGGAAGATGGGGAGAGACTTTCTACCAAGGGCTATAATCATAGCTTCATGGAAGTTGGAAAAGACCTTTGAGATTATCAAGTCCAGGCTTTGACCAAACAACTTGTCAACTCAACCATAGCACTGAGTCCAGTCATTCCTTGGACACCACCAGGGATGGAGACTCCACCACCTCCCTGGGCAGCCCCTTGCGATGCCTGACCACCCTTTCAGTGAAGAAATTCTTCCTGATGTCCAACCTGAACCTCCCCTGGTGCAGTTTGATGCTGTTTCCTCTTGCCCGGTCACTCCTCACATTATCTGTGAAGGAAGCCAGAGCACTGAAAGAGCAGTTTATGACAAGACAGAGCTGTTTATCAGTTTGTGACACAGGCTACCAGGATACACACTGTCCTGACTTTCCATCCCCTGCTTTTTCTCCCCTCTGAGCCTCCATCCTTTTACTAACAGCCCTCCCTGGGACTTCTGGAGCCCTTTCCCTGCCACAGCTACGGGAGAATGACTTTCCTAGGTGCAGGCTACCTTCCTCTTCTTTGTGCAGGCTGCCCACAAGTAATGGGAAATCTGTAAGTTCTAGATATAAAGGGCTCCCAGGAGCTAAGGCTGGAGTTCCTCCTGCCACAGAGAAGCTCCTGAATCAAAAGAACAAAAAAAGTGTTGTGGGGTTTTTTTTGTTTGTTTTGTTTGTGGATTTTTTTTCTTTTTTTCTTTTTTTCTTTTTTTTTTTGATTTCTCTCTCTGAATAGGCCACATTTGCACAGACAAGCAGTGACCCAGAAAGAATGCTTTCATTGCTACTGCATATTGCTGTTTTTAAACACTAAGCTCCTATCCTGATGGAGGTAGCTAGGCAGAGATAATTCCAAAGAGCAGTTCCTGTGAAACTGCAGCCTTAACTTTTACAACAGGATACTGGGGAAAGAAGTGTTATTTTTAGAGTCCTGGTTTATCTGGGAAATTTCAGCCTGCAGTTGAAATATTACTTTCGTGATCCATACACATGGATTTTTATGAATGGTTCTTGAGGGATCCTTTTTGCTTCCAAGCCAGTCTTTGGTGACATTTAAAGTTATAATAGCAGCCCTGTGAGCAGTAACCTGGTCCAAGAGCCCTTTAGATCCATGAGCAGATGTGCAGCTTCCATGGGCAGCTCTTCCATTCACCAAGCTGTGCAGACTCTGCACAAAAAAACTCTCATGGACAAAGCTGCACAAGCCACCACGTCAGCTGGGCTGTTTGGGCTGCTCCTCTGCTGTTCCATGGCCTCCCAGAGCAGAGCAGAGCATTTGCCATGGCTGTGGAGAGCGCTCCTCTCAGAGATCACAGGCCTCCCTGGTGCAGCTGAAACACTGCAGAGGCTTTGCACCCCAACACTCCCCTGCCCTCAGGAAAATGAGCTTTATCAAACAACTGGGCCCCCAGTGTCTGTCTCTCAGGGGGAAACACCTGAAAAATTCACTCTTTTATGCCAGGATATCAGTCCATGGTGTGACCTGCACACCCCCACCAGGGCCACTCTGAGAGCCCCCTGTGAGGCTTCCAGCAGTGGCACTCTCCCTACATCTTTTTTCTCTTGCCTCCTTTTTTCTTTGTTTACTTTCCAGGAATTGTCTGAAGTGTTTCCAGTCTGCCTTTACCCAGCTTCAGTTCTGATCTTTCTTTTTTTTCTTCTTTCTTTCTTTACTTTTTTTTTCCCCCTGGGCAGCCTCAGTTGAACCTTGTGGCAGCTGAGCAGCAAAGTCTGCTGACTTGCAGCATCCCTGGGGAGCTGATTCAGTCACTCTCTGTCTGTGGGTCTCTTCAAAGGGTTTCAGCTCAGCGCTGCAGCGAACTGGCAGCTTGCTCTGCTTTTAAATACATCATGGAACGAACTGAATGTCAGAGCAGGAGAGCTGGGAGGGTGGGGAGCAGAGGGCTGGAGTCCTGAGGGAACTGGTGCAGGAGAGGAGGGGAAGGACCTGAAAAATATTCTGGCAAAATCCACAGATATACCACAGGGAAAGACCCAAGGTGGGAGTGCAACCTGTGAGGTATTGAGATTTTATGAATTTTATAATGAAATAGAGGAACTATAAAATTTTCTTTTCAGTTGACTTGAAATGTATTGTTCTGCTTTTGGAAGTTTATCCCTTTAAAGCCCTCCTTTCCCTTGCTTTTAATGAAATACGGTTTGATTTTTTTTTAAAGGCCATCTTGGCGTAAAATAAAGTTTAACTGCAGGATGGTTGATACACAACATTTCAGCTTTCCATAAGCAACATATTTTTGAAAATATTGAACTGCTCTTTCTTGATACTTTCAAAACCCTTCCCTACTTACTTTTGCTGGGACAGATCCCTAAGTTAAAGTGGATTAATGAGCTGTTTTAATTTCTCCAGAACTCTGGGGCTGGATTTACTCTCTAGGGAATGCTGGAGCCATGTGGTGCTGTCAGCTCTCGTGTGGAAGAGCAGACTCATGGCTCAGCCATCACCCTGGGACTCAGGAGGCCTCAGCAGAGCTTCTGGTTCTTCCAACTGCCTTCACGTCAGTCTTCACCCAAGGCCAAATTCTTGAAGACACTTTGGCAAGCTATTTTTTATTTTAAAAGGTGCCCAAATAGGCTGGGCATCTAACACACGCATTGACGTGATTTCCTGATAATTACAGCCAGCAGAAGCCCTGGGGGGATGCAGGATGGCAGAGCTGCCCTTGCATTTCTTTGCTGGGTCCTGCTGTGCTCCATTCAGGGTGAAAAGCCACCCAGAGAGGACACCCAGAGATGCTGCTGGACTCTGGGTCTGGCACTCAGATCCGTAAGACACAAATCTAATCTGTTCCTGATTACCTCGTAACAATTAATTGCTACATGGCAAACTGGCAACCCAGCACACTAATTAAGATGATAGCATAGAAAAAAAAAGTGAATGCGGAAGGTATTACATAATTCAGAAATATTCTGGGGAAATGAGTGCAAAGCAGAGCTAAGGAAAGGCTAGAACACCAGAGCAAGTTGTCTGTCAGCCTCCCTGCAATCTATATTCCAGCCAAACTCTCCTCATTCCCCCTGAGACACTGCACGCCTGGGTCACACTGCGGCACAGATGGTTAATCCATCAGAACAAGTTTTAAATCCAGACAGTTCTGGGATGGTCTTTTCCTAACTTAAAAATCAAAGGTGGTAGCTGCTCTGAAGGAAGGCACTTCCACTGTCACCACACAGACAGGGGAGATGAGGAAAGTGTCAGAAGAGAGATTTGTCCCTCATTACACTCTGAAGCACCACAGGGGAGAGACTGTCGCACAGTGTCACAATTAATTTTTTCTCTTTTCTGCCCTTGCTTTCTTGGTTGTATCCCACACCTTTGTAAGAGGTTGTCAGCCCCTCAGAGCAGGAGGCACCATTGCAATCAGAGGTACAACCATGGGTACAGCCATATCCAAGCTGCCCTAGAGCTGCCCCACTCTGATGCAGGTGGAACAGCAGTGGCGTGAAATTCAGGGAGCACTAGATACAAAGGTTTGCAAGAGGAAGAGGCACTGGCTCTTGGACAAGGTCACAAATTAAATTAAATTAAAGCTAAATTCAGCTCAGATGCTGTAATCATATCTCCAGGTTCCACCTGAGATGTAGCTGTGTGCACTTCACTGATACCCTGGGTTACCCTACACATGCACTACTTATATACAGATTGCATTAATTCCTTGCTCAAACTGATAGTCTGACTTCTGCACTGGTACTGAGACTCCTCTATGGTTCCTGGGAATGACATATTAAATTATTAAACATGGCTGATCTCTGAGCAACTGCACTTTTCAGAGCTGACACAATGTATGCTCTCTTTGTGCAAAACTACCCTATCCAGTCAGTTACACTCACTTGGAATTACCTCCATCGTTAAGGCCTTTAATAATATTTTTTGATCAATAATAGTACCCAAGATGCTAAAAGCTCCCTCCTTTGTAAATGAAATCACATCTTTCTTAAGGCAAGAACTTGAATGTGAGTCTCCTACACCACAGGGAGATGCTGCACCAATTTCTCCCTGCTCGGGCACAAGGCTCAATGTCAGGGCAGGGGCTAACCCAGAGATGCCTTTGCCACCTCTGCCAGGGCAGATCTTGCTCTCTTGAGCTGAAATCCTTCCCTGCACCAAAGTTGCTGCCAATGACAAATTCCAATGAAAGATCATGTTTGTGGCAAGGCAGTGTTTTGTTGAGCATAACATCTTTTGCAGAGAAATTCTTTAGCTGCTCCTGCCTACTCACTGCCCAGCTCTGCGGTCCCCTGTCTCTGCAGGGGGAAATATGGGTAGGCAATGAATTCCCTCCTCTTTTCCTCTTGCAACCCTTGCAACCTGCAGGTACCTGTATGGACTCACAGAGTCCACCCTTCTAAACTCCCATGGTGCTGCAAAAAAACCTCAAGATGTGAATTTTTTAGTGGAGTTTCCTGCAAAAAAATGAAGAACGGATCCTTGGAAGGTGTATCCTGGGTGTACACAGGAGTTCTGTATAGCTTGAGAGTTCCTAAAATAAATGCCTCTGTGCACAGTCCCTGTGAAATTGTCATCTGTAGAAAGCCTCTCAGATCAGACACTTGTACAGACACGTGTTTTCCTAGCTGGTACTGCATCTGTTTGCCCAGTTCTGTAAAGCACAGAATTGTCAAGGTTGGAAGAGGTTTTAAGATCATCAAGTCGAATCTCCAGCCTTGGTGATGGATAAGGAGGTGAATTTAGTTTTCAGACTGGTAACCTTTCACAGGCAGCCAGTTCTCACTTAAAAGGTTCAGAAACTCCCCTCTGGTAAAATGCTTGTAAAAAATGAAGCATCTCTGCTCTGACAGGGGAGTGGACCATGCTGTCTTATGAAGTGCAGTTTTTTAAGTCCAAAAAGAATTGGGAGAAGAGGGTATGTATGAAAAAAAGGATTCTGACTGCTAAGGAATCATCTGCATGTGAACAATAAAAATAAGCAAGTACTGCTCATTTTGGAACTGGGAGGTGCAAGCCTGAGGGTTGTTTGTGCATCAACTTGTCATGGTGGCTTTACAAGTGTGTGCCTGCCTGTTTATTCATGGCTGCAGCGAGAACAGCCTGCTTTCCACCCAGTCTGTACTGTAAGCAAGAAATATAACTTGCAGATAAGTAGTGTTGTGGGGAGACAAAACACCCATCAAAAAACTGTGGGAACTTTGGTGTCTTTTTAAAACGTGTTTTGATGGGGAAAGACTAGTATAACAACAAAGCCATCTCACTGGTAACAGGAGTTCACATTTCTCCTAATTTCATTAATGATTTAATTCTGAAAGGAAGAAAGGCTGGCAGAGTTCATTTGGTTGTAATTAGAGGGGTGAAGTAATAGGTGACTAGGGTTTGCAAATCACTCATGTTGTTTTGAGAAACCAGTGTACAAAAATATTGTTTTGCTTACGATTCGCTTTCTTAAAAAAAAAAAGGAAAAGAAAAGAAAATCTTTTCCAGGTATGTTTCCTAGCTTAAATGAAGCTTGTGATAGGTGCTGGGGTAAAAGTAGAAATCCAGGGGGACTAGCAATAATAATTTTGAAATTGTTTTTCCCTGTCTTGAATTTATGTTCAGACTTCATGAGCTCTTTACAGTGCATGTCTTCAGCGCCTCTTACCACAACACGCTCTTCTCAAATACAGGCTTGTAAAACTCACAAGGGGACAGGCAGTCACCCACTTAACGATCTTCTTTAGTGTGGTTTTTCACACCACATGAGCTGAGAGCTGGGTTTCAGGACGAGAGAAGTGTTTGTTTTGCTGTTTTGTTGCATTTGCCCAAGCGAAAAAAAAAAGGCAGATGAAATCTGGATTCATTGCAATGATGCCAAAGAAGGCCATAAAGCGATTTTTACTAGAGTTCAGCTCTTGGTCAATGAGATTCATGTTTGCATATCTATGAGTGAGCCGTGGGGGTCCTGCAGCAGGTGTTGTGTGGGGAAAGACTCAGCACCACCATGGCACCTGTGCCCATAAAGCCATCACCCACCACGGATTGGTTGGGTTGGGAAGGGTTAATGGCACAACCACCCTCTCCCCTCTTTGGGGCAACAACTGCCAGTGCCACACTTCCCTCCTGCCCCTCCCCAGCCCTGCTCCCAGACAATGGAGAGGTCTGGCTGCAGCTGCGAGGATGTCAGGCTGAGCACCTGTGGCCAAACAGGCACAGCTGCCGCAGAGCTGAGCACCTGTGGGCCAAACATGCCCGGCTGAGCGTGCCAGGGCTGAGCTCTTCTTGTGCAAGCTCTGCACACCCCACTGCCCGTGCCTGGGAATGATGCAAGTCAAGAGATGGGGCCACTGGAGGTGGGGGAAACAGGGGTTGCCAGAGCCCCATTATCTGATTTTACTCGAATGCCCTGCAAAGTCTTTGTGTGCAGAGGGAGTTTCCTGGAGCTGTGCAAGGTATGGAGGAAACCACTTCTATGCCTGAAGAACTAAGTGCCTGCTGAGGAACTTCCTCATGAGGGGGAGAGGAGGGGCAGGCACTGAGCTCTGCTCTCTGTGACCAAGGACAGGACCCAGGGAACGGCTGGAGCTGTGTCAGGGAGGGTCAGGCTGGGTATCAGGGAAAGGTTCTTCCCCCAGAGGGTGCTGGGGCACTGAACAGGCTCCCCAGGGAATGGGCACGGCCCCAAGGCTGCCAGAGCTCCAGGGGTGTTTGGACAACGCTCTCAGGGATGCACAGGGTGGGATTGTTGGGATGTCAGCGCAGGGCCAGAGGTTGGACTCGATGATCCTTTTGGGTCCCTCCCAACTCAGGATATTCCGTGTGTGTGTGTGAAGGCCCCTTCAGAGACCTCTTCCCGCATGTTGCCATGAATACCCAGACACTTGCATGTGTCTGACTGCTTCTAGGGCTGTGCTCAGTGTTCCCACTTCTGACCAGCCAAAACAGGTAATCACCTTCAGAACAGTTTATTCTGTCAGCTTTTTTTTGGTTTTTAGGGATGCTTGGAAATATCCAGGGAACAGGCTGGAGGCCTGCCAGTATTCCTGTGGACCCTGTGATGTCTTGCTGGGTATGACAAAAGTTAGGGTCTTTTGAGCTCCAGCAAACAGGCAGAGACAAGGAATGGGATGGATGAATTGTCTTGGTGACTGCATATGTCCCATGAGTGTCGAGTGGACAGTGCAGGACTGTCTGGTTTTGTACTGTCACTTCAGACTCTTAAATAAGTTCGACTATCTGACCAGGGCAGAAACATGAGCACAGCTATCCTTTTTTCCTGGTGGGAAATTGACTGTGGGGCTTCTACATGTTCAAGTCAACCTGAAAATGAAAATATTTGCTGCAAGTTTGTTCCATTTATTTATTTATTTAATATTTCCAGTCCATGAAGCTGTTTTCTTCGTGAATTTTTTAATATATTCAAAACAAAAGAAATTAAGAACCTGAACTTAATATGTCAAGGTGCTTTTGGAGGGTCTGTGTTTACTATGTTCTCCGCATGGCAGTGCAGATCAGCTCAATTCAGTAAGAACTGGTGGCTTTTGGGAAGCTGTCACTTGTGAAAAACAAACACCCAAACCAGTTGTTTTTCCCCCAAACTAGTCAACAACACAAGGAAAAATCATTATTCAGCCCATGTACCCATACACTGATATGAACAAAACTTCCAAAAAGGAGAGCCTTTGCCAGTTTATGGGAACTACTAAAAGGGTGTTGAGTTTTTTATGCTCACTGGGAAATGGACAGAGGCCACCAAACTCATTTCACAAAGGCTGCTACAAATCCTGCAGTCAGTAAAAACCTTCAGTCATCCACGGCCGGATTTGAGCTGGCAACTGCTGTATCCCTTCAGCACTCAGCCCCTCCTCCCCCATTTTTATGGTCAGCAGGTGTGTGTGTAGGAGAGACTGTGGTCTCCCATTTAATTTGTTGCTGCTGATTTACGGCATAATATTAGTTAGGCAGGCTTCATAAAGCTGGGGGCCAGAAGGGACAGCTCGATCATCTGCCCTGTCCTCCTGTCTAGCACAGCCCATTAAGTTTCACCCGGACACCAGTATATTAAGCTCACAAATGAAATTGAGACTACAGCACTTTTAAGTACACAGGGGATTAAACCATGTGCCACAGATGGAAACAGGAGAAATGAAAAGTCATCGCTGCTCAAGAGCTCTGCAGTCTCAAGGAAGAAGAGAGTTGAGAGAAGCCCAGCTGATACCAGCAGACAAACCCATCCCTGGCTTGGAGAAAGAGGGGAGAGTCCCCAGATAAAAAGCAACGAGGCAAGAAAATCTAGTCTGAGATCAGAACAACAGCCAGAAACTTGTGCCAACCTGATCTGTGAACAAATCATATCTTAAATCCAGATATGGTGATAGGCAGAGCCCTGGGTATGACAAGAAGGAACTGCAGCAGGAGTAGAGGATAAAACCCTCTCTGCCATCACATTCTCTTTCCTTCTCCCTTCAAGCTTCTGAGGAACACCAAAGCAGGGGTGGGGGGGGGGGGAAGGCAAAAGGTTGCCTTTATGGATAATGTTAGAATTGCCTCTTATACAGGTTTATAAGGGCACTTGGAAACATTGGGCACGTGATGCTGAGGAGTGATGAGTGTAATGTCATCTCACCATGAGAAGTTACAGCATGGGGAAAACCAACCCTCGGGACAAGCCGTGACACCAGGGCAGCTCTCCTGAGCCTTAACCTTCCTGACTAGGAAACAACTGACTAATGAGGAACACACATGGAATTAATTTACTGTCAGACCAGGGGCAAAAATGATAGTTTTGTTTTATTCCATCAGAGCAAAAGCATCACTGGAGAAAAGTCGGCCTGAGCTCCACAGTTTCCAAGGAATTAAGAATGGGAAAAAAGAGAAGCATTGGAAGCAAATATAAAATTCAAACAATATTTGGTGGACTTTAGCAACTTGTTGCTTGCAACAAGTTTTAGAGAGAAAACACACAATATCTTCCCTGGAATTATTAGGTGAAATATTATGGCTTTTTAATGGGTCAAAATCCTCAGTCATCATCTCCTTTCCAATTTTATTCTTCTGTCTGTTTCAGCACTGTCTGTTGCTGCCCAACAGCATGGTGTGACTTCATTTGTGCAACTCATTTTGCTCATTTAAATGGTATTTCTCCAGCAAAAAAAAATTGCATGTGTACTTGGGGTTTCTTTTTGGTTCAGATGAAGGCTTTGTCTTTGCAGAGTGAGAGAGTCTGTCTGTCTATCTTTGCACTCACCTTGTGCTTTCTGAAGTTCATCCATGTCCTATTATTGAATCTGATTCAAGGGGGACTTCAAGAAGTAAAACCACAAATAGGGCATGTATTGGTTAAGGATATTCCAGAGATCAGCTTGTCCACTGCCCCTGAATGACAGAGCAAGTAATTTTTTCCACTGATATTTCCAGGTTTCCCCTTCTGGTTGTTTTCTGAACATCATGGTTTTAAGGAGTAAAATTATCTCCTCTCATTGTGTATCTGACATATTTCTCTTTAGCTGCACTAACTTCTGGAAAAAATACACTCTTGTGGACACCATCATCAACTCCTATTCTGAATAACTACAGGGGAAAAAAACCTTTGTTATTAAAGAAAAAAAAAAAACAAAAGAAGGAAACAGGAACATCAGAAAATACTGGCCTAAACTGAAGATTTTATAAGATTCTGGATATAAGACCAAGTTTTCTTGTGCAATGATGTCACCTGCACATACAATGTGATTGGTAAAGCCTCTTTTGATAAAGCCCCTCTTGCACCAAACTCTCTCTTGATGTTTTTCTAAGCACCAAAGAGACTTTGGGCTCCCTCCACAAGCAATGGGAGGGAGGGAAAAATTAAGAGCTGTGGGGAGAGGCTGGAAGGGAAAACAAGGAAATGATGAAGGTTGTTTTAATAAACCAAAAGAGAGAAGGATGCAAAGTGCTGGAAAATATGTCTAGAAGGAAAAAGTGTAGAAGTGGAAAGGAAAGAGGAAATTCAGCAAAATATGTAAAAGTCAGAGATCAGCAAGCCAGGTTTTCAGCTGGGGTAAGCCAGTCAAACTCCATTAAAGTGAGTGGAGCTGAAATGAGTCCCAGCAATTGGGACTCTATCCCATTCTGTTCCATCAAAGAAATAAAGAACAGGAAATTTACTTTATAGAGAAGCTAGAACTCATGAATTAAGTGTAATTTAGCTGGTTCCCAGAAAAAAAAATCAGCAAGAACCCTGCTAAGGCCTGCTGTTCTATAAATACTATCTGATTAGGCTAGTTCTATTTCAGAAAGCCTGGTGTTCATACACTCAGGGTGGATCCTGGGGATGCCCAAGAAGATCCAAATGTGATGCCTGGGGTCCTGGATGTGTCCAAGTAAAACAGGGAATAACTAAAGGTGGACTGGGATTTGCCCACTGCATCTACACGTTCAAAACAGGTCACCCAACTTTCCCTGAGCCTTCATATTGGTATCACTCAGTCCTCGAGTTTATCACAGCAAGCCGAGAAGGCAGCAGATCCCAGCCTCTTGTTAGCAATTGCCAGACCACCAGAAAGATCTAGAGAGCTGCTGGCCCAGCTTTGGAGGACAGGGCTATTTGATTTGACACAGAATGAATAATAAATCAAACAACTCCCTGCCCCATAATTAAACCTCATGGAAGGCTGCCCTTCTTGAAAAGCTGGACTAGTCAAGGCTAAAGGCAGACGTGTCTTGTGGGGTGGCAGGGAGGACTCCAGAGCTCCCCTCCCACCCTCAGTCTCTCCCTGCTGCACTGTGGCAGCCCTCCATCCATCTGGAAACACTCTGGAGTTCGGAGGAAGCTTGAGAGCAGCAATGTGCAGTGATCCCTCTCCCAGCCTGGGGAGCTGTGCCAGGGACCAAGTTCAAGACCTGGACAATGCCCTGCTTGGCCAGTTGATTGGATAGAAAAATTAATTTACAGCCACATTATGGAGGAGGGCCCAGATTCCACAGAACACTGAAGTCCCTGGAAGCTTAGCTGAGAGATCAGCAGTGCTGCTGCAGCAGCTGAGATTTCCACTTGTTGCAAACAGAGATGAAACGGGATGGTCACGTACACAGGGAGCCCAAGGGGACCTGCACCTCACACTGGGTGATGCTGGCTGCAGGCACCAGCCAGGAACAGGGTCTGGCTTTTCACCATGACCACAGGGAAGGTCAGGTCCTCCTGCCCATTCAGGTGGTGGGTGTTTAAACTGGAGGAAACACGGAGATGCTCAGAGCTGCAGTGCATTGTACCTGAGTGCAACGCGTGGAAGTGCTTTCTCCTTTGTGTCAAACACCAGAATGGGTGCAAGCAGATCTTCTCCTGGAGGCTAAGAGCAGCTTCCCCAGCTGCTGGAGAAGAGCCAGGATTTCTCCCAGGCCAGCAGATTGCCTGGTGCTATCAGCTACCACATCTCCATTTCAGTGTCTCCCTGACTCTGCTGTGTCAATACATTTAGACAGTGGAAGGATTTACATTTACAGTGGAAGGATTGCTGAATTGCTGTGCTCAGGAAAAGGCCTGCACCAGTCTGGAGAGAGGGAAACCATCCAGCACTGGTTTTAAAACTTGTGCAGCAGACTGTGACACCCAGCCCTCCCTGCAGGGGCTGTGGCTGCTGAGATGTGCAGTACTGGGAGCAGCAGGAGAGGAAGATGCTGAAGACTCTTCCCTAAAGCAAGGGGAGATGTTAAGGGTTTCCCAGGGGAAAACAAGATCTGTTTCAACAACAACAACAACCAAGTGGGATTTTTAAGAAGTTTAACACAGATCACAGGCCTATTTATACTGTGGCCAATGAGTATTTCTGAAAAACTTTCAAAAGCTCTATTTCACATTTTTACTTGAATTCTCTACTACCTTACAGAGAGAATTCAACTTTTGGCAGTAAAACAAAGCACAATAAATGTTGCAAATTTAATCTGACTTCCCAAGTTTTGGGATAAAAGAAGAGGTTTTGAATCTGGTAAAAAAGGCCCAATGCATTCTTGTCTCTGAGTGAGTGGCTACTAAGAATAGATCTTGACTACCTGCCCCATTCATTGCCCTCAAAACACGGGGAGCCATCTCTTGCAAAAGGTGTGCCAAGCCTGTTCAAAGGAAGTGGCTCGTGAAATAAAACTTTACAGCTAAAAAGCTAAAAATAAAACTTCACTTCTTCTCAAGAGTCTGGCTTAACAGCCCCCTCTGTTATTCTTCTTATTCTGATGATTCTTCCTGTTATTTGTACAGCTGAGCCAAAGTTTCCAGGCAATTCACGAAGTTACTCAGAGAGCTCAAGTGGGACATGAGGTATTACAAAATGTAATTCTGACTCTGGTTTACACTACAGTTTCATTTACACCCATTTTTATAATCTCTTTACATTCAAAGAGGTATGAGGGGACTTTTTTTTGGTAACATTATCAGAGGTATTCTACATGTACCATCACATTATTATTATTATTATTAATTTGATTATAATATCTCCTAATCAAGTTTTGGGGTTTTCCAAGAAGAATTCAATGCTTGGTAAAATTCTCACAGAAATCAAGGGAATATTAAAAAGAATTGTTTTGCCCACTCCCATTAGATTTAATACTTATTCTACTACATGAAAGAAAACTGGAAGAGTGATAGAGTGCAAATTAGGTTACTCAAAACAGGTTCTTTCTGGAGTTCATATGCAGGAATGCTGTCAACTTTTGTAGCCTTGTAAAAAATAAAAAGAGTTCTCAATGATAGTGATTCATTTTATAATTCATTAATCCTATTTCCCTCAGGTAAAGGTAAGATTATTAAAAGTCTTTTCAGTACAAAGGCAAGGTATTTCTCCTACAGAAGCTGTAAGGGTTTTATAACCGCAGTTTTTTAGTTAGTAGTGTAGTTACAAAATTAATCCAATCATTTTCTCCATACCCATAACCACCCCAAACCTGCTTTCAGTTGACCAGACTATCATTTATTCTCTTGCCTTTCCCAACAATTAGGAGTAACACAGGAAGATAATATTTAATGTAATGAGATTTTATATATACACTTGTAAATAAAATAATTCCATGCTGTGGAAGGTATTTTTATACTTGAACACCACACTAGTATTTTTTAAAAAACCCCTTTATTATAGATTAAAAGGAGAGTTATTTGGAACTGAGTAATGCTTTGTTTTCCATTCAATCTTCATACGCATCCTTTTATTTCTCTGCCTTCTCTGTCCTCCTCCCTCTCCACCTTTTCTTAGCTGGTGCAAATGTACACGAGAAACTCTTTTAATAAAAGCTCATGCAGATTTTTCAAACTTTTCTTTTCACAGGGATAGCTCAGGTCCAAGGAGCATGCCTGCACATGTGGGGATTTTGTTTCAAGACACAGTATGAGAGAATTTTTGAAGGTAGTCATAGGCTGGATTGAGCTCACCCCATATAATGCACTAACATTTTTTGTTGTATGGGATGACATCACCTAAAATTGGCTTTTGATACCAGGAGCAGGGCTGGTTCAGAGCATGCTGAAAGCAGTAGGAGTCTCTCTACTGACTGCAATGCACTTATGATCAAGTCCTTTCATACCATCTGCAGAAGGCAATTTCAAGGCATTCCTTTCATTTAAAAACCTCACAGACCCTCTGGTGCACAGCTAGGCTTTAAGAAGCTGCCTGCATCCAGTGGGGCTGCCAGCCTACCTGCTTCCTGTGTGTTCCAGAGCCCTGAAAATTGCCCTCAGTGTTTGTTTGGGTCAAAAAGATCATAATACTCATTGTACCATCTTGACAGCTGAATGCAGAGACCCCTTGAATCAATAAAGTACTGCTGATGTGCCAGGGGCTAAAAAGCCTTTGCTTCACTTTGACTTTTTATTCCTACCAAATTGCCATTCACATTCCAGAAAAATTAAATATCCTTCTGTTTAGGTGCCAGCAACTGATGGGAGCAGTAAAAGAAGTTAATTGAAAGCTACTGGCTGCAATACTCAGGCAAGATTAATAAAAAAAACCCCAAAACCCAATAAAACCTAAAAGAAAGAAAAAGTCATGGTTTCCTATAAGTTCTGCTGCTGTGACACAAAGTTACTTAAGACTATAAAATACAGAATATTCATAGAAACTTCATGTTCTATTTTGGAGAGTTCTGTTGCATGGGCTCCTTCTTGCACTCAGATGACCATTTTGACTTGGCAGCAGTCTGTGTGAGCCCCAGTTTGCATCAGGTGGCTCCCTGCACCAGTCACTGTCCCCACCCCTCTGTCTCGCTCCAACCAGCACAAGGTGTCGCCCACCCCTACCCACAGACAGCTCTTCCCTCCCAGGCATTCCTGCTTGTAGAGCAGCCCACAGACCTCCCTGGGGGAAAAGGAGGCAGAACCAGGCCCAGAGGTGTGCACAACCTCCACCTGAGCTCGGGCAGATGAGGAGGGAGAGAAGGGGCTGCAGCTGGGGACCCGTGGCTGCTGCCAGCACTGATGCTCCCTGCAGCTGGTACATGGGATAGAGGTGCTGGTGTAGGCCATAGTGCCCCAGGGAAAAATGGGAAGCATAGGGGAAGCAGGAGGGAGAAACTCACGGGGGAGAAGGAAGCATAAAGCCCCTCTAGCCCCTGCTCAGGAAAATGTGAGCTGTGGGGACTGTAAAGTGCCAGGAGCAGCAGGATGTGGGCAGCTGCTGTGTCCTTGTGAGGCACGTCTGAAGCTGGGTGGGCATAGCCAACTCCAGCATCCAGCCCCCAATCCTGCAGCCTACTAAGCTCAAAGTTGAACCTAAGAGAGCACTATGTCCACTAGCAAATGTGTACAGGATCAGGTTCAAAGTATGCAATTTTACTGGAAACCAAGTTAACCTGCACGTGGGGAATAGGAGCAGGCAAGACAGCAGGATGAGAAGGCAAAGCAGATGGGACCCACACTTGTGTCCACAGCTATGAAGTTCTGTGACTGCTTCCAGGCCTCTCACTACCTTTACTGGCTGCTGGTGTGACCCAGGGCTAAGGAAGGTGTGGCTGCTGGTGTGATCCTTCCTGCTGCAGGAGCCTCCTCCTGCCTCTGCTCCATGCTTTTACCTCTAAATGCAACCCCTCGTGGCAAAGGGGTCACACAGACCACGGAAACAAACATAACTTCTAAACCAAAAAGGAATTTTAGCATGGATACTATTCCTTTCTTGTACTTCACTAAAAGCAAACTCAGGTGGACTTGATGCCTCCTTCTGCTCCACATGTATTTGAGGTTTCCCTGTAAGGTCTGCCTTATAGATTGTTCCACGCAGATCCTGCTTCTCCGAGCCTGCCTTTGATGCTAATCAGCATCAAAGCTGTCTGAGAAGAGCTCCAGAAATGCTGCAGGAGGAAGTCATGCTCTGGGTTTTCAACTCCTTTCACTTGCTAGTTTTGCCTGCAGAAATTGCAATTGGCCACATACATACACTCATTCCTTCTTTGACCAGAGCCAAACTCTCACCTCAGCAGCTTCCTGCAGTCGTGAAACCTGTAATCTAATTACACACCCTCTGAGAAAATGGTTCCTTTCATCAGTTGTGAATAGGCTATTTTTTGGTCTCATTGTCTCCTTTTCCCAATATTTTTAGACAGAATCCCATTCTGAGCAAATAACTTAAAAGCCCCAGATCAACTCATCGCTTACAATATATACACAGACTGAAGACAGATTTCCCTCTTTCTCCTCTGGGGCTTTTCTTTTTCATTGGCAAATTCAACACTGACATTTAGTTTCTCCTGGCAGAATCTGCTGTCTGCTGGGTGAATTGTGCTCGTACAATCTGGTCTTCATAAGAGCTTTTTTCTCTCTCTTTTTTTTTTTTTTTTTTTTTTTTTTTTGGTTTCCTATTAATTCAATACTTGGCTGACTAAACAGAGTCGAAGCAGGTACCTGGCACAGGATGGACTGATCTCACTTCTACGTACTCTGCTTTTAGAATTCAAGACATCTCTGTCATCAGAGCTTAGGCTTGCCTTTTTGTTTTATTATTTTTTTTTATATATATATCTAAAAGAATTAAAGCCTAGAAAATTTAGTTCCTGGTATGACAGCAAATAATCAGGCAAAGCTGGTTCTGCTGTTTGGGTAGATGAGCATGATCTCCAAAACACCTCAGAGGTCACTGTAACTTCCTTGTGTAATAGATGAGTTTTCTAACAGGTTCTACCCACAAGAGTTGCCAGAAGACCTGCAGTTTCCAGTAAGAATCAGAGATCTTTTGTCTCCAAGGAAGGTCAGGGCAAAGAGATTTGACACCAAAATCTTCTCAGGTCTCCAAAGGAGCTTTTTTTTTATTTTACTCATGGCAAAAGCTGTTAAAACCATGTACTAAAGTACTAAGGGCACATATCCATGAGACACCAGTGGCAGACACCCAACTTGCTGCATAATTCCATTTAAAAGTTACTATGAATATCGATCGAGCTGTGTTCCTATAGCTCCAAGAGTCCAAGACTATTTGAATGGCCCTTCCAGGATGTGCATTGAAATGTCCAAAATGGCACTAAGAGTTAAGAGGGATAAGCTTCCATTATAAGGTAAATTCAGGTGTGAACTTACAGCAACTCTGGTGCACATGTGGCAGCTTGTTTGGCTGTCCATACCTTAAATTATTGAAGATCAGTCTAGTTAAGTGAAGGACTTTCCCAAAAAAGCAAAGACAAGCTGCATCCTTTATACAGAATCAGCAGCCACCATGGCTTTGTACAATGATCTAAAAAGCTCATTTACAAACAAACTAGAAGATTGTATCTTAATTCAATGTAACTCTTAAAAAAAGGGTTTTTAAAAATAAGTTATTTTAGTTAGAATAATGATTTAGTTTTAATAATAAGTTACTTTAGTTAGAAGAATGAGTTAGTTACTCATTCAAGTACACTGCTACTCCCCTTTTTGACCTCTGCAAATCCTAAGGTCTGGATGGAATATTCTTCGGGGTTATGCGACACAAAACAGCTTATTTTCAAGTTGGATTTCTTAAGAGGAAAGGAGGAGAGGAAAAAGGAATTGACCATCTGTGACAACAGAAAAGAGAACCTCTACGGATTTACTTCTTTTTAGAAATCAAGATGCAAGGGCTGGAGGAGATCTTTGTAGTCCCCAAACCTGGTCCTAGTCCCCAACACATGGAATAAAGGGTATTACAGCAGCTGAAAGAACAGGGGAGAACAGAAGGACAGAGCACAAGGATGAGAACAGCAGGCAGGCAGGTGATAGTGACAGATTCGTTCCATGGGAAGTAGGAATGTAACTTTGTACAGAAAGGACAGCATGTATCTTAAAATGAAGAAACAATGGTGCAGGACATCACTGAAGGAATAACCAAATCCTGGTCTCACCATGGCTGGAATGGGGGTTGTGACCAAACAGTTTTTGCTGTTCCCCAAAAACACATCTAATGATAAAAGCCATTGGTAATCCTGCACATTAACAGAGAGAGAGAACATGGATAAATAGAGACAAAACTCTAATTTTCTCATTTCAAATGGAAAAAAAAAAATGGCCTACGGATGCATTTTGTTATGAATAAAGATCTGTGGAATGCCAGTCCAGACAGAAACATTTCTGAGCGGTGTACATTGCTGAGACACTGTAACTTTGAAGAAATATGTCAGAGAACAAATTCTACCAATAATGTTAGAGACGAGAGGTTCCTGTCAGGGCTTCCTGACGGGTTTTTTTCACGCTTGTGGAGCCAGCAAAAGGAGATGTGGTCTTTGAACTGGGTTTGGAAGGTACTTGAGGAAATGACAGACTGTTCAGAAAAGTAACCTTAGCTAGAATGCTCATGGCTCAATCCACCTAAACTCAGGAGACTGGGAAACCAACAAAAACTATAAATAATAAAGGACAAAACTCAATGAACTTAGGGCAACAGTGACACAAATTGGTGTGAGAATTTCTAGGATTTGAATGTGGAGGAAACTTAGACTATCTTAGAATTAAGGGACACAAATTTATCTGGAAAACTTGTATCCGACTGGTGTTTGAAGAAGGATTTCACAGCTAATCCGATCTCAAAACAGGATTGCAAAAATAATGAGATCCTCCTAATATGGGAAAAGGATATATTTTCAGAAAAGATCTGTCAAGGAAAACTCAGTCTTACAGCTGCAGATTTGTAAGGCTACCATGACAATTGCCCAGCCAACTTCTTCCAGAAAATTCAACTGTCTTAAAGTGAATTGAGTGAATTAAGCCCTTAAGTGGCAAAGGGCTCCTCAGGCATATAAATGGAACAGAGGAAAGGGAAAGTAAGTATAAAACAGAACAAGAACTTTGCCATATTTTTCAGTAAGCACAGTTGCACAGCCTGCAGTGCCAAAAGCAGGAGGGGGAATGGAGCACAAACGCAGACTGTAAAGCACGTGCACGTATTTTCTAAATTTGCACGTTTGCTGTGCTCGTCCTTTCCATGTGGTGTATTGGATCCAGCAGTGGGTTAAAGCCTTGTCTTGGGCAGAGACACAAGAAGTTTGGAGATACTCGGATCTCCTTGTTTTTCTTGGAATGGGACAAATCTTCAGGACTGCATAGCACATAACCTGACAGAAAACACTCCTCTTCAGAGACAGAGGCAGCACCATCCATTTGGCATTAACTTTCAACAGTGTGTCCCTAGAGCATGGATGAAAGGAGTCCCCTGAAAAACAAGGAGGAGGAGAAGCAGAGAGGAGCTAAACAAGCTCAGGCAGAGAGCCTGACACTGTGAAGGTTTTCAAGGCTGAAGCACAAAGACCTTTCCAAGACAGTTTCTCACCTGGGAACTCTGCTTCTTTACCAGATGACCAGCAAATATAAATCCATAGGAAAAAAGTTATCTGGCCCATCTACAACATCATTCTGATCTGTCTTGAGAGAATCTGCACCAATTTGGGTGTCTCCAGTGGGGCCATGGAAGTAACACACTGTTGTATGGCTGGGGGCAAGAGAAAGATGTGTCTCTGTCACAAATGCAAAATAGGGATTTCCATGTTGGAGGTGGAAGCAAAAACATTCCCGTGCTGTAGTGAGAGGATTAGCTTTTGGACTGATCTCTTCAATTATTTTCATGAATGGTCTTGGCACAATAATAGGAATGCACAGGAACACATTCATCAAACTTTTTGATGAGAATTTGGGATATTGCCAGTGCAGCAAAGGATCAAACTGTCATACATTAGGAACTGAACTATTAGAATAAAAGAAGTGTAGTAGGTCATGCACTTATGAACTAACAATAACAGTTTCTGGAAAAAGCTGGGCATTCTGCAGTTGGAAAAGTTCAGGGGAAAAAAAGCTCAGGGAAGCTTGAAAATGCTGGTCAGTACAGAATGATTAGAGTCAGGGTGTGAGGCAGCTATGAAAAAGATTGGTGTAATCCCTTGATAACTATTTCCACTCAAAACAGGAAAGTGTTCATATCACCAGAGATGGCAGGAACAACTTTTCCTGGAAAACTTTGAACTGTTCTATTCACTCATGCCTAAAACAGAGGAATTCAAAGTGGGACAAACATACAGACTCTTCAGTGATGCAGATTTCATGTCATGGTGAACTGAGTCCCATTTGGTCTCGCACATTTCTTGTGTTCATGCAGCCGTGTGGCAAACCACAAGAGAGGAAAAAACCTTTAGAGGCAGAGATTACCCTCGTAAGATTTGAGGATGCAGTTCTTTTAGAACAGGTGATACTTGAAAGTCATGTTATTTATTTCCTTTTTAGGACTTTAAATACAAACATGGATTTTTATGGATATTTAGCTCTCATTATTTTAGTAGAAACTTCAGGAGTTCAAACTGCCATTTTTCCAAACCTGCTCAGCAGTTAAAACCATGGGCTATCCAAGAGCTGAAACACCGTCAAGAAACTGAAACCAGCTGGGTTTCCAGAGGTGCCCTGTATCTCCCAGGTTTTGTCTTTAGATGGAGATGGAGGACTGGAAAGGACTGACACTCTGGTCACCTCGGATAGCTGGGTTAAGAGTGCCTTTATGAAAATTGGACTTTTTGTTACTACTACAGCCACAGTGGGAACTCGTGGATACCACTTTTTTAACAAAATTGGTGCTTTCATGGATCATCTGGGTTAATAAAAGCATCAATAGTCCTTAGGCAAGGCTCACATGATGTCTTGTCTTCAAATGACATAGTCTTAAAATGACGCAGAGTAACACGTGCACAGATCACAGGCACCGGGGAGGCTGAGCACCACAGCAGAGAACAGGGCAGGGAGACCTTGTCCTTACAGAAGAAAGGCGAGGATTTCTGCCAGGGCTTTTTTAGTTGTCTTCAGAAAAAGTGTAGAAAACTGATGCCCAGATTCCTGTAAGGAATTATGTGTTTCAAACCCTTTGGTTGGCCCAAGCTGTCAAGTCAAGGCCTGTTCAGGCTGGATTCACACACCCCAGATCTGCCTCCCCATGAAGACCTAATCAGGAGTCATTGCTGTCTTTGAAAACACAGATCTGTTTGGGGGGAGTCCTTCTTTCATAAAACACGATGGTGTTTGAAGGGTTGAGCAAGAATTGGCAGGTTTGGGATAGGTGCCCCTTCAACCCACTGCTTTGGAGAAGAGTTGGGCACTGCCTCCCTCCATGCAAGAACAAGGGGGCATGAAATGAAACAAAATAATGAAATGAAATGAAATGAAATGAAATGAAATGAAATGAAATAATTAAATGAACTGGAATGATGTGTTTGCAGCACAGAAAGAGCACTCCAGGTCACACCCAGAGTGGGACTCATTGCCACAACTCACTCTTGGGGCCAGAATTTAGCACAGGTTCAAAAGGTGATTTGACAAAGGCATGGAAGAGAGCTCCAGGAAGAGCTTTGCTTCCAAAAGCTTGTCTTTCTTGGGAAATTCCCTGGGACATATTGCTGCAGGCTGGGAAAATGCTGTGGGGAATTTCACTGCCTGTTTGCCATGCACTGACTGTCTCCTCCAGGCACCTGTTTGGGGACAGGTCAGTGGCCTATTTGAATCTTTGATGTGACCTAGAACTACCCTTCCCATGTCCCTTCAGAGCATAATTAAACTAACTCATCACAAAGAAAACAGTAAACTCTCTTTCTCGCTCTTATCTTAAACTCCTTTTCCTTCCTCGAAAAAAATCAGTCTGTATGGATGAATACGAACTTCAGGCAACCAATAACATCAACAAGTTGATAAAAAACTTATAATAACAATTCATATGAATAAATCAGTCACTTCTAATGATGTCTAAATTCTTCAAGGAGATCCACAGCTGCAAAAATTTAGACACATTTTCCCCCGTAAAAGTAGGTTCCTACAGGCAGTCTCCTAATTCCAATATTTAAGCATATGCCTTTTATTCAGAGGCAGCAAGAACCCAACTGTTTCTATTTTTTCCTTTTCTTCTGTGCAGTAACTGGTCAGTTGCAATCTGTATTAATAAAGTCTGCTCTGTACTAAAAGGTCTGGATGATTCTTGTTCCCTTAAGGATATCCTGTAGTTAAATAAATGGCTTATGTTCCTCAAAATAGGACAACATAGAGATGTAAAAGTCTGGGTGATAATTTCTAACCTGGAGCAGGAAAAAAAGAAAGAATAGTAGTTAGATTGCAGAAAAAAGTTAGATGTCTTTTTTCCCCTCAAACCTGTTGATGACTCAGCTGTTTTCCTCTCAAGTTATGAAATAAAGCTGTTGCTTTAACACTGATTAGTTGTGTACAACTGGATCTCTTTAGCCAGATTGCCTGTGTGAATGTATTCATGGAAAATAAACCACTCCTACAGATGAAATATATGTTTATAGGCTTGATTTTATCTTCATGCTTCATAAATAGCATACCATGTGGACAAGCACTGACAAGATAAAACAAGTGTCCCTAAAAAGGTTTGGCCTGGGAAAAGTCTGCTTCTGAATTTCAAAGCTACTTCCAGTCAGGGCACTGGACACAGATGCAGCACCAGCCACACTTCCCAGACCACCACTGACCAACCATGAAAACTGAAATTCTAAGACAGTGCAACTCCAGTGTGAGCACTCGAGCAAATGCTCACTGCAAATGCTGACAGCAAGCTGGAGATGCCAGCTCTTGGGTAACTACTGAAAGTCTGGCTGCAGACTTTCAAAACATAAGCAGAGACCATATGAAAATGCAGCCCAATTTATGGGTTTTCAATGCTTGGAATGGTAGCTCTCTATATGAACATCAGCAGTGAGCAGCTGGAATGTCCTTCTCTTCAGAGACACTTCGGAGGGGCAGTGATGTAGAGAATAAAGAAAACCAGTCTGCCTTGCTTATAGATGCTCTGTTAATTTTTTCCCCTGCTTGTTTGTGTATTTCCTACTTTCAGGCTGTAACTTGTAAGCACCAAACTGCTCTGAGATATGGACTTTGAGCTGCAGTAGTTACCCTGCATTTGGTGCTCCATTCAATGTCTCTGCCATTTATTGCAGCATCCAGTGGAGATTTCTGTGCAGCACCTGCAATCCAGGCTGGCAAAAGCCTCGGGTGCTGGACTACGTTGGGGTATGTCGGCTTTTGAGACAAAACTTCAGGAGGAAACACTCCGGAGTGGGTGTCTCCTCTGAAGGGAAAAGGGCCTCCCCTTTTTCTCTGTCAATGGGACAAATGGGTCATAAGAAGTGAAAGTGGGAAAAACCCCCAAACTCTTTATTAACACACAAACAAAACAGGGTAAAACAGGATAAAAAAACCCCCTCAAAATACAACAAATTCTCGGAGAGGGAACAGACCCCCGGGTTCAGACCAGCCGGGGCCACCCCGCGGGCCTGCCGGGGCCACCCTCGCAGGCTCCCCGGACGGGCGAGGAGGGAAGGGAGGCAGTGAGGCCAGGGGAAGGAAAGGGGAAAAAGAACAAGAAAAAAAAACCATGAAAAAAAAACCACCAAGAAAAAAAAAACTCTGCCATGTTAAAGGCAGAGCGTCCTTGGGCACCGAGCAGATGGCTAAGGAATAAAAAAACTTCACAACGCCACCCCAGGAGAGGAAGCAGAGCCCACACGTTTTCTAAAAGGGTTTTCTCGTAGCACAGAGAACACTTTGAGCCCTTCTTGTGGTCGCTGCTGCAGGTATTCAGCATGGCAGGGTGAGCCCGGGCCTGCCTGAGACCAGCTAGAGCACTGCTGTCCAAACAATAGGCACAGTAATGCTGGAGATCAGATCCATCACCCGGTGCTGGGACAGCCCAGCCCTGCTTGGACACGGACACCACGCAGGTTGCTGAAATCTGAGAAGAAACATCTGGCTCGCAAGCCTTCCCTCACTCTTTTCTACAGTGAAAGAAACCCCCAGCCACTCCAAACCCACACCCCTTCAGCAGCCTACGAAGTGTCCGATAATTGTCTGCCTTTTCAAAATTAGCGAAGTACCGCTTGGTTGTGATAAAGCTCATTTCAAACCTGCTCCTCAGGAAATGCCACTACTAAATTCCAGGCAATTCTTCAGGTGAACTCACTTAGCAACACATTTGTTCTCACTTAGAGAAACACATTTGTTCCAGGTGCTTTCTTGGCAGAACCTGACATTTGTGTCTGTTTATTCTTCCCTCTGTCTCCCAAACTCCCTGTGGGTTTTGCTGTTCTGTAATTGTCCAGGTTGTCCTGTCTCCTCCGCATGTAAGAGATGGCTGGGGAGGGAAGGAGCTTTAATGAAAGGAGCATGGATCAGAGCCACAAAATGAATCTAAATAGGGCCCTTGTTGTCTTATTTTGCAGCTGACCCACATGCATCATAAAACACACTCCTCCATAATCCCATTAAAAATATTTTGAGTCTCAAATACTCCACCTGTTTTAAATGGAATTAATTCCTTTGTCTGTGTGCTTTGTTTATTAATTAACATTGTGCAGGGAACTAGATAAAGCAAAAAGGACAATGTGATATGTTCTTCCAAGTCTTGCAGTCTCAGTAGACGGGCAAAGAGCAGAAACAAATAAAATAAAATGCTGGAAATTATGGTCAGAGCTTCCAAAGTAACTTAGACACCTGTGTACCTGATTTTAAAAGGAAAACTGTATTGTATTCGGTCATTTTCTAGGAGTGGGGATGGGATGACTGGCAAGTGCTGAAAATTAGGTGCCTATAGGAAGTCTTGAGCACAACCACTAAAAACAAATGTGCCCAAAACACCTGACTGCTTTTAAAAGCTTGATATTGGAATTTTTAATTTCTTTCTACATAGCTTGAGCTTCTTTTACCAGTTTGATAGGTGTTCATTGTATTTTTATTAGATGGGCTGGGATCTGTGGAGCTCTTAAGAGAAATAAGCATCATGCAGAAGCAGTTTTTATTAAACATTAGCTTCCTCTCAACCAAAAGTGAATATTAAAAAAGTTTACAGGCTGTTTTTTTTTTCCACCTCTGAGTTGGAAGAGACCTTTGGCAGTGGCCAAAGAGTCCAATAAAAAGGGACTTGCCACAGAACACAAAAGAAAACCAAGAGAGAAATCCAGAGAGGAGAATAATATGGTTTTATCAATAATGAGAGTAGGATTTTATATTTGGGATCTCGAAGCCTGACCCACTGGCTTTGCCTCTTATCTGCTGTACGTTTTATTGTACCTCTTACCTTACTTACCACTGACTCACTTCAGTGCAACCTCTCTCTCCAGGTTACAGTTGTATCAGATTAGGACATCTGCTTGATATTCATAGCAAGGTTTTATTAATAAAGTGCTTTCCTGAGTGGAACTCAAGTCAACAAGGTAATTGTATCTAGAAAGAAAATACTGTGTTTCTTCCTTCTGTTACTAATTTAGTTAATTCGTACTGTGGACAGAACCTGATGTGTGAAAACCCCTTTCCTCCCACAGTTTTGCACGACTGATGAAGGCAGAGCTTTGCTTTAAAAAAGAAGCAATAATACAAATCCCTTTTCAGGCTTTCATCTCTCAGAGCACTGTAAAAACACATCCCATCTACTCCTTTAAAAGGGAGATGTGACTATCCTGTCCTACGTAAAAACTGGAAAACCACAGGACCATTTTAGAACACGGGCCCTTTCTAATGACATTTTTTTCTTTGCTTATTTTAGAAATCCTGTAAAAACAAACCAAACAAACAAACCACAAAACCCCCCAGCCAAAACAAACCCCAAACCCCACAACAAATGGATATTTCAAGAGAGATCAATTTAGAGGAGAAGTCTACATTCCCTCTTAGCCTGCTCTTGCAGAGGCTGTGTGAGCAAACACATGCTGAGCATGCTGGAAGATCCTGGCGTTTCTAACGTTGAAGACACAGGAAGAGATGATACCCCAAAGAAACTCAAAGGAAAAAAGTCTTACAGATACCTTTGAGACTCTCACTCTGTGAAATACAACATTTAAGGAAGCACATAACCATTGGAAAAAGAGTATTTTGCAGTTTAAGTAGAAACTGTTCAATGCCGTGAAAGAAGTCCTATGATCATTGCAGTCAATAATGGTTTGCAGCTTCACAGAACGGTTGTCTCCTTAATCCTGTACTAGGAAGCTGATTTTCAGGGCTAGGACCACACAGGAATGTGCTCTGTGACTAACTGTCTACAGGCAAGCCAGAGACTCTTCTTCAAAAATCTGGATTCCTAAACTAAATAATCAGAGCTGTCTGCCTGTAAAAATGGTTTGCTTTCCTGAAGGGCTGACCAGTCAGAAGTTCCTGCTAATGTTTTAAAAGCCCAGGCCTTCTTCCTTTAGCAACCTTGATGTAAAATTAGAAAGCTAACTTTAGACACCAGGCTTAGGAAATGCTGGTGGCCTGTAAATGTGATTACAGGTCAGACAGTGCAATTAAAGTTCCCAGGAAGTAATCAGTATTTAATCTCTCTCTCTCTCTCTCTCGATATACTCACACACCCATATATCCCTGACTTCCACCCCCAGCCCTGGGACCATGAAACCCATCTGTCTTCCCTTAACTCTGGCCCATTCTTTCTGAATGAAGTGACCTACCTAAGCACACTTCCTGCTGATGTACTTGCCTTGAAATTGGAAAATAAATGGTATGTGCTGCTATTGTGCCCATCCTTAGTTACCTCACTGAGAAGTTCCCCACCCATCTTGGCACTGTCTTTTTGAGACGGAAGCACAAAATTGTGACCACATAGGGTAAAGGTGGTGCCCCAACAAAGCCACAAGGACTCTAAATTTAAGCCTGCCATAAAAGCTTTGAAAATGATGACACACAAAGAAGGAGAAACTATGGGGAATGAAACACCTTAATTTTGAAAAACCACAATGATCCACCCAGCACTTTTAGAGCTTTCAGCTCTGAGGCATGAATTAACCACAGGCAGAGTTTTTAACCTACCAAACACAGGCACTCATTCTTCGCAACTTTGCAGCTGCTTAAAATGGGATGGATGTGTCTTACAGACTTAAAAAGACAACTCTCAACATGTCTGTGTCTGTTTAAAGAAACCAACAACACACACTCACAGTCCAGTAGGCTGGGATTCCCAGAGATGAACTGGTGACCCCTCATTTTGGAATGGAAAATTCAGGATATTGTACTTGTACCTGGCTTTAAAAGTCCAGGGCATCCTTGTTCTGCAAAAAAAGTGCTCTGCACTACTTCATCTTGAGCTTGGGTCACCCCCAAAAAGGCATCTGAAGTAAGCAGTGTGAAAATTTTGGTCTGGAATTTGTGATTTCAAAACTCTTGTGGGCTGGCCATGTTCCATCCACATAAAGGTGCTGACATTGTATTTAACTGTGACCATAATTAAATCTATTTATTGCATCATTCGGTATTAATTGGTATTAATTAGTTAATTACTGTTATTAATTAGGTGCTTGCTGGGCTTCACTTTCATTTGAATAACACTCTTTAGTGGACATGGAATGGTGTGAGGTGTCTTCTCAAACATGACACTATCCAGAGCCAGTGGTGAGTGGAAAACTCTTCTGTGCATTAAGCTAAGCCCTTCCCTGAATCAGGGGAATGCTGATGAGTGTTTCCCCTGAAGGTATGTTTTGGGGGAAACCCTGAGTGCTGCTGAATGTGAATATCAAATTAAATTGAAAACAAACCCTGCCCCCTGGGACCTACTGCCCCTCAAAGCCCAATCAGTGCTTTTCTTGGAGTGATGCTGTGTTTTAAGGTTTGGGTTTGTTTTTTTGGATTTTCTTTGCACGTGCTCAAAAGACAGGGTGAAATTATAGGAATACAGGGATGGAGGAAATTCGAACAGAAATAAAACATGTGACAGGGCCAAGGCACAGTTTATAGCCTTCTGCAGGTTACTGCACTTGCTCTCTCAGCCAGAATTTGCCAAGAACCCTAAGGTGTGTCTTTCCTGAAAAAATTTAGTAAGAGTCTACTGCCCAGAGCTGTAAGACGGATTTAAAAAACAGAGCCTGGAATTGCCCTGAAATTTCTTGTCAACATTAAATCTGTGTCCCTCGGAACTCTGAATTCCAAATTTGAGGTGATTCCAGTAGCATTGCCAGAAGAGCAGCTTCAGACTGAGATCAAGGTTTTACTGAATCAAACATGGGAAGCTCCAGTTCGATAGTTTTAAAGATTTTTTTCTGTGTGCACTTGTATACATGCATGTGCAAGCAAGTGTTTTAAAGCAGATGATATCCAGAAACCACATTTACTAGGGGCACATGATGTTTCCCCATCAGTCACTCTGACAACAAACTCAGGACTTCCAATCCATTACAATCTCAAGACATCACCAATTCACTTAAACTACTTTAAAATGCACAGTAAAATAATGTTTTTTGTAGAAATGAGAAGTTGGGGATATGATGCAGCAGTGGAAAAGGTTGAAGGAGTCTTGTGGTTGCAATTAGCCCACTGCACTTAATGGAATCTGTCAAACTGTAGAGGAGAAAGTGAGTCCAACCCTGCCGGAGCCAGAGATACACTTCTGAAAAAATGGACAGGAGCATTCTTCTTACTGGGAACTCATTGCTTGAGATAGCAAAGATGAAGGGTTATTTTGCTTCCTTTCAAATTTGGGCCACTGTTGCTTCTCTAAGGAATGGCTCCCCAGGAGAGGCTGGTGACAGTGGGTGTCACAGAGAGGCAAAGCCACCATGCCTTCCATGGGAGTGCAGTTTGTCTCTGCCCACTGCTCTGCCTCGAGGGCTCCCTTCCCAGGAGGAGGAAAGAAGGAGCTACAGGAGGGCAGAATGCCTGGCCTTAAAAGGAGATTTCCAGGATGGAAATGTTGTGCACAGCCTGACTTTTCTGGTTGCTAAATGAAGGGGAAAATATACAAACAGGCAAGCACACTCACACAGATGTTCTGCAGGGAACCTTTACACACTCCTCTCCTCTGGAAACATATTACCACTCTTCCCCTTTCACTTACAGAAAAGTCCTCATTTTTATGATTTCAATAAAGAATTATATTCTGAGACCAAACTGCTGAGTCCTCTCTGGTAAGGGGGGGCTAAATCTTCTCCATCATGCTGTGGATGGACTGTTTTTCCTCTGTGCACTTTCTAAATGCGGGGTGTACCATTAAGAGGCCTGTCTGCAGACAGAAGGGCAATAATCTGACTGGAGCCAGTCAGTCCATGACCTCAAGTGCACCATTTGAAAACTACACCTCAAGCCTTGCCCTCATTCTTACTCCACCCTCTGCAGAGCAAATCACACCACTCCAGTTTCATAACTCTGGGAGGCTACTCACCCACTCTGGTTATAATGCTGTCAGCAGCTTTTGGGAGAACCCAGCTAGATAGGAACAGCTTTAAGACAAAAATCTTTCTTCTGACTTTTCTTTTAGTAATACCTTGAGTGCTCCTTGCTGTTCACATCGCCCTTTCCTAGCTTGCCAGCATGTCTGAATGAGTTTGCATGGTGTTTATAAAGAACAGCATTATGACTAACATACTTTCACAGGTCACAGAACAACTTATATCAATCCAGCTAATTAGCTCTTTTCTGTGGTATTTTTTTTGTACATGAAATATTTATTCAGTTTTCTTATCTACTGGAATTTGTGATGTGCAGACAAAGGCATACCACAAAGCAATTCGTTACGAAAACCACAAGACACTGATCTTTATTTGTTCACAAAAACAGTCAAAATGAATTTATCCTAAGGGATAAAAGAGGCAGGGAGAGCAAACTGAAAGATGAAGATAAGGCAGTCTGAAAGACGACGGAGCAAAGCTTTGCCCAACATCTAGATCTGGCACCTCACCCTACAGACAGTCAGCTGAATTTTTCTACTTTCAGCCACTTTTTTTTGTGTTTTAGGCTGACTCCTGTCCAGTTCCTACCAGCTCAGAGAAGCCAGAGCCTGCCTGGTGACACAGCTCCTCCTGTCAGGTACATCTCTGTGGGGTTGGAGGGGCTTTGCTGTGTCATAGCCCCTCAAGATGTTGGCAGGGGGTCAGGAATCAGGGAATGTAACCCGTGGCAGGACCATGGAGCTGGCAGGTCATCCAGCTCATCCTTTGCCCAAGGCAGGTCTCCTGCAGCCCTGTCCTTCCTGGTACATGCTTTCCAAGCCTATCCTTAAAGGTCTCTACAACTCTCCAGATAATCTAATCCAGGTCTTCATTTTTCTCTGCCTTTAGAAAGTGAAGAGTACTTTAACTGCATATTTCTTGCTCCAGTTTATCTTATCTACCATGCAAATGGAGCATGGAGCATCCCTTCTCTCCTTTTAGCTGTCTTTTATGTACTTGTGGGATCATGCTCCTCCTTCAGTCTTCCGTTTTCAGACTAAATTACCAGAGATGAGTCACTTTTCTTTGTAGGCCATTTCTCTAAAACCTTTGATCATACCCTCTACTCTCCTCTTGCTTCCTCCAGTACGACAAACTACTACACCAAGGACATCACCTGACCCCTTATCTAAAGGTTTATGAATGCCAGGAGAAATAAAGAGGAAGATTTTACTAGTCCCAGACTTTCCTCAAAATAGTTTTTTTTACCTTTCCTTGCAGACAGGACTTCTACTGCTTTTGAAAAACCTTTTGCCAGAAGGTCTGATGCTGCATCCAGATCTTGCAAATAAGACTTTATTATTTTGTTCTTCCTCTGGTTTGCCATTTATCTCAGTGGAATTTCCACCTGCTTCTTCCAGGTGCTGCCAGCACAGATTCATAGGAGTTCTATTAACTTTAAAAGTGCAAGTTAACGTCATTCTAAAAAGCCTCTTGTTTTCATCTTACTGCCATCAGCCCAAAAAAAGCAGCAGTCCTCTTTTCAGCAGCCCATTAAAACTTATTAAAATACATGCCTGAAAAAATAGGTAAATTAACTCCACAAACCTAACCTGCTGTGACAGTGTCCTTCCTTCCTTCCTTCCTTCCTTCCTTCCTTCCTTCCTTCCTTCCTTCCTTCCTTCCTTCCTTCCTTCCTTCCTTCCTTCCTTCCTTCCTTCCTTCCTTCCTTCCTTCCTTCCTTCCTTCCTTCCTTCCTTCCTTCCTTCCTTCCTTCCTTCCTTCCTTCCTTCCTTCCTTCCTTCCTTCCTTCCTTCCTTCCTTCCTTCCTTCCTTCCTTCCTTCCTTCCTTCCTTCCTTCCTTCCTTCCTCCCTCCCTCCCTCCCTCCCTCCCTCCCTCCTTCCCTTCCTCCCTCCCTCCCTCCCTTCCTTCCTTCCTCCTTCCCTGCCTTCCTTCCTCCCTCCCTTCCTCCCTTCCTCCCTCCCTTCCTCCCTTCCTCCCTTCCCTTCCCTCCCTTCCCTCCCTTCCTTCCCTCCCTCCCTCCCTTCCTCTCTTCCTTCTTTTTTTCCTTTACAATAGCTCAATGAGGAAAATTAATGCTCCAGACTTATCTTGAGGCAAAGCTTTACTGCTAAACCCAGCCAATACAGGCTAAATGTTTTTAAGTAACCTTACTCTCTTTACTTTTCTCACATATAGACAGGCACTGCCTATGGGTCACCCAGCAGGACATTTACAAAAAAGCAGCTTGTATGTCTCTAGTTTGCAAAGGACAAATAAGAACCACTGATTCCCTAAGCAGCATTTCTGATAAGAGTAGCTGATTAAGTGAAATGCAGATGGAATAACAGACTGCCATCTGCCTTCCTGTTTTAATTTTTGTGGTAAATTCTGAGAGCCTGTATCTCTCATTTATGCATATACACACTCATGAATCTTAGCTGCAGGGCAAATGGGGAGTACATGAGCATTATTAATTTGATTAAAAAAAAACCAAAACAAAACATGAAAAAAAATTCCTTGTGTTATTTTTGAAGGGACCTTTATCTTTTGTTTGAACTTCAAACAGAGCTAATGCCAAGTAACCCAACCTTAATTTACCATGAAAGGCACTAATATCCAGTCCTTCACAGAAATGATCCACAATCAGCATTCCCTGCAGGATCTTTGCCACAGTCAGTGGAGATTTTTTGTTGCTGTTTCCTACTTCTGAATGTGCTTTACAATCAATTATTCATCCCGTGTCCTCTACCTCCAGAGCCTTTCATCATTATCTCTGAAAAGGGAATCAGGATGAAAACCATAATTGCTGCAATTTCATTAATTTATGACTGTCATTCCCTTCTGTGACTTGACCAAAAGAGCACCTCACTCATCGCTGGATTGCTCAGACCATTTGTAACTTCTAAAAAATTATTGCTACCTAACAGTGCCCTGTTAAGTTCAGGTTTATCAGGAAAGGGGAAAAAGAGCCCAGGGCGGCCCCTGGGTTTAGTCCCAGCACTGGTGCAAAAGCTGCCAGGTGGTGACTCTTGGTCATGCTGTTGTCCAGCTTCCCACCTGCACTGAATTTAGCTCCTTCATCAGCTCTGGTCTGGACTAGGAACCTTCCTCTGGGAATAGCTGGGATCTGGGGAGCAGGGAATCAACTGTCCACAACTGAATCATGACAGATCTGTTTGGTCTCCCTTTATCCCCATCACTGCCTGTGCTCTGGTTTGCAGAACTGCATAGCTACCTCTTAGCTGTAAACAAGAGGAAGCCTTCTTGTGGAAAGAAATAATATGAAGAATATTCTATCTTATATTTCAAAATATTTCAATCTTAACATTTCAAAATTATGGAGACTAATTTTTTTTTTTTTTAATGCCTGAAGTATAGTGTACTGAGATCCTTTGGCCAGAAGATAACAAATTTTATTAAAAACAGAAAGAAAAATGTGTCTATTGATGTAATTTTAAAGCTAAGAAGTGATTTGACACAGCAATAGGGAATCTTTGACAGTTACACCAATTTCCCCATTAAAAGGAGAAAAAGACCACAACTGAAAGCCATGCAAGCTCCTCGTGCAATGGCACCCAGCAAAGTGCCAGCTGAGGATGAGTAAGAAGTCTGGAGCTGGATGGAATGCCAAGTACAAGCTCAGTTGAGGGGAAAGAACATCTCTCCTTCTGCAAGAGAGCAAAAGCCCATTATGGCTTTTCATCTTCAACTCCCCAGTGTACCCTCGACTACAGACCAAACTGCACAATTTTTGATTGGATGGCAAATTCAGCAGCTCCTGTCTCAGGCTGTTCCCTTTGCTGTGTCCAGTGCACAAAGGTCTGCCCTGGCCACTGCTGTGGGTGGGTGTAGCCTGGTGACAAGATGAGGAAAGGAGGCTCGGGCTTGCAGTGCTGTTTAAACACCAGCTTTAACTGTATCTGGTTGCTGAGATGCACAATGCTCTTAAAAACTGGAAACAGAGACTGGCTGCTCAAACAGGAGCTGCAGGAGCCTGCTGACAATTTCATCTGGTGACAGCAGCTGGTTTCAAAGCAGATTAGTCACTGCTATTGAAAATATTAATTAAGGACTCGCTCTTTCTGCCTGCAGATCACAAAGGTTTACTGGTGGTCCCACCTAAACTGACCAGGCTGGTTTAACCATCCAGTTCCAGCCATTTTCCAATGTCCTCTGGACCCGATTTACCACCAATTTCTTTTCTGCAGCAAGTTGCAGAAAGGAATACGACTCTTAAGGTTGGATTTTGCCAAGAAAACTACGCTAAGGAAGAGCTACATCATACTTTAACTAAGATTTCCATCCAGTTCTAATTAGGCTGCATAAAAACGTCTCCAAACATATTTAACTTGTATGCAGTGGCATAACATTCAAGGCTTAAAATTTTAATTTATGGGTTTGGGTGGGTGCCTGATACTTCTAATGTTTAATGAATCTGTCCTCACTTGGCAATTTGCCATTGGTGATCACAGGGTTTGTGTATGCCCCTAGGTATTTATATCTGCAAAATTGATAGTGTGTGAAATGTCTTATATTTGACAAAACATGGCTGTTTTATTTTCTTCTGAAATGACATAATTACTCCTGCAGGATATGTGGTCAGTTGAAGATTTGCAATTTTTCATATTAAAGAGTTCTATATATTATTTCTGAAAGGCAATGTTTTATTTTTGTGAAGGATTCAGAGTCTGTTTAGTTAGAAGCTGCATTTTGTTTAAGTCTCACACTGGAAGCTCTCTGGGACAGGGGCTATCTTTGTGTTGTAACACAATTGAAACAATAACTTTAAAAACCTCTGTAAAAAGGGATTTTCCATTAATTGTGTAGATGGTGGTTTGCTAAAAATACACACAGAAATTAAAGTGGCACAAAAGCTAGTAAGAGTAAACACAAAAAAAATCTCTTAGTCTAAGTCCAGAAAGAAAGGAACAAGAGACAACAAAAAGCTCATGGATGTTAATAAAAAAAAGAAAAGGAAAATCCTTTGTTATTCAAGCAGGACTTTTAAAATATCTTTATTTTTTCCTTTCAAATACCACCACTGACATATTTAAGTAAAATTTCCACTCCCTTGCTAATAATGACTGCAAAACTCCAGTGCTAAAAAAAGACAGGAAAACAAAATCAGGAAGGCAATCCTATATGAAAATAAAACCAACCTAAAGCCCACTGGATACAGTCTGAGGGTTCAGCGCTGGTACAACAATCAGTCTTTTGAAGGTCTCTCAACTCAGCTACAGTTAAGGAAAATGATGGTGTTGTCAGCCCCTCTGAACTGCTCTGGCTTTTGTAGATGTGCCACCATACAAATTCAAATTTGGGTGTCTTCCCAGGTCCATCCAGCTCTGAAGTAAACTTGCTGTGTCCCTTCTACCACAGTGGCACTGACAAATGCAGCGAATCCGAGAGTCACTCCTTCCTCTCTGACGCGCCACTTCCTGAGCGTGATACAGCCCTGGATATTTTTAACAGCTTTCTTCTCCTCTATAGCTCCTGTTCTCCAGGGATGCTCCCTCTGGCTGAAGGATGGTCAGATTTGCTCAGAGCCCAGGAGTCCTTCTGCAGGGTCAGTTTGGGGAAGCACTGCTCCTGATGTGAAACTCCAGTGAGGAAACAACTCCCTGGGCTCACACCCTGGCATAAGAGTTTCGCCACAGAAACCGGGCAACATCTGTCAGCTCAGATCAGGGGTGATAACACGTTTTCCTGTGGAGTAGGGCTTTTATGGAGGATGTTTGGTTTGTTAAGATGGAGACAGAAACTTTTGAAAACCCAGGCAAGCTTTTGGGCCAGCTTGTTTTCCTGTTAGTTTGCTGCTCATTGCTGCTGCTCTCCTCCTGGCCTAACCTGCTGCATCATTTGCTATCTCTGTTCTTAGAGGTTGTTCTTAAATTTCTATTCAGAAGTTTTCAATTTTTGCTATGACTCGCAGCAATTTTATCTCCCAAAAAGTGTTTTCTTTCCCTGATGCAAACCTGTCTGCTCCACTCTACCTTTAGCCTCCTTTGAGCATTTCTTTGTGTCAACCTTAAATGTATTTGTGGTCCCAGATCACAGTTTATCCTTGGAACTCTCCAGCTCAGAATAACTGAAATTAAGATTGTGACTTTAACTCATAATATCTATCCATTGAAGTCAATATTCTGAATTAATTTGGCCTCTTTACCCCAGAAATCTCCCTTCTTACAAGGGATCAAGTATCTGAGTTAATCATCACAGAGGTGATGGGGATTTTTTTGCCTCACAGCTGTACCTTACTTCTTTGGCCCACTGGGCCAGTTTAGTTATCTTGGCTAAGAGTGACCCATTTTGGCCGTGAAGATGGGCTGCAGAAATTGTACACCATTTTCAGCCTCTGAGAGAGTTTGACATCTTGAGCAGAGCTCAGAGGTACCGACAACACACACAGAAGGGGAAAACTGCTGGTGTTTCTGTCTGTTTTTGTTGACTTAATAAATGATTTAAAATGTCAAGGCTTTTTTGTCAGATCAAAATTTCACCTCAATAATTATGTGCAAGAAGAACATGAGAGAAAGAAATTGTATAAACAGACATGCCTGGCATTAGAGCTTGAACGAATCCCTCAGTATGTCTCCAAAATCACAAGCAGACAGAAAAACACACATACACACATGCATGTGTGGACACACAGAGACTTCTTCAGGCCCCAACTCTCACACACATTTGTTTGGGGTTGTAGGGGTCTCAGAAAATCCAACAAACCCAAATGAGATTACAGCAAAGAGATTCACATTTCTAAGCTACTGTTTTCCTAGAGTAGTATATTCACATTCTGAATCAAGATGCTTTCCATCCCCAGGGTCTGTTGGGTGGGTGGGTGGAGCGGGGAGGAAGGGGAGGGCAAAAAAGAGTAAAAGCAGTGAAGACTCCAGTAGTACTCATTTAGTTTGATTAACTGAGTGATACTTAAATTATGATGTACATTGATACATATTTCTGTGCAAGTTAGACCCAAGAAAGGACACTGGAATAAGGATTATTTATTAATTCTACTGTAAAGAGTGGCTGCATGTTTGTGTGTCTCATTAAGTCCTCTGACATAAAATAACTGGTGTTCCTGGAATATTTCAGTTTAGTAAAGAGGTTTCAATGCTGAGCACAGCTTTTTTTTCCTCCCCTTTTTTCTCTTCCCTCCCCCTTCTTTCTCTTTGAGTCTGAGGCTAGGAAAAAACCTCAGTGATTAGCTTCGTTGCCGGCAACAAGCCTGATTCTTTAATGTAGCTGCTCTGCTCCTCAGCTTTGTTTTCATTATTATTTGCATTGTGCAGCAGATGACTAAGAGATAGTCAAAAGATCAAAGGTTTCCTTTGATGGTTTCTATCACGGATCCCTGCTGTATTAAAAAGGATCTCAGGTCAGGACATTCTTGTTCACACGCAGATCTGAACAAGGGGCTGCACGGGGTGATCAAACTGGATGAAGGCTGAACACATCCATCAAAGGGCTGCCCACATTGGCCCAAACAGAAGAGGAGGTTCTACCTCCACAACCATGACATTAGCTAGTGACAGATGTCTCCCTGTGGCTGCTGCTTTGATGTGTCCGGACTCAGAAGAAGCAGAGAACACGGAGGGGTTGTGCTTTCCACATTACTCTAGAACCGTTTCACAGAATACAATACAATACAATAAAATAAATAAATAAAATAGTATTTCATAACAACTGATTTCTAACAGCAAGGTATTTGCTCTTCACAGAAGAACACAGACAACCCAGCTTGCAGACCCAAGCCATGCCTATGTCAGATCTTTCTCACACATTGCATTTAATCTTGCAAACATTTAGTAAACAACAACCGAGTCACTGCAGCCCCTCTGTGAAGGGAAGCACCTTCATGCATAGGAGGGAGAAGGAGATACTGAGGCCAAAACCAAGACCTAGTCTCTGAAAAGTGGGCTGGTGCAGCTTGGTCACATCCATGTTTCAAACTCCTAGCTGCAGGCTAAAATGATTTTGGGTGTTTCTTTGCGTCTGTGACAGAGGGTGGTGACATTTTTATGCCATCTAGTATATATCAGGTGAAGAGTGCTTTTGCAATTTTGTCAAAACCCCTGCTCTAGGCTTGCTCCTGGGTTTTCCACCACACCACCAATAGTGCCATTCTCCTGCACTAAAGAGACATTTACTTGGAAAGGGTGTCCAAACAACCTACATCCATTTCCTGAGTAAAACAGAAAAAAAGCAATGACAAACCCCCACTTTTTATGCCAGGCAATTTTTGTTTACATTAGGACTCTTGCCAGGGTAAGTGCTGTCATGTCTCTAAAGAATATTAATCTACCATTAAAATATTTCAGTGTGGACTTACCCTAAATTTCACAGACATCTCCAGCTGTCGTTCACTGCAACAACAGCTCAGTTGCACCTCAAGGGGAAGGATTCAGCTCTGAAAATGTCACGTGAAGAGAGGTTTCTAACCTGAAGTAAGTATTGAAACCACCTGCCTCACATCAGCAGTGAGCTCAGGGCACTTCCATGGCTCCCACAGAATTCCCACTGAGCAGTGGAAATTTTGTCTAGCCCATCTGTTTTACAATGCTGCAGAGAGAGTTCTCCTGCATGACATCAAAAATTAAGCAAAATGAATCCCACCATAATACACGATGGCTTTCTATTGGGCAGCTGATGCCAGAGCTGGGATTTTAGAAGGAATCTTGCAAGGCTTGTGGTTTTGAATTACTTCAGCACCTCTCAGTCAATTTAGATAATCCTAAATTTGTCTCTTTATTAGAAATCATCTGGGCTGATTTCACGTTTCAAGCAGCATCTATCTTTGAGATGGCTCGTTCAGTTGGGTTACATTCTGTGCCTTTAAAAAAACAACCCCCAAAACAACCCTTCCCTGATGCCCTCCTTGAGGTAGTCAGCAGATTCAAAACTAGAAGTACATGAAAATTGAAGGGGAACTTTAAATACAAAGCCCATTGCTGAGCAGCTTTGTAGCAGTGTGTACAAGATAGTGTGTGTCCCTAAAAAGTGAAAAAGGAACCTTCTCCTTTTGTCATCAGAGCAGCTTCTCCTGATGAACAAAGAGGGATACAAATGGGCAGGAACCTCATGATCTGAGTGTGCTTATGAAGCAATAGGAAAATTCCACTCCTGGTCTACAGTTTAAGGGAGCCTTTTTGCTAATAATCATATTACCTGTAAGAACCCCAGAGTTACTTGATTTAAATTCCAGAAACTTGACAGACTTACAGCCCAGATTTTAGCTGTCCTCCTCCTCTCTGCTGAGAAATTACCTGACATCATAACATGGTTTTTCTCTCTTCTCAGAACATCAAATATCCAGTTCCAGTAACAGAGGGTTATTTCTCTGTCAGTTCAGTCTTCAGCTCGTGGAGAAATAGAGCGGATTCTGTCTTGTTACTAGTGCACTTCTGATACACTGCCTTGTCTCCCAAAACCATCACTTTATTTCATGTTAGTTATGAACCATGTTTTGAAACACATCTCCACAGTGGTGAATGTTTATGCTACAGTTTTAGTGGTGGTAGTGTGAATACCTGTAAAGTGGAAAACCCTCCCAAATTTGGTCTTAAGGACACATTTCTAAAGCACGGTTTATTGTAGTGCTATTCATTTTTTCGTCTAAAATGGGACCCTTTGCTTGATGACTAAATCTACTGGAAATTTTCAGATCAATATTCCCTATTTACTGATGATTAGGGAGAGCAGGAAGGCCTGTGTGCAGGGTTCTGGTAAAGCGTTCTCATGAGCTGCTTTTTTTTGTTGTTGAATGTAGGCGCCGGAGTTACACCGCTGCTTGCAGAGAGAATGCCTGGCAAAAACGTGAGGGCAAAAGCACATTTGTGTATGCACAGGCCATATCCCAGCCTGTCAACGACTTGAAATAACATGCAAATAGGTGCCAGTACATCTATCATTCTGTTTATTGTCTTTACTCACTTTCAGTTTGACTTCTCATACAATTCTGGCTCTAAGCAGTTGATAAACACCATTGGACTACTGGATTTTGTTTCCCACCAACATCACGTCTTTATCTTTTGGAAAGGTTGATGAAATACAAACAGTATAAGAAAAACTTTACTGGCAAGGGCCTCTGTGTCCTGCTTCACCACAGCAATGTACTGTGGGTGCTTTGTATCTGTTGCATAGTTTGTTTGAGTGACACTCTGACAAATGGTCTTTTTAGCACTGAAACTTAAACAAGGAGTGGATTGAGTAAAATCACAACCTGGACTGACTCAAAATGACATATCAGGAACATTTTTCAGTGGTCAGTTTCCTGATGGTTGAATTAACTGCAGTTTTATCTTGCTCTGTATTGGCTGCTTTACCTCACTTTCACCAAATTGCTTTCTTATCGTCATAAACACCACTGAATTACTGTAAACTGCCTAAGTGGCAGAGCCCTGCTCTCCAGCCCATGGGTGCAATCACTGGGTTTCCCTCTCTCAGTTGTCCATTGTATTTGAAATCATCTCAAGAGAACCAAGCCGACAGAACAATATTGCCCGAACTGTCACACACAGTTGACAGTTCTATTGTCATACATCTGGACAGGAATTTTGTGGGCAAACACGTGCCAGACAGATACACAGCAGAAAAACAGCTTTGCTCAAGCTTCTGTCAGGTGTAGTTGGGTTATAAAAACAACCACTTTTCCATGCATTTCCTTTCATTTTGTAGTAGCCAAGATGACATCCAAAGGAGGCTGAAGGGAAGGCACTGAGACTGGCATGGATGGGTCACAAGTCCCTCTTCTGAGGGTGAGAAGTCTCACTGAGGAGAGGTGTGAGAGGCCAGGATATAATATTCTGCAAGCTAGGGATGAACTGTATACATTAATCATTTTTTATTTCAAAGGCACCTGGTCAAGATTCACCGAAAGATTTCACTGATCAGCAATATTAGGAGAAAAAAACCCCAAAGATCAGAATGAGGAGCCCAAAGTCAGCCCTGCAGCTTCTGAGAAATGTAAGGGAAAGTCTGATTTTTGAAAGTCTGAAGTTGCTAACCTTTCCTCCTTAACTTCTTTATGGGAAGAAGCAGGGTCCTTCTGCTCAGGAGAGAGAAAAACAGTGTCTAAAATTTATCTTGTGTTTTCAGTAGCTAAGAGTCACTATTACACTCACTTTGTGACCAGTGCATGTCACTGGGTCACAAGAACTAAACCCAATTGCAGCTGCTGGAACACAGAGAAAGACAGGTGAGTCAAGACAGACTGGAAAGTGGTCTGGGATCTGATCCCACCTCATGCTCCTGAGCTCATCAAAATCTTTTTTTGAAAATTCCAGGTTTTCCCAAATTGTCCCTTTCAAAGACAAAGCAAGAGCCACAAAGTGTAACCAGAAGACAAAATTTTTGTGTAGATCAGAAGCTTCCATATTTCAGGAAATGGCAGTTTGTGTCCTCAGCTTCAATTAATTTCACTTGGCTTTAGCTGAAACACCATTTTTCCCCCTTTCCCTTGTTGCAGAAAATCAGGAAAACATGTCTCCATAGGAAAAGATCCATTTTGCTTCTGTCAATAATACATTGGGAGCTGGCAGGAATGTCTGAGCAGGTGTGTGTGGGTATGATTGGTAAGCAGCTTACAAGCAGCTATCATTAAATGTGTAATAATAGCACAGTGCCAGCAGAATGAGACAAGTAGAGCAGTCAAGGATACAGGATTTATAGACTACTGCTCTATGCACCATCCTTAACTCTGCTTTCTAGGCTGGCTCTCCAACAATCTCATGTTTGTACTGCCTGTTCTGTCATATGGCATCCACATTTTCCTAGGACCTGAAAATACAAAGTCATCTTTGTATAAGCACACAATTTACCTGCTCTGGTTCAAGGAGGTTTAACAGCATTTTTGAAGACAGTTTTCTTTATGAGGCTTTCTGAGCTGTCCCTTATCATCCTTTGATATAGAGAGAAAAGAGTTGGTATCTCCTTATTATGTGATTTTAGGATTCAGGCACTTCATTGAGCTTCCTCCCTTTCCAGAGAGGACAAGCAACAAGCTAAGAAAGTCATCATAGTTTTATATCTATTTATATCTATTTCCTTTCATGGAAGTGTCATTTTTGCTGGAGGAGCCTGTGCACCCCTCTAGTGAGGTCTGCACTGAGAAATCAGGGACAGCGACCACAATACTGTTTTCAAAGGTGACTTAAAAGCAAAATAATGTTCATGCTATGAGAGTTAAAAAACAAAAAGGAAAAAAAAAGGAAAAAGGCATGATCCAGCTACCCCAGTGGCAGCACACTGGGGGCAGTATCTTCAGAAAACTTCTCAGATATACTCAGTGGGGGTCAAACCACCACAGCCACCTGAATTCATCCTCTTATTTAACATGACAGAAACTGGACTGGATGCAGAACAAAGAAAAGTGCTTGGGCCTTACTGTAGGTCATTCCTGAAATTACCGTGGGTCACACACCTTGCAAGATAAAAAGTGACTGCTGATAATCAGAAAGGGTAGAAATAGTGGTACTGTACAATTTTTAGGCTCCAGTAATGTGAAAGGGAATTTTTAATTCTTCTCCTTTTCCTTTCCCCTTCTGGAAAGCTGCGTGCCTGGATGGTGTAGATGGGGTGGAAGATTAAAAACAATGAGCAATCTATAGCAGTTAATCTGCCCGACTGGGAGGGCCTGAGGCTGTCCTGGACAGTTGGGATTCATGTCAGCTGCCCGGTTTAGGGTTGCAGCAGGACCACAAAAGGTTGCCTGATTGGAAGTGTGTGGACTGAAGGCTCACCACAGCAAAGCAGATGGGGCTGCAGGGCTGTAGGGAGGGGTTCCAGGCAGACCCAGAAGAGACACAGTACGTGAAAAGCCACGGGGGTTACTGCAGAAAGTAACACAGCTCAAGGGATCCCAAGTGTTTAAATGATTTCTGGATTATTGCAATGGCTGAACGAGTATTTTGTGACTTGAAACATCCAGTGCTGCGATGCTCATCTCAGGCTTTGGGTAAAATTCTCCCCAAAATAAAAGGACCATGCTAATCCATATCACTTGGACCTGCCCATCTGCCTCTGACAGCCAGACTCTCTAGAGCTTCTTTGGCTAAACCCAGGGTTATCAGGTTAAGCCCCTTAAAAACAGCTTTTGTTAAAGGAAAAGGAGAAGATCCGGCAGGTCCTAAGAGGATAGCTGTGTTTTGGGCAGAAGTTCCAAGCATCAGAAGAGTTTATTTTCTCAATTCTGCCTATGGGGCAGCCTCCAGTTTAACCACATCTCTGGCAGCCCTAGATAACTTATGAGATCATACCCATCCCTTGGACAGCACAGCTGGGCTCTCTGGACAGGAATACAGTGATAATTCATGTCTTTGACACCAAAAAATGCCTATGTGCATTATTAGCTGAATTAGTGTCCCATGGAACTCTTTCTTCATGGCATTTCTTTGGCCTATGTTTATTATATCAGTGCACATGTAAATTCATAGACTTTTGTGGGTTTAGAGCATTTTTTTTTTTAAGATGGCTCTTACAATTGTCTTCAGAATGATAGCTAATTATTTCTCTCATCTCACAAGTAAAATAGCCCGTGATTTATCTACATTTTCAGAATGAGCCAGGGAAAAACTGAAAAACTTTTGCTGGAATAAATTAAAAAACGGTACAGTGAGATTATTACTTCCGTTCATCCATCCAGAACATCCTGAGAGGATGACTAAAGGTCTTGGTAGCCCATTAATTTAAAACACTGCCAACTTTCTCAGTGCAAACATATATATGAATACAGAGGGAAAAAAAAAAGAAGAGAGAAAGATGAGTGAATGACTTCTTGCATATTCCTTATGGTAAGGGTGGGATTTTGTGCTGGGGCAGTATTTCATCTGCTTGTGAGGATCCCATGAGAAACAAAAAAATGTACCTGAAGGGTGAACTCTGGCACAGCTGCACAGCTTCTTGGGTTTTCAGCATATAGGGTTCAGAAATCAAAAAATGAAAAACTCTGTGACTCCTCAGCCTTACTGTAGACCACAAGCCAAAGCAAAATTAACTTAAAGGACTCAAAAGGTTCTACCCAAGGTTTTTAAAACACTGGGAATATTTTCATGTTTGTAGAGGTTGTGGGCACCTACCTGGTGACTTTCTGGTTAAATGAATTATTCCATATAAATAGCCCAGTTTAAAACTTAAAATGCCAGCCAAATGCTATGTGACCAACCTAATTTTAAAGTCCATTTGTAATAACCTGCAATTAATCAACTAGTTTTTTAATTAAGAAATGAACTTAACAGTGATTACTGATTTATAAGCACTCTAATTCATAGCCAACACATTTTCATTTTGTTTGCCTGGATTTACACTAGAGGTCAATTAATCCTGATGAGATTAAAGTCTTGGTAATTTTGAGAAACAGCATCTGTATGAGATCATGCAGTTTAGCTTTAATGCATCTTAATCCACTTTCATGCCCCTAGTTAATTTGCATTAATTTTCCTCAGGGTCCGTGTAGGTAAACACCAAACACAATTTTAGAAGTATTTAGGCAGGATCCCTGATTTATCCCGGTTTTCCTGGCAGGAGTGTGTGGGGGTGCCACAGGATCAGTGAATGCCTCACTCTCCAGTCGGGAGAAAGGCAGAGGAGGGAGATCTCTGTGTCTGGTTTTGGCAGAGGAGAGGAGCTGTGTTTTCACTGTCCTGCCTTTTATTTGCAACTACCATTTTTTTCTCCTTGCAGCTGAAGCCCCTAACAAAAGGCAAAGAATAAAATGAGACAAAAAAGCATCTGCTCTAAATGGAATTGGGCCAGTCCAGTCAAGTTTAAAGACTCTGAATCATTTGAGGGGTATGAGACTGGCAATTTACTAATGACTACAACTTATTAAAAAGGCATGAAAAGCTCCCTAATTACATATTTGGATGCTAAGTAGCCATTCTCAGCTTCACGACAGCATGACTTTCCCTTCCAGTCTTGTCCCAGACCACACATTAAAAAGAAAACAGGCATCATAAAGGCTCAGGCGTTTTAGGTGCTAGAAACTAAAATATTGTAAAAGACTTAACCAGACTTTTACTTGAGGCTTTAGGCTACTTTCTGGCTTAACTCTTATTGGAGGTTGAAAAATTTTGGTCATCTTATAATAGATGCATTTATAAATAAATTACCATATATCCCAAATCTTTCAAAAACAACACAGCACATTAATCCCAACCACCTTTTTTTTTCTGCTCTACCAGGCTAATTTCACTGGAATCATTAGTTTTAAACATCTAGTACACTGTAAACAAATCCTGAAAAGCTTATGGACAGAAAGCCAGATATTCAAAAGATTGGAAGTGCTACATTTAGTGCAAAAGTTCTGTGGGGCTCAGCACAGGGAAATCTATTTACAATTCCTATTATACAAATTGCTCAGTGCCTTTATTTGCTGCATAGCATCCAAAGCCAGCATTAAATATAAAATTGTTCATTTCCTGATGAGTGATGAGTGTTTTGTTTTGTTTTAATAATGTATTGACCTACAGTCGGAATGCTCCACAAACATTCTTGACTTTATCTGCAGGAGACACCCTCCAAACATGCTATGATTGTTGTTATCCCAGCTTTCCAGGATTCACCCTCTTCCCTCTGGGTCCATGAAGCAAAGCCACTTTTCTGGACACGATGGGTTCAGGGGGTGTGTGCTGCACGAGGCTGCACATCACACAAAGTCCAGCCCAGGCTTTGCAGTGTGTGACAAAATCTCTTCTCAGCAGAGGTGCAAACCTGCCCTTTTTGGATATTCCCACCCCAGGCAGAAGCACAGGGACCCTCCATGCAGGACACTCATTTTCCCCGTTTCACAGGAAAGGAAGGGAGTACAGAGAGTAGCACTATTGTCAGACAAGGAGAATCGATTCAGTGCCTTGCTTCTGGTTGCAAAATTTGAAATCCAAAAGCTCCCCACCAAGCAAGCACGCAGTGAAAATCAACAGCTGTTGATTTTGTTTGACTTTTGTTGTCTGCAACAAACATTTAAATATAATGTCTGTGTAAAGCCCAGCAAAACAAAGCCGATCCTGTATTTTTACATCAACAGCTCTACAGCTGTGTGAGTACTCAACATACACCTACTTCTTTTGCAAAACAACAGTCAGATAACTGTAAATTCATCTGAAAGCTACTAATCCCCTATGTAAAGTTCATGAAAGTCTTGTTCTGCTCTTTGGATGGACTTATGCAGACAGGTGGTACATTTTCAAGGAAGAGAGACAAAATTTCAGTGTCTAATTGCTCCTACGAGTAGCACCCAAATCACCACCAGTATTTCACCACAAAACGCTGTGCATGAGACACATCTCCTGTAGGAGCTGAAAAGTGCTGGCTTTTTTAAAACTACAGTGGTGAGTGCCTAAATTATTCATAGGCCGTAAGAACTCAGCTCTCCTGCCAGTGCAATTCCATTCCTAAAGAGGGTGACACCGACAGGGCTCTTTGCTGCAGCATCACTCACCATTCAAGCCTCACAACAAATGCAGAACCAGGCACACTTAAGCCCTGAGGTGAGGCTGCAAGTGCAATTTGAGCCACGGTGGCTGCACCTTACTTCATTTACAGGAAAAAAGGACTGGCAAGGACTTTCTGAGGAAGCGAGTTTTTCCTTGAAATAGCAGCGGCCACATTATATTAAAAAAAAAAAAAATAGAAAAAAGTAATACAATATTGAGAAAGGGTTACTCTACACAGAAATAAAATCCCTTGCAGCTTTTCCCACAGAAACAACTACAGAGCTGGAAAAGAAAGGGTAGGTGGGTAAGAGGCAGGTGGTGCTCCTAACTTTGTCACAACAGCAGTCACTGAAGTTGAGGCATTTTGCACAGCCCCAGAAAATCCAGATCTTGTCAGTCATGGAATTCACGGGACACAGAGGTGGAGCAATGAAATGGGGTGAGTTCCAGCTTCGTGCCTCTGAGTAGAGAGGGGAGAGATAAAAAAGCCAAAGTCATTCACATATGGCCAGGCACAATCTGAAGACCACACTCATTTTCTGGAGCATTCTTCAATAAACTTGGACAAAAGCCATGTACTATTAAACCAACAGAGGCATAAACACCAGGCTCTCTGTCAGCTGATAGAAGGACAATGGAGAAATAATAGTACAACTCACAAGTGTTGGAGGGAAAAAGGCTAAAGATTATAAAGGTATTTTTATTCTTGGCTGACACTTCTATCAACCCAAGCCAAAAATCACAAGAAAAAGAATAGCTGCTTTCCTTTATCCACATAAAAGGATTCTGTGCTGAGCAGCACTTAAGAAAAATGATCAGATTGTGATTATATAACCCTAGCATGAACTTGGTGACCAGTATAGTCATGTCAAATTAGGATGCATTATTCAAGCAGCAGGGAAGGATGAAAGTGTTTACCATCAGATATAAACCCCCTGCATTTCCCTTTCTTCAAACCTGTTCTCTTCTTTTTCCTTTGCTGGCTATGTTGGTGGGCTGGCTCACTCACTATACCAGCTCTTCTTCAAAAACACAGAAATTATCAGTAACAGATGCTGATGGTAACTGAAAAGAAAAAGAAAGACATCCACTCATTATTTCTCCCCTCTGCCTTTACCAGAAGCTTCCTTCTTCTCCCCCTGGTTTATTTCTTGCTCCTCTTGTTTCCAGATCTTTGCCCATTCTTTCTTCTTTTCCATCAGACCAGGGTCCCTATTCTGATTTTTTTTTGCTGGGGCCCCTTCACCTGACCCCATTCTCACTTTCTTTGTCATCTTGCCTTTAACTTCTTTTCATAAAAAGGTGTAGGATTCTGCCCATCAATGTTTAGACCACAACTTGTCACTTTTCTTTTTTTTTTTTTTAATCAGATTTTAGAAAATGAAAAGGCAAAAAAATGAAAGAAATAAACACTGCATGGGTAAAACATAAGATGAGGCTGAAGCAGCCATAAGCAATGTAAGTTTTTAGATGCAGTTTAACTATATCTAATTAGTATAATGCAAAATTAAGTTCTATTATTCAGGTATATTTTGTGCACAGTCATTCTTACTCTCTGAAAATTCCCAACCATATCATGACCATAGCAAGTTTAATATTTTTGACCCCTTAACAGCTTTGAAAGTCATCAAAAGCCAAACTTAACTGCCCAAGTCTCACAAAAACCAGAGTGCCAAAGCCAGGGCTGGTATTGCTAAACTGACCACCACAGAACTTATTTACATCCCAGATTAATTTAATTTATGCAGTTTCTACTCTCCATCTGGAAGTCACAATAAAGGATTTGGAAAAATCAGTTAAATATTTTCAGCACTATTTAATTCCTCTATCAAGACAGTGTAGACTGTCTCTTTCATTTTCTTAACCAGTCATCAACAATGGAGCATAGAAGGGAGAGTTGATACCTGGATACCATGCCTTGATACCATGGAGCTACATGTGGGCATTCAAACACATACAGGGAGAAAAATTCCTTTTCACTCTTCCTTTTTTTCATAAGAACTTGTCAGTAGAAATGGGTCAAGCCTTGGTTAAATATGTTTCTCCAGTAACACGATTACTTGATTCTGAAAGTGCAACAAAAGACTTTCCATAGCACAGACCAGGTCCCTGGATGCTTCTGAAAGATTCACTGGCTTACCATTGATATATGATAGAAGTCATACAAAATACTGCATCCCTCTTGAGGATAGGTGGTGAGGTGAACTGATCACCATCATTATCATGGACATGAAGCCATAGACCTGTTAAGAGCGTTGCAGTATAACCATAGCTTTTCATCTCAAATAATCTTGCCTTTTACACTAATCCATCCAGAAATCAGAACCACCAAAATGGAAGACTATTGTTGGGATGAAATAGAATTAATTCTTCCTCTCGTCTGCACCAATTCTGGCAGTTCCCTGAGTGCCTGGCTTCTCCCACTGCACTTTCAAAGGCAAGAAATGGCTGCTTTGGGGGATGAATTTGAGCACTCAGCTTGGGTTCCTGTTCCACATCGCTCTGGGAGGGGGCATCCATCCCCCTCCTTGGGCTCTGGCAGGGCCCTCAGCTCCTCACTCCACACACCCTCCGTGCCATGGCCTCACCACCCTCACAGTGAAAAATTTCTTCCCAACATCTCCTTCAGTTTGAGCCATTTCACCTTGTCCCCTTAGGATACTGAAAGGCTGCTAGAAGAGAAGGAAATGCTGGAACATTTAATATTCCAGCACACCCTTCTCTTTGGAGCAGCAGTGGTAGAAACCAGCAACTGTTCTTCAGCCTGGAAGCAGCCTGTCATCTGCTTGGAAGACATTCCTTGTCCCTGAATGCTTTTGGGATGTTTCTCATTGATCCCACAGAAGGTCATTGTGCAGCCAGCAGCACACAGGACACTTGTGGTGCAATTGGTCCTTCGGAGGGAAAGCACAGCCCAGGACAGACAGAACCAATGCAGCTCCAAGGAGAGAGCCTGAGTGTTTTTGGCTGCAGAGGTAGCCCCTTATTGGCCAGGTCTAAAGCGAACCTTACTCACAAGCTCACCCTTCTCCCTCCCACCTCTCTTTTTCTTCCTTTTTCTTTTTCTTTTTTTTTTTTTTTTTTTTTTTTTTGGTACTTGCAATGCAGTTCTTGGCACCCCCTGACATTCCAGCTGAGCAGCACCTCACTAAGGTATTACCTGATTACACTGAGCACTTTCACATGTGGAATTTTGCACATCCAGCACTCAGCCAGTGACAGTAACAAATAGGGTATTAATTAACACCACAGTGATTAAAGACTCGGATCCCGACATCTGTAATGAATGTTCCAAAGATAGTGTCCGTGCATGGGGGATCTGTAAATCAGGGCATTTGCAAAATGAGCTCTGCTCTTTCTCAGCTCATTGCCATTCTCCGGGTGCTAACGAGGGGAACAAGGCAGAGCTGAAGCACTTGAATAAACCCTCACTTTTTCAGAGGACTTAATGAATCATGAGCAGACCATTCTATCATGTGTTTTGCAGCACGTTGATGAAGCCCTTTACTTACCCCACAGTGTATGAAAGTCACAGTGCATCAGAAGGAACCCAATCAGTTACATGAGAATTGGTTTTATTTCCTGCAACATCCAATTTGATTATCTCATTATGTTTCAACCCACTTTTTCTAACCTAGCAATTTGCTTCTAGATCATTTCATTCTTCCTTTTTGCTCACTGTTAAAAAACAGTGACTGGTCAGATGGAAATTCCTTCTCCAGTAGGCCTTAAGTCAAAGATGAAGTTGATTAAAATGTCATATATGTAATAAAAAATACTGGCATTCAGTCAAAACCTGACAAATTAGTTATGGCTTGTCTAATCCACATTCAGCTATAAAACATGATTTACCAAATACCCTCACCTAACAAAGGATATTGGGTTTCTTACTGAATTTCCTCTATTTGACACTCTCATAACATGCAAACATATATGGATTTAATTTTTTTCATTTCCTTCCGGATGGAATATTTCAACCTGTTAATATATACACAAATCCTGGTAATCCTGAAAACTGTTTAGGCTTTATTTTTCTTTCAAATTATATTTTCTCCAGTTTTCTTTATGTTACATCCATCCTTGTGCATGGATTTACAAGAGCAGGCAAATGATGAAAATGAGTTTTTCAAAGAAAATAGTGGAAATAGGCAGAAAACCAAGATTGTAAAAAGATATATTTTAATCAAAGTTGTTAGCTACCTAATGAGTCTTAAAATTATCTGGAGAAATAGCTAAAATAGACTCCTCACCATGCCAATAAAGGTTAAGTTGGCAATGGCTGGGGAGAATTGCAGAGAGTCACTTCAGAAACCTTTTATCCCTGGTGTTTCCACCAGGCAAGGGCTGTATGAATCCTGGAACTGTCACCCTGTGGAAGCACAAGTGCCTTTGCATCTGTTTAGGGACACTTTTGGATTTGTGTCCTCTGTACAATGGAGATGTGAAATTCAATCTGTGACATTAATGGGATCAAATGGTGATGCTTAATCCTGTGGAATCGTTTGAACACTCTCTTCAACCTTCATGGCCCTTGCTAAGGTCCTGACCTTTATCTTCTCACAATAAAGTTTCCTAACCAAAGGCATCTTGTTTCTCTCTTTAGGTATTATAATAAACCAGATACATATTAGTTTCCCTGTCAGGTGATGTCAGAACCAAGAATGTGTGACAAGCCAAAAGTGTCTCTTTTACTCAGAAATTAGGGTCTTTTTTTAGTGCTACCAATTTTCAAAGGAAAAAATAGCAAGTATACATCACTATTTTTCAAGATTAAGCATGCCTGAAAACAGGTTTTTTTTCTCTCAGGACACCCTGTGTGACGAACTGTATTCCTGAAAACACGTTCTTTTGTACAAAATAGATAAAACCACAGTATTTGAAGTGGTTATTTGGAGAAAACTCATGGCACTCGTGCACTTGGGCTAATATAAGAAAGAAAGCAATGAAAATGGGTGTTTGCATCTTTCTGATGGGGCCCAAAGACAATGGAAGGGATTATGAGTTAACAATTCAACTGTACCTAAACAATAGGTTTGTTAAGGAAGTTGACTAAAGTTTAAGACAACTCCTCCAAAAGTCTCTTCCACAGGCAGATGTTTAATGAATGGAAAACTGCCTGGCACAAAATAACCATGGAGGAAGTCATGGGCCAGGGAAGAAAGGGGGTGAGAAGCACAGGGGTTTCCTGTAGGAGGGCAGAGAGTCCAGATCAGCCAAGGCACCTCAGAGAAATCACCCTCAGCTGCAAATACCTATTTTTGGGAAGCAATAGCACAGAGGATGTTCTGCCAAGGAAGTCCTGCAAAGCCAAGCAAAGAACCAGTGCTAACAACCCAAGGTGCTTCAGGGAACTGTTGGCACAGGCCTGTCCTTGGTACCCCTTGGGCCAAAGAATGAGGACTTTGAACTGCGAGCTGTGAGGACAAGGCAGCCGAGGAGCCATGGGAAGTAATGCACCAAGGGAGATTTGGGAGGAGCTCATTTCTTTGATTTTGATGCCAACAGACCTCAGAAATTCTTGCCTGTCCCAGGGAGAAGAAATGGCTTCAGGAGGCAGATTGTCTATTTGAGAGACACCAACTGCTGCCAGGTTCTGAGTCCCTACCTACACCAATAAATCCTAATTTGAGAATGGAAAACATAACCTGGCACACGTATGCTCGGCAGATCCATCACTCCCAGTTTAGCATACGGAGTCCTGGGACCCAGCAGCAGGGGCCAGGAAAGGGAGTTGTGCCAGCTCTGCACCCACAGTGACTCACCAGCTCCTCAGCACAAATAAATCAGCTGTCAGTGCCTCTCCCTGCCTTGGGCCACATACTGCCAAGGATTTCTTTCCTATGTCCCTTCTCTATTCCATGGCAATGTTAGCATGTTTTTCAATGCTTCTGCTCCATTTGGTGCTTCTTTTATATATTCTCCAACACTTTCCTTCTCTACCACCATCCACTCCTCATTTTCCCAGCTGCCATTCTGCTCATCCAGACTCAATCTATCCCTGCTACTGCCAGCTCTGCAGATATTTTTCTCAGAGGACATCCAAAATACACACAGCCCTTCTGAAAAAGTTATTCTCTCTTTTTATTTGGGTCTTTTTCTGACATCTCTCTTTTTTTTCTGAGGTGCTATGTCTAATCAATGCCAAGTGACTGCCATGACAAAAAAATTATCCCATCTTAGAATCTGAGCCATTTCAGGACAAAAACGAAATAAGAAAGAAAATATCTTGAGGTCCCCAAGAGTCAGACCAGACCAAGAGCTTATACAGAAACCTCATTTTTGTGCTGTGTGGGCTTTGTTCCTTAAACTCCATGGGACAAACTCCCTGATGTGGATGAAACAGAGCATCTCATGATTGGCAGGTCACAGCATCCTCTCCAAGGCTGCTGCACACCCACAGAAAGCTGTCAAGTCACCTCTGAGAGGCAGCCCCACCAACATCTTAGATTTAGGCCAGGGTTTCCCAGCTGTGGGTCACGACCCCACATAGGCCAGGGTCAACACAGGGTTCACACGGGGCCACAAAGAGTTGGAGAAAGCTAAAGAAATATTTAAGCTTAAGGATTTGTATTCAGGGTATTTTTCCCAGTTGGTGGGGGGAAGGGAAAGAGTGGAGCTGCACACAAACAGATGACCCAAGGAGGCTGATTTCTGCAGAAATCCTAACTTGAAATATTGGGAATTCCACACTGGAGAGAAAGAAAGTGGTTCTGTGGCTCATGTACTTTGTCTATGCACTTTTTTTTTTTTTTAATGTATTAGTTTGAAACTAGCCAGAAGTCTGGAAAGGTTTCAGTAACCTTAGAAGACAGACTAGCAAACAAATACAAGAGACATCAGCATGAGCATCCTTGTAATAGTACCTGGCTTTCATCAGAAGAATTTGAAAGGGTTCTCAACAGTGAAAGCACTTATACATCCCATGGAGTAAAAGGAGGTTTTCATTATCCCCATTTTACAGAGGAGAACCTGGCTAGGTGACTTGCTCAATGTCATGCAGAAGTTCTGTGGCAGAATTAAAAGCTGAGTCCAAAACTGAATCCTTATTTAAGTTAATGCCCTTGTCACAGCACTACTCTGTGCTCAGATTCCCCCCTCCCCAAAATGCATTTTCAATCAAATGGATATCAGCAGCACCTATAGTAATTAGAACTTGTGCAATCACAGGAGCATTGCAACAGACCTCAGGGTCATGAAAGGTGTGAGAGGGATGAATCCAATGACTGGATTTTTTTGATCTTACACAAATAACACAGATAGAGTCATAGACAGTGATTTGCCAATATGGTTTCATCCCTAAGGGAAATACTTGCAAAATCTTGCCCACACTTGATTACGAAGATCAAATTTGATGGCTGCTTTTGTCCTTCAGGAGCAGGATGGGAGTCAAACAAACAACATTGTCACACAGCAGTTAAGCTGCTGAAGGTCTTCCCTGCATGAGCCACCCTGCAGCCCCTTGGCTGGTTGCTGGAGCTTTGGACAACCTGGACCAGTCTGAAGTGTGGGAAGTGCCACAGTGTGGGACAATCTCACAGCAGCGAAGCCAAGCTGGGCTCACGAGCAGCTGCAGCACTGCCCTCGTCCATGAGAAGACAAACCCTCTTCCACAGCTTTGCTGAAATTCAGTGAACTGCTGTGGCAGCCAGACTGACCCGTGGGGGAACAGGTCACCATGGCCACAACCCCCTGGAGCAGGGACAACCAGCACCAGGAGCCTGCACTGATGACATTTTACAAGTCAAGATACTTCTAGTTAGCTGATTGGCACTGGTTCATTAACCCAGCTGCTGGCACAATCCTGCTTTCTCGTGTAGATAAGAACTTGGCCTCACCCATTACAGACTGATTTGTTAGCTGGGAAAAGATCATTTATTGCTTTCACATCATTGCTTCAGCTATCCTTGGATAAACTGGCTGTGCAATTGAATGGTTGATAGCTTTCTGCTTGCAGTATTTTCTTTATATCTGTATTCCATATACTTCCCTATTAACTTTTTTCCCCCCTCATTTGCTTTGAAATATTTTAAAAGATGAAAACTTGTAGTAATTTTCTGTGTCATTTTCTAGCGAGGGAATCAATCTTACACATACCTTTGCATGTAAGAATAAGCCCATTACAAATTAACAGATTCTTCCACTGTTTTCTCCCTTGAGTTTGGGAAGCTTATCTGTTTACAATCATCACCTCTGTCTCTGCAGGGGAAGGTTGGGAAGCCTGGGACTTTCAAGAAAATATTTATGCATGTGCTGAGTGGGGTGGAGTAGGAATGGATACACACTGGGAACATTCTGATTCCAGAGCTCTTAGAAAACTGCTAATAGGATGATGAAAGCTTGATTTCAGAGATCTGTTACACTCCACCAGCCTATTTTGCAAGGTTCCTTTGTGCATGGCAATTATTAAGTTCCATCAAAATACTCATAAAATTTTCACCTGCTAGGAGCAAAATCACTTTTCATTGCCGAGACAAATACAATGATGAAGATGTTTAAAAATCTCTGCCTAGAGACACTCTGGATTCCCTTGGTGTCTGAGATCTCCTACCCTTGTAGGCAGGACCCAGGCTGTATTGAAGGCATGTGCCTTCTGGAAAAAAGCCTGAGGTGTCCTGGGGCATCTTAAATGGCACTACAAGCTGTTGTTTCCATGGTAACCAAATCCCCCATCTGTATTTTTTCTTTTTTTTTTTTTTTAATAACAGAATGAAAAATATTATGGCTTTTAATTTCATTGTTGTAGGTACTTGTGTGCCTGTACATTTATAAACAACATTAGGGCACTGCACAGCAGCAGCAGCTTGAATAAAAATGATGGCAAGGCAAGAAGGCTTGCCTGGCAAGAGGGAAACTCACAGGACCTCTTAACCGTTCATTTTCCAAGATCTGGATTTTTTTAAACATGAAAGTTTGCTTAGAATGTGTAATATCAAGATCTAGGTGTTTGAAAAAGACTTAATGTTGAACTTGGAGCTAATTGTTTGTTCTGGAAAGTGCTAGTAATACATATATATAACCATAGATATAATTTGATATATTTTTATATATACATTACATATATTTCAGTATGACAGCAGAATCAGCTGAGTTGCACTCCTCTTCTGGAAGGGGGAGGATGGCTAAGCACAAGCTCACAGTTTCTGTTAAATATCATACCTAGGTAGTCAAGCCAGGGAAAATACAGCACAGGAATACAGAGCCAGCAGGGACTAAAAGTGACACTTCCAGCTCATGCCACTCTCTCTCCTCTGTGACTAAGTAGGAAATCGTCTTTATTTTCCTTCACCCGGAAGGAAAGGGCAACTCAACTATCTTTGCTGGAGTCTAAATGGGATCTAAGAAGATGAGGGGTCAGTTCTCCAGGTGGACTGGTAGTTTTCTGTGCTCCCTCACTACCTGATCCAGGAGTTGGGCCAAGGAGCAGGATCCTGATGGAATCCTAGCCTCAGTGAAATCAAGGCAAAAGTCTTATAAGGTGGAAGTGTCAAAGGTAATCTCAAGTTGTTTGAACAATGGAAGGGTCTCCAATCTCAAGTATGTTATGGAATATAAGATTTCTGCAGCTGTAAACAGAAGGAATAAAGAGTAGATGTACCACTCATCAGAACATGGTTGGTTTTTTTAAAGGTTTGACAGCCTTATTTCTGCAAAGAGCAGAGCTAATACAATTATAAACACTGAAAAGAAAGGCCTCCTGAACTATTCTAGCCAAAGCCACATGTTTAAAATACATTACAATGGGGGTAGACTCAACCAGCAATTATCTGGATCTGGGCAATAAATAAATACTGATCCCCCTAATTATGGATCCATGATAGAACTCATGGAAGGAACATAAATACCATGTCTGGAGCTAATTAATGCTCAAAAATTAAGGAACAACAGAAAGATAAACAGAATGAGATCATCTTCAAGTACTGTAAGGTTCTAAATTGTGGTGTATTCCCTAGGCAGGGTTGAAAATGGTGACAAATCTAAATCAGTTTTCCTGGGAATAGCAAGTTTTTTGAAGGGCATATGAAACACATATTGCATAAACATCCCTGATACCTAATTCCAAGGAGCTCAATGCCAGGTATGGTGATTTAAAACCGTTCAGCTCCTCCATGTCAGCGGAATTCTCATAAACACTGGCATGCCCAATATATTGACTGTGTGATTTCATATAAACCCACGATTATCCCTGTGCTCCCAATCCATAAACAAGAGTTATATAAATGGCACAATTTCATGCAGTGCTTTTATCTGAAGCAGCTGCCAGCTGTGCCTTTACTCACACCAGCACATCTATCAACAGCTCCAAGCCTTTTCAAACACAAGACTTGCACTACAGAAAATACGACTACTTGAAACCTAAAATTATCTCTGTCTTCGCAGCTGTGTCCGTGGGTTGGTGTGAGCTGGTGCTGGCCCTGTGTCCTGTACTGGGGAGCACTCACTGGTGGGGCACCGTGGTGACAGCACAGCTGCCAAAGGCACTGGCCACGTCAGGTACTTCTTGTCACCAGTTGTCTCTGTCAGCACTGAGCGTGGCTCTGGTGAACAACATTCAGTTGTCACCTCACCGCTGCTCATTCCCAGGACAGGAGCTGAGAGACACAGGTGGCCTTTGTCCACAGTTATCTGTACCATCTCTGCAAAGGACAGCATCCAGAGGTCAGCAAAGTCCCAGGAAAGTCTGCCCCTGACTCCAGGGACTCTTTGGTTGGTCTGCAGTCACTCCTGCCAGATCCTGCTGCTGGAATTGCCAACAAGGATGCCACGTGTGAAGGTGGTTCCCACACCCTGCTGCACACCGGCACAACAGGAAACCAGGTGAGAATGTGACTGATTAATAATAATTCATTGCAGGCAGATGACTCCAGGCCTTGCTTTTCCTCATTTTGAATCTGACAGCTACCAGGCACTGATGCTTGAAGGTTTGTCCATTCACTTTCAAACACTCCAAACGTGCCCTCTGCTCGCCACACCCCCTTGCTTTTCCTCTTACTGTATGTCCCCTGGTTACAGTTAATTTCTAAGTGGAGACAAGCCCAATTACTACAGATTGCTGTAATATTCAAACTGGCTCCATGGTGAATTCTTGAAGTTGCTAATAAAAAATGCTAAGCCAAGTAATAAAATCTTGTTTAATTCGAGTAACCTAAGCTCAAAACACAGAGAAGGGAGATTCCTCTCTCTCTCCTCCATAAAACTGTGCCAGAGTTGTACTATCAAGGCAGATAAAGAGAACATATTTCACTCCCTATGTCTTTACTCCATTAGGACTGTTCTTCTCTTGGTGAGAAAGCACAAGTGTACCTTCAATACCACTGAAATACAGCCATGTGTCAGCAGAAGAAACTCTGGTTCATGCTGCTGTCTCAGAACAACTGTATCTGCTTAAAAATGTTCCAGAGAGCTTGCAATAGAGCAAGAAATTATTTGTCTATGAAAAAACCCTAATGATAAAAATGAAACCAAAGAGCTTTTGCTTTTATAATTAAAAAAGGAAATTCATTTTCCAACAGTCAAATTCATTTTCCAAATTTGTGGATGATGAAACCACAAAAAGGATCTACCACAGAAGTTAGGCAAACATCAATAACAGTTAATACAAAAATATCTATTCTTGTAAAGAAAAGGCAATAAAACACAGAGGAGCTGGTTGTCCATTAAAACTATTTCATAAGCTGTTCTTCAGACCTTGTCCGTGTCTTGTTTCCATGCCTGTTAGAGACTTAGAAAGGAATTTGCAGTGAAGTTCCAGAGAGTTAAAGCAAAAAAGCCTTAGTGGCAGCTACGGCTGTGGGATAATCTTGCAGGTAGTGCGTGGTCTGTCTTGTTTTTGCCAAGGCAGAACTGGCACATAACAGACAAGGGAACTGGGTTAGCCGTGGGGAAAACCTGGAAGTCATACAGTACTTAAAAGCTTCCTTGAATTTTGCTATTTTATCTTGCATGGGTAAAGCCATAGCTGGTGTAAATCACCTCCTCAGGGAGAAGAGCACGTATCACATTGTACTTCAGCCTCCTGTAGAGTCAAGCTCTTGCAGCAGAAAAAAATCAAAGCATGCTTGACAACTCATTCTGCCACAGAGTTCCAGTGTACTACGTCAACTGATCTTCCTGTGCCTTGGTTTCCCCTTTGAAATATTCAGAGGGCACTATACACAAAATTACAAATTAACTCCAGGAGTAAAACCAGGAACAGCATATCTTGGGATTTTTGACACTACCTGACTAAGGCAAGAAAAGCAGGTGAGACTGGTATAAATCATCAGGATCAGTGACTAGAAGTGGGCCTTGGAAAGGGCTTTCTTCCTCAGGCAGAAATGCCATTTGCACAGCAGTTTTGCCTTGACTACTTTTCTTTGGGGCTTTGCATAGCTGGGCTATTGCATTCCTGGTCCTGGCTCTCTTCCACAGCAGAAACAGTTGATCACGCATAATTTGCAAGAGTACATCGTGGTTTAGTCTTCCTGTCTACCAGGGACAGTGTTTGGCAAGCAGTAAGCTCTGGAGGTGAGGCTCCCTGGACTGTGTGAGTGTGCACACGTGCCCAAAGGAGAAGGGGCTTCAGAAAACGTCAGCTCCTGGGAGTAACTTCTGGAAAGATTTCCAGGACTTGGAATCCGTCATGATTAAAACCAGTTGTTCGCTTTCTTATCTTCTGTCAAACTTGAGAAGTGTAATGACAGCTCTTAAAGATCGCACTCTCCGAGGATTGGGAATGCTCAGAGTGGCACGTGAGCCAGAGAGAGTGAGGGAGATAAAAGAAAATCAGGGGTGAAAGTTCCCTTCTGCATGTCACAGAAATATAGGCATGCTTGGCTTTGCCTCCCCGCTAATGATATAAAAACGTATCATCCCCAAATGTTTTTGGCTTTAGAGTGAAAGTCTGAAAGGCGTCTACTGGTATTGATATCACAAACATTGCTCTGTGCTCCAAAATGAACTCTTTTGGTTCCTACTGTGAAATGTCAGCTTGGAAAATAGGAGCTCTCTGTTGTGGCAGCCTCTGATTGTCATATGTGTACACGCATCACACGCACACAAACAAATCTGTTTAGGGATGGCCTCCAAAGCAGGGTCTTTGGGAAGGTTACTGCTGCACCATATGTAGCACTTTGATTTATAGTTATATTTTTCACAGCATGACACACATTGTTGGTGAGCTGCGGCTGTGATAAAATCGTGGAGGTGTAAAGTTACACTGGCTGGATGGTGAGGAGCAGGCAGGGAGGGTGTAATGCGAGTCGAGAGCTGCTCTCCAAATGAATGAACTTGTATTGTGGATCTGGTTACAGCCGGCACACTGCCTTAATCCATCAACAGCAAGTTCACTTACAAACCAGCCTTTGTTTTTAATCCATGAGCCTTTGGGGATTCACTATAATCAAATGGCCAATCACAGGAACACATAAGAGGGGAAAAAAAGGATTGCTACAGTGAAGTTTACTCTCAGCCACAAACTCTCCCTCAACCCCCCCCAGGTAATGCAGATAACAGTATAATGCACAGCATTAAGCTTACAGGCATTAAAACTCCCCCAGGTTGGAAGCTAAGGCATGGCAAACCAGATCTCGTTACTTTCTGGGCGTGCTTCTCCGAGGCTGGGGCAGGCTTTGATTTCAAACCACGTGTGCTCGCAGCACAGACACAGCCTGGTGATGGAAGACAGCCACAGGGATTGTGAGTGCTGCGGCTCACTTGGAGTTTTCTCCTGTTCTGGACGAATGAAAAGAACGTCCTGGATCTTGCAACCAAAATGTGTCAAGCTGAAATAACATATGTTCCTTGGCAAGGGTCTGACATTAAGCCTTGGGGTGTGTCTATGTATATATAAACAAATGCTTTTCTTTAAAAATGTGTGTGTGTGTTTTATTCTTTCTCCGTTTATCATAAAACATAAACAAAGAGCAACCTTTAGGCTACTTTTCCCTGCAGGAGACTAAGCCAAACATCTTCTGCTGCGCAACAGCCCACATTAGGATGGCAGACACATCCATGAGGATGGAAACGGGGACAGACCATACTTCCCATGTTAGCACGGTAATATTTTGGTTTCTACTCCAAGGCCATAACTCTGGGCTACCTGGGCCACCCTGCCGAGCTCCTGTCCCCACAGTCCCCCAGGATGGACCCAGAAGACAAGGATGACTCGGTGCCATATGGCTGAGCTCCCCAATGAGAGTGTGTGTGCTGGGGGGGGCACAGGGTGGCAGGGAAAGGTGGCAGGACACGCACGCCACGCCATTAAAGGAGTGACAGATGGTGATGAAAGTGCCATAAAACCCAGGCACTGACAGCTCAGGGCCAGCTCTGCAGCAGCTGCTGAGGTATCACGTTGTAAACAGCCCCCCGCCAGGGCACCCGCCTTGCAGCGCCTGTCACAGGAGCTGTCACCCCTCACAAACCTGCCCTGTCCTCCCACAGACCCACCCCACCCAGGGCTCCCTCACCGTGGGGTGAAAGGTGGGTGAAGGAGACGGCAGCAAGGGGCTCATGGTGGGATTGGGAGAAACCCTTTTTGCACACTGGGCAACCTGAGATGAGAACAGAGGTAGGGAGACAAACACAAAGCCCCCTGTGCCAGAGCTTGGTGGCACCAAGCAGCCACTGCACATTTCTGGGCACTTGTCCCCAGCCTGGTCTCCCAGCCCCACAGGTTTCATACCCAGGTGGGCAGCTCCTTCCTAGATAAGCCCTCATCACTCAGCTGTTCAGCTGCTGTGAGCTCCCAGCCTCCTCTAGAGTCTTCCAACAGACCATGGAATCTCTCTTTAGGAATCTCTCATTCCCATCATGGCAAAGAAAGAAACACTCAGCATCTCCTCTACATGTAAACTCTGGATGACTAGAAATCTGGAAACAAGCTCTCTGCTCTTAGAGAACTCTTCCTTCAAACCGTAAGGAAGGTGAGACACCACAGCCTCTTCTCAGGAAAGGCAATACTGGAGAACAATGCTCATGGGAGTTCAGCTGAAATCTCCTTTCTTTTAATCACTTTTCCCCCTTTATATATATATTTACACACACACAGAGAACTACAGTGCTGCCCTGCTTGACCAAACACAGACCATGGGAGCACTGCAGGACTATTTCATTTCCCTCTGAGTGTGCTGGGGGTGTCAATTTAACTGTGAGATCATCCCAGCATCCCAACTGCATAACTTGAAGTACCTCTGTGCCTAATTTGCTTTGTTTTCAGTTTTAGGAGAGGATGCAGAAGGGTCCCTCTTGTCACTTACAGCCTGAAGGGCCTGTGGCAGGTGCCCCTGGCTACCCCGGCTTGAGCCCTGCTGACAACAGATACCCAGAGAGTGCCTGCTTTCCTCTCTGCACTGGGAAAGGAACAGGGAGACTCCTCACTGTGGAAATACTGCACAAGAGGCAGCACAGTCTGCTGGAAAAATTTAGCTGGACCACTTGTCATATGAAAAGCTCTGTTCTCACCCAAATAAAAACTTAAAAATGTGCTGACTTCAAAAGAAATTGCAAGATATTACGTTTTTCAATTTTTTTTTTCAGGGAGTTTTTTTTTTTTTTTACTGGCTGAGCTTTGATTTGTCCTCTTTTTTTATTCTTTCATGACACAGTAGGAATAATTTACTAATACCATGCCATTAAAATAGTTCTATAAGTTTGTTTGAAGGCTTTTTTTTTCTGAAGTAGGCTTTACTATGTCATGTCAAGGAAAACATCTTGTCCCCTTTTCTTGACTCATTTGATGTAACAAACAGGCTTGAGATGTAGCTCAAAGCACAGCTTTGGTGGGGGGGGAACCTGTCAGGTGCTGTCCACTGATACATTTTAATGCAGTTTTATTCTGCCCTGCTCTCTCCTTCCTATTCTGCTCCTTACCTGTGCTGGAGCTCCCGAAAAGTCCTTTCACCCTGGTGTGCCCTTCCTTTCCTTACACTTACCTCATCTGGACTCCATAGAAATTAGCAGTTTATTCCAGCTTCCCTTTGGAGGGAACTGTACATGGCAAGCCTGGGGTTATTTTCTGTTTGCACCAGAGGCAATTTAGCTGTGGTGAAGCCCAGTCCAAGGAAATGTCTTTTTTAGCAGCACCACTGAGCCCCTGCAAATCTCCTTGTGGCTGTTCCTTAGAAAGCATCCACCCTTTGGCCTTGCTCATTTAGAGCCACTTGTGCTGTAGGTCATTCTGCCCAAAGACACACCCATGGTTTCCTCACCACGGAGTCTCCTGAAATCTGTTTGATTTTGAGTCCCTACTCTTTTATTTCTGTGCCTTTCAAACTTTGCCAGTAATATGGACCACTATTTCTTCTTTGTGTGGGTGTGGACTTCTGTGTAAAGAATTTAAGTCTTCTGACTAAATACTTGCTACTCACCACTAGCTTCTGTGGCTACTCTCTAAAAGTCATCCATGGAGCCACAGATCACAAGCTGCAAACCACTGTTCTGTGGTACTTCGGTACATACGTCTATACTTAGCTATGAAAATGGTACTTCTTTAGGAAAACACAGATAATCAGGCTGCAAAGTTACAAAATATTCCCTGTTTTCAGCATCTCTACTCCTGAACCGTGGTGTCAGTACAAGAATCTGCTTCCTTGAAAATAAACGTAAGAGAAAGATCATCTGGGTGCTGAGGAGTGTTTCCAACATGACCTCTGCACACTTCAATACAAGAAGACTTTGTGGAAAGCAGAGTGATTCGCCTTCCCTTTCCCCTCATCCTGCCTCCTATAAGTGTGCTCATTTTCCCTCTAGACTGATTTAGGCCTCACAACAGCAAAGGAGGAATGAGAAAAATTGTCATCACCACCATTAGGATATTGGCAGTAGTCTGTCACCTACTAGAAAGTAAGACTGAAGCTCCCTGGTGGCAGTGAAAAGAATGGTGACAGTGCAGGCAGACAGAAAGTCCCCAAGGGCTCCCTGCCATGCCCCTGGAGATGCCATGGGCTGACCTGATGGAGAGCAGCTCTGCAGAGAAGGACCTGGGGCACCAAGGTGTTCCTGAGCCAGCAGTGTGTCCTTGTGCCAAGAAGGCCAATGGAATCTGGGGGTGCATCAGGACAGGACACCTGCTGCAGTGCCAGCAGGTCAGGGAGTGATCCTGCCCCTCTGCTCAGCCCTGTGAGGCACATCTGGAGAGCTGTGGCCAGGTCTGGGATCACCAGGACAGGAGGGCCATGGAGCTCCTGGAGCAGGGCCAGCAGAGGCTGCAAAGATGAAGGACCTGGAGCATCTCCCTTATGAGGAAAGGCTGAGGGAGCTGGGGCTGTTCAGCCTGGAGAGGAGCCCCAGCTGAGAGGGGCCCTCAGCCCTGTGTGTCCCTGTGTGCAGGGAGGGCTCCGAGCAGGGCCCAGCCATGGCACCAGAGGAACGGGCAGGAACTGATGCCCAGGAATAACTTCTTTACTGTGGGGGTGTCAGAGTATTGGAACTGCTGTCCAGAGAGGCCATGGGGTCTCCTTACCTGGAGATATTCAACACCCACCTGCACCTGATCCTGTGCAACCTGCTCCAGGTGATCCTGCTCGAGCAGGGGAATCTGGGTGATCCACAGAGGACCCTTCCAACCCCCCCATCCTGTGATTCTGCGGATTCAGACACCCGGCAGAGTAACACTGAAGACTGATTTGGTATCCTAAAGGATACATGAATATGTTTACTAGAGGCTTGGACTTACAAACGAATTTACAAACTTCCTTTAGAGATTTTGGCTCTTTTTGATGAATTATTTTCTTGTGTTACTGATTTTTTTTGTTATTTGATTTTGTACTGTATGCTCATCCATTGACTGAACATGGATTGACAAGCTAGGTTAAGAACACACACAAATATTTGGCATTACGGTTACGTATCATCACCAAGCCTAATGGAAAGCTGGTAACTACACAAACCTCTAGTTCCTTGTGCATAGAAAACCAAGCTCAGCTTGACAAAGAACTAATATTTTGCTAAGGTAAGAAAGTTGAAATCAGATAGTGTTGTTTTATTACCTTATTATTGACACACATGGACTGCTAGAATGTTTTAGCAGTGATCCAGCCCAGCAATCCATTACTCATACAGTCCCTGTCTGTAAACTCAGGCCCTTAAATGGCTGAACTATTCTTAGCCTTATGTGGTGAATACACAGGAATGTTCATGGACAGAATATTAAGGACAGAAGATGGCCCTAACAGTGCTTGGCAAAGGGAGATGGGATTTATGGAAAGTTTCCTTTGATGCTGTTGACTCCTAACTACTGCCTTCTGATGCTGCCCCAACATACAAAATTAGCTTTAAACTTGCATTCCAGAGGAATGACAAGGAATAAAAAGGAAAATGGATTTCAGTTAAAGCCTATGGAACTAGATTCAAGCCCAGGACCTAGCCAGGTTTAAAACCAGGCTGGATCTTTTTAGCTGGAAATTCCCTGACTGAGAAACCCTCCAGCCACTTCCTAAACAGTATCCTTCCTCTCCATCTGCTTTGTAGGCAATACAACAAACCTGGTCCAAGTGCTGTTTGTGGCTGGCATAATTGCCACAAAGATGCTTTAGAACTGCAGCCATATTACATTGAAATCTGACTTGGGGCATTCTCCTTTCAAAAATGCTCAGTGAACAAAGGAATCCTCTAAAGTCCTGCCCTACAGTTGTGCTTGTTTGTTATCACCAAAGCAAGAGAGAAGCTTAGCCAAGCAAGATAAACACACTATTTAAGAAAAAGAAAAGGGAGGGGAGGGATGACTTCTACAGCTGTCCTAAAAAACTAATCCATATGTTAATTTATATTGCCTAACAGCCATGAGAAGGGACTGAACTGCAATTGCACGAGTGTATTTTTTGGGGATGGATGGCAGGTAGAAGGATGTTGTAGAGCTTTGTGACTACCAGACTGCATATCTCTAACAGAATATTATTTGTTTTCATGTTGAGAATGAGTCTTTCCTGAACTGGCTCGTTAAACCACTGTGATTCTCACTGCAGTGAATCAAACTATGCCTTTTGCAAGGCAGAGATGAAGGACGGCTGGGCCTGTGAGGGAGGGACTTGACCCGTTCTTTGGAGCCTTCTGGGCAGGACAGAGCAGCTGCTAAAATAGCACCACAAAAATGTGTGATACTTCGAGGGCAGAACCTCAGGACTCCCCTCTCAAACAAACCCAACCTGCCAAGCGAAAACACCTCATGCAGTGAAAGAGGGAGGGAGGGAGGGAAGGCTCGTTTCTGTCCTGGGATCAGGTGTAGGAACCAGCAGCCACCACTGCTGGGAGGTGGAACCGGGGCTCTTCAGCAGCCACGGCAAACTGGGGGTTTCTTACAGCTCTCGAGCCCCGGAGCAAGACGTCGGGTGCTGGTTTGGGAGTGACACAGAGGGGATGCTGCCACCTACTGAAATCAGGATTTTTAGCACTTGGGTTTCCCGACTGGGCTCCCGTCAGCCGCAGTCTAAGGATACTGCAGCATCGGTATGGTATTCATCAGATTGAACAGCTCTTCGTCCTCCCTAATTATTTTCAGGAACTGAAAACAGCATTGTAAAAAACTCTACCAATCCAAACCTCAGGACCCCAAAACAAGCAATAGTCTACCATCAAATGGTATTATTGTAAAGCTATTAATTTGAGAAGTGAAACCTTGCTGTGAGGGTGCATTTAAGCCCGGGCAGACTTTTAAGCTAGATCAGAATTTTAGATCTGCTCGGGTTCTATTGACAAAACAAAAAAATTTGCAAAATTATTTTAGTGGCAGCAACTTCACTCTGCTATTTTATTCCAGACTAACTTATTTAGTGTTGGACCAATAGCCTTGAACTACGAATTTGAAATTAATTATTCTACGGACTGGGGGGGGGGGGGGGGGGCTTAAAAAATCTTGAATAAAAAAGCTGAGTTTAGCTTTTAATCACGCACTCTCTCTTTTCTGTTTATAGGATAAACACAACTCTTTCATGGTGGTAAAAGAAAATCCCCATCTCTCGTATCAATGAACATGCATCATAATGCCAGGCTAGAGAACAGCACTTTCTCTTTTCAGCAGGTGGAAGAAGTACCCCAAAGTCCTGTATCCAGATATTGATTAGTGTTGCTGTGCTGCCACCCAGCTATGCAGAGTCACTTCACTGGCAGCTGCTTATCAGCAAGGACTGAAGTGGTCCCTACATTTCCCTTAACTACTGACTGGAATAGTGAATGCCTGCAAACCCCAGGGGGGAGGCTGGCTCAGAACGCTCCAGGAACACAGTGACATAACACTCACCCCACGGGCTCTAAACCAAATTTACCAGAAGTATTCATTAACAACCAAAGCCATAAATAACAACAACAAAACTAAGCAACTCAGAATCATCTCAGGCAGCTTCCACAGCAGATCTGACCAACTCTGGATGCTGTTTCTGCTGACCCACCAGTAATTTTATTGCTGCAGAGGCAACACAGTGTGTCAGGCCATGATAGATTTGGTCTTTTCTGACATCCAGCTGTTTGCTGTTTGTGTTGGCTGCTGCTGAAGTCCTGGAGATAATACAGGTGTTCTGTGCTGCTTGAGCTGACTGTGCTGGAGAGAAATCTGGGCAAGCACGGGGTGAGGATTTGTCTGCCTTGGTGAGTGAGAGCAGGCAGTCTGATGGAAGGAGAAAAAGGTCAAACAGGCTTCTTTGTGGTCCACCTCAAAATTAATGGAGGCCTATTGAATCAGGCTCCCCCTCATTAAAAAGAGTGGACAATAGAGAAATAGAGATCTCTGTGAGCTGCTTGGTTGGGTTTTATCCCATTTTTGCAGGTCAGTTGGATGACTCGTACTCCTGCACCTACAGTGAACATCTAATCACATCCCCAAAACTATGACTGTGTTTGCAGTCATGTGTTTTGCAAGTTTAAAGCTAGCACTCATGCCTAGTTCACAACCCAGAGCCATCCTCAATCTGCAGATTGATGCAAACTGAGGTGTTGACCAACTGACCATTACTACACCTGAAGATGAAGCAATTTGTCCAAAGCTGCAGTTACGTCTAGGGAAGAGCCTCAGTCAGGAGACAGGTCACAGGTGCTTCCCAATCTGAGCAGAATGTTTGGATAACCAGCCAGAGCAGCCAGGACAGTTCCTGGTGAGCACCAGCTCAGGTGAGTGCTATCTGTCTCCAGTATCAAGGAAGAAATACAAGCTACTCCTACGTGTCTGTTTTTATAAAAATGCTCGACAAATATCGTGAGCAAATAAACAGCTGCCTCTGAGCTATTTACAGTGCTGTTAACCAGCTTTTAGGCTTCAAAATTGATCACCAGAGTCAACAGAGGGTTGAACAAACATATCCATGGTTGAGTATTTGTATTTGAGATTAGGTACACATATACAAGTGTGAAGGCATGTGTTCAGCCAAACTATAGAGGAACTGAGCCCAGACCATAAATGGCATTTTAGGCAAAAAGCAATCAAATTATTCATGCAGCCAACACATACTCATCCTTATCTCCTTGCAACTCAGCTGAATACTTATTTGGAACCCTTGTCAACACTTTATATTAAAGTTTGTACCTGATCTTTTCTTTAATGAGTTGCTTTTGGTTTTTCCATTTTGAATTCTTTCTTCCCTGCCAATGTCTAAAGCCTCAGTATCCTTTAAAAGGAGTAGTTTGATAGCAAAGGTTCCCTCCACACCCCTGGGAAAACGAGGAAACAGACAGTGCACATCCTTGCTGGAGCTCCACTTGGGAGCATAGCACTAGGAAAAAAAATTCACTGAGGCCCGTTTCTATTTCAGACTTAATTTTTCCTACTGCAAGTAAATTAAACCCCAAAAGTGCTCCAGGGTCTGAATCTGTGCCTGCAGCAGTGGTATGTGTGAGCAGGGAGATGTACCCAGATGGGTGGATACTACAACTATTCAGGAGGGACCTGGATAAACAACAGAGCCAGAAATAACCCAGTGGTAAACTCAAATCAAGGCAAACAGTTTGGCTTTTGCCAAAAGGTGTTTATCTTTTTTAACAGTCTTTTTTCCCCAAACCTTCAGGGAGCTATGACAACCTGAGATCTGCTCTTTTCACAGTGCATCAGTGAACTGAAATACCAGGAGAATATCAATTATTGCAGTATTTGGGCTTTACAAATCACTCCCCTGAGGCATTTAATAAAAACTTTGGAAACAAATCTGTCCAAATGTGAGAGAATTTGTGCACCTCTTGGCATGTATCTTTGGGGAAAAAACCCCAGTAAATTGTATTACACAGTCATGGAACATGGCACTGCAGAGGGAACATCTGCCCTCAGGGAAAAGCTTGACTCCAAGCAGTGGTTGGCAGGGTAGAGGCTCCATCAATTCAGGTTCCCAAACCTGGACTGCAGGGAGGAGCTGCTCAGGGGCAGAGCGCAGGTTTTAGGTGCTGGTGGGGGAACTCGTAGTTCCTGAGTCCATCCTACTTCCAAAAAAATTTTTAAAAGTGCCTCATTTTCTACTAGTCTAGTACCTTTAGTCTGCACTAAATCTTCATGGGATGAAAAAGGAGATTAAATCCAACATCATTCTTCTGCTCTGTATAAGAGATTTGAGGTGCAGGGGTTCGTGTCCTGAATAACAAGCGACTTTACTAGAGGCTGACTTTTAACAATGCCACATTTTTATACCAAAAAAAAACCCAACCCAAGCTGCATGCACTGTAGCTACACACCCTGATACCCTGTTTCACTCTGGCTCTGTCTTAACAGGGTTTTAAAGCCATTTCACCTGAGTGCCTGCTGATTACCATGCTGAGTTTTTTAAACCAATCCATTGAATTTGCTTCCTTTCTGTGTCCTCAGTGCCCATTCACCTATAGAAATATAGAGACAAACAAGGCCACAGGTGCAGAAAATTGGGCCTTTCCTGCTGTTTATTACAATGTTGACCTTGGCGATTTGTTGAGGGGGTGGAGGGAGAAGGAAAGAAGAAATACATGCTTTGCAATGGGATTCTGCTAGAATCCTATCTTACTTTCCTCATGAAGTTAAAAAAAAAAAAAGCCTTCTACCTGGCAACAAACACAGACATTGAATTATTAGAAGGTGAAGTGGGGACAGGGCCATTTCTTTGGCATCTCTGAAGGGATTTTGGATGAATTGCTGCTGACCAGAAAGCCTGCTCTTCCTTCAGCCCCGCTCACTCTCTGCAGTTTGCCTTCTGGTTATTCTGGGGCATGAGAATTTGCCTTTGTGGTCACCCAGCTGCCTGGTCAGTGTCACATGAGCATTGGAGGGCACAGCCACCTGCTTGGTGTGTCAAGGAGGTGCCTTGTGCTGAGCAGGGAATCTTGGAGAGGTCTCCTCTTACAAAGGCACAGCCCCCACCCAAAACTGGGCGGCCTTGCACCAGAGGCTGCACTGCCAAGGGAGCCCTGGCTCCCCTCCAGGAGCAGAGTGGGGTCCCCAGAGGAAGGGGGCTTTGTCCACAAGAAGAGTTCAGAGCTTTCTTGATGTAAACTGGCAGTAGTGAGTGGGTCAGGTGTTAAAAATGGCACTGCTAGCTGGATGGATGGGGAGGGTGGGTGGGTGAATGCCACCCAGGGCTTACCTGGGGTCACCTGAATGCTGAGGCAGTGCAGCACATGGGGCTGCAGCAGGAGAGGGGTGTGCTGGAGTCTGGGTGTATGTAAGGGTTCAGCCTCCTTGCCTGTCTGTGAAGGTGTTTGCACCAATTTCTGTGGCTGGATCTCAGTGGATGGATATGTGAATACATCCAGTAAGGGTGAGACCCTCACTCAAAGACCTCACAGTCGTGTTAAAAATCAGGGACCACAGATGGGAGAAAAGACGTGTTATGCCCAAGATGAACAATGTGGATTTGATGTGCAGAGAGTATAAACTGCATGTTAGGGGTGATCTTTCTCACCTGGAAACTGAACTAATTTCTACTGAGCACCAGTTCAGTGCCTTAATTGGATGCCTGATGAAAGGGAAGTGCTTGTCCTCAAGATCATGCAGATTTAACCTGAGATGAGCGAGGTTTTTTGGGTGCTTAGGCCCTTTGGAAGCCAAGGTGCATCTGGTCAGACTGGTCTGGAGGTCAAGCTCGTGCTTGGGTCAGTGAAAGAGGCACTCTGTGTTGTGCTGTACATCTCAGCACAGAGCTGACCTGCAGAGAGCAACCTGCTCCCCCAGAGCCTGCCCTGGATTTCACTGCCCTGCTTTCACAGGCACAACAGAGGGACACCTTTTATGTGCTTGCTTAGGAATATCGACGGGGGCTCACTTATTCTGTTGGAAAGTGGGTGCCAAATACAAAACCTCTCTGAGAAACCCGATCTGCAGGTCCTGATCCAAAGCACTTTGCAGCACTTTTGTTGCCCAACACGACTGAGAGGGTCTGGAGAGCAGCTTGTGCAAGCCTTGCCTAAGCCTGGGCTTTGGGGAGCAGGGATGGCCATGTCATGACTATGATGATCTCAGCTCTTGAGTCACAGACAGAGAATTCTCACTGGTTACTACTTGATATTAAATTTTATCAGTGATAGTCAGGAGAGGTTCGAAGTGTGGTCCTGCATTTCATGGAGTTTTTTTCCTCTCAGCACTGTATTTCTCTGCCATGATTATTCACATGGCCTTGGGCCTGATGCTTTACTCCTTTACTCTCCCGCCTGTGCCTGCAGCACAGCCATTCCACAGAAATACTTGTCTCTGCCTTTGCCTTCAATAAATGCCACCAAAAACTGTAGGTAACAAACTCAGTTAACACAGCCAAGGACAGCTGGCCCAGCAGAGGAAGGGCTTTCAGCAGGTTGAACTCCCTCCTGATAACATAGAGACCTTCCTCTCTGGGCACTATAGATAGGTTTGATCTATAATTTTTAAGGTACTGTGCAGCCACAGATAAATATCTGTGAGAAATTTTCATTTCTATAAGTTTCCTTTTTCTGACATATGACTGGAAATACAGGTCCTGGAATTTTAAGACTTAGGATGTCAATATGCCATAGTTGGTGTTAATTACCACTTTCTGCCTTGCCTGGCTTAGACACACTCACCTATTAGCAGTTGTGTTTAAACAACAATAAAGTACACACGAGTTGTAAGAGTTCCCCTCCACCCCTCGTGGTCACTTTGATGAGCTAAGCAAAAAACACAGCTTGCTTTGTCTGAGTTAGGAATTCAGGTTGTATTAGTTAACAAACCTCAGGTATGAAAATGAAGCAAGTCTTTTCTGCAATATAGACAGGACTTGATGTTAAGTCCCAAAATGAAATTCATCTTAGCCATTTTTCATGTAAACTCAGCTTTCTGTATTTCTCGTTTTCATTTATTCCATTTTCCGCCTTGGAATAATTACTGTAAGTGAAAAAGCATGTCAAAACCCCCAGTTATTACAAAAAAAGCACGCTGGAACTCTCATTCTAGAATTCATCACTTCATAAAACTGTACATTATAAGACTGGCCATTCTGGGCCAAACATGTGCTCCATGTAACCCAGTATCCTGTTTGGTACCATGATTAATAGGGGAAAGTGGAGAAGAAGATAAAAAATGATCTTTTCCCCTGCTGTTCTCTCCCACCTTCTAGTAATCAGTGGCTTACAGACACAAAATGTGTGGTAATAACATGAATATAATGCTTAAAAAAATCAAACTTTAATTACTATTTACTTATAATAAGTTACTTAATCTGATTTTATCACAGTATCTGCTTTTTAAAATTATGTTTAATTTTTAGAAGCAAATGTGTATCTTTATGCCAGGTTCAGAGAATGAAGCTAGAAATATTCCATTCAGATTGTGATACCCAGGAAGAAAGAGGGTTCGGCTGGAAAAGAAGCTTTAACTGAAGACATGGTCTGCCAAGGTGAAGGGAGCTGTGAATTTTCTCCCATCCTGTTCTATAGAAACTACCTGGAAAGCAGATTTTAATTTTGTCTTCCTTTTCCCCCTCTGCATTGATTCACATTCTTTATTCTCCTTCCTTCTTTCTCTTTGTATTTTTTATTCCCACTGCCTCTTTTCTCAGCTACATCTTAGGAGAATGGAAATAAACCCCCAGTTTAAAACTTCAGACCTATAGGTACACGTCTGCTTAGAAAACCTGCAGGGATTCCCCCCACCTCAAGCCCTTTTTAAACAAACACATCTATTTAGACAGTTTGTTTCTCTATCAATCTGTGAAAAGTTAATACAGTTTTGTGTCATTTTTGTTATGGAAACAGCCCTGTAAAAATACCATATGGTCCACCGAGGCCTGCCCTTGTAACCCCAATAAAGACAAATCACCCTAGAACTTATCATGGTAAGTTCAAATATGTAGCTAATGTAATCTCAAAAATCCTTCACAGAAAGAAAACAAACGAGCTCCTTTTAAACCCCTGACTTGTTGCTCTTGACTTCAGCTATTTGTTCAATATTTCAACAACACTAAACAAATGTGCCGGAAATACTTATCATTTCTGAGTCACCCCCTTGCTATCCCACACTCCAGACTCTTCAAATTAGGGACTATCTTAAAAGATGAATGTGATCTATTCTCTTTGTTACTTTGGTTTCAGTATTGTCTTCAGCATATCCCTGGAGAGTCTTCTATTATCAATCTGCCTAATTCTGGCTAATCTTTCTGGATAATTCATTTCCCATCTCCCTGTCACAGGCTGGTTTGGCTGCTCTGTTCAGTACCTTTCCTAACTCTGAAACATTAGCATTACTAATGGCAGACAACAGTGTATTTAATATCCAGCTTATGCCCCACGTTAAGGTAGATTTTTCTCTGATTTATAATCTGTACAGAACTATCAATTAAGTTTAAACTGTGTTGCAGCAGAGCATTACCTTCCTACACCTCCTCTGTAATAGATGGCAATTAATTGGCACTTCATTGTTGATTTATGCATACTTATTTCAGACAACCAGAATCTGCCCTAATTCCTTGTGACCTATCATAAAACATAACAAGGAGCTTTAAGCAAAATGCCTGTTCTCTGAAGTCACACTAAATAGAAGTACTCTGGGTGTTGTGGATATCATAGGAAATGTGATCAAACTGTGTCATTTTATTATTTATCAACAGTATTTCACTAATGAGCATCTAGAACGATCTTCATGTCATGGGACACAGTAGAAAGCAGCTTGATTTCCACACTAAACTCTCATTTCAATCTAACTGCTCTTTCAGAGATGCACAAGAGTTCAGTTCTGAGAGTGAGCAGCAGTTTTTGTGCCTCTCTTTCTGAGACATCTGCATGATGTCTGATTTTTAGAACATGTTTTTTTTCCTGTCAAGGAGTTCTGACATAGAAATGTCAAAATGAAGAGTGGCAAAAGTAAAATAATTTCTTTTGAGTAATTTCAGTCTTCATGGCTCCTGTGTCTTCTTGAAGTGTGGGTGAATGGGAAAGAAAACCAGTGTTGTACATGGTATTTTCAGGGACATGATCTAGGTCACTGACACATCCTTTTTATTTTTTAATTCTGCTCTTGGAGTGGATTGGTAACAGTGGAAGTCAAGAGCAGCAACAACAAGCTACACCTTGCTCTTCCTGATGACTCCTGCCTCCATTTTATTCTTGTCTTTTCCCTTGCAACTCTTCAACTGCTGGATTTGTGTCAGCGAGAAAAAATCACACAAATGCAGCACCATTTGTATGAAAAATGAGCGTGCTTCTTTTTCCTTCATTTCCAGCATTGCACTAGGACCACAAATGGCAGAAAAACAACTTTGAAATGCGCCTGACAATTTGTTCTGTGTGTGCTTCTACTCTCGCCCTTAAGAAAGAAAGCAGTGCCAGATGATTGAGCTAATAAATGCCAATTTTAGAAAGGACTATTTGGGATCAGCTCATATGTAAACAGTTCTAAAAGCTGAGGGTAAATCAGAGGACTGGCTACATATATATAAATAAATCTCTGTTTACTTTTACTCAGAGGTATTGGACAAGTAAAAGATCAGAGTTCACTGCAATGCCATGAAGGAACCATAGGTTGAAAGTTTCGGTCTCAGAGGATTTTGGGATTATTCCCAAGTAGCCTGAATGCCACCCAGCTGTCCCCACACCTCCACTGTGTTACCTGTGCAAAAATCACACCCATATTGACCTTCAATATGAGAAAAGGCTGTGCCAAAGACTGAGGCAGGGACTGGTGAGGTTGCTAATTCTGCTTTTGTTTGTTCTTGGAGCTGTTCTGCGAGGAGCTCTTTAGGCTCTGATGCAGCCCAGACTCCCAACCTTAATGTGTTAAATACATTGTCCACTTTGGATTGTTCACTTAGCTGCAGCAAATGCCTTGTATTTTTTCCTGTCTGAGTACAATTAAAATTGCAGGATATTTGCCAGACAGGCTGAGACTCTTTCACCACTCTCGGCATCCCTTTGCAGTATTGTGAAGAATGATCAATCAAATCGCTCAGTCTCACCTATAAACAATGTATTTTAGCTGTCCTGCCAGGTTTGTTTGAGGCAATTTAACACCCAGACTCATGCAGAGAGCTATCCTGCTCTCTGTGCCAGCCTGCACTTCCATTCACAAAGAAAAATTGGGGTAGCCTGAATGAATTTATCAGTGAGCTAAATTTGGCATATGATAACAAATAAAACCAAGCTATAAAAAGAAGAAATGGCTACTCAAGAATAGGAAAATGCCTACATTCCTCTCTTGTATGGCTTCACATGCAAGTCTTAATGATTTTTTAATCTCATTATATTTCTTATGCAGAGGAATACCTGAGAACAACAAACATGCAGCCTTTGTGCAATCTAACTCTAATTTTTAAGAGCTGATATACTGCTGATTATATTCCAGGGAGTTTCTTGAGCAGTGATTTTTTACAGAGCCTCTTGGCATTCACTTCATTTATGGATCCAAGAATGCCTACCTAGTGTAAATATGTCCTGGGCACAGAAAATAAATGGACAAATAAATAAAGAAGGAAAAAATCATTTGTGCAGAGGCCAGAATAACAATATGCTTCATAATGATATCAGTTTCAGAAGTTTCTTTCCCAGTAAGTTCATACTCAGCTTTCTGTACAATTATATTTTTTACCTTGTGTAAGAGAAAAAGGCCTTAATTATACTATATACATCTCTTCTAGATTGTAAGAAATAGAAGCAAAACAAATACAATTTATATTTTAGCAATATCATCTAGAGTAGATAAAACTTTTTTAAAAAACATTATATGCTCTAACTTGCACTATTTTTCCTCACCTTATTTATATCTCCTGGCTTTCAGGATGAAATCTGAAAGATAACTTTGTCCTGCCAGGTTTTGTTTGACAAGTACACATCTTAGTCAAAAAATACTGGAACCCATTTTCTGTTGGCACTGAATTGCAGCTGCATTATTCAGTGTAGTTCCTGCCCTGTTCTCTTCTCAGTATCCATTCCTTTGCTCACCACTTGGCCAGTGCTGTTTCTATTAAATTAGAAGCGCTTTTAGCTTCTCTGAAACTGAAACCTCTGGTGCTATAAAGCAGCGTGTCTGTGTATGACAACAAGCACAGGAGGGGCCCTATCACTTGAAAGTTTGTTTTACTGTAACAACCCCCAAGAGATTACAGAATTGGATTCAGCCTAAAGTCACTGTTAGGCGCTTTATGAAAAGTTCATCTAAAAAACCATATGAAATTGGCAATTTTTTTGGGGGAAAAAAAAGTTGTCTGGACAATTTAGTCACATAAACTTTCATTCTAAAAAGTGCAAATCATTAACTCAGTGTCTTCTTACAGATCCCCATGCCAGTGAGCTTGTCCCAGAATATTTTTGTGTCTGCGTGCATTTGCACTTTCAACACATTCTTTTGGTTCTCTGCATACCCCTCTCTGTGTCCTGTCTCTGTCTTCTGAAAACTACCTGAGCCAAACAGTGGAGAAATTGAGAGCAGGGTTTTTCCCCCTTACATTTTTTGGAAACTCTAATTTTAGCACTTGCATATGTGAATTTATGTGACCCAGAACTACACCTGTACTTCAGCAAGAAACTAAATCATATGATTTGTTCTGCCAGAGAAAGTACAATTCACCAACACAGTTCAGACAGAAAATCCTTCAGAGGGAGTGCACAGGTTTTATGTTATCTGCCAAGTAATACACACATCTGAGGAAACCACATGAACAACTTGTTTGTGCTCTGGAAACCCGAGGAGTTTCTTCTGTTTTGTAAAAAGCAGATTTTCATGTATATGGCTGATTTGTTAAGACCAAATCCCCCATGACATGGCTGCAACACCTGAGTACCGAGGGAAGCTTAAGACCCTTCCCCAGCTTCCTCTTCCATTATACACTTTCAGTATGGGCTGCTCTCTTATCTCTTGAGAGCTCCTCTGTCTCTGGTATCACCTTATTTATTTACTGATTTCTTACAGCAGGGCACTCTGATAACTTTCCATGCAGATGATTTGTGCGACATCGACCCGCTGGTCACAACTGAGAGCACCGCTGCAGCAGTGAGTACATACACAGACTGAAAGAAGGATCCACTTCTGAGGAAGTATCCCAGTGCACACTTTTGGCAGGAATAAAAATTCTGACCCTGCAAAGCCTTTCATTTGACAAGTGCCCCCCAAGCCTGTGAGAACTGTGCCCACAGCCAGGCTACAGGCGTGGGGTTGCTGCAAGTCCAAGTCCATTCTGAAGTCCTCAGCAGGGACAGGTGAAGCAGCTCCATTTTGAGGTCCTGTTGTGGAAACATCTCAGACATTCCTGTGTTTGTGACCGTGTTTACAGCCTGATGGAAGTGTATCTGCTGGACATACCAGAGTGCTGCTGAAGGAAACAGCTTGCTGTGCACTTCCCATGCCTCCCACCACTCCTGCTGGCCCCCAGGGATGTGCCACCTGTGTGCTGTCTGGTATTTTATCCTCCTGGTTGGTCTTCTCTTGAATCTTTATGCCGTAATGCCACAGAGCTAAATTTGAGGCAGCAGAGAAGCTGACAGCAAAACCATCCCAGGGGAGAAAGGAGTAGGTGGATATGGAGAGAGGGGAGAGGAGCTCCACAGGAGTGCCTATCTCTCATTCCCAAACCTGAATGTTATGAGCTACACCATATTTCTTCAGTTGTAAAAAAAAAAAAAAAAAAAAACCAACAAAAAACCAACAACTTTATAAACAAGGGCTGAGCTTCAGGTAAAATGCCTTCTTTCCCTGCCAGCTGGAAGGAGAAGGTAATTTGGAGGTAAGATAAGGAAGTGATAATCTGCTGCTTGTATATGATTCACTTAGTAGCACAACTACTACTTTCTTTAATAAAGAAAAAGCCCACATGTAAATACCATTCCCTCTGCCTAACGATTTCATATACTATTTGTTTGCCTTTTTTTTTTTTTTTTTCTTTTTTAACAACTCCCTTTTCTGCTCCTTGAGCTGTGCAGTAAATGCCACCGCTAATGAGATAATACCAGTGTGTTTGGGAGCAGACTGACCCTGCTGTTTTCAAGCAGTTTCAGCTCTCGACAGTCAGGAGCCTGCCTAATGTTTTGTGGCTGCCTCTGGTCACTGACAGGGTACAAACTGCCTTATCTCCCAGTGGGAGGGAGCTCATTGCCAAACCCACGGCTACTTGACTGGGGAGGCGTCTGCAGCCATTCACACACATGGCCTGAGCCAAACGCAGGGCTCCAAACAAATACCCCAAAATAGCTCTGCTCTGAATGGGCTTCAATTTTTCTCTGCATGTCAGCAGATGACATGCATTGTCACAACTGCTGGGTAGGATTCGGGAGGCTCAGTTAAGCATATTACAGTCAAACTCCCATTGTTCAGCATTTCTGCAGCTTGGGCACTTTCTCAAATATCCCCCTTTGCTTTTTGCAAAGCCCTTTCAATGACCCTTTTTGTGTGAATGTAGAGCTCAGCTCACAAATCAATTGTTCTATTTTTATTTCCAATATTACGCTTCCTTCCAGAGCGCTCAGAGGATGATGCCGTGCATTTTGTCACCGGCTCTGGCCAATATCCCCAAGAACTCCCTCACTGGGCAGGAAAACAGGATTAGCAGGGAAGTGGAGAAAGCAACAGGAGTTCAAGCAATGGTAGCCCTCTCACCATTAGGGCTGCTGGTGTAGAGCTGGGCAATGGATTTTCACCATACTGGAGTAATGTCCCAGCTGACCATGGGATGTCACACAGACGAGCCCAGGGGAACTTGTGGCTTGTGGAAGGAGGGAGGGGACCCTGCTGCCCTGCACTTCCCAGGAAGACCAGTTCATCCAGAGCCCATCCAGCTCTGCCCACACTTGGCAAGGCTTGGCTGTGACTTCCCAACCCTGTGACCCACCACGCGTGAGCAGCGTGACTCAAATGCCAAATTTCTTTCCAGGATCTCCAATTCACAAGACCTTCTAGAGCACTGGACAAAGTCTCAGGGACATGTTGCCCCTCCTCCCATCTGGCTGCTTCTGGTGCTGCTCAGCTCCTCAGCTCTTTCTGGGAACAGAGTGTCCCTCAGAGAGGATGGGGACCTTCAGCACGAGCAAGGATGGCTCCTACAAGATGATCCTACTCCTTTTTGCATTTTACCTCATGTTAGTGGAGTGTCTTGCTGCAGACCTGGGCTCAGGTGTACTGCTGCTGTACAATGAAGGAATATACTACCAGAAATGGCAAGTTCCTCCTGACCTGTGTATAAGGGAGATACTGTCATTACAGACAAACACTCAATTTTCATATATATCAGACCACAGACAGCACTGTGTTATTTATGGATGAAGTCTGTTCCTGAAGGAGCATCCTGCTTCCATTTAGCTCACCTGCAGATATACATTATTAGCCATGGATATACACTGATCACATGTACAAGGATTTCTAATCTCTTACTCGGAAAGCCTGAATTACAAAATTGTACCTTACCTAATTAATTTCCTCCCTTGCTTCATCAATTTGCCTTTGCAGGAGCTGAATACCGGCTATGTTCACTGCTCCAGCAACTGGAAACCAGTTATGAATGGAAACATTTATTATGAAAGGAACAAAACAAAACAAGAACAAAAACAACATGGGAATCCCGTGAGGTTTAACAAGACCAGGTGCTGGTGCTGCACCTGGGTCAGGACAACCCTCAGAGCAATCCAGGCTGGGGATGAGCAGATGGAGCAGCCCTGGGAGAAGGAACTGGGGGTACTGGTGGTGACAGCTGGACGTGGCCCATCTCAGAGACCCCCCCATGCCCTGGGCTGGGAAAGGGGGGATTCTGCCCCTCTGCCCTGCTCAGGTGAGACTGCCCCTGCAGAGCTGCCTCCAGCAGCACAGGAAGGACAGGGAGCTGCTGGAGCCAGTCCAGAGCAAGGACACCAAGAGGATCAGAGGGATGGAGCAGCTCTGCTGGGAGGAAAGGCTGAGAGAATTGGGATTGTTCAGCCTGGAGAAGGGAAGGCTTTGGGGTGACCTCAGTGTGGCCTTGCAGTGCCTGAAGGGAGCCCACAGGAAAGATGGAGAGAGACTCTTGACAAGGGCCTGGAGTGACAGGGCAAGGGGCAATGGCTTCACACTGACAGAGAGCAGGTTTAGATTGGATATGAGAAAGAAATTCTTCCCTGTGAGGGTGGTGAGGCCCTGGCAGAGGTTGCCCAGAGAAACTGTGGCTGCCCCATCCCTGGAAGTGTTCCAGGCCAGGTTGGATGTGGCTTGGAGCAACCTGGGATAGTGGAAGGTGTCCCTGCCCATGGCATTGGAGTTGAAACTGGATAAGCTTTAAGGTCCTTTCCAACCTAGACCACTCTATGATTCTATGACTCTGTGAGGATAAATAAGTGAGTGAAAGACCACAGGATGCAGTGTGTGGGGCAGGGCACTGGTGTGAAGGACAGGGGCAGTGCAGGACCAAATCACTGCTCCAGTGCTGACCCCCGTTTGTCTGGGCACCAGTCACTTGTGTTGGTAGAAAAGTGTCCTGTGCAGGGAGCTTGCTGAAGGGATACTGATTTTTAAAAAGCCATCAATTTATTTCAAAGGTTTTCTTTTTTCTCCATCTTGTACCAAAATTAGGTCGTTCCCCTACACAAAAGTAAGTAGAAAATACCACAAGGTGTGATACGGCAGAATGACTTTTTCATTATGACTGGCAAGGAGGAGTCTTCACTACTCTCCAAAGGTGCAGCAGCACCAGCTTATGAGATGATTGCACCCTACGAGAAAATAGCAGCCTGCTCACAAACGTGTCTTCCTGTTTAAAAAATTCAAGCAAACCACTCGCACAAATAGCTTTTAAATCAGATTTATGTGAACAGAATGACAAGTTTACGTCAAATCTCGAGTCAGAGCTTATCACAAATACACAGGAGGGATTAAAAAAAGAAATCCATCAGTAGAATCAAAGCTGAATTAACATAATGGCACAGTCCTAAATAAATGTACTTCACAATACATTCTTTGAAAGAGAGAGAGAGAGCAAGAGAGAATGCAAACTACGCATTTAGTGTGTGCTTAAGCAACTGTAACAGCATAGTGAGAGCTTGTATTTTTTCTGGCACGGCCCTCTGTCATAATCCCATTGCATACTTTCAAATGTATTTTTAAATTGCTCAGCTTCTGTCAACAGATTCATTCAGGGCTGTGTTATTCAAAAGGTGAATGCAAAATTCACAGAGCTCACAACATCCACTCTGACCGACACACCCATAACGAAGGATCACTAAACCACCCCTTTCCACATGAAAGTAAAATTAGAAATCAGAGATATCAGAAAAGGAAGACAGTCCCTGAATTTAGCTCCAGCATGCCAGGATGATGCCAAATATAATTCAAGACTAATTTCCATTAAAAAGGTACTGACCAAAAAAAAATGTTAAAAGTGTTTACCTTGCCTGACTTTGCATGGGTAAACATTCCTGCATCCAATGTAAGGGCTATATTTAGAAATGTATCCTCACCAGGAAACTAAGTAGGCTTCAGTGAAACCAAAACAGTCTAGGGCTTTACTCTGAGGCAGATGAAGTCAATAGGGACCCCACCCAGACCCAGAAAGTGCAGCCTCTCTCACCCAGCGTGGGCAAATCCCCCCTCCCAGGCTGCCCAGGGAGAGCAGGGCTGCTGGAGCCATGGGAAGCCACACCAATTACTGAAAAAGGAACAGCACTATTGAAAAAATGTTATACAAGCAGTGGTAAACCTCAGTGGCCTGGGTTTGAGACAACAGAAAATCCCTTTGACAAGTAGTAAACAGACTAAAAATAGGACTTGGTCCTTTTTAAAGTCAGCCTAAAATAAATCTCTTTGCTTTTTGTATCCTGTTTTGCAGTTTCACATGAAGGTGCCCAGCAGTCCTTTGCCAGCAGTAAAAACGAGCAAGGTCTTATTCCCCAGCCTGTCCTGGAGCATAATGCAAGCACAGAAAATCACAGGACTATCAAGCAAGGACCACATCTCAAGAGCAAAATTCCAGCCTGTGAGGAGTGGCTTCATCTCACAGTGAGATTCAAATGTACCAAATGTATTTGGGAAAAGAAAAATACTGACTTCAATGTCCTGAGCAACAAGGACCAAGAGGATAAGGAATAATCAGACTGCAATGTTCTTGCAGTTTGTCCAGACATATTCAGAACCATTTCCACCTGGTTAAAGACTGACCTCCCCTCCAGGTCTCAGCTGTCACTGGGAGGACATCATCCTCTGCTGATAAGAGAAGGAAGGTGTATCTCTTTTTACACCAGGCACAAGGATTGGATGGATCCCCTCTCCTTTGTGCATGAGCTCGATATCAAGACACCCTTAGCAGCCAGTGGAGATAACCAAGTACTTCCAGAGGAAAGAGCACCTGTGTCAGACACGTGCTCTAGGATGAATTATACAGGAAGAATTATTTTCTTCTACATTTCCAATGCAGGGAGTTAGCTCAGACCTAAATTTATATTTGATAAATTATATCCTAGGCTGGCTTGCTCCAGTAGCCAATGCCATCTGTACAATCACCATCATTTATTTTATCACCTATGTTTCTTAGGTGCTCAGAGTATGTACGACATCAACACCTGTCCTGTAGTGATTGTGGAAGCCTCGGCCAGTCACTCCCCTGGATCTTCTGGGGGAAGATGTGGAAATATAAATCCTGTAATTCTGGTGAGAGTTTCATTTTGACTTCCACAACACGTGATTCTGTGATCACAATCTTCTAATTTAGTAACTGACTATCCCCAAAGTATGCTTGTATTTCATTGCTGTATCTCTTGCACAGCTATAGCTACAGTGAACTCATATCTAAAGTCTGATGTGTTCTTTAGTTTTCAGCTCATTAAGGTTCACTTCAGCTTTTCTACGTAAAAAAAAAACCAAAAGAAAAAAAAGAGAAAAAAAGAAGCAATGTTTCCATGGTCATGAAAGCAGTAGATGGGGGGATAAAAAGTCTTTGAACATCTGACACAGTAGTTTGTTTTTTTAATATTCTCCTTGTGAGTAAATTTAAAAGAGAAATACACTGTTCATAGGAGCTTCTTTTTAAGTGTAGGTAATTATGAAACTAACCAATTTTGCAATGTGTAATCATACATTTTGAATAGACAACAGAATTACCACAAAAGCCAAGATGGGGGCTCTGAGCAACCTGATCTAGTTGAAGATGTCCCTGCTTGTTGCAGGGAGGCTGGGCTGGATGACCTTTAAATGTCCCTCCCAAGCCAAACCATTCTGTGACTCTATGACGCACAGCAGCAGAATTTGGGCACCTGACTATATTATCATAACCAAATCTATGTGCTCTTGATGGTAAAATATTTTGTCTGACCCCTGCAGAACTCATGGCCTGGATGAGCTGAACTCCTTGTTCACCCCAGATGGTTTTTCACTGCCATTGTTCTGATGGGGATGTTGAGGGACTTGTCTGTGGAATAAAAGGTGAGGGACAGAAGCAGCAGAGGCAGAAGCAGCACCGTCTGCTGCCGCTGCCTTTCTGAAGGACCAGTGGAGTGGAACTTTTGCCATGTATTTTTCCTTCTAAAGAAATAAGGAAGGGCCCATGCTGAGATATCTGAAGGTATATCTTTTGGTAGGGCACCATACTAGCCCTGAAATTGTTTCAGCGTTCCTCCTCATCTAGCAATTACTGAAGCACAAACATATAATCATGGGAAATGCTATAATTAACCATAAATCTCTGCTTCCAATCAAAAGGGCTCTGAGCTTTCATTTCAGCCTGAAAGACTGGAACAAGAGCACAACTATTAGAGAATCTACCTTTGAATCAATTCCTGTCAGTGTGCTGGCATTGCTTTTTTTTGGTCTAACCCACAAATTTGTACCAGTATGGTTAGCCAAAAACTGTACATTATTTACCAACATCAGCACTAAAACTCAAGGATCTGGCAGTGCTCCATCTTGGAACTAAAGAGCTGATACTGTGCCCTTACTTCAAGAAACATCACAACTATGCCTGAAATTACTGCTCCTGCAAACTACACATACAAGAACTTGAGATGAAACAAAATTTTCTTACAGCTTTTTACCATTTTATCCATTAAAATGTCCTGGATTTGTGAGAAACTCAGTATTCCCAAACACAAGGCCTGATGTTGCACAGCATTTCACAGCTCTGCTCCCCCCGAGTATCTACTGAGGATGCCTTAAAGCCCCACTTCACCATAGCCTATGAACAATTAAATATTTTGAAGGCAACAGAGCAGTAACAGTATTGCTTTTTGCTTCATGTTTTAGCACAGGAGAAATGCTGATTGTATTTGCATTTATATATATATATGCACATATATGTGGTTTTGCTATAACTAAAGTGGAAAGCCTTGAAACTTAGGATGAAATTGGGCTGCTTTTAAAGTACCTAAAAAACCTTATTTAGCTTACACTGCAGTTTTCTGGCATCACAGACAAGGTCCTGGGGGGGATTGCTGGGGCTGGAAAACAGGAGTGCAAAAAGAGGTGGTGGAAGAGAAACTGGAGCATGATGAAGTGACTGTCGAAGTCAGCAAGTGTGAGGAGCCTGCCAGTGGTGCATTCTTCCCTCTAAGTGTGCTAAAATCCAGTAGAGATCACAGGGAAAGGGGGAAATGTCTGAACTTCCACAAGTGCCCACGTAAGGCATACACTGCTCGTACATCAGGCAGAGAACTGACTGCACTGAAAGGGGAGGGATAGCTAAAACATCTTCTTCTAAATCCTATCAAAATATCCCTCTGACACTAAAATGCAGGGATTCTACTGCCAAAAACCCCAAGCAAAATAAAAACAAATGCAGATTGCAGCTTGCCTCCTGATAGCACATGCTGTTCTGGAGCATCAGGCTCAGAAAAACCTACTGCACTGAACTCATCTGGAGAGCATGCCAGTAATTCCAGGGACTGAGGCTTCCAGGGAGTCACAGTTAAGGTTCTGCTGGTTTATGCCAGGACTCCTCATTTTCTGTGTTTTCAGGGGGGTGAGTTTTGCTGAGCAAGGCATTTTAGTAAGACATGAGAAACCACTGGGCAATTTTAACTCTCTGTTAACAAAGATGTTTTTGGTCAGTGATTGAGCTTATGGAGGATTTGCTTTAACTGTGTCAGAGTGTGTGTTGGAAAGGAGCTGAAAAGGGGAAGCTGCATTTCTGAGAGAAACTCTCTCAAGCTGAAGCACTGCAGAACACTAGAGATTGAACTGTTTGTTAAAGATAATAAACAGAAGAGTTGAGGGGCAGTAACTGCAACTTCAGGTTTCTGTACCTGTCCACCCTTCCTGCCATTCCTCTTTCTGGAGGAGGAGAAATCCATGGAGAGAGGACTCCAGCACCACCTGGACCTCAGTTTTAGACACAGAAATCTTAGATATTCACAGTGACCTGAGGATAGCTGGATGTTTCCTGAGCAGGATACTTCCAGATACCACATCCCTCAGATCCTCATAAGCCACACACAAGGGTCTGATTCTTTAGAGAAGCCTAAAGGATTGCTGGATAAATATGTGCAACCTGGTTAATGATTTTGTTCAAATGGCTGAAAGTGAGGGGGTTTTTTTAGTAGGGTATTGTCCTCCTTGTCCTCTGATACAAAAAGCCCAAGCCAGCAATTTTTAAACACCAAGGGTTGTTTTGATTGTGCTGGCCTGGTTCCAGTTTTGGGAGATTCTTTAGCTACACACAAACTCTGTGGAGCTTCTGTACCCTTCAACAAGTTTTCACACCCATTGTTCTGTTGTTCAGAGACAGCTCTCAGTTACAGAGTGTGAATTCAGGGTACCTTGTCTTTGGCAGGCTTATCCTGACCTTAAGAGAAGTTTTAGTCTCGTGGCATTTAAAGGGTTCTGGTTTGTGTTGTGGGGCACTTTTTTGCAAAGGAAAACAGGGTTTAGCATCTGGCATGGTAACAAGATGACTCACAGAGAGGTGATGGCATTGTTAGTGGACAGTTATAAGGGATGAGCTGGCCACAGCAGAAATTTCTTTCTAAATCCATCACGCAGTGGTTAGACTGAGGCTCTGAGGCATGAAGAGGCATGGGGCATATGTCTGGTTCTGAGAAAATGCTAAATAATGTCTTCTAGCTACTCATAAAGCACCTAATCCTGCAAACCTCTTCCACTTGATAGTCTATGTAGCACTGACTTCTGCAGATGTGAGTATGTTTATTTAGGGAAATGAAAACAGCCTTAACCTGCCTTTGATTTTATTTCTTGTTTTGTTTCATTGCATAACACCTTCTATCTATAAAAGCATACAACTAATCATCTAAATGGGTTATTAATAGTCTGATTTTTTTTTTTAAAGATCATTTAATTATGCTTCCAAGCACAAGAGTCTGCTTCTCAGGACCACACAATTCAGCCTCACTGCTATGCCCTAACCAAGACAGAGACCCACATTACAGAAATGAACTCATCAGCTACCAAGGCACAGGAACTGAAAGTGGTCTCGTGTAAAATGTCACGAGATTTCTCACAACTGGGCATATGGAAATTAAAAAAAAAAAAAAGAAAAGCAACTACAGCAATATACACACACTGAATGAATCAGAAAATTAACTAGAAATGGAACCTGGCTTCCTACAGAGAGCATATACACTATATCTGTATATATTTATAGCTACAAATGTAGAATATATATTTAGCAAAACTGAGTCTTACCAGAAGAAAGTGCTGACAGTCACCTCAACTTGAGATGTCTATTAAAAACTCAGAGAGAGAGAGAAAGAAAGCACTGTTCTGATGAAGGACTGAGCATAACAGTTCTAAGCTGCTTTTGCCATGCTGTCCCTGAGGTTAAGATCCTGGCTTTACAGGTATTTATAGTGTTGTTTTGCTGTCTTGAAAAATGTTACTCTTCTCTGGGTGATTCTGAGTATTTTTCACATAAACCAGCCACGTGGACAGACAATCAGAAAAAAAAAAAAAAAAAAAAAAGAAGGGATGCATCCGATTTGATGTCAGCTCTGTGAAAGGTGAGTGTCAAATTTAAACCCAGTCATCTGAGAGGTACCTCAAAGGCAGAGCCACTTTCTCCACTTCTGGATAAACCCAACAGCATTTCCAAGGAAATTCTCTAGCTCTGGGAGTTCTGACAGTTTGCACAGAAACCCTGAACAGCTGGTTGTAGAACCTCAGCCCCATCAGCTCTGATCTCAGCCAGGTGAGAGCCTGGCTCCAGGCCCATGTGGATTCCTACAAATGGAAACTGCTCTGTATTAGCTATTTCTCTGAAGCACATTGAAATAGCTGGAAATGGTATTCAGCAGTTTTAAATAACTGTAGTTTTTCAGGCTGATAACATCTATCTCACACACACACACAGAAGTTATAGCACCCACTCATCCCAAAATCTCACTCTTTTGGTTACATCACTGAGATCTAAAGAATTAGCTCTATGCATGTCAAAAGGCTAAACAGTAATTTTGCAAATATACCTGCTCTCCCTCCACCCTTTGAAAACACAACATTTTCCAGGAGCTGCCATATTCAGTACCCAGTTAAATTTCAAGTTGCTTCCTTCAGCGAGGGTCGGGAGTAGTGAAAATGTTCACATGCAACAGCAAAATTTTCCCCAAGCTTCGGAGTTTGCCTTGGGGAAGTGCAATGATTATTTTTTCCCCCTACGTATAAGGGACACTTCTGAAAACTTGTGGCCAAAGAGATTTGTTACTATGATCAAAGCTGAATCTGTCCATTTTGACAGCTTTACTGAGCAGAATGCAGCTTGCTGCAAGCAAGAGGTTTTATGAGTGAAGTTAGAATCTCACAAAGCATGTCTTTATGCAGCCCATAAAGGAAAAAATCCAAACTAAAACACTCCACTGATACTAAATGCACCCATAAAGCCTTATGCTGCTTGTTGCATGCCCTGAAGATCAGAGAAAATATAAAAATCAACAGCTGGAAGGCATCCTGCCTTCCTGCACAGGTCCCCATCCTACATAAATGTGGTCAGGCAAGGGACTAAGGTGGTGTTGGAATAGACCCCCTGGAAAACATGGAAGATACTGCTGGAAGGTAATTCTGTTGTTTGCAGTAGCCATTTGTGCTCCCTGCCTGCCCCCTCCTCGGAGAGCAAACAACAGGTGCAGCACAGGGGTTGGCTGAGCTGTGGCCCCTCCAGGAGCTGGGGGGTCCCTTGAGAATGAGGAACAAAGTTTTCAATTTTCAGTGGAAAACATGAGCAGAGCTGCCAGGAATCAGCAGAGAGGCTTCTCATGTTGCACTCAGTTACATTGAGATCTGTCCCTGGAAAGCAGGGATGCAGAGGAGCCCAGATCTTTGCACAAAAAATCCACCCTAAAGCTTTACCACTAAAGCTGTTTCAATGTTGATGCTTTGGAGACATTTCCCCCCTTCCTGTGCTGTTTCCCAGAGCTGGAAGATCAAAAAGTACAGTAAGTTTGCAAAGGATGTTTGTTCAAATCCTCTCAAAGGGATCCACACACATAATATTGCCACATTACTGAATACTGGACCTGAAGCCCTTCTTTTTTTTGTCCATCTGTATAAATCTGGTTGAAAACAGATTGCCTTTTTATCATCTTTTAATTCAGACACTTGCTCTGACAGACCATGGAAAGTTCCTATTTTTGCCTTTCGATGCCATCCTCGTTGTGCATTGGGGACCAAGAGGAATCTTCAGAACAAATGTGTTGTGGAAGGAAGTGAATGACAGCACTGCTCAGAGATTGATATTTTCCAAGAGAAAAAAGGAAAAAAAAAAGGAAAACAAGACAAAAAATCTCCTATACAGCCAACTAAAAAGACAAGCTCAGAGTATTCTTAGGCAGAAACTATGAATGGAGGGGAAGCCCATTCAGAACGAAGAAATCCAGGTCAGAAGAGATCTCCTCTCCTCTCCTCTCCTCTCCTCTCCTCTCCTCTCCTCTCCTCTCCTCTCCTCTCCTCTCCTCTCCTCTCCTCTCCTCTCCTCTCCTCTCCTCTCCTCTCCTCTCCTCTCCTCTCCTCTCCTCTCCTCTCCTCTCCTCTCCTCTCCTCTCCTCTCCTCTCCTCTCCTCTCCTCTCCTCTCCTCTCCTCTCCTCTCCTCTCCTCTCCTCTCCTCTCCTCTCCTCTCCTCTCCTCTCCTCTCCTCTCCTCTCCTCTCCTCTCCTCTCCTCTCCTCTCCTCTCCTCTCCTCCCCTCTCTCCTCCCAATGTCTTTAAATGACAAAATCATGTGCAAGCCAGAGTCTGCAGGAGAGTACACCTGCGTTGCCATAAACTTGTAACTAAGTGCAGAGAATTTCCTGCTTTGCTCCTGTCATTTATCAGCTGAAGAGCACATGGGAGGCTTGTTTCCCTTCCTCCCAGTCCTATGTGGGATTTGGTTGAGGTATGTACAAAATTTTCCGGGCTCTTTACACCAGAAGTCTTTGACCAAATGCCCGCTAACTCCCTTAATATAAAATTATTCCCCTTCCTATAGATATTTTGAATTTTCTGAGGTTTTTCCCTGCCTGTTCCCAGAGCTTCTGGAGATTGCCTGTCATCTGGGAAAGACTGGCATGGACTCATCTGCCAGGAGAGGTATTAAGCAACTCTAGAACTGCAGGGACTGTAATTTTTAAACAGGATTGTGTTCAAAAATCTCTGGAGGTTTTCAGTGGAACATTATTTTTCTTTCCATACTGGATGATTGCAATAGAAATACAAAGTTCCCACACATGCACAAATAAAATCATCAGCTTTGTACCTCCTCCTGAGCCTGCATGAAATGACACATTTTGTGGGAAGCACATGAAAGAAGATTTCAGCATTGATTCTTGATGTGAATTCAGTAGTTGAATGAAAAGAGCTGAGAGTTGACACCTTTGCTGAGCTGTCAAAAAAAACCCCAACAAAACACAGCCCAACCACAAAAATTAAGCCTTCCCCTGTTCTGGTCTGTGTCTTCATATCACTGTTAAAAATCCATTTGAAACCCAGCCTTTTTAATCAAAGAGCAAGATGAATAATAATAGTAAATCTAAACCTACTCCAAACCACCAAAAAATGAACAGAGAAACCACCACCACCACGCCCATATGTTTACCCCAAAAGGGGAAAGTGGCAAAAGGGATTTAGTAACTACTGTTGATATGAGAGGCAACCTGCTCAAATACTATTTCAGCTGCATGCAGCTCCAAAAGAGAATAAAAGAGGGAATGAAAGAGAAAAAAAAGAGGGAATAATCTACTAAATAGGATGTTAAATAATACACATTAATCAAACCCTGTAATAGCTTCACACAGAGACATGCAGTCTGACAAGAAGGCCCTTTTAAGCAAGTAAAAACGTAGGGAAAAAAAAAATCAAAAGATCTGCTGCATGTTTTTTTCCAGTTTATTTCTCCCCTCTTTTCTTCTCTGAGCTAACAATTTTTAAGAGGCCAAAAATATTCCAAGTGAAATGTCACCATTCTTACAAGCTTGAATAAACTATTTATTAGCAGTAGACTAAGTACTCTGAAGAAATTTATTTGCCCTGGCAATAATATTTATAAATGTCCTCTGAAATATTATGACATTGTAGCAGCAGCAGTGTTGCAGTTTGCCTGTGAGGATTCAGTTCCAATCAGCACAAGTGCATTTAGAGGGGGAAATATTTCTGCAGTGGAGTGTGCACGCAGCCCTTGGGGGAAGATGAAAAGCCCGTGAGCACAATCTTTTCTTTGACACTGGCAATAAATAAATATAGAAGCAATAAATAAATAAATCATTCAGTTCCAGCAACCCATTTACGGTGCCCATCAACTGAGTGCGTGCTGCTCGTCCCAGAGAGGTCTAAATGCAGTGGCTGGAACAGGGAGCTGAGATCCTCAGCCACAGCCCCTCGAGGCTCCCCGAGGGGAACACAGGTCCCCATTGAGCCAGGGACACACGGGCTGCTCTTTACGGGGCTTTTTCTGACCAAAGCACCACAACAGAAACCCAGCTATTAGGTATTCCAAACAGAACTGCTATTTTGAGAACAACAAACTTCATTAATGCCTTGGGGGGGAAGAGGGTGGAGAGGGTTGAGAAGTAAAACGCATGTGTGCACACAAAGGTGTAAAATTTAGACCATTTAAATGCTAATAAATACTGTGTTTGAGCACTCATTCCCCCAAGTGACAGAGAAGACAAAATCTATTTGGCTTTGCACTACAAAGCTGTTTTAGAAAACAGCTCAAGTTGGTGATATTTGTCCTCCAACACAGGACAGACAAGAAAAAAAGGAAAGAAAAAAAAAGAAATAAAACAGATGATTTATTCTAAAACTGGATATTACTCCCTCAGGTGAGGGTGGCAGTTTTGAGCACAGAGGGAAACATGAATCAAGGACTTCAGGGTTAGTTTTCTTGAGCATTTCAATTCAAGCCTTACTTGATCTGTTGGTTTTTTTTTTTAGTAAACAAGTCAACACACACACAACAAAAGATCGTTCCCCCCCCCAGTACCAGGTATATCACAGGGAAAAGTCAATAAAACCTGCAGATATCAGAAAACAGCTTCTTGTATGTCCATCTTTATTTCCACCAAGGAAACAGCAGAACTAGCAGGGGCACAAACACAAATGTCTCCTCGGGATTCAAACACAGAAGCCCTCATTTGTAAGACCAACAGATGTCATGTAGAACACAACATCTACCTAAACCACTGAAAGACTGACACAACGGTACGAAAAGCCCCCAAATCCCAGCACTGTGGTGCTCTACCATAGGCTGTCACACTGATGCAGCAGACTTCAGTGCATGGTTTTAAGTTTCCTAGATGTCCTTAATTTTTCACCTGGGTTTGTTTTTTTTCCTAACTGACCCCTAGTTCTTTGCACACCAAATTTGAATGTGCTCAAGGCAGAAAACCCTGCTGAGATGTGGTCAGGAGCAGGTCCTAACAATGTGCAAGGCACAGGGCGTGTCACGATTTTCATCTTGACAAGAACATCGAGCCTGAGCTCATCTAGGGAGTGGTCCTGGACAAGAACCTCCACAAACTTGGCCCGGGTTTCCTGTTTATAACCGAATAAGGTGTCTTTTTGCCTAGTTTGCAAAACAAGCACGGCACTACCCACTGCTGATCCTTAACTTCTGCTTCCCAGAAAGACTTGTCACAGTGCACAGCCATCTGTTCTTCTGAGGGTATTTGTCAGGCTCATGGGAGTGTAAGGAGGTGGACATAGAAGGATTTTTTTTTTCTCCCTGAAAATAATGACCCAGGAGACAGACATTCAGAACTGTGGGACTGCCTACAAAATTTCCTTGGGATTCTCCTTATGTGTCTCCTTGCCTTTCAGCACTTGTGCTGCAGCCCTGTGAGCATCCAGGATTTTCTCTGTGTAGGTCTAGGCGACATAACCTCGATTTAGACTACGGGACATCCCTGTGAGCTGAGGAAAGCCCTGGCTGCAGAGGAGGTGTGTGACGAGCCAGTAAACCATGCCATGGCACGTTCCTGCAGCCCAGCTGTGTGCTGGGGGGAAATGGGGAGCAGACAGGACATGCAGGACATGCAGGACATGCAGGACATGCAGGACATGCAGGACATGCTTCCCAGCGTGGCTCCACACAGCAGCACACCCCCACCTGCAGTGCAGCACCACGGCCTTTCTCCTGAGGCTTGCTGTCAGACACAGATGTCAGTGGTCGTGATTCAGAGATCAGACCAAATCCAGTACCTGAAGCTCAAATCAACCCCAGAAATGATCAAGACTCAGCCCAGGTGGGTGAACTCGAGGTGAGGATTCAAGAATCCAGCTCAGTATGTGTGGGACTTGAGAGGCCTCTGCTCAGGCCACACCGAGGGACAGTCAACAAAGCAGCAAAGATCTATTTGCTCTGGAAAACAACAGGCTAAATAAATTTTGCTAAATAAATTTCAACAGATCAATAGGATTCCCTTCCCAGCTTTTTCTCCAAGAGATTATATTTTTCTTCCTTTCTTCTTACTCTTCCTTCCTGCCCCCATGGGTGTTACCTCGCTGCCTGATCTTTGTGTAGGGGCTGGGTGCAGCTCAGAGGTCCACGTGTGCCGTGACAATGACAGAGCGAGAAAGACTCAGAAACGGAGGCTGACACATTAAAAGGTGCAGTACAAGATATATTTTGTTCCTTGCTGACTCCAGCGTGGTCCACTCTGCCTGCTTATTCTAGTTAAATGCACATGTCAACATATAAAAAGTTATTTCAGACTGCAGCATTTGGTTCCCCGAGCCAAACCAAATGAACACAGGAATAGCAACAGTACACACGCCAAGGAAAATGAGCTTTTTTTTTTCCTCCTACTGTGACATTTTTGAAGGCAGCCAATTATACATTAAAAACACCATGAATGAGCAGTGTAATTCTGGAGCCATAACTTAAAGTGAAGTATTCCTTTAAGTATGAAATTAATATAATCATGACATTTTAACAGTTTTTCATGGTCCTGCATTCTTCTACAAGGACTCACTCTAAGTAAACCTATATGCTATATAAAAAGACCACAATAATCTTTTCCCACTAGTAAAATTGCTACTCTTATGAGTGTTACATATATAGGAGTTTTTACATACATAAACATAGTGTGGTCACTTGTGGGATCTATAGATTACATTGGGGGCATATTAAGGGAGTAATGCGTGCGCCAAATTTGTTGGCGTGTTTTATAGTGTCTAGATTTTTCTATCCTGTGCTATTTTGTACATTTCCTGCCCTGACATAAATGACCTCATTAACAAGAAATTCTAATAAGTATACAGAGTTGCTATTTTTTTTTTTTTATTTCAAGCCCTGAACTTTGCTGGCTACAGCTTATTTTTATTTTGTGACCTCCCTTTGTATGTATAGTCTTGGAGGAGGAGAAAGAGGAGGAAAAAAATAATAAAATGAACCAAAATTCTGCTCACACAAGGGAGTTTTCTGCTGAATGACATAACCTGTACTCCAGTCCGAGCTATGGTCAGTCTGCCCAACCAGCCAGTAAAATTAAGTAAATGCAGCGAAGATATTTTGGGGATTGAAATTTGCCTTCCAAATACAAGCAGTGGGTTTTTGCCTTCCAAGCCAAAGAAGGAAATCACACAGCAGCATATGGAGTACTCTATTCCCCACATATTAAAGCTGTGTTAGCTTTACAGCAGTTCCTGTCACCATTCAGTATCTTACCCCCCAAGCAGATATGTTTTACCACAGGATCAGAAGTCTATTTTTGCAATCCCACTCAGGGTAAAACTCATTGGGACTCCAGGATCTGACCCCCTTGCAGTGATCCCTGCAGTAACAGCCCCTCTAGCTGGGGCTAGAAATAAATTTGTTCTCAACATCAGATATACAGTTTTCTTTTGGAGTTTTTTCCCTCTGGATAGTGAGTTCAGAATGTGCTACAGTAGGAGAGCTGAGAGTACCTAGCAAAAGCTCCTGTCAGAAATAATAGCAATATTCAGTACTTCTAGAGCAACCTAAGTTCTTTTTAGACTCTAAAAAATGGAGGCTGGAATGCATAAAATGTAAAAAATAGCCAAAAAAACCCCAGTGTAGATGCAAAAACTACAAAACATCAATCAGAGCTCTATATGTTTACTGCACACCCAGTTAACACACACAATACACCCAAAAAATGCTGCCTAAGGCACAACCATGCAAGGCTGCAGGACCAGACTCCAGTGACACCTGGTCTGAAGCAGATTCTGAGCTCAGGCTTCAAAGCCCTCTAAGAAAATCGAATCTGTTTGCAACTTCCACATCCAGCAAGAACGACTTCTTGTTTCACCTCCATCCTTTTCCTCTGTCAAGCTACCATTTCCCAAGCTCCTGCTCCTGCCCTGGCCTCACCTCCCAGCCATTTCCCCCCATGCTGCAGTGACGCTGCTACCCTGGGGCAGCTGCCCACTAATTTAATGATGAGGGTGAATGGAGAGGTCAGAGCTAAGGGGGGGCACAGAAATGCATGTCCTGAGGGCACTACTGTGGCCTTGCCTACCCAGCCCTTCATTTCTGAAGATGGATATCCCATTTATATGGTAATCATACTTATAAATTCGGCTTTATGGTGAGCATACTTTTTGGATATAGTCCTGCCCTTGGAAAAATGATTTCTAACTGGCTTGCCTGGACTAATTTCAGGTATGTGCAGTGGTGCTGGGAAAAGACTGCTGGGCTTCAGTTCCTGGGCACTCATCAAGAACCGTCCTCTTTCTACAGTACTACAGAAATTTGAAATCAAAGTGGAGAAAGCAGCTATTTCTCCTCTTTGACTGCAAATCCTGAGGCCAGCTGAGTACTGCACAAAGGTGTAAATGCTGTCTGCATGGCACCCACTCAATCGTGGTACGAGTTCCAGGCTCAGCCTGTCACGGGCAACACTTGCTGCTGGTGGCTTCAGAAACTCTGCAGATACCTACGGTGACAAGTCGTGCAAAGCTGCCCAGCCCTTGGAAGGCAGTAACAAAACTGACATTAACAGGCAGCTCGTGGTAAGGCTGAGGAGAAAAGTTAAAGACGTTGATGTGTTTTGAGCTGCTGTGAAAGAACGTGGGCTTCTGCTGCCTCCTAGGGTATGTCCTGATGGCAGAGCTCGGGAGAGACCTGAACTCCTGCTAACCTTCCCCAGGGCAGGGCAGCTGGCAATGGGCTTATGGGGACAGAGAGGCCAGGGTGCTCTAGTTCTGAGCATTGGCTTAGCCTTTCAGCTGCTTTTTCTGCCTCCCCTGGACCCTGGGTAGGGATATATACCAGAGTCTGCAGCAGCTACTTAGGGTCAGTACAACTGGAGTGCCTTAAAAAGCCTAATGTTTTAAATACACACTGCATTTCATGTTCATCTATGTTCATCTTTCTTTTGGGAGTTTTGAGGCTTCAGCGTTTCTGCTTTTCATAGGTATCTCCACAGCAAGGGCTAGAAATAAGCAATTTTAAGAATTCTCACTGTTGAGGAACACATCTGGTACAGGGAACTGGGCTCACAAGCTGCAGGTTGAGCTGTAGGTTGAAATGCAGGTTGAGATCTGGGTGGGAGCCTGGGACAAGAGGATGAACTGCCGACCTTTGGGATGACAAAAACACAAAGGCAGGTGGTGCCAGCCAGGTGACTGGACACTGAGACACAGCAGCAGCTGGGAATTGCTGACCTTTTGGACAACAAGGGAGATGAAGATGGGTGATGCCAGCGAGGTGGATGGACACAGAGATGGGGGCAGGAGCCAAAGACTCGGGAGGAAGAGCGAGACTGGCCACGGGGAGGCTGTGATGAGATAAAACCCCAGGGGTTCCTTTGCTGGGGTCCCTCCTTGGAGGCACCAGCTCGGCTGTTTGTGTGTCACTGCCCCAGGAATAAATGGCTTTATGGAATGAGACATCTGGGACTCTGCCACCTCTGCCATGCAAACCTGGTGTGATGTGAGGGGGATGTGTGGGGAGCCAGGCGGGGACCTGTTGGTCCCTGGAGCCAGGGAAGGGCCTTCGGTCCCAGAAAGTTCCTGACCTTGGGAGTGCCACTGCCAGGGAGCCCTGGGAATGGTCCAGCTGGGGAGTTTCCTTAATGTCCCATAATGGCATGATTCCAAATACAGAAGCCTTAAAAACATGCAGGTAGCAGGGTAGCAGCAATACTATGTGATAGTATTGCTGATAGTCTTTGCAATCTCTGCTCCTGAAGAGGAAAGGCAGCTGTGTGAGCCAGATCCTGAATCCAGATGGAGATCTGGTCAGACACTTAACCTGACGTGGCACCAACAGCCTGGCCCTGTACTAACCCACATTTCAAATGACACTGTTTTGACCGTATTCCACACCTGTAACAGTTGCTTTACATGCTTTGCTGTATCCTTCACCTCTTGAAAAACAGCCCTTTTAAAGTCACTTACAGCCTCCTATTTTTGTTAGCGTTTTTCAGAAGAGAAAATGTGACTGGATTTTCAGTATTTCTAGTCGTCAGGTTTTGAAAACACTGACGGCCAAGACACTGCCATGTTCCACATGTGTCATTCAACCGTGGGATGCAGGTCTAGAAACAAATACAGATCTGCCAGTTTGGTCCTTAATGATGACTCCTAAACCAGAGCAGGCAGGGGAGATTTTATCTCTATCTACAATTACCTGAAAGGAGGCTGCAGCCAGGTGGGGGTCGGGCTTTGCTCCCAGGGAACAAGGAACAGGACAGGAGGAAATGGCCTCAAGCTGTGCCAGGGAAGGTTCAGGTTGGACATCAGGGAGAATTTCCTCATGCAAAGGGTGCTCAGGCATTGGCAGGGGCTGCCCAGGGAGGTGGTGGAGTCCCCATCCCTGGAGGTGCCCCAGAAGGCTTGGACAGGGCACACAGTGGCTAATGTGTATTTTACTCAAACACCCCAGAACACCCAAACTTCTCAACAGGAAAAATATGAATATAATTTATCTACATTATTTACTAGTAGGAAAAGTAATTATGCTGTAGAAGTATGTATTACTGACTTTTTTTCTACTCCATAAAAGTTAAAGCTATTCACTGAAAAGGACAAGCTGGTGGTAAATACAGGGAAAAAAAGAGTTTTTCAGTTTTTCTTCCCCTCACCTCATAAGCCTTTATATGAACTCCTTTATATGAATTTACTGTTGAGTGAAAGTTCTCTTCCCTGGATGCAGCCAATACATCAGGGAATGTTGTCATAGTACTGCAGTGTGTCTTGGCGGGTTTTTTCTCATTTTTGTTTTTCTTTTCTTATACAGAGTGCTGTCATCCTGTAACTTGCCTTGTACAGCACTATTCTTCACACTGCTTCTTGAATATAATCCATTGCAAACACCCAGAGACCAGTTATAGCAAATTAGGCTTGAATTAGTCCATCCCTCAGCTGCCATCAGTGGATGAATAGCTCCAGGATTAAACAGATGCTTGCTCTGACTCAGCACCACAGTTCTTGCATGAAACAGAAATCCAACTGGTAGTCTGGGAACTATTTGAATAATATAGATCTGGGCTTTTTTCAGTGTACTTTCCACGATCAAGAGGAATTAGAGGTCAATATTACATGGCATTCAAATAACATTAAAATTGCCCTACAATTACTGATCTGAAAAATGTGGTGGGTGAAATACCTGCAGTAATTCTGAGGTAAGGAATACTAGAGGAAAATAAATTATTTTCCTAAAAGAAAATTTATCTATGTTCTCTGTGAATTCTTCTGTAATGCAATCATACAAATTACTTAGGAATGAACCTGTTCAACTGAAGTGCTCAGAAAATCAAGAGTATTTCACCCCAATTCTCATTTTCAGAAAGTTGCTCTGAAGTGGAAAACTGGAAGCACTTTCCTTTGTTACATGATTTAAAACACATGAATGTGACACTTTCTCAAAAAATGTTCCATTGGAAACAAATTGTCATTTTCAGATGGAGAACCATTCCAAAGAAATATTCTCAACCTGTCTGTAGGAAGGGCACCACTTGCAGTGCACAGCCATAACCAACAAAGAACAACTACAAAATCTATTTTGGAAAAAAGCTTTCTAAATTAAATTGTTCAACATCTGAAACAACTGGAGGTTGCACAAAGTGTTCAAATAACTTCTTTTTGCACCAGAAAATAGCAATTTTTAAAACACTGCTCATAAGAAAAGACAGGCTTAATGAATTTACAATTTTTTTTTTAAAGAGGATTGTTAAAATACTCCCTTTTCACATTGCTAATTAAAGGCATTTTGTTTTGGGGCCAAAGATCATGTAGAACATTATGTTTCTTTAGAATAAACTACTAAAAACTACAAAAAGCAGAAGTGAAATACTTAGAGCTGATCTGATATCTGTTATTCTTTGGATGCTCAGGTCAAAGCTCTTCATGGAAGGATCTGACATTTTGGAAAAAAAAAGGTCAAAATCTCCCAAATACTCAAAAAATATTTTTTTTCACCCAATAATAGTAAATAAATTACCTTACTGCATCATAAACAACAGAACCAGCAGAGCTGGTGATTCCTATCCATTTGTGGCTGGACTTTCTGGCACCTGAGAAAAGCCACACTCACACTGCAGTCAGTTCTGGGAGCAGGGGGATTTCCAGAGTGTCTGTTCTCTACCCAGGCACTGATTTTCTCTGAAACTTGCAGGAAATCACCATCTCCAAGCTCATGACTTTCCTCAGTGCTGGTTAAAGCCAGTTGTGATGCTGGGAAGGTTTTGATGGAGAACCAAGGGCATGGACAGGGCCCCTCATCCACAGCCTTTTTGGTCAGCGCTGCTATTTCCAGGACCTTTCCCCTTCAGGTTAAACAGCTGGCTGCAGCAATATGGGTTAGATTCCCAATGTTCTAACAGTTCCTTTCCAAGGGCTGTGGTATTTCCCAGCAACCCTAAGTCACTCTGGTGTTTCTCCCTCCTTCAGTGCTCACAGTTAATCTGTGTGCTCTTCTCCAGGAGCACTTGTGCTTCTTCTGCAAGTGACTCTCCTTCTTTCTTACTAAAGGGAAGTTTTGAACCCAGCTGATTCCAGCTGCTCTGCCACATCTGGCTGTCAAGCCCCTGCCTGCCCCCTGCCCTGCATGCTCCAAGGTGTCCTGGGCGGTGTTGGATGGGGGGTTTTGCTCCCACCAGTGCAGTTTCAGCCAAGAGAGCAGAGAAGCAACAAGACTGCACCAAGTGCCTAATCAGAGCAATCCTTGAGACTGCTCTAAATGAGATCAAACTGCTGGGCTGGATCCCAGTCAGTGCAAGCCCTGGGGAGCAGACACTGCCATCTGCATGCTCATTTACTGGGCTTTGGAATTATTTAGTGTTTGATTTATGGTGGTGAATTGCATCCTGGCAAACGTTCACTGTGCGAAACTCTCTGTTCCCTCACCCATTAAAAATCAGGGCCTGATCCATGTGAAAGCTTCCTGATGAGTTCACTAAGTTTTGGATCAGGCCTCTGGGTCCCAATGGCAGATAATATTCCATTCCTGTCCAATTTTCTTGCTCAAATTTAGAAAAAGCTCAAGTGTTTTCCATCAATGTTTTTATGTTTACTTTTGGGAGAATCCTCACAGTGGGTCAGGTTACTGTGATATAGAAAGGATGACCCACTCTAACATATAAATTTTCCAAAGGATCTCAGCCTGAGGCAGGCATCTGCCTCAGAGAATTTCAGCCCAGATGGTTGGAGTTTGGCAAAGCTGTAAGGAACTGAAAATAGAGCTCTGTAATGGAAAGTGGTGTAGAACCTTAATAATAGGAGGGTGCTACCAAGTACCACATATGATAAAGCTCCACAACAAAAAATGTAAGGGAAGCATTGAGGGAGGATTCTTTCCATTATGCCTCAGAATATATGATCTCTCTCTTCTCCTACTTGAAAGGGTATCAGAGCTAGCTCTTATTTTTGCCTGATCCTCCAGAAATTACTATCAAAACCAGGCAGCTCAAACCCAGCCTTTCCCTCTCAACTGTATTAAACAAGGTTTATCTGAGAAGCATAAACCCATCCCAGACAGTCAGAAGAAGTCAGGGCTGCAATGGTTCCTCTCTGCACTGAGGAGTCAGTAGTAGACTAGAAAAACTGTGTGACTGAGATCGAAGCAATTAAATTTTCATTACTTGGTTTGCAGATTAAAAGTCCACCTTGATGTTTCAGTACAAGAACACAATTTCAGTTCTACAATACCCAGCATACCACAAAGATTCCCTTAGTTGTAACAGGTGAAAAACATGATTTCACTCAGATTGGTTCTGAAATGTTTGAATCCCTATTTCTGCTTTCTCTCCTCTCTGTCAATTCACTCCTGACAAGCAGGATGTGAACACAGGAGCTGGAATCTTGCTAAAGCCATTTAAGAAACTTGCTGCCATTTACACCTGTGTAAATCCTGAGTAACTTCACTGGTGTAAATGGAAGCACAATTTGGCTTGAGGCATCAAGGCTTTCATTTTTGGTTAGTTTTGTTTTGTTTTAATTCAGCAACAGATTAAAAATAAAACTAATGACATCATGCTCATGGCACAGAGTCAATGGATTTATGCTGGACTGCTCCAGAGTAAATGAGATAAGGCTTTGACTTCAGAAAACCCACACAACACCCATTTGCAAACAGCCTGCTGAAAAGCTTTCTGCTGTGGAATGACTCTGTCTTTAAGGAACTGGGGGCAAACAACCCACAAACACCTTGGTGCCAAAACATGGTTTGGTTAACAAAGGGGTTTATTTCAGACATATTCTTGAAACCTCAAAAGTGCAGCATGCTTATATTGCAACTGACTCATTGTGGACCAATTTTTGGCTTTTTTTTTCTTTTTTGTTCCTTTTTTTTTAATGTATTTCAGTTATGCCCATCACCCCACTCACAAATTAGGGGTTTAGAATGGAAATTCTTACCAGCCCTTCAAGCTGGTGGTGCTTGCAGGCACTGCCATGATAAATAATTTACTATTTAATGACTCCTGGTGTAATCACAGCAGGAATCAAATTCACCAACATCCATCTCTCCGTTGTTACCACTCTTCTCTGAGACCATCTTTTTAGCTCCCAACTCAAAAGTTTAAATTGGTAAAGAGAGAGTTTACCACCACAACCCAACCTCTACATTTGTTTATGTTGGATGACATTTTTATCCTGGCTCTCATTACTCAGATGGATAAAACTCAGAAGGGTTCTGCTTTGCTGCCCTGTTTTCTCTTAGTGTTCCTGCATTTTTTAAATGCTACCAAATGGTTGCTTTTGGCTCTCAGCATTATCACATGTTGTCTATAAGTATGGAAATAGTTATGGTAATATGGACGTAAATCATAACTGTAAATACCACATAAAAAAGACTGCCATATAATTATAAAAATACCTAATAGATTTCTTTTTCAAAGACAACACAGCTGTCCTTTCTAACCTTTCATTTGCAGATTCTTTTCTCTCCTGTTTTTATTTATAGGTTGCCGTGCAGTTTGACATAGCACACCATGATTTTTCTTTCTAATTTTGAAAAGAAAAGGAAAAGAAAGAATACTCATTTCATCATAAAGAAGCATTAGTTTACAATTTTGAAGAGAAACTAACGCCAGCTCTAGAACATCATCTTGGAACCAATCTCCCTCTTAATACATTTCAAAAGGATCTGTCAATGGCTACATACCACAAAATAAAATTAAACCCTGCCATGGAACCAAAGGAGGGGTCGGCCAAATGGCACACATCACGTGTTGGGAAAGAAGCCCCATTCTTCCTCTAAACATCCCAGTGGATTTTTTTGTGAAAAGAACCACACTAGGTTATTACACTGGCCACAACAAAATAAGAATTTTATGCCCTACTCAAGGAAAAACAGGCTGAAAAGTGTTCCAGGCAAACTCTCACTATGCAATGTGCCATGTCAGTGAGAGGAGCGAAGCCTTGCACAGCATCGACGTTGCCAAAAAGGGGTTCAGATTTTTTTGCCTGAGAGCTGCCACCATGCATTTTACCTGTTTCTAGCCAGCTTTGCAGTGCTTAAAGGCAAAAAAGAGTACATTTTTTTCTGTGTTCTGCTGGAGTCTCATGGTGCTTCATCATCCAAAGACAAGATGAGGTTCTTACCTCTTCCCTGTTACTTCAAACTCCCAGAAGGAGCCTGTTTGGTCACAGAAGAGAGGCTGCAGGCAGTGCTCTCATGCCACATGAATGGAAGACTGTTATCTTTGCATCTTTGAAACATTTTTGCCTCAAAGCTTCTACCTCTCACCAAGCAACCCCTTCAGAGACCTGCGCCTCTGCCTTTCTGTACAGCAAAAGCGAGGTTTCAACTGAAACAACAGCAAAGCTCTCCAGGGAATGGAGTTCATCTTAACCATCAGAAATGTGTGCCTCTCTCTCCCCTGCTTTGCAAGAAGAGCAGTTATGGCTTTATGTAGAACAACACACAGCTCTCAATGGGTTTGTCACACTCTGATTCCCCTCTGGAGAGACAGCTAAAACAAATGAACTGCAAAATGCTGCTGGGAAAGGTCAGTCTGGACCAGAGGTGTGCTCATGGCTTATTGATGCAGCTTATTTAAGCAGATAAAATGCTCAAAGCCACACTGCATTTTTATCAGTCTGCACTAACTGGCCTTTGTCCAAAAATGTGTCGTTTTATCAGATGTGTCACTCTTTTGGGAGGCTGCCATCACTAGACTGGGTGACTGAATGTTAAAATAATTTCTCCAGGGGAAAGAGGTTGATCCCAAAGGTTTTCTAGTTCCAACAGGGAGATCATTTTTCACCACCAGCTGGAGCCTGGTGTCAGACATGCCCTTGCTGCATTTATTCTCCTCAGAGATTGAAACTCAGTTTGTCCTTCCTGATTCCAATATTGTTTCACATTTGGGCACATAGCAGCTACTACACAGTGAATTGTTAGGGCATGAGAGCCCATGAGACATGGGAAAATCATTTAGGGGAAGCAGTTTGACAGCAGGATGCAGTAGTTTCTATTGTCCCCTTAAAACAGAGATAGCTGGGAAGCTTAGCTTTGTATTTATTATGTAAACATGTATTTTAGCCTGATGTGCCAAAAAGATGCAAACACAAAAAGAACCCCAAACAAACCAAAAACCCCAAACTTATGTCACCAAAACCCTGAGCAAACAAACACAACAAATATTTGCCCTTTTTCTGCACCTCATCTATTTTCTTAGCAGGGATATGAGACTGAAGCCCTGTACACCTGAAGGAATGATAATTTGTACTAAAAGATGAAATACCCTGGGTTCTCTCTGCATCTGGCATTTTATTTTCCACTTGCAGTTTGGTCTGAGAACAAAAACGAAGCTGCAATGATTGACTCATCTTACGAAAACATCATGACACATTTTTATTGTTTTCTACGTGTTTTCTCCACAGCAATAAGTGGAGAGAGAGAGCAATCATCAGTTCCCATGCAAAATTTAAAGCACCAAGTTTAATTCTTCAAACAAAAGGGCAGCTTGGTCTTGCTCATCAATGCTTTGAGCTTGCACTGACTTTATTTAGATCACGCCTAAATTAAAGGCAGAACACAAGCAGGTATCTGCAACAGAGATCAATCACTGCAGCATTTCCTGCATCTCCTGTAACATTCCTCTTCTTATACCAAGATGCCTCTGCAGCACTCTAAGTCAGGCTTTGAAATAAAACTGATCAAATCCACAGCACATTGTGCTAAAGCTGGACCAAGGCCAGACACACTAAAAACTTTCTCACCTCTCTTCTTCATAAATATGGAGCAGCCAGGAGACCATGAACTGCTGCTTCCAGAGGTATTTACAGTACCAGCAGTATTTCTCACTCAAAGCACTCCAGCTATTATCACAGATACTTTTATTGCTAAATTTTCAATCTGTATTGGGGATTTCTCTTTATCTGCACATTCAAGAAATCTGAATGAAGTCTTGGTATGAATTTACAGAATACACAGAGCAATTTATCTCTTTTGAAGTGAGTAAGGCAATCTGAATGAAAGCCATTTTCACTTTGAACAGCTGTGTCTGCACAAGGGACCAATCCACTTTAAAAGTTAGCCCAGATGATGTCTTTATCTGAGGCTGATTCTTTGACACAGTGCAAGAAAGCTAAAAATCAAAGAAAATTGGTCCTTTGACAGTGCAGTGTCACATATTTCCTATGTTTCCCTAGCAATGATGATTAAAAATTAGGCAAGAGATTGTATTAGTTTAATGTCAATTTCTGCTTTTTGGCAAGATGCACAGTTCTTAAGAATTATGAGAAGTTTCCTTCCTCTTTCCTTCTTGCCTCACTTCCCCAGAAAAAAGTGAAAAGAGTATTTGCATGACAAATTTGAGTGAGACAAGGATACAAACAGGCAATGGATACACCAAATTCAAATGGACTTTTGTCTCAGCCACATCACACCTCCCACCAAAGCCACTGTACTGCTCCTGCCCACACAAAGTGCCCCGTGGAGGGACACCAGCCTTTAGAGGTGGGTAAGAGAGCTGACTGCTAGAGAAATAGAGTCTGAGTTTTGAGCAAACTTGTATTTTTGTTATTACTTGAGTGGAAAAAGCTCTGGAGAATGTTGGAAGAGGTCTAAGACAATAGAGCCTCACTGAACTGTGGCCTTTGGGCACACCTTTAAGTAACTCTAATTAATAACAAATATTCCTGGAGAGAAGACAGGGAGGGAGGGGCAGAAAATGTGCAAAGGTAACTGCACAAGGGGAAAAATGCAGTAAACATTAAAGAATATCAGGATTTGTAACTGGGATGTCAACTGCTCCTTGTCACAAAGATTCCTGACACTAAGATTTCTGTTTAATTCACTAATTCCTGTGTGACAAACACCAGCCAGTTCACAGCACTTGTATACAAGGTGTGTGATTTGACTTCAACATGAAAGCAGCTCCTTTTATAATCTAGAACCAAAACTGCATAGCAGGTAAATGGTTAATGCTGAGCAATATGCACATGATACTTCATCAACTCCCTCACCAAAATTAGGATATTATTCTTTATTATGGAGCCCTGTAATTCTAAAGTAAATCATGCCAAGATACTATCTTGCAGGTCTCTAGATCAGATATCATTGCTCAGAAAAAAAAAAAGCAAGCTTTCATGCACTTACCTTATCCTCCAGCCGGATCAGTCTGGCTCCTATACTGTAGTATCCTTTGTCTACCCCTTTTTCTAAAGAAAGAGAATAAAAATGGGACATTCATTAGGTGGAGAATAAATTCAAACTAAGAATTATATCTGTGGTATTTTAAGCAAAAAAGAAAAGAAGCTGGTAATAGTAGGGTACCATAAAATGCATGAATGTAACAAGAAAGAATGAAACAGAAGTGAAAGAGCATGGCTGGAGAGAAGGGAATTACTTTGTCAGACTGACAAGATTTAGTTGGTCTGAAGGGCAGCCTGGACCTTGGTAGAGGCAATCTGTGGACATGAAGGACTAGAGGTGGAGTCTGGAGTAACCTGTTTAATTATCTGAGTGAACTGTATGTAGTTAGATGGAATGGGCAGGGTACCTGGGCACACCTCCAGTTTTGAGTATCACTGGCCTGAGCAAGGTAAACTTGCTATATATAAAGGAATCAGAACAGTTTTCCACTGAGGTTGCAGGTCTAGGAGGCAGCACTATCCAGGGGTTCAAGGGCTGGAGTGGCAGAGATTGATCCATCTGTCTATAAATCCATCCATCCATCCATCCATCCATCCATCCATCCATCCATCCATCCATCCATCCATCCATCCATCCATCGCCTCTCTGCAAAGGAGTGACACTGGGAAAAGCTCTTGCATCCTCATTTTCCCTCCTACTCTTTATGAGACCTGGTTAGTAAAGCCCACATTCCAAAGTTACACATTCCACTGCAAATGGTGGGATTGGGATCCAGGAGTGAAAGCTGTGGAAAATGGGGTCTTATCCTTTCTGTTCCTGGGATCTATTGCTAAGGAATGCCATAGTTTGAGGGTGTTATTGCACAGGCAATGAAGCACAAAGCCACACATATTCTGAGTTGGGAAAAAGCATCCACAAGTTAAAAACCACGGCCTGATACTGAAATATCTTAGAAGCTGATGTCAATGGAAGTTGGACAATTTTTCTACTAAACTATATTTCCAATACTGGGATGGAGTAATCACTCCTGGATTTTTTCACACATCGCTCCATTTTTATGAGTGATTAAGGTTTGGTTTTTAAAGCTGTCTAAGTCAATTTCGCTTAGGGCATGAGCAAGGCTTGATGGAAGGTCGGCTGAGATATGAATTTACACTGCATCAGAGCTCACAGTGAGTGCCTGTGTGTGTGCTCCTCCTGCAGGAACTCGCCTTCCTGGATTTCTCAGGGAGTGGTACTTGCTTTACCATATACATTTGCTAATGGGATATGTTTAGGGATCGATTTGCAGCAAAGTTCACCTCAAGATAACTTGTGCTGCATGCACCACAACCCGAGAGGAAGAGAAGCAAAAGCAATACTGGCAAGCACACTTTGGGCTTTCCTTCTCCTCCACACATCACCCAGAACATTTGAAAGGTCCTGCACCCTTGGCCCCTCTTTGCAAGCTTAGAAAAGAGAAGTGTTTCCCCAGAGCACCTGCAGGAGCAAATAAAGTCAGGAAAGAAAATGTGGGACAGAGAATAAATGACACAGCTTGGCTCATACATGTGTGCAATTCATCATTCACAACCTCAGAAACGTGTTAAAATATAAGTGTCTGAGGCTCAAGTTTATCTCTGTGTTCATCTCTGCCTAAAATGAGGTAACTGGCCCTGCTGTCTACTTTCTAGTTAGGAAATCTGTACATCTTTCCAAGTATATATCAGAAAAAATCATGACTTTAAGGATTTCTAATTTGGGATGTGGTTTGAACAGCAGTGGGCAGGTAGTGTTTTTGTTTAGGTCTAACACCAAAAAGATTTTTGTTTTTCTAAATAATAAAAGAATAATTTCCTCACCAGCTCTAATCCCATCCTTCAGATAATCACCAAGACATCCCAAACCTAACTAAAAGTGTTTCCTATTTTAGTTATTCCTGAAAGTTGTGTGGATGAGAAAACAAGAAAACAGGAAGCAGATAAGCAGTAAGAAGTGGTATTGTGGTAAGTGGCACTGCTAGAAGATGTGGAAAATCAGGAGTGGGAGGAATGATGCACATGGAGGGAGCTGTGTCTCATGCAGCCCTTTGCTGGCATGCAGACTGTGCTAGTCACAAAATGCTGTGATCTTCCCCAATTTCTTATCAGCCTCCATGGGAAGGGCATCCAGGCCTATTTTACAAGTTTTCCTTCTAATAAAGACCATCTTTAAAAGCAAACGTGGTGTGTGCACAGCTCACCGAACACTGGGGTAAGTGGGGTGGCCACAAGTTCAGATAAAGTCACTCGAGTACATTGGATTTCTATTGCATGTTTGTTGTTTCTCTCAAGTCTCTTATAGGTAGATGATTTTAGACTTCCTATATAATTAGATTATTCGTTCTTACAGAGTTGAAAAGATTGCATGGCCAACTATAAACCTGAAATGTCTAAATTCCTCCAGGCTTCGCTTTGCAATCCAAAATAACTTTCCTTTAGTATTGAGTTTTTGCTCTTTGTGTTGGGCTGCAATAAAACAGAGACCAGCTAAGCAATCCTGTAACACTTCTGGGAAAGGCACAGAGGGAAAGGGTACATGGCATGGTCATGATGAAAGGAAACACAATTACTTATAACTGGATGAAAATACATACGGAAAAAATTTAACTCAGAAATAAAAAAAATATTGGAAAGATCTTGTGTCACATGGTTGGTATGATACAAACCCATTATTTATATACTTAGATTTGAATCAGAGAAAACACTAGTAAATAAACAACGGGCATTCTAATCCAGGAGACTGAATAGTTATTAATACCGATAAATAATATTAATATATATTTATTAATACAGACATTTATTCCCTGAGTATACATACTATTCTGCTTTCAAAACAACACAATCCTGCATTCATTTCATAATATTTTCACAAAGCTGACCCATCTGTTTTCCTAGTGAAGAACAGGAGATGCCTCTTGTAAAAAAAAAAAAAGAAAGGAAAAAAAAAAAACAGCCAACAAAAACCCCCCAAAACTTTCTTAGGTTTGCTTTACACCAGTTCAACAGATGATAGCTCTTGGAAGCACGTGAAATAAATAACATATACTGATATAAGAAGGAGGAAGAAAGCAAATCAAAGGAGGAATGGCACAATAATCTTATTTTTTCACACAGTTAATGTGCTCCATCTCATCAGCATATACCAAACTTTAAAGAAAATCAATTTTTTTCCTTTGCTTAGGAAAAAGTACTTATGAGGAGCTTTAGGACAGTGAATGAATTGCAGAGAGATGGTCTGAAAATGGAAAAAGCAAGAAACGACCCTTCTTTATAGAGCAAGAGTCCCTCCTTGATTTTCACACAGCTAGAGGGGAGCTAATTCAAAAATATTCAAATTTATCTGAAAGCCATCGGTTTCTTTTACGCAGAAAATGAGGAATTTGACCATTGTGACACCAAGAATATTCCAGATTGCTGAAGACATCTCAAAACCTTTGTAAATGGTATCTCAGAAAGCAGACCAGCCCAGGAGACACCGCTGCCTTCTTTTGGCTAACTTGGTGCAAATGCAGCCTTCTGGACCTGTGTTTGCTTCAGCTCTGCCAAAGCTCCGTGCAGGGATAAGTGTGATGAGCTTATGGCAAGATCTGGATTCTTAGGTTTGTAAACTGTGTGTGCTGCTGAAAAAGAAGGTCAGGATTGCCCCTTTAAACCCATAAAATGGCAAATAACAAATTGCCTCAGTCATGGTGACTTTTGGTTGGAGTCTCTTTTCTTGTCTGTCAGAGCCTTTTACAGCTGATTGGTAGAAGAAATTAAAAAAAGATAAGGCATAGTCCTGGATCAGGCACTTGTGGTTTCCTTAGGACAGCCTAAAAAGTAAACTGCTAAAATATTTTCATCTCCAGGAGGGGTGGGATAAATCAGTTCCTTCAGAAATATGTGTATCTCTCATTTCAAATATTAATTGACTTAAAAAAGATAAAAGTTAAGCTGATCATATTTATTATGCCTTAAATGATACAGTGACCCAATTTCTTCTTAACAGATGGGAAGGGAAAAGTATCAGAAAACGTAGGTGGGACTTAATGAAAAAAAAAAGCAAACAATGGAACTGTCAAAATTTTGTAAGAAAGCCCTTTTCTTCAGACATTCCCATCCGTGTCATGCAGAACCAAGAGGTTCAGATAAACTGCTGATAAACATCAGCTTTTTGAGTACTTTTCTGAACCCAACACTGGATCTTTTGTTTTACCTTGGTATTATTCTTCACCTTTGCCCCTGAAAAGCTACAGTAAGTCTCAAAAATTGCATTCAAAAGCAGTTAACTCCATCGTGCACAGTGAAGGTCAAGTATGACACTCTCTTTATTTGTGTTGTTGTATGTGTCTACTTCGTTGATTCCACAGATTTAATTAATATGTTCTTTGCCTCTACATCAACACTCTCCATTATTAAGGCATGTGTTTATTACACCAGGAATCTGTTTCATCTGACAAAATGGTGTCCCCTGGAACACTGGGACAGGCTTCCAATGAAACCCAGACAGAATCTTCTGAGTATACTCCTAAAAGTGGAGTTATTCCCATGTATAAAAGTGGGGTCCAGGTCCTTGGAAAATTGATTCATTATCTTAGTGTTTTTAAATCCACTCCTGCTTTTAGGAGTTTTAAAGAAATGTAGGAGATGCCAAGACCAAAACAAGCAAAAAAGGGAGAATTCCTCACAGTATGCACACGTGAGGGTGAAATGATGAGAATACTTTGCAGAGAATATGGCAGATGTTGTAAGTTTAAAGGGGTAATTAGGCAAGTTGGTTGAGGACAAACCATTTTGGACACTACACACACTGAAACCTTGTCAGGAAGCCTCTGATATGCAACAGGCAGAAAGTTGATGGGAAGGTTGGAGGCTTTTTTACACATTTCCCAAAGAACCTTGCTCTTGGCTCCATCAGAGTCAGGACAGCTCTGACCCAGCATGGCTTTTATTCTCTTCTCGTATCCTTATCTTGTTTTAACACAGCTTTTAGTGCTTTTTATCTCGCAGAAACTAACTTGAAAAATAACAATAATTGCTTCCAGTGAATTCACATTCTGGGTCTTACATGACATCATTCACTTTTGAAAGGTAATAATACTATAGACAGGCTGCAATTACTTTATATAATATTATCAAAGTCCACAACAGGGTTTCAATAACAGCCTGATCCAAACCCACTGAGGTCACTGGAAAGATTCCCATTCATTTCAACGGGCTTGGAATCAGACCTTAAGATTCTTTGAATGGGAGTGTAATAAAACAAGGAAAAAAATAAAAGGAGCTGGACAGGAAAATTCTTTTCATGTTTTTCTCCTTGGCAGTTTAATTTTCTTTGCATTGTCATTTATTTTTTGCTTGTCATCAGTACAGAAATAATACAGTCTGGGGGAAACACCCATATTGTTAAAAATGAGTGTTTTAGCAATGCCTGGAAAAGTATTATATTGAAAATCCATGTTCAGTGTAGAATAAGCCATGCATTCAGAGGGAAACTCAGGGATAACCCTTTTTCTAGAGGAGAAGGATGATGCAGAAATCTGTTTTCACCCCAAACAAATATTGCTCATCACTGTTCACCACTTGGAAAATCCTGGGAGTAAAGGCAGGTTGGATAACACCAGGAGTAATTGCAAACTAGGTTTAGTTCTGCAGAGCATTTCTCTGGAACCACTTATCGCATTTTTGGATATCTGGAAGGCTTAGATAAAATGATTACTAGATCAAATAACTTCTGGTTTTGGTCTTGCAAACCCCTAACTGAGCTCACCAGCTTCTGCATCCCTAGCCACCATTCTACCTTTTCCAGTCAGTTCCTTGGTACTTCAGATTCTTTCCAACACTTGCTCAAAGCCACAGGCCCACCTAAGACCCTCCCAGTGGTTTCTATGACCCTTTTGACTCAAGATTTGGTGAGACCAAACTTCCTGAACATCTTCAGCTTCTTGTACCTCTCAGAACATTATTTCACAATGAGTTTCTGATTATTCATCTCCTCTGAAACCAGAAACTGTTTGATAAAACGTGCTTCTAAGACTGGTCTTCTTGAGCACAAATTGCAGTTCCAATTCGGTAATGCTATACTTGAAATAAGTAATACATTTTTGGAGGTAAGGGATGTTTTTCTATAAATTTAGCTTGCACATTGTGGAATGAATCCCCATGTATAAATATTTATAGAAGTATTCAAGCTGACAGATTCTTTTCCTGTGGTCCAAAACCAGCTACAGGGAAAAAGGATTGTCCTACTGAGCCTTCTGCAGCAATCAGATGTTGAAAATGTGTTTTGAATGATATTCCTTGCCCTGATAATATTAACCACTGACAACTTGCCATTTTTTAGAGGCTCTGAAATTACTTTGTCACCCTCAATCGTGCTCCAAGTCACTTGGGGATATGAGTCTTGAGTTCAGAAAGGAAGAAACCTTTCTAAGTGGAATCAACATATATTGTAATCCCAGACCAAAAGATTTAGAAAGAATATTTTCGCGGAAGAATTTCCCTCAGGATATTTCCATCTCATCATGTACTAATATACATCTCAACATTTATTCTTAATTTCCATTTATTCCACTACCACCTGAATGAAAGGTATTTATCTTTACACAGGCATTCCAGGGCTTTTTAACAGAATTACATTCATGTATAATTGGCTGGATTATAAATCCACACTACAGTAGCCAAGGGTATTTTCCCAAAATTATGAAGATAATAATTTTGCATAAAATGCAGTCACTATACCTGGGAGGAAAAGACCTGGCTTTCCCAAGGATTGGTCCAACCTGAGAAGCAAACAGAGAATTACCAGCAGAGCAATTACCAAGCAACTTAAACTCTGTTGCTAAGCACGGGAGCATAATTTACATGAGAATTTACAGTAGCTCTAAACCCAAACCAAAACAAGCAAAAACATGAGACCAGCATGACTTTCTGCACACACAGTCAACAGTTTAGCTCTTTAGAGTTTTTCCTCCAAAATCAAACCATATTATTATTGTTATTTTCTTGAGTACTAATATTTCTCAGACTTTCAAGTTGTAACTAAAACATAGTTCTCCCGTGTCCTATGTAATCTAATAACAAAGACTATACAAACAGAATGACTTCTTAATAACATTTGCAACTATTCCTAGAGCCTCATGCAGGCGGATTTAATATCTATATATGTTGACACAGTAGATTCCATTCAATAGGATTTTTTTTTTTTTCATTTCATTTAAGGGCTGGGGGAGTTCATTCTGGTGTCCCTGTCCACAGCATTAATTTGTAAAGAGAAAAGCACTTTGTGCTGAAACAGAAGAGAATAGTTTTGTGGCAAAATATTTCAGCTGCAAACCCCAAACTTGGAGAAAGCGTGTGCATGGAGGAATGCGGGCAGGGAAAAGTTCCAGACAGTGCAGCACAGGCAAACCAGATTTCTCTCAGTTGTGGAGAACCACAGAATGGAAACAGAAAGGTAAATCATTATTTGAAAAGTTTTCCTTTTCTAAGAAGAGGATATAAAAGCTTGGATCACACTATAAACTTCACAGCATGCACCTTAATTTCTTTTAATTCCACTTGGAGAAAAAGGAGAGGAGAATAAAGGATAATTGTAAACTTGGTCATAAAAAGGGTTAAAAATGGCTCCAAGTTAAATCCTCCAGATATTGTGCTCCCTGTTGTGCTTGCAATTTTGGACAATTACTGTTCATTAAGTACACATCTCTCCTAAAGCCAGCTGGCACTAGAGAAATCAGATATTTCATGAGGTAGACAGGGCCTACCTTCTTTGAAGTTCTTTTATGCGAACCATCATGTTGAGGTGTCCTTGGGAGTACTGCTCAATCACGTCACGGACATCGTAGGGCTTCTGAGCTTGCTGGGAAAGGAGGCAGGCAGCACGTTGAAAGGTGAGTATTGGTCAAACTGGATTTTTATTTCAGGCAGGCATTCATTCTGGTTTTTTATCTTCCAGAGCTTATTTGCCTGCCATTTTGCAACAGTTGTCGTAATGAATAAAAAGTATGCAGCCATTGTGGGAGTGAATGAATATTTGTTGTGGAGATGGAGCCAAATGATTCCCATTACTGTCAGTTAGAGTCATGTCTTCATGTTACTCCATACTGAGCAAAATATTAGCCCTTCCCAGTGTATTTGGGAAACACGAACCCAGGATGGATAATTTATCTGGGACTCTCATGTGCAGTATCTCCTGGCTCATTCCAAAGCCATCTGTTAATCATAATGTCGGGGGACTGAACCCCAGGGATTGGCCCAACTCAGAACACTTGGACCCAGAATCAAATGTCTCTTAAGACCAAAGATGTCTGGTGACAGAAATATTGCTGCTTGAGGAACAGGGAGGACAGATGCTCTGCATAAGTCAGGGGACTGCCGCACGTGGGTTTTGTTTGTGGTCCTTTGTCTTTCATGATACCTTCAAGATCAGAAATAAAAGGTGCAATTCAAATAAAAAAGGACAGATAAAAAATGCAAGAGAGTGAAAAAACTGCCACCTGCCCAGCTTTATTCCCATCCTAAGGAGAACCCAAATGCTTCTGCCAAGCTTTGGTTTCTTGCTGCAACTACTGTGGCTGAATTTTGAAACAGGTCTAGGGAATTTGCATAAAGTGATGTGGTTATAAAAGGTGAAATTTTAGCAAGTAAAATCAATGTGTCTGTGGAGGTTTAAACACAAATCACAGCCTTTTGGAAAGACCAGCATTTTGAGAACCCTTATGGTAAATGTGGGGCAAGATGTCTCCCTTTTTGGCTCTGACTCAAGAAAAGAAGGGGGGACAAAAAAGCAAAGGTGAACTGCAAATCTAGTAATTGGGAATTACTGAAAACAGCTCATTAGTCATCTTGTTGTCTGTTTGCACTCTGTCACAGCCTCAGCCAGAGCCATTAGCATGCACCACTGCACACATGCATTGAACACCTACAGTATGTGCTGGAGTCATGCTTGGAAGGCAGCCACACGATCCTAGAAATTTCAAATGAAAGCATGGAACTGGAATGGAAACAAATCCTGTGAAATGACTGAAGAAGCGAGAGCTCTTCGTGACAAAATGCCTCCCCTGCACTCAGCACTTACCTGCACCAACACTTCCAGAAGAGTTGTGGCTTTGGAGCTGTGTGTGTGCATTTGAGTGCATTTGGGAGCAGAGGCTTTATGGGGGAGGGAGGGTTCAGCTTTCAGTTTATCGTTTGGTTTTTTGGGGTTTTTTCCCCCTTCCCCAGCTCCACATTTTGCAGACGCTGACACATCACTATTTCTGGCCAGAAAAGCAGCCTATTGTCTTCACCCAGAGAAGCAGTGCCAGTATCACTCTTTAGATGGACTAGTGGGGGGTGCCTGGAGAGCATTTTGGCTAAATCCTGTATCCTTTCCTTTGGACACTCTCTATTTAAACACCATGCATGGCACAGAGCCCGGATGTGCTGGGGAGTCTTCCCCTCCCCTCTCCCCCATGGGCTACTATGTGCATAATTAATTCTACTCATTCCCAGTGAAATTTCTTTACCCCCTCAAAAGAATTCCTCTGTCTGTTATCCATTTCACCAAACCACCAGCTCCGAATCCTGTAGCTGCAAAGTGCTGGACACTGCAATCTGCCTGAGTCCTCTCTGAAGCTGAGTAAAAATATCCCTCCAGCTTTCACCATTCTTCCCTCCTATTTTTCCATAAAGCTTTGGATCTGGGCATCTTATGCCCTGCCAAACTTTGGCACAATCCCCTGCCATGTTTTTATTAGGAAATGCTAGAACGATACAACTGAAGCCAGGAGATAATGGGCTTCCAGGGAGGTGTGGTAAATGCAGAACTTGAACAACTCCTTCAACTTTCATTCTGCTCATAATCCCAAATCCTGGCCACTTGAGCTCAGTATTCCACAGTCAGCATGCAAAACTAAATAATATTACCCAGCTTTGAACTCCCAAAATCTAATTAGCATGGGGAGTCCTATAAACTGTATTTCATGGCCCCAAGAAAGGAAGAAAATAAAGATTATTCCTTCTTCTTCTTTTTCCCTCTCACTGACTCACAGAATTCTCTCCATAGATTGATGAAATTCAGTTTTTAAGGTTTGGCATGACTGCTACGGCCTGACAGCTCCAGAACATTAGGTCTCTGGGGGTTTGAAATATCCTAATTTTTAACCTAACTCATTTATAAACTGATTTTATTTTCCAGAACTGGTGTCTCTATTTTCTTTTACTATTTTTTTTTTTTAAATTTCCCATCGTGTTTATCTCTCTGGTATATTTACAATGTAATCCTGCTCTCCCATTTTTTGCTGAGTTTAACAAACTGACTTCTCCTAGACTTCTTTCAAAAGGTAGGGTTATCTGAAGATAGATGCCTGCATGGGATTAGGAAATATATAAGCTATTCTGTCTGCCCTAATTCAGAGTCTTCTGAGTGCTGGGAGCTTATCTCAGACTTCTATCCCTTGCATTTAAGTGCTCAGCTCTAATCAAACTTGCCTTAAATGTAAGTTTTTGATTTATTTTTTTAAAACCTCTTCAAAAGGATTATGAAAGGCCATTAACTTGCAGTGGATCCTCTTGGACAAAAAAGCATGAACCTTAAGATAGAAATAACGAGGGCTTTGAAAATCAGTCCAGAAGTTAATTTTTCATTTCCATAGCATTTCTAGCCCATGGATGATGAGAATGATGATATCAGGATCACATTCCATTGAAGTTTTATCATAAGAAGTTTCACTAAACAGGCAAAATGAAACAGTATTTTCAATGCTGCACATTTAGTTTGAGCACTTTTTAACCTGATTGAGAAAATTAACTGAACACTTCATAAAGACAGCAAATTTCCCGAAGGCAGATGCTCCACAATTTTACAAAATATGGCCTGTGAAGTCCCTTTCTGGGAAATACATTTGGAAATGTGGGTCACACCTGTGAAAGCAACTTTGCACCCATAGTACTCATCAGTGAGGCCTATTGATCTGTCAGCCATACATAGCATGGGACTGAACATTCCCTAATTGATCAGATGATTGATAACATTCTTGTTATGATCAGCATTTTTGCAGACACCCGTAGAGAGGTGTTTTCACCTCAACAGCAGGGTTTTCTTCACTTCTGCTAGTGCATGAGTAAGTATTGGTGAGTATAGTAAACACACAGAACCCCAAAAAACAAGTGCAGTAAGAAAAGAGAAGTAAAAAATAACGATGCTGACTTCACAAAGTCAGGGGTTTGTGTCACACTACACCCATGGATCATTGATAATTTTGCCCACACCATTAAAAAATCCACAAAAGGTGTGAGACCAAGAACTTGACCAATACCTTTGACTTATTACACCACATTCACCGAGACAAGTCCACTCTGAGAGCACCTGCAATGTCACGCAAGCTCACGAGCTGCACTTGTGATTAATCCTGCTGCTTACCTGAAATTTTCTTCTGGCCACAAAATACTGCATTCTCCTGATGACTTTCACAGCTGTTCTGTGTGCTTCAGTCAGTCTGCCAAGGAACACAAACACAGACAGACATCAGCTGGGGGAGGGCAGGAAGGAGGAAAAATGTCTTAATGGAAGATGTTGACTCCAAGCACCAAAATCTACAACTACGTTTTATCTTTACAATGCAAAACTGCAGCGTAGCACACTGTGTGTGCATTAATGCTTTGTTCTGCTGCTTTGCCTTCCTGCAAATTGTGGTTCTGAGTACTCAAAACTGATAAGTGAGACAATGAAAGCAGGTGTACAAAGATAATTCATGTGGAGGGGATTAGACAGGATTACTGTCAATGCACACAACTGGCATCAGTTTGAAGAATGCGAAACGTTTTTTAGAACCATGAGTACATTCCTTATTTTGCATTTACTGAGTGTTTGCCCATGAGCTCTATTGCACAGAAATTAAGTCCTTTAAAAAAGTACTTTGAGCTCTCTAAGAAGGAAAGAAAAATCCAAGTGTCACATCCTAAAAAAAAGTAAATTAAAATGAACACCACATACCCTCTCAGCACATGTGGGTGTGCGTGTCCGTACGGGTATTCAAACACAGAACTGGACATTTTTAAACTCAGCTGTATCATTTCACCCAGAGGATCCTGCATTTACAGAACATTAATTGTGCCACTTGGATGGCATTTAATGACCACACCTCTTCTTTACAGTGAATTTTGGCAGGGTAGGGAGGAAGCAGGAACATGGTAATTATAAGAATGAGTATTTTCTTTAAGGACTGACTCCTTCCCCATGGACTCCTTTATTCACTCAAAATGAGTGAACAAAAGAAAACAAAATTTTCTTTCCAAGGAAGCTGCATTGTTGGGAAATCTATGTTCTATATGGACATCATCCTTGGCATGTGATGATAACCCTGGCAAAACTTTCCAGCAAGATTCTTAAGTCTCCTGAAAACACAGTCTGCTGCTTCTTCCCAGTGTGTCTGGCTGGGAAAAAGGAAGTATTGGCTTGACCACCTACTTGGGTGCCACAGTTTAGAGACAAAGTCTAAAAAGTGGAAAGGTTACAGTGGGTTATTTCAAAGTGAAGGAAATAAAGGCTAAACAAGCCAGAACTGTGTTTTAAGAATTAACAAAATTATTCATTTTTATAATTATTCTTTGGGAAAAATAGTGCTTGTCACAGAATCATAGGATATGCTGAGTTGGAAGGGACCCATCAGGATCACTGAGTCCAACCCCTGGCCCTGTACCCCAACAATCCCATCCTGTGCCTGAGAGCTTTTGCTTGGGTGAGATACCACAGGCTTTTAAAATAAGATTCCAGTAGCTTTTTCTTGCTCTTTCTATGTCAGGTCCCAGAAGAATATTAAATACATGCACAAACAGGTGTCTGTCCTACCTATATGCTCATATTTCATCTATCTGTGTATATCCATGCACATACCCATATAAATACACTCACACATGCAAACACACAGAGACAAGGCAGGGTGAGCACGACCAAAGAGCCACCTTTGCTGCACACCATCAGCAGCACTGCTGAGGAGGAACCTTTACATTCATGTAAGCCCATCAAAGGGATTTCAGAAATGTCACTGATGGGCTACCAGTAGTTTAGCCTGCAGGACCTTTATTATGGTGAAAGAAAAAGCTCTCAGCTTGACATTCAGGGCCCCAGCTGAGTTCCTGTGGCTGCTGACTAGAACAGAGGCGACATTCTGGTTGCAAATGGCACAGACTTGATAGAGAGGTCTTTGTCAGCCCTTACAACTATTTTTTTTTTTTTTTTTTAATTACCAGAAAAGAATCACAATTTAAGGTTTAGGGGTTAGCCTACCTCCCTCGTTAAGATAAAGACTTGTTAAGATAAAGCAGTTAAGATAAAAACTTGAAATCATCCCCTAGAAATAAATGATGTGAGACTTCATATATATACTTGAGGGATTTTTTATTAGGCTGATCCACATGAGGCGGTCCAGTCACTGTTTAAACAAGCTTAAATAGACAAGCTTAAAGAAGTCAGAGATGGAACCAAACCAAGGCTGTACTTTCCTCCTAATTCCCCTCCTTCTGCAGAAATCGGGGCTACAGAACTTTTTACAGTTTGTTATCAAGCTAAAATGTTCAAAACCATGAGACTGAACTCTTGGAACTTGATGTACAGTTGAACAGGCCTCATTTTCAGAGAGAAAAGTCATTTATTTGTGAAATACAGCTAAGAAGGTCACCCAACTATCATTCCAAAGCACTTGATACCAATTGGCAAAACTCACACCAATCTCTTTGGGAGCAAATTCTGAAATAAAAGTGACTGCTCAGATTTGATGGTCATTAATGTTAAACTAAGAGTCAGAAATGTGTGAAACCTGACTTTGATGGAAAAATAGTGTGAAAAGGTGCAAATCCATAGAGTGAGACATGGACAAGTCATCCTAATTGCCCCAAAAAATCCCCAGGGAGCACAGCAGCTCCAGGTGATAGAGAGCAGCTCCAGATGAGATAAATTCCTGCTCTGTACAGCAAGCAGAGCTATCCTCCTGGTGGGGTGTTGAGGCAGTGTGGCCGTGGTCCTAAATATTTTTTTGAGATTTTAGCTGATTTTCATAGGTTTTTGACCACTAATGTCCATAATGGATAATTACAGCTACTACTGACCAGGTTACATTTATCCCTGGATGTAGCCCAACATATTTACCCTGCTAAACCTTCTATTTTATCCCAATCCCCCTGGATTAGGCAAAACTCTTTCAGCCTTGAAGGTGTCAGTCTGTCACGTGCCAGAAACATCCACCAGGAGAGAACTAAAGGACAGAGATGCTCTAGGCCCTGCTTTGGTAATTCTCAATAGGAGCACAGCACCACTTCTGGATCTTCTGGATATTTTGGGATATGCAGATGATGAGACAACAGCCTGAGGGGGGGTGTGATGGATACCACACTTGCACAGTCTTTCCATGTGGCATTTTCTAGGGACACGAGACAGAAAGGACAGATCTGCATAGGGATTGTGGTTTCTGCGTCCCTCAGGGGTGAGGATTTAACTCCTTTCATAGCTTGGCTCCCAAACAGCAGGCCCTGAGCACTTGCTCTAAGCAGGAACAGGGGTGGGTGGGTGCCAAACTGAGCAGCCAAACTCTCCTGCCTCTGTGCACCAGAGGGCAGTGGCACGCACACACACACACACACACACACACACACACACACACACACACACACACGGAGATGCTTTCTAGCACTTCAAAAATTTAATTTTAAAAAATTTACCCAGAAATGCAAGCTTAAGCTCTAGACCTCATAAGGATGAAGTCCACCACACTGAGGTGGGGTGGGTGGTAAGTACTGGGAGGATTGTTTTGTCTGTATGTTATGCTCAAAGGAATATAATTAGAGTTTTATTGACACACAGTTAAATGCTTTTCCATCTTTTAACCTAAACAACAGGAAATAAGGTTTTGTCAAAACCCTCCCCTAAAACGCTTTCTAAAGGAGAACAAAATGACATTTGAACAGAAGTGATCTGGCTTTTGGAAAGTTATAAGCACATAAATTAATAATTGAAGCTTGCAACATCTGTAACTATAATGGATACCATGAAATGTCTACTGAAATAACATATCCTTGGATCCATAAATGGTACTGACATCATCTCTAACTGTGTCTTCAATAGGACCCAAGCCTATTGAAGCCAAGCAGCGTGAGTTCCTTACCTCTCTGCTCAAGGGTTTCTCAGCAGGATGCTCAATTTTAAAAGGGCTCAAACCTATCCTTAATTACAACGAGTCATTCCTAGTTTGGCTCCTGGGCCGTCACTGTGGTAGGGCAGGGAGGAAGGGGAGCGGGTGGTGGTCCTGGATCATGGATGTTCACACAGTCCCTGCCCTGGTGGGATGCTCAGAATCACCTGGCAGCTACCCTGGAAGGGCTGGGGAAGGGGACCCCTCTTGGCTGGCTCAGCCTCCCCTCTGCAGGTTCTGCCTGTGCCTGTGTGGGTGCAGAGCCTGGTGGGACAGCTGTGTGCCCAAGTGCCACTGCAGCCTGGGTTTGCTCCTCTGCTCAGGGCTCAGGCAGCACTGAAAGGCATCACTTTCAGCTAAAACACTTGGATGCATTCAAGACTGGCTTTTTTTTCTTTTTTTAACTGCAGGAAGGCGGTAGCTTAAGCCAAAGAAGCCAAACATTTTCTTTTTTGTTGAAAATAATTGAACCAGAGGGGGAAATAGAGATGATGACATCCAAAGCAACTGCAGAAACTATCCCACAGGGATGTTTTTATAACCTTCCTTTGATATAGCATTCTGTCTGTTAAAAGCTGATGTTGGCCAGTTCAGATGTACTCTTTTTCTTCTTCTGTACGGAGCCTGATAACTTCCAGCTTAATGTGCTTTGGAGCAGTCAGGGGATATTTTAAGCAAAAAAGAGATGCCTAAATGGACCCTAAAGCCAGGCAGAGTTACAACTACTGCAGGCCACGCTGAGGCACAGCTCAAGTCTCCAGACAAGCCTGCTATCAGTGGGATGCACTTTTCAGTCCAGCAGCATTTTGTAATTGTTAGAGTTGACTTGGGTGTAGGAATCGGGGACGGACTTTGCCCAGGCTGTGCTGCAGGGTGGCTGCAGATAGTGGAACTAACAGACTGGTTTTCCTGACGTTTATTCAGGTGTCATGAATTAGAGGAGTTATTCAGTGTAACATCATGAGCTGTGGAAAATAAAGGCCACTTCAGTAAGGTCAGTTATAGCTCTCTGTGCCAGTTTGCCAAACGGGTTTGAGGCTACACGCTCACAGTGCCTGAGTTACTGCTGAGCTTCATTCATTTGTCAGGTTCTGGTTGCTTAGAGAAAACACATACAGAGTCACACTAACTCTGGTTTAATACCAGTCCCTGGATGATGTGGTAACTCCTCCCCAGAGTAACATACAGCATCATCTGCTCCGGAGTTGTCCACTTGGCATTAGTTTCTAAGCCAGCACAAACAGGGACTAGATCAATGATGGCAAGTGAAATGTTCAGAAGTTATTTGAGAACTCAGCCCTCCATCTGCCTTTTTGTTTTCCCATCACATTTGATTATTCACTTTCCAGCTCTGTTTCTGGGAAGAACACTGATTCCTAGTCCGAACTTTAATTTCTTTCCATGTACAATTGTCTCAAATGGGCTGATATTTTATTAGGTAAAATTTAAAGGAAATCTTATTTGCACTGAAAGCAAAGGACAAGAAGGGTGGGAAAAGAGAAACCAGAAAGAAGATAAAATTAGAGAGCTTCTCACAGGCAGATGCAGCTGTTGGTCCACAAGAAGTCACACACACAGTGTGGACCTTCTCTTGCTGAAGAAAAGTGGTGGAGAGACATGGTTCTCATCACAAGGGAAAGGAGCTTATGTAATGTGGTTTTAAAACTGAGCGAAGCTGCAATGTCCAAATTTTAAAAAAATCACCTTCCCTATAAATGAAAATATTATTTCCTTCAGCTAAGCCAAGCCAGACAAAATGCCTTGAGCCTTTTAAACCACATGAGTTAAGAGAAGGTCGCAGCTTGAGTCTGACATGCAAACACCTGGAACTGTCAGGCAATGATTCTGGTTCCAGAGCTCATCCCAAGCCAGGAGCAGCAGAGAAGTACAACATAAATATAATATGAGAGGTTTCCAGTCTTGTAACATTTCATCAAAGCCTTGTAAAGAACAGATACTTCTGGAGCATTTCCACCACTTACACCATGGAAATTATATAAGATGCCATTTGCACTGAAACCTGAGGGAACATTTCAGAAAGTGTTGGCACAACTTTACTTTTCCCTTTATTCCTATCACAACTCCACCTTAAACCTACCTCATCTCTATTCTAACCATATCCTTACCTGAACCTTTTCAAGCCCATGTTTGGCTCAAAGCTACAAATAAATTAGGATTGGCTCCTCTCAAAACAGAGCAGCCTGGAGGCCTATTTGGCTTCACCACACTGCTGACAGCCTCAGTTTGTGAAGGAATGCTGCAGACTCTGCAAATCTCTCCTCTGCAGGTACAGTCCCAGGTAGGAAAGAGTACAGAAGTGAGAGAGTACAGAGAGCAGAGTTTGTGAGGGGCTGCTTTCTGGGATCTGGTTATTTTGCTGAAGATTTTGTGGCATTTTCTGTCTTCACCCACCCACCCATCCCACACACACTGCTGCCTCTGAATTTGTTCCAGAACACAGCTGCCTCTACTTCTACCTGCCCCTCTAACCTGACCTTCCCTGAAGTGAATGGGAAAGAAAGCAGATTTCCTACAGCAGGGAATTTAGGGGCAGGGAAGACAGTACAGGGACAGGGCAACAGCTCTGAGGGAAACTGCCAGAAGAGGAAGAACTAGAACATCATTTAGAGGGAACAACAGGCCAGCCAATATATTGGCAAAGGAAGCACCATTGGGAGAAGCAGCAGCACAGGGTGATTGCTTCATGTTGTCCAGGAGCAGAATAAAGTTAGTAAAAAGCGCCTGAAAATGATCAGAGGTAGATGTAACCTGCTCACTGAATGTGATTTTATGAAGAAGAAAAGCCCTGAACTTGGAGTTGTTTTTCTCAACCACAGACAGTTGGAGTTTTCAGTTACAAGTTTGTTCTGTAATATTACAAAGTGGGTTTATTGAGAAAGTGGGAGAAAAGCACTGTGTTAGTCCCCTGCTAATTAAAATGCATAATTAAAATGAGTAATTAAGCTTACTACAGAATGCTCTTGTGTCTGGGAGCCCAACTGCCCTTGAACAACAACTCATCTGCTGAACTGTCTCTGAGAACTAAAGTAGCCATTGGATATTGTGGTTACATCTTTCCTCTATTTTTTGTTGGCAGCAAAATAAAAGTTCCTGGTCTCTTTTCTGCCATTTTATTTCTTCCATTCTTTCTGCAATGTCAGAACAAACAAGATGATGTCATAGGGATGTCTTTTCAGTGGGGAAATGAAAACACAGAAAGATTTTCTTTTTTCTTTTTCTTTTCTAAGCAAACAGCTTCTAGAAATTGCCACAATAACTTCCTGTGTTAGCGCTGACCATCACTACTGCTGGTCCCAGGATAGGTGAAATGCTTCTGTCTCCATGCCAGTTCTCATTTGCTTAGAAACTCCATCAAGCCACAAACCCCTTCTTGGGATGTGGACAGATAATGACACATTTTTATCCCACATATTACAACACTCACTGATCCTAACAGCTAAGTATTTGTTTTTAACTTCTTGCTGCTCAAAACTTGGTCTTCATGAGTTCATCTTTTAAAAAACACCTACAGACCATCTAGCTGGTAAAAGACACTGCAGAGACAGCCATCACCAAGCCCAAACAACTTCCCAGAGATGCCTTTCTGGAATCTGAATAGCCTTCCCATCTGTGCAGCACAGGAATGGGACAGCCTACTTCCACAGGTTCTGGTTTGCTCACTAAAAAAATGCCACAACCAAAATTAATGAACTTTAATACTTCATTTTCCTCTTCGCTGTATTCAGCATTTATGGGAACAACGTGGTGTTGTTAATATACACCAATGACTAAGCGCTGTATTTATGCCTCAATGATTTTCTGTCATGAGAATATAATGCCTGGCAAAGACTGATTCTCTGAAATACCAGTTTGTTTGGGGTCATTAATCTTAATTCCTATCTTGCCTGAATAGGAACTGGATAACAGTCAAGTCAGGGAATAGTTCTGAGAATTAAAACTTCAATGGCTTTTGGGCTGCCCAAGGCTTTACATTTCTCTTAAAAAATTCGTAATTAATTAATCTGCACCAAGTACTAGGGAGAGACCCTGTGGAATTAAGGAAAATGCTCCTTGTGGCTTTAAAAAACAAAAACCAGTGGCTTTTGGCAGGATCTTTCCTTAGTAGTTCTTGTGATTTAGTAGTTGCAGCAGGGCTATGGAAACACAACTCCTGGGTTCTTGAACTGATTGATTTAACTGGCCTCTGTGTTTCTGGGCGATCTTGTTCAAGTTCTTTTACCTGGCTGTGCTCTAGTTTATATGTCTATAAAATAGGTGTAAAACCTGTCTAAGTCATGGAGGTGTCACGGGGATTTTAAGGCATTTAGCAGTCCCAAATGAAGTTGTATTTTATTTATAGAATGACTCAGCAGAAAAAGAAAGAAAAAGAGTAGTGACGATATGTTTATCCCTTAATGGTGGTAAGAAGCAAGGGATACTGTTCTGCAGGCTTGGGATAAACTGCCATGTCACTGACCCCTGAGCAGAGGCTGTTTTCCAAAGCATTCTCCCCTCTCCACCTTCCCTGCTCCTCCTCTTCTGAGCACCTGAACAATCCCTGTAGGAATTAGTTCCCTGTTCACCAGATACTCAGCAATGCAAGACACCCACAGCATCTGAAGCCAAACAGGACCATTCGATCATAAATGTGACCTGCTCAACAGCGCAGGGGATTGCATTTCACACAGCTGCCCTTGCCCTGAGCCAAAAACCTTGTGTAGCACTAAAGTAACTTTCCAGAAAGGCATCTGGCCTTGATAGAAAGACCTTTATATACTGTTAAAAAGTGCCTTATTTTTTATTTAAATTTGTCAGTATTCAGCTTCTAGGCTCCTCTCTCCAACTGGAGTAGCAAAGCAGTTTTAGCCTTTTCCAGCCCTGTCTTTATTCCAGGCACCTTCAGGGGTGCCAGATGCACTGCCCATGGCCTGGCAGGGAGACCAAGCTCTGGTGTAGGGAAGAGAGAGTACAGTACTGCTCTCTGTGGAATTGCAAGGGGAGACTGAAATCCTACAACTTTTTTTTTTTTCATTATTTTTCTGCCTGTGGTTTAAATCATGCTACCAATAATTTCAGAGATTCATAATAGAAATGCTTAGACTGGCTAGAATGGAGAATGAATGGGAAGGTCTGTGTGTGGAAGTGTTAGAAAGGAGCACAAAAAGCCCTGTGAGGATGGCAGGTGCTAGACCATGAACATCACAGTACAATTATGAACAGCTTTGGAAAATACCCAATTCAGGAACACAAAGGAACAGGTTCAGTCTGGAACTGAAAAAAGGCCACTAAGAGGTAATGGTAGGACAATACAGAACAGGGCTGGACTCTTAAGACACGCTGGTAAGGAGACAGAGTAGAGGAAACAAATCCTAATCATTCCCAGAGGTGGCAGAGAACAGAGGAAACAAAAGATTCTGGTCACTGTCAGCTCCCAAAGGCAAAAAAGGTTTGGTGGCACCTGGGATCCTGAGGAGATCCCAGCATGAAGATTCAGTAGAGCATTACATGGACTTCCACAAAATGGCATGAAATCCTGAGCATCCTACCTGGATGCAGATGTATTTGTGAGTAGCTGGTTATGGGATGTGAATCACTGAAATGACTAATTTTTTGTATCGAGCCTTGGGACACAACAACCAGTTTATACCAGCAGAAAAGACCCTTGAAAACTGGTTCTCAAACTGATCTCCTATTTGATCACCTGCAAATTCACCTTTTAAGGGTCTTCTCAAACCCACAGATATTCTCACAAGGTCCTTGCAAACTTCCATCACAACCCATTTTGAGCTCCAACGCCAGTTTCTACAAACCCACGTGCCAAGAAAGGATATTGCTTTGCCACTGGAGGAACTGCCATTTCAAAACCAGACAAAAAAATCACATATCTTTAGAAAAAAAAAAAATTTAGTGTGCATGAACTCTTTTGCAGACAACAGTGATCATACTCATAGAACCTCACAGGGAACTTTACGTGACCACAGACACGTATTATTTTTCCACCCTTTAATTCATGTAAGAACATGCATAAAAATCCTACAGGTCTCACTTGCCTAATACTGAAAATATGCAGCGCTTATCAATAGTTTACTATAGAAATAAATATCTTGCTAAGAGCTGCAAGCATCACTTGTGAAAACAATCACTGAAACCAGAAGTTTTGCTGAGCTACTTATTTCAAGAGATTTCAGTTGCTCATTGAGAAACTGCTTTCTGTTCAAAGGTTGTGCATTTTTTCTGTACTTTCAGGAAAAGATGCTATCTCTTGGTGTTTTTATTTTTCTGGCAGACCTTCAGCTCAGCCAGTGGATGAACAGAAGGAAAGTGTTCATATACCGATTGCTTGTGTCTTGCTATTAAAGAACAGGAAAAATTCTGTTTTCAATGTAAGTGAGGAAATCTGTGCCTTCATGCTCTGGGGAATTCTGATTTTCCTGTCTTTGTTTCCATCCTAACACAAAGGAAAAATACTTTAAAAGTCATTATGAAACAAAAGATTCTGAAAGTATTTGAGCCTGAAATGATAATACGCTTCAATTTGCCCTCCTCCATTTTAAATACACTTTTGATTCCAAAAAAGAAATATTTTATCCTCATATAAAATAAATATATTTTATCTGGTTTATGCCCTTCCTCCTCCCTGTAACTGGGACTCTTCTCTGCAGACATATCCTACACTGCATCATCTGGTGCAGAATGAAGACCACATGTCTCAGAGAAGATGTAAACTGGTTTATGGGATACTATAAAAGAATGGCATATCCATGCTATGAATCCCATGAAACAGCAAATCATCCTGGGAAGACTCAGTTCAAGTATTGGAACGGACTTTGACAATTTTCCACTAATAACAGTGTCCTGAATTCTGCCTGCATCGAGTGAGTTTTGTTTTCATTCCTTCTGTTACAAAATGAAATTAACAAAACTTCCTCTGCCCGTCAAAGTTTACTTATGGAAAAACTCCGTTTTAAAGTGGTCTTTTCCCTCCCCTTCGAAGGATCATCAGCTCTTTGTCCACTGAAAGTTACTAGCAAACGAAAATCTGATTGGAGCAAAAGATAGCCATTTACTATTGAGTGCACATGAGGTGATCTAATTAACAGGACAATGGCTATTAGTGCTTCAAAGTCTCAACCTTTTGGGTTTTTATTTTTCTGTGTGTGTTTTGTTTGGGTTTTTTTAATTGGGCCTTGAGGTTGCCAGTACTGCAATCAAAAGTGTTTCTAAATAATTATGCACTCATTTAGGTGGCTAACCACCTGAACTGCTGTAATTAGAACACTTGATACAAACAATTAATTATGTTAGCACTGCTGAAGGCTGTTTTAAGATCTAGATACAGAAATATGTTCAAACAAAGAAAACCCCAAAAACAAGGGGACCTTTATTTCATTTGACACATGCCCACTGATCGTTCTCTGAACAACAGTCTGAGAACTTCTCTTGGAAGCCCTGTAAGAATGAAATAAAAAGTGGGAATGATGCTATCAAGAGTTCCACTGAAATGCAATTATTTTTTTTTATCCAAGGAACCAGACATACAGACATTGCCTCAAATCAGCTTTATCTTCTCCTTGAGCAACTAGCTTTAATCTGGATCTGAAGGAACTTACTGCAGAGATGAGGCAGCAGCTCAAGTATTCACATACTCAAGCCCAAAATTTCAGTGCTCCAAAATGTGAAATAGGTCATGATCATTTGTCCATTTGCAGCTGAAATAAGAACATGCTTCTTCTCCTTTAATTCAATTCTCTTACACAGAAGTTTCCCAGCATTCTGCTGTCCTCCAACAAGTCCTCCCAGCACTGAGCTGGCTTAATAATGAATTACAGGTGTAGTTTTCTAAAAGTTCACAAACCTATAAACTTCAACCCCGTTCCAAAGGAGCTTGACACAATTTATCTTTCTGCTTGGCTATTATGCAAAAAGAAACTATGCAAAATCTCAGGTTTGGCATGGATTCGAAACAAAACCACTTGAAAGGCTGCAATTTAAAGTGAATTTTCTTTGACAATTTCAGTTTGCCCAAACCTGAAACTCAAAGCAAACCTCAGGGCAGAAGTGCAAACCAGAACAGATAGAAATCAACAGACGTTTACACAACACTCCATGAATCAAAGGTACCTAACTTCACATGACATCAAGCAGAGGCTGACAAACCAGGAATCAGACAGGAACATTTTTGAACATGATCTACTTCACATTTAACAAAATAATTCATTTCTCCTATTACCAGTCTTCTCATAATCTCAAGTTTTAAGCTCTTCTCCTAACCTTAAAATTCCTATTATTATCACTTCAATCTTTCTCAAATTTTCAAGCCTCATGCTGTGAGAACTAGGGGGGAAATAAAGCCATCTTATTCTACCCAAACACATCTTTAGATGTGTTCTCTGTAGAATAATCACCTGTGTCTGATGAACTGCCGAACCAGTTGAGTCTGAGTGATAGCTGATAATTTCCCTGAATTATAAAGTGTACAAAGTGTCACAAATATAATCAAGATAATTGATAATGGACACTTAAAACTATGAAGACTCTTGAAAATGCACAGGAAGTTTTAAAAAATACCTTATCTCTGTGTGTTGCTTTTCAGATACCTCATGGTGTGTTTTGAAAATGCAGTTTCCATTCCTGGCAGCCGTAAAGTTAAACCCTGAAAGTGTTTACACACCTCTCCTACACCTTCCAAAATAGCTCTGTAATGGAAGTACCTAGGGAATGGGGAACTAGTTGACTTTCCAAATGACTGAGGAAAAATACTTGCATAGGCCAAGATCTGTTCAGAATTAATGAAGGGCTTGATTCTGCAAACCCACATCCAAGTAATTCTGTACATGAGTTATTTCCCTGAGCGCAGAGGCTGTGGAGAGCTACCAAACTATATTCAAAATTAAAGTCTGCAACATGGCAGCCTGATTATGCAATTAAAAGTGATATTGAGGCAGTGTTCTTCAGTTATTCATCCTATGTCTGCATGATTTTATTATGTATTTTCATATCGTTCACAAGAAAATTGGGCATTTTGGAGACAGCCACATATGTGTATAAAACTCCACATTTAATATACTTCCATGAGTTAAGCTCTTTGGTAACCTTCAGAAAATAATTAAACTTGCATTAAAGTATATGCAAAGTTCTAGGTTGTGAGCATAAATATGGATAAATACAAACCTGATTTATAAGCTCAAAATAATCTCTCAAGAGTGATTTAGCCATAATTTTAATAGCATGAAAATGACTAATTTAAGGTCAGGAGTAATTTAGTTTTGACTGACTTGGCAATCCTTTGTTCTCTGGGTCATGTAAGTGTTGAGTAAATTATAAACCTGTAATTCTATCCTGAGGTCAAGGGACTTCAGAATTGATTTGATATATTGGTCTCCTGGAAAGTTCTTCCAAGGCCAGTACCCCCTAAACTATGTTTATGAGTTGACTGCATTAATAACTGAGAGAGTCATATAATATTAGCAGAGGTGAAATTAACCCTTAAAAAGAAGAGTATGTTGAAATGTGGGATTTTTCAATGAGAGACAGGAAAACCAGATATATCTGTGAGAAGTCAAGTTTCTACAGAGTATTGAAAAAAACCCAAAACAAACATGATTGAAAAAGGGTGTAGATGTTTGACTTCAGGAACAAAATCAGACTGACTGATCTCATGAACATTACCTGGGAAAATCCTGCATTTGTGAAGCAAAACTATTACATTTCTATCTTATTAGGGGCAAAAATAAATAAGCCATCAACTACTCTGACAGATTATGCCAGAAGCATAAATACATTAAAAAAGAAAGCAACTGCTGGTTTAATGCAGGCTTTGCTGTATCCCGTAACACTTGCTATTGAAAATCTGAGATGGGGTGTAAAGTGAGATGTTTTCCATTCAAGAATTTAAGTGTGCATTACAGCAGCACTTCTTAATTTTGAACCTTTTAATGTTTCCAAATGAAAGCCATCGCACTGCTAAAGAAATGCACTGTAAAGCCCAGACAAAGAGCCTGGACTATTCTTTCATCATCAGGCAAACATTAAAGTTAATGGTCCTCAAAGTGTTTAGGGTTATTTCATTTGCCTGATGTCACAGTCCTGAACTTATTAGTAAGAGGTGTATTCAGATTACTCTGTTCAGTTCTGATTTAAAAGAAACTCAACAGTAATCACAATCTGAAATCTTGAAATCCTTAAGAGTAACCTGGTGTTAACCTTGAGCACTCCTGTGAAAAATCAGAATTAGGCTCCCCCCACCTCCAAGACTGTAGATTTCATATGAATATGAATATCTCCTGTTAGCTATGAATGTTTCTCCTGGACAGTCCTTGGATATCTCCTTCCACTGCTTTCAAATTCCTAGCAAGAGCACTAAATTAACTTTTACTGTATAAAAATCCAACAGTTGGTTAGATTAATGATCAATAAACACACACCCAGGTTAAAGAAATATCAGCATCAGAATTAAAATTGCTCAGGCTCTTCCAATAATGGGTTACAGCATTTGACCTGGTCACACAGTAAGAATCACTCTGAAAAGAGACATTATAATGCTGACACTACTTCCTACAGGAAGTACTACAGTACTACTACAGGACCTGGGAAGGTCCTGTCCCTGGTCCCAGAGAGCAGAGCTCAGTGCCTGCCCCTCCTCTTCCCCTCACGAGAAGCTGGAACTGCGCTGTCTCCCCTCAGTCTCCTCCAGCTGAACAGAGCAAGTGTCCTCAGCTGCTCCTCACACGCTTCCCCTCAAGGCCCTTCACCATCCTGGTGCCCTCCTTTGGACACTGGCTAATGGCTTTATGTCTTTCTTCCATTGTGGCACCCAAAACTTCACACAGTATTCGAGGTGAGGCTGTCCCAGTGCAGAGCAGAGCAGGACATTCCCTCCCTGGCCTGGCCAGCCATGCTGGGCCTGGTGCCCCCAGGACAGGGATGTCCCTCCTGGCTCCAGGGCACTGCTGCCTCATGTCCAACTGGCCATCGACTGGGACCCCCAGGTCCCTTTCCCTGGCACTGCTTTCCAGCCTCTCATTCCCAGTCTGTCTGTACATCCAGGGGTGCCCCATCCCAGGTGGAGAATCCAGCACTGTCCCTTTTGAACTTCACATGGTTGGTGATTGCCCAGCCCCGTCATTTGTGGAGGTCTCTCTGCAGGGCCCCCCTGCCATCGAGGGAGTTGACAGCTCCTCCCAGTTTAGTGTCATCAGAAAACTGATTTAGTATTCCCTAGGGTGCTGTGTCCAGGTCATTAATGAGGATGTTTGTAGAGGGATTCCTTGTGGAATATAGGATACCCCAGGAGAGCTTGGGCATCCCAGGGCTGTTGTAGAAGTACCCCTGATGGGGCCTCAGGCTGAAGATAGGCTTGCAAGGCACCTGCTAGCTGGCGGCCTTGAACAGCCTTGGGAAAAGGTATACACTGGTCAGCTCCCCCGCTGCTTAGAGGCTTTCTCATGGGAAAGGGGCGTGAACTTTGGAAAAAGTATAACTTGGTGTAAGTGAACAATAAAACTGGAGCACGATGCTCAAATTGTATCGGTGTTCGTGTCGTGACTCTGGCTGGATTCTCCTGCTCCCAGGACCCCCCCGCCACATGTGGTGCCCGAACAGGGACCTGAGTGAGTTTTGCTTCAGGCAGGTTCGCTTAAATGCCGTAAGACTCCAAATTTCATCGTATCGGTGTGGTAGAAACAGGGGAACCAGAGCGGGTGGCCCCAAAGCCGAGTAAAGCCGGGGGTCCGGTCTTGTAGCAGAATAGAAAGCCAGAGGATAAGTCCCAAAGCCGAGTAAAGCCAGGGGCTAAACCTCAAAGCCGAGTGGCTGGAGACCGTATTTTCGCGCAGCCGAGCGGGTGCCTGCAGCACAGAAGCTATGGACTATGGGGCAGGACCTCGACTCCTATCTAGTATTCTCTCTATGAGAGGCAAGATTGTGAAAGACCGAGATCTGAAAGCCCTCGTCATGTGGGCCCAGGAACATGCATTATTGAGTTACACTTCGCTTTTGTTTTCAACCGAAGCGTGGGGGGAAGTTGGATATAAATTGTGGCTGTCCACGATTGAGGGAGGAAAGGAAGCTAAAGAAGCTAAAGCTCTCGGCTTAACCTGGAAGGCAGTAACTGTCACTCTTGAAGAGAAGAAAGCAGAGAGGACAGTGGCCGCGGCCGCCATAGAGGCTTTAGAGAGTGGCAGCTCAAGGTGTAGCGGCTCCGGGAAAGGAACAGACGGGGGTCTTATGAAGCAGAGGCCAGAGACCAGAGCGGAGTCCAGGGTAGCACGGTTCTTCGGGCTGGCCATGAAAAGACCGATTAAAGGCACAGCAGCACCTGTCCGCTCACTGCAGGAGTTGCTGGACTCAGCAAGGAAGAAAGTTATTCCTCCGACGGCCGAGAGAGAAATGGCTGCGAACGTGGAAGCAGAGCCGCCTGATTCAGGGGGCGGGGCACAGGTGGGCCAAGGAGAAACAGGCGGTCCTGGTGCCCGGCCAAAAGCGGTGGCAGAAACCAGAGGTCCTAAAGCCTGGCTGAAAGCGGCAGAGCGCAACCCCCCTCTGCCGGACAGCGGAGCAACGTCTGGCAGCGAAGCAGCTTCTGCGGTTTCGTCACCTGCAGAGCCAGAGCCAGCCAGAGCTGCCAGGGGTCAGCCCCAAGAGGGGGAGAAGCACCCAGAAATGATGCAAGAAGTAATCAAAAAGCTTGCTGACTTATCTACACGGCAAGACGCGCTAGATTCCAAAGCTTGTGATGTTACGCCATCAGCACCATGGCGTCCCGTGGCCCCACCGGTCAAGTTAGCACTCAGAGCTCCTACGTTCCCGTCAGGAGAATCAAGCACAGTGACTACAGCCCCTCCCTTCTTGTGAGGGGAGGTGCAGCCGTCATTTCCATCAGTCCCGATGGAGAGGACTGACCCATTGCAAAGGAGATGGAATGGAGTTATCCGTGATGCAATCATTGAGGGTGATTGGCAAGCAGTGAATGCCCTCGCTTGCCCTGTACAGATACAAGGGGACACTGCAAAGTGGGAACCCCATGACTGGAAGATCTTGCAGCAAGCCAAGCAAACAGTCACCACGCATGGCTTGCGGTCTGAAGCTACATGAAGCATTCTGCAATTTATCTTTACAGCAGATGTCCTGTGTCCGAATGATTGCATCAGCATTGCACAACTGTTATTAACCCCTTCTCAGTTCCTGCTCTGGGAGTGAACATGGAAACAGCTAGCACAAGAAGAAGCTAGCAAACACCAAGGTGACACACAAGACCCACTGTATGCACTCCAAGCTGACATGCTAACTGGGAGCGGCGCTTACGGGGCGACAGTAACACAGCTGACCATGCCCGTAGTCATTCATCAGTTGTCACAGACTCTTGCCCACAAAGCCTTGTTGTCAGTACCTGAAAAGAAGAAGTCTCCCCCGTATGCAGCAGTCCAACAGGGGCTGTCAGAACCATATGGTCAGTTCATCGACCGTTTGTCAGCAGCTTTAAAGGATGCAACTGAGCTCTCTGAAGAGCTTCAAGAGCAAATGTTCCGAACACTTGCCTTTGAAAATGCTAATAGGCAAACTAAGACAATTCTTGCCACGCTGCCCCAAGGAGCAGGTGTAGAGAGATGCTCGTACATGCTAGCCGTGCAGAACAGTCATCTCAAACAGCTGCTTTTACTGCAACACTGCAGAATGTCCTGCAACAACAGGGACGAGTCATTGCTGCAGCACTGACCAGAGGGGTGCCCAGCAAGTGGTGCCGTGCTACGCATGCAGGACCCCGAAGCGAGAAGGCGCAGTCAGCATCAGCTCCTGAGGAAAGTGACGCCACTACCATAACAGCTGGAACTCTGGGACCTCCGTCCCGAGAAGCCTTGGGAGAGGCTGCAGACGTGGCTGACTGAGGGAGCTGAGGACTTGCCAGATCCACCACTCTCCGTAGCAGGAGAAATAGCGAGACCCTGGGGCGAATGTAACAGCTGCCGTAGGTGGTTGCTAGTGACTTGTGGTGGGTGTCGGGGAACTCTCTCCAAAGGCAAAACCAAGAAGGAGAGTTGCATAAATTTTTAGGTATGACATCAGACACAGAAATAGAGTAGGGAATTAGTTTTTTGACTGTCTTGAGACAGGAGCATTAGCGGGCATTTTCAATCAGCTGTCCACCCATTTAGATCAAGTGAAGGCAGTCAATTTGGCTAGCATCTATGTTTTTACCTGGTGCTCCAGCAGCCAGGGCTCACACAATTTTGCAAAAACTTGCTTGCTGGGAGAGGGATAAGTTAAACATAACTTTACAGATGCTTGATGAGTTAAGCGTAGATGTTACTAGTGTTAGACATACAATATTACAAAATCGAGCAGCCAGTGATTTTCTACTACTAGCTCACGGCCACGGCTGTGAAGAGTTCCAAGGTATGTGCTGTATGAATCTTTCTGACCACTCTGTCCCAATTCACAAGCACCCCTCTGACCTCCAGAGGGGCCTACACAGCCTTCAGGAGACAGACGACCCTAATGGAGATTGGCTTAAGGGTCTGGGTATCACCAGATGGCTGTGTACCTTGGTAGTAGAAGGCTGCCGATTGCTATTTGTAGTTATATTAGGTTTAATAATACTTGGGTGTATTTTTTTTTGCCTTAAAGCGGGGCTGCGAAAAATCATTGACCAGACCTGGGTTGCCAAAAAAGAAAACGGGGGATGTGTAGAGGGATTCCTTGTGGAATATAGGATACCCCAGGAGAGCTTGGGCATCCCAGGGCTGTTGCAGAAATACCCCTGACGGGGCCTCAGGCTGAAAACAGGCTTGCAAGGCACCTGCTAGCTGGCGGCCTTGAACAGCCTTGGGAAAAGGTATACACTGGTCAGCTCCCCTGATGCTTAGAGGCTTTCTCATGGGAAAGGGGTGTGAACTTTGGAAAAAGTGTAACTTGGTGTAAGTGAACAATAAAACTGGAGCACGATGCTCAAATTGTATCGGTGTTCGTATCGTGACTCCGGCTGGATTCTCCTGCTCCCGGGATTCCCCCCCCTCTATAGATGTTGAAGAGCCCAACACTGATGATGGAGCCCTGCAGAACCCCAGCAGTGACCAGTGCCAGCATGGTGTCACCCTAATCACTGTCACCCTTTGAGTCCAACCTATGAGCCTATTGCTTACCCATCATGTAACAAACACAGTTATCCAGCTGTGCACTGGACAGTTTCTCCGGAAGAATCCTGTGAGAAACAGCATCAAAAGCTTTGCTGAAGTCCAAAAAGATTCATCTCCTGGCTTTCCTGGATCAGCCAGATGTGTTATCCTGTCACAGAAGGAAATCAGGTTTGATAAGCCGAACTTTGCCTCATGAAGCCATGCTGGCTGTGACCAATGACTGTGATGTGGTCCAGGTGTTTTTCAATACCTGCCAGAATTATCTGTTCCGTGATTTTCCCAGGCACTGAAGTGAGACTGATGCAGCTCTGTGAATTGGCTCAGAGCTGTATCACAGGATGATGGGCAGAGCAGGGAGGGGAGGGATGTGCAGCAGGAGCAGGACCTGCCCATCAGTCATGGAGAGCTTTGTGTTGGCTCAGCCTCAGCCTGACTTGCTCCTTCAGCTCAGTGACTCCACGTGCTACAACAGGCATTTGACAGCTTGTGAAAAAATAGGTGAAGCCTGGCAGGTTTGAGAACCAAGTGCTGTAACTGCATCTGGCAGGGGAGGAGGGAAAATTAGCAGTGAAAACAGCCCGTGCTGATTTGAGAATGCGGGCACTTGAATTGGCTGGCTGTGAGCTCGCTTACATAAGTTTTATTTACATTATATGCAAGGTAGAACTCATCTCCTTATGCTGAGCTCAGGGCACTGGCACATTCCTTGCCAAGGGTCAGAGGGAGTTTAGCTCAGGTTTAGGCTTTAACAACATCAGCAGAAGGGTGAGGGCTTGAAGCAAGGACTCAAATTTGGGTTTAACTTGCATTACAAACTTCTCCCCAAATACTCTGTGAGTAGCAACCTCTGACTGTTCACTGTGAAAAGGAGTAAATTTGAATGGATGATGTGTGGAACAGAAGATTTAGTGACTAAAGGCTGCCCTCTGTAACACACAGAGTTCCTACAGTTGCAGTTACTGTTTTGTTTTCTAACCTCCATCAAAAGCGTCTTCTTAATTCTATATTTGAGTTTCTTGGTGTATCAGTACTACAAAATAAAATCTCAGTTTGCAAACATTTACCAGCTCTATTTTAAATAAAAGCTGTTTCCTGGGAGATTCTGTAAGAAACTTCCCTCCGCCCTCATTTTAGATAATATATACTGTATGGAGGGTATATGTTGTGTTGTATATTTTCTATAAAAAACATTACATTTTTAACTTCCTTGAGACCATGTATATAAATATTTGTACATGAAATTATAACATAGGCTTTGAAATTTATGCCATAAATTTCTGTTAATGTTCTAAAAATATTTGTTCAGGCAAATGAAATTGCAGTAAAATATTTTACTACAGATCAGTCAAAGGTTCTCAAAAATTTATCTTCCTAAAAAACAATCTTTCAAGCTATAAAACAGAGTTCCATTTCAGATATCAAAAAGGCAAATTTAACCAGCTTGATTTGATTAATACCAAGCAGTTTAACATTTTTGAAAACACTGAGAACTAAGGTGAAATAAAGTCAAGTTGTAAGCATTTTCTCTTATTACATATATGTTTTAATTTTGTTTTCTAGAAACTTATACTGTTAGAGGCAAATGGCAGTGGATGGGGGATTACAGGCATATTTCCTACTGCAATTAGCACTAACGAGAGCTGGATGTGTTGCCCAGCACACAAAGCTCCAAGTATACAAATTGTTAATAAATCTGACTCCTCACAAGCCAGAAAATTAATGCTGCATTCAGAACGATGTGTGGTCCCAGATATACGTCTGAACATGCTCCTTGGGGTGTCCCAACACCTCAGTCAGGAGCTCAGCTCCACCTGGAGACTCCCAATGGGTTTTTACCACCCACAGTGGAAGCTCCTGGGCAGTGAGGGAGAGCCCTGTTCTGCACCACCATTTCTGCTCACACAACAGTCCCTTTAATGGCAGCAGCTTTCCCTCAGAAAGGTTCCAAACAGCCCCCAAATCACAGGCACAGTATCAAGAGTTTTCCTGCGTGTCTTCATGGAAAGCTGTTTCCCCTTCTCTAAATCCCCACCCAAAGACCACCATCGGGTGAGCTGGAGTTCCCAGGAGCTCACAGCTTTCCCACAAGCTCAGCAGAGCTGCAGACACCTCTGAGCCCACCTCACACCTCACCCCCAGCATTCTGGCCAACCCCAGCTCCTGTGGGAGAGGCTCCTCACCGCACTCTGCAGCTTCTCTCCCCACCCGGCTCACGTTGCCTGGCCCCGACCACCTGCAAATGGCAGCAGCCAAAGCTCGTTCCCTGCGCTGCCTTCTCTGCAGGAATCCCACACCTCCGGATGCCAACAGCCCTCGGGGTGCCCGTGCTGCACACACTGAGCAGCTGCCCAGCGCCGAGGGGCTGTTTTCAGGTGATGGGTGCCAAGGGAACAGCACAGAGAGATTCATGGGCTGTGGGCACAGACTCAGCTTTAGGAATTTACACCAGCAAATTTTAATCCCCATGAATCTTTTAGATGTGCCCAAATACTTCTTCCCCTTGCAGCATTAGTGTGTTGCCCAGCAGATGGAAATACTTTTTCCTCCTCTCTTTCACACGTCAGCAGCAAGCAGCAACTCCTTGGGCTTGTGTCAATTTTACAATTCTTTTTTTTTTTTTTTTTTTTTTTTTTTTACGGGGGGAAGGGCATATTTTTGTTCTTCTTTTCAGATTTAACACAATTTTCTTGTAGTTCATGTCTCGCCTCTAAAGACAGCAGTCTTGTGGTCATCTCAGCTGTTGTTGAAAACAAAAGAAACAACACCAGTAGTCACACCCAGATCTCTAGAACCAGATCTCTACATAAAGTTTGCTGTTTTCCATTGCAATGGATTCTGGTAAGACAGGACAGAGGAAGAATTTGTTATATAACAGTATGTGTGTGTATCTCCTTTGGGGCTGGCCCACAGAACAGTTTTACAACTAAAGTTTTGAATCAAGGATAGGATGGCACTGTGTCATTACTGCTCAGGTTTATTTTTGTTTTTTGAACAACAGCAAATGCATTCCAGAAATAAAAATCATTGATAAAATTTTAAAAAATAATGTCAGGGTGGCAGCATCAACCAAGAAAGTTTAGGAAATGCCATGTTAGGTTCCTTCACAAACTCAGTTGAAACCTCTATGCATTAGCATTATATTAGGATTGCTGGAGTCTTCAAAATGAGTGAAAATATATTCAGATATTATCTTCTGCACTATACTCAGCAGAGAATGGAGACAGTTTGCAGTACAATGTATTCATTACTACAGTCTCCTTTACCTGACTTATCTTGACCTTTGCAATAAAGTTCAGGTGACTGCAGTTTTTATATGGGCTTTTTGTTTCGTTTGGGTGGTTTGTTTTGGTTTTTTTTAATGTAAAGAAAATGCCATGCAGTAAAAATAGCATCCCAGTAAGGAAGCCTCAGTTCTTGTATTCATTTAAAATCTGGGTCACTGCACAAACATTAAAATAATCCTAAACCAAACAGACAGCCCATGCTTACAGCTAAAGAAAGGTGGTGGAGAAATTAAGTGCCTGGGTTGAACTACCAGAGGTGAGAGACTGAAACACCTGAAGATGGACTGGCCATGTAATTCAGCCACTAACCAGCTTCAGCTGTGAAAGAAGAACTGAGGCCACCACAGGTGTGCCTTTCTTCACACATGAGAGCAGACTCTGAGTCAGCAACACGAAATTGAGAACTTTGTTTGTCAAAGCTCTGAACTAAAGTGCACACGACCAACTCTGTGTAGGAGGAATTTTTTCCAAATTGGAAGTTAGGCTAGGCTTAGATGTCTGTGCAGCTTTCCCAGTGATATTGGCTACTGTGCATTCCTCAGAGGCCTTACTTTTGTCCAAGAAGCTGATTGCAAACTCAGTGAAGAACTAAAGAAGTCGCAATGAACAGATGACACAATGCCCCACTATATAAAAACCCCAAAAGCATTGAACAAAAAACTTAGTACAAAAGCTTTTTATTCATGTAACATAACTGTAGATGTTTTTTACACCTGGAAAATCAGAAAGCTCAAATCAGTGTTCACAGAGAAACCTAATTTCAGGTTTTTTTGGTTTTTTTAAACATACTTGTGCTCATAGTTTGCAAACTTAAGCCATGGAGCCTAACAGAGGTGGCTTTGTGTCAGAAATGTAGAATACAAACTTTTAACTCAGACATTAACTCAGATCCACTGCAGCAAATCAGGATGGGAGATAGACACAAAAGCTAAAAGTTTAATGAAAAAATGCAACAAAACAACAAAACCCTACTGCTGAAACTTCTGACTTTTGTGCCTTTCACTTCATGACCATAAGGTTTCACTGGAAGAGTGTTTGCATTGAATATATTTTCTTTGCATTCTTTTTGGAGATGGATTCACATGAGAATTGTGTCTTTGTTTCCTGGGATTTCATCTGCTGCCACTGCTTGTTGCTCATCTGAAGCCATCATCGCCCTCTGTGTGAGCCTTTCACAAATGGCTCTTGTGGACACAATTCAGGGCTTCAGGTGAGGAACAGTTACAAGAGTAAGATTAACTCTTCAGATGAAAAGGTCTCCTTTTCATTCAAACTTCCTTGATAATAAAGAATGAGAGAGAGTGGGAAAAAAATAAAAGAGGGAACAGAATACATAGCAGTAACAGAAGTGTTCCTAAAGAAAAAGTTGCTCTGAACTTTTTCTTCAGAAGAGTCCCTGCCTACATGGGAAGGGTGCTGGGTTGACAGAATGGGTAACATGAACTCCCTCAGAATTAGATGATGTTCTGCCAAAGCTATAAAAAAAGTGTGAGAATGAAGTGGCTTAGTCACCCCTAAAATCACAATCATACACTCATCCAGGTTGGAAGAGCAGTTCGATTCCTAGTTAGCTCAGGGCTAATGTCAAAGTAAGGTCAGGTTGCTCAGGTTTTGAGAATCTTTGGTACAGAATCTCCAGTTACGAGGTAATAATAACCCCAGAGGCCCATCAGGCTGGCAAGATGTATTCCAATATCACATAAAGGAACTGGGATCAGCTTTGTGGCATGATAATCACCAGCACACTACACAGAAATACAAGTAAGGACAACACTACAATTGCAAATGTTTAAGAAAAATTCAGTCACCATATGAGAGGTTTACGGAAAGGATTTTGGAAGGGCAGCAGAAAGACCAGCTTCTTTCCCAAAACCTACCAATGAACTGTTGCATGACCTCAGGCGAAATCACTTCAGTGCTCCATCCTTCTGCTTCCCTCCCCACTGGGTCTATTTAGACTGGGAGTGCTTTAGGGACAGGGACTGTCTCTCCCTGTCTATTTACACAGTGTCTCGCACAGCCAGCCCCTGATCCTGCACGGACCTACAGCTGTTATTGCATTACAGAAAAATAACTACAGTGACAAGGAAGATGTAACCAAATTAGGCAAATGCGAGAGGGATTAAATTTACTCGTGAGAAGCTTTGCTGGTTTTTTTGTTGAAGAGTTTATTATGACAGCAGATTTTAATGCACAGTTAGAGCAGGCAAAACCAGCAATGAAAACGCTTGGAGGGGAAGAGCTGCAGAAACTGAAGGCTAAAGATCAGCTTTGGGTCTCTTAATGGAACCTACAGTTAATCTGTTAGAGCTCATTTTTGTTGCATGCGATATAGCACGTTTTCATTTCCCTATTTTCAAAATGGGAAGATGTTTAAATGACTTTAGAGACAGAAAACAGATTAACAGTGATTGCACTTGTGCAATTAGTGAAAATTTCACCCAGTTGTCCCTCATAATGATACCAATAACTTGTTTCATATTCTTATCTTCAAGGGTATCCTCTTTATTTTCCAAGTTTCAATGAGACAGCTGTAATGACTTTTCAGTATTACCCTGAATTTCTTTCAAATTCATTTTAATCCTGTGTGAACTACCCATTTCTGAAGTCCATGAGAATATTACTGTAGACTCCAGCAGAATTTTTAGCTCTTTCCAAGAAATGCTTCTAAGAAGAAGGAAGAATATACCAATGCCTGATGAATCATTCATTTTTTTTTTTTTTAATGTCAAGGAAAAAGCAGTCTCAGGAGGAGGTAGCAGTAGTAAGCAAATAGATTAAGCAGCCTTGTTAGAATTATTTTTACTTTCTTCCTAAAATACACTTTAGGATGATATGACTTCATATACAAACTAATATCACTTAAAATGAGAGATAAAGAATTATTTTTTGGTATTTCTCTATGGGGACCATTTTTGGAAACACCTGATACCTGAGGCAGTCTATTCCATTTCAAAGGCAAGTGTTTGCTCTTTAGCAGTACCCTCTGCTAATGGATGCAAACCTAGCAAGGCAGCAAAATCACTTTGATCTCCCTTTCAAAATGTTTTTGGAATTTATCCATTGCCAGGGAATGAGTTTCTTCTCCTAGAAAGCACTGAACACTTGTATTAATTATACCCCTTGATCAACAAAGTTGAATCTTAACATTTTAGACATACAATATGATTTGTATCAATACAAAAGTGCCTTCACCATCTAAATAGTCCAAAGATTTCTAGGTCCTTTTCTATTCCAGAAATAGAAGTGAAAATACTTCAGCCCCAAACATTTGTCACTTCTATCTCAGTGTAAGTTTTATAAGCAAGAAACTGTGCAGAAACTGCACAATTACAGTGCATACAATCAAAAAAAATGATACTATACATTGTGTCAAGAGTTACCAAAATGTTTTTTTATTTTTGTGCAATGAAGTGGATGTCAGTGGATGTTATAAATGCTGGATACCTGTACCTTTTAGTACTATTAGATGATTTACCCATGGACACAGTCCTGCATACCTGCAGATAAAAATAACTGGAACATGGAGGAGTTCAAGTCTGAAATGGACTTTGGGCCATTACAGTTTGATCAGGAAGTTTATAACTCTTGCTATATGGAATTCTTAAGTCTTAGGGAAACAAACTAAAAAAATACCCCCCTATCTGGAATTTGTTTGCTTAGTATTTTTTTCATTAGAACCAATTATTTGTCTTGTACTGCTGTTTTGCCTCAGCCAGAACTGAAGAGCTGTATTCAATGAGCACTTTATGTTTGTGAGATCTCTTGGAATAAGTATTTTTCCCACAGAGGCTATCTAGTACACTGGATCGTTGAGGACTTAATAAAAGAACAAAAGTCATAAGGAACAATGGAAATTTCACAGGCAATTCACAGCCCTTGCACTCAACTTGCACTAAAACACCCGTTGAAAAGCCAGTGTATTAAAGAAATCACAGCCCACAAGGCAGAACACTGAATATGAGCTCTGCAGTCTGGTCTCCTGGTTTTGTATATTTTACAGAGGTCAAACTGAGCCTAAAAGCAAGTGCACAAAATGAAGCATTGGACCATTGGACTAGCAGTTTAAAAGGTGAGAATTTAGTTATGTTTTATCTTTATTTTGGTTTCTAGTCTTAAAACTGTTGTTATTGGCTGGTAAGCCATGTATAAAAACAAACACTCACCCAAGAGAAATATTAATAATAATAAATACAAGATTGCACAATAATTTGATTAACCCAATAAATTAACAAACCATAATAATCCAGTACACTGGGTATAATTACTTAAAAAGAAAGCAGAATAATTCAATTATGTATTTTAAACACCACCAGATATATGACCAAGTCATACAATATAAATCAAGATGAAGATCTTACTTTCCATGTTCTTCATTCAGACTTTGATAATCACATCATGCAAATGCAAAGTTTGACTTCAGATCAGAATATTGCTGAAAAGAGCAGATACTGATTCCTGACTGAGGTCCCCTTTGAAATATCACACAGCCTTTCTATCCTTGATGAATGATTTGGATGATATTTAAAATACATTTTATTATTTGACCTAGACAGATGAAATCACATTTATTCAACCTGGAATGAATTTAACTTATGGGTCTTCTCAAAGGTGTAAGCCACCCAAGCTCTGGCCAAAAGACTGGTAGAAGCAAATCAGCCCATGGCTTAATTTTGAATCAATACTCACCTTTGAGCTATAAAACATATTGACTGTGTTTGATGTGAATATTTAAGGAATTTGTGTTTGGGGAAAAAATGGCAAAATGAGCTTTCAACACTGAGACTGTAAAAAAAAAAAAAAGGAATATTAATAAGACAACACTATATTTCTTACTGTTTTGGAAGGAAAGAGGAGGTAGAAAAAGAAACCTTAAGATGCAGTATTTGCTTTTTTTACGTGAATAGACCTGACATTTCTCAGAGAGTGGCTGAGCACCTCCTTCAAAATGCACAGAGTCCCCCAGCACCAACACATGTTGGCTTCCACTGCAGAATGCCTTCCTATGACACTGCAGAGACACTTGACTTCCTCCTGGGGAAGTGCAGCTTTCTTCCCTAACAATGGCCCAACTGGTTTTCATAACGGAGACAAACGCTCCCTGCTGTGAATTGTAATAGAAAAACATGTCAAACAACCAACAATAAAAAGAAGCACAGCCAAAAGACTGGCTTTTCCTGTTTTTATGTGCAGCACAGAGGAAACCAAGCACGTGAACTGCACTTGGCTCCTTACAAGTCAAAATATCATTTATTTTAAATGAGAAGAGGAAAAAATGCAACTCATTTCTGACCCTTTTTTCACTCTGAAGTGCAGACATGAAAACTGAACCCATTAGCACTTAGTTGCCAGAGGTTATAATGAAACCTCTGAATGTGAAAGTCATATGCTTTGTTAAAAAAAAAGAAAGAAAAAAAAAAGGAATGGCTTTTCAGTTAGGGTTTTTCCACCCTTTTAAAAGCTGTTATAGTATGAGTGATAAGGACATCCAGCTGCCATTCTGATGACCCCGTGGTATTTTCTAGTTTTATGTTCTCTGCTTTGGCTGACAAAAGGTCACTTGCTTAAACTCCCCTTCTCTTTCATCCCACTGTGTCTTTGCTTTCTCCTGCCCTGCATGCTTCTCTTCACTGCCTTACTTCCCCCCCCAACTAAGTTTTAATAGCCTACTGGTTTTATTTTGATGTATCCAGTTAATTAGTTTGGTGAAATTCCCTTTCTTGCTGTCCTTCTCATCTGCTTAAACTGGGAGATGCCAGAAATGAGGTTCTTTTCAGTGAGCATGGATGAGTCTAAAAATTATTATTTAATATTAGATCTCAGTTTGGGTTAAATTGTGCAGAAAATGGTCAAAGAGATCACATTCACCCATTGCCATGGCTGAAGACAGCCCAGGTTTATGGTACAGCCCTGATAATGGTTGATGAGCAGGTAAGAAAGTGTCATTTGGAGTCTGAACAGCTGCTTACAGTGCCGAGAGCCATTCTGATAGGAGTGAACTTCTGACAGTCTTGCTTTGACAGAGTGAACACTGCAGCTTGTTAGTGCTTTTCCTCAAGCAGAGATCTCATCTGTTCTGTTTTTCTGTTCCTCTTGTTTGCTGCCTGTAGCAGACTCCTGGAAGGAAACACTGGGGCATGTGCCTGGCACACTGAGCTTCACATGCAGCAGACCCCCAGTATCTAATCTGTAGGTTTTTCTAGGAACACCAGTGCACAGAGAGGAAACCTGACACCTCCACGTCTCAGAACACTTCACTGAACACGCCTAGACTGACTCCACAGTGTATATTTGGGTGCATCTGACTCATTAAACCTAAATATCAATATTGGCTTGAGATCTGAGGAATTCTAAGCCACAGGTGCTGGGAAGGTGAGCAAGTGTCCCTGTGTACCTCTTCTATTTTTCCTAAAGTATCCACATCACTGGCAGGTGATGAGGCTGGATGGACTCTTTATTCAGTATGTTCTCAGGTGGGAATCCTGCTGGTGAGAGATGGTGATGGGAGGGCTGAATCCTCCCAGGGGCCTCTGATGTTCAGCTTTTCCACGTGGTACTTTTTGTTAGCTGTGATTCTAACTGCAACGAGCCCATTGCTGCTTGATTTTAAACCAAGCATTTCAAAAGGGCAAAATTAACAGACTTCTTCTCATGTTGCTGTTTATGTACTACATTTTAACATGCCCTTGCTCCATATATAAAGCCAGCACCTCACACCTGGAAGTTATGGTGATATTAATCTTGAACCCTGAATCTCCCAGAGCCTAAGAAGGTTCCTCACGCCCTCTCATGGTGGATGCCTGTGCTTTGGGAGCAGAAGGCACTGGACTCCGTCTCTGTTTATAAAAGTGACATTCTAGACAAGCACAAATTGTGAGATTAGGAACAATAGATTAGAGAATGCAAGATGTTTGTTACTGTTTAATAAGGATGATTAGACTGCGAGGGGAATGGGAGAGGTCACGGAAACAGCTAGAGAGGAGTCACAACGAGAGGCCTCCAATGTGTGGTTATCAGGAAGCCTGCTTCCACCCTGCTCTGGTTTCTGTTAACAAGACCCCAGCTTGGAGCCCATCTGAAGACTCTGAAATACAAATGCATTAAGGTACATTAGCTACTATGGCTATAAAGAACCTTAGAGTCATGACATTATCAGATACATGGGACAAAGAACAGATTCTCAGAGCAGCCAGAGAGAGCAAACAATTAATTACAAGAATAGCCTGCCCACATGTTGTTCTTCCCAGACCTGAGCCAGACACAAAACCTTCAAAAGGCATAAATTAGATTTTAAGATGCTCCTAACCAAGGGAGATGCCGAAACTCACTTCCATTTGATGAAGAATTAAGTATTCTACGAAGCACATTCATACACTGTCTGTGCATGGTGTGGAGAAAAAAGAAATAGTTCACTTGGAAGCATAATGATGATCACAATCTCTGTGGCATCGCAGAAGATCCAGGAAAAGAAGTGGATACTGGAGGATCTCTTGAGCCAATGTACTCAGACTGGGGTGGGAAAGGGTAGGAAATGGGCAAAGAATAAAGCACAAGTTTTAGATGGCTGAAATTTTCTTTCCCCTCAAGTCACAGCTGTCAAATAGCCCATATGGAATCTTAGAATTGTTGTGATATCTAGGACAAGATTTTTTGCATCATTAGGTCAAATGTTAAAGACTGCTAAAATTCTGAATGTTCTCACAGTTATATTGGTCGGTATTAACTACCTGTTTGTTCACTCACCAGATTTCTGACCTTTAGAATGAAAAAGAACCAGACCCTGTATTTCTGAGGGTTTATATCATATCAGAGAGGCAATGAGTGATATGTTGTAATGGTTGGAGAGTCTCCAGCTGCCACTATTGAAGAGAGAGAGCAGTTTTTTCCAGGTAGGAATTAAGACATTTTTTTTTTCCTAGTGACTGTCAGTCCTTATTACCACATTTTATTGAACTGGGGCCAAACATGTGAGCTGTTGGAAATGGTATCAGTCAGAAGGATGTTGTCATCCATACCATAAAGTTTAGGTTGCAGTTTTTTAATTCAGTGAATAGATGTAAATAAACATCCCCCTGTAAAGGAGTGGAAAGAAGCAGCTGGCTGGGTTGCATTACACTTGAGACTAGAAAAGGAAATTCAGTGAAAATAAAGAACTGGTTAGCTTGTGTTGTCTGTTTTTGTATTTCAACAAAGAAAAACTGACACTTAGGAATTTTTAAAAATATATCAGACTTTGAACAGTTTAGTATTTGTTTAGGATTTGATAATTTAGAATCTTAAAGCTAAAGGTAGTAGGGGTGTTTACTAATTCAGGTTGCCCAGGAGTCCCTTTGTGCCAGAACTTGCCAGCAATGCCCATGTCAGAGTTGAAATTAGCACAGAATTGGTGTGGCCTGTACAGGTGAGTGTCTCCTACTGTACACAACCAGTGTCACATTCACCATTGCTGGACAAAATAAAGACACTTAACCTCCTGAGAAGCTGGCCTGTGCAAGGCACGACGAGCTCTGGCTACTGAACTGCAGCACTGAGGCTCTTGGCAGTAATTACATTTTGATTCATGTTTGCAGAGATTTTTCTTTCCCATCCTACGCTTGAACTACTTCACTGAACTTCTGCATAGTGTGAAAATGAACCTACAAAGGAACAAAGGAAAGAGACAGCTCCTAGAGACAAGTACACCACGTGGAGTCACTTCCTCAGGCCCAGACCTGCTCACCTCCAGCTCCACGACCATCAGTGTCTTCACTGCCTTCAACAGCACTTTTTGCAACCCTGGACTGATGTTTGATGGGCAGCATTGGAACTGTAAATTCCCTCCTTTTGAGCTAACATAAATAAATAATTAAGATTAAAATTACCCGGTCTATTCATAAAGATTTCCCTCATTTTTATGACGTACCTTTTCCACGTGAATGTCTTAAGCACAGAATAGCTCTGATGATTAAAACTGCAATGAGGAGCATCATTCCAGTGGGTATAACTAGCTCTGTCAAGAGACATGTTTGTCAAATATTGAAAAGTGTATCAAATATTTACAAGATATTTTATTTTTTTTTTCAAAAGCCATGTTGAATATGTGGCCTTATGTTACTGCATATCTACCCTATTTGTATTACTGCTTATTTAAAATCTTGGTGTGTCATAGTTGTGGTTCTCTAGCAATCTGACCACTGTAGTTACACTGCCTGTACTTTGTTTCTTTTCACAGCAGAACCACAGAAAAAAATGTTTATAATTGACTGTGCAGTGACACACAGTCGCCACATCTTTGTTTTATTTTGCATGAGTTATCTGCACTCTGTACTATTTCCTGTTATGTGTATGGCTGCATTCTCCTGTTTTCAGCTCGGATCTGCTCCAAATAGGCAGAATCTGTTGATATCTGTGCCTACAGCCCAGAAACAGTCTGTAGTTCAGCAAAGCACTCAAGAACAAAAATAACCTCTTTGTTACTCAGCAAAGCAATTTATTTCAGTATGCAGGTGAGCATTGTGGTAAAAGTGGATGGAATGATTATTATGTGGTGCTAAAATCGTGGTGAATCGCATTTCTTGCCCAGGCAATGGAGGAATTAAAGAATGACCCTGCAGATTCAGCTATAGTGAAACTGTTGGTGAAAACTTAGAAAGGAAGCAGAGTCGTTTTCTCAGCTCTGTTTTCCTCTATTCTCCACAATAAACTGCGGTGGCAAACACAATGGAAGGAAAACGTGTCTGTAACCCAGAACACCTTTTTGTGTGTTCAAATGCACAGACACACTTATGTTTCAGCTGTGTTTATAAACTGGCATTTTCCTGCATTAGTAGTAAACCAAGTGACTGTAAATGCATATTTTGCTTATTTAAACCAGTCCCTTATGAACCATCTATATTTAAAAATAGAATCCTTGTATTTAATGTCACATCCCAGCAAAAATGTGAATGCATTAGAACCATGCCTTTCAGTATTGTTAAAATTTATTTCCACCACAGATTTCCCCTCTGTTTGCTCTTGCAGTCTTCTGGCCTTTGAAAGGAAGGAGGGTAAGCCTCCCTTTCCCATCACTTTCCGTGTGGTTCGTGCTTCTTCAGAGTAGATCCAGAAACGAGCAAAGAGGAATCTGAAATTTTTATTGCTGTGAGTCATCACCAGAGGGGTTCTGCGATGCAAAGGTACTTGGAGGGATGTAAGTGAAGAGAGGAGGCTTGAGCCTGATGGAACAGAGAGCAGCTACCTAGCCTGGAGAGAAGCAGAGCATGCAAAAAAAGAGTTGTGTTCTGTAAGGAAAAATAAGCAAGATTAGGAAAGGCATGAAAGGCCAGAAGAGATGTTATTTAGGTGCTTTGCTCTTGAAGTTGAAGGAGTTGGCACTGAAGCGTGCAGGAAAGCAGAAGCAAGAATTTCAAGTGTTTATCACGTGGTTCAAGGCATGAAGGGACTGTGAGCAATTTGAGGAGCAAGGAGCAATGTGAAGTACCAATATGTCACAATATTAGACAACAGCAGTGAGACCACTTCAGAACAAGGAGTCTACTTTCTGGACATCTAACTATACCAAAAAACCCCCATCCTCCAAGGGCTTCTCATATCTCTGGATGGAAAGGATTGTTGGGATGCATCAAGGAATATCTACAAGACTTACCCTTCTTCAGTTGCCACCTTAATGAAATATTTCGGTGGGATCCTGTCCACTGTTATACTGAATATTGTTATGGGACCTGGGGCCTCTGCAGCAGGGTCCAGCAAATCATTTCAGCCAGGGGACATGAGGAATTTGTGTCCTCCAGCAAAGCATTTACACACACACATTCTGACATTTGCAGCACAAGGGTTATTGTTGATGACAGAGAGTAGGAGAGGAAGGGAGGGAAACAACTCTCTGCACAATGCAAGCCAGAAAATTTATGGAATGAAAACTCAGATACATCCCAGAAACATGAGAGAAGATCAGATTAATCTAGTCTTTTCTCTGCAATTTTTTTTTAGTTTACATTTTGGGACATAATTTATTCCTTGGGCTAAGGACACTGACTTAATAACTTGAGATAAAATACTGCATTTAGACTCACCTATGAATGGGCAGAATATATTTTATATTACTTATTCCAACATAATAGTAATCTCAAATGTATCTTTTCACTGCTCTTATGATGTTGTTATTATTTTTATATTTATGTTATTATTTTTATAGCAGGTGCTTCACAAAAATATTTAATATGCCTATTGGTCATTAAACTTGGATTTCAGTATTTTAGTATGGCAGGATACAACAGCATGCTTTTAACACCTTGATGGATAAGAATATACCTAATGTGTAGTAAAATCTGTAGTTTTCAGTAAACATATAATAGCTGTGAAGTTATAATTCTTGTTCCTCTTTATTTCTTACTATTCCCATGAAATTAAATGTTACTGGAGGTTAATGTTTGCTACTGAAAAAAAATGGAATCAATACAACCTAGGACAGTTTACTATAAAACTTGAATATTTTCCAAAATGTTTTTTTTTTGCAAGGGAAGCAGGGAAAATGAAGAAAAAGAAGAGGTGGGAAATTATTTAACTAGCTCTAGACCTAGATTTACAATTTTTAATTTCATTTTTTTTAAATTATGTCCTCCCTCAAAGCACATTTCTCATTTTATTTTGATGAGCAGCTCAGACAACTATTCACAAAGTCCTGGTATTGCTGGTAGAAAACCCAGAAGAGGTAAAGTTTATGCTCTAACACATATTACTGGAGAGTGCAATGAGCTCATCTAAGCCCACGTGGGTCACCTCATAATTAGTGCAAGGCATTATTGTAAGGGTTAGCAGATCACAGCCTGATACCCCAGAGCTCAGTCTGTTTATTGGATCTTGCCCTGAGCCCCGAGGGAATCCACAGCGACTTCTCCCCTCAGCTGCAGACTTTGTGGAGTCTCTGTAGCCTGGGAGTTTGGTAAACCCAAGACTCCCAAGATCCTTGGAAAACTCTGTTTTGCTTTGGTTTTTTTTTGGCAACAACAGCACAAAGTGTGATCACCGCTGTAGCTTGTGGCGTGACCTCTCTGCCATACTGAAAAGGCCATTTTTCGACTGTAGAGGAGCAGGCTTTAAAAATAATTATTTCAGAGGTAAAGAGAGCACTGATCAAGAAGTAGGAGCAAGAGTATTTCATTTACAGAAAGGCAAGCTCTTCCCCCACACCCCCCTGCCAGAGCCAGTGACCTGTTCAGCCCCTGTCATTGCAGTCCTGGGCCCCTGCTTTGCTCTGCCAAAACCCCTCTCTTCTGACCCGTGACACCCTTGGCTCTTCCAGTCCTGGGGCTCCCAAAAGGCTCTGCCAGGAGCTCCTTTCTGCCGTGCCCTGAGCTCCCTGTGTTGCTCTTCCCGAGCTCCTGATCCCTGTGCACTCCTGGGCCCCTCCATCCTCTGTAAATAAGCCCCTGTCCTGACCTGCAGCAACCCTTCCCATTAGGAACCAGGGTCTCCTCCGAGCAGAGCCTGCCAGTCATTCCAGACCACTGCCTAGGGGGGTTGGGGGGATTTTTCCTCCTATTTCTGCTGTATGTGCGGGAAGGTGGGGAGGGAGAAGGAAAAGGCTGTTTTTAAAGCTTAATAGAATCAATGAAGAATTTAAAGAATACAGTTTATAACATGTTATGAAAACAAAGGCTTTGCCCTGGTTCACTGCAGCAAAATCACATGAAATTACACTTTTCTCCTTGTGGGAATACAACATGGATTGAAACAGAAGGAAGGAGCACATAGGAAAGGATTAGTCAGAAGCAATCAAAGATCCTGATAGGCAAAAGAAAAACATAAATGTCTTTGTGTGCAGTTGGAGATGTAGCCCTGCACAGCTCAGCCCTGCTCCCTTGTAGCAATCCCTGCTGATTTCCCATATTCAGCAGTTTTGCTCTCCCCTATCTTTTTGTATCCTTGCCCACGTGGGCCATAACCCATCAAATCTGGTGTGCTGAGTCTCTCTGAGCTCAAGTGGATGGGTTCACATGCCTAGAGTTACTCACGTGTGGCAAGGCAGGCAAATTCGAGGATTCAAAATTCGAGGATTCAAACCATGAAGCATTTGAGATAGAGATTCTTAATTTTTGCCTGTAGAGCTTCATTCAAAAAGGTGCATCTACAGCAATACTATCTTGAATTGTATTAAAGTACAAGATGACAAACCTTTAATGTAAAATCTACTACTAGTAACAAGGTATCTTCTGTTTCTTTCTTCTAAGGCTTTTGTAAATTCTTGCCCTGCAATCTTAAAATCTTAGTGTTCCCAGTCTGGATTTCCCCCCCCCCATCTGATCAGTATCAGCATTTAAAATATTTATTTTGTGTTAATTTCTTACAGCAGTAACATCCTCTTTCCTTGGTTCTGAAACAATGTGGGTTGAATACTCCCTGACTCTTCTACCCACTCCCAATGTGCTCCAGGCTTTTGGTTTCTTCACATCACTAGGAACATTTCTTTGCTGATAGTTGTTTTTTTTTAAATCTTTAACTGTGCACATTTAGGAAAAGACATGAAAGCAGTAACTTTCTGTGAATTGTTTCAGATTCATTAAATGTTTGTACTTCCCAGATTTATGTCAAGACCAGAGGTTGAAATTACTCTGATGCATTCACTGATTGGTTTATTTGGTGACTTGCTGGAAGCATCATCTCCTAGTTCATATAAAATCTGCCAGTCATTAGAGACAAAAATGTTTATTCAGAAATTTTAAGGATTTTTAGGATAGCTCTGTAGTTTACAACATGATGCACTGGGTGGAAAGTAATTTTAGACATGTAGGGATCTTGCTGGGCTGAGCCAAAAAAGGAAAAGTGTTTCATGTCTGTGAAATTACTTTAAAAAATAAAATTTACATATATTTCTAAGTAAAAATTTAAGTCAACATGTTCATGTTAGTACTGATAAAACTATTTAATAAAAAACTTCTTTTGGGTTTAATTTGGCCAAAAGAAATGAATTCTACCTGATTTCAAGAACAATGCATGTATAACCAAAACTCCATGTAATCGAAATATCTAATCAGACATTGCTACAGGGGATCTTCCCTCTGCTTAGACCACGATTCTATTTTTGCCTTAGGTTCACTTTGAGTTCTAACTACAATATGGGAAAAAGAGTTGTTGGGTGTTTTGATCGGGCTTTTTTTAGCTAAATATGTCCCCTGAGCAGTTTGCATTGGGTTTTAGAAGGAAAACAGAACTGATTAAAAAATCTTCCTCTTTAAATGTATTGAAGGTGGGGGGAAATGGACTCATTAAAAGAATTGGAATCCTTTATTTCATAAAGCCCTAAAAAAGTTAAATGCAGAGACAGGCATGACACACATGACAATGCATTGTAAATGAATTCCATGAAAAAGGCCTACTTAAATTAAGTGTTTACCACATCTTAAAGAATATTCAGAAATGGCAAGATGGCAAGAGAGATGGCAGATGTCAGAGCAGCTAGGAGATATTTATGGTATATGTTGTGAAACACAATCCTTCATATTCCAAGGTTTAGGTCTTCCTTTTCCAGCAGGACAGGGTACCAAGGATGTGAGCTAGAGCAGAAGAGACAAGAAGCAATTAAGTACAGCCAGCTAAGATACCTCTAGGAGTGGATGCTGTCCCTTCCACCCCAAACCCAGCAGCTCCAGGTGTATTTGACAACTTCCTGGGTCCAGTGCCAGCGATCCTGGCCCGGGGTTGTACCAAATCCTTGCAGTGTGAGGTAAGGAATTGCAGTTCCTCACCTTCCCTCCTCTGTTCCTCCTCTATCATCAGGTTCTGCCTGACCCATAGTTTGTAAACCAAAGGAAATTAATCGAGCTTAACCCTGCTCTTACTCAGCTGGTTTTCATGAGAGCTTTATTTTAGAAAACTCTCCCTCTAGGCACCAGTCCTCCTTCTCAAGGTGATCCTATAAGCCAGATGCTGACTTGATTTCCACAACACCTGGTGAAACAGCCCTACTTCACTCCTGCTGCAGGAACAGCAGCAGATCCACAGGTCCAAGCAGGCCCCGGAGAGGGGCAGTGCCCACTGGGAGCTGCAGGTTCTGCAGGCTGTACTCCTACATCACCAAAGACAAGACCCTAAGTGACTTAAACTACTTTATGCAGGTTTGATGCATTTCAAAGACCCCAGAAACTTGGTGAATGCAGGGCCTCAGTGTGAAAAACACAAGTGTCTCACCCAAGGGAAAACAATAAAGATGTGCTGCTATTACAGGTGCATCTGAAGGAGAGACGTGGCTTGACAGTCGTCCATCACACCACCAACCTAACAAGGCCTTCAATCCATCTGGCATTGCCCTCCAAAAGCACAGTGAGAATGTAGGTGCAGAAAGGTGCAGGTTGGGTTTTAAACAAGCTCCTGTTGTCTTTACTTGCCTCCCCAGGGTTTGTAGTGGCCCTAGCACAAACCTTATTGAGCACAACCAACACGGGAGGATGGGGGAAGGGAGGGGTAGAAGCAGTCATGGTAGGGATTGTGTGACTAAAATAAGGTATTGAATTTCTGGGTTTCACAATGAAACACTCCAGGACAAATGAGGTGCTGAAGCAGGATTTATAATTCATTGAGTAATAGGATTTTGTACTGTTTAGCAGGATTAGGCATGTTAAAGAAAGACCTATTTATTTCAGTCTGACAATGGATGAGAAAAGTGTATAGTGCTCTTCGTTGTTATTTTAAGCAATTTACAGGATTACTCAGTAGTGGAGGCCCTGTGCTGCCCTATCTGCAATGTGTCACAGTAATGGTGATATTTGGATAATTGCAGTTTTCTCTATACAGTTTCAGAGTCCCAGCAGTTGAAGGATCAAAGGTGTGAAGGTTGGTGGAGGGGAGGAGGGAGGGAGAGGAGGGATGTCAGGGGAGAAACAGTAGAAACCAATTAAAACACTCCCTTATTAGGCCCATGACCTCAGTGACCTCAGCCTGCCAAGCCTTTGGGACAGCGTGTTCTGTGACTTAATGGTTTTTTTCAGGGGTTTTATGCTAAAGTGCTGACTGTGCTTTCTCCAACGATGTCTGCCATTGACATGGGGACCGAAACCTCTCTTGCAAAGTGGTTGGAGGGGAAAATTGTTTTTCACTAACACTCAGGATGAGATTTCCTGTTACAGACATTATTTTGTTCCCTCCTACTCCTTTCTTAAAAAGAAAAAAAGAAAGAAAGCAAACAAATAAGATGTACAGCTTTCTGACTTTTCCTTTCTTAATATTTGACAGTTTTTCATGCAGTTGTTTATTTCTGTTGGCCAATGTGGAAATAAAACTATCAGCACATCCAAGCAAAGGTTTCAGAGCAAAAGGCCTGTGCAGAGCAAGTGAGACTTTTCCCAGCAGTGTTTATTCTTAAGCAAACGTATGAAACAGCAGCTTCTGTCAGGAAAAGTGCTCAGGTCAGGGAAGAGAAGCTGAAAGCCAGATTATTCCTTGGGAATCTGAAATGCATCTTAGTTAAACCAGTATTATTCCTTCACAACCAAGTTTTTAATTGTGACCACTTTCTGAATTTAAAACATCTAAGGCAGTTTTAAAAACTCAAATCCTTTCTCTCCAGAAAGTCAGATGGCCAAACTCCACTGCCAGTTAAGTTAAAGAATTCCTGTGGAAATCGGAAGAGGTTGCATAATGCCCAGCTCTAGGCAATTTTAACCCCGAAAATAAGCCCTGGTGGCATGATCACATCTCTCTCAAAACCCTTGAGCTCTGCTCTGAGAAACAGAATGTCCATGTTTCTTCTGGAAACCCCATTATTGCTGAAGAAATTGGAAAACTAGGTGCCTAAACTGGGATGAATTTCTGCTGGACACTGCATTACAAATATAATACGCAGAAAATGAAAACCTGCTTTTTATTCTTCCTAGTAGATGGAACATGATGCTCTTTAGAACAGGAAAAAAATGGGTAATGGAAAACAACAAGAATCTTTAAAATCTTTGTCACAGACTCATTTGCTGGTGTTCTCAGCATTAACTACTGGCACTTCCTCTGCTTTCAGAACAGGGTGACAACTGAGGTGAGCACCTACCTCATTTCCCTTCCTACCTAAAGGAAGAGCAAAACCTAGTAAAAAACCTCTGAAGAACAGAGTAAATTTTGTACATGTACCTATTTTAAGTAGCACCTGCAGAAGGCTGTTACATTCTCATGGTCTCCACAGAAAGAACTGAATTATCATGATGTCAGGAACTTTCTGGTCTTATGGCAACAATAACCAAAACCTGCAAGTTTTGTTCTTCTCACAATTTGAAAGCAGATATTAAATATTTGACAATGCTAATCATCACATGGCAGAATTAATTAGGAAACAATCTCTTGAAAATTGCCCATTAGTGCAGGCAGAGACAGAACAGAGGGGGGTTAATAATCTAACAAAATGGTCATTAGCAGCAGTTTAAATACTGTGATTTGACTGGATTCTTGCTAGAATCCAAACCAGCATGTTACCCAGCAACGAATAATAAAAATGGGGTCATAAAAATATATTCATGCAATCTGGCAACAAACACTAATCCAAAAGACAGGACAAATTATTTTGGACCACAGCATTGTGGATGGTGAGGATCATATTTTCTGCTCAGAAAATGTTTAGCTGAGATGTGAACCCCTTTTTGCAACCAGAATTATACCTCAGGGAATTCCTGGGAGGTGAATGTGCCAGGTTTTAGAGGTAGTCTGTATGCTGACCATGACATAAAGAAGTATGTAAAATATTGCAGATAAAAAGCAATTTGGGCACTGATGGATGTGCTTGTTTACAGGCACGAGATCAGAGCTCTGAGGTAGCTAAGGAACCTTCACTCTTGGGACCTCATGGACAGTCTCACAATACTCCATGATTTTCTCACAACCCCAAGCCAATGGCAGCAAGGGATTATGTAGGAATTGTTGGAAGTCCAGCTCCCAGGGCTCATGAAGAATTTGCGTGTGTGATTCAAAGTTTGGAATAAAATGTGGAAGAATTGAAAATTAATCATAATAATGCAGCGTTTTGTGATTTTTGTGGTTTCTGGCTTGCAGTTTTGGCATGTCTTGGAATGGCAATACTGGATGAACTCTTGGCTGCACTGCTCACTAGATACAATAAGAGGTCTGTAAGTGAATTATCAGAGGAAGAAGACCTGCAATTATTAACTTATCTATTGTTTTTGTACAACAACTTCAAACTGCATTTAGAATCCAAACTAAAAAACAGCCCCACCATGTCATATTTCTTCAAAGGGTACAGTTAAAATGTCACTTTAGAAGTCATAGTATGAGATTAGATTTTTAGACTTTAGGTTTTTAATATATTTCAACATGTAAAATACTATTAGTACCCTATGCTTGATGTTCTGAGAAGCATCCACCTGTCACACTGTTTTATACTGACTCATTCTGACCAGTGAGTATAAGTGGCTAGTGAGAAGACAACCAAATCCATCAAAATGATGTTTAAAAATAACCCTAAACAATTATTCACTATAGCCCCATTTGTGCTGTCAGTGGTTGGTGCTCAAAAGTAGACTGGAAGGTCACATCTGAGATGTATTTTCTATGTCTCGTTGTTAGGAACAGCAATTATCGACAACACAGACGTGTTCCATCACCTACAAAGTAATGTAAGAATTCTGTGAGATGTGCTTTGAGGAGGATTAAGGTCATTTTAAGTCAAGGACCTCATCAGAAATGAGCTGATGTCTGCATGCTAGGAAACTGCACTGGGAATTTATCCACTCACAGTCTTTCCAGTCATTGACTTTTATACTATTATACCCGGAGCCATGTTTTAACACACTGATTCTTTAACTTGAATTATATTACAATACTTTGGATTGCTCCTTTATTTAAAGACATTATTTTAGTAGCACCCAGCATGTGAGTGATGTTGGCAGGATTTGGCCAGCTGTCCAAAGAAAAGATTCTACTATTCTTATGGAGTGTGAGATAAGGTTTCTCAGTAGTACCTTGAAGTAATCCATGAACAATTCTTGAGCTCAGTGAAGCCCAGTACCAAACCCTTCTTTTATAATGATAAATCAATAATGAAATAGGTGGCAAAAAACCTGAAGAATGACTGCAAATGTTTCAATTAGTTCTGCTTGGATATTGCAACACTCATATTCCTCTGAGCCACCAGTTCCCAAGGATTAGCTCTGATAGATACAATTTGCAGTACTTGTTCACAATATTTCCTAAAAAACCTGGTGTTTCAGTTCTGCAAACTCAAAACACCTCGGTCTATACAGTCCCAGCAAATTCATTACAAACCAAAATCGACTGCAAGGCAGCATGAGAGTAGAATGCTGGTTCAAATGCTTTAGATTTAAGAAGCAAACTAGGAAAGGCTTTTGAAAAGTACATCAAACATGTCTTAGAACAAAAACAGAATGTATTTTAAACGAGGATATTAGGCAGGCACTTGTTACTAAATAGTTACTAAAAATACAAGGTGTAGAATATTAACTTTCCACTGCTGTTACAAGTGATTTAAAGGCTGACACTGTCCAAAGGATGTGTAAATTTTCCCTCCTGCTACTGGAAAAGGAATGAAAGTAACATGGCCATGGTAAAAGAGCAGAGTCATGTGTGTGCAGTTTGCCATGACAACGCGGGAACACGTCCCACAGGCTCCACAGCAGAGCTGAGAGTTCTGCCACAGATGCAGCGGAATTTTATCTTGTTCAAATACTGCCATGTCCACAAAACCCCAATAGGGACAGGCTCAGTTCTGTGATGCCCCCAAAGCCTTAATTCTGTTGGAGTCCAGGCTGGGCCGGTATCAGTTTGGGAGGTAATTAACGTCATGAGAGTGGGCAGCTCTGGGATTGCAACAATCTACTCAGGAGTCAATCCCTTCTCTGGGAAAGAGCTAATATTTACTCTTTTCTATCATTTATCTGACTTGCACTCTTTGGTTTTCCATCATGTCTAACACAATGACACCTTGGTGTCCAGAAACACAAATGATAAGTAAAATTATCCCCAGTGAAGGACATGTATTTATTATGGGTTTTTTTCCACTGGTTACAGTGCAGAATTTGTTTATTAGAGAACATGTCAGTACCCATGCACAGCTGAAACAGCACATATTCCAAAACCCAGTGACCTGTTTGTTCTTTCCACCCCTTGGAAACCTGAAGAAGGATATTGTCTCTAATGGCAGATGACCCACAGCTTCCAGATGTCAAGTTTCTTTAAAATGTCAGCTGAGGTACTCAACATCATCAGTCATTTTTAAAAATGGTAGTCCTCTTCCCTGGGATGCTGGCTGTAGATGAGTCCACCCAGGAAGAAATCTGATTCCCTGTTTAAATTAAACACATTGTGTTTCTGCAGCAATGACAGTGGATACTGGACTGACCTTCCTAAATGTAACAAATGCTTGTCCGTTTAGTTAAATGTAATGCTTTGACCTTCCTTCTTCTTTCCCCACAGGAATCGTGATTTGTTATTAGCCAACCAAGAGATATTTCTGTCATACAGCATTTAAAGACAAAGATTTAAAGAAAACTTTGTGGTTTTGATATGCGCTTTTTTTTTTTTTTTTTTCAAAGGAGGAAGTTCAATTTCACCTACTACTTCGAGGAAAAATACTGTACAATTGCATGATGGCAGATGTAAGTAACCATTTAAAAGAATTCAGTATCAAAATTTGTACCAAAATGAAGGCATTAAATCCAGGAAATAAAAAGAGTATGGTTAAAAGGGATAACTATCTTTTTATTGTTTCTGATTTATTCCTAACTCTGATTGCATTCTCTTTTTTTCCAAAATGGAAAATCACTTGTATAATTCTGGCCTATATTTCCTGAGGATGAATATAAAGAGAGATTCATTTTTACTACTTTTCACAAGGTATTTAATCTGGCTAAGGATCTAATACTTTCCCTAAAATATTTATATGCACATGAGCCTTCACATAAGCATAACTGTACCACCATAAAAATGCCTTGTACCGCTAAAGTGGAGATTCCCTGACATGTGTGTGAACATGCACATCTCTTCAAACCTACACGAGGGTTGTTTATACTCAATTACTCCATCAGCCAAGTTAAACTGCTGGGCTGTATGAATTGGGACCACTGTTTCCTCCAGTTTCATGCTATCTAATGAAATAGTCACGAGAGTGAGAGAATTAATTCGTATGTAACTTCTCAGTGCCTGTTCTGAGCACTGCCCCTCCAGATTATTTTTACATGTGTGGCACTGCACTGAATACACACCCCCCTACTACTGGGCTGCTTTTCATTGCAGACTTTAAGCACGAATGTTGTTGCATTAAATTCAATTTCTAGAGCTGTGGACATGAATGTTGCCAGGGTGAAAGTGCCAAGCTAACCAACAACATGTGACAGAGGTTAGTCCCACTGCAGAGTGCAGATCTGTCAGTGAATGGGATTCGGGAACCTGTGCAGAATGGAAATTTGAATTTCCTATTGCAATATTGGAAAGTTCTGCTGAGGAAACAGCTATCAGGAATAGAAAGATGGTGAATGAAATGCTCTATTATTTTTCCCCCAAGACTTCTAGACCCTTTTTCTCACCCAACTGTTCAATAATAATTTTTAGAGCTATATTTATCAGAAATGACAATTAGCATGTTGTACCCCTTGTTCACCCACAGTAGCAGTAAACTACTACTTTAAATGCAGCAAGAAGTTTGGGGGTTATTTCTTGTTGTTGTGCTTGGCTTTTTTTTACTGGTTAGGGGTATCTTTTCTAACGATTCTCTGTGTTTAAATAAAGCAATTAGATATGTGCAAACTGAGTCTTTTGCCAGCTCTATTTTCTGCGTGTGTTTGGTTTGGAATACAGAGCTGGGGTATGACTCTGGAAACTTGCAGGAGACATTTAAACTCCCGTTGTAGCACTAAGAGTTGTTCCACAGCAGCCTCCACCACTGCCCTGTTGATGTGAAAACAAGGATGGACACAACAAGGGATACAGTGGGTGTGTAGTTCTGCTCTCCAAAACCAGCCACAGAATCTTTCTACCTTAGCTCCTAATCCTAAAGGATGCCTTTGTGCCTAGGAGCAAACTCAAACAGGACATCAGCTCTACACCTGAGTACCACCTTCTTTTGACTGGGTTGGGCAAAACTAGAAACTTTCAGCAGGCTGCTTTTTACTTGGAATAGCAGGGTCTGTGTCTCTGTCATCTGTTCCACAGTCTGGGTGTCAGAGTGAACCAGTTGGGTTTGCCCAGCCTGTGCTGGCACAGGGAACTGTTGCAAAATGATTAGAGGATCAGGGACATGGATCATTGATAAAGGGAACAAATCAATAACTGTACAAGCAAAAGCCTGCAAGCAAAGGTTAGTGTGAGAAACTGCCTGCAGGAGAAAGCACCTTGTGTGAGAAACAAGCCTGAGAACAAAAAGGGAGTTTTGAGGATGTGCAGCTGTGCAGATAAGATGTACTGACCAGGAGAAGGGAGGGTGAACTCTGAATTCTTTAATCATAACATAACTAGTAGAAGCTTGCCAATGTAGTCTAATTAGGTAGAAGCAGAAATACGCTTTGATAGGTTTAAGCCAATTAAGAGTTAACAAGCTGGTATATTATATAAGTGCCTCTGGATTGCTAATAAACGGAGCTTGCTTTTATCAATCATATTGGTTGTTCTGCAATGTCTTCCCCTGCCGTAGTCCATGAACTTTTTCAACAGGGAACCAGTTGGGTTTGCCCAGCCTGCTGACCCAGCACAGGGCTGGTTGGTGTACTTGGCTGTGTTGCTCTGGAGATGTGGCCAGGTTTCATGTTGGAGTGAACACAGGAAGACACTTCTTTGTCATCTAAAGCCATTTAAAGCTCGTTGGACACAAGTCTCCCTGCAGCCTCTTGGCCCTAAACCATTCCTTCTCTGGTGCTTAAATGTCCAAAACAAAGCCAGACGATCCATCCTCCAAACCTGTCTTGTTCCATGTGAGCACATTTTTCTGATAAGGTAAATTACAGAACAAAGGGAAAAGCACTGCTTCAGCCCTCCCTCCCCCCTTTAATTATCAGTGGCTGGAGACACAATTAATTTTGGAATTAAGACTGTCTGCTTTCATAAAAACATATCCTTCCTTGTCTGGCTACACTTGGGGTTTTTTTTCCCAAGCAATGTTAGTAATTATCTTCTGGGCCGCCTCTCCGTTGTCAATGGGCTGTCTGTGTGCCCCTCTGCTTCTGCAGTGTTTACAACAACTGGTTGTTTGTGACACAATGTGGCACAGCCAGGGAGAAAAAAAACAACCCCAAAATGCTTCATCAGGGCTGCAGAGGCTGATATGATGGAGTAATTACAGATGTCATACAACCTGATAGCATCTCTGAAACACAGGGCCTCCTAATGAGAATGATAAAACTTAGAGCGATTGTTTCGAGTCTTGAACGTGGTATAATTATGGAAAACAAACCCCCAGTTCTGAGGTAACTAAAGCCCTGACTAAAAGGCTCGTGGATTTCACAAGCTTCAAACAAGTCTTAGAAAATGCCACCATGACCCACTCTGCATGATCCTAAGGGAAGGCACTCAGGAAGAAGATGATTGAGGAAAGGTGACACGGACAAGGATAAAAATGCACACGTAAGAAATGGCAGGGATTTCCTGCTGATAAAATGTGTTCACAACTGTGGAGATTGGAGTTCTTCTCATAAAGTCTCTGCCCAGACTGGAAGAAATGACACCTAAGGCAGGTGGGGGTAGGATAATTTTGCCTTCAAGTGGTCCTTGATCTTCCCTCGAGAGTGCCCCAGGGCTGACTGTCACTGTAGCCTAGACTTTACAATAAGATCCAAAAACGAAGGCTGGGACTGGAATCATAATTGTCCAAGTAAATTAGAGGTGTGTTGTAAATTGCAACATGAGATAGGCTTAGACCAGGATGCTGTCGATGAAAATACAATAACCCAGTACCTTTGGTCAGCCAACCAATTTCTCTCTGATTTTAATCTCAGAAATGCCCTTGCTATGTTCTAGCCCTGCCTCTCTGAATTGCAAGCCTTAGGGGCAGTCTTTTACCTTTGGATCTAGACAGAGGGAGGAACATTTTCAGAAGAAATACAAATAAAAATCACATCTTACACCAGGAACTGAAGCAATGCAGATCTCAAAATGATAATTCCACTTCTCCTAGCAAATGAGCACTTGGCTGGCTTAGGAATCCCATAAATTTCTGGGCCAGGGATCCTGCCAGCCAGCACATGCTGTTACCAGACTACAACACCAGAATATCGTTCCTCAGTTTCACTTTCTGATATGGTGATTAAGTATAGTCCCCTTGCCTGTAAAACAAAACTTCTAGAAACACCGGCTCATTCAATGCTTCTCATGATTTTACGATCCTATTTTGCGTCCTTTTTGTTTCCTCATATTTGAATTTCTAGCAGGCCTAATGATACAGGATTCTTTGCTCCATTTTAAATTTTTGAGTTTCCCCTCTCTTTCTTTTAAATCCCTATGTGCTTGTGGATAACCCAAAGGCAAGTTAAAAGCAGAGAGGAATTTGGTAATGTAAATGTAGCTACTGTCCTCCTTCAGAAAAAACAGATTGCTTACACCGTGGCCAACATCTTTCAAGATAATTTTATTTTTCCTAACAGTTACAGTTCTATTCTAATCTGCCAAAAGCCCCACTGTCACAGATGAAACAATGTCTTTTTTGTTGTTTATCTAGTGGAATGCATTCTTTGTGTTTTTCTTTCATTTTTATTTTATACTTTAGCATCTTAACTATCAAGTGTAAGGCTTGATTAAACAAGATACCACTCAGTTTTCATGTAGGGTTTGGGCTACTCTGGTTAATGGAAGTCATTTCCAGGTATACCAAAGGTTTTAGTAGCAGCAGCCAAATGACCATCCACCACAGTAATAAACATTTTAAATACTTGATTTTTTATTTTTTTCAATAAAGTGATGGAGTAACTGTAAAAGCCAAAATCAGCAAGCAGGAAGAAGGGATCAGCATGTTATACTTAGAAGGCCTAAGAAACACATAAAATTAGAAGGACATTTGCCTTCCATAAGGTATTGCATATAAAGGACATGCAAAAAGGTGGAAGAATTTGATGTTTCCATCAAGAATTGTTAGGTCAAGGACTCCATTCAGAAGCTGTCCAACAGGAACATCTGAAACAGGTTGTTTCATCCAGTACCCTGCTGAATGGGGTTCTCTGACCAAAGGAAGGTCCCACCTCCTTCAACCCCCTTTTCCACAGCACTGCTCCTCTCTCCAAAAGCTGTGCTCCCGCAGTTGGTCCTTGTCCAGTTTACAAGTTACCCTTTAAGTAATGCAGGGCCCTTCTGGAGCCCCCAGCACAGGATCCACTTGAGTGGGTCCAGAGGAGATCATGAAGAGGATCAGGGGCACCTCTGCCATGAGGACAGGCTGAGAGAATTGGGAATGTTAAGGCCGGAGAAGAGCGCACTCTGGGCAGACCTGACTTTGCCTTCCAGTTCTAAAGGCGGCCAACAGGAAAGAGGGGGAGGGACAGGGAGTGTAGTGATAGGACAGGGGTAGGAGTGAGATGAAAGAGGGTAGATCAGACATTGGGAAGAAATTCCCTGCTGTGAGGGTAGTGAGGCCCTGGCACAGGTTGCCTGGGGAAGCTGTGGCTGCCCCATCCCTGAAAGTGTCCAAGATCAGGCTGGATGGGGCTTGGAGCAACCTTGGATAGTGGAAGGTGTCCCTGACCATGGCAGAGGGTCGGAATGAGATGATTTCTAGGGTCCCTCCCAAGACAAACCACTTTGGATTCCATGATTTTATGATTTTGTTCTATGGCCTGTGTGGAGTCCATTTCCACTTGACAATTTACCAATAGCTTGGCATTTTAGCAATTATTCAAATCAAAGGAAAGAAAGTGTAACTTCTCAGTAAAGGAGAATGCACAAAGGTGGAACAAAAATGACACAAAAAGAAAGTAAATAATTCAGTCTTCCTGCCTCTCTAAAAACTGAACAATGTCATGAGAAATCTCACAAAGTTTCTTTATAAAAGGCATCATTTTCTGTAATTTTTTCACACATTGAATTTAAGGTTAATTTTTGAGGCCAGGGAGCCACTTGGCTGCTGCTACTAAAACCTTCAGCTATACCTGGAAACCACTTCCATTAACCAGAATAGCCCAACCCCTATATAAAACCTGAGCGGTGTCGTTTAATCAAGCCTTACACTTCGTACTTAAGAAACTAAAGTGTAAAATAAAAATACAATAAAAGCACAAAAAAATGCAGGCCAGAAAAGGATTATTTTACCTAATGAAAACAGGCCTGCTGAAAATACAACATCTTCTATTGAATCACACCTCAAAATAAATGGAGGCTTATAAATGCCAAGCTGAAACAGAGTAATGTCTTGCCTTAAAAGCAGGGTTTAATTTACCCAGGAGAGAACAAACAGTTGGGCAGATTCCTTCTGAACTGAAGATAAGCTCTCACTGCTTTAGGCTGTCTTCCAGGCTACGTAGCAGAGCAAAGGAAAACAATCAGGGAAAAAGTGTAATTTCATAAAAGTATCCGACCCTGTACCTGTAGTAACAAGATGTCACATCTAGTTGGCAAAGATGTTCCTTCTGATGAATGAAATACAACACAACCACTCCTTCCATATGGCAAAATGATTTGTTCTCTGTTATTCCAGTTGTATACTGATGTAACTCACTGCTCTGACAGATTCTTGGCAGCAGGGTTGAAAAAAGGTGATCAAGTTCAATGATAAGTACCTGTCAAACAAAGGACACTGATTTGCCTGGCTATGTGGGATGTAAATTCCCAGCCTACAAGAGAGGAAAATGCTCCTTCCGCATCAGGTCCCACGCAGTGAGGAGTTACCTGGGCACAGGAGAGATTCTCTGTGACTGGAGGGAATATCTACACATAACAGGTTTCTGGGATTTGCACATGGAAGTCAGCTCAAGGAATGGAGGGCAAGGCCAGGGAAAGAGTCCTGCTTTGGCTCCAGTGGTGTAGGAAAGGATGGAAGAACTGTTGCTGTGCTTCATCTGCAGGTCCAAGCTGCAGCCTCTGAGCCTCCAATACATGGAGAACAAAGAGCAAAGCAATGCGGGGTTTACAAAACTCAGGGAGATGACACAATTATTAAGGCTAGGAAAGAATTCAGGGCCACATGTGATTGCACCAGAGGTGAAGGAAAATCTCACTGCAATCCTTGAAGCAGCAGCTTGGCCAGGGCAGCAGGATTAACACCTGCAGGGTCTGCAAACACATCATCAGAATTTTAAGAACCAAAGTGCTCAGCACTTTGTTTTCATGTCTTCTCAAACTCTGTGAGCCAACAGCAGAGTTTTGAATAAATGAAGTTTACCTACACTGTCTTCTAGAAGACCAATACATAAGAGCTGCAGTAGTTCATCCTGGATGTTACCAAAGGAGTTTCAGTTCAGGTCAATCCTTTTAACTGGTAACTTTTGGCATTCAACCAAATAGTTGTGACTTAATAGGATCTGCAAGCTAAAATTAAAATCTTGCATGCCTGTCTGTTTCAGTTCTTATCCCACACTTCCTCCCTGGGCAAAATGCTTCAGTTCAGAGCCTCGGAGGCAGAAAAGAGACACTGCATAAGCTCAGCAAACTCAGAGCTTTGGAGATGCAGGGAAGACATGATAGAGCATATTCCTGAATCCAGCAAAAAGAACTTTAGAGGGACCATAGCGCTGAAAGTCCAATTTAGAACACTTTTTTTGAGACATTTCATTCCCTTACTTCAAATAACAAAAGGGATTCTGATACCTGCTCAACCAAGGGATTAGAAATAATGAACAACTGCTGTGTTTGTATGTTATTTTAGCTGCATGGAAAGGAAACAATTTACGTTATGTAGCTTAGGCCAGCACTTATAAAAAATTACTTATATGTGCTGTAACTACTGAGGACAACTCTGAAAGACATTAGCAGCAATAATTTCAATCACAGATCAACTGTGAATTTTTCCTTCGCTTTTTTATTTACATTCCTTTTCCTCTTCCAGGCTTTTTCTTCCCTTCATCTTTTTTTCCGCCTCACATTTCTATTCAAACAAGTCGGCCAAATGCTTTAAACAATAAAATGTGTAGCAAATTCAGTATCTGGCAGCTCCTTGTCCTTTTGCACACTGAACATACACTGTGTTTTCTACTGCAGCCTCAAGGCTTTGCAGACTTGGGAGTCACTGTGCTTTTGTATACCAATAAAAATAAATATACATGTATTTTAAAAAGGATGCAGTTGCTCTCAGAAGAGCTTATAACCAAAATAGTTTCCTGCTTTATACTTTGCAGTAAACAAAGCAGAGATCAGAGTTACAAACTGAGAAATGCTGAGACTGATGTTCCCAAAAATTTGCTGTCAAATATCTCTTAAGTGTATATGTAACATTTATTATTCCTGTGAACACTGCATAAGGAAAAGTTCAGCAAATTTGTTAGAAATTCTTATTTTAAGATGATTTAAGACTTCATAAGCCTCTGTTGATAACAAAACAATTGGGGTAAGATAATAAATTTCTACCCTTGATTACTTTTCTGCTTTAGTGGGGTGCTCCCACTGTGACCTGCACCAAACATTTATCTGCAAGAGAGAGGATCAGAGGCAAACAGGCTGAGTGATTAAAGCTGATGTCTCCTTTCTCCAGACACGTGCATGGGCTTAATCAACCCGACGCCAGCAGTCTCCCTCTTCCCATCTGAGCCTGACAGTTCCCACCCCTGTCCAGGTCTGTGGGAGGATGGAGGTGTGGGGTGGAGCGAGCAGGGAGAGCTGCCTGAGGCTGATCCCTGCCTCTGCCTCTGTCCCACACCCTGCAGTGCACACAGAGTGTCCATGAACAGGATGGGATTGCTCCTGAGAGCCCAGGCGTGCACAGAGTGAGGCTTGCTCTGCTTTTTGCCCCAGACGAGAATGGCAATGCTTTCAGCATTAACGAGCCTGCCTCTCTGAAGTGTTGAGTCGTCCATCTCCACATCCTACACCAGTCAGACAGGAAACATATTGTAGCAAAGGAGGTGCTTTGAGAATTTCCCAATTCAGCTTACACACCCTGACCTACCAGGATTTTTTAAAGGAACACCTATTAGGCTTGCTATATGAAAACAGTGACCGTTCCAGGCCAGGATTTTCCTCAGGGGCAGGAGCCAAACAAAAGCCTGTAATTCAATCTCCAGCATCCACTCTCCCCCACGAAAAATGCCAGCAATGCTGCAGTTTGAAATTCAGGAAGAAAACCTGTTGGTATAATAAATGTCCCTGGGCTCAACTTGTCCTCGCTGAGGGTAATATTGGGTTCTCCCCTACATAAAAACATCCCAAGAGGATGAAATGCTAGGACAGTAAGTATTATGTTTTAAGAGGAGGAGAGGCAGACCTGCCAGCTGTCTTAAACTGAAACCCAGGAAAAATCCCATTTCTTCCCCCTATCCCTATATAATTTGGTATTTCAAGGTCCAAATGAGGAATCACATTTATGCACAGGATGCAAAGAAAGGCACTGAAGAAAATGCATGACTGTGGAACACTTTAAGTAGCTCAGGTAATCTAGAATCAAACTCAAAAAATCTAGTTTCAGATTTCTAAGTTTACAAAAAATTCCGAGTGTGAGAGTGAGAGATGACTAAAATAATTACAACAGTAAAAAAAATTCCAATTGTGTAGCTGAAATGAAAACCCATTCCTTTACAAATTCCTTCAATCTGCTACAGTTCTATGATAAAAATTGTAATAAAATACTGAATGAGAAAAGTTCTTTTCAAACAGATCTTTAATAAGCTGTAAATAACTGGAAGTTTCCCTTTCATTTGGTGGGAGAATATGGTTATTTGAATGGCATCTATTCTCAGCCATAAAACATAAGGAAGATCCTTAATTCAGGAAAAGCAGGATAAAGAAGGCTCCTGAGAATTCTAGACCTTCCCAAAAATCCAGATATAGAAAAGATCAGTGACTCAAACATAAGGGAGGAAAGAGAAGAACAACAGGAGGTGTCTTGACCCCAGTGTTTAAATAGTGGTCATATAGAAAGTGGCAGATGGACAATCCTGTCCTAACAAAATGTTCCTTAAAATTCTCTCTATTAAGATTTTTTTTTACTAAAAATTTTAAGGCTAATGGGACAAAATTATCAGTATCTTTTTAACTGTTTCTTTTTGGAGTGCTGCTGCTTTTTCTCATACTTAGAGAAATATGCTTGCCAAAAGATGCCATTTTTAATGAAATATTATCATCACCCATGACAGCTGAGTGATGGATCTTCCAGCAGTCTGGAGAAAGCAGGAGGTCATAGCATTTCACCTAAAATACTCTGAATTCCAAGTGATTCTGTATGTGAATAGCAAATACAGCCAGATATACACATAGCACAAAGTCTGCCAGGTTTCTTTTAAATCTTTTCAACATTAAGCGAATTTTGAAGAATTAAAATGAGGAAAAAAAAACCCCACATAAAAATAGGGAAATCAAGCTTTCCCTTCTTCTTAAGTCTCAGTTGACAGCTGAGTCCTACAATTAACAAACTTCTATTTCTGCCTGATCCTGCCATTGAGTAACAGTCCTGGGTTTGAGACACTGGAATCTGTTACCCATAAAATGACATTGGTCCAATTCAGAATTGCCTGAACTGGATCAGATGGGAAAGCACAAGCACAAAAAATAAAGCAAGAGAGCTCCAAGTTTCCACTGATGTTTTCAATAATTAGAAGAACAGAAAGCTACATTTTGAAAAACAAACAAAATCATTTCTGTTTAAAGAATGATGCTGTCACCTTGCTAACAGCCTTTCAAGAAATTAATCATGTGCAGGGAAGGAGAGATTATTTTCTTTCTAGTCAAGAACTGGTGAGTCACCACTGCTGGGGCTGCCAAGATGCAATCACTACACTCATCCTTCTGCTTTCTTTAAGATTTATTTCCACAGGAACATCACGCATTTAACAGACCTACTGCCTTTTGCACCTGAGACACCTTTTTACCTACTGTTCCCTTTTCTGGCTGTCAGCTCTTTTTGTAACAGGCTCAAAAGACAGTGTGGAAAAGGCAGAGTCCCTTCTCTGGATCCTCCCAACCCTTTCTCTGTGGAATGAAGGCAGTTTTGCTCAGATCTGCATCACCCCATGTCAGCCAGGATTTATGTTTGGCATGTCTGAAAGCTTTCTTGGCTATGAAAATCCATCTTTAAAAAGAACAAACAAAAAGCCGGGAGAAAGAAAGCTCACTGAGCAGTAGAAACTACCCAAGTAAAACAGGCTGAAGGCTGAGGTATGTGATTTAATTGGGGATGTATTTAGGCTAGAAGGAAATGCCACTGATAAGAAGTTAAGGACTAAATGGACAATGTCTTCTAAGGGATTTCAAATTCTTTGATGGGCCTATAAGACAGAAGTCTCCTTACAGTCTCTGCTGCAACCAGAGTTAATCATGGATTTATATATGTGGAGAAAAGGCTTGATAATTATCTGTAATAAGCCTAAATTGGAGAGAGACAACCTGAGGTCAGAGAAGTTATTAGTCTGCCACAGAGAACTTGTAATGAAGCCAGAAAATGATGTGTGTGTAAGAAACCTCAAACCCACCTCCCCCTCCTTCCCAATAGGAGGTAGCCCTACCTTCATCACCCTCACTTCCTTGCTGACTTGCACAAATCAAAGCTTTCCCCTTTCACAGTATCTGTTAAATTTACTTCCACCTTTCCATACGGAATCCAGATTTAACAATCGCTCCATTAACGATGCTGTCACACACACACAAGGAGTCAGCTGAAAAGGCAGCTGGTTTCTGGAACACAGGAATTATTCAGGATATCACCATGTTCTGAAGATGGAGATGGTCTTCCTTGTACAGGAAAAAAAGGGTATTTGCAGGCCAACAGCAACTCCTCATCCAGGCAAGCAGCCAGGATTTACCTGGTTGAGTCTCTGCAGCTCTGCCAGAGTATGGAGGTCACAGTCTGGGAGAGTTCCAGCTGTGATGTAAAAGGGCTAGAAAAGCTCTGGAGGTAGTGGATTGAATGCCAGTTTTCTGTTGTCTTGTCAAAAACATGAGGTATCTACAAATGAACAAATTATTCACCCTGGGGTTCTCTAACTTAATTTGGTGTATGCATGTTAAATCAAATTAAAAATCTTGCCTTTCCAAAAAGTTACTTTACTGCATTTCCAAAGGTGCAGCTTGATCAGCTGACTCTGATTTCACCAGAGACCTAGACTGTACAGAGAGTGCCTGCCAAACCTGCACATGCACACACAGAAGTGTTTAAGTGCCTGCTCTAAAAGGAGAGAGAGAAAAAAAAAGTCCAGTCTTCCTGGCTGAAAATGTTTGATACTCTCCACATTCTGAAACAGAGAAGTAACAGGCAGTTTTCAAGGGAGAAATTTAAACAAAAATAGTGGTGACAGAGCAGGGCTCCCAGGCAGGGCTGTAAACCATTCTTACAACCCAGGGGAGCATGTGCAGGAACTGTCCTGCTGCCCATCACCATTTACAGTGCTGGGTGCTCACACCACACTCTGATTTTGGTAGTGGTCATGCAAAATTTGGAAGTGCCAAGGCTTAGGTGAGCTCTGAACACTCAAAGCAATACTAGGAACGGATTCTTACTCTTGCCCAAAATAAAGTAACTCGAGGAGGCAGAGCTCTGTGCAATGCTGGACTTGGGGCTGTTTATGCTGGGAACTGGGCTTCCCCTGCACATCCAGCACTTCAGGGAAGAACCAGGTATGGTCCCCATGGCTGGCTCAGCCCTTTTTGTCTGCCCTGCATCTGCTCACAAGGGCTTTAATGATTGCCAACTGCAAGGACTGGTTTTGCTAGAAAGCACAGAGGAGTGGAGTATAAAGCTTCCTTTTGCAGATTCCCACTAATTGCTTTCCAGAGTTTTCCTGTCCAAAGGGAAAAGTGGTGCTTCTCTCTTTCCCTTTCAGTGAAGGCTACAATTTCAATTTGAGTTATGACTGGGATAAAACCTATCTTTAAATAAGCAGGTGAGTAGAAATGGCTGAAGAGCCTGGGTTTATGGATCAAAAGCTTCAGAGTCAGGAGACTGCAGTAATGTGTGCTTCCATTAGAAACACGTGTGCTGAATTTTAGGCAAAATACTCTTGTTTCCAATACCACCAGATACTAGAAATCCACCATCCATATTTAGGTCATTAAGTTAAATAAACACACTTGCTACAGACATCATTCCTAACACGAAAGAAATACTTTTTGGTCACCTACAAGCCCAAGATTTCATTTTCATGTGGCTAGCTGCTCAAGTAACATCTTTTCCCTTCTGAAAACATTTAGGTCTGTGTAAAGTCTTCATCTGAGACTCATGCTAAATGTTGATTTTATCTGTGACTAAGAAATTGTACCAAGGCTTGTACAAATCTATTTCTAAGCCTTGCAATTCTCAGGAGTGATTGCATTTTAAATGCAGTCAATTAAAGACCTTTCACCTTTCTTGTGAAAGATGTGGCAAAAATGAGAAACAAAAATCAATTATCTGTTCAACCTTTGATTCAGAAGAACCACATTGCAGGTGTGCTCTGCTGCATTTTTGACTGACTTTTTGGGTCTTTTTTGATGGAGGAGATGCTAGTTGGATTACAAAGCACTTAACACATTTGCAAAGATGTCTGGGTATTTTAGTGCCAGGAACCACCACCAGATTTTTACCATGCTTAACCTAAGTATATAAATTGCTGCTCCTGATTTTTTTACTGCATCTGTAGTTCAAAACTCACCTGAATAATTCCAGTGCTGGGATGCACTTCTAACTCTCAATTGCAGCAATGGAGCAAGCACAACCCAAAAAAGGATGTTTCAACAAAAAAAATCTGTGCCAAATAATGACCAGGCTTAGCTTTATTTAGCTCATGGTACATCATAAGGCACAGCCAGTGGCACAGTAGTGATGTTACAGGAGGAAACTCTCTCCCTAAGTTCTTTTGGTGCAATGATTTTCTTTCCTTTAATTTACCAATGGCTACATAAGAAAAGAGGAAAGAAAAGCAACAAGAAGTGTTTTACAGCTGAGTGAGAATGGAAAACCTTAATTTCCATCATTGTGTTCTGGAAAAGGTATGTACAAACAACCACCAGGTTTGTGGTAAATGCCCAATAGCACTGATAGCAAGAGAGAGTCATTACTGCTAATCTGAACCAGAAATGCCAAAAACCAGCACCTCCCAAAAATGAGAAAGGAATAAAAATTACAGATGAATTACAGAGCTTATCTGCCTCTGTGCTTTATACACAGTTCTCACATTTAATTCAGAAAAAAAGTCAAAGTACAGCTGGTGGGTCAAGTCTCTGACCTCACTTAAATCTTTGAGATAATCTTGTGATTATGGCATTTCCTTCTGACTGTTCTAATTTGTGAGTTATGATATCATGATTTTCCTGCTATAAGCTGTTCTTTCAAAACATACATTTGGATTGACAATAATATATAAAGTATCTCCATGTGTCCCCCAAAATAAAGATAAATCAGGAGAATATTCTATGGGGTATATCTTACTATTAAAAATACATTTATTGGCTTCTAGATAATATCCTAGGTATGGGAACATTAAGGAAACTATGGGGCTGTTCTGATGGCTACAAGAGAGCCATTCATTACTTTTGTTGCATGAATTTCTCCTGGTCAAACCTGGTACCAGTTCACAGTGGCTACGGAACCCACCCAATTTCCAAAATAAGCACAATCTCCTCCACAGCACCTGAGCAAATCTGAATGGCTCCTGTTAACTGCTGATTTTCTTCATTTTGTAAATGATCACTGCTTCAGAAATCCTGGAGTGAGCCACAGAATAATCAATATTTGGAAGGGATGCACAGAGATCATCTAGTCCAGGCTCCTGTTCAAAGCACAGCCATCCTAGGCCAGAAAACCCAGGCCTTGGTCTTATCAAGTTGTGCATCTCTCTAAGGATGGAGATTCCCCACTCTTCCACCACCAGCTGTCCCAGTACCCCATCCCCAAAACATTTCTCTGTATCTGCCCAGCATTTCCCATTGCCCAGCCTGGATCTGTTGCTCCCCTGTTCTGTCACTGGGATGGAGTTTTTTCTGCACCCTCCCATCAGGGGGTTGCAGACAGCAGCAATGTTTCCCCTGAGCCTTCCCTTTTTACTCCCCAGTGCCATGGATATGGCAGGTACCCCAGTCCTAAATATCTTGGTGATACTCTGCCAGACAGATGGAACAGCTGCAGATTAAAATGCCACATGAAAAAAATGCATTTGAATCTGGTTAAGTATAAAATAAATAAAAATTTCCAAGTACTAATGAGAAGTTATTTCTCAGAGGAAAAGGGTGTCTGATGCGCCCTCAAGGCTCTCACACCTTTCAGAAGCACTTGTGCATCACAAGGGTTTCTGTGGCACATCTGGATCTTGGAATGTAGTGGTTTGGACATGGAAGCACCTTTCAAAATGCATCATTATTCAGTGTTACACAGCAGAAAGCACAAGCTGTAGTGCTTACAGTGAGCTCAGGAAAAACAACACACCCTTCCTCCACCTGAGCAGGGAACTGAGCCCCACAGACCATGCAGGCAAACCTTCCTCCAGCATCAGATCAGGGAAAACAGCATTAGCTGCCAGTGGAGAATTCATAACCAACCAAAGGGACACATCCTAACCCAGCAGGAGCTTCTCTTTTACAGGATGGTTTTTATTTATCAAATACAAAACAGGGATTCATAGAGATATAACAGTGGATAGACAGCTGTCCAATAATCATATTAGAGACATGCAGAGAAAACCTATAAAAACCCAGTTATTTGCTATTGCTGGTACTCTCTCTCTAGCCCAACCTTCACCAACACAGCTCAACCACACAATAACACAGCTCAATCACATCAAAGCTTCTAAATATGCAACCCTGCATCAGATCTCAGCAATTAACAGCAATTTGAGCTACCTCTTAATGGCCCAGGTATTGCTCTCCATCAAAACACCAAATATCTATTACATTTCCATTAATAATGATCTAATTTTTGTTATAGATAGGAATTAACTTCCTACAAAACCTCATAGATAAACACACTTCCCTTAAATTATTAACATTTAGTAGTTGTGTTGTTGAAGACCTTGGGAGTTCCCCACATTAAGCTCTCAATTTAAAAACAAACAAACCAGTCAAACAATCCCTAGCAACAGAGAAACTATCCCTGGCTTATCCTAAAATAAAACTGCAGTTCTGAAATTTAAACCAGATTTTTTGTTTCTGTGGAATGGAGACAAAATGGTGCTTATTAGCAGTTTGGTCACTTGTTTTGATGTTGCCAGCATCTCCCCAGGACATGAATAACTAACAGTGGGACACTCAGAAAGACTTGGATTGCTTCCAATATTTCTGTGCTTCAGTAATGCCTGGAGCCTTTCCGATATCAAAAATTATCATTATTATATTCCTGTCTTCCTCCTAGGTAATTGATCTTCTGACTCTAACAAAATGATCACAGCTGCTTAATTAGTCTCAGATTTCAGGAAAAAGAGCTTGATCAGTATTAATGCACTTTAATAGGCACTTCCAAGATCACCTCCAACATGGTGTAATTTGTCAGCTGCTCCATGATCACTCACATCAGCCTTTTCAGACAGACTCAACATTTGATTTTAAAATCCTCCTCTAAATATGCATTTTAATGAAACTGTCTGAGCTGTTTATTTATTCATTATCACTGATTCAGAATTAAAGAATTCAGAATTTAAAATGTTGAGGTCAAAAGACCATGTATTCCTTCCTACAGAAATTCAAGCAGAATTTATTTTCTCTAGCCACACAACATGGACACAAAAATACCTCGAACAGAGTACCTTTATACAGTTTTGGCCAATGACTTTAGGTCATTAAGAGCTAGCTCACATTACTGTTAATTCCAAGCTACAGAGAAATGTTATGTATTTAAGAAGCTTAAATTCTTATTAGCTCAGTCTTTGACAATTTAGCAATAATTTGGTCAATTATTGCATGGGGTTTTAATGCCTTTAATGATACCATACTCTTAATGAAAAATCATGTAATCCAGTTGAACTGCAAGTTCAATTTTTCCTGACGAGGGTCACAATTCAGCACCATTCTCCATTTTTTTTTTCTCTTTATCAAAGATAGTCCAGCTATACAACTCCCAAAGCATCTACTTTTCATAGAGTGCAGATTTCCTAGGGAATGGAATGTGAAGTATTTAGAGGTTTCCTGCACATCGAAGTATGATAAGAATTTCTAGTCTCACTGCTGGAAAGCAGAGAGCGTTCAAACAAAAAAAAAAGTATTATGTAAAATAAGTGTTACTTCTAGGGGCCTGTTCTGCTGTTATCAACAAGGATGCACCTTCTTTGATAAAGTGTGGTTCCAGCACTACAACAGAGCAAGTCCTCTAGATTAGAACCATGAAATCACAGATTCACAGGATGGTTTAGGTTGGAGGGGACCTCAAAGACCATCCCGTTTCACCCCTGGCCACAGCAGGGACACCTTCCACTATCCCAGGTTGCTCCAAGCCCTGTCCAACCCTGAGCCCCTGAGGCCAGGTTGGACTAGGTAACCCTACACCTGTCCCACAGCCCCAAAACAGCCTCACTGAACTGCACTGTGCAGCATCACCCCACAGGCTGCAACAGAAGAGACCTCTGGAGCAGATTTTCCAGTCCCACCTCTCAGACTGGATGGAGTTGCTTGGGCCTTGCTCACTTGAGCTACGAGTATTTCTTGGGATGGAGATTACACACCTCACACAACCTCCAGATACCTCTCCCAGCCCTTCATTGCTCTCATGGGAAGAACTTTTCCCTTCCAAATATTTGCAAATCCCCTTGGCTGCAAGTACTGTCTGCTGTCCACCTCCAAGAAGTGTTTGGCCCTACCCACACTGTGAATTCTCTTAGTGTTCTGAACAACTGCTGGTCAGCAGCAAAAGTGACCATTATGTATCTAACACTGTTTACCAAGACAATCACCACACATGTGCATTATAAAATGGGATATTCAGTGGTATTTGCACTCTGGTCATGAACCCAGATGCTGCAAACCATGAACAACCTGATATCACTGGATACAGGCACGACTCAGACTGAAAGATCATTCCCCTTAAATCCAGTTTCTCAAAGGACTATTTTTAATGCAACAATTCTGTGAAATTAGCTCAGGAAAAAAGTTACTCAAAATTTAACTTTGTTTGACACAGGAGTACACTGAGGTCATACCCAGACCTCTATAAACATGTGACTGCTTGAGGGGTATGAACAGTAAGAAATGGGAGTTTCCACAATAATTGAATACTGACAAAACCATTTATGATGAACATCAGCTGTACAGACAGACACAGGAACGTGGCTTTTGCACTCCTCAGAAGAGGAACTGCCACTGGACCAGTATGAACACAAAACTAAAGCTTCAGAGCAAGGGATGCCAGACTCACTGCCAGCTTCACTTTAGTGGATCTTCAGTCCCTTCCATTAATGTTTGCTTTTTTCAGGATATATGACTTCAGATAGATGTCATTTAGCTTTTTCACTTAACAGATGTATTCCTATCAATCCAGCAACGTCTTGTTTTGTGTATGCAGTAATGAGAGGTCAGGAGTGCACTATAGAACAGATCCCTCAGGTCAGGAGGCCTTGAACAAAGGCAAATATTGCTAAAGGCAACATCCCCTTAACTGCTAAGTGAGGGGAACTAGAAAAACACCACATTGTCTTCATCAGAACACTTTTGCCTCCAACAGCTGGAACTTTTCAACAGAACTATTACTGGAAGAGAGTGGCACAGTAATGTTTTTATCAGTTTACATGGACAGCTACTCGTACAAGCCAGGATCAGGCTGTTGTAGGTGTGCTGGCAAGAGATTAGTGGGAGCAGCTGGAATCTGGAAAATACACTCCTGTGGCCAGCTGTTTGAGGCAGACATTTTGGGCTTTTTAGCTGGTCTATGACAAATTTGCTTCTTTTTGTTTAAGTAAACAGTGGCTTCTGTCACAGTATTAAAAAATCCCCAAATTATATAAGGTCTGACAGTTAATTTAATTAAGCAACACCTGGCTTTGATGAATGGCTAAAGGAGTTTATCTTCAGGAATGCTTCATTGCCCTAGAAGCAAAAAAGAAAAGAACATTGGCTTTTTTTCTGATTCTATCCAATAAGTTCTCTGGGGAATGAAGGTATCTTGCTGTCTCCTACAGCATATGCAACTTCCTTAGGAATTTAGTTTTATACTTAGTTCTGATCACCAGGTGTTTTCCAGAGAATTATAAATCAGGCAGCCAAGCAGCAGTAACAAAATCAAGATAACATTTATATATAAGAATTATTGCCTTTGAAACACTGGAGCCACAGCAAATTTCAGCCCAAGAGCACACAAAGCAGGCAAGGTTGTGGTCTCCTCATCTGCAGCGCTACAGAGATCATGCTTTTACCTTCTTGTACCCATCAGAAGGTCCCACAAACATCTTGCACATTTCCATCACAACTCTCAGAGTTGTAAGTCTACATCTCTACCCCTAAACTCTCCCAAAAGCGATGCTGAAGATCCATTTTGATTGCATCATCTGAAAACCCAACCCATCACCGAAGGTGTGCTCTTCTTGCAATGTGTGATTGTGTGAGGACTCTGGGATGAGCTTGGCAGTGGAAATCAGTCCATTCAGCTCCATCAGGCTAGGCATGACTGACCATCTTTCTGCAGTCAGCATCAAGGACTCCTTCTGTGCCAAGACCTCAGTATTTAACTGTGGTTAAGGTACTGCATTAATTACTGCTTTGTGCCATAGGTGAAATTTGACACTTTAAGATCACACTCTTTTGCAGAAAAACCCTTTATGGTCTACTGGAGGTTGCCCAAAATTTTTGTCTTACCCTCATCAGAGATTAAATCTCAAAACCACATACATGATATGCAGGAAAAAGGCTAGCAGCTTAACGAGTTTATGTTCCCAGATTGCCACTAGGATGGATGTGCAGCGTGACTTCAGCATAACCTTTTCCAAAGTAAGCCATGACACTGAACTCAGAACCCTCAGTGAGATCAGAGGGAAGGAAAACAGCACAGGACTCCTCTTGCTTTCTTCAGCAGTGCTGAATGCAGTTTGCTGGATGTGGCAGGAATTTTAGCAGGACAGTCCTGAGAGCCCTTGTAAAAGGCTCTGAACTACTGGCCCTTGAGGAATCTCAGCACCCCAAAAAATTAAAGGAGCAGCCAAAACACCACGATACAGCAACCATAGTTCAAGACTGAATTGCAAAATATAAACTTCAGACTACATTCATATCACCTGGTGGAGGTGATTAATTTAGGTATCACAGCAACCAAGATTTAGGCACTCAGCCCTAGCAGGACATTTCAAAGAAATGCTCAAAACAGTCTGGAGCCATTTCATCACCTCTGGCAGACATTACCCAGTCATCTTCCACAGGGGCTGAGCTCCCTCACTTGATAGTGATGGGAATACTTTGGAATACCTCTTATTGATCTGCTTTCCTGCACAACAAACACCTACTTCAAACACCGTCTGATTGTCACAACTCCTTAAAATTACATAAATCCATTTGATTATGGTAGGAGAGCTGCTGCCAGTATTTCAGCAAGTCCTGAAGATGACCAGCACTGGTACTTGTGCCAGTTCTAGCACGGTGGCTGGGAATGCCACAGGAAAGCTTTGCTCCCCTCCCATTTCCCACAATCCAGGGCACAGGTTGGTGCTGAGATGTTTGTGAAGGGGACCACAATCTACACAGCAGAGCCACTGCAGAAATGTGACCCAGCAGTGCCTGAGCTGCTAAAATTGCTGCCACATCCAGCATGTGACAGGAATGACACCTGGTTTTGTCAAGTAACATCCATCCATCCTGGAGGGGAAGGTTTTACAAAGGAAAGGCACAAAATCATGTCCAGCACAGACACAGGAGTGGAATTCTTACAGATTTGTCATGTCTTGAATACTGACATATCACCTAAGCACCAAGTGGGTGGAAGTTTCCTCCACTGTCTCTTTGGAGACACTCAAATATGAGCCATGGGAGTTGAATTTAATCCAACTGGCCCAAGTCCAGCTGTGACAGCAGCAGCTTCATCCACTGCCACTGCAGACATCAAAATCACCTCTTTATTTAACTTCAGGTGCATAAAGATTTGTTTGTGCCTACCCCCCTTTGGAAAAAGATAAGACCCTCTGCATGAAAAGCACAACCAACCAACAAACCCCCCCCCCCAAACAAATATAAAAACAACACCTCCCCAATCTGCTCTTCTATTTTTTAAAACCTTTAACTATAAACAAACACCAGAAAGTTTGTTGTGTTTCTGTGATCTTGAGAAGCAATGTCTATGTTCCAGAGTGTTTTCCCAAGCATTTGTATTGTAAAGATGTTTCCTTTGAATACTCACAGAGAGATCAGAAGGGCTGCTCCAGCATTCCCATGGGAAAGTTTAAACTTGTGAAATAAATGTTTTCATTGGCTGTGCTAAATCACAGTTTAACTCTTTTTTTTTTTTTTTTAACCAAGAGCAACCCACATTATTACTGCTGCTTTGTCAAAAATATATGACTTCAAGAGAGGAAAAATGGAATTGCTCCTAAGGGTTTACAGCTAATGGCTGAGGGACATACAGCAGCATTGTTATTTGTTCACAGATGGATAACTCAAAATGCTAGCAGTGGTTCAATGTTTAAACAAACAACTTCTAGAAGTAATTGACTGTTCAATCACTTTTACTTCTGGATAGTATCAACTCTCTCATTTCCAGTTTTTCTGCCTTTCTTCACAGGCCCTGCTGGTACTGGATTTGTTCTTCCCCTTAGAAGTCCTAAGGCACTTGTATCCATTATCATCAGTCAGAATAATCATGTTTCATGGTTTTGATGGCAACCTATATTATCATATTAAAGTATTATCACCATTTGTAAAAAACAGTTCTTATTCATGTTTTACTTAGAAAAAAACCATTATATTGCCTGAAAAGCCAACCCGTTTTTTAGCCCTGGGTCATAAGAAAATTAAAGTGATTGTAAAATCAGCATAATTTTACATCTTTGTTGGCTTTTCATCTTAGCATATCTGAGATGGACTTTTATAACCAATCTGACAGAGGAGCAATGATCACAATCAGGCTTTGTTCTAACAAACTTAATGAAAACAGAAGCAACAAAGAAGATAAAAAAGGGGGCCCCCATCAGCAGTGCCCCACAGACAGGAAAGACTGCAATATAAACTCCTATTTTATTAGACACCAGAGAATTGAAGCCCACAAGAGGCTCTGTAAATATCTCAGCTGTGGGAAAAGCTTCAATTGGAACTTGGATTTTACTGGACATCAGAGAGTCCAGCCATGAAACTCAAATCGATAGGAAACCAAGCTTCATTAGCTGCACTCCTCACAGACAATATGTTAGTAAATAGGTATTTATCAGAGATTTGGTCCCCTGTTCATGCCCTCTGCTGTGTACCTGCATATGTCAGTAGATGCTGCCAGCACACACTCAGCCTGCAGGAGATACTGTCTGTCTGCAAGAACAAAGTACTGCAAACCAGGAAACTTTGGCACTTTTCCTAACTCCTTCACCAGGCTCCAGTGTGTGATCTCAGGAAAAAATCAAAACATTCCCATGGGTCAGGCTTCCTCTACCCATATATATTTATCTTTATACAGCACTTTGTGATTCCCAGCTAGAAGGTGCTCCATGAAAGCAAGGAAGTTTGGAAGTGCTACTAATATTGCTCATTTTCCTACACACCGCACCTGACTCGGTACTAAAAGGTTAGTTGTTATTTCTATAGTAATTTAATTTCTTCAGTTATAGAAGTCCTCTCTCAAATAAAAAACAAAACAATCATTTCTGAACCACTCTCTCCAACCCCAGTGAGAGGACCCGCCCACTCAAAATGCAATGCAGTTTTACAGGCTATAAAAGCATAACAACGTTTTAAAGGTCACATAGAGATCTTTTACTATAAGGGCAGAAAATTATACAAGAGACAGATTTTTGAAAATAACTCTGTTAAAAAAAAGTATTTTCAGAATTTTTTTCTTCTGCTGAGGCAGCTGTCCAAGAGGAACAAATTCTACATCTCAAGAATCACTTAAAGCAAAGGCTTTACCCTGCCAATCAAGGCTATGAGACTCGAACCCTTTTAAAATTAGTGCCATCTCAAAACTCTAAAACAGCAGGTCTTGGATACCTTATAGCATCTCTTTGTGCTAAAGACTCTTTTCCTAAAGGCCAATTTTGAAATCAAAGCACTCTCTTTTTTCCAGGGAGCCAACACAAAGAAGGCAGAGGGGTTATTTGATCCCAGCCACCCAGCGCAGGGAGGCTGCAGAGCACAGCAGTGGAGTGGAGCTGCAAGCCCAGCCAAGGGAGGAGGACAGCAAGGGACTCTCGTGGCCAGCAGGGCCACAGTGTGTGCTGCCTGTGAGAGGTCATCCCAGGATACACGGGGAAGCCTGTGCACACTGCTCTGCTGGGAGAGGGATGTCTGCAGCACTGACACACGGTTTTCCATGGAAAGGGTGTGGCCAGGGATAACACCATGTTTCTTAAGTTAGCTCACTGCCTCTCAGCAGAGCCCTTTCAGAAAGTGGGAAGAGGCAGGAAGAGGAAAGTAGCTGTCTTGTTCCTCTGTCTCTTCCTGTGTCCTTTCCAACCCCCCCCCCCCCCCGTTCCACTATCATCATAACACCAATTTCTAAGCTGCAGCAAGCAAGAAGTCAGGAAATAGGCTCATAGGCACGTCCACTCTGTCTGTCTCTTCTCCAGGCACCGTGGATGGAAGCTCATAATTAACAGGAAGTGTTTCAGTGTTATGACTAGGCCAGAAAAAGCAAGGGTTTACCTAAAGTAACACTGGCAAAGCCACTATTAATACAGTACATAGTCCTTTAATGAGGTAATCTCTGCACCATCAGAGCCCTTCTCTGTGTGCCCCCAGACTGACATCTGACCTCAGCAGCCACCAGAGGGGAAGACAAAGAGTCCATGACAACGTGGCTAATAACACACAAACCCCTCTGCTTGTGCTGGACTTTTACTGACAAAGGCTACAGCACAGCTGACTTCCACCCCGGGAGCTACAACAGCAAGCCAAGCACAACCTAGACACGGCCCGAATGGGTGTTATGACAGAGTCGTGGCACTGAAGAATGGCTTTAACAGCCCATCAGAATTATCCTTTCTGGCAGTGGTAATGTATCTGCCCAGCTCCAGGCCCATGTTATGATTGGGTATTGTTGGCCATTTGGGAACTGCCCATCATTACCGTGTGAACAAAAGCCACAGGTCTTTCCATTGCACTGGGCAAGCGCCCTGCCCACCGATGGCCCTTTGTATAAAACTGATAATTGATGTGTTGAAATGTCCCCAAAGCCCTTCATTATATTTTACTGTGTAGGGCCAGTGGATAATAAGAGGAGAATGCCAGCAAAACCCAAGTGTTCTGCTGAGGCAGCAAGTGCTAATGCAATTTTTTACCACAATATATAAATAACCCCCCAAGTTCCTCTCGTAAGCGTATGTGGTAAAAGGAGCATGCAAAGCTTTTATCACGCAACTCTTGTGTTGCTTTAGAATAGTTAATCAAATAAAAGCTTCCAGGGCTCTGACTAATGAAAATCTGCACCCTACATTTGCTTTGGCAGTTGGACACCAATATTATGTTACTGAAGCAATGGAGCTTTAATACAAAAATGAGCAAACTGAGGGAATTGTGCTAAGAGAAGAAAGATGAGAGGAACAAGATGGTGTTAAATTCCCACAACATCATTAGAGAGATCCACTGTTTTGCCCTTCTTTTCAGGAAGGTCTCCAGATCTCTGTAACAATATGAGAACATCTATGTGGAAATAAACACAGCACAAAAGTGTTTATAAACTAACATTTCATCTCCACCTCATCCAGCTGTGTCTGCCTTTACAAAAGCTTGCTGTGGACTGAAGGAAAACCCTCAGCTGCCTCCCTCCATCACACCTATGCTCTCCATGCTGTGCCTGAATTTTAACATCCATTGTAAATATTCAAACTTCCTTTCTTCATTGAGAAGTTTTGATATTTCCAACACACATCAGTATAACTTCACTGCTGCTTATGTAAAATAAAGCTTTTTTATTTCTTCATCTCACAATTTTAAGGTGATTTTGGATAGCAGGAAAACCAGAAAAAAAAAATTCATGGACAGTTTCTGGAGACCAAGGAAATTTTTACTTGCATTTCTCTTGCTATCAACATTCATGTATTTCTGTAATTTTTAAACAAAAGCATCTCATTTAAATTTATTGAGCTGACACAAAACACATTGTCAATCAATCTCAACACTAAAATGCATTTCCCATTGCCAGTTCAGATCCCATTATCTTAGGCTTTCTGTATCTCCCATAATAAATTCCAGTTGTGTAATTCCATGATGACTTGCACAAGACCAACCATGATATGTTACAAACAAGATTGGTTAAAGAGAAACTGTTATTTTATGTCAGAAATAGCCCTCTGGTCAGCTCAGGCTTCAGGAAACAAAGGCAGCTTAGATTTCAGGCCTTGGAGGGAAATGTGCTGCTTGGAAAAAGCAGGTATATTAAGTTGTTTTAAAACTAAATGTTCGCAATGCATTCAACTAAATTCTAATGGGCACCAAACTGACCTGAAACAATATACTGCAATTTGGATTTCCTGCTGTGTTTTGGCAAAATTTCAGGCTCTCACATGGAAAAAGTAGATTTTGTAGACACTGGATTTTCCACCAGACAATGGCTCTCCAACAGGTCCTGTCAGTAATTGAAATTACTCAATATTTTAGTGTATACAAGACCCTTTCCCCTCCCTCACTCCTCCTGCCCTGCCTACACACACAAAAAGGGGCCAAACCAGCAAATGGGAAGGGTAAAAGAAATTTAAATTACGCCAGACACCACTTGGCTTCCTTGGATTTCTCAGTTCTATTTTCAGGGCCCCCAATAATTTCTTCCTCCAGTTAACTCATTAATGAGCAGACACAGACAATCCCTCATCACATCAGGCTGGGGCTCCAGGGAAATTTGCCAATCATTCATCCAGAATCCATTCTTCTTCTGGAAATGCTTTCTTCTTTTCTGGACATCTCACAAAGGCTGTCCCTGGTTAGCTTGAAAAGTGGGAATACCACTGGCCATGAAGAAACATGATTGATGAGCTGATCAATGTCAGTTTGCCATTAACCTTTGCTTGATGGGAGTTGAGAGAATCTGGCCTTGGCCAGCTCACAAAGCAGGAACTAGACTCAGTCCAGCTCATTCATATGTGTAAACCCCACAGAAACCAAGAATATGACAACACACACCTCTAAACTATTAATTCTTTTACCCTTTTTTTATTTTCATGGGGCATCAGAAGCTCGGCTTCCCAACCAGTAAGAGAGCCTTGAAAAGCGGAGGCAAATGCAAATGTCACTGCAAAGTTCAGTTCCTGCATCCACTGATGACAGGAAATCTCCAGAAGAACCCCCTCCTAGATCACTGGCTTTAAATCCAGGAGACAATCTGCAGCAGTGGAATTAACTCCTCACAAATAACAGGTGGAAGGGTGGGAGCAGTTTGGCACACAGAGGTTAAGGTACAGAAAAATGAAATTATACTTCTCTTTCTCTTTGCCTCCCCTATCTCCACTTCCATACAGAGGTTTAAAGCAACTTTTGGCCCAGAAACAGCAGAGAAAAAGGAGGTTCACTTTTCACATCACCAAAAAACATACCAATAGCAACAATTTAAAAATGACAAAAATCAAAACAGCTGCAACTCTCATGTTCAAAGAACCAACCAGCATCCCCTTAAGTGAAATCCTTAAGCTTTACCCAGATGTCCATTATACAGCAGGTGACTCAGAAGGGGCTGCAAGCCAAAGTTTCAGCTTGGTGGCAAACAGAGCATAACAACAAACAGCTAAAATCCAGTTCAATCCGTCAAGAAATTCTTTACCTCCTCAAAAGTGAGGTTCATGCTTTATCTCAAATTAACTTTATACATTCTTCTAAACTTCTTTTTCTTCAATACCCTCAGAAGACTTCATATCCAGCTTGCCTAGCCCAAGGGAGAAACATCCTAGGCCAAAGAATTAATATGAAAATATTATGGTTGAGTAGCTCAGTTTCCAAGTGACATAAATTGGCAGTAGCTGTTGAGATTGTTGGAAAATTTAATAAAAAATAAAGTTTTATTGTGCCAAAAAACCCTTATGCCTGGAATCGTATAACACTGTCCCACTGATACCAGTACACAGAAACCAGAAAAGCAGAGAAAATGAGCAAATTCTGCCCAAGGGTTCTAAAAATGTCACTGATTTGAAGTGTTTTGGTTACTGAGCACCCACTCCCAAAACATGCTCTGTAAATCTGCATATTCCTAAAGGTTGTGAAGCTTCACAAGGGTGCATTACAAGACAGATTTGTGCTTCTGAAAGAACTTGACTTTAAGCACAGCCTTGCCTAAAGATGAATATTCAGAAACGTGGCAGAAAGCAAAATTTCCTATAGTGTTTATTTTTTGGAAGTGCAGGGTGGCTACGCTAAAAACAGACACACAAAGGATAAACAGCAGAGTGGAGATGCTTCTGCCAACACTTCCCCCTCATGGTGGCTTCCCCACCAAATGTCTGACAGGCTTTGAAATAATAATAATAATAATAATAATAATAATAATAATAATAATAATAATAATAATAATAATAATAATAATAATAATAATAATAATAATTTTTAAAAATAAGATTAATATCCACTGGAACAAAAACTAGACAATTGTGAAATAGGAACACAAAAATAGCTAAACCAGAGAAAGAAAAGCAAAAAAATATTCTCTATAGCTACTCTATTCTTGCTCCATTCATGGGTTTAATGAAATTGCTGACTTTAAGTACCAGTAAACTCTCTTGTTTTATTTTTTGGGGGTTTGTTTTGTTTGTTTGTCTGTATTGTCTGTTTTTGGTGGGGGTTTTTTGTTTTGTTTTGGTTGGTTGGTTCTTTATTGGAAGTGGGGGGCTGTATTGCTTGTTGCTATGTTTTCTTTCAGAGATTCCAGTTTCAACACTTGCTAGGAACCTGAGATGCAGCATTAAAATAAATGGGAATGTGATCATGAGAGTTAAAGAATATTGATTGGGACATCATAGCTACTGGGAATTATCTTCTAAGACAGAGACAAATAATAAAAGCACCTCTGGTAAGGGAATAATGTGGTGTCAAAGCAAAGCCTTCAGAAATGAGGAACACCCATTAAAAATACTCATTTTCATACAACCCCAGGCAAATGTTCTACTGAAAAATGCTGAGTGATTCTGCAATTAAAGACTGGGTTACACACACGAGGTTGAACATACAGTGAACCTCCAGCCTCTGAATTATGGTATTTGAACCACTGGTGTCCTTTTAATGCCACTTTTAATATGTAATAATTCCACATTTTTCATCTTTGTGCATTTGTAAAGCACACACAAATAACTTCAGTTTGATGGAACTGCCCAGATTTACTGCAGCAATAAAAAGTTAAGAGTCTATGCAGTAGAGAGAGATCTGGAAGAGTTTCAAACTAAAAGAATTTGTTCACTTCATGCAAGAGAATGGGTCTCTGCAAAATTAGGAAACCCCATTGGGGTTGGAGGCCCATTTTGGTATGGAAAAAGGCTCTTTCAGAAATGCAGCATTTTTATGTGTTTGTGCAGTCCTGACTACAGTGGAGACTGGAGTACAGCACACCAACGCTAAAGAAAATAAGAATTACAGAAAAACAGAACAGAAGCAATTAATCATGTCTGACTTGAGTATGTTTTGTATTACACAGTGTACTCCAGAGATAGAGTGCTTTCACTTCAAATACTGCATTTCTGAACAAGATGCTCAAAAGAAATGCACAGCATTTTCAAACACGTAGGTACAGTAACAAAGCTGTGGCAATTATGACAAGCTGAGAATCCTGGGAGGACACATTCCATCAACTCCACAAAAGAATCAAGCACAGACAATTGATTTCTCTCATTTGAGTCTCTGCAGAGCCTCCACAATGTGACAGCTTATCTGAAAACAGAACCAAAAATGGGTTCAGAGAACACTTCTCATAGAAGTGACTTGAATGAAAAGGAAATCATAGTAAGGACATCACCAAAAATACTCAGTGAAATGGAGAAAATCTTTCAGGTGGCTCTGAATGATTGACTTCAATCAATCAGTGCTGAAGTGGAATATATAGAAATTCCCTCAGAATTCCTTGTTTGCTTTCACTCCCAGTGTGCAAGCACAATTCCCAGGGACACAGACTGGAGGTGTCAGGTCCTTATGACACGACTGTGTTGTTTCAGTGAGCAGCAAAAGAAACTTCTGCTCAGTGTCAGCAGCTTCAGCCCTGACATTAATTAATAAAGGGAACCCAACACCCTCCTTTTGTTTTACAAAATGTGTGCAACAAGAAGGGCTCTGCCGTGTTTTCAAAGGAACTGACACCCTAGATAAGGTTTCATCTGTGTGCTGGTCACCCAGATCACACAACATGGATTGGAAGGCTGCAGGATGTGGCAAGAAAAGAAGCAGTTTTAGCTCAGAAGTGCTGTCAGGTTAAGAGACTGAGTTTACTTCCACAGAATAATCAGGTGCTTGATTCAGCCCTCGTGGTACTGAAAATGTCCCACCAAGTTTCATTTATGTCCTCAACAAGCCAACAAAACAAAACATTACATAAAGGGGAGCTCAATTCAGAAGAAAGACATCTTCTATTTAAAAAAAAAAACCAAAAACAACAAACAAAAAAACCCCCACCACTGTTCTTCAGTGAAAACAGGCTCTCTTAGGGACTTAACACAAGACCTTTCCAAGGCCTTTTCCCCTCCTTGTTGGTTCCACCTTGAAGAGGAGCAGTCGTACAAGAGGGACACGAACATCATTCCCTGTGCATTCAAACGTAAAAACCCAACTTATTAAAAAAATATACACTTGGAAAGGACACACCATTTTTTTTTATTCCCACATTTTGCCAAAATGAAACAGCAGCCAAGTGAAAGGAAAACGCTCCCATGACAATTCGACCTTTTCACTGCCTCTGTAAAAACCATGTTTGAGGGCACCTGCCTGGGCCAGAGTGATTCACACTGAGGCAGGAGGGTGAATTGTCCCAACTCCTTTGCCATCTGGCTGAGCAGACTGGGAGGTGTGAGAGATTCTGCAGGCCATCCCTGCTGGACTAGCTTGGGAGAGTGACCAAAGGCACCACAGCAGGACAAACTGCTGTGAACCTGCAGCCAGCAATTTCTGTACAGGATAAAGGATGAAATCTGCTTTTGATTGCAGCAGAGGCAAAAATCTGGGTGGGGAGGAGAACCATCTGCTTTCCAAGTGTAATGCCAGAGCTGCAAATGAGGCTCCAACACCCCTGTACTCTGAGGGGCACAGCAGGGTTAGAGATGAGACTGATGTGAGCAGTTGCCATGCCCAGTTCCCAGAGACTCCGTTTGCCACCTCATTTTGGTTTGGTTTGTATTCCTGCCCTTCCTGGTGTCCTCTGAATTGACCATCAATGACAGCAGATGTGGAATTAGGCAAATAAAGCAGAAAAAACGTTTCCTTCTTAATTTGCAGAATGTATTTTTCATCCAAATGCAAATAATTTTATTTGGTTAACAAATGATCTAATGCAGCAATTTGGTGCTGTAATTTTTCAAGTTGATTATGGTTGGCCATGGCTGTGCCCTGCAAACATCCCAGGTTCATGTGTAATTACTGGATTGAATTAATCCTTTAGGAAACAGGAAGCTTGGTTCTACTACATTTCTTACATATTTTGAGAAAAGGCTGGTTTTTTCCTATGAGTTTTTTTTTAAAAGCTATCCACAATTTTCTTGTTGCTTCTTTTAATTAATGACATCATTACTACTCCCTAAATAACTAAAATACAAACACCCAGACTCCAGAAGATTATAATCTCTTCCTTTCTTCCAAAACAAGGTCTTGTGTTTTGGTCCTTCCAGGCCATCAAGCTCTTTTTGCCACAGTTCTTTGGTAAAATACCACAAGTACCACCATGACTCAGCTAGCAAACAATCCATGGAAAAAACCAAACAACACCTTCTGTCTCTGAGGCCTGACACTCCTTGAATTAGGATCTGTAAGGGAAAGTAGTTCTCTTCAGGCCATGTCATGCATTTATAGTATTGGTATATATGTCATGCATATATAGGTATTGTTATTAAAAATTAATTCATAATATTATTCCAGGGAGACATGAATTGGTGGAACATTGATAATGGATATACCCATGGTGAATTTCAGATTATTTCAGTGACCAGTAACTGAAGGAAATATTAAACAGTCCATTGTGGAGAACAACATTTAGCACAGTATAATGCTATTGAACAAATTTATCCCTGAAACAAATTTAACTCTGATGTTAGCCTCAGTTCATTTGCAGAGCTGGGAGACACAGAAGCTGATGTCAGTACAAGAATCTAGATCCTGAAATCTTTTTTTTTTGGTTGCTGAGATCAACTAATTTGGCAGATGTAACTGGTAAGTATACACTGAAAAATTAAATACAGAAATACAGGCAACAGTCACAAGACACTATTGAAATGTGTTTCCTAATGCCATTTCAAATATGATTCATGAAAGAAAAACAAATAAACACAGCACACGCATTGAATCAATAAAAGTAGCTATGGCATTTCTTGAGGGTTTTTTTTTCCTAAATCACTGGTGAGAACATCATAAACCTTCTTTGATTCATTTGAGACCATCATTCATGGCAGGACTCAAAAAGTAGCAAATCATTCCCAGAGGGAAACCCCCCTGTACGTCTTTCTATAAAATTTTGCATTTTGTTTTCTGTCTTCATGCAAGAGAAAACCAAAAGCAGAATTTATTGCTAATATGATGACAGAAGTTTTTCAAAGACTGCTACCCTTTAATTAAATTTCAACTTTTTTGCCGGCACTAGATATTTTCCTAACATAAAAGTGTCCTAATTTTGTTTCAAGAAGCCCTAATTGCAACACCATATTGCGTAGTACTGCAGCTGACATGAAGTAAGTGTTCTACCAAAACTAGATCTTAAATAGCCTGGTTAAAAATATTTTGCCACCAAAGAACTCAATTTTCAGTGTATTTTTTGACAGTATTTGGCAACAGATATACTGGATGGGGGAGATAATATAAATACTGGGCACTAAAAATGAGGATATTGTAAATAGTTACATTTTCAAGAGCCTGGATTGAACCATACTATTTTTAAAGCCTATGTATTTAGAGGTTTTCCTATCTGTTAGATTTACTAAAAAGATCTAAAAAACCCACCAAATCAAACAAATAAAAAACCACAAACAAACCAAAAGCCTAAAATAATCCTATATTCCTCCTTCAATCTATAAGTAGAGAGTTTTCTTCTTTCATCACTTAAAAAATAATAATAATAATAAGCTTCAAAGGATATATAAAGGCAGGTATTGTACACCAAACATGCAGACATGCAAAAGCCCAGGTTGGACACAAACCACGAGCCTGAGCTTCAGCAAGGAGGTTGATTTCCCCACTTTGGCCATACTGAGACTGCACAGTGGGCATGATTTATTCGTGGGATTTAGTTATCACTTCCTTCGTGTTCCTGCTTTGGAGCTCTCATGGTTACAGATGGAAAAGGAGCTCCAGTCCAGAGAGAGAGAGCTGGTCTGAAATGGTGCAGCAAAAAATATGCGTGTTCTTACTTGGCTGGGGCAACAGGAGAAAGGCCAAAGTATACATTTCTAGTAGTGTTTGAATTAATAACTCTGAGAAAACCCCCAGTGAGGTTGCTAGGAGGGGAAACCAACACCAGAATTCAGAGGGTTTAAGGGGGCAAACCAATGAATGGAATTCTTTCCCATTTCCTAGAGTACGTAAAGCTGAGGGAGAGGAAATCAACATAGCAAGATCCCAGCTAAGAGCAGAGAAGTGGGGACATGGATGGTTTGATCTGTGGCTGTTCTCTGCAGCGCCAGGGGAAGAAAACACATGGAGGAACAGCCAGCAGGCGTGGATGTCAGCCTCCACCTTCCCATTCAGAACAGCTCAATGGCCCCACAACTCTGAGAAACACCCCTTTAAACAGCAATCTACCCTCTCAAAAAAAGATAATGTTTCACCAGCCCAGACAAAAAGTGCCTATTTCCCTGCTCACCTGTCACTGTGCAGCTTTAAAATAAAAAGCCAAGCCCTCCCCACACGGAGACCCACAAAGCAGAAGTGCATATTGTGCACACGTGTCAGGGAGAGGTGGCAGGGCTGCCAGATGTTTGGGTCCAGATCAGTAACCAGACACCACACAGCCCTGAATAACAGGTAAAGAACCCTTCTCCCCTACAATGACATTTGCTTCCTTGGGAGACGACAGATCAGCTCAGCTTCAGTGAAAGTGATTCATCACTTTATAATGACAAACCAGAAACCTCAGGAGGAACACACCACCCTCCCTCTTCTTTGATTTCCCAGGGGTGAAGAACAAAGTAGCATCAATTAATCATTAATTACAAAGATCTTCTCACATGTAGGATGGTAAATTATTGTGCTTTGCTAACAATAGTTAATTTGTTTCTGAGCAAGACTTCTGAAATATTTCAGTATTTTTTCTTCATGTTATATACAAAGATTGGAGAGATTAATTGTCCAGATGTTTCCTTGGGTTTTGTTCTCTCTTTCTCACATAATAAAAATCTTTCAGCACACTTTTTTTCCTAATAAACCCACAGTCCATCTGTTATACTTTGCTGGAGACATAAAACAGCACTACATGTGTGTTACAATCATTCTAAAAAGTAAATCTTCACCATTTTCTTTTACAAATAAGGTGAAAGATTCCATTTTTATTTGTTAGGTAATGTCTTGATAAGTTGCCCTTTGCCCTAAAACAAAGCTCTGTTCACTAATACCTTCACCTTTGCTTCTAATGTCACCGGGTAAAATACCCAAATTCTGAGTCAGGCCATCAAGTATTCCTGTCTCTTTCACAGCAGAAAAACTCTGGAAAAATACAGCAGAGCAAGTCTTTAACAGCTCCCTCCAGTTTAAATACAGCACAACTGCTTTAGAACAGTTTAGAACTACTCAGTCTAAGGCTGTCATGAGTGAAGTGAATAATGATAGTGTGCATTTTTATTTCTGTATGTGTTACAAGAAGCATTTGTTCTATAAACTGAGCAAGTGAAAACACAGATTAAAGTGTAGGAAGTGTCAGAACCCACTTCCTAGATTGCTGCTGCAAAACGACAGTCCTGAAGCAGAACTGATAAGGAATTCTTTAGCTGTAGCCATGCAAAATTGGCAGTTTTCAAGCTTGGTTTCCAAACATACTTTTGGGAAGCAAAGTTTCAAAGCCGCTGTTGACTTAATGATTTTTAGTTTAGTTGATACTACAAAAAAAAGTCTCAAAAATCTTTCTCATCTAGTCCTTCAAAGTCCCACTCCAAAAAAAAACCCAGCAGGAGAATATTGAATAAAACAGTAAGGGAAGACGATGTCAAGAAGACATCAGCAGATGGGTTATAGTTACAACTTCCACAGATTTGAAGGAAAACTCTATGTAACAACAACATTCTGACGAGGTAGGTGAGACTTGAAGTGGGGTCTAGTACTTGTTGGAGATTTCAGAGTCTTGAAGGTTTCCTAAGCATCAAAGAGGTTTTGCACAGGGCTAAATCCAAACTGGTGCCAGTTTGCAAGAGAACCGATGAATTCTTCTCAAAGGGCATTTCAGGGTGTCCTCAAGTCTTGCAGGAAGACATAAAAGATTTCCAGCTACTTGATTTTTCTTATTTTCTGCCCTTTAAAATGCAGGGACCTGGGCTTTTTCTTCAAATGGGAAATGCCAGCTTTCCCCATCCATGAGGAATATGGTACTTTTCCTAAAACAAACCACTCACAGCTAAGTAAAACCAACCATCTGCATTAATTAGTAAAAAACCTCAAAGGATAATTTGTTTAAATGTTTACATAAACACTATTTCATGTGTGCCAAAAAGAGCATAGAAACACAGCTAACATTAAGAAACACTTCAAAGGGTAGGCAATGAATAATCTATTTACATTTTTATCATAGTTAAAAGACCAAGAGATTGCTTACATTGACATATACCTTAACTTTCAAAACAACATCTCATTCAAAAATATTCATCCCAGCATCATCTGCATCCTCTGAGAACCCAGGTGCTCTTCTCTACCAAGTTATAAAACTGAGATTTTTTCGCATCTCAAGATAAACAAATAGTGGCATTGTAGTCATTTAGCAGTATCCTGAGTTTCATTACTGCCACTGCTCTACACCAGCTGCTTTCAGTCTCAACACAATGACAAAAATGTACTTCCAGGCAATAAGGAAGACCTGAAATTACTTAAATATAGCCAGCATTTAACTCATGAATACCAGTTACAATAGGATTTTAACAACCAATTCTAAGACGCCACTGTTTTAAGTAAAAAGTGATTTAGTTCAGTCAAGAACACTCAAATCCACAGCCATTATTGTCAAAGATGAAACAGGGAGGTATTATAACGGCTCCTTGGTTTTCTAGCTGCTGCCTGGAGAAACCTGGAGTCTGCAGACTATTTATAAGAGGCTAGGAAATGTCCTAAATGAAAGTAAATTCATCTGTGCTGTGCACATTTGTGACATTTCTAAAGAGGTTTGCATACTCACTGGAGAATGTTTCGGATGTTTAAGTAAAAACATGCTGAAAACCCAGTACTCCTGTCACCATTCTCTGGGAATCTGGTGGTAACCAGCTCTTGCAAAGTGAGAGCACTGTTTCAGAAGGGCATTTGTTTTCCTGGAAAGGCGTGGGAGAAGCATAAGGAACAAGGCAGGAGAAGAGAGAAGAAGACCTTTCTTCCTTTTTGCGAGAGACCAAAATTCCAGTGTAGCTCAAGCTGGTTCTCCTCTTGGAGAGCTGTCTTTGGACTCATCATGGCCTCTTTCAAAAGGCAAAGTCAGCATGCGGTATCCATTCAAGACAATGCCACAAAGCAAACACTGCAACTTGATATGGGATGCCAGGCTGGCCATGACCACTTTGTGGCACTCAGCATTTTTAATCAACACCCCCAGTTCTCATTTTCCTCAAGGCTGAGTAATTATTGCACATTCAGACATGACAAACAAACAAGGGAAAAACCCCCAACCAACCAACCAACCCAAAGACCTGGCCCAAAGGTTTCAGTGAGCTATGCAATTTTCTTTAAGTAACAAAGACTACAGCTCACCCCCTCTCTTATGAGTGTAAGCTACTTAGTATGTCAGCCAGCATGTGCTGAAATCATGAGGAAAGAAGGAAGAAAGGAAAGTCCTTCTCTGATAAATGCATTCAAAATTACAAAGTCACCTGCTAAAGTCTCTACAGCTGCCAGAGTTCCTAGGTGGGCACAGAAATCTTCATTTAAGTTTACTGACACAAGTTCAGCGTTTTTACATTAGCGTAGAAATTACACTGTGTAAATGCTCACCAGAAAAAAACAATGGAAGGCTTGACATTGCCACCTTTGTAACCTTACCTTGCCTTTGGTGTGTCTGAAGGGATGCTGTAACATGAGCTTTTTAATAACACTTAATAAATATTTAGGGCCATCCGTTATAAATGGTGGGTGCCACATGCAGAGCTGGGTGGGGTCGTTCTTTACAGCCACTCACCATCTGCTATCCCTGAGGAAAGTGATCTCCTGAGCCTGGCTTTGCTGCTGTGGTATCATATTTCCTTCCTCTGCCCCCATTCACTTGCACCAGGAGTCAGGTAGATTCACCTGTCTGTGTGCCCTGCAGGACCATGTTCTGCAGCTGCTTCCATCCCCAGCACGTAATAGACTCTGTTACATTATTCTACTGCATTTAATGGGCAGAGTGTGAGCAGAGGAAGGAACAATATCCACGGGTAAGTGTTCGAAGGGTCAAACTAGAGAGTGAATCCCATGCCCTTCTCTCAGCTGCCACTGCTGTAAGGAGGCTACAAAACCTTTACCTGACAAAGACTGCTGGGTCAGCAGTGATTGGAATTCAGTCACCACTGCATTTCTGCTTTCCTTTTGGGTGCCAGAGCATCCAATTTCACAGAAGAGGCACAACAAGGTGCTGCACCTGGCCTCAGATCTCTGAGAGTGAGGAGAAGAGCAAATGACCTCTCCGCGTATGACCCATATGTAAAGCTGGTCACCTCCTCCCCTTAATTTGAGCTACATCCCACCACGGAAACCACCTGGTTCATGGACAGTGTCCCTCAGAAAGGCTCAATTCCTGCCTCCTGTCCCCCATGTTCTCCTTCCCATTGTAACAATTCCTTATCTTTAGGGTTTTATGTCAGCCAAGAGACACAGCCACTGCAGGTGATCTCAATCCACAGATCTTTCCTGGGGTCCATATGTCTGTATTGACTTGTCTGTCTGTCTCCTATCAAACAGACTCTTTAATAGCTACATTTTGGTTCAGTAGAGGCCTTAACTTAAAGGTCCCTTTCCCTGTCAGCTTCAAAACTTATAATGGATTCAAAGTTTTGAGGAGAAAATAATAACAGACCAAAGACAGTGATCTCACCTAAGACCTACTGCCCTAGGAAGGCACACTAAAAGATAATTATATCTATACCCTGGATATATTAACCTAGGTATGTGTGTTCTGTTCTCCTTAAGTTTTTTTATGCTACTTTTCAAAAAAAAAAAAAGAGAAAATGTTTCATTTTAATATATACACAAATAAAATCATTCCCTAGACAGCAGGTTTCTTAATGGCTTTATTAAAGAAAGAGAGAGCAAAAGAAAATGTATCAGACTAGAGTCTCTTCTAAACTATGAGAAAAAGCTTAAACCTTAAAGAGATAAAATGTTCAGGTATCAAGGTATCTCAATTCCCTATTTAAATAATAAGAAAACTAACAAAGTGATATCTAAAAGCTGTATCATTGTTGTTCCCAGTATTTTTTTCTCACTAAGTCATACCATGTTCCCTCTTAGGTTCTGAACTTTCAAACATTTAAGCAGTGTCTAATTTTATCTGCCTGAGAGGTTCCAGTGAAATCCCTGAAGCCATTCACAGGAGCAAATCTATGGATGTGGTTGGGTGCCTGCAAGATGAGGCTTAGATAATGAGCATTTTATGGCAGCAATTTTGTGCTGTTTATTTGGACTGCTCAGCCACCAGCATACTTCTGGGCACTGCACGATGTTCATCTGAATATTTATTAAAAAGATACTGGGAACCAGCATCTGGATCACCAGGAAATTTTAATTAAAGTATAAACACAAGGCTTGGAGAAGTGTCACACCAGTCACATTGCTTATGGTGCCTTGTCTGCATGGCTAATCATTTCTGGGCTGACTTAATCTGACTTCTTTGTGCAGTATCAGTCCCTAAACAATACCAGCAAAAAAAGACTAGCATATATTAGTGGAAGCTTATACTGCACACACAACCTCCCTGTGAACAATTCAGTGTACATTCGATGTGTCACTGGTGTATCATCATTCTTGTGGGGTTGAGGATCAGAGCAAAGGAATTTTTCATATCAGTGCAGGTTTCATAGAATCACAGAATGGCATGGGTTGGAAGGGACCTCCAAGATCATCTAATTCCAACCCCCTCCCATGGCAGGGACACCTTCCACTAGACCAGCCTGCTCCAAGCCCTGTCCAACCTGGCCTTGGACACTTCCAGGGATGGGGTAGCCCTTGCCTACATATTTTTATAGTGAATTAAAAACAAAGAATAGTAATTTGACATTTTTTCTTACAGATAAAATACTTTCAGAGGAAAACTTCTTGTGGTCATAAACAGAAGCTGCAAGGAATTACCAGACCCCACAGAAAGGCTGCCTGTTGAATTCAATTACTTGATTGCCACCAAATTCCATGGGGCAAGGTATCACATTAAAACCAGGTAATGCAACATGCTTAACTTTGCTTTGTATCTTACAGAAGAAGCAACACAATCAAGCGGTGGGGGGGTGAAGAAAGGAAATGATTGCTGCTCTGTGCAATATAACCATGCAGGCACCTAGATGAGATAACAAAATTCACAGTGCACAGAAGAACAGAGCAATGCTGAGTTGAAGCTGGGATCTCTAAGTGTCTGTCCCACTATGAAAGGACTTTGAAGTGCTTACATTTGTGGGGGACAAAGTGCTGCAAAACAAAGCATCAGAAATGCTGGAAGCTACCTGACAAAGGATCCCTTTTGCTGAAGCAGCAGAAGAGACAGTGGGAATATTTGCCACTGAAATTCCACCACGTGGATGCAGAAGAAGTCTCCCATTGGAAATGAAGACAGGGCACACATGGGAAACAGAGAGGCCGCTGATGAGGGGAAAAAAGTGCTGAGCCACTGCTGTTTTAGCTGGAGCTCTGACAGCAGAATTGTCCCTGGGAAGTTTGGCTGCTGTTTTTGCTATCTTTATTCAGAGCCAACAGGAACTGAGTATATTGTATATTCAGGGTAAGAGCTACGTGATCCATGAGGGTGAATGATGCACCACGGACACTGTGCTGATTCCTCTTTTCACAGGAGTGGAAAGGGCAGTGAGAGAAGGGCTGTAGGAGTGTCCACAGATATTAATTGCCTTCCCTATCCTCTGCTGGCAGCACACAATTGTGGTCAATCAATTTTTACTCCATTTCTGCAGTTTTGCTGGACTCATACACAGAACACAATGATGATGGAAACTGCTAGGGATGCTTTGACTGCATACAGGAGTTTTACTCGGATCCCTTCAACATTCTGTGCTTTCTTGATAAAATTAGACAGCAGAAAAAGAATTGGCAAGAAAGGAGAGTCATGCACGGCAGAAACTAAAGAACAGTTATTGCAACTGTTATGGGCTTTCTCCATGCTACCATGGGGTGCTCAGAGAATCTCCTACACATTCCTTATTGCAGCAGGCTTCTTGCATAACTGAACTCAAAGGGAATTTCTGTCTTGCTTTGACCAAGATTTTTAGGTTTTATTTTATCCAGTCTATTGTGGGTGTTATAGATAAAAGAAAACACAAAAGAAAACCTCTACTGCCTTAAAGAATCCAGTAGAAAGCACAAATATGCATTAATACACATGCCCAGTAATAGTACAGATGTTTACAGCATTCATGCCCATGTTCTGATGCATCTTATGAGAGAGGAAAGCCAGGAATGCATCCAAGCCACTGGACACTGGTTTGATGTAGTGCACAGCATGACTGGTTTTCCCATTCTCCAGTATCAGGAAAAGAGGGAGGAACTCCAAACAGCACCTCCTTCCTTCTCCTGTGTCTTGCCTGATCTGAAAATGAACCATCTTCTTTCCAGTCTTTTACACTTCTAGAAAAGTGACAAAACTGAACCATGAAGATGAAAGAAAAGGATAACTCCCTGACACACTGAAGCTTAAATCTTGTCTTTAAAACATCAGGAATGGAATGGCTTGGAAGGACTAGAGCATCCAAGGATTTTAGGTAATCAAACCAATACCTACTTAAATCTATTGAAACCACCACCCAAAACAAATCATGGCCTAAGCTGGAATATGAGAATCCAAAGGGTTGTTCAGCACAAGCTTTTAAGCATTTTGAAACACCTGAAAGAAAAAAAAAAACTTTAGTAGGTGTCTCCTTTGCAATATTCCCTCCCTTCTAAATTACTATAAACCAGGAGGAGGGAGAAAGACTAATTTGGACTGGATTTGATTAATAGCACCCTCAGCTTGCTGCCTGTAACTGATTCCTACCTGCTGCTCATAAAATGGAGCTGCACTATCAGGATGTTTTCTAAAGCCTTTCCATTGACTTATATAAATACAGTAATAAATGAGATGGGATTTAAAAGAACCATGTTTTAAACAGAGAGGCGAGAGATTGGTGAGAAGAGTTATTAAAGCACGATTGAAAAGATAACTGACAATAATATAAAAATAACCTCTGATGTAATTTGCATAGCAACTGTTTACTCTTTTTAATTTTTGCATAAATGGATTTTACAAAAAAAACCCACCCAACTCCAATCAAAGTCATAGGAAATCCATCAGCACCTCCTAGTTTTCAGCCTCTCTCTCACTATTCTTTAATTTTTGAGGGAGTATGGATTTCACGGGCAAAGATAGAGGGATGGGAAGAAACAGAGTTCACTTTTACTCCTTTTTTTACTAAATTCAACTGTTTGCACTACTCCCTAGCTACACAATTTAATAAAACTACAATGGCTAAAATGCACATTAATGTTGTAGTGGAACAGGTCTATTCTACTTTAAAAGAAAAGCAAGCCTGACAGTAAACTCCAGCGTCAAGTTTCAAAACAAATGGAGACTTATCTAGCTGTGTAAAAGAAGTATGTATATAACAACACATAAATTAAAAATAGACACTCAGGCAAACATATATTCAAACTTTATTTACATTATATAAGTTCAATATTCACCAGAAAGCACAGATATGATGTAAATAAGCAGCAGTTATTAGGAGGTACTGTAAGTGCTCATGGAATGCAGGACACTGTATTATTTCCTGATGCTTTAAATGAGGTTTATTTAAAACAATCTGTTGTTTAATGAGTATTTTACTCTGTAGAGATGTATCAGCATTCTGATTTGTTGACTGCTCTTTTCAGTCAAGGAAGGAGTTGAGCCAAGGAAAAGCACAGCATTCCCTATTTATGTGTTCACACAAAGGAAATGCTTCCTAATGCTGAGTCAGCACATCAGGCAGAAACACAAATAATGATCATTAAACCTCAGAGAAGCAACATTTAGAGCCAGAGAAGTTTACTAAACCAGCCACAAGATCAACCTGTGTCAATTCTTATTTGGGATTTAGAAAGTTGGGAAAACTACCGGCACTGCTGACAGGTTCAGCACTAACAGAGCACTTGGATTCTGTCCATGGCCATGGAAAAACACTCTGGAAAAAAAAACAATTTCTCTGAAGGCATCAGGAAATTCCACTAGCAGGCACTGACTCAGGTAGTACAAGTCCATCACTCAGAGAACACTTGGAGCTTGATTCAGGAATTGATGGTTTAGAGGGACAGGACTTTTCCTTATGGATCCCAGGGTCAATCTTGTGAAAACAAAACCCACACATTGGCAGTCAGTTTGTCTGCCCTGCTTATTCTCTCCCAGAATTTTGGACCTGAAACTGCTCTGTGCTTTCCCACACAAACAGTGGAAACATGGGCAAGGTGCAGAGGAAGCAGAAGCTTGAACAGCACCCAAAAGAACTCACTTTACTCTAAGCAGTCCTCAGACAACAGCAGAAAATGAATTATCAAGCTGATTGAGGGAAGTGCATCATGTAACATGGTCGTATTTCCCCATTCCACTCAGGCATGCAACAGCTGTCTGCCTTCCACTCTCCTAAGCAGGTAACCAAGAAAATTTGTGAAAAAATTCACAGCTAAGAGCCTGAAACAAAGCTTTTCTTCTGTCACTAGCATGTTACAATCAACTTCTTTCTAAATAAACATTCAAGGTCTGAAATTAAAGTTATTGTTATGATGTCACTTGAATATACCACAAGCCAAAGGAGACACATAACTAGAATTTGAACAGACCTGTAATTTTTTATGGTAATATTGCATCTGTCTTAGTTAAAGTTTTAAGCATAAACTAACTTTCCAAAATGATTGCTTTTATCCAAATATTAGAGAATTTGGCCTGAAAATAAAAATAGTTACTTTCTGTTCTGTTACACACCTCACGAAGAAGGAAGCTGGACTGAAATGCTTTGTTTTGGTTAAAGTGCCAGCTCTGTTCCACTCTGCTCACACCTTATACTCAAAGCACAGGGGGTTCATGCTTGTGGTATTGTGACATGTAAAAACATGATACAGGCTTTGCAAAACGCTCTGTCTTCAGGTCTGTGAATGGTGGATACTTCCTTACAAACTCCCAAAGACCCTGATGACACCATCATACATCATTAAAAACCTGACACAGCTCTTATTCCTCAACAAATTTAGTTTTATTTCTGGGGGGAAAGGAAAATGCCATCTGGGTCAGACTTGGCTCAGAGTGATGGGTGAACAGAACTGGCAACCTGAGCCTTGGACAGTTCCAGCAGTGAGAACTCAGAGAATAAAAATGAGTGTCCTGAAATGGTTCCAGGTCAAGCAAGGTTTAAGCTGGCATGGAAATATGAGAGAGAAGTATGAAAGTGTGTATGAAAGTGCTGTCTTGAAGAATAAAAGCTGAAAATGGCCAGCTGGACAGAGAACTAATATTGAACACAGTATGAAATGACTCTGTATTAATAAGTAATGAAAAGTATCTTGGATATTTAGCATGTGTTTAAAAAATTAGTTCTTCCTGAGGACTGTAAGTGCTAAAACAAATTAGCATTTCCCAGTTCATAAGCTAGGCACACGAACAGCAGACTGTTTCCAGAGCCTGGCACACGCAGAAGTTATAGTATTACAAATTCCTAACTTACCTAATGTCTTCAGTGTATTTATGTCTTGGTTGTATCAGCAGGGTAATTATCCCTGCCTTAGTAAAGGCACTGCTTAAGGAATCCTGGCATGCACTTCTTCAGTAATAAGCACTTCATTTTGTCAATGACTTCACTTAAAAACTCTTAGCTTTCCAAGATCTGATTATTTTTACAGAGCATGAAAATTAACAACTCTACCTCATATAAATTCTTTTATCTGCTTGGAAAAAAGTGCTGGTCCAAACTGCTGCACCATTTACATGTTCAGGCTTGGCTTCAGCTGCCAGTGGTTTGCATATTTGGCCTCGTGATATTTTTACTGCACTTTTCTTTGTCAGTGCCAACTGTGAGCTGTTTTCTTTGGTCAGCTGGGTACTGGAGCCAACAAATCCCCCCTCCTCTGGTACCAGTGAGATAGCTGTCAGTCAGAGAGGCTTGGCATGCTCAAGACTCTGCTCCCCCACCCAAGACTCCAGAAAAATAAAAGATACAGAAACAGACCCATAAATCATAAGAAGAAAGAAAACATTTGTATTACACTGGGAGCCCAACAACACCGCTGAACCTCAGAATCTGGCAGCTGTTATGGTATCACAGAATTGTCAGAGCCCATAAACGTTCACACTGGACTGCAACTTGGCACAAAGTGATGCCACTTGACTGATCCACATCTTATTCCAAACTCTGTTTCTCATTCAGAGGCAGTGATGGCATACAGCACTCTCTATTCATAGCAGATTTGGGAGGTTTGTGCCACTGCTACAGCAAACTCCATTGTTTGTAACTGTGAAGGTTTCTGAACTTGATGAGGTTATGTTCTGAAGTAAAAGTGACCTTAGGGATCACTATTCCCCAGACTTCTGATATGCAGGATTTATTCCAAACTCAGAAGTGGCAGATGACTGGTTTTTCCTGCCTTTCTCTGCCAACAGACCAATTGGGCCACAGCAGTTTAAAAAATCTCTAAAAGCTGTGGGAAGCCTTGCTTTTTTTTTTTCCTTCCAGTTTTTGTCCAGAGACTGAAGATGTTTTCCTTTTCCCCTTCCTTCCTCTTTATTCTTTTCTCTATCAGATAAAGGAAAATTTTCAAATCAAAGATAACCTTGCCCAAAGGCATCAACGTTCACAAGCCTGCACAAGGGCCCTCAGGTCCAACATGCTGTCATCAGGTCTGGCATTCCACCCTGAGAGCTGGGATATGGGGAAAAATACAAATTGCTGATGCTGTTCCAAACAATATCCTGGATTCTAAGAGGTCCAACACTTCCAGCTACCTTCTACTACACTGATCCATTCTGTCAGCTTGGCACCTTTCTGTGGTATTATCTTAAATGCACCTGAAAACAAAACTAAAGGTTCTGCTGCCCCGTGTGATTGAAGCATTCAATGTTCCAAGTGCTCCTTGCTGTTCTCTAGCAAGAAGCCAAAACCAGATCATTAAATAAGGTGTCAGCACATCTGAAGGTTGAGGTCAGAGGCAGATCTGCAAAATATCCAGCATTTACAGTGAAGGTGAAGCCATTTTGAGTGGGCAAACTGAATTCAGGTCATATCCCAGTGAGTTTTAGTTTAGGATTTTATTGTACATTGTTCACCATTACACTGATGCTTTAAAATACTCCCTCTTAAATCAAGTATGTGGAGGGAAAAAGGTCTGCAGCTGAAAAAGAACAGCACTCTGCTTTTCCCAGGACATCTTACTATAGCATTTGGTGGCCTTAGGAGGTGGAAGCAGCAGGAAATTAATATCATTGGATATCACTGGAAGTGTCAGCTGAGGTGTGGAGGTATTGAAGGAAATACCCAAAATACACAGAAAAATCTAAGGTGTTGCTGTTTGGCACAGAAGGATGTTCCCTAGAAAGCAAAGAGAGACCTAGCTGTGCTGAGAAGAACTCTGCCTCTGTGATAACTTCAACAGTCCAACCAGCTCAGGATGAAGAGAGAATCAATCCCAACATAAAAAAAGCCTGGAATGAGAGATAAGGCTTAAGGAACAACATCAGCAAAACATTTAGAAAGAAAAATCCCCACACCGTGATGTAAATCACAAAGTGGCAAGTGAGCAGTTAAACCATGGCTGGATGATGAGACCATTGACCACAAGCTTTTAGTTATTTGGAGCACGTAACTGAAGCCTTCAATTCATGTCAGTGCCGTGAAGTGGGTGCAGCAATATTAACAAATGCATTAATTAAGCTTGGATAAGCTTTCATTACACGGAATAAAATAGATTTACTATTATTCAGTAAATCCATATCACACATTTGCAGCCCTTCATGGATTTACCTTGGGACTTCCAAAAACAAGGTACTGACTGATAGACTTTATGGCAGTAGAAAATCTGGAGGCTGGTTCAAAAAAACCCCAGAACATATTGAGCTATGAGCTTTCTAATCTGTGCACATATTTGGAGTTCAAAGATGTCTAAATAAAAATTAGACATCTTTGAATCTCTTATTAAATTCTGAATATGCCTGAAGCAAGAAACCTTGGGCACAGATGAGATGGGACATGGTAAAAAGTGCTAATAAGTGAAAGGAAGGTGGGTGTCAGGGAGGGTAACTGATTTTTTTGTTTTGTTTTGGTTTTGGTTTTTTTTGGTTTTTTTTCCAATTTTAAGCATTTGGGTTCAGGTTCTGATTGAGCAAAAGTAGGATTTGTCTTTGTCAGTAAAGGGAGTGTACAATAGTCCAGTTACATGCATATATATAAAGAGAAGAAAGCCTCTCCCATTAGAGCATCTGACTCTGTGCTACAATCTTAAGGACTTTGCAATGGACAGAAGGCTCATGCTGAACTTTCTATTTCCCTTCTTTTAGAGGTTTCAACACCTATTCTTTATTTTTGCAAATTAATAATAAGAGTTTAGCTAGAGGTTAGCTTACTCATTAATGTTGAGCCTGGGGCCTGAATTTTATAAACAGCTAAGCCCTTTGCCTGCTAACATACAAGGTCAGCACATTTTTGTTGTGGAATATGATCTAAATGGATTAAAAAGAGTAAGACTTGCCTTTATGAACCCTTTATAAACCACCAATACATAACAATAATCTTTTCATACATTGAAATCTCAGTAGAGGTTTTGTAACACCACTGTGCACTCGTGATAATGCTTCACCGTGGCCACAAACACCCCTAACAATCTTTAATTACACATCCTCCATATCTTTCAGTACACTTTAAAATTAAATGTATTTCATTTGAAATTGCTATCTCGTGTTGAGGTTCAGAACATAACTCAGACTGTGCAAAATGAATCTTTTCTCCATTTATCAGAAGTTTTGAAACTATTGAAGAAACAAAGAGTAACATATTGAACAGCTTGCCCAGAATAGTGTCTGACTCAGAAACATGCATGTGATATATGAAAGGAGTACCAGAAACTTAAATACAGCACTAAAATTCTTCCTCTTAGAACTCAGTGAGCATATTACTAAAAGTTAATTTCTTTCTTCCAAACAAGGAAAAGCCATGCTCCACCACAAAATGTGTGACATCAGAGCTGACCTATGTGTGAGGATGCAGCCACCCAGAGCAGGGAGGGGATGTGGCCCTTTTGTGCAAAGGTAGGAGCTTACTCTGCTTACTCTGGCTTTTCTTATATGAGAAAAAAAGAGTTTGTCTTTCATCCCAGCCAATCGTGATTGGATACTGTCATTAGGAGTAACTCCTATCTGGAGCTCTGGAGAATGATTGACTGACAGCCAGAAAGGGAGATTTGAAGCAAGTTAACCATATGTTCAGAAGACAAAAGAGATTTATCATCTGTCTCCCCAAAGGAGGCCAAACTAAGGTTATTGAGTCTGCACAGAAAGTCAAATAATCACAGTGACATCAAAACTGACTTGGTACAAAAGACACAGACAGCTATGCTGGTTAATGACTAAATGAAGAACGATGTTACACATAAAACACTTATAAGAAACTATATCTAGTTGTGTAAGCAAAAAAGGATCAGAAGCTGAAATACAGACACAAGTGTTCTAATGGCAAATCCAAATTTCTAGATTGAGAGATTTTATTTCTAAAGTCAGCTTCATGTCGTGGCAGCTGAAACAATACTTCCTTGCTAAATCATGATTTTCAGCAAGCAAAAGACAACAAAGAAATACAGAGCTGACCGGGCTAATTCCATCTTCTAAGTTGAAATGAATCAAACACGACACATGGAGCATAAACAGCACAAAGAATATTGGTCAGCTGGTTTCTTTTTAAAGAAATTTCGCTTTTTTTAAATTTGTCCCCCTAAACTGCACCCCTCCCCCCAACCAACCAAACAAAAAACAACTAAAACACCCCTCACCCTGCAACATTTATTATTAACTTATGACAGAGAAATAATTTTACTAAACAAATGAATTTCTACATTAAAAACTGGTGACTAATGATTTCCCTGCCAGGACACATGTTCTTAACTAAGAGCCCAGTGGGCACCAGTGAATAAACATCTGATACCTCTCCACTGAGACGAGGGGGGAAAAGGAAGGCTAACAGAGCTGACAACAACATTCTCACCCACAAGAAAATGAGACCGGATAGACTTCATGTTTTGACTTCCAGGAGAGGAAGAAAAAAACACTACTTCCCAACACAAAGGAAAAATAAAACATACATTTGTACATACATATATATTTAGGTGTGGAAACTGCAGGTAATGAGATGTGCATTCCCACATCCTTCAAGGGACTTATTTGTCTGACCTTGAACTGTTAGAGTTTGCCCCTGCTTAGCCAAAAGAGGCAGGAAGTCTTCTGGCCTTAATATTTTCTTTGTGGATATTTTCGTGCACATTTCAGGAAGAAACAGCAATGCAGAAACAGTTTCAGTGTGGCAGAAAACTTGCTGGAAGTTTTTCAGCCCTTTCTGCAGGTAGCCAACAATTCATCATGCAGTAGGTAGGGGTGCAATGAAAAACCACAATAAACCTGGAATACCAGAACTGAGCTAGAGATTTGGATCAGTGAACACCTAGCAGGCAAAAAGCAAGATGCTGTTGGCTCCTACCAGAGTTTTTTCAAGTGCAGAGTGAGTTTGATTCAGTGTTACTTAAAAACAGTTTCCAGCCAAGAATTTACCAGGTGTCCGAGGATGCAATGAAAACTGTCAAAATGTAATAAAAAAAAAGCTGAAGAGTCAAATGTTAGGTGATGGCTAAACACAAAAAGGAGGAGCTGTTCAGCAATGGATTGGAGTGCAGAACGCGAGAGTGGAGAAAACACAGCCGACTTTTTTCTTTAAAACAGAAAAAACCTCGAGTTCAGACTGGTTTATTTCAACCATTTCTATTAGACAAACTCCTACATGGCTTTGGAACTGGACAATCTACCTTTTTCTGGGTCATCATGATGAGAATCCTCCAGCACGTTACCTGGTAACACTTTTAAAATGAAGGAAAAGAAACAGCCTAAGAGCAGCCCTACATAAAACTCAGATATTGCTGGGTCACCCGTGTTTGCTTCTGACACCTGAGGGTGACAGCAATGTGCTCCTGTGGGTGGGTGGCTCTGCAACCCCAGGAAAAAGTAAGATCTGGTAATGCTATGAGGAAACTGAGTTCTCTCAAATCCTCAAATTCCCCTTTAGTCTTCTGTGCTCAGAGCACTAAAAATAAGGAGGTCAAACACAACTGGCAAGGGCAGTTCAAATGCCATATTTAACAGATGTCATTTTTTGATAAATTGTATAATATGCTTAGAACTGAATTTCAAAACATTCATCTCAAAAGTAGATGATTGATAATTTCTAAAAAGAAAATGTGGTATCCGATAAAAAGCAGGAAAAAATCCCTTTACATTTCAAAATGTGTGCAAAAGACAGCTACAATCCCAATTAACAATACTTGTTTAGTAGTAGTGTTGTCCCACCCTCTACCTGGTTAGGGCTTCAGAAATGTCCCCTCTCCTAAGGCAGCAAGCTTTACACAAATGCCATTTCTGATATAAATCCTGTCTCAGCCTCCTCTCAGAGCACTTCAGTACAGTCTGAGAGCATCTCCTAGAGACAGAAAGTTTACATGAGATTTCTCCTAAATCCATGTTGCTATAGTAAATGCCCTAGTTTAAATCTTGCCTGTCAGGGAAATGGTGTATAAATGTACATAGTGTCTATGGTATATCAGTTCCTACCTCCTGACACAAGTTTTGTGTAAATTCTCAAACCCTCACAGTCATTGTCAAGCTTCCCTTTCCTTCCCCAGGCAGGAGAACAAGTTCCTCACAGGTCCTATTGTCCAGCTTTCTGATCATCTTCATTGCTCTCAGTTAGAATCTCTTTTTCTTTTTAAACACTGTTACCCCAAACTGAACACAGTGCTCCCTCCCACTGAGGCTTTGTGGGATTACTTTGTATTCCTTGAAAGTTGCATTCCTGTTTATACATCCCAAGGTGCTATTTGCTCTCTTGAGAAAAGAAAGTGCTGCCTAATCCTCTGTGTTGGTTGTGAAATAACATCTGAACCCTTTTCTGTAAAGCTGCTGCAGTCCCCCACCCTTTGCTTATGCACTTTACCATTCCTGCATTTGAGCCTAAGGAAACTTCTTGCTAATAATTTTCTCTTTTGTTTTATTTTGTGTTGCAGGGGGAATTTTGCTTGATAATTTTCCTCACTTTTCAGGATAATTCCATCTTAGCTCAGCCTGCCCTCCCCACAGCAACCTACTCTCAAAGGGTGATTCCCCCAGCACTTTTGCAGACCCACACAGCCAAACCCTCCTCCTCTGAGTCACATTTCCCCAGCTCATCTACGTCACAGGAGACGGTGTCGTGTCAAAGCAGGGCTAAATCAGGAGAAGGTTCCATTTTTCCTTGTTGAAAGCAAACCACTGGCTCTTTTCCTGAAGAGCTGAGCTCTTCCTCGGGTGGCTCTGAAATAGTTTGAATTCAGAGAGCTGTTTGCCCTCACTGATGTAAAAGCCACTCACCATTGCTGCTCTTGGCACACTGGGCACCAGGAGAGAGGCCCCTGGGGCAAAGTCCTGACTCATTTTTCTGGATGCTGATTCCTATTGGTTCACTGTTGCTTTTGGAATAGGACAGTTCAGCCTTGAATGAAAGTTTTTTCCAGCACTAGAACTAATTAGCACTGACAGGGAGGGACAATGGATTTGTTATCACTGACATGCATTTCTAACTGTATTGCCTCAATTAAACTGCTGTCATACACAACACTACAGGAAAGTGGCCTGAATTTCAGGGAACTCATGTGAAGACCTGGTAGAGTTATTTCAGACCTGATGGAAATGTAATGAAAGAAATGCAGTGTAATATACAGAACTGATGGCAGAAATTTGGATGAGATTCACATTGCACTTTTTACTCAGCAAAGGCCTAGAGCATACATAAGAAAATGATGGATTTATTTTTCCAGGAGATAAAATAAATAGGTAATTTATTATTCCAGTGCTAGTACTAGTATTTTAAAGAGGTCACCCTCTCTCCATATATATGGTCACACAAATGAATATATACTTATCTGCTGGAAGCCTTTTCTGAAGTATTCTCAATAAAAACAAGAACCTCTAAGAATGACAAATGTTTGAGCAGTCACATACTGACATAGCATAACTGCTCTGCATTCCTTTGCCCATTTGCAACAGAGTCAAAACGTTTCAGAATTAAAAATCTAAGAAAATAAAATTCAGTCACTTTTTAAAAGAAGCCAAGTGTGCTATTGCAAAGTAACTGCAACTGTGGAAATACATTTCTGAATTCCATGCTCAAATAAAACACTGAATGCCCAGGAAACACTACTGTTTTTCAAATTAAAGGAGTAGGGGTATGAAAGGCAAACCCACAGTTCAGCAGTGCCATGATATCACGCTTACAATAAAAACTATTACTGTAGTATGAAAGCTGTAATAAAAACAGCCACCTCTAATAGCAAAACCTGAATTCTAGCTTCATTTCTAAAGCTGGAAATCTCTATCTCCATAAACAGCACAAAGAATCCCTGGACAGAGTGTTCCTATCTAGTACTTGACCATAAAGTTTCATTTTTCAAACATCTTCCCATTTGCTCCAGGGTTACTCCACTTTAATGACAGAGCTGTCACATGCACTCAGCTGGCCACAAAGACCTTTCATTTTGGTGACAGAAAAGATGAAATCATAGCATATTTTTGAACAAATATGTATGGAGACACACTTTTGTTTTGTGAAACCAGATTTTTTTTTGCAAGGCAGCAAATCATAGAGTACCCCAGTCAAATTGCAGATAATTCACTGCTTGTCCAGGAGCCAGACAAAAAATACAAGTAATGTAAAAAAAATTTAAGCAAGCTGAAGAAAAAGAGGGTTTAATTATTCACAACAGCTCTCCTCAAAATCCACTGTATTAATCAGCATTTTGTGTGCCATAAATGCTAGCAGGAAACAGAGTTCAAAATGGAGGGCACTGGTATTAAAAATGAGTTTAAACTTCAAATCGCCCTCATAACCAGGAACCTTCACCTTGCATAGTGCATTGTTTTAAGAAAAGTTAATTGAATGAAATTAAAAAACCCTGAACATATTTAAAATGCAAAAGTCAAGATAAATCCACTTAAGTTGTTAAATCCAGAGTTACAAATGTTTAAAGTGCATCAGCCAAGTGTGCGAGTTGGTAAAAGCTTGGGTGCCTATTTGAATCGGCTTAAAATGAAAATTCAATTTCTTCTCTTCAGGGAAGAAAAAGAAAAGTAACTTAAAATTTAGACAGATATAGCAGGAAAAAAATAAACCATCACTTTTCTCTCTAGACACAGGTCCCCCTTTGATCCAGCTGGCATGCTGGCTACATTCATATATTGGTATGTGACTTAACTGTGCCACAAATTAATTTAACATCAAATTGCTACAGTTGAGAGTTGGCTCAAATCACGATTACCTTAATTCAAACAACCTCAATCTGACATTTTCTATACCACTAATAAACTTAATTCTCAACCATTTTGACTTAAATAGCACATATTTGAAATTATTAATCTAGTATGAAAATAACCTTAAGTGAAGGAGCAGTCCATGGCCCTGACCTTTGGGAATTAATTTTGATTTGCATACTCAGTTTTAAAATTGCCATATTGCAGCAGAGCTTTGAAGGCAGAGCTCAGACTCTTTGTTCAGACCTGTTCTCCATTCTCCCTTTTGCAAACATAGAATTCTACCGGAGAATTTAACAGCAAAATCCCAGAAAACATCACAGTTAAGTTGATTGCACCATCCCAAGTCTCTCTCTTTTTGTGCATTTAGAGTATGAGGCAGTCTTAATTCCCCAGTCATGTGTCTCAATGCAATGTTTTTCAAAAGAAAGACTGGCCAAGTTACATGGATATATGGGGATTGATTTTTTTAAAAGGATTTAGGACTGCTAATTGTGAAAGACTGAATTACTCCCAGCTTGGAAGAAAGAATACAGACTTTGTCTGGAGTTCTGCAATGCCAGAAGTTTGGACCAATCACAAAATGAATAAAAGAACAATTTAAAGAAATCTTTAACATCTTTCTTACAAGAGGAAGGTGAACTCCTGAAACTTCGTTCACTTTGTTTTAGCCTTAAATTCTCCGGTAGAATTCTATGTTTGCAAAAGGGAGAATGGAGAACAGGTCTGAACAAAGAGTTCTGCCTTCAAAGTTCTGCTGCAATATGGCAATTTTAAAACTGAGTATGCAAATCAAAATTAACTAAACTGAAATTTCATCTACACTCATTTGGAAAAGGCTGTTCTGGACACCTTTGTCCTTTTGAGCCCTTGATGTCCTGAATTCCAGCTCCTGTATTTCCTTTGTTCCCTGACTCCTACCAACTGCTCCCTACCATGGCTTTCCACACCTAGGGATGTGCAAAGTAAAATCATTTTTAAGGATTAAGCACAGTAAATGTCCCAGTCAACAACTCAAGAGGACTTGTGCACAGATGATCTGATCTGTCAGGCACATTCACTCACACAGGTCATTATTTACTCCTGCATTTCAAGCAAATATTTCTTCTTTATTGGAGCTGGGTTTTGGGACAGCATAAGGCTAAACAATAAAAAGTGCTAGCAGAAGAAGCCAAGAAAATAGCAACTCTAACTATTGTAAGAATGTGCAATCTTAGTTGGAATAAAATGAAGAAAGAATGAGGGTGGTGGGGGGGGTGACCTGCACCATATGATTGCCAGCTGGGAGAGAGAATCAACCCAGAACAGTCTGTTGGAAAACAGCTTCCAACAACCCTGTTGGATTGAATTTAAAGTTATTTATTTGAGGTACACTTAACCTAGGAAATGACTGCAATATCAAGAAAGGCCTCCTTTGGGAAAATTCTTCCTTTACCCCCAAACTGATGTGATTCTATTATATCAGAAGCATTTGTAAGAAGTGACACAGATGAGTAATTGCAGCAAGTGTCAAGTGTGGGTTTTGGTATGACCACTATGAACTGAATGTAATCTCATTTCACTCCTACTGCTGTGTAATATGCTCCCAGCCTTGATTAGTGCTCCCTGAGTGACCTGCTTCAGCATTCATGACATTTCTAGAATATTGATTCACTTCCGAATGTTTGAGTTAGCTTTTGCCCATTTGACTTAAAAATACCTGCATCACTTGTGTGCAAATCCTTTAAATAGTTTTTCCTCCTCATGAACAGATTTAAAACATTTTCAAAAGGAAAACACACTCCTCCCCAACTCCTCCTCACTATTCTGTTTTCTCATGACTGATTTTAAGTATTCATCAATTTTTTTTTCCTGAAACCAGGTCCTACAGCAGGAATGTTTTGATCTGTCAAATCAAAAGCAGGTTCTTCTTTTTTCTCTTTCTGGAGGAAGATGAGTAGGCTGTCCACCCTTTGGAAAACTCATCTTTAGCATTTTTATTGTAGATAATTATTCTGGATTGAGTCTGGCTGAAAATAAATGTATTCTTCTACATCAGAGATTAACCCAAAGGTTAATTTTATTCAAAAAATTTATTTTATTAAACTTTATTCAAAAGTCAATGACTTTCCACATTATATAAGCTCAGTACCACCACATTTTTCATATTCTAAGTAGATTAACAATAACTAAATCAACAGTACAACAATAACTCAAATTGCTTCAACTTTACACTTGATTTTCCTGCATCTAAAAGCAGGTAAAAAGCAAAGACTCACTCTCAAAATACAAAAGGGAGTGTATATAAAATGATTAAAAAGTTCTATTCCACATATGTGTAAATCTCTGAGAGCCTCATGCATTATTCAGTAGATGAAAGAGTAGGAAGAACCTGGAAAAGGCCAGGGAAAAGTGTTATTACTGCTCTGCTTTGTAAAATTAACTATTTCAAGCTGCTTAACCTTAGCTCAGAACATTGTGTTGGATTGGTGCTCTTATAAAGAGGAATCTGCTGCAAATTAAAATCTTGTCTGCTGCTTTTGAAAATGAAAAACTTGAGAATACTTATAAAGTGGAGCCACCTTCTTTCCCCTTTTACTGATTTGAAAATGAGTCACATTTCAAATGCTTATTCCCATGTGTCATCCAGAGAAGACCACCCAAAGTTACTGCATTTTGAGCAAACTTTCAGTTCTCCAAACCTGCAGTAGCCCCCTGCCCTCTTCCCCTCCTGACCTCATCTATTTGGCTCTCAAACACAAGTGTTAAGCAGGACAAAGACCCACAAGCCCCAGCTTCTTTAAAAACACAAAAGGAAAGGGAAAAACAAGCCCCTATAATCTCAAGGTGCGTTTATTAAAACAGATTGGTAAGAAAGATAAGAATTTCCACTAAAACCAGAACATGCCCCCCTAGTCTTACCCCAAAAGTCCAGCATCACAAGCCCTGGTACAATGACAGAGGCCACAGGTTTCCACCTTAGCTGATCTCAACAGGTGGTGTAACTCTGATACAGTGACATTTTCAATTAACACTCATCATCAGGTGACAAGGGAATTAAATTTTAAATAATAATTGAATAATTTAATAATTAAATACTAATGCTTGAGCACTTGCAAAACTGCAGTCACTTCTTATTCCTGGACTACTGCTCATCTAGAAATATGTACATGACAACCAGCTGATTAAGAAGGGTTAGGCTTTGTAAAAAAATAAAACAACCCCAAACCAAGTAAAACGTCACATTCCATTATATTGTGGGTTTGTTTCCAATAAATGCCTACATTGTATTCCCAAACCTGCTCAGACCAAATAAAAGATTTGTTTATATTTCCTGCTTTCCCACTAGGACATACACTGAACTACCAGTAAATTCATCAAAAGCCATTTCCTCCCTTTGTTGAGTTTTCTCCTCGACTCAGGTTTTCCCATTTGCTTGCATTCTGGGATAGGAGCTGAAAACAAACTTGGTGCTTGAGAACTGTTGCACACAGAAAACCCCTTAAAACATAGAAAGAAGCACTGGTTGATAATTCCTGAATTGAATGTTAATTGATTTGTCTGATAATATTCTGCTTCCATCTAATACATTTGTCATGTTTATACCAGCCTTCTAGTCCTAAACATCGTTCCTGCTAAACTAAGAAACAAAGCTGTGGGCATTTTGTTCCTTTAAAGATTTAGCAGATGGCAATTTAAAAGGTTTTTTGATCTGGTACATTCTGTTGCCCTGATGTGGGATTATTAAAGTTGTTTGTTCCCTCCTGTGCCTGTTTGTGTCTTACACAATACAGAAGAAAGCAGCATATCCCTCCTGACACCTTTCCACGTCATTCACAGAAATCTGATTGAAATTACACCTGCTACAAAGCATAAATGATGATGGCAACAGGTATTTCCTCATGAGATAATTTTTGAAATTATGGGTATGTGGGACAGGGGTACCCTCACTTGCAGCTAAACCATTCCTTCCTACCCTGGCTGTGGCTCACACAGAAAACTGCACAAAATGGGGAAAATTTCAGAAAACAGCTCCATTAGCAACATCAAACATTTTCACCCAGTTAATAATTACATTATATATAATGTACTTACATAGTTAATAACTTGGGTTATTTAATCTATCTCTGTATAACACATTTAGGCAAGACTGGTATGAGTATCATAAGCCATTCTCCCCTGATATGCTTCATGTGCTGGTTCACACACACACCTTCACTGTTGATAGTTCCTGCTGTGAGCATAACTAGTTTATCTGTTGCCTAAGTATTTTCAGTTTTTATCAATCTAATCCAAAATATGCCTGGTACTGAGTGGGGGGGAAGACAGAGTGTGTGTTTATATACATATATATATATAAAACCATATATATATATTCATTTGTTGCAACATTTAATTTATGAATCATAAGTGATGACTCACAAAAATTGAGCATTGACTATAAACTATTATCACCAACAAAAATGATAATATAACATGAGTGCTTAAAATAAAACCAGGTGTATTTCAATCATTGCCTACAGAGAGTACCACCACTCATTTAGACTGGACTACTGGAAGGTGACTTAGTAACAATTACTAATGAAAATTCAATGCAAAAAATCAAAAACCTAAATATTATCAAATATCTATCTGCTGGTCCTATTGTCAATTCATTTGTTCTTGAAAATAAAATTGGATTCATGTGACCAAACTTCTGTGGGTGTCTCCACTGGCCAGGAGCTGTGGCCAGGCCAATTTATTACGTTTTTCCAGCCCCATCACTTTGCTGGCCAGAGAAAACAGCCTGAGATACTGCTTTGAAAAATGGAGAAGTGTGTTGGATGCTCATGCTTTCAGAGAGGACACTTTTCCACTTCAGGTTTTCCTTCCCAGCTCCCTTGAGGAGGCCTGAAGAGGGTTTAGCTCCTGTGCCATCCCTCGCCATCTGACAATCTCCCCGTGTCGTGGCAGTCCTGTGCTTAGGGGACCCTCTGCAGCTCTGCCTGTGGGAGAAGGGGCCCTTTGACCCTGTGGGACAGAGGTGGATTTGCAGGTCTTGGTCTTCAGGGACTTTAAACTCATTTCCACAGCTGGTTTGCTGTGGAACCAGCTCTGTTGGCAAAAAAAAAATTGTCTCTGAAGTGCAGGGTGTGATTGATGGCTCTCAGTTTCAGCTTCTTGCCCCACTCTCCCTCCCCTCACACCACAGCACTCTCTGTAGGTGATTTTAAAGCACTCCAGGAGCTGCATTTTTTTTTTCAGTCACAGGAGAAGGTGCTGGCCAAAACGTTTTTATCATTCCTGCCTCACAAATTCTGTATTTAACTTCCAGGTGGGAGAAGAGGAGCTTTGCTGATTCACATCCAAACAGAATGATAACATCCAAGGAACTTTTCACACTTCCCAAAAACCACTTTCCAGAGCTCCTCAGAAATGCCAAGCAATTGCCTAACAATGTAACGCCAGGAATGCCATATCAAATCTGTGGCCTTGCAGACATAATAAAAGCTCTTTTAAATGGACAGCACTATTCATTCATAAAACCTACTGAAAATACAGAGAACTTAAAAACCACTGAACAGCATTTTCCACACTTGTTTATCCTGAATCACTTCCATTGTTTTTTCCCAAGAAGGTCACACACTACCATGACCTCAGAATTCAGTGTAAAACTGACATTTTAATATAGGCTGAATGGGATAAATTAACTATACATGAAATGTAATGGACTGAAAGTACTCCAAAGAGGACAATGCTTGAATTATTTAACAACTTATTAGACAGTGTTTTAACATTTTAAGGCTGCTGTAGATAATGCCTTATCAAGTAATGATGTATCTTTGTAGAAGTCTGTATTTCCCTATTACTGTCTCTCTAAAAGCAAATTACAACAGTACTCATTTGGCAACTGATTCATAGATTATAAACTTAGGTTAGATCAGAGAGGTGAAAACTACTTTCATGAGAGAAACTGAAACCTGAAATCAAGGGGGTTTTTAAATATTATCATAAATTTTAAAGCGATAGTAACAGATAACCATGACATTTCAAGTTGATAGCATATTTTCACTTTTTTGGTGAAAGAACCTGTGTTTGGCAAGTTTGGTTGTGATGAGATTAGAGAATTTGCTGCTCTAATTTAAACAATGTATTTTACCAAAAAGCAACTGTAAGCGGGGCTCCCATGGAAATGTATTCTTCCAAATGGAAGTTCAGAACCCTCACACTTCTTTTTAAAGGACGTATTTACTATCATTGCAAAATATATAGCACATCCTCAGTGTGTGCTTACTGTCTCAGAATTCATAAAAAATGGTGTTATTGTTTTGTTTTGAAGTTTATATTATAGTTTTCAAAGCACAGACACCTGCAACTTTCTGAAAACAAGACTGTTACGATGCACCTCAAGTTAAAATCTTATAATTAATGCAACCAAAATATTTAAATGATTCCATCTGTCTTGCCTTAAAACAAACAAAAAGTTTGGTTTCCTTACTCTAAATGGTTTCCTAACTCTACTTGATTTATCATAAATTGGTGAGTCCAACCCTCCAACCACACACATTGCATCAAAAACAATGTAATAGAATTAGCTATTACAGGAGATCTCAATAACTATTTCAAGCTCCACTTTGTTTCTGAACTATTTCCTCTAACTGCACATTTGTTCTTGCTTCTATTACCCTGAAGTGGACAGGGGAAAGAGGGAGGAAAGAGATCATCTCAGAAGAAAAACTTCCAGAGTTTCCTGGTGATTTTCAACTTCCTCCTCAAGTAGCTGATTCAAAAATTGGAAGAGCTGTTTTGCTATGTAAGAGCCCAAGTGTACAACCCTGAGCCAGAAATGGATCAGAAAAATAAATCCTTTATTATAATACTAATATTTTACTTGGTTCTTTCTGGATTTTTTTCATGTAAATTAGTGAAAAGTTTTCTCTTGGTATCTCAAAGCTGGTGAGTTACATAAAAAGAACATTTCCACATTTGTTGGAAAGTGACTTCCAAGTTAAACTAGTAAATTAAAAAGCTAGCTCAGCCTTTCTCATTCAGGAACTGCAGGGTATCGCCTGAGTGGGGAGTGAAACATCAATCATTACTTACACTTAGGAAGGAATGCCAAGCTTAGCACAGAGGAATCTCTTCAGCCCTTCAATTTATTTATATTTTTGCAGTAAAATGGTCAAGCTTTCCTGAATTCACTCACAGAGAAGTAGTAGTAAGATGAATGTGAGAATGCCTGCAAAGGGAACTCATGAAGGTTAGCTTATCCTGAGGTCAGAATTAGCAGACTCTGAAATTTGGTAGAAATTACAAGTACAACTCAGTAGAGGTGATTTGTACCTTGAAACACACAAAAAAAAAAAAAAAAAAAAAAAAGGCAGAGTTTGGAAATTAATTCTCTGTGTCTCTGTGTTTCAACCAGAATATTAATCCTATCATTACTTAACATCACTGTAATTAACTCCATATGCAGGCACTACCCAGGAAAGATCCTTGGGGAGCAGGGGGAAAAGAAACATTCAGTGCAGTAGCACCTCATCTTTGGAGAAGATAGCTGAGTGTTATTGCAAAATAAACAATATTAATTGCTGCTATGCAAAAAACTCTGTGCAGTTTACTTCTCAAAATATGAGCAGTGCTCTTAAAGGTTTTTTGCCCTCAACTAGATGTTACAAGTTTTTCTAGCCTTTAGAACTGAACTTTTAGCAAGCTGATCTGCAGTCACAGAACACTTGCAATCCAGAAGAAAAGTTGCACTTCCTCTTGAACACCGATTTCTACAAACCCTGAGCTTCCATTTCTGCACAATTTACAAATCAGCCTCTGAACAAATCAACCACACCAACCTAAGGAAGAATACTCTGAGGTTTATTTTATGTTCCAATACACATTTTAGGCCTTCCTAATCACAGATCTGACAGTCTGATTACCAAAACCAGTGTGAGCACACAAGGGATGCACTCTGTGCAAACACTGCACACCAATCCCACCCCAACAAAACACCACCTCCCATCCACTTTCATACGGATCAGCCAACTGCATGGTTAAACTTTTCTCTAATTTCCTCACAAGTCACCATATTCATCCCCAAATCAACAGCCGGGTTCTTGAGATACAATATAAAACAGACTTCTTTTTTCCCGTTAAATTGTCTTTGTTTTCCTCATGATTGCCATTTGCTTTAAACCACAATGATCTCCTGTAGTGGTCCAGTCCCAGTTTTAATTTTTACTCACAACCTGTGGAGAATAAAATATACCACTGTAAGCATCCCTCCTTCTTAGCCAGCCCTCATATAGAAGACAGATAATAAAATCTTTATAAAGAGTATTCTTTTCCATAGCAACATGTGATAACAATACCCTGGATGTTTATCCACACAGTTACACCTTTCTGATTGTTGAACCAGGACTAGGAGGAAGGGCTTTGACAGCTGTTTTTTTGCTACTTCTCAGAACTAGTATTAGACTAAAAGTTCCAGGTGCAGTGCTGATGGAATGTATTATAAACATTGTATACAGACATGGTTTAACTTGGCGAAAGCCAGGAGAACTGGAGCAAAACAACATTTGCATCCATGAGACACCACTTATCATTCAGTTGTCGTCTGCTGTGTGAAAATAGAGTGACAAACACTGCTGGGGACACAGAGTGTGTGATTAGCACAGACAGATCTTTCCCAGACTTTACCACTGCTAAAATAAAATAGTATGCCACAAGTAATGTTTTTGAAGGAGCACAAACTTTTACACCAATGTTGTGCACCTGACCCAGTGTTCTAAAGCAGCATCACTGTCTTGAAAAATGCTGAGGAAACATTTCCTTGGGCTTTCCCTCAGCATTATAAATGTTCAGCTAAACTTCAGGCCACAAATAGGTTAAACTGAAAATTCAATCACTTCCAGTGATGAAGATGTAAGGAAAAGTATTCTACATCCCACTACAGTGTATTTACCTTAGCAAGTAGGGCAGCAAAAAAGAATTAACTTTGTAAAGAGATTTTCTGCAGGGGAACTGACAGGTATTATGGACATGTTGGGGTTTTATCTCTGGCTAGATCTAGTCTAGATTTGTGGGCTAAAGGATGCTAGGATGCATATTCCTGTTTAACTTCAGGAAACAAATCCTGAATGCATGCTCAGAAAGTGCTGTAATGATGTAATATTTTTAAAGAATTATCATGCTTAAGCACCTACTCACTAGTAGCTGATTCCTTAATCTGGTTACAGAGATCCCATCTGTGTCCACTGATTGTGTTATTGTCCTAAGATGTGTAGGGAATTATAGCTAAGGCAGTGGCCAATTATCTTTAAATTCACTCACTCTGTGGGACAGGTAAGCAAAGCTGCAATAAGGGAGTGAAATACCAGATAGAAATAATATTCTTCCTCCTAGACTTTCATGTGTCCCTGAAATGGCAGGAAAATGCACCACAGATTCTCAAAAGCCCTCATACTTTCTGATGAGGGCTGGCAACCCATTGCTCCAACTAAGGTCAATAGCAGAAGCAAACCAAGGATCCAGTCTGCTTCCCAGGTAGGAACATCATGGCCAGAGTACAAACCTTTCTGCAACAGGAAATAAAGGATTGCATTTAACCCGTTAGACTATACTGCACCTGGGAGCAAGCAGAAATTTGGCAAGGAAGGATAAAAAAGCCTAGTAAAAAGCTGCATGTAAAAAACAGGAATCTATTCCATAATAAGGAATAGTGGTCGTTAAATTAGCCCAGGCAAACTTCTTAATTGTTTGATGAACTGAGAATAAAATCTATCATTTTCATGAAGTGAGTACTCGCCAGATAGAAATGGTGGAGAACAGCTAACTTCTGACCAAGGAGTGAGACAAAGTCAGTGACAATTGAAATATCAAGATGAATGTGCCAGCTGACTTGGTTTAGTTATCATCCCAACTGACAAGGACAGCGAGGGGGGAAAAATCCTCCTCATCATAATCCAGTCTTTATTGAAACAGCCAATCTCAGCATGCCATTGTCCCCAGCCTCATGATATTCACTCCCCACAAAAGGACCATGAAATTACAGAAAGGGGTTTGCAGCTCTTCAGGAGCAGGTAGCAGAAAAGATAAACCTACAAGCCTTTTATCTGCAAAAGCTTCTATTTTAATCGGGTCCAGGTCACAAAAGAGAGTGGTTTCAATCAAATGTTCTTTACCAATGAGGTGCCACACAGCTCAACTGAAATGGCAGAGACCAAAAACTAAAACACTTTTTCTTTGGAATAACAAAAATGTGTTTATCAAGTTATCTGGGAAAACTCACATGGTGCTATTTGTTTTTGTACCCTACGCTGATATTCTGGTATTTTCAGATCCAGAGATACTTTCAGTGCCTGCTGATTTAACAGTGAAGGTGTGCTTAGTCACGAGGCACTGTGTACCTCCTGTAACCCCTATTTCTATTTCAGAAGCTTAAGTAATTTTTTTTAAATCTCCATCAATTTTTCCTTGCTTGCTGTCATTTACTGAAAACTGCTGATAGAAGTAAGAATCTCTCTGACCAGTTTATCAGAAGTTTATTTAATGGTGGAAAGAGTGATACCAGGAGACACTTCTTAGAAAAAAAAAATCTGTAAAATTCTGTCATAAATAAATTAATATTTTAATCAAAAAATGGAGTCTAACAGCAAAAGAAGCTCCTTTTTTTCTGTATTCTGACTCTGAACCAAAACAAATACTAATGTAATAATGCTACATCAAACACTGTAATGAATTTACACTGGTGAAGTCTTGGCTGTCTGATGACAGCACTCCCCCAGTGAATAAGTGCACAGTGCATTGTCCCCTCTAGAGCTCAACTTCAAAGCCCTGGAAAATCTCCTTTGAGTTTTGAACCTTCCAGATCAAAGCCTTGGAGTTCATTTATACTTTTAGGCTCAGATGAAGGCAGGCAGTAAGACAGCCGTGATTTAGAGGATAAATCACTTCAGAACAATGTCTATGAGCATTCTCTATGGCATTACACTTGAAATTAGGTTTAGAAAGTGATACCACACAGACACAAATGCAGTTTTAGGAAAACTGAGGCAAAAAACCCCATTCTTTTTAAACTTCCCCAGTGACACTTACCTTTTGATTTTGCAAGTTTGTTTACAAAATAATCCCCCACATAAGTCTTGATAGCTCACATCCATGAGAATTTATACATAGCTGGGATTTAACCTATCTGTTCACTGCATTAGAGAAAAATAAAGACTTCAGTGTCTAAAAAAATCCCACACAGATATCTGAAAAAATAAGCCTCCCCTCATCAGACAAACAAACACTCTCTGGAGCAAGCCTGTGGTTTGATCTGCATGCAAGCTACATCAAAGCCTTGTCCAACCCTGCTGCATATGAATCATTGAAAAGGACAAAAACAACCCCTACAGCAACCCTGATCACACTGAATAATGAAATCATGAGTTTAGATACATTATCCATATTTATTCCAATATTTATAGACTCCTTGGGTGTGCTTAAACATAGGAAAGCAATAATCAGCCCAGCACAGTATCCATGCTCCAAAGCACTCCCATGGCTGATGAAAGGAAGTGGTTTAAGGCCTTGGCTACTTCTCTTGACCGATTGTATAAAAGACTGAAGCCCAGGGCAGCTTGGGCCATGGAAGATCCCCTGGAAGTGAGCAGAGCTGAGCAGCTCAGCCACAGCACATCTTCCACTGCTGCCCCTCTGCTCTTGCAGTGCTCAAGGTCCCTGTGCACCTTCAGAAGGCAAACTATGCAGGGACATGCCTGATTCTTGAGACACCATTTCTTTTTCACACCTAGAAGTGCTTTTCTTTTATAAGCACACTGAATAGTGTGTCCTAATGGGCACTGAGCTACGGGGAAGAGCAAATCTCCAGTCTGAAGAGTGGACTGGGACTTCATTTTGTAGAAGACACATCATCTATTTTAAAGGCCTACTTTTTAAAAAATGCTTACTTCTAACTGTAAACAGATTTACAAAATCAGTGAAAAAAGAATTTTACTTCTCTAGGTCCTCCTTGAGATCGTTTGTAAACCATCTGCACAGAGCTGAAAAATTTCAAATGGAAACTTTTAAGATCTCAACAACCAACAGTCAAAAGGTTTTCTGAGTTTGGATAAGAGTTTGGCTTGGAATCATGTACAAGCAATTGCTCAGGGTGTATTTGGGAAAAGACTCTGGGAGAGCCTGGAGGGAACTCTGAAGAGATAACCCAACAAATACAATTGAGCCCTGACATTTTACATAGTGGTTTTAACTAATTAAACTTCTAGCCTATAAAATGATTTAATTATGTTCAAGCATTATATTCAATTAATACCTTTTTGTTTCTTCTTACTGTCAGTGAGGTCAAATACAACCAACTGATTTGCACCTTCAAGCAATAAGGGTAAAATGCTCAGCTTGTTTGTACAAGTTCTGACCAGCTGCTCAATATAGAGAAATGCTGCTGTATTCAGAAAAAAAACCCCAAAACATGATTTGCTTCCTGCCAAATAAAAACAAGACCTGAAAGGAGCCAAGGGACAGCTGAATGGAAAAACATTCATTTCCTTACTGGTCCCCTATTAAGCATTGCAAGCTGTTGGACAAAAACAGTGCACACCATTTGCCTCCATGTAAACAAGACAGGGACTTACAGAGATGTCACCTTTTGATGTGACCAACAGAAACCCTGGAAACTGCTGATGCTGCTGAACTGGAAAGTTTGGGGCAATTTTTGCCCTATGTTTGAATTGTATGAGTTACCCTAAGCAAAGAACCTACCCTTCCCTTTAGGAAGCTGCCTTGGGAAGTCTCTTATTTCCAACTGCAGTAGTGTGTTTACTCCATAGGAATGAACTCCTTCCCTGCCTTCAACCTGTAGAAATACATATCCTGGCACAGAGTGGGATTTTAGGAATGTTGACTGAATGCACACAGATTGAAGCAGAGTTAAGCCATCCTTAACTCACAGGTATCAATCCAAGTCCTACTAACAGCTGACGTTAAATACTGGGACAAGACATTAGTTTTTTTGAGGAAATCAACCAATGCCAATCTATGGTAAGTGGTCTCTTGTCCCACCTGTTCTCTAATTAAGCATGAACACTTTGAGTCCACTTGGCTTATCAGTCTTTGTACGGCTCTGACTTTATCTGGGGGTTTTCTTTTTTTCTTGCTTTTTGAGGTTTATGTTTCGGATGCAGGAATTCTGCCAGGATGCAGAAGGATTTATAAAGCAAATGCAGCACACAAGGCAAGACAACCACTAGCTGTGGATAGCTTGGGTAGCCACTGGAAAATGGCTTTTACATGTTCCTGCTTCACTCTCTAAGGAGTCCCATTTGCAGAACACACTGGAGCCAAGCAGCCAGGAGATTACAGACACACAGGTGACAAGCTCTGAGTAACACTAAATATTTCAACTTTTAGCTAAATCACCTGGATCTGTAGCTTGGCTAAGTGAAGACAGAGTCAGTAACACAGAGATGGGGAGTCCAAGAAGTAGCACTGATCCAGGAACATCTAAAAATTAAACAATTCTTAACAAAGCAAACACAGAACACAACTTCCCTGATGTCTTTTATTTTCACACTTACAGTTCCTGTGCAGGGGAACAACTTCTGCTGGATAGCACCGAAGCAAAAGCCAAATCAGCTTGGTTCAACCCTGAGTTTGTTCAACCTTCCATAATTACACAACCTGGAATTTGAAACTGCCTAGAAGAATCCTGCTCCTCACCAACACAGAATAAGGAGAAATGAAAGGAGACAAAAAAGAAAGAGAGCCTTCTCTACAGTTGCCTACTTGGGTTTCCTTGCAGGGAAGCTACACATCCATGCCTGTGGACAGCAACTAATGTTAGAATATTTTCCTACCAAATGTTTAGATCTTAACCAATTTCTCTCAATTAAAATTGTGGGTTAAATATTTAAATATGTTACTTTGAAGTCATCTAAACGTGGATAACAAAATCTGTCCATCATCTATTAGGTCACAATCTCACAAATTACAGAAAAAGGAAGAATTATTTATTTATGCATACTTGATTACTAAATGCTGTAGCACGCTGAGGAATTTGATGGAGAAAGACCATTGACAGACCATTTGCCAAATGTTTATTTACAGGGAAATAAAAAACTCCAAAACATCAACAAAGAAACAACCGAAACAAAAAAACCCCTATGGAATATGGTTTGAGGGCATAAAAAAACCATGACATATATATTAATCTGTAGTTAATTCAGAATAAGTGGGAATGAAGGCACATTGCAATTGTAGCTATGCAGAGGCTTTTATTGCTCAGAGGGTCATGGGAGTGCAAAATAATGCTACAACTTCAGCACAAACTACAGCCCAAGAGTAATTTTTAACTCTCATAATGATAAACAATTACTCAAAAGTTTACCAGGAACCTCAGAATGTTTTTCTGTCTAAAATCAGGGGGTTTAATCAAGTGCTAAAACAGCATTGCATTTGTTGACAGTTTATCTACTAGAAATGGTGGAGGCCAAAGTAGTTCAAAAGAGATGGAGAGCTGCCCTACCCTTTCCCTTCTGTTATGTCAAGAAGGATGGGGAAAAGGGATATTATGTGGAAGGTTTTAAAGGGAAAACATCTGAAGCAGACAAAACTCCATCTGCTGAAAGGCAACATAACAACAGAAACAACAACAGATAAATTACCAAGCACAGGATGTATCTAGGACTCAGAGATTCTGAGGCAGCATTTTATGGCATTGTTTGGGCATAAAATGCTGAATGTATAAGGTCAAAAAAGAGATTGTAAAGAAACCTTTGAAATCTTTCCACAGATTTTTAGACACTCGGCCTTTCACACACAAATAAATATAAAATATTGCTTTGTTTTTTTAGGCATCATAAAGTTAGACTAGTCCCATGTCTGATGGTTAATTGGGAAATACCAACCCAAAAGTTCCGAGGCAAAATATTATGACTTGTTTGTAAGTCCAAAACCAAAAGATGAAACCAGAAATGTGAATAATATTACACTACACTCCTGAGAAGTTCACGACTAGGCCAGCGATGCCTATTTATTGGTTACAAAGTAGACAGTGGGAGAGTAAATGGGATTATGATTTTAAAACTGACTCTGTGACTTCAGAGCAACTGGATACATTCCTGAAGGATTCAGAACTCCTGGGAGGACCTTTGCATCTGTAGACTTTGCCTTGCTTTGATTATGATCTTCTCTAAGCATCGGTTACTGCCCACAGATGCCCACAGAGGCTGGACAGGCTTGTTGCCTCTATCAGCATTGCCACTGGTCTGTTCCCAGGATGTTGCCCCACACAGGAGCCCCACGCAGCTCCCTGGGGCACAGACTCCACTTACACACATTTCTGGGCTGGGTTTTGCTCTCCCTGCTGTACATACCTTGTTCCATGTGACAGAACTGGCAGTGCTGCACTACTTAAAGATGCTGACACCTGACACACGAGTGCTGTTCTTACTGGGATTAACATTTAGGTGAGAAAATCTCCATATTAACATTATTGTACATACAGCTCCACTTTAAAAATATTTTCCAGCTGGCAAAGTCAGTCAGGTATGATGTGACCTGTCTGTGTGTAAGTACTGGAGCTGCTTGAGACACTATTCCACATCTGAAATGTTAGCACAGGGCTTCAGGCAGGAGAAAAGACTGGCTAGGGACTTGGACTTGCACCCCTCAGAAATCGCAGCCAGGAGCCAGGTGGGATACTTTGCTGTCTCAAATGACAGCAGATACTTACACTGGGGTAACCAAATCCCACCCTGAAAGAGACAAGTGCAGAAGTTCAACATGCAAACAGCCTTCTCGTGCACCTACTCCATACACAAGTCAGGAAACTGCAGCCAGGCAATTAAAGAATGCATTCCTAATTGCTACCAACTTGAAATAAGCAGCAAACCGAAACAAAGTGGTTTTTTTCCAAGGTATCACTTTGCCAGGAAAATAGACTTTTTTTTTTAAATTTTTGCTAGGATGTTTCATATTTCATTAAATATGTCACTAAGGGATTCTAAACTATTTAATGTATTCTGAAGCACATGAAAAGAAAATCTGTTACTTAATTATCAACCAGCTCTAATCATTGTGCTTATGTGTGCAGGGACTGAATTGATATCACACAGACAATTATCAATCTGGCCTGTCCTGGTTTCCAAACACAAGCCTCTTCAAATATGTGTCTTCAATGTGGTCTTTGTAATGAATATGACTTATCTTTATGGCATCAATAGTGTTCTGTTTACTTCATGGACAAGTTAAGTCATGACCCTGTCTGCTCCAGACTGTCAGTGGGAATGAGACCTGAAATATTAAATATCAAGAAGTACAGCTCTGTGCATAAAAATCCTCCTTGAACTCTAAAGACAAAACCCAGACTGCAGAGCTGCTGAGATCAGCTGCTGGTGAGTCATCCCCACATAGTCAGGCCTTTTTTTACAGTTTGGTCATGTATAGACAACATGAGAAAGAAAATATCAATACTGGACTGTGCAATTAGAGTATTTTATGTATCTTATTAATGAAAATAAAAAAGAATGTAACATAAATACACATACACAGGTGTGTATAAATACACACAGTTGTTTTCACTGCTGAATCCTGCCTTGGGACACAGTCCTTAATATGGGCCTTTGAAAACCTTGTAAACATGTCCAATCTTTTTCCTATTTCAAGTCTGTAATTTCCCCTCCATTGCTTTGCACACTGTCACCATCCTTACTAGTTCTGGGTGTCCATGGTGCAGGATATTCAAAAACTCTGGGCACATGGCTACTGCAGACAGCCTGAGAGATGTCTGTGGAGCCAATGTGGATGCACCTACCGATTCTTGGAATCCCATGACAGCCAGAAGTGGGAAAAGAGTTCCCTCCATGCCAGGGCTGTGCCTGCCATCACAGAAACACCTGGAGCATTATCAGTGACTTACACAGGAGAAGAGGCAAATTTTCCTCCTGTCTTGGGGTGACTTTATGATGCCCTATCACCACTCTATGCCCAGACATGAACCCTGTGCCTTTCTGTGCCTTTAAACTGGGTGGGAGAGAAGAAAAAAAAAGCCAGATGAACTTTTCAAAGCAGTTTTGTGCTCCAAGGTCACTCTACTCCTCTGCGTGCTCCTACAGCAGCAAGAGCAGAGAAAGCACCCTTTTTTTTTTTTATTTTTCCCGAGTTTTTTCAGCTTCTTCTCAGGAGAGAGACAGAGAGTTAAAATTCTTTGCTGTTCAGCCAACTTGCTAGCTGAGTCAAGAACTTTCCTTGGACTGTTCTGGTCCGGTCCGGATCACCAGCACTGGCCACGGCCTGGAGGGGCCACACTCCAGCTGCGGAGAGAAAACAGCCACACCTACAGAAGGACTTTGAATTTTACCAGGTTCTCTCCACAGTGAGAGGTTTTATTATTTAGCATTATTCTGTTCCCATGTGTTTGTTAAATAAATAGTTTTTCACTTTCCTCTGAGGAAATTTTTTTTCACGAACCCGGTGGGGGAGGCATGGCTGTAACTTGCCTTCTATCAGAGGACGTTCAAATTTGGATGTTCTTCTGCATTTGTCTCAAACTGGGACACCTCCCATTAGCAAGAAAAGAGGAAAATGTAGCATAAAATATCTGCAGAGGATGGGTTTGGATTGCAGGAACATTTACCACCAGTTATATTCCAAGAGTCTTTCACAGTCAAACTGCTTCACCTTTGCAACACGGCCACTACACAGGTTTTATAAAACATCTTTTTCATGTTAATACACATTTCCATTTGTCTATAAGCAGGAACAGAAGCAGAGACAGTGGAGAGCTGAGCTCTGAAAGGCCAGCCCCAAAGGCTGATGAGGAGTGCATGTCTGCATCCCCCAGGAGGCTGGTGTCACACACACACAAGTGTGCAAACAAGTAAAGAAAATAAATTCATGTCTGACTGCAAAATGTTCCCATAAATTTCCCATGCAGCAGCACTTCTGTGATTAATCCTGACACAAAGCACAACATTTAGCTGCCTAAAACCAAACATATCTGCTAACACTAGGACTCATGAAACAATGTCTTTGTTTAGAGCTGCCCCTGTGCTGATTATCTGCACTCTAACAAGGGCTCCGTTTTACACTGGAAGCCTTTTCCTCCGTGGAAGACAACTCCTTGGAGTGTCTCTCCACTACCTGACTGCCAGTTTTCATTACACCTCGAGGAATTTAATAAATTTCAGACTTCTGCTTCAGAAAATGAGACTGAACTTGGCCAAGGGGTTCAAAAGTTATTGGTGAAGACAAAGGGAGAAAGAGCGGGAGGAAGGGAGGAGACTGGCAAAACCAGAGACACAGGGGATGATCTCATAACCTTCCTCTCCTTGGGAAACCATGAAAATGTGATCGGCACAGCTCAACCATGACATGTTAGAGCTGGATTAGAGTAATGCCTTTTTCTCATGCCTTCACATGACACAAATATGGAATATTCATTTAAGCAATAACTTATTATACATCTTCTGGAAAAACTATGAAATAACTGTTAGGAGCTAGAATACACAGACATGGGCTGCAGAGCACAGACCCACAAACTCTCACCTTGCAGACCATCTCTGTCAACTCAACCAACACAAACAGAAACCAACTCTGCTCTCTTATATGCACAGGATCAATGGAATGGTGAGTGATCCTTGCAGAGAAGAAGATCAAAGAGTTGAAAAGCATAAAAAAGGCCGGTGTGACTGCATAAACTGTTTTTTTTCAAACCCCTGTAATGTAGTCACACCAAAACAGATTGTCTTGAGATGTGTGACTAGGGATTATGACCCTTCAAAAATTCCAAAATCCTGTGGGTGGAGATCAAATTATTATTAGTATCATCATCATCATCATCATTTCCCATTTCAACTACACTACAACTTAAAATATACTATGTATGTGCATTTCTATGTGTGCATCATATGAAAAAATGCTTTTCTCAGCCAGAAAACAAACATAAACAGGCATAAAACATTAAAAGTTTGTAGAAAACACTTCTTCCACATAGCAATACAAATGGATAGTTTCAACCTAAATGAAAACATTTTGCAGAACTGTGAACATTTTAAAAAATGAAAAGGAGAGTGTCTCACCACTCTAGGTTTTGTTCCATATACCATCTCTAATTATGCAGGCATAGTCAAGGGCAGATTGTCAAAAAAGCTGACGAACAACAAAAAGAAACTCAGCACAGATAACTGGAGTCAGAAAAAGTTAAATCTTGCACTTCCATGCTTGGTGAACAGAAAAGAACAGATTGCATAATGTTGGGTGCTGATCACGTCTGAAAATCTGGCTTAAATAAATATATGAGAGAAAAAAGTAAGAAAGCCAAGACACCTCTATTTTCCTCAAGCCAGGTTTTGAAGCCTAAATTTAAGAGAAGAATTATTACATGGGGATGTTGAGGTACTGCAGACAGTTGTCAGTAAATCATAGGCCACATATTAATACTAGAGCTGAGTTTTGGGTTTAGGTAAACACATGCACAAACTCATGTACCTTTAAATATTTTATCAAAGGAACAATTTACATTTCCAAGCATAACGCTGTCATAATTTTAGACACATTATACCTAAGAAAGAAGGGAATGTTTTGTGTACAAGGTCTGCTGTCTTTCATACTTAAAATCAAATTCATTATTGCCATTTCTAGAGTTTAATAAAGCATATTACAATAAATATTCCTTTCAGTAGCTTTCATTCTCCTAAGAACTATAAAAAACACCCTCCAAAATGCAAACAAACCTTGAAACACCATTCACCTGAAGGTGTAATCACTTGGTTAGTAATTTTAATTATAGGATACAAGATGTTTTACAGAGTCAGGGGACACAAATTAAAGCAGAGAAGCTCAATGCACCGATTATTCCTTTGGTGTCTGAGCGCCCTCTGCATCTTTTGAGGTGCACATTGATTTAAAGGTCTGCTTTAAACAGACTCCCAACTCCTTTTTTCTCTTGCCAACCACTCCCAGGCATGACTTTTCTTTCTCTGTTTTGAGGAGCAGTGGAAAGTAGGGAAACATCTTGTTGCTTTACTTGGGAATGACAAAGGTCAGTCCCAGTCAGGGCATGGTGCAAGAGAGTGGAAGGATGAGTTTTAATTCTCTCCTTAGCCAAAAAAGTGACACCTGTGAAGTGACCTGGTGAGGGTTTGTGGCACTGTTACATGGCAATGGCTGAATTTCACCTTCAAACTCTCACACTGAATGGCCAAGTCTAGACCTGGGCAGGACAGAGCTACAGGACAGACAGAGCTTTCACTTCAACACACAAACAGAAGCTGGCTGTGCCCTCGAGCTGCTGGCTGTTTTTTGCTCCTACAGCATTTTTCAAATCTCATTGTGTGAGAACAACTACTAGCTGGTAGTAGTCAGAAGGTTTGGCAATTTTCTTTTCTTTTTTCTTTTGCAAGACAATTACCTACATTGAGTAACTTTCTACATTAGAAATGGTTAGAACAGCTGAAAAGTACCTGCAATATATATTGCTTACAAAATATTTCAGCAGTCAGTGAAGTGTCCATACAAGAGTTGGGAGGGGGAGTTGTGCTGTCTGAACAGCCCTACTCCAGGGCTGCTTCTACTTAACAGTATTGCAGCAACTGCAGTTTCAGAAGCATTGACACACAGACAGGGAGGAAAGATCATCTGACAGTGACAACAGAGTAAATCCAATGGGAACAGGCTCAGTTTTGAGCTGGCCTTACAGGGACACTGATAATGTGAGGCTTTGAGCATGCAGGGCTTCCCCAAAGTTCAAGGAAAAAGAAAGACGAGGGTGTTGGGATCACAGAGAAAACTTCCGTGGCCAGTAGAACAAATGGACAGCTGGGCTAATTTTGATCTATGCCTCATTGAACTCTACACCAATTTTTAACTACATAGTTTACTCCAGGATGTGAAGCCTCCTGTTGCAGAGACTGAGGAAAATAAAGTTCCTCTGAGCTGCTTAGGATGATGCTTTTTCTACTCTGAGATGTACCCATAGCATACATACACTGCCTGTCCTCCCCCATCATCACCTCTGGAACAGAGCTTCCAAAAACATGTTTTTCAGGGGTTTAGTGAGAAACCATCATGAGCTGAAAACAAAAATCCCTAAAGGGCAGGTTCCCAGCTGCTGTGATATGGGAAGTTTCTCAGCCTCGAGAAGAATTCTCTGATAAAAATGAGGATGGGAGCCTTTTAACCCCATACCTGCTTTGTCATTTACTGAATATGTAATGGGAGACCCAGGTTCAGCTGCCTGCCCTGCCGACTATGATGGAGAAACTTGCAACTCAGTTTCCCACAGTCATACAGAATAACAGTCCCTGCCGAGAAAAAAAAAGAAATCCCACGTTTTTCTAGCCAACAGCCCCACTCTGCACCTTCTCCAGTGTTCCAGAATTCTCTTTCCCTTTGAGCCAATCTAATTTATGTATTAAAAGCCAAGATACATTAAAGATTCACTCTTTCCTGCAGCATAGCCTGCCAATCACCTGGCAAGGAGATACCAGCACCATCATTAACTGAACGACAAAATGTTACATCTTTTTCACTGACTACGTGAAAAATAAGAATCCTTTGGGTAAACCTTGACATAATCTTCACAACCCAACATTTACGTAAAGTCATGGGGCAATTAGAGAACTGGGTGAAAAAATACACATGGCAGGCTATCATTAAATTATTTACAGTGAAATTGCAGCAGATCAGGTGCACAGCAGAAATGTTATCCAACTTTTGCCCTTCCAGATTGGCTTTGGACACTTCCTTCAGCAGCAGCGGGTGCTCTGCAGCTGTTGAGCTGCTGGTGGATCTGGGTCACAGCCCTGCTGAGGAAACAGAGCAGGGTTTGGATTCAGATCAAGTACTGCTGCAAACTGGGGCACACTCTTGGGAAAGGGGACTGGCTGGAACAACCACAATTAAAACCCTTACACTGAGCTGCTTGGACCAGTGAGGAGATAAAGGCCTGATTCTGCTGTGCCCCACTGGACAAAAGCACCTCAGTTCTCCCTGTCTTCCCTCCCTCCTGTCCTGTATCTCTCTTTTGATGTGGTGGGCCCTATTTTGAACCTCATTATGAGCTCTTTGAAGCAAGAACCATATTTTCCTATATGTTCATAAAGCACAGAGTACAGCTGAACTTGCAGGGATGTTTCCAATAACAGTTCAGTCATTCAGATAATGTTCTCTCAGAATGACTGAGAGTGGTGCCAGCCATGTGTTGAGCAATGCTCTCTCTCTACCACTAAATAAGGAACCCAGAGGTTGCATGAAGTCAACTACCCAGAAAGCCCACAACAATCAAACTTGGTTTGTTGGCTCCAGGGAGGCAAAGATCGGACATCTGCACTATTCATATCGAAAAACAGCCTCCTCCTGTTTTATCTTAGAGTGCCTGTGGTCCACTTATGTTGCCACATATCAAAAGGGCAATAAACAGCACAGCTTAGTGATTTTATTACTGCAGCATGTTATGGTGGGAGTTAACAAATAGGTAATAAGATAGGCTTCCAGTTGTAGTTTTTAGGGTACTGTTACATGCAACTCAGAGCAATGGTGACCCAAGAAACATTACTAAACACATTTGCACTTTTTATTGTTGTGCTTACAGGGAGATTTATGTAGGCTTTTTACAAACCTAAAATGGTTGTGATAATTTATGGCCACAAGATATTGCTTATAGAAAATTTTTGAGACTTCTAAGCACAGACTGCCAAAAACTATAAAATCTAGCTCTGAAACCTTGAAGTAAAGAGCAATAGGCTATTCAGTTTGTGTGTTAAACCACATCTGTGTGCAACATACAGTAGAGTACTTTAATGCTAAATTATTCCAAGATGAACAACCTGCACAAAAAAACCCCCAAACACTCTCCCCCTCAAAAGAAACTCCCCACCCAAAACATTCCTTTCCAAACTTCTGCATCTCATGCTTTAGGCCACATTGCATAAAGACCCATAAAGTTATTGATTTAATAAATCCACTCCTTATTGGACACCCAGCCCTCAAAATGCCTGATTTTCAGCAAGTATTATGGCAAGGCAGTAGCCTTTCCCAATTTTAAGGCAACAACTCTGTTTCAGTCCTGAGCCACTCTTTCCACCATACAAGAAAATCAGTCTCACAAGGGGTAGCTGAGGCCTGGGAACTGAGATACAACACTTTAGTGAACCATAAATGAGCTAGATTGACAGGACTTTTTAATGACAACATTCTTAAAAACATTAAAATGGTATGTAAAAGCTGCATTTTAATTTTGATCCTCCTAAACAACATCAGCAAAAGGCCAATAAAGATTTATGGCTTCATAACAAAATAAAGTGGATGTATGTCATCTTGTCCTGCTACTTGCAGAGACAAGGAGGGAGGTCAATGAGAAAATGTTTATTATTCTATTTTGTACTAAGAAAAATAAATAAAATCACAGTTAATCAGATGAACTATTTCTAAATTACAACATGTAATAAGGGATGGCAGACATTATAGTGAAAAAAAATTCCCCTAATTTATTTTTACTCTGGTGGTCAGCAGAGCAGGGACAGTGGAAAACAGAGCGTAGCAAAGGGTGGCATTCCAGCCTCATTCCTACCTTAATAGGCTTGGTGGGGCCCCCTGTTTGCAACTGGCAAAACTCCAGAAATTACCCCACAATATCTGTCTTAGCAGGCTCAGCAGGAGATCCTGCAAACAGCCTTCACCCACTGAAAGCCTTAATTTCAGCTGTCCCTGCCAGAACTGGGATATTTTCAGCATACAACCCAGGAGCACACCAGCTAAGCAACCAGCAGCTCTCTAGAGAAAATACCATTTTGGAACTCTTCCACTTGACTCTTTATTGCAGAAATGCATCTTTTTCCCTTAGAAAAGGGTAAAAATTAATTTTTTTACAGGATGGGTGATTGTATGCCTGTATACAAAGTGTTTTCTCATGCAGAGCCCACTCTTCTAAAAGTTTTAGAATTAGTAAATTAACAAAAAACCTGCTCAATAAGCTGTTTTTTTTTAATCAATCTACAAAAAGCAGACTTGACAAGAATTTAAAAAAATCCCAAAACAACTTAAGTTGATGCATCAATAGTTACCTTTCCCTAGGTTGTCAAATATTATGAATGCTTAGTTTGAGAATAAGGTGGTGTGACATCACTTCTTTGTGACAGAACCAAATTCCAGGAAGAATAATGTAATTATTGCTTCTGGATATCAGTTTTAAGTGGAAATTAGAGGTTTTTTGGTTATGCAGAGTAGATGACCCACTATAAAACCACTGTGTTTACTCTTTTTACACAGCTTTCAGCCATCATAAAAATCTTTCTTGACCTTCATGGCTCCCAGTTTTCAACCTGGAAGATTGCTTATTCTAAAAACAGGTAAGATATTATAAATTAAAGCAGAGAATGTGACTTTTCAAAGTAGAACAGACATGAAGGACTTACTGTCTACCACAGTGTTTCAGCAAAACACTGTCATGCTGAACACAAAAATAAGTTGTTATCAGTCATAAACTGAAAGTTCATTCCTAGAAATCAAGATTTCCTCACGTGGAATACATTGTAAATGAAAAGAGAAGAGAAAAAGGCTGTGAGTGATCCATGTGGACTCTCAGGGTCACTAACATATAAAAGAAAAAACCCCACAGATCATTACCCTTACTAAATATTCAATATCATTTAATTCAGCTAAGTTGCTGAACTGACTGTATTTTGAAAGGGTAGAAAAAGAAATAAAGTCTTCCCAGGAGGGAATAAAGCAGTGAGCTGTTACATACGAATAAGTACAAAGTTAAGTATGTTCATGACATTGTGTAAGTAATTATTTGATGGTTAGTTAATTAAATTAAAAACCAGCTTTAATTCTGTATAGAACCAGAGCTTTTATATATTAAACACTTATATAAACTGCAATCAATTTCATTTCAAACTTTTGGGTTTACTGAGCCTGCTCTTTGTATCCCTAAGAAATTCAAATGCAAGGACCACATTTGAACATATGCCCTTGCTGAGCAAAAATGAAACAAACTGTAAGATCCTTGTCTGACAACTCTCTGAGGAAGCAGCTGAAACTTTAGATATCATTTTATTCCTAGACATGACCACTTTGAAACAGGCCAGGTGTGAGCAGCAACGAAAGCGCTGCTTCACTCAGCAAAACTGGTATCTGTACATAAACTACTAACACGGTGTTGTTTTGGCTGTTGAACTCCATGGGTGTAGAAATTCCTTCCTCTGAAGTAAACAGAAGAAGCTTGGCGTGTGGTAAACTCAATCCAATCCAATCCAATCCAATCCAATCCAATCCAATCCCATCCCATCCAATCCAATCCAATCCAATCCAATCCAATCCAATCCAATCCAATCCAATGGAATGGAGTTATCCTGGAGCACTCTAGGCGATGCCATCCCCCCAGCAGCAGTGACGTGGGCGCTGTGTCCAGCCTGTTTGCTCAATGACAACAGCTTGCCTCAGCTCTGCTTTCCCTGATTGTGTTTTATCAGTAAAACCCCTGTGAAAAAGGCTCTTCTGTAAGCACTGAGAAGCCAACACCTGGCACAGTGAAACCAGCAGAGAAAATATGGAATAAAGCAGAGGCACACTTTTAATAAAGGTTTGTGTATCCAGCCCACCAGTAGTGCCCCTATGTCAGAGAATGGAAACCTCAGCTGGCAGATCCCAGCACTTACACTCCTCTGAGGGGTGTGGACACAGTGCAAATGGGAGAGAGGACAGCTTCTGGCCTCCCAATCCCATAACTTGAAGGGCAAAATCAGGGGAACCTGGGGCAGGCCCAAGTGCTACAGTATGGGGGGAGCGGGGCAATGCTCAGTTACAGCCTCTCTCTAAGCACAGCAGCACCACTTCCCAGATGTCTTCCTGTTCCACGGGGCAGTGTAGTCAGAATGAAAAGCACTTGGCTTGGGATGCTGCTCAGATGCTCTGGTGGAACTGTGAGTATCTGACTTCTCCTGTTACCAGACTGCCACAGGGTCCACCCCTCTGCCAGGATGGTGCTTGTTTTCTGAAGTCTTGGGACTCATCACTGACTCCACATGTTCAAAGAGCATGGAAAAATGTCTGGTTTTGTTGTTTGGGTTTTTTTTCTTCCCTCCAGATCTACACTAAAATGTACTTATTCCCTTTCAGTTGCATCACTATGGTCTGTGGTTTTATCATCACAGCTCCTACTGTGATAATGTTCTGCCTACACTTAGATTTCTTACTGTTGTCAGCGACAGGCACCCATCCAGCTGTGCAATCCACCACTCCCTCAGGTGATATTAAACAAACTCCTCAGAGGCTGAATCCAGAAGGCTGCACCCCAAAATGAGCACCAAACCCCAGGCTGTGACCCCCTCAATCTGTGTTCTCACCTCGATGGACCATGGAGCTGATATTCCCCTGTGACAGCCTTGGGAGGGCCCAGGGAGGGAACCCTGTCTGCTCTTGTGTCAGTGTGCAGATGAGCTTTTTAATCATATAACTTATAAATGTTTGCCAGCAATATCTGCTAATTGGCTGGAAGTCACCCTCCAAAATTTTAAGAGGCAAATTGTCTTAATATTTAAGGCAAAATACCAACTGTGGCAGCAGGGAGAAATCTTGCAAGCAGAAAGTCTGTTTTCTTTAAATTTGACTTCAGCTCTGGGAACTACATAATTCCTTCTCAAGCCCCCCAGAGCGGCTCCAACCTCTTTCCTGCTCAGACAAAGCTAATGAGCACATTTAAAGCTTGAGCTTTACCTAGTCCTGGTGCTTGAAAATGCGGAATATGTAAAACTCCCCCAACAAACCCAGGTTCCAGTGCTGAGAAGGCTCAGCCTCCTAATCCCACTGTGTTCAAAAGAAAGTTGCTTTGTTTACATGAATTTAGCTTTCAGAGTTTTTCCCCAACAATCTGGACAAATTTAAATCAGTAGAACATTCAGGCAAAGTTACAGATTTCAGTGCACAGAGAGCTTAATGTACAGCACCTCCTAACACACAACAGACCTTCTTTAAACTCCAAACAAAGGCTGGAGGTTGTTTTGTAAAAAGAAAAATCACTGCAATAGGTCAAGATTTTCTGGATAATGGGAGTCTCAACAGAATATGCAGCCACAGCTGCCCTGTCTGAGGGCAAGTGATGCTTGAGATATCACCAGACACTGTACAAAACCAAGAGGGATGACAGAGAGGAGGTTGCTGGGCTGTAGCCGAGCAGCAGAGAGATTAAGTGTAGCCAGGACACTTAAATCTAGGCAAATAATTTCCAAACTCATAAGTCATAAGGTATCCCAGTGTTCTAGGCAGCTAAGGCAACTAGAAATGCAAGCAGAATATATAATTTTCTTGTACCCCAACAGCAAATAGAAGCACTGAGAGAGCGGCAGCTCTTGCTGTCACTGACTTCCAAGTAAGCCAGATCCTTATTTCCTGAAGGATTTGTGCCTTTATTTCTCAGCATGATGTCTGTGCAAATGTGCTCTTCTTCCTTCCCTCCTCCCCCATCCCAGCTTCCCCATGTTCCACTTATATTTTTATTTGGAGTACAAAAAACACCCAGCAGCAGGATAAGGGCGAAGGAAGGGGGTGGGGAGAGGGAATTACAATGGAAAGCCCCTCTGGACTACATTCTGTAATCAAATAACTGCAGGTTCTGCTCCAGGCCAGCCCATTTTTCCTCTGGCTGTCGGCTATTCCGCCCTGCAGAAAAGGGCTCTTATTGTGCTCTGCACAGGTGCATAGAAAGGCTCCTAAAGAGAACTCCCTATGAACACAAGGCATAAACAAACTCAAGTGTGGTCTTCTCTTCAAGAAAATAATTCAGCCAATGTGAAACTCCCCCCTTGTAATAAATTAGCTCCTAAGAGTATTCAAAAGCTGACCTCTGACCTCCTCCTGTATTATTCTCATGACCACCAGTGGGAGAGGAGGTCAAGTTGGTCAGTTCTTCTCACCAGTCACTGATGCCTCTTTAGCAAAGGAGGGGTGGGGGAGGAGGGAAAAGAGAAAGAAGAAGAGAGGGAGGGGGGAGAAAAATCAAATTTGCTTCTCCATTGAAACATGGGCTTAGTAAGTAAACCAGGAGGCCCAAGCCTTCCCCGGCAGGCGTCCAATTTTACAACACATTTGTAAGTGTGCTGCTGTCTAAATATCCTGAACACGGGGAAATTCCACACCAGGGCTACAGCCAGGGGCCGGCCCTGCGCCGCCAGCTGCCACGGGATCCTTCCCTCTGCACAGCCAGCCCATGGAGAGCCCAGGGAAAGGTCACAACTGCTTTGGCCGCCTCACTCACACACACCAGGCTCCTCTCCTCGTTGGAAGCTAAGAAGAAGGTTTGGGTACTAAAAATGGAATAATTTGTTAAGTGGCACATTCCACCTACCTGTGGCTGGCACATGTTGAGTTCATTCATACTCACAAGACATTCCTTGCCAATCTCTTCCAACATTTTTCACTTAGTGGGCAGTAATTTTCACACAATGGTATTGTGTCAGATAACCTTTGTCAATAAAACCACAAATTCATTTGCTTCCCATGTCACATCAGTTTCACAGGAAACCCCTCTTTTGATAGTCTGGATAGTTACAGGACTCCTGGTAAATGGAGTTCTCTGGAAAGTATTCCAGCTATCTGTAGCTGACCAGAACTTGATTTATTTTACCAGCATATACATCAGGCTGGGCTGTGAAAAGAACCCACTTTTATTTTTATTTGGAGTACAAAAGCTGCTCTGTAGTTTCAGTACCTCCCATTGCCTGGATACTTCTCTGTCACCTCTGCACTTTGCATTGCTGAGAGGGAAGACTGAGACTTTCAGCAGAGAAATACATTGAATATTTCCCTTGTCAGAAGGATATTAATCTCAAAGTCCATTTCATTACCTCTCAGCAAAGAAGAGCATTTTTATCTCTGCATTCATCAGCACATAATACTTCTACTTTGCAAATCATCTCCACTGTATCCAAGCTCCTTCCTGTCGCTCCATGATAAAGTCTTCCAAGTCACTGCTTTGCAATTACTCTATAACACTATACACAAGTGAACATTTTCCCATTAATTAAATCTAAATTGTATAATTCTGTTATATTTTAAATGATAGTATAGTTAACTGGAGATGAGAGCTGAACATATAAAAGGTAAGAGAAAAAAAAGGCAACACATCTCTATGCAGACAGAATGAATATGTTTTTTTCCCAATTATTGTTAAAGTCATAATAAAATTTATAAGGGAAATCATATTCTTGGGACAGAAAACCCCAACCCAGCATGGCATCTTTTAGTTCAGTTTTAAGTTGCACAAATTTTGTAATGAGTTAATGTTGTTTAAACAATTTTTTTTACTCTTGTTTTATACTCCACAGTTCTTCCCAGTTTTGTACAATATCACTGTAGAAGACTAATTTATAACCTTTCCTCCGGGAACTATATGAATTTTGTGATTTAGCTACTGAAGTGTACAATACATACCCTTCTGATGAAATTTTTCTTTTATTAAATTAAAGCGACTTTTATCTTTTATCTTAGCAAATCAAACAAGTAGATCAAACAATTTGGAATTAAATATTGTAGTCATTCTAACATTAAATACTACATCTATTATCCATTAGCTTTCCAATCTTGATTTCTATTTCTGTCTGTATGGAAACAATGCAAGAACATAAATAGATGCTGTTGACTCCGACATGTGACTCATCCCAAACCAAACGGGTGCATTTTCCGAGAGAGCAAAGAAAACCTGATAGAAACACCACACAACCAGCTGCTCTAAATGACCCAAGTTGTGGTGGCAATCAATTACTCTGAAAAAGAAAACACGAATCACAGTAGAGTCCATAACCACAGAATTTCCTGCTTCACTAAGGTGACAAATGGTAGGACCTAAGCTGTCAGTTTAATTGCAAGAATCTGAACAGTTCAGAATAAAACTGCAGCTGAGATATTGAAACAGCTAAGTATTCCAGGGCAAGGCTACTGGTGATCTCACACTTGCTTAATGATCTGAGTAAAAACAAGCAGCATGATCAGGTCTCACTGGATAATTCACAAGCAAAGACCATCATAAGCGGCCGTGCTTATCTCATGTTATCAAATAATACAGATTTTAAAATTTAATGAAGCCTGACATACCTAGGTTAGTTCCCTACTCAATAATTTACCGTCAGATTTCCTATAGCTTTTCCCCAGGAGCACAGGCCTGTTTTCACCATCTTTACCCACACAGGAGGACTATTGGTTCAAGCTGAGTGACTGAAAAATGAGAGAACTGATGCAAAGGGCTTGGAGGAGGCTGCAAACTACAACATATTTCTCCTACACTTCAACTCCAGCCAGATACCTGAGGTGCTGAAAGCCTTCAGGACAATGTCTTTTACCAGCTGGCACAGCACAGCATCAAATTGCTGCACACAAGTCAGAATCTGGAATCATACACAGACTTTGATGGGCTGTAGGCTGACTGGAAAAGCTTCTCTGTATTCACCCCTAATAAACTTACTAGGGAGAGGTACTAAATTTCATACAGCTTCATGTAGGGATTCCTCCACTGTTTCATGATAATAGATATTAATCATGAGATCTGTGAGGCCATTAACATCCATTAATGTCACTGTAAGGCAGAGAGTGCCCTAACAGGACTCTCCTCTCACAGCCCACCCTGTGGCCTTCTGTGGGAGCAGTGTAAGCCTAAAGCCAGGGTGGAACTGAGATGTTGTTTAACTTGTTCATCAGGGATTGTAGGAGGGGTTGATGCATCCTCAGTAGTTCACTGATGGTACAAAGCTGGGAGGAGCAGCTGATAGCCCCGAGGGCTGTGTAGCCCTTCAGAGAGACACAGCTTGGAGAGATGGGCAGAGAGGAACCATCTGACATTCAACAAGAGCAAATGCAGGTCCTGCACCTGGGCAGGAACAGCCCTGGGCACTTGTACAGGCTGGGGACTGATCTGTCCATGAGCCAGCAGTGCCCTGGGGGACAACAGGGCCAATGGAATCTGGGGTGCATCAGGACAGGACACCTGCTGCAGTGCCAGCAGGTCAGGGAGTGATCCTGCCCCTCTGCTCAGCCCTGTGAGGCACATCTGGAGAGCTGTGGCCAGGTCTGGGATCACCAGGACAGGAGGGCCATGGAGCTCCTGGAGCAGGGCCAGCAGAGGCTGCAAAGATGAAGGACCTGGAGCATCTCCCTTATGAGGAAAGGCTGAGGGAGCTGGGGCTGTCCAGCCTGGAGAGGAGCCCCAGCTGAGAGGGGCCCTCAGCCCTGTGTGTCCCTGTGTGCAGGGAGGGCTCAGAGCAGGGATCAGGCTCTGCTCCGTGGGGCCCAGCCATGGCACAAGAGGAACGGGCAGGAACTGATGCCCAGGAAGTTCCACCTGGACATGAAGCAGAACTTTTTCCCTGGGCAGTGACTGAGCCCTGAACAGAGACCAGAGAGGGTGTGGAGTCTCCTCACTGGAGATATTCCAGACCCCTCTGGACACAATCCTGTGCTGTGTGCTCTGGGATGGCCCCACTGGAGCAGGGAGCTGGGACCATCTGTCCCACTGTGCTCCCTTCCAGTCTGACCCATCCTGGGATTCTGAGATTATGACTACCTGATAGTTATGATTAACTATCCTTTCCTCTCTCACTCCACGCCATACCTGCTCAGCAAATATTGCCTGATGCATAAAGAAAAAGCAATAGTAAAAATGCAAATAAAATTACATACATTGTCATCCATTAAATTACAAGGTAGAACTGTTGCCCATTCTCACACATGCACATAATGTCATCATCTGTGAATACATCACACATCAGAAAAGGAGTCAATTAATAAGAAAATGGAGGTCAAGAGTGCTGATAAATACACAGAAAGTTCAGGGCAGGAAAAGCCAAAGTTCTCTGATATTTATAAGATTTTTGTCAATACAAGTGGAACAAAACTTGCCTGCACTGATACAAAGAGCTCTCTGGAAGTGGAGAGGCCTGAACCCAAAGAGCTGCCAGGCAGCCTCTCCAGCAGCCCAGTATCTTGGGTCTGGGTTCAGAACATTTGCTCTCTTCAGCTCTACCACCAGCACCTTGCTGCTTTCAGAGAGTTGTTAGCTTTACTAAGTACCTTTAAAAAAACCCCCAAAATTGCATCTAGAATGAAAAAACATCAGATACATTCCTGTAATGTTTTGAAAACATTTAAAAGCAGACCTGAATTCAGACTCAGGTTATTCTTGGCTAATGGTGCAGTATTTGGGGGCAGGGGAAAGACACCAAAAAGCAACACAATAAAAAAGGGTGTGCAGTTGAGCTGGTTGAGAGTCAAGCAGAATAAACTCAGCCATGTGGGGTAAGAGGGGCACCAATCCTCTCTAAACTTTGCTCAAACCTTACAATGAAATTGGAGCAGCACAGGGGGATTTCACCCTACCTATTCCCCATGTATTTCTTCCATGTTCAGCATACAACAGATTTGATCTGGGGGGGCTGGCAGGTGTCAGAAATACAGATGCAAGTCCTCAACACCCTGCACTCCCTCTGTTGTGTCACAGGAAGCAAAGAGGATGAAAAAACTGCTTAGGCACAACTTGCCCAATTCTGAGGGTCATTTCTTCTTCCACACTACAAATTATTTATTTCAGAGAACAGAATTCCTTATGAATCCTTCTACAGATTGCTCTGTTCATAACTAAAGGAGAAATCTTTAATGCCATTTAATTTCCTATATGTTCAAATATTTGGTAAACTGAATCTTCATGTGTTTCAGAGACTCCTTAAAAATTCTGAATGGCATTGCCCTGGAAGTAAAAACTGAAACACTCTACAAGTTAAATAACTTTCAAAATTCCATTTAGTTTTCATGACAGATGTGCGATAATTTGTGCCTTGTATTTAAATTAGGATTAAAAGTATTTTATCTTAATCTGTTTGTAGAAAATAAACTCACACAAAAAACCCCATTCACTCCCTTTCTGGATAATCCATTGTAACTTCAGCAAACTGTTATTTTATGAAGTCTAGCTGTATGTGATTAATAAGCACATTAAATTGAATCACTGGAAGTTTCCATATACTGAGAAAATAACTCAGCATGTTTTAAAATTGTAGCAAGATTTTTAAAACTTTTTAGATTGGCACTGTTGAACTCCTATGGTTTTAGAGAACACGACCTGCTTTTACCTCCATAATGAGACCAATTCAGTAAAAACAGGGAAGTCTACCTGAAAGTGATTCAACACTAAACTGTGTTATACACTCTAGAGTAAAAATACATTGACCTAAATGTAAATTTTTCATCATTTTCAGGTTAAGTATTTTGGTAGTGATTTTCAAAATGAAGAAATGAACATTACAAATTTTAAGTGATGCCATGGAATGACTCCTCATCTCTGACAAACTACTTGCCAAATTCAGCCCAAATCTGGGCATACTTTTGGTTGCCCTGAAGGTGTAAGGGCTTTTTATTCAGTTTTCTAAGAGAGCAGTCCTGATTACTTAGAGGCTGAGGAGCAGATGTTTTCCAAACCATTAAATTTTGGAAGATTTTTGTTTTGGAATCACCCAAAATTGGAATAAAATCTCCAAAAGTGGACACAGCTGGAAGAAAAAAAAAATCAGAATATTCTTTTTTATAGTTAACTGAGATTTAGTTCTTGAACTAGATCAAATCATTTAACAAAAGGATACTGCTAAATTCTTTTAAGTATTAGCATTAAATGAGCCGTGTAGAAAAACAAAGTTAATATATGAATTAGGTATTCCAGATTTAGGGCTTATAAAATGGGTAAGAAAGGAAAAATGAAGAGATCTGCCTGAGTTAAGGCTGCTGTAAGGCACAGCTGGACCATGCCATGTTTCCATAATAAACCCAATGTCTCCTTTCTGCTCACTAACAAATGGCAAATACCATTTATCCAACGGGCAAATAAAAACAAAGATCCATTTCTCAAAATTACACATTCACTCCTTTTCAGGAAAAACAAAAGCATTAACTCCTTCTGAAATCTCCATCATCCTCAGCTTTACCAGCATGCAAAAATAACAATTTCCTGGGTTTATAAGCAGTTTGCCAACAGCCTTTGCAACAGGGAACCGGGGCAAATATTTTCTGCTTTGAAGTAGCAGGGAAGGCCTGAACTGTCCTTGTTTATGAATGAGTTTAGGATCCAGTGAACTAGAAAACAACTGTGCCGTAACAATCTGAACTAGAAAAGACAAAAATGCTCTATTCTGGCTGACTGTACCCTCTCTCTAATTTTATGCAGTGTTTAACTGCAAATATCTCTGTTACAATTAAGTATAAAAGCTGGTTTATTTTCTGAACTTCATAGCATTTTTACACATGGGGTTTTTTTCCCCCCACTACAGAGTTGTTCTTTTTAGAAGTGTTTGTAGGCAATTGGTTTTAAAAGGGCTCCAGGGGGCTTTTCCCTACTGTGTTAAGCTGTTTTGATATTCTTTTACAAGCACAGTCTTAAAGTTGTTCTCCCAGATGCATTGTCATACTAATCAGCTTTATGAGGTTCAAGGTCGCCATTCAACATTAATTATTCATTGTACAATTCACATCTGGGGATGATGCTGAAAATGGCAAATCATGTGAGCGTGGAAAAACACATTCATCGAGCCTCTTCCCTGTATTCCTTCAGATCAGAAGGAATAAGAAATCAGAAGGAAAAAAAAAAAGTGCTAAGTATGGTACTGTGGAAATCATGCATAAAGATCACCTCCAGGAATACCTAAGGCTCTCCTGACTTTATACAGATGTCTCCAGTGACCTTAAAATTAACTACAACAGAACAAAGGCAGGTTGTGGGCATTGGTATCAAAACAGTCCTGTGTCCAAGTTAAGGCAGCCATAATGAAATCACAAAGAACAAACTAGATATTTAAAATGCATTGATTTACAAAGTCAAAATGCTTGAGAGAAAAAAAACCTATCTGTGAATGAAAATTTGTAGCATGGGAAGAGAGTATAAATATCTCACATTTACAGTAGTCCTTGTATATGTTTTAAATCTGTGCAGTGTCAATTTTAGAAAGGTTTTTTTCTTCTTCTTTAGGCAAGCCAAGACTTGTCACACTTTGACAGTGGCAGGAATGATGTCATCAGCAAAAAATAAGCCTTTTTTTAAAGGGCTTTTAGATTTTGGCAAACTGGTGTGGGCAAGCTGCTCCAACAGATTCTGCCTGCTCTCTGCTCTGCTGTACTCATTCCTTAACTTATTAAGGATTCAAGAACAGTTGAGGCTTTGAAACAGTGCAGAAGCACAGCCAAAAACTCCTATTATAAGTCTAATTATTCTCAGTTCCCTCCATACACATTCTAACAAACATAGCACTTCTCTGTGTACAATATACTGGCTTAACCGAACCTTTTTTAATGATAGTACCATATTAAAGACCTTCTGTTTTCTTTTCTGGTGTCCTGCTTTACAGTTAAAATACAAAATACTTGCTGCCTCCACTCAATCACACTTCTGCAATTACTTGGTGTCTCCTGATAGTACTTGAGCAATTATTTTTATCTGTAGCTGGAACACTTTTCTTCCCTCTGCATCTTAATTTCTTGGTTTGTTTAGAGAAAACATGCTAAACTGATTTCAAAAATATGGTTTACAAAGTGCAGGTCACTGCCAGATGTTATTTAATACTTTCAGGCTGATGCTGTGTGTCCAGAAAAGTGGGCCCTGTGCTGATTCTCTTGTCAATAACAACTGAGCTGACAAGTGGATCTGATTCAATGCAAATATTCAAATTGATACCTTAATTCTGGCACAAAAGCCTTGTTTAGGTTCTTTTCACAAGCAAGTTATATTTTAAAACGTTATCAAGTCCTAAATGTTTGCAGTCACACACGTGTGCATCAATAACCATGTGCATTTACAAAACCTTTTTTGGTTATCAAGTACACTCTATTTTTTTGTATTAATGTTTTTTTATGATCGCTTGGGAAAAACTAAAGCAAGTTTGAACTACCCACCTTATGCTGCCTGCATGCTATGTTTGTTTTTTTAACAATTGAATGCTTACAGCACAGAATTTCATTGCCAGCAAAATAGGCAGGCAAATATAAATACATTGCTGAAATAAACCAATTTTTATTTCCAGGTCTGTTTTATGCAGGAATGAAGCATATGAAACACAGTTTCTCTGAGTGGACATAGAGTAACAGTTTTAAAAAATTAAAATAATTCAGAATGTGAAATGTTATGTCTTTTAATATCATTGTAAATCATTAAAAAAAAAAATCTACATTTTTAACTTTTTCATCATTTCATCAATGTAGTTCATTTTGACTGTAAATTAAAGTATGGTACTCTCCACCCCCTGAAATATAGACACTTTCCAAATTCTGTCTTAGAAGGTATGTAGATAGGCTGACAGAGAGCAAATTTGAGAGATCAGCTGCCATTTTCTGGTTTTCTTTTCCTGTTTACAAGTTCTGTCATTTGCTACATGGCACCTGTTAGGAACAGTGCCATCTCTGTTATTCTCAACAAGAAGACAGAGCTTGCAATTTGAGCCAACACAGGTCAGTTCTGGCTGCACCAGCCTGTACTGGAAGGAAAATGGCACTGATGGCTCTGAAGTGCAGGACAGTGACAGTGGCTTCATTTCAGGAGACCACATCTCTGCCTCCAGGCCTCCCACTGCTTTTCACTTCCCAGCTTTAACAAAACCTGTGCCTCCTTCACTCCCAGAGTCACACACCAGCCTGGGGACAGTTCCTAGCCCTTCAGCACTGGGGATCAGTTTCCCTGACATTAAATCGGGAAGGAAAAAGGAAGCATTAAGTTTTAGCCTTGTTGGAATTCTCTTGTTGAGAATCTCTGCTCATGCAGTCCCTGAGTAAAAGTGGTTCATTTAAAAAAAGCAAACAAAACAAAGCTTGCAAAATTTTCTGCATTTTTGTTCATTCGGAGTTTATACCAGACTATGGCATGACCAATGTGCAACTTAACCTTTCAAGTTCGGTGCTTCAGTTTTCCCTTTGATTTCTGTTGACATAAAAGGCATTAAGTGTCTGACTTCAAAGAACAGCCAATGTGGATATTTGTTGTTCAGCATGGTGGTCTTTGCTGAAATGGGCTGCTTCTTTTGTGTTTCTATTTTTTCTGTAGCTGACTTACTAAATAAACATTCTGTTCTTAGCCTCCCTGTCTCACCATTCACCCCTACAAAAAATTATACAGCCTCATATAAGTTACTCTGGTAGCAAAGTGTAATATATCCCTAGAATACTTTCCATTTCTGTAAAAATGTGAAATCACAGTGCTTCCAAAATTATCTGTAGTCACATCAAACACTATTTTGAGAAATTACCAATAATTAAGACATTCTAGTTGCACCAGCAATTTTACTCTCAAACTTCAGAGGAAATGGAAAACACATAAGAAGGCTAATTTCCTTTCTGAATTTTACACTGGGGACTACCTCTCTAGAAATTAAAAGTGGCTCAGTTATTCTCCAGTCTAATTCAATTCTATTTTTACCATGGTGATTTTCTTCTGTATTTATCATCCCCATATTAATTGGGGAAATTAATATTATGTATGCCCTAAATTAATGCATTTAGGGCATACATTTCTAAAATATTTTTCCCTTGAGCAAAGCAAGGAATAAAAAGGCAGAAACCACTTGTTTGCAAAGCCTGAGGTACAAAGCAGCTCCTCAGAGTGCTGTGGGCATGAGCTGTCACTGTTTCACACGCTGGACCAGCTGCTCCAAATGAATGCAGCACTCCCAAACTTAATAGAGATGTATTAATTTATGCTGGTTGAGAATCTGGGACAGATTTTTGGATCACCAAACACACAACAAGAAACAACTCCTCTGCAATAATTCTGGATGGAACGCTCTGGCCTGTGTTCAGGCTGAGTGTGGCTCATGGATTATAAATAGGATTCCTCATGGCTCCCTTCCACAAAAATGGAGATAAAGCACACCCAGAGCACAACCTACATCAGGTACTTGGGTCACAGTTTAGAAGTGACATCATGATGCTGCACTGCAACCAAAGTGTGTTTTATCAGAGCTCCATCTCAAACATTCCTAAGGGACAGTCCACAGGTGTACAAAGACTCTGGTGGCATTACTGGAGATCCAGGACATATTCCTGATGCTGTTGGTGCCTGTTTTCCCACCATGCACACACAGCACTGTGTTGGAAAGCTGGCAGCAATGTGCATTCACCCACACTGACAGTTCGAGTGGATAATGCCACTTGTTCTGATTGCAAATTTCTGAGAAGCTTATGCTGAGGAATATGAGTTTTTTTTCACAATTCTCACCAGAAAAAAACACAATGCCATGAAATCCCATAGATCTTCTGGAAAAGGAGCAGATAGGATTTTCAAAAAGTTGAAGATGGGGCAAACCTTTTTCCAGTTCATCCCACTTGTGAGCACACATTCTACTGCTGAGGAAACACAACAAGTCCTAGAAGACTTCACTGGAGAGTCTGGAGGCTGCTGCAGCACAAATAGTTTGGCAAAACCTTCTCTTCCTTCTCCCACCTGGGTGCCCAGCACAGCTACTTCCCAGTTCTGATAGGTTCTTGCTGGCCTTGCACCAGCAGCTGCAGCTCCTCCTGCCTGCTGCTGGCACTGGAAGCAACAGGAAAAACAGGTATGGCCACAGTGCAGCTGACCTGTGCACTACAGGCTTGGAGTTTTGGCAGAGGGGCAAAGTGAGACCACAGGACTCCAGCAGGATGTGAAAGCACTGTTTGGTGCTGCCTATATCTGTAGAAGTATTGGCAGATTTCAGCAGAGAAAACAAAAAGGAAAAAAAAGTAAATGTTGTGGACAGCAAAGGCCAGCATTCCATGTCACTGCAGCACCCTCAAGGCATTGGGGCCGTTGCTTTTATAAATGAATTTTGAATTTCCCACAAGACTACTTAAGGAATCTGAAGGGCCATGTGAAAAGAAAAAAAATTGCTCTTCATGTGCTGGTATGGCCCTCTCTGGCAGGAATGTTACTGGGATGATGTAGGACAAATGGAGACCAGGATAGTGCAAGAGATGACATTGCACAGGTGCAGTTACTTTTATTGCAGCAGTTTTAGACTGATTTGCACGCAGAAGGAAAAGATACAGGCCCACTTGGGAGAATCAGAAAGGAAGCCAACTGCCTTATGATTAATTTTTTTTTTTTTTACACAGCTGAATGGCTGTCTCCTCACAGTGAGGAAAAAGAGGGGAGAAAAAAAGAAAGGAACCCAAAGAACATTGTGCATGGGGGATAAATGTGGCCCTGTTTCACAGTCTCTGAGAGGTGGGAAGGCCCCGAGGACTTCACTCCCTTTCCAGTCCTTTCACTGGGTGAACTATACAGCACACATCCCCTCTTTATGCACCTTTCCACCTGCAAAATGGAATGGCATCAACAAGCTCTTCTGTAAAGTGTTTTGAGACCTCCTGGTAAAAAAACCCCCAGCAACCACCCCTGCCTCTCCCTCCCCACCCTCCAAAAAAATTCACCACCACCACCTAAAATTAATTTCTTCATTTGAGTTTCATGAGAACAGTGGTTGTAAACTTCCTGGCAGTATCACACTGAACAGTCTTTGCAGCTGCTTGTGATATTGTGATTCTACCTCGTCAAGGTGCACTAAAGTAACAACTTGCTTTTTGCACAGCTTTTCTGATTTTTCACCAATAGAGCTCGAAGCACTTTACAGAGGAGGCTGTAATGGAAATAACATCACCTGACTCTTCACATGCTCAGGCTAAGCAAAAAATTGGTGTCAAACTAAGGAAGAGAACCCAGAAACTCAGAGTCCTTTTTTTTTTTTGTACTCTAACCAGGAAAGGAAATACTTTTCAAATAGAAAATTAACCTGACTTTTTCCCTACTCCCCTTTAGAAAACAAGGCAGTAAAACAAGCTTGTGTTTAGCCAGGGGAACTTTTATCTGCTCCAAGTCAGTTTTACAGCAGTATTTGCTATCTGCAACAGATCCATAAAAAGATAATACTCTACATCATGGCCTGTATTGCTTTTACTGTTTGTTGAATTTTAAATGTCATATCTGTATGCACAATAGCACAGTAGAGAAGAAGAAAAACAGATTGAAATTTAGACAGGTGAAGAGAATTCCTACCTACTACCCATACAGAGTAGGGCACATTAGCAATAAACACAAGGTGGAAACACAAGTTCACATTCCAGTGGAGACATGCCTTACATATGAAATGCAGTGGTCTCTGTAGAGCATTTGGGCAATCTATTACATGAATAAACGTAGAGATTTTAAACATGTGTGCAGGTAAACCTGTATCATTCACTCCAAAGGACAAACATTCTCATCTCTGGCCTTTGGAAACAGGAGACAAAGGGAAACTGGGGTCTTGTTCTTCTTTCACCCTTCTCTGCCACTGTCACTTCAGTAGAGTGATCGAGAGAAATACAGAAAATACACACTCTAGGACCAAAACCTTCCCTTCCCCCACTCCTTTTATTTTCTGCTCGAGACTTTTCATCAGTTTGTACAGAATTGTACAAAGTGAGTTGGTTTATTGAGTAACAGCACAACTGTTTGAATTATTGAAGGAAGTGAAAAGTCACCAAAACAAACACATCCAGTCTGCTAATTTTACTCGCAGTTTCTGAAGTGACATAATGCAGCTTCTTTTTAAAGCTTTCTTGGAAAAACAGCAATTTCCTGTGTTTATTTTTTCTTCTTATTTCAGAAAAGTCTCTCTGATTTGTGGCAGCAGATATGATCTACATGATAGAAAGTTTTTTACCAGCACGGGGTTTTCACTTATATGATCAATGGAGAAATAAAACCCTTTTAGTATCACAGCCTTCCTAGATTTTTAAAGAAATATTATCATGGGCCTTTCAAATTATTGTAATTAATGGTTTTAAAAATATTAATCTTAATGTTTAATTACTAGGAGCATTATATAAGAACTTATGATCTACTTTATGCCTTAAGTTCTGCCTTAAACTTGATCCATTTTATTCTGCTGAGCAGAATGGAAACTCATCTGGTATTTGTTATCTTGCATGAACTGTGACAATCTGTAGTAAGGCTTTTCTGTGTTTTTAAATTACAATAGCAGTGAGAATAGAACTTTTACATGCTCATCCTATTGATAAAAGGTATTTAATGGACAGCATTAAGCCAAGTGGACGAGATTGTAGGAGACATTCAGTGTGCTTTTTTACTGCTTTGACTTTAAGTCAAAACATGCATATTTATAAATGAAAGAGCTTTTTTAATGGGCTTTTTTTTTTTTTAATGGGCTTTCAGACGAGGGGTATGGCCATTGTCTGGTAAAAAGACATTTTGGTGACAAATTTTAAATAAACTGCAACAATCAAGTTGCAAGCAATGGGGAGAAAAGAAAGTAGGCGACAGTAGATATTAAAACCCCCATCAAGTTGCATGAGCTTGCTAAAAGCACAATTTCGTGACAAAGTATGGAAGGAGAGAAAAAGAAATAGTCTCAGTAAAAAGTTGTCCTCCCATATGAACCATCCCAAAAAAACAGTATCTTTCAGCCACATCATGAATCATGAAACACAGAATCACAGAACATCCCAAGTTGGAAGGGACCCCTAGAGATTCTATCTTTTCCTTCTCTGTGATATGTAAACCCTACCAACACTGAGTGAGGATAACAGACCAGTTAATTGCTCATATTTAGTACACACACCCAGTTTTATGACATAAGGAAGACTGTGCTTGCACCCTTCTCAGACAGACCCACCATCCTACTTACATCTCTTTCCCCTACCTACACACTCACTGAAAAGAGCATCACTATGAAAATCCTCACGTTTCTGAAGTTTTTTCCCAAAATTCACATGAGCTTGAAAGAGAAAAAGCTCATAACCAGGTAATTTGAAAAGCTGAGTGCATAAAAGAAGCTTTCTTATGCTTATTTGCCACTAGCAAGAAACCAGAAATAGGGATTCTACACACAGCACTCCAGTTCCCACAAGAAACTTCACATTTTTTTCCCTTTTTTGTTTATAAAGTTAACTTGAGTGTCACCTACTCAAGCAAAAACAAACTGTTAATTTATTGCAGGGATCAAGCAACATAAATGTGCAGATGCTGCACTTGCCACCCACAGACTTCTGACACACACACACAGGTAAACTCCCATTAAACCAGTAGCTCCTGTTCAGGGAGCACCACAGTGCTGACAGATTTACAGTAAATAACAAAGCCCACAATCACTACATAAAGCCTGTCAGGAAAATGGGGTCAAATTCTAACAATAAAGTCTTCAGGGAGGAAAATTCTCCTTTGATATGAATGCTACTTATTCTAAAGCCTTCCAATGCCTATGGTTTCTGTGACGGCTAAATATAGAGTGTAATTTATTTCATGGATTGTTTGGCTCCCTGCATTATGAACAGACTCATAGCCAGCTCCTGACCATTTTTGCAGGGAAGTTCACTCTCCTCTTTCTGGAGAAAATGCAAGGAAGTCATGCCTGGAATTATTTGTTACCATCGTGGGGCTGCGGAGTCAAACTGTCTCCTCCACAAATTCTCTGTGGAAGCCTCTCCTGTTGCCACAGCTTTGTACCCTCTCCTCAGAGAAGCACTCCTGGGAGCCACTCTGGGAACACTCTGCTTCCACACAAAGGCAGCAGAGTCAGAATGAATGTAAATGCAAACTATGCCACGAAAGCTTTACAAATCTTCAGACCCCAATATATCCTGCAAAGCTGCATGCAAACACCTTGCTGTGCTTGAGATCACTTGAAATCCATCCCACCGTAACACAAGGAAAATCCTGTGCCCAGGAAAAAAACCATGAATAAGAAATCCACACACACACACTGGGGCTTCAACCCAAAGCAACAATTTGAGCTTCCACACAGACACACTGAACTACAGCAAACACAAACTGGTGGTGACAGTGGTTGGATGTCTGGTGAAATGTGGGAGCTGGAGAGATTTGTACTTTAAAGAGAAGTTAACACTGCACATTGTTTTCTAATAGCTTCTGCTTCTAGACTCATGCAATACCTCTGGTTTTAATACCAGCCATCTGTACTAAACTAAAAATGTATCAAAGCTGCACCTCCTTAAGACAGAGAAAAAAAATGAATTATGGAGCTGGTCACAGCCCAATGTCCTTTGTTCCTTATAAGAAACACAGGTGTCTGTCACTAGAAAGACAGCCAAGCTATAACACTTTGGTTGCTGATGCAAAAAGAAAATCATTTTCTGCAGTCAGATTAGAAAATATTAAATCAGATACCTTTAAAACACCTTTAAAACCAGATGTGTCAATTTATATTTGCAAGGGTTAAAAGAAAGACATAGTAGGGGTTCTGACACATTTCAGACTTCTACTTGAATGAACAGAGATTGTTCCTGCCTATTGCTTATTAGCCTAAAAGTTGTTGGACTTACAGGGCAGAGGTGGGAGAAAGAGGAATCCTATCTCTGCAGAACCTACGGTCTCGAACTAAAAATAAACCCATCTCTCCCTTTTCCCTGAAACCCCTTTCTGCTTTTGTTTGTTTGTTCTGGATTATATCAGTCTCTTTTTCATGCTGGTGAATCATGTCTCTGTCACAGCTGATTCCATTTATCTATCCTGGGAGAAAACAAAAGCTAAAAATAACCCTTTTGGGGTTTCTGGTGGGTTTTGCATGAGAAGGGACTGAATATGTTCATTCCAAGCTTGTGTGTCAAAGTTTGGCTTTATCTTTGCCAGGGTTGATTTAACTAGTACCAGTTAGAAAAAAAAAAAAAAAGAAAAGAAAAATAAAGCTTTTTGCTGTCCATAAAATTCCAAGTTGGCTAAAATTTAACAACATCTGCAGCAAATAAAAAAGAAAACTTTTTTACCATCCAAGTCAGTATTAGAGTATTTTATTTGCAAGAGGGAGCTTTTTCCCAAAAGTAATTTGCCATTTCTTGTAATGAACAGCAATGAAATACACAGGTTCTGACAGGCTGGAGTATTTCTATTTAAAAGGCTTTTTTTTCCTACTTGGAATGATTTTAACTGTATAAAAATGATCATTAAATTTAGAGTATCATCACAACCAATAACGAGACTCAGAGTAAAAGGGGCATTGAGTCTAGGCTAGGCTGTAAATCTTGCAAGGACATTTATTTCTGTGATGTCCAGTTGTTTGTTCTCCCACGTGTGTCAGACATACCTGACCATCCCACTGTGAACCAGGCCCAGGAGAAGCATTTCAGTGTCTGTGGCTTCTTCTACAAAGTGCATGACCTGGGAAAGGTTGTATTCTTCTACCCCATCTTCTAGGAACTTGGTGGTTAAAGTGAAAAGAACAAGGGACTTTAACAATATCAAATAACTGTTGCCATAAAAGGGAAAGAAAGCATCAGCATGACTGAAAATATATATATATTATTTTTTTTTTTTAAGTGTAGATTTTTAAATATATTTGGGGAATGCCATAGAAAGATGTAACATTAAAGAAATGGTGGTATGCTTAAAATTACAGTCTAATTTTCCTTTTCAAAGCTAACAACATTGCTGACTGTGACATACACGGTCATTTGCCAGGAGAAAGCAGTTAAGCTCTAAGGAGTCCAGCAAGAAACACAGATTGCCTTGCACCAAAATGGTCCAGAGATAACAGACACCTCTCTAGGAGTCATTGAAAGGTGGTATTTAAAAAAAAGAATGCCATGTTGAAGATTATACCTCAGTTAAGGTACTACTGCAAGTTTTCAGATTTGTTTTCCCTCTACTTCCAGATCTTTCAAAAAGCCCAGGCTGAAAATCACAGGCAATGGAGGGCAGCAAATCAAGGATACCAAGTGAGACCTTAGGAAGACGTCCCAGGGTGGGCACACTTGGAGTTCTACAAATTAAATCCCCAGAGCTCTCTGAAAACATCTAAAGGCCGTGTCCTAAAGTGGGAAGGGATTTCTGGAAACAGGATTCACCAAACAACAGAAAGTTACTTCTGTCAGTCACTTGGCAGAACTGCCCATGATATCACCACATTCCAGGCTCCTTAGGCTGACTGAGCTGGCAGCATTTAAGTTCATGAACTCTGGTCTCCCAGAGCCACTCCCAGCACACTTATCCTGATGGGGCCACGTTGAGATTTTCAAGCGTTCCAAACCTCACCTCAAAGTGATTGTGGGCTTCTCCCTATTCTTCCTGCCACCCCAGGAACCTGACTCGTCCATCGTCTCTGTTACAAAGTAGGAAGCATTTGCTTTTCCAATGGATACAGTGGGGATGCAGTGACTACAGCTTCACCAAGGTGTGGCTCTTCAGCTGCAAGCCACTGTGTATTACCAGATCAAAATTAATAGCAGAGGAAGAGGAAGAACAAAGTGTTACCTTGGACAGACAATAGGAGAAAAATGTTGATGGAATATATTATTTTATGAACATACCCAAGTCACTTTTACACAGATTTAAAGTGTACTTGTTTAGCAAAGGAAAAAAAAAAGATGCAATTTTCCATACCATTTCTTCAGACATGTTTGCTTTGGGTGAAGAAAAAAATTGCTGTTGCATCAGTGAATATAATGAGGCAAAATATGATCTTACTGACATGAAACAGCTTACCTTATGAAACATCTACAAGACTGATCTACAAACCTACTCTGCAAAATCTGCAAACAGCTACTGAGAACAGGAAACACTCATTTTTACCTCCAAAGGCCTAGCTAAGTTAGAAAGGCTGATACTCAGAAGTTTTCTTTCCAAATAATTGTACCCGATCTGCAAGTTCTTTGTGTTTAATGTGGCACTATTGTCCTGCCATTTTTCAGCATGTACCCATGTTTCAGCTGGAAACTTGTGCAGAAGCTCTGTGGAGGAGGTGTAGAGGAACCCATCCAGAGTTTAGGGTTTGGAACAAACACAGCAAGTTCACAGTCATAACATCAGAAGCACAGATCTCCCATACTAACACTGCATTCAGTTTTCAAAATTAAAAATGTCTCTGTGCAGTTACACACACAAATTCTAATTAGCAGCAAAAGTAAAGCCTGACACGGTAACACATCTCCGTGCCAACACTTCTCTGCAGATTTGGGATGTGCACAATGCAATCAGCAAATACAGGATTTTCCCCTGTAAGAAACAGGATTTTCCTCTGTTGTACTGGTCATAGCCAGTACAATATGATGTCATTAAAAAAAAAAATCCCAAATGTCCTTTTTCATCCCTGAAGAATGACACAGGTGGGACTGGAGAATTTACTGTTGCTGGGGTATAGCAGGAAGTACAGGAGGAAATTAAGAGTTTTTATTTCTACCTGGCCTCTAAAAATACCTATTTACTGCATGAGTAATGGGTTCTTCTTCCACTCCTGAAATCACTAGCATCCCAAAAATGAGTGCTTGTCATCCTGCAGCCTCTATCCCAGTGGGAAGAGCTGGCACAAAGAAAGCAGTAACAGGGCCAGGTGGCAAGTCCAAGTGGGCTGTGAAAAAGTGAGGACCTGCCCAGACCTTTTAAGATCCAAAAAAAACTGTGGCAGAGCAAAACTCCATCTTAAAGCTGTGTAGACAATAAAAAGGAATTCAAGAAGAAGAAAGTTAATACCTTCTGAGGCGGGACTGAAGTTGCTGTGGAAAAAACAGCTCTGCCACTACTGCTTAAAAAGAGAGGTGTGGGGAAAGAGGAATATTTAAAGTCTAATAATCATGTGGATTACTTCTTGTCACTCAGTGCATTGGTGAATGGTCTTCTCCCTAACCCCTGCCCCTCCTACTGCACACATTCTATTCCTTAGCCTGGCTCCTTGTCCAGTCAGTCCTGGCACATCCCTATTTCTTCACTCTGCCTTTGAACTGTGTTTCCATTTTGGCCAAATGTCTGATTTAACACTGTGCAATGGGACTTTTTCATTCTGATTCTTTCTCTTTAAAATGTATGAATTTATAAAATAGTCTTGTTCTCCCATACAGATAAATCTGGCACAGGACATTGTAGCTGAATGTATTATTTTGTTCCTTCTTTGTCTGCCACTCCCTGGGTGGATATAAAGGTATTTCCCTTGAATTCTGCACTGTACATAAACATCTGCTGATGCTGGAGCAAAAATACATCAAGATGCTTTGAGATACATGCTTCAAATACAACTGCTGATTTTCACATTACTGTCCTGAAACAGAACGTTATAAACATGGAATAAGAAAATCTCTCCTACTACAGTTCACAACCTTAGTGTGTCATCTCAGTAGCATCCATTAATCAGTGCATTGTGACCCAGCTACAGACAGACAAACAGAAGCCTTACCATACCATTAAGGTGCCCATACATAAAGTGAAAGAAGAGGGCCAAGAGGTTTAAAAATTAAAGTTAAGGAGAGTAGCTCCATGAAACTTGAAAGCCTACATGGAAAAAAAATCTTATTTTCAGAATAAGTAATTGTCACAAGATAATTAAGGATTTCTTTTCAACTTTAATACTCTCAGCTACTTCTATAAGGTCTTTTGAAGGCATTTAACCAGATAAGTGATCTGTATAATATCTAGTGCTGAGAAAAGGGGAAAAGTAGAAGAAGAGAGGCAGCAGGGCAGAGGGAAGAGCCAGACAAATCTTTGGAGGCAGCACAGCCTTAGATCACTTCAAATTGATTGTGAAACCACAACCCTAAAAGAAAGAAACAGTCAGGATTTCTGTGATAGATCAGGGAGATAACAGAGAAAGGATTTGGTGAAACAAAGTGAATCACTTGGTGAGAGGCATCTACTCTCAGCTTTGAGAGTCATGACTGCAGGTTTTTGGTTTAAATATTGCTTCTACTTTTTGATGTGACTTTTTTTTTTAATAAGTACATCAAATTGCCAGCAATTCAAGAGCTTTTGAAGACTCCCCAATCAGACAGGTCTTTTATTGACAGGAACCAGTGTTCTTGAGCCACACCTTCCAAAAAACTAGACCTAGAGAAAGCTTCATGTATCAGCTTTTCTTCTGAAGGATAAAAAGGAAATGAAAAGACTCCTTCTGATTCATCCTTCTCATGGGAGCTCTGCAAGAAACCTGTGTGAGTTCAAAAAAACCCAATAAACACCCCCCACCAAAAGAAAATAGGCACATCTGTGGCTTTTTATTATTCTTTGTCCAGAGGCCTAACTTTCAATTGTCTTTACTATAATTCACCTGTAATTGCATTCCCTACTCCTTTTGTTTATTGAGACTCAAAAGAATGTTCCTAAAATCCTCTTTTGTTACCACCTAGTAACTAGCTGATTTTTTACAGCTCATTTCGCTCCCTTCTCTATTCCCATTTTAGTCCTCTTGCATCATGTTTCTTAATCCAATTCTAAAAAGAAAAAGCAGCAATATTAAAGAGTGTTCAGAAGTTACACTGTCCTGTGTTTTACTTCAGTGGCTATCAGTGTTAAATAAAAATCCCATAGGAAGAGGAAGCTTCTGCTCCAAAGGCAGTGTGTTTTTGTTGTACTTCTAAAAGCATTTGACATGACCCTAGAATGAGCACGGTAAGTTTGGGCATAGGTAGAGAAGAAACATTAAGCCCTGTGACAGACTTGCAAGAATTGACATTCTCCCTTTAGCATGTGCAGGTAGGTTCATTGTAAAGCTAAAAATCTCACTAATTAGCTCAGGCTTTTTTCTTCAAGGAACTTAAAGAACCAAGTGAAGATACAGAATGCCTATAAGAGCATTTCTTCGTGTAGGAAAAGAAAAACAGCACCTCCCCCCCCCCCCCCCCCCCCCCGAGTCAAATTTCCAGTCAGGTGGCCACATGTTTAGTTCACAAAGTTCACATCTCATTTTTGCTGGCAAATCAACAACAAATTTCTGCCCTTCTACGGTCATTCGCTTGAATTTTTGCCAATGAGTCAAAGCATTTTTCCCCCAAAAGAAAACACCTTGCTGGCATCCTTTACTACTCCCCCAAAAATACTTTCAGCACAACATTACAGGCGTACTTTTGACAACTGTGCTCTTGGAAGGCAGCATTCTCTGGAGCAGTCAGACAATAAAAGGTTTACTGTTCTAAAGACGTGCTACTGACTAAGAACAGACAGGCATCAACAAGAACTTGAAGATAAACGTTCATTTCTTGTCTTTATAATCATAAAAGTTTTTACTGTCTATAGGTACAAGTCTGGATAAACAGTCATTTAGCTTTGTAACTCCCAGCACCACATTTTTTTATACATCAGCTTTTCAAAGTTCTCTTGACTTTGATCTACAAACAGAAAACTAGAAAAATTTTATAACACTTTTTCACGCTAGACTTCTCGTCTTGTTGTCTCAAACTAACAATTCCTTTAGAAAGCAGGGTTAAATTTTGTCTACATCAAACATTCTTGTAGATGATTGACACCAACAAAAATAAGAGTCATGTTACTGTTAAAAAATAAAATTATAACAGCCCTATAGCTATGATTAATACCAGAACAATTTTTACCATCCTTTGCTGTTAAAGACACTTTGCTCCATAGATACTTTGCAAAATGGCATGTGCAAAAGAGGAATGAAGATGGGATTTTGCAGAAAATGCAGTTTGGCAGAACATTACAACAAACATGGCAAGCATTAAGTAGTGTTCAAGCCCTGTGTTTACATTTCCATAATAACATGAAGGAAATTCAGATAAGGTCTGTTAGTTTGTTACTCAAAACTAAGGGGCAGATTTTAGGACAGGCAAGACTGAACTAGACTATCAGCAGAATATCTCAGTGATAGAAAAATATAGGTTCACAGATCTCCTCAGCATCTCCAAGGATTACAAAGTACAGATACTCCAATAATATCAAGGAGAAATTACAAGACCCAAAACCTGTTTCCCATTCGTGATTTGGACCTTTTGGGTTGTGTCTGATCGAAAGGGTGTTCTCCCACAGGCTGCTGTGCAGTGTTCCCTATCCTACATGACCCTCAGATCCTGCAAACAGTGACTGCTATGAGACAGTTCCTGGGCTGCAGCTCAGCCCCTCAGCACAAGCTCATGTGTAAACACCAGGGTTTACAGCCCATTTAATAATTTGGGTTCAGAGAACCCACGGAGAAAGTTAATCCACTGTACTTGGAGAATGAGCCAGGCTAATGTCCCATGTCACAGAGTTCCTCAGATTTCTCCCTGCCTCCGTGGACTTCCACTGCTGGTTTCAGCAGCATGACTGCAGACTTCACCTGCCAGAGCACAGCTGGGTGTTAGCCCAAAACAGGCCAGCTGTGTTTAAACAAAAGCACTCAAATGAGAGTTCTCAGGGTAAACGGAAAGACCTTGGACTTAAATTGTTTCCTCCACTTTCCTACCCCCCAATAAACTGAGGCAGTTTAAAACAGGTTGATAAGGAAGCCATGGCCACAAGTGGGAAGAATATTTCTTTAATAAAGATGGGGTCACCCACCTGAACTGTCAGACAATTCTGCACTATCTCTTTGCTGTCCAAACAAGAATAATGAAACCAAAGAACAGGCTGAAAGCCATTGCCCAGGGAAAAGTACAGTTGTTGTCAAACTTTGATACTGATATTTACCTTGCTCAGACAGTGCTAGGAGAAAAAAGACACATAGAGGAGAAGCAGTGAGGGGAACAGTGACGTCATGAATAGCAAGTTCTGTAATGGGCTCATGCCCCTTCTATTTGAGAAAGAGATAAGCACTTTCTGAACAAGGAACAGGCAAAGATAAGATTAAATAACCTCCAGCTCTTCATTAGCTCATGCATTAAAGCATCAATGCTGAAACTGGGGATTTTGGAAATGCTCATTATTAGTGCTCAGCTGATACAACTGAAAAGAAAGGATGACTGTGTGATACTATGAGGGGTTTTTTTCCTCAATTGCAATAATTTTGTTGTATAATAACTTGTCTGAGATAAATACTGAATGGATAAAGTAAGAGCATATATATAGGGTTTGTAGTTGCAGTTTAGTTGCAGAAGCCTGAGATATGGGCTGTGGCAAAGTCTTTAATCCAAACGTCAGAAGTAAGGGTCATGTTTTGAGCACTAGAGGACTCAAAAAGTTTTACAAGATGCTTATTAAAAATACCCAAATAAGTTTTGTAAAGTTTTACATTAATCTGTGGGATATTTGTTTCTTGCATCAATTAAACCAGCTGGTAAAATCTACTAAACTGTGGCTAGGTGTTTATCTGTTGAAGGGGAAGAAATCTGCTCTTGCGAACAAACACTGAAATTTTATTTTACCCTAGGCCACCCACAGTGTGTTTACTCATCACACACAGAGACTTGCTGTAAAGTAAGCAGGAGGATAATTCTGACTTAATTTTCAGGGTTTAATACTACGCATGAGTGATAAAATTAAATTTAGGCTCTGAGTAAATATGCAGGGGTTCAAGCACACCGGTTGGTTAAGGGCTTTCACAACCGGGCAAACAAACAACAAAAGAAATCTAAGAAGGTGTAATGTGATATCACAGGAAAGAGAGACCTCTGTGAGCCAGAGGACAGACACATTTCACAGAAATCCAATAGCTACCTACGTGGTTATAGCTCTAAACCTACATGCTTCTATCTCGAAACCTCTGTTTAATCAGCTACATACAGGGCTGACTGTAAATTTGAAGGGAATGGGATGCCCCCTTTATCCTGGTTATCAATTACATCCAGCAGGGAGCTGCTGTGAGGTCACTGGGAAGATGTGTTGATAACAAAAGATAAAGATTTCTCTCCAAGTTCTGCAGATGTTAGACATTCTTCCTGGGAAAATTCTAAGGCCATCTGAGGACACAAACTCAGTTTCTTGACCAGCTGAAGGCAGAACTCAGATGCTTGATCACTGAAATAGAAGTCAGAGCTCAATCGAGGCTCCTCAGTACAGTAAGCAAAGTCAGATTTTGTTGTCCAGGGCTTTTGTCCACACACACCTCTCCCACCCAACAAAGGGGAGAGGAAACTGCAGGGATTGATGACAGGAGGAGGTGGCTATGGATTATGAAAGGAGCTGAGAAGAGCCCAGGCGAGCTCTGAAGTTGCCAGCAAGATGTGCAGGTAGCTCTGAGTGAGAGTGAGGGGCCCTCGAATCTTCATCCAGACAGGTGCTGCTTTCCCTACTTCCATTCCCCCATCTTTTCAGGCACAAGCTCCCCAGCTCCCGCCCACTTCTCTACCACAGACGACAGACCCTGCCCTCCCCACTTCACACTGCACTAGTCAATCCCCCATCCAAAGGAATTAATATTATTCCTGTGCCTCAGGAGCTGCAGGGGGAAAAGGGACAAGCAGGAGAAGACAGAACAGGCCCAACCCATTCGTGGTGCTGAGACAAAGTTTGGCACAAAGCAATTCTCCCTCACTTACAGAGCAGTGCTGTATAGAAAGAGCAGGGGTAATTAGCTTAATAAATTGTACCTTATTTTACTTAGAGCTGACCTTGGGGTTCCCTGCAAGAGGGGACAGACAACGGGTTTGCAGTCAAAACCCTCAAGGTACCACAGCCCTTCCTTGGCTAGCAAGTTCCCCTTGCCCAGTGCTTGTTAAACACTAACAGACTTGTTTTCTAAATTAAAATTTAATCAGGGCTTGGCAGGTGGATAACATGAGACTGATAGAAGCCTTTCACTCAAGGTTACACAGAAAAAATTATGCACAGAAATCAAATTGAAACTTTTCTTACATAAAAAAAACCCCAAACCAACAACAGTTCATTGTCAACATGAGAAAGAATGTGAACTTCCACCAACTACAAAATTTGGAGATGAAGTATGAAATTTACAGCAGCCACAGTCTCAAAGGACTAAGAGAAGAACTAAACACAGGAAGAGCACATGTTTTTTTATCTGAAATGCCTGGTAAATGCTGCAAGTTTCACACATTTCAGATTAGAAGCAATTTATATATTTGCTTATAACAAAATAGCTAAGTAAGCACAAGAACATGTGGAAAATAATTTATATTGTATTATTGGATTTGGATTACTGCAAGGACAAGTCACAGAACCCACTGGAGGGGATCCTTCAGTGGCAACTGCTGGAGTAAGAGAAATCAGCATAAGAACAGCTTCATTAGCTCTTAGAGCTTTGTTTTCAAGCATATTTTTATACTAATGAGCACCACACATACTGTAGACAGCTGACTAAATAAAAAAAATAAAAAAAAAAGACTATAAAGACTATCTATTCTTGCCAGTCCCTGGATGCAGGCAGCCTGACTGACTAAAGCAGGGGAGATAAGTATCAGTGAGTTATGAAAAATGCCATTACAGCAGGCCAGGAGCAAACAGGCAGAGCACTGGGAGGAACAGAGCTCAATATAGCGTGCAATGACTGTAAGCTTCAGTGCCCACATACTAAGCTTTCTGTACTGTAATGGTCTGATAAATTCATTTTGACCCAGAGACCAGAGATAAATTGTCTTAGCAATACAAACAAACAGCTAAGCAATTAGGGCAAAGTTTTTTGAGAATGTGGTGATAACATCTAGCAGCATTGTTGGGTGAGGGGGAAAAGCAGCCCTGGAGATAGGGGGTTTAATCTGGAGTAAAAGAGAGAGTATAATGGCTTCTCCAAATTGCAGAGCACTAAAAGAAAAAGCAGACAAGCAACTGGCACTGGTATTTGTCTGGCATCTATTTCAGTGTATCCAACCTGAAAAGCAACTTTCATTGTCCCATTTGGAGTTCATCAAGTTTGGCCTATAAAAAGATTTTACATGTGCAGCTGTGAAAGTGTCAGAGCTGAGAAACCCATGAGGCACCATCAGGTTTTATAGAATTGCCATCGTTTAAATTTCCTGAAAGTAATTTATTAAAATAGAGTTTTCAAGCACACAGATTAATGCAGTAGTCAAATGACCAAAGCAGCAATTCCATCTGTCAGTTTTCACATATCAGCCCTATTTAGGCACAGACACATTAGCTGCAAAGCAGAACACTGGCTGCAACCATTCTGTTACCTCCCAGGTAGAGAAATAGGAGTAATTAATATTTAACCCAAACTGTGTGTTGGTTTATCAATGAGTATTTGGGAATTATTTGAAATCTAAATAATTAAATATGCTATTTTATATCTATAGTGAAACAGCAAGAATCCATTCCTTCAGTTTTGGTAGAGCTACCCAAGAAAACAGTCATGAGAAGATATAAGATGATCTCTCAATACTAACTTTTGTTGTGAACATCTTGTACACAATGAGAGAGTTTTAATAGAGATGCCAGCTCATTGCAAAGCATCTAAATTTTATTTTAGACACAAAGAAATACAGATGAGATACATTCACATTGCACTTTTGCTGCAGCTGAATGACCAGTGGTCTGCGTTCACTGAAGAATGAGAATTGGAATTGTTTTTAAACACACAATGAAGATGTAAATGGCATTTTCTTTACTAAAGAACTTCTTTTTCCTTTGTAAGATTTTTCTTTTAAGTGTATTTTAGGAAAAAAATTAAAAAAAAATCAGTAAGACACGAACATTCATGAGAGATATTTTTGGAGCTGCCATAAACAATCCGTAGCCTTAATTCCATCCCATGGAACAGACGCAGCCCCAGTAACTCAGCCATTGCATAGGAATTCCAATATCCTTTAATGCACTGAAAGCAAATGTGTCTTGCTTCATTGTGTACTATGTTGCACTACACAAAAGTCTAAAAAGGCCACCTGAATGAAATGAAAAATTATTTATATTTCAATAAGGAAAAGCACTTGACCAGTAAATACAGAATAAGACTCTATAGAGATTAGCAACTAAGGCAAGACTGCAGCACCCCTTGATAAACACCAAATTAACACTTAAAAAACACAGAAAAAAGTTTTCCTTCTTTTATCTCAGGGTAAGTGGACAGTCTACCTGCTTCCTGGGTAGAAATACAGCCCTAACTCCAGATTCCATTGTTTGTTTAAATTCCACCGTGAAACATCATAACCAAATGATGCAATTTCGATTTGTGATCACTCTGTTATTGTTCAGGTTATTTTGAAAGTTTCAAAGTAGATTCTCATAACATTGTTAATGATGAAATACTAAAGAAATCACCCATAAATCACATTTTCTAACTACACAACTGTTCCTGACATCTGTAATAAAATTTTATTTCCTATCTTTTTTTGTCCTCTCATGCACCCACCACAACTTGTCAATTAACCACACTGAGCTCTCTTAACTTTCACTTCCAGTTTCTGTATTTTTTTCCCTGCTTGATGCTGCCTCAGAAATAATGTCTGTAGGACCAGTGTGTTAGACTGGCATGTCACCTCTTCAGAAAGTAGGCTGTGAGGATTCAGAGTGATTCTCTCGAGTGGAAGGCAGGATTCTGGCTTGCAGGGCTGCTCTCCATGCCCAGAAGGACAGCAGGATAACAGCAGATAAATATTATTAAGGTAAAATTAAAGCTTCCTGACTTAGAAAGAACGATAAGTTTTTATCTCAGCTCTGCCCTCCACAAGTCTTAGCAAAAAAATGGTGTTTTCATGCCTTCAAGCCTTTCTCCATACTTTTTTGACCCTAATTGCTTCTACAGTCCCTGTTATGCTTTTGGTTGGTATGAGAGAGGGGCTGCCCAGGGAAGCAGCCAAGCAAGGAAAAAGGAAGGACAAGTGGTATATGCAATTTCTAAAGTATTTTTGTGTTGAATGCTGCCAATACAAAACACACCCTGTGGTTTATGGATGGAGCTGGACCACCACAGCAATGACCCATGTGTTTAGGCTGCAGACACCATGGATTCCTATCCCTGCTCCTCCTTTCCCTCAGTTTATTTTACATAAACAGACAATGAACACAACCAAGTGCCTGTGACCAGAACAGGCACAGGCATGGTTCAGCCACATCCAATTTAGTCTCACAGAAAAAGTGCTAAAGCAAACCCACCAGATCAGGGGTAACAGCAAACATGTGCTTGGTTGTTTCTACATAAGGGACAAAGGCACACTTCTCTGTGTATCATGCTTTTCCCACCAAGGTTTTTATCCTCCCCTCCCCAGAACACAAGGGCTACACCGGGCACACTTTTATTTTGCCTGTCATTGAAAAGGTGGGGTGATCTGGTACGAAGGGTGCCACTGTCACCCTCAGCAAAGAACATGCTTTCATGTAATGTTTTCCCAAACTTCCACCACAGGTGCATGTAGAGGGACTTACAATATTGTCACGTGTCATGGAGCTTGGCAATTATAATGGAGTTATAATAATAATATTTAACTAAAACCTTGACAAATTTGGACTTCCAAACAAAGCCTCGATAATGTGATGCCCCCTTCCCTGGCTTTCTCCTCCCACTACACACAAGAGGTGCCAGTACTGGAGACCAGGAATCCAATCCAGCTCCTTGCACCCCCTTCAAAAACAAAGTTGCCCTTTTTCTATTCTCTGACTTGCTACTGACATAAATCATTTCTGTGTAAAGCAAAGCCACAAAAGTGAGTCTTTAATTTGATCTGGAAACAGATGCATTCTTTGTGAACTATTTCTTACCCAAGGCAGATATTTGCAGCCATATATCCCACATTCACTTCACACCCCTGCCATGAAAAATTCTATTCACACTTTAAAATTCTGTGAAATTATTAGAAAAATCATTAGGAAAGAAAATCAATTATAGGGAATGTTTTAAAGACGCTTCTGCTTCCTAAGCAACTTTTTATTTCACTTTATGTCAAGATCTGGAAATTTTGCTGCATAGAGGTTTACATGATAATATGCATTCAGTTATATTTTGAGAGCCTTCAGTGGGCTGTTACAATAGTGTGTTTTCCAGAAAAGGAAGTCTAACCACCACACCAAGCTGAGCCTTTGGGGCTTGGCTAAATTTCTCATTAAACTGATGTTTAAGTATAGTAGGGGTTTTCCTTAGTGTGGCAACTTGCCAGTTTAACATCGGGGAAATTCAGATGCAGATAAATTAGGTTTATAAGTAAGCTTGCTGAAACGACAAATGGGATTTGGAAAGCTGAAACTGGAGTTTCTGTTTCTCCTATGTTATAGGGCACTGCCCTCCACTGGCCAAATGTCCTCACTTTAAAATAAAACAGCAAAAATTCACTGTGACTCCAGAATAAAACCCCCAAAATACCTCCAAACCCCCTCAGAATCAGTGTCAAATTCTTATAAAAGGTTATTGCATAATGGCACCAATTCATACTAATGCCAGCCTTGCTTTCATATTACACGGTAATAAAAATACTTTGGGTGCTGAAATAAATCCCAAGGCAGCCCTTTTAAAGAGCTCCAAATTAGAAGTGACAAGACAAAAATGGGTAGTGCTAAAAAGTGTAATTTAACACAAGACCATATAGTGGTAAAAAGCATAGAACCAGATTAGCAATTACTACTCTGTTAAATTTTCACTATTTTACCTTTTTTTTTTTTCTGTTCAGAAATGACAGATGCTCACAAACATCTCTTTGAAGCAATTAATGATGTTTCTGAGTGCCATGCTGAGGACAGAACTAGTTGCATCAGTAATATCTGTATTAGATCTACTTGAGAGTGGGGATCTGTATGTGTCAAAAGCCAACAGACAATGAGAAACCTGGAAACAAGATGGATATAGATTTATGCCCTCCACTCATGTCACTGTGGGGCACCCCAGGAACACCATTTTAGTAATAAAAGTGTTGTTAATGAGTTTATAGTAGATTCAATTATCCTACACAAAATCACTATCTAATTACTAGACTAGATTATATATTATATTCAGTGGGATAGAGCTGCTGGTGAGAAGGTGAACTGTTTCTTTAATAAGATTAAAAGCAATAAGCTATAGGAGGAAGTTGTGATAAAAATATGAAGATAAATGGAGCTGGCAGAGATAGACCAAAACCATAGAAAGACTGAACCATATGCTTGGTGTTACAAGTTGCAGTAGATTTTCAAGCAGAGACAAAGAAGGACAAAAACAATTCTTAATACCCTGATAAAACCTTCACTACCATCTACAGATAGTGGAAGGCTGGAAGTCAGAAGATGGGTTTAGCATCCCTTTTTTCAAGTACTTAACAATGACCATGTTTTTTGAGCACATCTAATGTAAGCTTTAAGGCCTTGCATAGGTTTTACCATTTGTCCCACTCACTTTGTATAAAATTTCTGTGTTAGTGGGCAATGAAGGAAATTAGTCATATTTCATACCTGCCAATCATATGATAACCTATTTCCCCTAGAAAAAAAACCCAACCAAAAAAAAATAGAGAAACAAAAACAACACTCTTCTTAAACTTCTTTTAAAGAGAAAAGCTACATTCCAAGACGAACCATGAAGCATCCTCCTTTGAATAAAGATTTGATTTTCCACCCCACTAAACAGCAGTGCTAAGGGTACCCCCCCAGTCTCTGCAGAACCCAGCTCTGGTGAGGTGGGGAAGAGCTTTGGTCTGTTCTTCCAGGCAGCCTGGAGCGAGCACAAACACCAACAAACAAAAATAACCCAACCCCCTGGCTTCATGAGGCCTCAATCCTCACAGAAGGTCCTGCTTGCCACTGGAGATTAATTTGGGATGCTCTTTTTGTATCAGGATTCACCAGTGATGACCCAGAGCAAGCCATTCAGTCACCCTCACCCTCGGAGTCTCAGTTTCCTCTGTTACAAGAGGTTTGTTTTGCATCCATTGCCTCACCTCAGGTCTATCTTTCCCCCCTCCTCGGGGTTCCTTGGGTTGTTTAATAACCACGTGCTAATGCCAGGTTGTCCTGCTAATCACTTTGTAGGTGAAATCTCCCTTGTACAATCTAAGAGCCAGTTTTGTGCTATAAGCTTGAAATAAAAAACTGGAGGAGGTGGGAACAGTGGATATCAATCAGGTTGCTTCTACATTCAGATCTCTGTGCTTTTGTTACACTATTTCAAGACCTCAGATTGAAGCAGAGAGCTGTTCTCACAGCCACAGCACACACACATACACAGGAATCCAACACAAGCACCTTCATGCTTTCTAAACGTCTGCAAAGAACTGTTTTAGCCAGGCCTGGATTAAACCGATGGTTCCTAAGCACAGCTTAACTCTGCTGTGGACAGAGCCTTGGAAAGAAGAGCAACTGCTGGTCTTGCTGTCAGCCCATGAGAAATAATTAAGCCCCACTTTCCCTGTGGGGAACAGGTGGAGCTCTCAGTTCCCTGGCAGCCTGTTCCAGCTGCAGAGTTTGTGCTCAGCTGTCCCCTGAGGGCAGCTACCACTGACCATGGGCACTGTGTGTGGATCTCACCTGCCAGAGGTTTGCTCCCGGTGCTGCAGCAGCACTGCCCTGCTCCCCACCAGGGACTGGCTGACATTTACCTTTGGGTGACCTCAGGGAGCCACAAAATGCACACTCAACCACAGTTGCTTAACCATGCTGACATAGAATTTCTAACTTTTGCTTTTCCTTACAGTGGAAAGAGCTTTAGACACCACAGCTTTAAACCACAGAGCTCTGAAAAACAAAAACAGGATGTCTGCCTCTAAAGCTGCTGCTGTGTATATTTTTCCTGAGACTGTGCTATCTGTGACCAGGTTGGTGTAATCTTTCAGTGCAGTCTATTGGCCAAATTCGCTCTTTCCTGATGGAAGGTTAACTCTGGGGTGTATGACAGAAAATGTTGTCGTGGCCAAGGGTTCATGTCATCACAATCTGCATAAAAATAGAACCAGCTGGAGATAAAAAAAAAAAAGTAAAATACCAAGTCTTAAAGTTATTGTTGTCCCCTTTACTCTTGCAAAACTCCAGTGATGCACTGATGGAGTCCCCTCCTGACTGTTCATCAGAGAATTTGAAATATTAGGTGAGTAATTACATCAGGCAATGAGGCAGTCCAAACATTTATTGCTAAAAATAGAACTACTCATCAACTGAGTGAAATTAACATATTTATTTAGTCTTTCAGAATTGATTAATCTCTAACAACATTATTCTTACTCAACTTTGGATACCTCAGAAGCAGCCATTATAAACCAACAGAGCTCTACTCAGGTCAGCAGCATGTGGGAATTTTGGCCCTGAGGGAAGGGACCAGAGATACTCAGCAAGAACTTCAGGCAGCCACAGAGTTAAAAACTGAATGTGATGCTTCTGTCCCCTGGCTCAGGAGCTGTTCACATTTATGCAGGGATCACCACAAACAAACATTGTCCCAGCTATCCAAGGGATCCAAAGCAGCTGTGTTTCTACAGAAAGGTCTCTCAAGCTACATTTTCAAGCTTGCTGCTTGATTTTACTGACAGCTTCTACCCTGGTGCTTGCTTGGCAAAACCCACCTGAGTTACAGTGACATTAATGTGATACACACATGTGCAGGTTGATGTGACAGAGGTTTGTCTAAGGCAACAAGGCTCAAGGGTAGGAACTCTGTTCTCCTGGGATATCATCTGCCCTTCCTACACAGTGAAGGGAATTTGCAAGAGAGTGTGGCCTAAAGCAAAGCTTATGTCACCAGAGAGAATCTCTCCTATCATGCATCCAGCAGAGCAGACTACACAAGCATGTATTGTTCACATTATAGAAAACAACCCTCAAACATTACAGTTATAGACCTGGCACCATGTTTAATAATCAACACAGGAAGCTTAAAAAATGACCAGTTACGGACTTTGAAATAAAGGTTTACTGCAGGAATGATTTTGTAGCTTAAAACACTTGCTGAAGGCAAACAAAACTTGAGCTTTTGGCAGCTCCACATAGTCAAACTTGAGTTCACAAAGTGCCTCACGTGAAACTGTCATCATTGTGGTATCCTGGCATGAACTGATATGTAAAAGCCAAGTTTTCACTTATTTTGCAAGTTAGGAAGGCCCACTGTGTGTTTATATATACACACACCCCCCCCTTTGGCTGAATTCTACTCTTGGAAGCGTTTCTGTCTAATCATTGACTGCTTGTATGACTCTAGGATGAAGATTTGTTGGCCTAATTCAGAGACAAGCAGAAGCCATGCTGTTTTGGAAAGCTCACACACCCAAGCAAGTGCAGCACACATGAAGACTTACCTGCTTACACTTCTGCCAAAAGACAAGATAAATAATTACACTGAGTATATCTAATACTGATGTGCATATCAGGCAAATACAGTGTTAGTATCTGTTTGCATTGGATTTGGGAGTTTAAACCTGGATCCATACATACAACATGTTCTGTGCTTCTCTAATATAAAGTTCATGGTTTAAATAATGAGACACTACGCGTTTCTGCTCAAGAATCAGGACAACTCTTAACATGAATGCATCCTACTAGGTAGAAATGCAGACATAGAGAATGAGATGATCAGTGATAGAGGTGAAAACTGCTATGCTCAATTTAGAAGCAGAAAACTACATGAAATGATGTTTGGACTTTGTTGTTACATGGCACCTTTATAGTATATCTGTAATTTCTGGCCTTTTGTCTTCTATACCTCTGAAGTTTCTTAAAAATATTCAGAAGCTATAATTTATACACATGTTTTTTATCATGGGGCCTAGAACATCAAAATCATTAATTTAGCAATATTCAGTTGCAAGATCATTCTGTTTCTATGCACCTGACATCCACATCAAGAGGAATTAATGATTTCATAGTATATTACTTCAAACTGTGTAGCACATTACTTTAAATCTCTCCATACTTTAATTTATTTTTTCATTTCTGCATTTGATTATCTTTCTGTAGGTCCTATTTGTATTTCCCCCCCATAAGGGAAAAATGCATTTAAACACCAATAGGAGCTAAAAATGCAGGTACAGTTTGCACTACACAACATAACACACACCACCATCATTTTTCATGCACTAAATAGCAGAAATAAGATTAGAACTTGGGGGGGGGGGGGGTGTTTCTCAAATGCAAAACCCTTTGCTTGCACTGTGCTGATTAAAAAGAAGAAAAAAGACCAGTTTGATAGAACAATTTAGAATTCTCTGATTTGAAAGCAAGGCCAATATTACATGCTGGGAAAATACATGGACCAGGATATCTGGCATGAAAGCACAACATAGTTACTACAGGTGTAGCAGACACATCATCTGTACGAGGCCCCTGGACAGAAAGTAAACATAGGGTGTGAAAGAAACCATCTTAAAGGCAATCTCCGCATAGAATGGAATGGCATTGCTTTCAAATTCATCCTGAACACCACTGTGGATATTTTTCCCTATCTGAAGGCAAGCAACAATTTTTCTTTTCTTTTCTTTTTTTTCCCAACCTCAGATATTTACTGAAGGGTTTTTTCCAGTGACAAGCCCATATTTTCTCTTGCAAGGGTGATCCCAGGTGAGTTTTTCACCAACATTACCATAACGTCCAAACACCAGCTAGACTTTCATGAGTCTGCTAACTTGGGAGATCTCCTCACCAGCATTATTTGTATTGGTTTCTGATGGAAGATAAAACATTGCTATGGTACCTGAATGCTCTGGTTCATCCTGGCCTTGCTCTGTGTTTTAATGCTTTGCTGTACATTTGAAATTTACTCCAGAATCCCCATGCTCAAAACTGGACATGTCCATTACAGGACAAAAGATCCTACCAAAGCACAATATAGAGTTGTCCTGCATGATTATTACATTTATTTCTAGAAATATTTGCTAATCCAAGTAAAAGCAACAATTCAACAACTGCAGTGAACTCCCTGGTAACGGGGATTTTCTGTCCTGGACAATAATTTCACTTTCATATTTGTGGAACATCATTTCCTTAAAAGTGTGCTTGCTTTATAAAAATATCACATGAGGCAGCCTTTCTATTTTCAGGCTGTATCTATAAATGACTACTTCATTTAGGTTTCCAAACAATTCATATTAGGACTGCTTTAGAGCTTAAACTGATGGAGAATTCTACAAGTATAGAACTGCCTGTAAAGCTCCATCTCAGGAACTGTGTCAGCTGCCTTAAAAAGTGGAACAAAAAAGACACCAGGACTGCAAGCCACCCATCACAGAGCAGTGCTGCTTTTCCAAGTGTCTGGCTACTTCCACCAAACTTCAGGCTAAACTTGCATTTGGTAGGAAATGTTCACATTTAGTTAAATAAGATCAAACTCCAAATCACTTCAAGTGCAGCCAGCCAGCCAAAGAATAACTCTTACTCAGTGACTACTAATGAGCATTTATGTGATCAATTAAGGAGTTGTTGTTCACTCACTGTGCCACGTCAGATGCTGGTGGCAGTGGTGACTCCTCGGGTACCAGGTCGATGTCATCAGTGAAGCTGTTGGCCCGTGACATGTCTTGGGTGGGCCCTTCCAACCATCTTCTCACTGCACAAATAATTTAAAGAAATCATTAATACATTAGGGAGACAAATCTACAAGCTCTTAGCATGCCATATACATAGTTCAAACACAAGGAACCTACACAAAGAGCCTCTTACAAGAGAGGTTTGTCTTCTTGAGGGCTGTCTCCTGTGAACAGAAATTCACCACATCTGCAATATCAATGTAGGCATGACAGTACAAACAATCAGACTTCCTCACTCAACACCATTTGATATGTGTGCTTTAATACCTTTAAAACTATTCTTGAAAATGCTGTTATCATACAAACAGAATACTTGGAAGCTAAGTGCTCTTCAGTCACTACAGTCACCAGTGTTCCAAATTTCTCCCATGAGCCAGGAAGCCTCAGGTGCTTGGACACAGTTGGCTCTGCAGGATAACCATGGTGGGTCCAAGCTGTACTGGAGTTTAGCTCATGTTCCAAGTGTTCCAAAGGTACAAATTCCATTACAGATTTGGGAAACATATAATGGCCAATTCATGAAGGAGTTCACTAAGACACTGCAAAATTCAGAGAAGAGGAGTTTGCTTTTACCCTGTAAGTGGTAAAAGCTAATGTTTTATAAAGATCTACCCTCAAAACTCATTTCCACCCAATATAGGGCTGACTTCACCATAAATGTGCAGTGTACAGGTACCTGCCTAAGTTCAGCTGCATCAATATTCAAAAGCTATTTCTGCCACAAGTTTTCTTCAATACCTTTTCCTACATTAACTTTGTTCAAAAGCTATAAAGTATATCTAGCTTAAGTTGCTGTGATCTAAAAGAGGAAATTCATTCTTGATTCCTGGTGATCCTAACAGTTTCTAAGGAAGCTACCTATAAATTTTAATTCTGATCATCCTTGGAAGATTGGCACACGAGCTGGCAGAGTCTAACCTGGAAAATGGATATGATGAAACATACAAATTCAATGGAGGAAAAAAAGTGTTTGTGGGTGTGGGTGAATCACTAAAATCAAGCATCAAAACAAGTAAAGACTAAATAGTGTCACTTGCATATGCTGTGGTAACAACCCACATGACAGAAATAAGTAACCTTGCCTCCTAGAAAATTAAATTGATGAAATTTAATCTGTTTAATTATTCTGTTAATTCCAAACCAACACTTTGGCTGGACTGCAATCAAGGTAAATAGTAAAAAGCTTACAACACCAGAGCTTACTATTGGAAGAGCCATAACCCAAATGGCAAGGAGTGAAAATGAAGTCTATGGAATGGAATTATCAAGTAGCACAATTGAACACTGACAAAGAACATAAGATTACAAAGCTGTTTTACTTACATCTGCTGCATTTAATCACAAATAAACTGTGTTTCCAGGGGAAACCCAAATCTTCCAGGCACCAGGAGCACGAACTTCTGTGCTATCATAGCACTACTGAGACACTTTGGCTGTTCTAGAGGAGCTTTATTTTGTGAGACTTGACAGTGCTGCATTTGTCCTGATAAGACATTTTTCCTGTGAGAGAAGTATGTGGCCTCATTTCCAGACAAAGTCTTGAAACACACAGGTCCAGTATTTGAAGTATGGCTTTGGGAAGCACCAATCTCTGAACAAGTAACATGGCACATGATCACATCTACAAAATTCAGCTGGGGGAGTTTTGGCTCCAGCTACAGTAAGGTTTTCCTCATAGGAAGTTACCAAAACTTGGGAGTGGGCCAAGGCAGAGTTAAATTGCTGTGCCCATATAAGGCACACCAGATTAAAAGGAAAACTGTGCATTGCTATCAATTCCTACTCCACAATGAACTGCTGAAAGGGTCAGAGCAGGGCCTAGTTAATTCATGGCAGTTTGCCTCCTTCAGAGCACAGCATGGATACTAAAGTTACTGTGATGCATTTGCCATGAGAAGTCTTGGGATGATACTTTAGTCCTGTCATTTTAGTGCTCTGGTTCTTATTGCTTTATCAGACACCTCTCTGACTCATCACACCGCTGTTTGCAACCTGCATCCAGGCACTCCTAAAAATCCCCAAAACCCCTAATTGTTTACATTAGGCTTGCTAACTCCTTTCCTGAGAAGTGTTCCCCACTGCAATGTGCTCCACAGCACGGTGGTTCTGAGCAAAGGGGGCCAACAGCAGGAGCTGGTTCTGAAACCTTTGCTTCCTCATGATTCCCGTGTGCTGTGCTGAGCAGCTCTGCCGTTCCTGCAGGGTGCACCTGGAGCCTGCTCTCTGACCAGGGCCCTTCTGCTGGGACATGTGGAACCTCATCCTGGGATTTAACTGCCTCTGCTTGGTTACCTACACAACCAGGACAAGCTTCTGTTGTGTCTTTATGTAAGGCAAAAGCACTCAGGTCTTCCCTTCAGTGAGGACTGCTGTGATTGTCTGTGGCAGTCTCATTCCACAAGGAGGGCACATTTCATTCCTGCGAGCATTTTGAAAAAGGCAATGATGTGATTATGTATTCTATGCAAACAGGAGCTGTGCAACACATACTCCATAGCTGATTTTATCAGCTGAATGGAACTTGTGTACTTAACTCCATAAAATTAAGTATTTGGGCCACGTCTCAGAGATTGCCTCACTGCTTCCCCTCTGCCCTCCCATGCTTCCATAGTCAGATCCATGGACAGAATGATTTTTGCCATTTTGGTTGCAGACTAGATTTATCTCAAAAGCATTAAATGAAGAAAAGAGCTGCTCACGGAAGTGCTGCTCTAATATATCAAGCTAAAGCAGAAATCACAGCTCTGAGGCTCATCATATCTGGGTGGTGATATTATGAGACTGCCTACTACTCTCAGAGCCACTTGACTCAATTCAAAGTATTAGTTTTGTGAAGTATTAAAGCCATCACCAGAGAATACTTGTTTTATCCATGCAACCCTAATAAAAGTTGTTTAATACTGATTTCCCTTTATCCTTTTATCACTCATTAATTCTATGTGTTTCTGCTTTAAAATATTAACACATGAATAACATTTTCTGGTCTCTAAACGTATGCTAATGGTAAATGCATGTTATACATGGTATTTTGTAAATATTTCTGTCCTTTAAGTGACTGTCAGAATTGTGAGCAGTTATCTTCTTATTCAAAACACTTTGGAACCAACTCAGTTTTTGAAGTTAACTCACTTTCCTTGAACTTTCAAAACTCATTTAGACAGCAATGTTCAGTCATAAATCAAAATTCCCAAAAATCACACTAAAAGGAACAATTTTTTTTTTATGTCAAGAAGCCATAAGCTCCTGAGCAGTAAAGTAATTCATAATAATCATTCCTGATAGTGCTTTCACTTGGAGGAAATGTGGAGCATTATAATACATTCAACACATGGCAGTGATGTTTTCCAGAAATAAAACTCAAAGTTGTAAGGCCCAGCTACTACAGATGGTAGTTTGTAGCAGCTGCAGTTCAAGCCAGAACAACTCTGTCTTCCCTCTCTATATTTATTTTCATAAGATTTCCTTGTCCAAACTGACTTTATGGGAATAAATGCCCTACATTTGATGCTGCAGAGTAGTGTTAAGCATGGGAGGCAAGGAAATTCGAAGAGGAAAAAAAAAGAGGCACCGTCCCTCCTTTCCATGTGTTACTACTCAGAGTATGAAGAAGCTGTACCTGTTTCATCATAAAATTTATAATATTTAATGAGCTTGAAAAGTTGGAAGCAGCAAATTGAAAATACAGAATAGTATCTACCACAGTACAACAAATTCCAGTGAACACCACAGACCCAGGGATCCCTGGAACAGATCAACACATTAAATCAAATAGCAAAAAGAAAGCCAAGTTTCATATACCTTTAAATTTCTAAAATGGTGAAATCATAATATAAACACATCAAAACATAATCCAGAGATATTTTTTGTAATGCTGTTTGGCTTTAGCTAACTGTAGATTCCTTATCTATGTTACACTAACTTCTGTGTTTGTGTTATGGGGAAAAGGCAAGCTCCTGAATTATAAATGTGACAGAAAACAGGACTGTACTGTCATGGTCATTCCCCAACAGGCAATGCCCAGCAACAGCAGGACAAAATAACAAGGAAGATTTTGCACTATTCTCCTCTCAGATAAAGAATGTGGAAAAAAAAGAAAAAGCAGGTCTCTTTCAGTGCCACTGTCTCATCATCACTTGCAGATCAGAAGCTGTTCAAACCCTCTCTCTCATAATGCCAGGCTGCACTGCTCAGTATCAGCAATACGTAGGACATAAACATGATTTCGTATGTAAGGCTGCACCTTGACAGAAAATCCCTTGGATAACTACACTTCCTTTATCCACAGGGATGAACTGCCTGTGAGATCACTCTGTTATGTCTTGTCTTCTTCCCTGTGGCAGGAATTTGTATCATCTCACTTAAAAATACTGCATTTGTAAAGCTGTATAGAGGCAAACTGGTTTGGGGCCTAGCCTGGGACATCTCCAAATCCTTACTTTCCTGAGAAAAATAAAGGCAAGTTAACAGCTTATGAAAGCCCAGAGGCCTGGAAGTGTCTGACACCTGAATACCAGCTTGCTTTTAAAAGCCCTCTTCAACTTGCTTTTATTATCATTCATCTCAGCAGGCAAAGGGCATTCGAGCTCCTCTGAGGAGTCACATTGGAATAATACAGCAAAACATAATAAGCATGGACTGAATAATTTCTTTATCAAAGTTATGTTATAAGAACTTTACTGTGTGAAGGAAGCTCCAGTGGTGTCAGGAGTGTACTCAGTGTTACTCTAAATAAGATATTGTTACTTTAGTTTCACGTAAAACTGTTAAAAATCTGAGCATCTGAAGCTGTGATTTTTAAATCCTTACTATGCACTCAAATGTGAGCCATCTGCAAATGCCACACAGTCACACTGTCCCTTACACAACTCTTAGAGCTACAAGTGCCCAGCACAGTTAAAAAAGCTCGAGCTACTTTCTGTACCTAAATTTAGGCAGCTAAATTTATTATCACCATTCGAGATGTGGCTGATTCGAGTTCAGGACAATGCACAAGAATTGCATTTTGCCCCAAAAAATCCTGCAGAATCACACCAAAATTAATTAAGCAGTGGTTTGCCAGCAGAAGAGAAATAAAAGTGCATCTGAAAAGGTGAATTGAGGAATAAGAATAAATTTGTATTTGCTGCAGACATGTTGCTAACTCTGTGCAAAAAGTGCCGAGCACTCTTCCTGCTGTAGTTACAGATTGAGCTGCAAGTGTTTTAGATAAACTTCAACATCTGGTTTCCTGTGTATCTGATTTGAAACAATCAGCACTCAAAATGCACTAATGCTGCCTTTATTTGTTGTACATTCTTTTGTTTAGATAAGCCTGCAGGCCAAATTACACACTGCCTTACACCCCTGGAACTCAATCACTCCTGTAGGGCTGATGGGACAGCACGGGGATGTAAATGAATACCAACACATTACTGAAAATCACAAGGGCATGTAGCACTGGAAAAAGGCATGTAGTGCTGGAAAACACGCAGAGAGAAACAATTAAACATACTCTTGAATGCACATGAGTATGTGTTATCTACCCAGCTGCCTGAACATCCTTTTCAGACCTAGCAAATGAGAAGAATGTAATGCTCACCAAAAAAAAAACAGAAAAAAATCCACAAACCAACCCAACAAAAAAACCCCAACAAACCCCAAACATTTTCTACAGCATCATAAATATGTCTACTTTAGAAGACATATTTCAAAACCAACTTCTTTAAATGCAGCATATCTGCCTAAAAAATTCAGCTGCATATTTTGTATGAAATAACTTGTAGAGTGAGCAAGTGTCCATGCTGCTGAACCTGTGCAAGGCTTGGCACTCACTGACAATCAGGTTTGTTGACAGACTCAGAAAGTGGTCAGGGACCAACTGCACAAAGAGCTGCAAGGATCTCCTCATACACAGATAGGACCTGTCAGAAGGCAACTGGGGATTAATGGAGCCCAGGAGAGAAGCCCTGCAGTGCTGGTGCCCCTCACTATCTGCTCAGATACCGAGCTGTGATCTCCACTGGGCTCAGCCCAGCCTCTTTCAGACCCACTAAGCACGGATTTTCCTTGCCAGTTTAATCTGAACAACATTTTTAAATGTCTATTGACTGTGCTGTGATAAAAGCATTCACAGAAACAAGGAACTAAGTGACAAAAGAAAAGCTACCAATCTAGATACTTGAACTTGTATATTTCTGGTTGTATTATAACCAGGATTGGTTTACAGTTTTCATCATGGGAATGACTCACAATAAAAGGGATGAGGCTTGGAGCAACCTGGGCTAGTCAAAGGTGTCCCTGCCCATGGCAGGGGGTGGAACTGGATGACCTTTAAAGTCCCTTCCAACCCAAAGCATTTGGGATCTTCTAGTCTGTTCAGCTGAGTAAGGTGGAGGGCAAAAGATTTGTTGTAAGAACTAAAGGCTTTAAGGGCATTTCCATATGCATAGGAAAAGATCTGTGGCTGGCAGAGTTCCATTTACTCCTGAAATGCCACATCCTATCCCTTCTCCTGTGAGAGGAAGAAAGCCAGAGGGGGAAGCAACCAGGCAGTTAGACCACATACAATCTACAGCCATGCAGTAAATATTCATATTATTGCCCAACATGCACTATAGAGTCATGGTTTGGCTTGGAAGGGCCCCAAAACAAGGAGGGCAGGCAAACAGGCAGCCTATAACTGAATCCTAGAGGGGTTTCTCATTCTCAACCCAAATCACAGAAATCTCCCATCTCTAAAATACAGGGTGGCCTTTGTTTTAACATTTCCTCAATCTGGGCTCTGTTCCTGAAAAGAAGTACTGGTTTTTTTTTTTGTTGTTATGAAAGCTGTTTCTTCTAAAGATACACAAAAAAAGTGGACTTGCAAACCCATTCAAGTCTGTGTGGCTGTTATGGAGGGTATTAGTGGGTAAAGTCTGGCAAACAGGTTGGAAAACACATTTTCCTCGTTGGCTGGGGAAGCAAAGCATCAGAGATTCCCAAAGAGTGAATTGCACAGTAGATACATTAATTAATTAGCTATTAAATTGTGCCTCATGGCAGCAGCAGGAGGATTATGACAGCAGGAAAAACAGAAATCAGCTGCTTTTCATGATCACCTGAGGCCCAAATGCTGCCACAGCTGGTCCAGGAGGGATGTGACCAGGACACCTTTGGGAAAGCATCTAATAAGACAAGTGGCATTCAAATGATGTCAAGAGAGCAAAGTTTTTCAGTATTCTACAGCAAACTATTTTGACAAGCATTTCTTTATCCTCTTAAGACTTACTCTGTTTCTTTTGCTTATCTAACACAATCTTTGTGCCCACAAGTATTTTTAACATGTTTTTGAACTGGAGATACCATCTACACCTTGAGAATATGTTCAGAGATCAGCTCTCCAAGGCCAAATTCAAGTCACCAATACTAGTGCATTTAACTTTTAAAGGCTGGAAAGATTTGACTGTTCATTTAGTTATTCTGAAGAACGAAATGTACAGCAATAACAGTGAAGAAAGTAAGACAAAAATAGCTTTGAAAGGGATCCTTCTTCACTGCTCGCCTTTCTTTTTTTTTAAAAGGACAAGAAGAACTTGACCTTAAACTGAAACAATTAATAGTCAGTGAAATGTAATTTGGCAGCTTGTTAGCTCCACAGCGAGAGCTCTTAACACATACAAACTCTTAGAATTACACATAGGGAATGTATCATGTAATATAAATATATAGAGTTACATTCCATTATGGGATTCAGAACTGCCATTATAGTAAAAGTATTTATTTTAACAAGGAAGTACAGTTTTAGTGTGGCTATTAAAGAAAATAAACCCGTCTGAAAACATTTTTATTTTTCATGCCTGTTAATGGTCAAAGCATACAAATTGCAGTGACAGTAAAAACAGAAACATCTTCTGAATTGTTGTCAATGTTTTGACTCACAAGAACAAAAAACCCAATTACTGTAATTACAGTGAAATATGCCACAATTATTTGCTGGTCTTATGCAGTTCTTGCCCTCCCACAATTGAACCCTTGTAGAACAATTTCCCTATTTACTAGTGTTAATCATGAATTCAATACCAACAATATTGTTACCAACCTGCCTGTTCAGAAAAAAAAAATCTGTAAATTAAAGTAAATCTTAATAGTAGAGGAAATAATTTCTGTGTTTGTCCTTAATGCCAAAACAAGTTCAACAAAATAATCTGTAGCTGTTGACTGCACTAAATTAAAACTATTCCAAACTAAAGCTTCAGCTGTTATTTCATACATTCCAGGTGTAAAGAAACAACATTTTATAGGAGTATTCTCTACTTCGAATATATTTGCTCCAAATACTTGTTAAATCTTGAATGTAAAAATATTTTAGGTAGGGCAGTAATTTGAGTAAGAGTCTAAGTTGCAACTGCTAAAAAGAGAATTAAAAGTAGCCATTGTTATGTGTACCAATACCATGAACATTTTGACAGATCTTCAGATCATAGAATTCAAACTGAAACATAAGCACAACCCCTCCTCACAGTAAGTTATCTTCCTAAAAATGCTGCAAATTAACTGATCACATTTTATTTAAAATTAAATTCATGGGGTCTTCAATTCTGTACTTCAGAGCTCAGTCAGGATGTGCATTCTTTATTAATTCCAACTTCTCCATATTTCTTATTCAGAACTTCCACTAGAAAATATTTATAATTAAAGAGCTTTAAAAATACTCTAAAGAAGTTGTTAAGCTTTTGCTGCTACAACTAAAATTCAAATGTTTTGAAACTCAGATTCTGAGAAGACCTCTTCTACACTCCCAGTAGTAACCAAAAAGTTTGTATGACAAGGGAATGGTGATATTTAAAACTGAGACACAACCCTAAGGTGGAACACACCCTCAAAGGCCTAAAGTCTCTCTTTATTGATGACAGTGTAGAAATAAATTTGAATGTGCCCTGCAGCTCTTGGGACTGAGGGTGACCTCTGGCAGCAGGCCATGACTTTTCTGTGACAGTGAGAACCACAGAGATGTCACGAGACAAAGCTCTTCTCTCCCTCCACCAAGGGACCTGCATGAAGAGGCTTAAAAAGTTCACTCTCAAATACACCCTGCACTTGTCAGTGTGAGTGACCCCAGTGCATCTGCAGGGGACACATCCTCAGAGGAGGTGAGTAAGGAAGCCCTGAGAAGCAGGGAAGTGGGAGATCACTGCTAGTGCTGAGATTGCTGAGTACAACAGTCAGTGCAGTACAGACTGGCTGTAGGTTCTGACACTCCCAGAGAGAAATCTGGATGAATGCTGAATTTCTGGAGTGACTTGACTGAGATCAGCATCTTCAGGGAAAGGAGATACAGTGCAAATTACAGCAGATGTGTGTTTTCTTACCCTATCAGTCCCATTACAAGGCTTTGGTTCCATCCAAGCTTTTTTAAACCACGTTACTGAGGACTGAGACACAAATTCATCTTTGCTATGTATGAAAATAACACGGCTCAATTCTTGTTCTTAGTGCTATTAATCCTATTATTTATCACACTCATCATTCCCTTTTTAATATAAACACACCATTACAGACATGGAACCCTAACAGAGCCATCAGGGGAAAACCCAGCTTCATGATACCATCTCGATTTCCAACCAAACATTTTAATTTTAACAGCAACAAAAAAAGTGTCATTTGTTTTCTAATCCATCCATCCAAATCCATTTGTTTCCTAACCAACATCCAACATTAATAGTTTCAAACACATTGTCAAGATGACAGAAATTGCAAATGTGTTCAGGACAATCTGCTTTGTGTCACTGACCAACCAAAGATGCTCTGCTATGTGTTGGCAGGCTAACCCTTGCAGAATATTCCCTTCCATCTTCTGTGGCATGAAAGATTCAGATACCACTCCTTGTCTTAATTCGGTTGGAGAATCCAAACAGTGACTTCCAAGTTCCATCTTGTCCTATCATACAATCATATGATAACTGGAATAAAAGTTTCTCTAGAATAACTTCATTAGAGCACTTGGATATTTTTCTTTTTTGCTTGTAAAAACTAACAGAAAATTGTTAAGTTGCTCTTTTTAAGTAAACCAACAAATACATTCATATCTGAAACAAGAGATCACTCAAGACCGAGCTTCTTTTTGTCCAGCAAACCAAATATTTAAGACTTCTCAAGTGCTCATTTAGTAGTGGTTTGAAATAACCATTTCACTTCCTCTATTAAATGTGGACAAAATAATAATTCACTATATATGCCCATCTATATTTTTCTGTAAGTGTATTTAGGGGATAGCAGGATTCCCTGGCCACCCAGATGCAGAATACAAGCCATCCCAGGATGGTATGTACCACTACTGAGACAAAACCCACCTAGATTGGCCTAATATCAGATAACAACACAGCAGGACAAAGAACTGCTTTATGCACTGCCTTGTCTCCAGCTGAGGTGAAGAGCAGATGCACAAGGGCAGGACAAATACACAGTGCTGGCTTCACACAGAACATCCTATGGGCTGCAGCTGGGGCACTTTCCAAGACTGAGGTGGTATCCAAGGATTCTTGATGGGCCTCCTGACACAATAAATTTGTTCACGTGGTGTTAAGAAAACACCACAATTTGTTTACACTGATTTTAGTGCAGATATGAATGTGCACTTGCCCAGTGAACAGAAAATTCATGCAGTAGCCTCCAACGTTGTTAATATTGCTACAGGGGGAAAACATGCAACACCAGTGAAGCAGCATGTCACAGCCCTAGAAAGGTAGGATATAAGCAAAATTAATTTAATTCAAATAAAGTCCCAGAGGAAGGTGTTACAGACTCTGGAAATAACGAAGGCATAGCCCAAGAGGTAAGTTACTGCTCTGGGGAGGATAATGCAAAGACTCCTATTACAATCCTAAAGCATGGAGACCCAGGCTTGTCACTGCCATTCAAACTCTTGGCAGCACAGAGGGTACCAAATGTTTCACCCAAGGATTGGAGAGATTTGGTTTCAGATCAATAGGGAGAAATTAATGCCTTGTTCCCTACCTCCCCTCACCCCTTCCTTTCCACTGATGCTCACATGCAGTTATTTCCTTATTCTGAGCACTATGTTTTGCTGTTGGGGACACCTCCTAAATCTCCCCCAAACGGGTGCCTTATGAGCTGGCTTTGCTATAAATGCTTTCGTGCTCCCTTATCCAGATTTGGATACAGCCCTTTCCCCATCTGAGAGTCAGATTTAGATGTGTTGAAGTTACAAGTGACTGGAGCACTTGGTGGGTGTAAAGCACTGACCATTTCTGGCTTTGCAAAGATGATGATGATGATGATGATGATGATGATGATGATGATGGGGTTTGCTTGCATGGCACAGGATCTCCTCCTTGATGCCCTACCTCTCCCAGCACAGCTTCTTCAGACAGCTGGCAGACAAGTTAACAAGATAAACATTGGAAAAATCTGATAATTCCATCTCGTATAGAGAAAAACTGCTTGGCCCAGGCACAGCAGCAGCTGAAGGCAGGGAGGGAAAGGGAAGACTGTGGATGTGTCACTGCACCCAGGGAAATGGGAACACACAAAAACCCATTCAATGCTGGGAGGGCAGATGTGGAGGTAAAAGAGGCAGCACAAGAGAGCATCAGGAGTCTCCTTAAGAAGCCTTATTCTGAATTAAATTCTTTCAAATAGTAAGCAATAAACCTGTTCAAATTAATTTTTTTACTAGAAATTACTACTGAAACAGCCTTTACTGACTCCAACTTAAATTGCCTTGCTTTCCAATTACAAGAGAAGTCCAGGAAGGATTTCAATCCTCTTTCCACTACAGCCAGTTTGCCTCCAAGACTGGCATACACTAACACATTAATTTATGTAGCAAAGAACATCTTTACCCCTTCAAAGAGAATTAAAAAGAAGATGACAGCAAATAATGTAAATTGAAGGTCTTTGCCAGGCAGAAACCCCATAAAGCCATCACTACCTTACCCAAGTAGATCTCTAGCAGCTAAAAGTGACTTTGCTTATCTGGCCTACCAACAGATCTGTGTTATCAATGTGATTCTACCTCACTAGAAACAGTGCAACCACAGAACTTCTGGAGATGCCATTTCTCCAGGAGAAAAAACAAAATCAAAAAAGCAACAAAATCCTATTTAACACACTTTGCTGTGGTCAGGCAGGCTTAAGTGTATTTTTTTGTATGCTTTCTGCTCCCAGGCTTTTTAAATTTACCCCTGTAAGCCTTCAGCTGCTGGACCCCTGCATATACCAAAATCCAGTGCACACTCTGTCCTCTGTCTTTTACAAGGTTATAGGAAAAGGAGCCAATCTGAGCCCTTCACATAAACAGCAAGAGAAACTTGCAGACTTTATCTAGGGCTGCCCTTGGTCCAGGACAGCTCATTCAGCACAAACTAATCTACGATGGATCCAGGTCAACCTGACCTGAAAGGATCTTAATTGGGTTAGCACAACCAGCTCTAGATATCCCATTGCCATGATTTGATTCACCCCATTCCAAACAGTACGAAAAAGCCACCAGCAACAAACACTGGAATTATGCTGCTTAAGGTTTGTTGGTTTTTTTACAACTGGAATCAAGTTCTGAGAACTCAGCATAATATAAGAGTTAAAGGAACACAAATAGACCCAAAGGGTCAGAGCATGGTTGCAGTTTACATACTCATGAGGCAGGTCCAGGACCAGGCTGTGTGAAAGCCAGAATTCCATGAATTAGTTATCAGAATTGTATTACAGATGCTCTCCTCATAATTCACCTTACCCAAAGGGGAAAAAATATTCTTCTCCTTTGACATGGACATTAAGTCCATGTCAGACCACAGCAAGAATGAGAGGGAGGAAATCCAGGAGGGTTTTTTTCTGCTTGATGGTGGATTATCACTGTTACAGATGAAAAAGACAAAAATAACACATAATTAAAATAATACACTATTTTAAAAGCCATCAGCATTGCCTTATATTCCCAAGCTGGCTACTTTCTGTTTTGGGTAGAACTAATCACACCTGTAATTTTTTCATAACACAAAACAGGAGGTGCCACAAAGGAGTTTTATCCACATGACAATGGAAGGGAAAGTAGAACTCCCTAATAAAGGGGGCAAAGCAGAGAAGAAGGGCTATCCTGGAAGTTCAGCAACCTCCCCCACCTCTATGGGCCTTACCCCAGAGAAATTCCCACAGAAATTCTGGCCAGGACTACTGGGATATTCACTGCAAAGTTCTCTGAGTAGAACACTAAGAAGAGCGAGCTTTTTTCCAGAGACAGTTAATCACTCATGGTTTCCAAAGTGGTTCTTTTAAAAATATAAATGCTCTCCTGCAAGTGAACACAATTTATATAGAAAAAAAATATATTTGAGTTTTGCCAACTTCCCTTGTAAAAAGGAACGCATTGTGTACACAAAACATTGCTTAAATGCATGTTATTTTTCCATGTATCTCCGAGTGGATTTTTAACATGGCTTCCATTTTATCAAGTATTACTATCCAAGTCAGTCTTGAGTTTTATTTAACAGAAAATTCAGCTAAAAGCAGGTATCATAAGCTATTTACTATAAAAATCCAACTCCCTAACTCTGCAGGAAAGACTAAGACTTTTAAGCAAAACCACTCCTAGGTAATAGGCAGAAGCTTTTTACAGCCTCAAAATTTACTCATAATTCAACATTGCATTCTATCAAAAAAGTAACAAGGTCAAATTGCTTCATCAGTTGTAGTCAAGCAATGCTAAACAGCTCAGAATTTGGCCCAATTTTAATCAATACAAACAAACAGTCTCACTCACTTGGAGATTTATTAACTCTGATCAATAGATTTCATACGACAGCTGCACAAGATCAACCAACGATGCAACCTATACAGAACACTGCAAATATTTGCTCATTGGGAAATTACTGTTGTTTCCTCTTCTCTTTCCAAAAGATAACAGTATTGCAAAACATGATTTAGCCAAGTATTCCAGTGCTAAAGGTGCACCAGTTGTATGTACACAGCAGATTACTGGACACTCCAGAATTGAAGGGGAATGAGTTCCAGATGTTTTCTACTGATTAAATTCAGACCAAGCAAGGTTAAGCAAATGACAAGCAGCTGCTTTTCTTTTTTGCCATAGTCATGACAAATCCCCTTAGAGTTCTGACTCTAACTGGCAGACACTGGGTGCAGCACCTTTTTTCCCTGGGTTTTCATGGTGAACAGAGACTGTGAACAGCCTCCCTAGCAACTAATTGTTCTCACCCCCAGTCTGACAGGTTTTATGTAGATAAAAGTTAAAAGGAAGAAGCTCAAAAATAAAAACAAACAAATATTCTTTGAAATACCCCAGTGATGTAAACCCTAAATCACAGCTCCTCTCACTGCACATACTGCTGTCTACTGAAGTAAGTCAAAGTAGAACAAAAGAAATATTAAGGTGTCACTAAACCAGGCCATGGCTCAGTGCAACACAGGCATCACCTTTATGACCCATCACTTCATTTCAAACAGGGCAGAAACATTTTTTACCATGTATAGAGGCTGAAACAAAGCTTTACTTCTTAGGCTTGTCTCCTATTTATCCTCAGCCATTCAGAGGTTTTTTCACACCTGATAGGATTAAACTGAAATAAAGACATTGTGTGTGTGTGTCCTTAAGCAAACTGACAGGTCAGATTTTCCATCCCAGCATTTACTCTGAGCGGGGCAAGGAAGCATTTCCAAAGCACAGAACTTCCAAATTCCTTCCAAGGCAAATATTCCCATGGAGTTGTGGTTGGGAAAATCTGGAAAGAACAGCATGCATGCCTGTATATCAAAATTATTTCCCAAGCACTGTCTTTGACTGCAAAGAGCATGCTGTGTAAAGAGACACACGAAGCACAGTAAATGGTTTAGAAGTGGCTACACCTGGCTACTTCAACAGGGAGCAAAACCAAAAAAAAGGGAACACTCAGTCTTTTCTTCTCTGTTTTTCAGCTAATGGTCAGTATATAAGGACACAGCCCTGCCCCCAAAGAACTAGTGTTTATTTTGCTTCTAATTATGGAATCTTTTCAGCATTCCCAGCTGACACACAACTGAAATAAGCAAAATACATGCTTTTCAAGACATTAATTCACTTAGATTAAAAGTATATTTTAAGGAGTAGTAAAAGTATATTTACTACTCCACCATCCACGTAAAACCAGTTTAAAAGGCCATAATTTTTTAGACACGATGCCCTGATCTCCCACAATAATGTTTTGTCATTTCCGTAAGAAAAAAACCCAAATTTTTGTGGCTAAAAAGTAGCTTTCCATTCTAGATTAAATCACATCATCTTTTCCCCACAGAGCATTTACTACATCTCCTGCAAAAATCAGCTTTCCTTGCAAAAGGTGCCATCCCTGATTACCACTCCTCCTTGTTTATGCTAAGGATAAACAACTGTGCAGGCCCATGTTTAATCCTGCATTGACTTATTGTGTTCTCCACTTCTGTAATGCTGTGTCAGTCTGAAAACACTTCATAAAGAGTCAGGACTCAGAGCATCTCCGTGACAGAGACAAGACTTATGTTCATGTAGCAGATGATGCAACCGAAGCACAGTGAGTTAACTGTCTGCCCGAGGTCACCCTGAGAATCAGTAACAGAATCCAGGAATCCAGCCCTCCCTCCTCAGCACGGCATGAGCCTTGGACAGCCAGCCCCAACACCAACACAAGGATTCCAGCAGGGCCTGCTGTGACATGCTGGGGTTTTGTCACTGCCTTCGATCCTCACTTTAACCCATTTCATTTGTGGAAAAGGGTTTGAGACAAAAGCTGACAATTCTGGGCTTTTTTTTACAAAACCAGTACACACACACACAAAAAAAGGGAAGAAATGCAAAAAGTTGTCCTTATTCCCATTTATAAGAACCTGCTTCTCACCTTCAGTAAAAAGGCCCCATGTTGGCTCAAAAATGCCTTCACTTCCATGGAGTCACCAGGGAACTGCAATGAACCTCACAGTCCACAGCACTACAGCTGCGTGCGTGTCACCACCACTCTAAATGCTGGCTGGGATTCCCTCTCTCCCTGTTTCCTTTTTCTCATCCACTGGATTGCATGGACATGTGCCTTGCAGTTTGAAATTTAATTACTGCAGTTTGAAGTTTGGGCTTTGGCACATTAGAAATGGCACAATGTTCCATTTTCACACTGTTGCTACCTCCCTGAAACTTAGCAAAAAGATGGAATTCTTAAGAAGCCATAGTGAGAGAAATCCAAACTGTGTAGCACATCCTTATCTGTATTTTTAAGAGCACATTTCAGAGACTGTTTTCCCAGACTACCTTAAGTTATATATTAGCTCCCCATTCCCAATGGCACAAGCTGCAGGACAATTTTTAATATTAAAGTAACTTGACTAATTAGAAAAATCATGGTATTAACCAGGGTTCCCTGCCCTCCATAAAGAAGGAAAGCTCAAATCCCAATTTCCCCTCTTTTCCTACTCTCTCTGCCTTTGCTTCCCCAAAATGATTTGGTCCACCTGACCCCAGGCAGGGCAAGTGCAGCAAAGCTGTCTCAGCTCCCTGGAGCCCAACACATCCCTCAGCACCAGAATGGAGTTATTTTTTCCACACTGTGGGGTCATGTCCCATAAACAGCTGGTTAATAGACTGGAGATCAGGTCAAGCAGCTGCTGGATATCAAAAGTGTGGGGACAGATCACTGCAGGGAATTTGTGATCCAGGATTAGGGGGGAGACAGGGCAGGAGCATCCCTACCTTGGGGAAGGCTCCCAGGCTGCCTTCCAGAGTGCTCTCAGCCACTTCTATGGAATAGAATAAAAATCCCACTCTAACCCATGGCCTGGCCCCTCGATGGGTTTATCTGACAGCACCCAAGGCAGAAACCTCTCTAAATGCATTTGTCATTTCAACAGCAAACCCCTGGTAAATGTTTTGTGAAGTATCATATTCCAGCAAGTTTTCATCCACTGTACAGGAGCCTAAGACAGCTTTCTAGGCTATAATCCAGGCCCTATGTTCATGCACACACAGGGAGGATACAGGAAAGGGTGACTTAAATCAGTATGAAAATTGTCTTCTGCTTATCTCCTACTTAAAACGCACATTGCCACATCAGAGGAAAAACAAAACCCACTTGATCTGACATGATTGCTCATGACTAATTCATGTTCCCTGTTATTTATTTCCTTCCTACTGACTGGTTTGATTGTGGGTGGGTTTTTTTCTTTTATTTTTCCTTCTTAAATTCCTCCTTCCCTTGGAGCCAAGCTCCAAAATTGAATATATCTGGGGATTGTTCTCGCAGATAAGGTGAGGGGAGAGAAAGCTGTTGATGGACAGGGGCTCAGTGCTTTCCTTCACAAGGGAAGGTCATCCTCTCTCAGGACCCACTCCTGAAATCCAGATCCAAAACTGAAAACACCTCATGACTGCTCCTGACAGAGGAAGATTGTACCTCTACTTGTCCCAAGTACCTTTAGTGCTTATATCCCTCTTTACTTACTGCTTTACATATTCATATTAGTTAAAACCACCACCCTATAGGCTCCTCATACAGACATCTGACACCACACCCTGATTCACCTCCTCAGGTGCTCTGCTCCCCTGTCCTGCCTGGCTCTGTGGCACATCTTGAGATATGCTAAAACTCTACGCTCAGATGAACACAAGGTACTCCCCCAAACTCCTGGGAGATACCCTCACTGCTGGGCCTGGAGAGACACCCTGGGACTGCCTCTGCCTCCTCTCACCAGCTCCCTCCAGCAGCAGAGCCCAGGAGACCCCAGGAAGCCAAAGCCTCTTTCCACAGCAGGACCTGCCTCACCCTCACTGACCACACCTGGGGCTGCCTTAGCCCCATCATCATCATCCTCATTGACCCCACCTAGGGCCACCCCAGCCCATCAGGAAGGGGGTCAAAGCAAGCACATCCCCCCTCCCCTGCCCACAGCCCCAGCTCTGCACACAGGGTAAAGGGGAGGGACACAAAAAACGGTATTTAGAGCATGGTCCTTTCTCAAAACATCCTTTTCTTTCTTTTTAACACCCTTGTCTAGTAGAGACATTTACATTGTCACACACACAACTACTTGCACGTGGGGAATAGCTATATTTCATGTGTCTTATCTATTTTCACTTAGATCTATTTTCTCTTAAGCCTATTTAGATGTAGACACATTTACATATGCATGAATTAACCACTACATCTCATATCTATTCAGCCTTATCTCAATTTACACTTCTGTGTTTACATTTATGTATCTATTTAGACTGGGTCAGTTTACACTTCTCTTTAGACTGTATATTAACACATTATATATATGTATAATGCATAATATATATATTAATATTTATATAATATATAGTATATATATATATTTCTTATTGCACAGAAATAGTTTTCGACCAGATATGTTTAGAGTTAAATATTTATACTTCCATCTAATTACGTATCAGCCTGTTTAGATTTAGATATCTCTATACACTTATATATAACCTCTGTTGAGATTACATATATCAGCTACTTTTACCCTGCAGTGCAAAGCAAATGTAGATGGTTCCAGCTGGACAGAAATTTTGTATTTTAAATCATCATCCTGCATCTCAGCAGCCTCCTGTTAGGGCTGTTAGTGGCTCTCAGGTTCCTTCTGATCATTCCCTAACTCCTCAGCTGTTTGCTTTGCAGGCCCAGAGAGCTAAAACCCACCTGACTTGTGCATCTGCTCCAGTCCTTTCTCTTCTGTTCTAACTTTATTTGCTTCTCACTGAATCATTAGCTAATAGCTACACTACACAATTTGTAGTGTCAATTTTAGCACATTCAGTGTTAATTTGCAGGAGAAAGAAAAAAAATTAACTGTTTCCTGACACCATGACTGCGTTTACACTTCACGGCCGGTAACTGGGCCAAAATTTCATTCTGCAAAGATTTTCATCTCAAGTTTAGGCTGTTAAGGAAAAGCTCACAATTTACCCAGATCATTCTCATCTTTCCTAAGCTTTGGAAAAGCTGAAGCCTGGGATATTCATGGGAATTCACTAAGGAGCTCCTGTGTCTCCCAAGTTATTCTGTGCTGGATTAGCCCTGCTGGTAAATTTGCAGGACCTGAGGGATGAGGCGTCTCTGACTGCTCTGTCCAGACCTTCCCTGACCTGCCCCTGATTTAGCTGTGACAGCAATTTCTCTAACTGAGCAGGTGTCTGTATCTGGTTTTACTTCTGTTTATCTTTGTGCTGCACAACCATGCCTCCCTATCTGCAGCAGTTATTTTAGTAGGATGAGATATTTACAACCAAATAATGACAGAGTTTACAGAAATACAGGCTGGGCAGAATATCAGAGGCCTTGAGAAGTGGAAACACAGGATGCAGTGTGTGAGTACAGGCAGGAGATAAGAGATGGGGCACAGGCTTGGCACTGGAGACCCCACAGCTATAAACAATTCACTAATGGTCAGTTAAAATAAAAAGCAGTCCTGAAGCAGGACAGAACTGGTTGTAAGGGTAACAGAGAACAAATAAATTCTATTTCACACACATAAAATGCAACATAACATGGTAATTTCAGATGAAACCTGGAGCTGCACAGCAATGAGGAAATATGTCAGAGGGTGTTAGGAAACATTTGTAAGTGACCCCAAGTGGATCCCAGGAGAGAAAGGAGAAACTGTCACCACAAACATCATATTCCTCCCTGTTAAGGACATGAGATTTCAACAAGTCATTGTGTGCTTCCCCTCTTCCTCCTGCAGCAAATTATATCCAGGAACTGGAGGAGCACAAATACCAGCAAAACAGGCAGAAATTTAAAAGCAAATTCTACAGTTTTAATTGAATTTTTACTATAGTTGCTAAAACACATTGAATCTGATTCTCTTTTGTAACAATTAGATCTGGACTAATTCAGTCAAGATTTCAGTTACTGTAGCACTAAATTGTAGTTCTACTTTTATAATGTGTACTCACCCTTTCTTACACAGAACACTGAGTATAACACTTCTTAACCTACTTTCTACCATACCTCATCTATTAACTCTGACTTTCCATTCTCGAAAAACCTTTTTTCATTTCTCTCTTTTTCCCTAGGCCAGCTAAGCCAATGGTTTCATGGTACTGTCCAACCTCCTGGACCAAGGCTACAGAAGACCTCTCTGAGTAATAGGTTCTTCCAATGCAGATGTCAGGAAAACCTCACAAGGGCCTGTATTTAGTGAGAAGATTATGCTGATTCCTCAAACATAACAAAGGAGAAATCCAGTTGCTGACTTCATCATCAAGAGTAGATTTCTAGGGTCTTGGATTTTCTTCCTTTCTTCTCTTGCCCAGAGCCTCACACAGCAAGACTACGTATATTCTGGATCCCAGAGTAAAAAGTATCAGGGCTGCATCAGTACTGTGAAAGAGATTACCAAAAACTTCACAGTTTATCAGGTCAATTTATAATCTTACTTTAAAAAGCTGCCTCTGTTTCATTATTAATCAATATGTTGACTCAAATACAATCTATTTGCTTCTCTCATTTTCTACATTTTTGATGTTTTGACAGTTATCTGAAATATTCATTTTGGCAACAAAATATCTATGCTGGGGTATGCCCTCCTTTTCAACTCACAGTTATTATTTTTTCCCCCACTGCTGTGCTGATAGTGTCTAGAAAAAGTCTGAGGGAGCTGCAAACACCTTCCCTTACTCTGCACTGCCGTGGTCTCTGCGAACATCTGGTACAAAGTCCATGCTCAAGTCTGGTGTGACCAGTGATCCAAACCCTGCTCTTAAATCAGGCACAACAGGGAGTTGAATAAATGCAGAACAAAGATAAATTTTTAAACCTCAAAAGCTGCCAGATTTAATCAGAAGTAAGAGTGGGCTTGGCAGAGTTAGTTGTTTTCTTCCTGCACCTCCCTCACCCTATCCCCACCCCCAGTCCTCTCATCCACTTTGGCCATACAAGATAAACCACAGAATTCACTGGAAGTTCTCACTCAGGGCAGCCAGGGCTGAACGAGTAACAACTGAAAACCTTCTGGTAAAGAGGTGTTTCCAGGATTCTTACACATGGGCAAGTACCATTAGTACAAATCCTGAACTGACAGACAAATGGAGAAGTTAAACAGCTCTACACTGACCACAGATTCTCACTGCAAAGCCACCACCATCTGCTAAACCCACCTTCTGAAGAGCATGACATTTGTCAGAAGCGTGGTATCTGGATACCTTCTCATGCTAATTTGGTGCACACCTTTATATTTATGATTTTCAGACTTACTGACAGCTATGCAGACCCTCAAAAGCTTTGGTGTTTGCTTGATTCTGTTAATTTTGGCCACGTGTCTTTTCTCACCTTTCTCTCAGCTTGTCAGCACTGGAATCTCTGAATCCACTTCACTTAAAATGTTTGCTTCTTTCTATGTACTGCAGACTGTAATTCATCTGCACCAATAAGGGAAAGCAGCCCCTTTTCCCAGTGGGAAATGCAACCAGTCTCTGGGAACAATGAGCCCATTTCCAGATAGGTGAATGCTGGAATGTCAGCATCCAAACTGGCCTTACAGACAGAATATATCAACATTAACACAACTGCACATTTTATATGAGAGGGATGACAAAGGTGAAGGGGTCAGAGAAGACTGCAGTGCTCTCCCCTCTCCTGGTAAAAAGTTACTCTTGTGCAGTTTTGCTTTAAACTGTGCATACATCAGCATACAAGAAACTCCAAAAAGCAAACAGAAAAGCACAGTGATAAATAGGGAATTTTATTTTTAGCCCAGCAGAGATTTATCACTATGAGAGTCTTGTGACTTTGACAAATCTAACAATAATGAGTTGTGTATACAACCTACAACAGCTGACAGAGAATAATGTATCCCATCTGCTGGAGCTGTCTCAGGAGGCTGACCTTCAAGGTCTAAGAACTTTCAAATTTCTATGATTTTTTTTCCTCCCTAATAAAAAGCACAATGAAGCAGCTATTTGGTTCATTTTGTGAAGGATGTCTTGTGCTAAATAGCTGGTATTTGAAGAGAAAACTCAAAATGCATGTAGAAAATTCCATTTACACCAAAATGCCGTTTCCCTTCTGCATGGATCAGTCTCTGTGACCTGCCACTCACTCTTGCTCTTCTAACTAACTACAATCTTCATACTTGAGTGCCTTCTTTAAACCCTACAGGAACATTAAAGATGTCAGGGGGCTTGCATATGTCTTGTCATCCTGATAACAGATCCTGCTGCAGAGGAGTAGGTACAATGATAGGCAAAAGTACAGGTAAAGATTAATTTCAGGACTACAGAGAATACTTAGGGATATAATCTCAGGTGAGGATGGAATCACTGAGGGTTTCAAATCACTACATGAAAATATTAAATCAGACACTCTGGTATGAAATAGTTCCTTAGTTGAAGCAATAGACACCCATGAAAAAAAGCCTGCACTGGAGGGCCACAAAGATGCTCCAAGGGCTGGAGAACCTCTCCTGTAGAGACAGGCTGGGAGAGATGGGGTTGCTTAGGCTGGAGAAGAGAAGGCTCTGGGGAAATCTCATTGCAGCCTTCCAGCACCTAAAGGGAGTTTGTAAAAACACTGCAGAGGGACTTTTTACACGGGCAAACAGCGACAGGACAAGGGGAATGGTTTTAAACTAAAAGAGGAGGTATTTAGATTACATGTGTCATACATGAAATCCCTATTTGTGCTTGGTCTTTGCATATTAAGTGCTTTAATTAATTTGAGCTTAATATTTTTAAATTGAATGTTAAAATCAATCCATCAGTCCAGGTACACTAATCAAGTTTTTATGGTCTTTCTGTGTTTACTGTATACTTTTACAAGTGTTTTAAGATGTGTTGGATGTATTTTTTATGTTTTACTTGTATCTTGGTTTCAAGGCAGATTTTAAAAAACCCCAGTTGCAACAAACAGCCCAGCCCCCCATAAGCACATGACCCTTATCTCAACTGATATCACCCCTCTGACCAGGAGGAGCCATTGGTGGACAGAGGTGGTCTGTCAAGGGGAAAACACCAACCGCCTTGAACCAGGGGGGTGGACTGTGGGCGGACTGTGGGCGGAGCAAAAGCTATAAAAGTGTAAGAGAAGACACGCCCACTCTCTTTTTCCCTTCCTCTCCAGCTTGCTAAGGCAGTGCTGGAGAAGCCTACCCCTTTCTAGGGGCTTTTAGAAATAGATTTCTTTTTGACCAGCCTAAACTGCAAGTTTATTTTTTTTCTCTACCTGAGGTTCAGAGCTGTCTTAAGCCTAAAGTTCCTGAATCCCTGCGCTCCTGGGGCATATCTCTCGAGCCATCTGGATCCCAAATTTTTATATTTTGTTAGTTTTTTTTTTTTTTTTTTTTTTTTTTGCAATTTTTCAATTTTTCTGTTTTAATAAATTGTTTTAATTTCTACAAAGAGTTGTCTCATTCCTCACAACTCTTTTGGGGGATCGTCCGGGAGTCTATTTTTGCCCTAAAATCCAGGTATTTTGGTTAATTTTACTATTTTTGAATTTTTGCGATTTTTTTGGTTTTTTTCTCCTTGGATTTTCTGGGCTCCCACAAGGATTACTGCAGCAGAGAAAGGACACCTCCGGTGGAGAAAGACTTGTGGTAAGGCTTGAACCCTTCTTAAAGGGAACTTAGTTAGGGACTTACCCTTTTTAAGGGCTATTAGTTTTTGGGGAACCTCCGAGTGGAATTCCTTTTGTGAGAGAGTGTGTGGGGGGGTTGGCCGCCCCCAGTGTGTGTGTGAGTGTGCTTGAAAGGGTTCATTTTTAAGGGCACCACGAGGGATCACCCCTTTAGAGACACAGAGGGGAAGATCGAGTGTGGTGATCAGCCTTTCTGGGGGGAGGTTTCCACGTTTTAGGGGTGTGCGCAGCCCCAAATTCATTTTTATTAGTGTCTCAGTCTTCTCGGGTCTAGAACTGAGGAGAAACCTAATTTTAAACCCCTCTCTTTTCCTTTTCGCCGCGTGGTCGGCGGCCATTTTGAAATTTCGGGTTTCCACGTGGTCGGCCGCCATTTTGAAATTTCGCGCTGCCGCGTGGTCGGCGGCCATTTTGAAATTTCGGGTTTCCACGTGGTCGGCCGCCATTTTGAAATTTCGGGCCGCCACGTGGTCGGCCGCCATTTTGTGTCCTTTTAATTTGAACTGCACCCCTTTGCTGTTCTAAGTGCATGTGGGAACTTGTTTTAGCTGCACTCTTGTGGTCAGTGCTATCTAGCACCTTTATACTTCCTGTTAGTTTGGAGTGTTTGGGTTATTGGATTGTAGTTGTAATTTGCTTTATCTGCTTTAATCATAAGACACTACTTTGATATTTTGAATTACTGTTTGTGTTATTCATTATAATCTTTTTCCTTTAATTTGGTTATAAATATTTTAAATTTATCTCTCCTTTGCTAATAAAGACAACTCCTGTTTCTTAAGTATTATATGTATAAAGCTATCTAAATTTCAGTTATACTTTAAACAATTTAAATATTCACTAATTATTCTTTTTATAATTAAAACTAATATTTTCTTGCAACATATTTGTTTCTCACCAGCCTACCATATTTAATTTTCCCACAGATTCGCCATCATTCATTCCCTTATATATCTACTAACCTTGCTTGCTTTTCTCTACATTAGTTGTATTGTATTTTATGCTTATAACTTTATTATCATTTTTTTATTGTGATAGTGTATTGAATTTAGGTTATTTTGTAACATTATTTCCTTATGCAATATTTTAAATGTTTTATATAATACAATACTTTGGTTTATTTAATTAGAAAAAAAAAAAAAAAAAAAAAAAAAAAATTTTTCTTCTGCACTAGCTACTTGTTTGCTTCCCAGTAACAAAATGGGACAAGCGAATAGCAAAAAGAAAGACCTAATGAAGAAATACAAAATTTTCCCAGAAAGCCCGTTAGGACAAATGCTCCTAAAGTGGGAAGAAAATCTTTTAACTAAAGAAAAAGACCAGTGTCAAATGATCAGGTACTGTGTTTTTAAGTGGCCAAAACATAAAATTAACAAAGATGGTCTCAAATGGCCCAAGTATGGGTCTTCTGAAAAATGGCTTTGTGAGGCTTTGCATTCTTATGTACATTACAAAGCTCCAAAACATTCTGATGAATTAGACTATGCTAAAATTTGGTTAAATTATTGGCAAAAACAAAATGAAGACCAAAGAAAAAAATTAGAATTGGAAGAGGAAACTAAATCTAATTCAATTGGACTTAATAAAAATTCAAACCAAATTTTTTCCATTGCAGAAGAACACAAACAGAAAGAAAAACAAAAACCTAAATTAAATAAACCAAAGTGGGACCCCCTAGACTACCTTCCTCCAGTAACTCCTCCAGAAAGGAGGGTCCAAATTGAACAAGAAAGGGTCCTTCCTTCATCAAGCCACCCAATCGAAAGGGACTCAGAAAATGAGAATGAAAGTGAAAAAGAAAATTCTGTTCCTTCCTGCTCTCACAAAAAGACAACCGGACAAAGGATTTCTTCTAGCCAGGATGGCCCAGCATCTTGCACTAGAAAGAAATCATTTAAAACACCTGACTGTCCCACCTGCCTTAGCACTCCCCATGAGTCTAAAATTTTACCTCTTAGGGAGGTACCCATGGGAAATGCTCAAGGAGGAATTGGTTATGTAGTTGTACCTCTAGCTTCATCTGAGGTACGGGAATTTAAAAAAGAAATGAAAAGCCTGATGGCTGACCCCATTGGTCTAGCTGACCAATTTGATCAATTCCTCGGCCCTAATATTTATAATTGGGGAGAGATACAATCCATCCTTCACTCCTTATTCACCATTGAGGAAAGAAAATTGATTAGAGCTGCAGGAGTGACAGTCTGGGACAGAGAAAATAATTCTAATCAAGGCCCAATTGGAGAACAAAAATTACCACTGACAGACCCTGAATGGAACCCAAATTCAGAAGAGGGCAGGAGGAACATGAAGGACTACAGAAATTTAATTATAAAAGGGATTAGAGAAGCTGTTCCTCGAGTTAATAATATGAAAAAAGCATTTTGTGGGGAACAGGAAAAGGATGAGTCCCCAACAGCTTGGATGGCTCGGTTAAGGAATAACATTCAACTTTATTCTGTCATTGACTTAGACACTGAGGGAGGCAAAACTATGCTAAAGGTACACTTTGTGCTTCACTCCTGGCCTGACATCAGGAAAAAATTGGAAAAATTGGAAAAATGGCCAGAGAAGGAACTAGATGAATTACTGGAGGAAGCCCAAAAAGTCTTTGTTAGGAGGGATGAAGAGAGGATGAAGGCTAAAAGCCGAATAATGAATAACAGTACTAATGCTCCAATCCACAACCCTCCTACACAAAGAACTTCCCAAAGGGGCATCCCACAACAGCAAACCCAAATCTGCTCTCAGCAACAGCCACAGGTTTGTGTTTGCAATAAACAATCTACCCCAATTGTTCAAAGACCTGAGAGGTTAATTTGCACATACTGTAATAAACCAGGCCACGGGCAGTGGTACTGTTTTAAAAAGCAGAGAGATCAAGGAGTCCTTCAAATGGAGGGACAAATTTTGAACAACTGAAGGGGTCAGGGGCTTTATTCTCTGGGGCAAAAACATCTTAAAGAGCCCTTGATAAAATTAGAAGCTGGACCCCAGAGACAACAAGTGGAGTTTTTAGTGGACACAGGTGCTGAAAGAACCTGTGTCACTAAAACACCTCCAGGATGTTTTATTTCTCAAGATACATTAGATATATATGGTGCTAATGGTGAAAGCTTTGCTGTGCCTGTAATTAAAAATGTAACCCTTTCCATACAAGGACGTACCCATACAGGGGATGTGCTATACCTACCTCAAGCTGGGATCAATCTTTTAGGACGTGACTTCCAAATACCTCTGAGGGTTGGGGTGGTACCGCAGGGTGGAAAAATGACCATTAAATTGTTTGTTTTATCTTTAGTAGATGAGCAACACATTGACCCGGTGGTGTGGGCCAAACCTGGCAACAGGGGAAAAATGGACATCACACCTCTAACAATTGAGTTGCTCCCAAATAGCCAGCCAGTACGTGTACCACAATATCCCCTCTCCAAGGACAAAAGAAAGGGCCTAAAGCCTGTTATCATGGACTTATTACAAGATGGAATTCTTGAGACCTGCAAATCCAGTTACAACACTCCAATTTTGGCTGTCCAGAAACCAGATAAGTCATTCCGGCTTGTACAAGATCTGCGTGAGGTCAATAAGAGAGTCCAAACCAGGTACCCACTGGTGCAGGACCCCTATACACTCCTGAGTCGGGTACCCCCAGCACATGCCTGGTTCTCTGTTATTGACCTTAAAGATGCTTTCTGGTCATGTCCTCTAGATTCTCATTGCAGAGACATCTTTGCATTTACCTGGGAGGATCCGGACACTGGACGGAAGCAGCAGCTGCGCTGGACTCGCCTGCCTCAAGGGTACACCGAGGCACCCACACTCTTTGGCCAAGCGCTAGAAGATTTGCTAAGTTCCTTTTCTCCACCCGAAGGGATTCAGGTAACTCAGTACGTAGACGACCTGCTCCTCTCTGGGGAACAGGAGTCTACGGTAAGAACTGCTACAATTCAGTTACTGAATTTTCTAGGGAGGAACGGGCTGAGGGTGTCAAAACCTAAATTACAATTTGTGCTACAGGAGGTGAAGTATTTGGGACATCTAATTGGCCATGGCACAAAAAAACTCAGTGCTGAAAGAGTAGAAGGAATCCTAAATCTACCACCTCCAACTTCAAAACGAGAAATCCGGCAATTATTAGGCCTATTTGGATACTGCAGACTGTGGATTGATCAGTATTCACAATCTGCCAAATTTTTATATGAAAAACTAATAGAAGAAGAACCTTTTAATTGGACTAATTCAGACACACAAAAATTACAAAATCTGAAAGAGAAATTAACAAAAGCACCTGTTTTAAGCCTTCCTTCACTAGAAAAACCCTTCGATCTATTTGTTAATGTGGAGAAGGGAATTGCCTATGGCGTCTTGACCCAGGAGTGGGGAGGAGTCAGGAAGCCAGTGGCTTTTCTTTCCAAATTACTGGATCCAGTGTCCAGAGGATGGCCCGTCTGCATCCAGTCCATCGCCGCAGCAGCTGTTCTGGTCTCGGAGAGTCAAAAACTCATTTTTGGTGGAGACTTGACAGTGCATACACCACACTCAATCAAAACCATTTTAGCTCACAGGGCTGCAGAGTGGTTAACTGATCCAAGAATAGTCAAATATGAAGCCATTCTCATGCACTCAGACCACCTGAGGTTAGTTGTGTGTACACACCAAAATCCAGCTCAATTTCTTTATGGGACCCCATCAGAAAAAGAAATTGAACACAATTGCATTGAAATAATTGACATCCAAACAAAAGTCAGAGAGGACCTGGTGGACTGTCCTCTCAATGAAGGGGAAATCCTCTTCATTGACGGGTCATCTCGAGTGGTGGATGGAAAACGATGCTCTGGCTATTCAGTGGTCGATGGACACCAAATGTGTGTGCTAGAAAAGGGCAGATTGCCACCGACCTGGTCAGCTCAGGTCTGTGAGCTCTATGCCCTAGAAAAAGCACTCCACCGACTAGCAGGAAGCATCGGGACCATTTACACTGACTCCAGATACGCTTATGGCGTAGTCCACACCTTTGGAAAAATCTGGTCCGAAAGGGGGTTCCTAAACACCAAAGGGAAAGATATCCTACATAAGGAATTGATCCTAAAAATTCTAAAAGCACTGCAACTGCCTCAGGTGATCTCAGTGGTGCATATTCCAGGTCATCAATCGGGAACCACAAAAGAAGCTCGAGGGAACAACCTAGCAGACTTGGCAGCAAAAGAAGCAGCAGTGGAAGAAGAGGTAAAAGTGATGGAAGTAAACCAACTTCCAACTAACACCACCACATCTGACACTATTCCACAAACTAACATTTTACCCACGCCCATTTTTACTGATCAGGAAAAACAGAAATTAGTTTTAATTGGTGCCAATGAGGATTCTCAAGGCCGCTGGTATTTACCAGATAAACGCCAAATTTTAAACAAAAATTTAACCCGAGAAATTCTACAAAATATCCACCAAAGCAATCATTGGGGTTCAAAGGCTCTGGCGGATCACTATCTCAGAACCTTTGGATGCACTGGTGTTTATGAAATAGCCAACCAAATAACCCGGGACTGTGTAATCTGTCAAAAAGTTAACAAAAAGGTAATGAAAAAGAACACTGGCGGAGGAATTGAATTAGCAATCAGGCCTTTCCAAAACATTCAAATTGACTTTACAGAAATGCCTCCTGTCCAGAGGTGGAAATACCTATTGGTAATCGTTGATCACCTTACCCACTGGGTGGAAGCTATTCCAACTGTCAATGCAACAGCCCAGACAGTGAGTAAGGTGATCCTCGAGCAAATTATCCCCCGTTATGGGATAGTCCACCGCATAGATTCAGATCGAGGTACTCATTTTACCTCCCAAATTGTACAACAATTGGCTCAGCAATTAGGAACAAATTGGAGATTACACACCCCGTGGCATCCACAGAGCTCTGGGAGAGTGGAACGGATGAACCAGACAATCAAGAACACCCTCACAAAATTAATGCTGGAAACAAAATGGACCTGGGTAAAATGCCTTCCACTTGCTCTTCTTAGAATTAGGACACAGCCAAGATCTGATTTGGGTTGTTCACCATATGAGATGTTGTATGGATTACCCTACCTTGCTACACCACAAGAGTTGAATGTGAAAGAGTGTGGAAACACCAATGTACAACAATATGTACAGATAATTGCCAAAAATCTAGAGTTGCTAAGGGAAAGAGGTTTTCTACCACAAACTCCCCCACTTGATTTTAATTTACATCACATCAATCCAGGTGACTGGGTGTTAATAAAATCCTGGAAAGAAAAGTCATTAACCCCATCCTGGGAAGGTCCATTTCAGGTCCAGCTAACCACTGAAACAGCTGTCCGGACATTTGAAAAGGGCTGGACGCATGTCAAGAGGGTGAAGGGTCCAGTAACACCACCAATTGAAGAGAAGAAACCTCCAGACAAACCATCAAACTAAACACCCTGTTTGAAAGCTCCACTCAGCATCCCTCACTCCAAGTTAATAAAATCCTGTACTCCCAGTTCTTCCCCAGTTATACCTCAGTAATAAGTGCTAGCTACAAGTTGTTAAACTAAGTTGAAAATATTTTGCTGTTAATTCTGTTCTTTGTTATTCCCTTTTACAGATTCTGCCTTCACACAACCATATTGTCACATCAACTGTATAGTAAGGCTCCATTTGAAGCCAGCATTCTCTTCCAATAACAGTCCAATCAGACTCCAAAATTATGGGCACGATAACTCTAATCTTTGACAAGGCCAACCCTAAAATAACCATGAGTTTCCAGAAGCCTGAGGTCACTGAAGAACCATCTGAAGGTGAGATGCCTAAAGAAAGGACGAAAGAAGCAAAGATGACAACCCCCACCAGCAGAGGCAACCCAAATGCTGACAGCTCCTCTCGGGTATGCCAAAAGGGGAAAGTGAGCAACATCCTGCTACTGAGTGTCATCTGTCTCTGGGTCCTCTGGCCTCCCTTTACACAAGCAGCCGACAGCCGCTGTAACAGATGTTACAAGACTGTGTACCAGGCAGAAGGAGGCTCATTTCAAATTCGACACTTTTTCCGAGCACATACTTATGTTAATCCATCTTGTTACAACATAACAAGGTTGAGTATCTGCTCAGAAAAAGGTCACAAGTACTGGATTGGCAAAAACATTGGCACCCAAATACATAAGCAGAAGGGAGAGTGCCCCTCCCAAGACGATTGGCTCTGTTTCAATTTTAGATACATAACCAAGACAGAAGATTTGTTAAAAAGAAAGACCTATGACACTGACCTGATCCAAGAGGTGGTCATAGAAGAAAAGGAAAAACAAAAAGAAAACAATCCTTTGATGTCAAGGAAAAACTTGTTTATTGACCTGGCAGAAAGGATTGGACAACAGCTAAATTTAACAAATTGCTGGGTGTGCGGAGGAACTTTAGAATCGGAGAGTTGGCCTTGGCGGGGAGTCAGTCTTGGACCCCCCGATTTACTCCGACTGAGTAATCTCTCCCCCACAACCAGACATGACAATGAAACCTGGCTGCTAAGCAATACTGTTATTGGAGAAGAATGCATCTGGAGGAAAGGAAGAAAATTTTTAGAAGAAGTTGGTGAGACAATATGCAAAAGGTACCTGGTAACTGATGGGCAAAAACATTGGTGGATACCTCAAGAACCAGATGTATTCTGGTCTGCAGAAAAGGTTAAAAACAAAAATTGCATTTTGAATCCTGTTAAAAAACTCTGGCAGTGCTGGGATCAAGGAAATCCATATTCTGTCCTGCCACAAATTTCCAAGTACTGGATTACAGCAGCAAGTATACAACCCCACTTCTGGGAAGCACCACAAGACCTCTACTGGATCTGTGGTAACCGAGCTTATTCCAACTTACCACCTCGCTGGAAAGGGAGCTGCACTCTTGGAGCCATTCAACCAAACTTCTTCCTACTTGCTGAAAACGCTGGAGCCCACCTTGGAATCTCCCTTTATGATGAACTTTTCCGTACTAAGAGACATGTAATAGGAGGGACCCAGAGATGGGGAGAAGAAGAGTGGCCACCTGAGAGGATCCTAGAGACTTATGGACCTGCAACATGGGCACAGGATGGGAGCTGGGGGTACCGAACTCCCATCTACATGCTAAACCGGATCATCAGACTGCAAGCACTAATTGAGGTAATCACTAATGAGACCTCTCTTGCTCTTGAACTACTTAACACACAGCAAGGGCAAACTCGAGCAGCCGTGTACCAAAATAGGCTGGCACTGGACTATTTACTAGCTGAAGAAGGTGGAGTATGCGGCAAGTTTAACACCTCAGACTGCTGCATCCATATTGATGATCACGGCGAAGCCATCACCAAGATTACCCAAAACATCAGGAAACTAGCCCATGTTCCAGTGCAGAAATGGCAGCCCTTGATCACTTCTGAATGGTGGGAAAATATTTTCCAAGGACAATGGTGGAAGAAAGCTTTAATTATTGTTGGACTTTCCCTTACAGGACTTATTTTTCTCCCTTGTTTAATCCCTTGTTTCATCCGTCTAATCACCACTGTCGTCCAAAGCATGCCACTGATCCAGGATCTTCAAGGACAACAGCAGCGTCCACCATTCGCTCAAAAGATTATGCATGTCAATAATAGTAACAATAAGAAAACTAGAAAGGAGAGAAAAATTGCCCAGCAAGTGTGGGACAGTTTTAAAGAGCTTGAATCTATCCCTGAAGAGTTATCCACCTCCACTTAAATGCAAAGACCAAAGATGTGAACATAAGAGAAAAAGGGGGGACTTGTCATACATGAAATCCCTATTTGTGCTTGGTCTTTGCATATTAAGTGCTTTAATTAATTTGAGCTTAATATTTTTAAATTGAATGTTAAAATCAATCCATCAGTCCAGGTACACTAATCAAGTTTTTATGGTCTTTCTGTGTTTACTGTATACTTTTACAAGTGTTTTAAGATGTGTTGGATGTATTTTTTATGTTTTACTTGTATCTTGGTTTCAAGGCAGATTTTAAAAAACCCCAGTTGCAACAAACAGCCCAGCCCCCCATAAGCACATGACCCTTATCTCAACTAATATCACCCCTCTGACCAGGAGGAGCCATTGGTGGACAGAGGTGGTCTGTCAAGGGGAAAACACCAACCGCCTTGAACCAGGGGGGTGGACTGTGGGTGGGCTGTGGGCGGACTGTGGGCGGAGCAAAAGCTATAAAAGTGTAAGAGAAGACACGCCCACTCTCTTTTTCCCTTCCTCTCCAGCTTGCTAAGGCAGTGCTGGAGAAGCCTACCCCTTTCTAGGGGCTTTTAGAAATAGATTTCTTTTTGACCAGCCTAAACTGCAAGTTTATTTTTTTTCTCTACCTGAGGTTCAGAGCTGTCTTAAGCCTAAAGTTCCTGAATCCCTGCGCTCCTGGGGCATATCTCTCAAGCCATCTGGATCCCAAATTTTTATATTTTGTTAGTTTTTTTTTTTTTTTTTTTTTTTCAATTTTTCAATTTTTCTGTTTTAATAAATTGTTTTAATTTCTACAAAGAGTTGTCTCATTCCTCACAACATGCTAGGTAGAAATTCTGCCCTCTGAGGGTGCTGAGGCCCTGGCACAGGCTGCCCAGAGAAGCTGTGGCTGCCCCATCCCTGGAAGTGTCCAAGGCCAGGCTGGATGGGGCTTAGAGCAACCTGGGATAGTGGAAGGTGTCCCTGCCCATGGCAGGGGGTGGGACTGGATGATCTTCAAGATTCTTTCCAACCCAAACCATTCTGGGATTCTTTCATCCTTCAGGTCCCTTCCAACCCAACCCATTCTCTGCAATGCCATTCTATGACTCGGCATCACAGTTATTTTCTAGAACTTTCTAAATCTCTATGTTTGTTTTAGTTTTTCCTTTTAATTTTTTTTTTCTAAATAGCTTCATTTCGAGAGGTTTGCTTTCCAGCAAGGAAATTATTATTGTAGAAGACTTTTGGCCTTTCCCTTTCTGTAAGGATGGACAAGTTCTTAGTGCTACAGGTCACTTTGCATCAGTCACACCCAAAACCTCATGCACAGTGCAGACATTAGCAGTAATTTTTCTTTTATGTTATCAAGTGTTTGTTTCAAAACCCCACCATTTTTGGTGAATAAATGTCTTGTTTCTATATTATGCACTATCCAATTACATGGGGGTTTTTTATTCCACATACACACAAACCTCTCAGAAACCTTAATGCTGATCTTCTCTGTTTTATAAGGTTTCCCTTTTCTCAAACCTTCTTCACAGAAATAAAGGAAAGCATTTTTTCCCACCTTGGGAAGATCTGCCTCCTAAGCAAGGTTTGAGCAAGCCAAGAGTAAGCTGGGTGGATGTGGATACATGAACAAAAGTTATTAGAAAAATTCTATTTGCATGAGAAAAGGTGTGTTCACATAATGTCCATTCCTGAAATAAGGCAAATGTCTCCTTTTTCAAGGATACTTGAACTACTTTCTATCTATTTCTGCTCAAAACAAGGAATTTTATCAGTGGGGCTGTTACTGTGTTGCCTGCTCTTGACAGGCATTTATTTCAGGCCTTCCTACAGTCCCTCTCTCACATCTGACTGGAGCAGCAAAGAGCTGGTTTAAAGCAGCAGCTCTGCTCCTCCTAGGTCAGGCCTATAAAAGTGATCTAATTCAACCTTGCAGTTTGCCATCATCTGCAAAACATCCAGCCCCCACCAGCAATGAATAAAATATTCCACTATAGCAGCACTCAAATAGAAGCTGGCATGGCCCCTTTCAATTACCTTTTTTGAATTATGATTCTCTCTTGCCTTTTCTACTTTCAGCTTTTTTGACAGGAAAAAAATGCCCCCATTTACAGGCTTGAAGCCCAGTACTTCCACTTCCCAGGAATAGAAACCTATTAATTCTGGCAAGGAGAACTTCACTGAGAGAAATCAGGTTTAAACTTTTGAGAGGTGTCAAGAATGTTCAGTCAATTGAGCAATTGAGTCTGCCAGCTACATTCCTGGAAGCTTTGCAACAGAAGGAATGAATCAGTAAAATCAAATTGAGTGTGATTTAACCCTGACACTGGCTAAGGCAAAAAGTAACAGAAAATGAAAAATAGATAAAATTTAATTGGTAAGGGAATAATATGCATGGCTGTCTCTCGGAATAAGAGTAAATTAGGCCAGCTATAATAAAAGTACAAGAAGAAAACATCTTCAGAAAAAGTGGGGAAAATTCTTTCATTTTCCTGTCAGGCAGGAAAAGATGCAGGCTTGTCTTATCACTCTCTTTCCTAGGACACAGAGCTTTGCTCAGATTAACTATGGCCATTGAGAGAACACACCCTTAGTGAACAAACATGCACTGGCAGAGTCCTGAGTACAGCCAGCAGAGTCCCCAACATCTTAGTGGCCTCCAGGACTGCTACCAGTTGCACAACACTTTGCTGCTTCCATCCATCACATCACAATTCCAAAACACATTCAGCAAAATCTGCTGTCACAGGGTCAGCGAGGGAAGCTGCTCCAGTCCAATAAACATGGTGAGAATGAACACAATATTCTGAGATGTGCAGTTAAAGCAAAAACTTTGTTTATAAATATCATACCCTTCATGCCCTCTCCCAGAACCCTAAAAGCACTGGAAATGCCAAACAGCAGTTAAAACAAAGCAACCTGACCTCAAAGTGACAGGTAAGAGATTCACACAAGATTGTAACAAGGAAGAGCAGGAGGGGCAATGAAAACTCTCCCTCAGGAGAACCCTGCCTTCCACATTGGCACTTCACAGCTGTAGGTTGCATGCAAGGTCTTGAAGGTCTGTCCAAATCCCTGTGGGAGCCAGATGTTCCTATCCCTTACAGATGTTGCCCCACCACAGCACAGCTCCCAGGTTCCTGCTATTCCACATCCCACTGCTCCAGAGTGGAGGACACAGGTGGCACTGACAATCCACCAACTCTGGAAATTCAGGGCAAGCCAGTGGAACTCCTACCTTTGATTGTGTCCAGTTCAGAAGGCACCACACGTTCCCTTGGGGGGCAAAAACACCTGAAGTACTTTTTATTGAAGAAACCTTCATGTCAAGACCACAGCCACACTCTGTCCAGGGTGACACTTTCTGTCAGCTTCAATGTCATGTGAGAGCAGCAGTTTTGTACTGAGCTAGTGCTCAGGTTTATCAAAGACAGAGGAAGGCCTAACCCAAAGCCCCCCAGAGCACACCTTAAATTATTGCCAGCGTCTCTGGATGCCTCAGAAGCCTTGGCAAGGCTTCAGTGCCTCCAGGTATGGAACAGAACTCGGGCTATGAGCAAACATTCTCCCCTTTAGCTCAAGATGTAGCAGATCCAGAACAGATTCCCAACCCCATCAGACAAAGGAAATCCATGCAATAGTGGAAAAATAATTAGCTTTCCAGAAAACCATCTTTTATAGTAAACAATATCATTTCACACGGACTTTTCCATTACAAACTTAATTTTAAAAAAAGGATTTTGCAAACAAAGCAAGTATCTTAACTCAGCATGAAATTCAGACAGTTTCCATGTTGAAATACAACCATCACTTATATAAACACACAATATTTTAAATGAAGCAAGAGAAAAAAACCCACTTATCAAAACCTCTTAGTTGATGTAGGCATAAAAATAGTTTTTTCTTATCACAATTTGTTTGCACAATCTTTAAGAGGGTGCTGTAAAAAAAAGTAGAAATATTTCTCCTGGTTTATTTTTCCTTCCTTCAGAGGCAAAAGCAGTTAAAGTTTAAAGGTAGGGTAGATCTGAGGAAGTTTTCCATCTACCTCTGAAATAATTCAAAACAGAAAAATGAACAATATATCCAACATCTTAATTGATGGTGAACAAAGAAAGCTCTTTTGATATTCTCACCATATGAATTAAAGACTTCCTTTAATTTGTGTCCCCCTATTTTTGTTATGCAATCATCCTTGGTTGGAGGCGTCTTGATTTACTGATTTGCTTAGAATTGTTTTTTCATACAGCTTTTCCCTTCATCACATCAATTCTTTGTAAGATTGTCTCTTGAAAAATGATAAACTAAGCCTAATTAAATTACCTCTGGGTTCATCAATGTAGAAAGACACATCTTTTTTGTCCTCTTGTTCATCAATGTGATTGTAAGTGATCTGGGGAACAGACAAGGAATTTTCTCCTGGGTTTATTACAGGTGCAGAATCATTCCCACAGCCCAGCTTCCCTTTTCTTCTGTATCTTCTGGCCTGTGAGAGTAGGAATGGAATGATATCAGAAGATGCTCTCAAACACAGACAAATGCATGTGTGCTTCACTATACAGTGAATTCACTTGAGGTCGTACATTTTTTATTTAAAGATTGGAACTGAAATTCAGGAAAAGGGTTGCAACCTTTGTTTATGGTTTTAAAGTGTCTGATTCTAAATTATCAACTAAAATCTGGTAGGAATTTGATTCTCAGAAGGCAGCTAGAACATTACAAAAAATCAAGTCTTTAGTAAAATTTCTCAAATTGGGACTGCAGCTCAAGCCATACAGAATTCTAATGACTTTAGTATCTATCACCTTGTCTGGAACATCTTTCTAAAGCTCTAATTAAACATAACCAGAGACTTTGAACTGTGAATTAGGCCCTGTGCAGCCTCTTCAACTAAAGAAAACTTCACCTTTTGCCAAAAAGGCTAAATAAGGCACCTCAGGAGAAGAAAAATCCTTCCTCCAGCCTCCAAACACTTCTCCTGATTTTTGAAGCCTAAGGACAGCCTAATAAACACCCTGCAGTTGGTACTTAGAAAAATGAAGATTGGATCAACACAAAGAGCTGCAGAGTCAATAAATTCACAAGGCTACTTGATCTAAGTCCAAGCCAATTCTTACTTTGTTATGGTCTACAATCAGACTTTTGGAATTCCTTTTTCTGTTCAGCTCTGCAGCAGTTAAACAAATGCATGTTCAAAATTAAATGGGGAAAAAATGGTAGAAATGGGTATTTATTGCAGACAGTAGATGCACTGACATGCATCGAAATACTTCTAAAAGCAAAGATTCCAGGCTTTTGTAGCAGGAAACAAAACCAGGAATCCTCTGGAGAACGAAATACTACAACATGCACAAAATGATCAATATATATTTGAGTCCTTAAAATAGGAAGTTACAGACCAAGAAAGAACAAGAGAAGAGGATCCTTTGGTAAGAGGTGAAAGAACCATTACTATGCTTAAATGAGGGCTCGCCGGGCTCAGGGAGGTTCAGATAAATAATATATTATGGAAATCCCTCTCACTAGAGAAAACAGAGGGAAAAATACCTTTTTTTCTATCTCTCCAAACATGGATTGCTTGCTGTTCAGCAACACATACAGGAGTCTTAACTTCAGCTTTACCCCTTTCCTCCTGGTTTTTCTGTCTCCAGCTGTGACATAGCAAGGTCACACTGCTCTAGCACCAAAACACAGGCATGCACACAGATCAGGCTGTTTCAGCATCCTCCATGTGCCAAGGGGGAATTGCACAGCCCTTTTGCCCTGGGAAACAGGCACCAGTGGGATGCTACTGCCTAAAGGTAATCCTTGACCATCATTTGGGAAACACTGGGTCCCTGAGCTCGACCTGCTGCAGACCTCTGCCTGCTGGAAAGCTTGGCACTGACACCACAGAACTGTGTTTGGGCAATGTCACCTTTGTAACCAGACACTGTTCCACTTTCCTGCGCCCACAGCTCGGGGATTTGTCTTCATTTCTAAAGAGATAAAAGCAGCATGGAGTACTTCAGAGAAGAGAAGCTGCTGTCAGCCATAGGTTAAATGTGAATATAAATTTTTAAACTGGCTTTCTCCTTCTTCCTGTATGAAGTACTTTGAAAAATGAATGCAAAATGGCAAAGTGGCACCATTGCTTTGAGAAAGTAGGAGACTCCAAAGGGGATAAAACAATGGAGAGTTGGTACCTGTCTGACCAACAAGGCAAATTTAGTTAGAAGACATTTGTTCCTCAAGAATATTTTAAGGAAAACAAAACTAATCGTGCTGTGGCAGGAGGAAAACAACCGTATTTCGGGTGTCCAGATTGCTCAGGCGCTTCCCGAGGCTCCTGGCAAGTTAATTATAATTCAAAGTGAAAAGCAAGCAGAGAGCGAACCCTGCCAGTGCCGTCACCTGTTTTCTCAGACCAGGACTAGATGGCGCTGGAGACTTTTTGGGATTTTGCACGGGAGCTGTCACATAGATCTTCCAGGTGGCTGTGGAGGTGCAGGATTGCTCAGCTGCGTAGCAGCGCCACAGGGTCTGTAAAGAAACCCAAAGAACCTCAGTGGAGGAGCAGTCACTGGGTTCCTGCACGGCAAATTTTGCAGCAAATCCAACTGACAACAAACCCTCAGTCCAGGTAAACACCATTCCTGACAAAATACAGCCGCAGTGGATGCAGTTTGCACCAGGACATGAACACACATCACACAGAAATCTTCAGTGTGCTCTTGGAGTGCTCCTGCCACGAGCTGGGATCAAACCCTGCCCACAGGAAAAATAAATAAATAAATCCAACTCAACCCTCATAAAAGTGAATCTCCCTCTGAATGCTGCAGTTTCCTTTTTATGCACTGTGCCACATTGAATGTTTGTGCACTGTACTATTTAATTCTTTATATTATTGTATGGAATGTTACGCTGGGAGATTTTTCAAAAAACAGGTGTGGTTTTTTCATGTATTTGTACACACATTCATCACCTCAGGATCTGGCAGATGCACAGGACCTAAAAGAATATGAAAAGGAACTTATGAATTAAATATTATAATGAAGGGGGTTTTTTTTAATATTTCACTACATATACTCACTGCATCCAGTTAGTGTCATTATGCCTATGAATATCAGGTATAGTGCAGCTTCCAAAAAGGGAGAGGCAATTATCTCATTTTCTCTACTGACTGACGTGGATCAAAATGGCAAACTGGTTAAACACAAGTTATAGATCTATAATAAATTTAGGAATGGGGATTCCCAGTACTTGAACTTCCAGGCCACGCTCTCTCTCCAATAAACTCTGAGTTATTTTACTGTTGTGGCCTTACCTGAATTAGGGAAGCTGCAGCTGGGATTTGTCTGTTGAAATGCTTCTGACGTTGCTTCTGCTGTACCTTCAGGGCAAAACCAGACCCCAGAATACCCTAAATACAACCAAAATTACTAGTCAGACTTGTATATGACTTCACATACCTAAATCAAATACTCAGCATATGGAATAAACAGACATTTAATAAAAGACTTTATAAAATTAATTTTCCAATGCCTACAGTGACAGAGTTCTATTTATTCCAACAAAACAATCTGAAACTGAGCAGATCAACAGCGGAATCGTGTCACTTCAATGAACAGCATGTGTTTATTGCTGTGGTCCACAGGTTACAGGAGCCAGAGGCATTCACAGAGGTGGACACACCTTTAATGAAGGGATTCGAGTTCTACTTACGGCTGGCAGGGCAAAGAAGGAGATGGCAAATACTGAGAAGCAGGAAGCTATTGTCTTCCCAATCCACGTCTGGGGAACTTTGTCTCCATAGCCGATTGTTGTGACTGTTACCTAGGCCAGAAACAAACACCTGTTTCAGTGCAATGGGGCACATTTATCTCTCCAAAAAGCACGAAAAAAGAAGAATGAAAGGGGGAAAAAATCAGCAAAGTATCATGAGACAGGAGTGAATCAACAGTATTTGGATGTGGGGATAAGGAAACCTGTGCTGACAGGAGTGAAAAGGGACAGAACTCACCCATCCCAGCTGAATCCTCACGGCAAGAGGAGGAACACACAACCACTCCAGGATGAGTTATCTCCCAAAGTCAACCTGCCAGTAGAGCTAGACCTGAACACAGCTGGGCCCTGTGCTTAGCTTTCTTCCTTCCCCACAAACACAGGACCTGGCCACCCAAAATTGTGTTTAAGCCACAAGGTGCTTGAACTTGGATCTGATCACTGCTTATCAGGGCCAGGTACTCTCTAAGGGACAAGGGGCCCACAGCCAAGAGAGACAACAGAGCCAGCAGGGCAGCACCTCTCCAGACAGGCCCCAGTCCCTTCCAAGCAAAACAGAAGCAGAAAGTGCAGCCAGGCCCACCCAAGAGCCTGGATTATTATGCAGCAGCACAACAGTGAGGCAGGTCTGGCAGCAAGCCACAGGTCAGGATTAGGATGGAGAGCAGTGGTCAGCACGTGAGTCCACAGGGAGGGGGCAATAGCAGGGCATCATCCCATGGGTGGAAATCAGGATCAGGGGAGTCCATCAGCTGCAGCTGAGCTAGAGTCAATCTCTCCTGTGCTTAAATATTGCCCCTGGGTGTGCATGGAGCATCACCAGTGGGGTCGTGCTGGGCAGGGTCATTAGGCCAATTAGTGCCCTCAGGTCTGGGATCTGTAGGGACTTGGCTCTACAGGGACTTGCTGTGGAGGTGGCAGGCCAGCCCTGAAAAGCCCCAGAGGTAGGAGGACCTAAGCGGGACAGAGGTTTGGGGCTATTCCTGAAGAGCCCCAGCAGGATGGAAGAAAATTCATTATGAGCCAGCGGTCAGGAAGGACCTGGTGCAGGGGGAAAACAGGGTCCAGGTGGAGGCTGGTCCATCAGAAAGGTTTGTGATGTAACAAGGACCCCCTGCTTCCCAACGGAATCAGCTGATCCCAAAGCAGGAACCCACAGCAAGCCACGGGAATCACACCAGACAGGCACCATGGTCATAGCAGGACCATGGTCTGAAACAGACACCCCGGGCCATGGGAGCGTTGGGTTTTCAGCATCCTCAGAGCTCTGTTGCTGCCATAAAATGGTGTGAGAAACGTGGCTTGGACCCATGAGAAGTGAAAAGCTTCTGGTGAGGAACAGAAGAGTTCTGTCATCAATACTAACCGCTGGGGAGAACTGTAAATAGAAAAAATGTACTTTTATTTGGAAGCACCAGCCCCAAACCTAGTTCCCCTCCCTTGACTTCGCCTTGAATGGTAGCAGAAACACAGCCAAAACAGACTTAAAAGAATATGCAAATTTACACTGACTATAAAGAGGCTGCCTTTTATGGAAAAATTTGCTGACAAATGCTTAGATGTTATGCAAAAATAGTCTCCTAAGAAGAAACTATCAAGCAATAAAGGCATGGGAAGAATATATTTCCTCCTACTCTCAGAGCTGGAAGAAAGATTTGCAGGGAAAAATATCACCAACTACTACCAAACTTAGCTTTTCCAAGTTCCAAAAAAATAGTCAGATTTGTGTTTATTCATCACGAATTTTCCACTTGATGAAGACCACTTTGTAGTATCTATATCCTTGAATGAATATTGTTCTTTGGATCTGCAAACTGCTTTCAGCAGGAGCTCTGCCTTGCCAGGTGTTTGTCCAGATTTAATGTGGCTGGTCAAGTGACTCAGGTGCTGTGTGCTACCAGCAGGACAAACACTTGAGTTTGCCAGTCCCCAAAATTCAACTTTGAAATGCAGCATCTGTTACTGGGCAGTGGAGGAAGTTAAAGTTCTGTTTCTTTAACAGCACTTCAGCTCCTCAGTGCACCCAGATGATCCCTCAAAGTCTGTGATTTTTCCTTCCTTTTCCCCTCTCTTTTCTTATGAAAGGCTTCTTGGTTTTTTGGGGGTGTTTTTTTTGGTTATTTTTTTTCTAAGTTCTCCAGCACACAGGACTTAAAACCAAACTTCAGTAATGTTGAGCTGCATTAGTGTTACTATGGAAGACAGCATGAAAGCTGTAACCACAGAAAAAATGAATTTTCCACCTCCACAGCAGGCACTTGGCTGGCAGACTCCTGCAGGTGCCTGAACATGTCTCAGAAGGTTTTTCTCTGGCTACCTTAAGAGGGTTTCTTCTCAGTAATCTAATTAGCACTTTGAATACATGGAAAGGATTATAAGTAATGTAATTCTCTGGCTTTCTTAATCACAGCAGAACTTTTTTTCTACTTTTACATCCCAAAGTTATCAGTATTTCTGAGCAGAGAATGTTGAATAACTGGGCTCTGGAAAATGACACCTCCTGTAACACGGATTTACGATGGCACATTCCAGCTGTGTGCACAGGCTCTAACACAGGCTCTGAACACACACATGTACGCCTCAAAAAGGGAAGAACCCTGATTTAGTAGCAGTCAACAGGGCTGCTCAGATGTTTTAAGACAGGCAGGTGTCCTCAGGTATGAGGAGTCAGAACTACATACCTCAAAAAACACACTAACTATAAAGGGGTTCAAACTGCTACCTCTGGCATGGAAATTTACTGCTGGAAATTCTGAGCAGTTGATCCCAAGTACCTGTGCCAGTTAACACCAATTTACTGGAGCAAGTATTTTACTCCGGCCCAGTGGTACAGAATAGCTGAGTTTGCAGCAACATCAATAAGCATTACAAGCAGCAAGAGGCAAGCAGGGAGGGCCAACAGAAGAGAAGCCTCCTATGTGCTCTTCTCTCCTCAAGGAAAAAATCCCCAAAAGGGACAGGGAAACTGCTGTGACATGGGTTGCAATTCTGGCAGACTGACCATGCTGTTGGAAGTGGTTTTACACGTGCCCTACATGCTACAGCTTCTGAGAATGGCTTCATGTAAAACACACAAAGTCTTTGGTATGTCTTCACAGTTTAACCTGTTTGCCTGCCAAACCTAGGAGAAAAAACCTTGCATTTAACTGAAGCAGGTGAATGTAGTTAGCATTTAATTCCAACTCTCATTCATTCTTTATTTTCCCTTTTCTCCGTATTTAAACCTTTCAGGTCATTTGTATCAAGTTCAGCAAGCTTGCACTTTCTCCCCAAACCAAAACGTTGCCCATAATAGACTCTGTGGTTTTTTCAGACATGTAAGACTTTCAGATACTTGTTACCAAGATTTTTTTTTCCAATGGCTCAGTTTTGAAAGGCAAAAGTAAAAATCAAATTTCACTCCCTAGTAACTCCACATCTGTGTTTCTATGTTCTATGTAGGAGATTTGAAAAGAAAAAGAAACTGATTCACTTTGTCCTTTGTTCCTGTTCCCAGCTGTGAACTGCACCTGCACCGTGACTCACTAAATGCTGAGGAGGCCTAGATGCCTGAAAAGCTTAAACAACAATTTGAACAGTGTTCCTCACACAGCCAGAGAAAGAGGAGCTGATTTTATCTTGCTGCTACACAAAGCAAGTCAAGTTTTGGAAAATAACAAAACCCACTGAACACTTTGCATGTCCCATCCACACACTTTGAAACACAGATTCCAAGTCATCTATCCCAACAAGGTAATGTGCATTTTAAACTTCTCTGTTGGTCTTCATGACTCCTTTTAAATTCCTGAAGTCCAAAATACTCTTGTATAAACACACCCTGACTTTTTTAACGTTAATTCTTTTACTCTTTACTCATATCAATGCCATAGCTTCTAGAGCTTAAAAGTATTTTGTAATTCATACCTAAATATTCAATGGAACTAATGAAGCAAGCTCTGGAAAACTAGAGAAAATAAAAATAGAAATAAAAATAGAAATAGAAATAAAAATAAAAATAAGTAGAAAAAGTACACTGGGTTCACATGGAATTTTTTATCACATGCAGGAATAAGCCATGCATGAGAACTGGATGCTACAAGTGATCCACTGGTGTTTGAGATGAACTGCTGAAAGAATGGAAGAATAAGTGACAATAAGAGTCCTGGTTTGTTCCCTTAAAGCTGGCATGGGGTATCTTCCAATTACACCCTGATTGTTTTCCTTTCAAAATGCAGCACAATCTGTGCTTCTGAGACACTCATTATTTCCCACCATTAGCTACAGGTTGCCTCACACCTATAACCGTGAGGTTTTATATTCTTAAAAAGTTATCCCATGTCCATTGAGGACTTTCACAAGTGATTGCTCTATGGGCTGGTTCATGGTTTCATTGCTTCCCAGCACCTTAGATCATCAGGTCCATCTGGCCATTGTGTGGATTTTTCTCTTTTCACTAGATTCTTCTGGGTTTGTATTGTTTTTAGCACAGCCATAGGTGATGCTCTGCAGATGAAATGAATACTTGACAACCTAGTGAAAGGAATTTAGTGTTCAAAATATTTTTATAGCAAACCACTTAAAGAGTGATGACTGAGGGTACATGTAATATAGTCTGTATTTCTGTGCACTTCACTGAATTAGAGGCTTATCCAGCATCTAAGTTAAAGATAAAAACCAAAAAAACAGGAACCTGTAACTTGCATCAAGGTCTGAATTACTACTAAGAGTGTGAGTTTTACACAAAAAGATCAAAAAAACAGAGTCATCAACCCAACTTTCACATATAGTATCCTTTTAAGTTATGCACCTTTTGCAGGTAACTAAGCAGAGTTTAAAGGAAGTGGTACAGGTTTTGAAGGGAATTTCTACTCTTTTTGAGAGGTGGACTTTCCATATCTGTAAACATTCAGTGTCCTTTGCTAAGAACTTGCTAACCTGCTTTCACAATAAAATTTAATACCCCAAGAATTTAATTGTATTTATTATATTCTTTCTTGTATTCCTCCTAAGACGTTGTCAAGCTTCCCTACAGAAATACATTCTGCAAAGAAAGAAATGCCAGATTTTTCTAAAAATATCACAGCTTGAACAAAAAACCTTATGCCCTGTTGGCACACACATTTTGTTGGCGAGGACTTACCACACCCCACCAAAGGGCATCAGCATAGTTGGAGAAACCTGTCTTTCCATCCTCATCAACTGCATCCTTCTCGGCAAGATAAACAAAGTAGGATGAAAAAATTAATCCCAAGAATCCAATGTACAGCGTGGTTATGAGTTCCTTTTAAAAGAGAAAGCAAACAAGCATATAAGGTTTTCATCATATACATATATTATATATATATATATTCTATCATTGTCAAACATTGCAAATATCTGTGGGGGTTTTTGCACCACAGTAGAAAAATCAGTATGTTATATTTCAGGTACAAAATCTGCCTCCAGTAAAACAGCTAAAACATTGACTCAGGTTTTATTCATACCATGCTAAATGGGTCAAAAAGCCATCATTTATCCAAGATCCTTGGGGCAGCTAAATGTAGAGTAGGACATCTTTCCTAATCATGGAATGGGAATCATTCCACTTAACTGTCTACTCAAAACACTAATTGTCTAAACATTTTTAAAATAGCAAAGCAGCTTTAGAAATGCCCTTGCTGAACTGCACACAGAAGTAACAGGCATGTCTTGTGATTAGGGCCATATCCGAGGAATGAACCTGTGTATCTGATGTTTAGATTGCTCAAGACTGAATAGTGATGCCTCAACAGTTTCATGTTAAGATAAAATCTTAAGATAAAATATGTCAGGTTTTTGGTCCTGAAAAACAAGGCTGGGGCAGAGTTTTGTGAGGGCATGGTACAGTCCTTGTGAATATACCATTTTCTCTAAAGATTTTTGGGCAAGAAAGTTGTGTCTGACGTGCTATGACTTAGATAAGTCACCTGCTGTGACTTAGATTCTCACAGTCTCCAGGAAAAAAGAAAGTGCTGGTGCATTTAAAAATGTATGGTGTCACAAATGCAAAAACACATAAAGCTTTTAAAAGCAGTGCTAAATGAGACATCCACCTGCCCCCCAGGGAAATCCAATAACTAGTTATGAGGGAAAACAGCTTCTTTTAATTACTTAAAGTTTAGATGCATTACTCCTTTATTTTCTTTGCACATATTTGGCCATCTTTATCATGAAAAATTGTTGTGCTACATCTTGATTGGCATCTTCCTTAAGCTCTTAACAGTCGTTTCTCTTTCCTTGGATCCCAGCCAATAAGGGAATAAAAGCATTGCCATATGATACATTTAAAATTAAAACCTGAATAGGAAGGATTGCCCTTACTTTTAAAGTATGTCAGGTTTTCACAGATTTTCTGCAATACTCTACCCACGTTTCTTAAACTGTTTGTAAGGGAAGGTTCGATTTTATCATCAAACTTACTTCAGATTTTCTTCCTTCCTTCCTTCCTTCCTTCCTTCCTTCCTTCCTTCCTTCCTTCCTTCCTTCCTTCCTTCCGAATTCCTTCCGAATTCCTTCCTTCCTTCCGAATTCCTTCCTTCCGAATTCCTTCCTTCCTTCCTTCCTTCCTCTCTCCATCCCCCCCCTCTTTCTTTCTTTCTTTCTTTCTTTCTTTCTTTCTTTCTCTTTCTTTCTTTCTCTTTCTTTCTTTCTTTCTTTCTTTCTTTCTTTCTTTCTTTCTTTCTTTCTTTCTTTCTCTCTCTTTCTTTCTTTCTTTCTTTCTCTTTCTTTCTTTCTTTCTTTCCTTTTCTTTCTTTCTTTTCTTTCTTTCTTTCTTTCTTTCTTTCTCTCTCTTTCTCTCTTTCTCTCTTTCTCTCTTTCTCTCTTTCTCTCTCTCTTTCTTTCTCTCTTTCTCTCTTTCTTTCTCTCTTTCTCTCTTTTCTTTTCCCTATAAGAGCTTCCTGGGGAAAGGTAACCCTGGTATCAAGTACCAACATTCAGCAGCAGGAACTATAAATATCCCTCACTCTCCTAGAGCACTAATTAAAATCTAGGTTCAGGAAATCTTTAACTAATCTTGGCACAAAGAAAAATGGGTGTTTTTCCTCTAATCGTTTAATGATAACCTAAATAATGAATTTTGATAATATTTCATCTTGCCCATGGGCAAGCCTTTTAATTTAAGCCTTAACATTTTGCAGGCCTGTTTGCTAAACAAGGCAGCTGATAAAGGAAATAAGCCCTGGGGTTTCAGTAGTTTCTCTGCTGGTCACCTTCATTTTCTCATCTTTATCTCATGACAATGCTGCACTGTGTACTTGTAGATATGACCTGCTTTGAAAAGCTCCTTGTGTTAACATACACAATTGACTGTTTGTGGCTGATAATTGGAATAATTCTTGTTTAAGTGCTGGCTGTTTGCAAAGCAGGCAGGAAAATATCAGTCTTATGAAATCCTTTCAAAGTGGCAGAAATATCAACACAACTACTGAGGTTATTTCACCACTGGCACCTCTCAGCTCCAGTACTGCTCATCTAAAGATAGAATTCTTTTAAAGTAAAGGCCAGATGAAAATGCAGCTGCCTTGGACTTACTCTAAATGTCACCAATTCATGTTCCATGTATATAGAGAGACTATATTTAATTATTAAGAATAATGGCAGCAATCTCATGCCTACTGGATTTAAGGGAGTCAGAAGCTTTTAAAATAACACATGCTTCAAGAGACATGATCACAAAACAAAGAGCATTCTGCAGGCATCAGGCCCTAAAATGACACATTTATGTGGGTTTTATTAGGTAAGAGCTTAAGAATAAAGAGTGCTGCCTAAAACAAGTGGCTCTTTGCAGCAGGGACTTTCAGATACACACACACGTGGGGAAACAGCAAGAACAACAAATGCACAAAGGTGCATTTGAATACTGAGAGAGTTGAGTCAGCACATTTTTTAAACTCAGCCAGATCTCCATTTTCAGTTGAAATAAGGACCACACAGTACAAAGTTCAGCACTTGGAAAAAATACAAGAATTCTTCCTGTCCTAAGAGCAGTAGAAGACCTCACAAAGCAAGGTGAGGAAGGAGTAAAACCAACCTAGAGGCTTACAAGCTGCAGCTAGAGTTGCTAACTAAGCTTTTCAGCAAGCTGCAGGACTTCTCCATGGCTTTCCACCACCACATGTGATACTGACTCATGTTTTGTTGTCTTTGGCAAGAAATGCTGGTATATAAGCTCAACCTGCTGAAAATAGAAGAGCATCCCAGCCAAACCAGGCATGAGTGAGCTAATAGAGATATATGTAAAATTCCAAAACACATGGAAATCGTTGGTGACAACTTTAGTAAGCTCTTCTGGGGCCATGGAGATACAAGTGCTTGCTATTTTCACAGGGCACCAAGATGTGAATTTATTTTCTCACATTGCTTAAGGGTTTAGGGGCCCATTTTTTCTGAAAGAGTATCAAACAGAAAAAAAAAAATAGATGAGGACTTTGTACTCTGCCAGTGAAGAAAAAGCAGCTGAGGTGTTTTTGTTTTGGTTTTGTTTTTTTATTTTTAAACAAATATTTCTTTCAGACTCTGGACAGGAATAAAGGTTCCATTTTTCCTTCCGTTTGGTACCGTGTTAGGGTTTCAGCTGCACTTGTCCAATGTCAATATAGAACTGTGTGCTTGGTACTTTTTTCCTTAATGTATTAGTGGGTGATCTGCTTGGATAAGTACTACAGATCTGTGGAGTTTTATTTATCACCATAATCACATCTTTGGATAAGCAGAACTTCAGGAGTGTTTACTCATAAATTCACTTTTCCAAGGATTTTTTTTTCCTTTTAAATCATTGAACTTATGCTTGTGACACGTAAGATTTAAGTGTTGTATTTTGGAGATAGTATTTCCTGATTCTTGACTAAAACTCTGAACACCCATAGGAAAAAATGTTCTCAAACAGCTCTGTCTGTAAGGGTAGGAAATGTTGAGAAAGTTATTTGGATATCAGCTCTGCCCTAGCAAGATACCCAGGCAAAGCAAGCATAATAAATGAAGACCACACAGACTTGGAGCATTAAAAGTCATCCTGTTGTACAGTATGAAAGGGGGCTTTATCCCACAGTACTTTGGTGTGCATCACTTCTGCACAGCCATCATGACATAAAAGTTCCTACTGTACTGGGGGAAAAAAACCAAAAGGAAGAAAATTAACTTTTGGTATCAAATTAATTGTTTGGATTAAGTGCATCCCACTCTCTGTCCCAGAAAACCAGTTTTCTGAATACAAAATTAAAAGATGTCTGTGTGGAAATCTGTAACTGTTTGTCAATATGTGGAGAACACATCTACACTCACAAGAATGAGTTAACCACCCTTACAAGTGTGATGTGGAGATTGACAGCAGAGTATTAGCCCTCCACAGTGTGGCATGAGATGCAAGATTTAAAGGCTAATGATATAAATTTCTGTTACATTGATAAAGCTAATCATAAAGAGATTCCATGAAGACTCAAAAAGAAGCCTTCAGTTAGAAATATTTCAAAGTCTGCAGAAAAACTTTTAAACTATTCCTGCTTAATGAGCTTTCACACAGAAAAATTGTTTCAAAGTTTTAGCAGACATGAAACTATATATAGCCAGGTTTGCCTCTGTGAGCACACCCTTGAAAAAATAACTTTTCCTACAAAGGATCATAACATAGTCCATATTTTTTTATTTAAAGAAAAAATTAGAAAACTCTGTATTCAAGGAGAACAAAACAGAATCGTTTAAATAATTGACTTCTTCTAGCAAGGCTTTTCCACCAGTGGTTGGTTTTCCACAGAGCAACCAAGTTAGGAACACATCTTCTGTGGAGATAGTGGAGAGTATTTGTAATATGAAAGGCAGCCCACAAAGCTGCATTTAATAAATGGCATTGAGGGATAACACCAAAGGGTACAACAGTTAATTAAAAACCCAAACACTGGTGTTTATACCCTGTCAGCCACCGCCCTAGCAAAGAATAGTTTCCCATTTTAAAAGGAGAAAGAAACACACAATGGACTTTTAGAGCATTTCTTTCTCTTGCAATGTAACAGTTCATTTAAACCAGGGTATGATCTGAAGCACACAGAGAGAATTTACTGAAGTCAACAAAATGCAGGGGATGTTTAAAGGCCAGGTACCTGTCGATGGATGAAAACCACTGACCCCAGGAGTCTCCAGGTGCCCCCCTGGCGGTCAACGTGAAGCATCCGAAGGATCTGGAGAAAGCGGATCCCTCTGTAAGGAAAGTGAAGCATTAAAATAAACACAATAAATCAGTAAAAATGCTTGAGGACAATACTGCCTCCTACACCCACAACTGATTATATCCACTAACACTCTGCCATGTTAAAGAACTGTGATAGTACTGCCCTGCCCAGGCTTGAGGCATCTCCATGTTTAGATCACATTTCATTACAGTCAAATTTGTTCAGTAATACTGACTATTAAAACAATTATTTAATGGAAAAACAAACAAAATCAGAGGAAACTTGTGTATTTTATATGATTCTGATTCTCAAATGCCTCCTTTCCAAGGAAAACCAATGCTTCAAACTTTGCTAACATAAATATGAGCAAACTTTTTTCTCTATTTGCCAAAAGCAGAATATGAATCAAACATGGCATTACTGAAATCCTTGTTGTGTGAGTTATTGAAATCTATCTGATTTATAGAAGATATATAGAAATATATAGAGTCCTATGTGTTTTTAAGAGAATAACTGAATCAATCATAAGCTCCAAATATTTTCAACTAATGAAAAACAGTTATCAGTATGGTTCTTCAGCATAATTTTATTCTATGGCAATATTTGACAATGAATTTTGTTTGCCTACAGTCATCTTACTGTCATATCCCTGAAACAAACCAGTGAAGAGCAGGAAAGGATGGATGCTGAATTCATCTACCTGAAAAATTTTCACTGGAAGTATTTTTAGCTCTTTTTAGCAATCCTTAAAATTTTGTTGTGAGTGTAGGTTTTGCTTTTTAATTCAGACTTACCTGACCCTGCTGGTTTTTCAGAGGAGCAATGATAACACTGCAGGGATGTGGGTTAAGGTTCTGAAGTGTAGGACTTTGGAGCTTAACACTGGGAAAGGCTGCACTGAGCCCAAAACCCACTGGGTTCACATATAAACACATAAAGGGCCTTTTCATTGAAGTCCTTCCTACACTTGTAGCTAAATTAAAAATCCCCAACCTTTGGAATTTTCACATGCACCTTCCTCTTTTCCTGTATGAGCTGATAATCACATTCCTGCTGCCTGTGTGGAGTATTTACCCTCAGGTAAGGATGAATGTTCTATGGTAGGAGTTATCTTAAAAACACTGTACATGTAGTTCTCCTCAGTGTTTGTCTACACAGCCGGACAGTTTAGACAGTACTGGCCATTCCCACTTCCCAGTGATTCCACTGCACTGGGAAGTGGAGGCTTGTGACAGAACATCCAGCACATCTTGGAAGTTAGGTTAGGAGTGGGAAGTACACCTACTGCTCATCATTCTCTTCTTCTATTTACCTACTTTACCTCCCAAAACAAGCCTGCAGTACTTGATGCAAGCTGAACAAACACTGTGGACATCAAATGTTTCTGGTTCATGTACAGTGTGAGTTACTCGTGCCAAACAAATCCACCAAAGCATAATTACTCTTTAAACAAAGTAATTACTCATACTGAAAAAGCACCGAGTTAAGTGCTGTCTGGATTACTTCTTAAATAAACCCACGTTCTGTAATACTCTCTTGTCTCAGAGAGAGAGTTGTTTGATGTTTTAAATAGGACACAACATTTCGTTTTTTCCACTTGGCTTCAGCATTCCCACCATTTTTCATTTGTTCCTGCACTCCTTTCCCAATCAGTGACCAAGCACAACAGCACCCAGTCCTCCACTGCCCAGTGCTTCAGTAGAGTAACTTTTCCTGCATTATGAAAATCAGACATGCAGCTAAATTGGGAATTAGGCAATCAGGTATACATCTGATAACCTCTGTGGTAGTGAAGAGCTGCAGCCACAGGAGAACATACCTTATTGCCGAGGTGGCAAACACCTGCCCATTAGATCCTATGCTCAGAACAATAATTGAGGCTAGCACCACAATCAGATCTGTTAAAAACAAACAAACAAACAATCAATCAAAAGAAGAATGTATTGATTTTTGGTTTTAGATGTCAGCACTGAAAAACGCAACAAATACAGAGTAAGGAAAGCACTTCAAAAAAAGAAATTGTTAGCTGAAATTTGGTGGGCATGTTAAGTCTATGTAAGAGTTTCACATAAAAACCTCAGTGGCTACAGTTTCTTCCAGGATGAATTCAGTAACAGAGGTTTCAGAGAGACTGACGGATCAGGCAGCTTGCCACAAAAAATGCAAAGGCATTTGTACGCCCTAGAAATGAATCCTTATTTTGGCTCAAGGCTTCTCATGTAAGAGGAAATGCAAGGGTTTGCTTCACTCAATAATGAAATCCACAAAGTCAAGTATCATGCATACAGACCAACATACACTTGGTTTAAAAGTTGTATCAAAGCTGTAAAGCCAAGCTTTCAAAGTTGAGGGAACTGTCAGAACAAAGGCTGTCTAGAAAAAATCAGAACTGTTAGTTTACTTTGTGTTACTGTCTTTATTTGTACAAAAAAATAATTGTTTCCAGAGTTCTTTTTTTTGTTTTGTTTCCACAACTCTGCAGTTTACACAGTTCCAGCTTTATACAATGCAAATGACAGATTGAGTTCACAGTGCCAGCATCCCTTTTTTTCTCTCATCCCAGTACAGTGACCATGTCCATTTCTTTTAATTATTGAACCTTGCTGTAACATTATTCTGAGAAGATATTTTTTTAATTTCCTCACCAGCATTTCTGTGGTAAACCTCTTTGAGGCGTCTAAATGCTTCCCTTTCAGATTCTAACCAAAAAATAAAGGATACTATTATAAATGGGTAGCAAATGGAGACAGAACGAGGAAAACTTTTGGTAAACTTTCCTTTGCCAGTTTGAAACAGGCAGTACTTTATTCTTCAGAGCACTTCCAAACACCAGCCCTGCTGACTTCACTTGTAGCTGTGAGGGCTCAGAACCTCTGCAACCCGACTTCAAAGTCTTCCTTTGGACATCCAGAAAATGAGGCCCATTTGTGAAAACTTTATTTAACTGACTTTCCATGGGATGCCTGGGCAAGGGGCAGGATGGGATCCAACCTGGGCAGCAACAACAGTTTCCTTCAGCAAGGTTAACTTGCTTTTTCCTCTCCTTTAAGCATTCTCCTGCCTCATTCACAACCATGCAGTTGCTGCAACAAATATTGCAGAAGTTCTACAACCAACAGTATCCTCCACTCTCTGAGTTGAATTAATTAGTATCAGTCTGATTTTTGCTGTAAAAGCTGGATTCCTCCCCAAAGGAAAGCACTCACTAAGTTTAAAGACTGTACTACAATAATTGTGCATGAATGAAAATGAAAATGAAAATGAAAATGAAAATGAAAATGAAAATGAAAATGAAAATGAAAATGAAAATGAAAATGAAAATGAAAATGAAAACGAAAATGAATAAAGGGAGGGATGAGGCAACAGAAAGAGCTTCCATTTGGGATTAATCTTAGCTTTTGAATGCCTCACTTTCCAATTTTTTATGCTGTTCCTTTATCATGTGTGAACATATATCTGTAAACATCGGAATTTAGGATGGGTTTTCTTCCCATCACATCATAACACAGATCTTTGCCCCCTAGCAAATGATGCATCATGTCTTTGCTAAATTGTCAGACACACACATATCCATCTGATGGCAGGTACTGAAGGTGGAAAAGACTGAGCTCAGAAAATGAGTTTCAACCAGGTAGTGAGACATTTTTTCATTTGTACTTTCGCTTTTCTGAAAGTGTTCTTCATGGTAGAGATATTTCTTTTTTTTTTTTTTTCTTTTTCTCCAAACCTGTTCTTCTACCTCTGCTTCTCCTCTGTTCCTAGTTTTCATCCCAGTTTCCAGCACTTAGACTTCCCTCATTAATCCCAGTTTACTGGTCCAAACAGCCCTATTTTACATTCTAGGTCATCAGCATATCCTGCCCTTTCACTGCCACCTTTTAATCCCACATATTTCAAGCCCCTGCTGATTTTCCTTCAAGCTCCTGCTTGCTTGTCAGACTCTTCAAACATTCCTCTCCCAGATCCTGGCATCAGAATCCACCTCCTGTCTTCTTACTGAGCCTGTGTGACCCAGAACATTCCTTCTGCCCCAGCCTGGGCTTTTCCATGTGCCCTGGGCAGATGCAGGAAGAGCACTATAAAACCAAACCCAGCAGATTTTCCACTTCCAGCCCCAGCACTGCTGCTCAGAGGAAACTGCAACTTGAATTGTGCAGGCTCACTGCAGACTGAATCCCTGAGGAAAAGAAGAGCATCCTCTAGCAGGGTGTTTGAACCCTAAACAAGCTGCCAGTTTTTCAGAGGCTTGTTCATTGGATTGGAATTCAGTTCCAGTGACAAACAAAAAGCTATTTTCTCATTAAATTTCTGCTTCAAAGTGTGAAATTGCTAGTGATTCTCCATAAGAAATCATCAGAGTTGCCTTTTTCAGGAACAGTTTAAACATTTTGCATGAAATGTCTCCACAAGACTCAAACTGCAGCAGGCACTGGCATGGAAAGCTTCAGGAAAAAGGGCCAACATTTGTTTACATGACTTTTTTAACTCTAACAAGCATTAGTGTTTAGACTAGCATTACACTGGTATTTATGGTAGTTTTCAAAAAGTAAAGTGTCAGGAAGTTTGTTAATTTAAAAAAAAGAAAGTAATTCCAAATATCACCTATCACATATCTCACCTGAGTACAGCTTTTTTTTTCTTTTGAGGAAATTGCTGATGTGTTTCTAATGTTCCCATAAATTGACTTTCTAGTATTCAATTCTCAGCTTTTTTATTAAAAGCAATTAATTCATTTTAAATTTAAAGCAGTAAGAATATTTGTATTTTATTTTTGTATTTTATTGCTGTACTACTTTACAGCATGTAAATGGGTCTCAGCTTAAAGCTGTGTTTTAAGAAAGGTCTCACCATTGTTTCTGCTGCCTTGGTAAATGAGCACCACACACTAAACGTGCTCCTTCTGGAAACTAGGGAATGAAGAAGCATGGAGAAACAAAGGGATTTTTCTAGGGATTCTTGAGCTGGGAATCAGTTCAATATTAATGTCTTCTGACAGGTTGTTATTGTCCTTTCTCACATACATGTTATCATCTACAATCTGTCTGCAAAGTAGAGAAATATTAGGCTAACTTTAGAAAATCAACTTAAAAGTAATTTAAAGATTTGATTTAATAGGTAGGAGAGTTGGATCATTTTCCATTTTAGCTAAAATGCTAAAAGACCATTCAAAAAATTATGTGCTCTATCTTAACACTCTCCTTTCCCAGTTATTCAAGTTGCATGTTAACATATGAGTTCATGCAGCATGGAATCCAGTAATATTTTAAAAGTTTATAAATGAAAGTAGTAATTAGGCTTGACTACTAAATCTCTTTCTGTAATAAGCACCAAAGTGATTTTTATTTACAGCTAGAGAGGGAAGGGAAGGTTTGGGAAGGGAAGGTAAGGGAAGGGAAGGTTTGGGAAGGGAAGGTTTGGGAAGGGAAGGTTTGGGAAGGGAAGGTTTGGGAAGGTTTGGGAAGGGAAGGTTTGGGAAGGGAAGGTTTGGGAAGGGAAGGGAAGGTTTGGGAAGGGAAGGTTTGGGAAGGTTTGGGAAGGTTTGGGAAGGTTTGGGAAGGGAAGGGAAGGTTTGGGAAGGGAAGGTTTGGGAAGGGAAGGGAAGGTTTGGGAAGGGAAGGTTTGGGAAGGGAAGGTTTGGGAAGGTTTGGGAAGGTTTGGGAAGGTTTGGGAAGGGAAGGGAAGGGAAGGTTTGGGAAGGGAAGGGAAGGGAAGGTTTGGGAAGGGAAGGGAAGGTTTGGGAAGGGAAGGTTTGGGAAGGGAAGGTTTGGGAAGGGAAGGTTTGGGAAGGGAAGGTTTGGGAAGGGAAGGTTTGGGAAGGTTTGGGAAGGTTTGGGAAGGTTTGGGAAGGTTTGGGAAGGTTTGGGAAGGTTAGGGAAGGGAAGGGAAGGGAAGGGAAGGGAAGGGAAGGGAAGGGAAGGGAAGGGAAGGGAAGGGAAGGGAAGGGAAGGGAAGGGAAGGGAAGGGAAGGGAAGGGAAGGGAAGGGAAGGGAAGGGAAGGGAAGGGAAGGGAAGGGAAGGGAAGGTTTGGGAAGGGAAGGGAAGGTTTGGGAAGGGAAGGTTTGGGAAGGGAAGGTTTGGGAAGGGAAGGGAAGGTTTGGGAAGGGAAGGTTTGGGAAGGGAAGGGAAGGTTTGGGAAGGTTTGGGAAGGTTTGGGAAGGTTTGGGAAGGTTTGGGAAGGTTTGGGAAGGGAAGGGAAGGGAAGGGAAGGGAAGGGAAGGGAAGGGAAGGGAAGGGAAGGGAAGGGAAGGGAAGGGAAGGGAAGGGAAGGGAAGGGAAGGGAAGGGAAGGGAAGGGAAGGGAAGGGAAGGGAAGGGAAGGGAAGGGAAGGTTTGGGAAGGGAAGGGAAGGTTTGGGAAGGGAAGGGAAGGTTTGGGAAGGGAAGGTTTGGGAAGGTTTGGGAAGGTTTGGGAAGGTTTGGGAAGGGAAGGTTTGGGAAGGTTTGGGAAGGGAAGGTTTGGGAAGGGAAGGTTTGGGAAGGGAAGGGAAGGTTTGGGAAGGGAAGGTTTGGGAAGGGAAGGTTTGGGAAGGGAAGGTTTGGGAAGGGAAGGGAAGGGAAGGTTTGGGAAGGGAAGGTTTGGGAAGGGAAGGTTTGGGAAGGTTTGGGAAGGTTTGGGAAGGTTTGGGAAGGTTTGGGAAGGGAAGGTTTGGGAAGGGAAGGTTTGGGAAGGGAAGGTTTGGGAAGGGAAGGTTTGGGAAGGTTTGGGAAGGTTTGGGAAGGTTTGGGAAGGTTTGGGAAGGGAAGGTTTGGGAAGGGAAGGTTTGGGAAGGGAAGGTTTGGGAAGGGAAGGGAAGGGAAGGGAAGGGAAGGGAAGGGAAGGGAAGGGAAGGGAAGGGAAGGGAAGGGAAGGTTTGGGAAGGTTTGGGAAGGGAAGGTTTGGGAAGGTTTGGGAAGGGAAGGGAAGGGAAGGTTTGGGAAGGGAAGGGAAGGTTTGGGAAGGTTTGGGAAGGTTTGGGAAGGTTTGGGAAGGGAAGGTTTGGGAAGGGAAGGTTTGGGAAGGGAAGGGAAGGTTTGGGAAGGGAAGGGAAGGGAAGGGAAGGTTTGGGAAGGGAAGGGAAGGTTTGGGAAGGGAAGGGAAGGGAAGGGAAGGGAAGGTTTGGGAAGGGAAGGGAAGGGAAGGTTTGGGAAGGGAAGGGAAGGTTTGGGAAGGGAAGGTTTGGGAAGGGAAGGTTTGGGAAGGGAAGGTTTGGGAAGGGAAGGTTTGGGAAGGGAAGGTTTGGGAAGGTTTGGGAAGGTTTGGGAAGGTTTGGGAAGGTTTGGGAAGGTTTGGGAAGGTTTGGGAAGGGAAGGGAAGGTTTGGGAAGGTTTGGGAAGGGAAGGTTTGGGAAGGGAAGGGAAGGGAAGGGAAGGGAAGGGAAGGGAAGGGAAGGGAAGGGAAGGGAAGGGAAGGGAAGGGAAGGGAAGGGAAGGGAAGGGAAGGGAAGGGAAGGGAAGGGAAGGGAAGGGAAGGGAAGGGAAGGGAAGGGAAGAACTTAAAGAAATTCAAGACTGTTACCCAAGTGGAACTTTCTAAGAATTAATCCAAATTTTATGAACAAAAACCCAGAGAAGAAATATCCCTGCTCTCAAAGAAATTTTAGATTTTTTTTCTGATTTTAAAATAAAGACTTTTGTATTAATGAAGAAATAAAATGAATGCATTATGTTTTTCATTCAGGTTTAATCCTTTCATTTCTTTTTCTAGTGTCTGTATTTTATTCATGTTGATTCGAAAATGATAGGATGAGTCAGTAGGATTCAATCATTCACAGCAAAGGTATTTCCCAAATTTAGCTTGTTCTTTGAACAGTGCAGACACTGTTCCATCTGCATTTGATATGGAAAATCAAACCTTGATTTCCAGTGTATTATATTCTTAGGGGAATTTCAAAGGTTAAATAAAGTACTGATACCTGTGAGTGCACAACCAGCTGTAGCCATTCTTAGGTTTTCTTAACAAAACTCACTGTGTCTCCCCCAAGGGCTCCAATACAAACATGAATATTTACTGTGGTAGAAGCACAATACCAGCAGAGAGAACCACTTGAAACTACAGTTCAATGAGACTATCATTTTCTCTAACATACCCACCTAAGAAGCACTTCTCAACTGAGAGAGAAATCAAGAACATGATGAGGAGTAAAAATGGTACCTTATAGGCCTCATGGTTAGGTCACAAAACTAGATCAGCTCTAGAGGCAGACGAAGAATTTGTTTGTACCCCAGGAAGGATTTTGTGTTCAAAATCTTAACAATTTTCTGCAATTACCCAAGATTTATTCATTTCTTCACTTTACAATCCTGCCTCTCTAAGGCTGATGCCTCCCTTAGCCATATTTTAAGTGTTCAGTTCTAGCAACCCAAAAGAAGAGAAATCACAAAGCAGATAAATGTTGAGGGGCAGGTGTAGCTCACAACTGCAGTAAGGCCCCTGCAGAAGTTGAAATTTTTATTTACAACAAAGAGGTGGGGCTGCAAAAGAGTTTAAGTCTTACCAATGATGGATATTGGCTTCCTGGCAAACCGGATTCTTCCCTGGAAGCCAACATATTTACTCCTGCAGCCTGCAGACCACAGCCGGACCAGGTACTCAGCACCAAAAAACACCACCAGAACTATTTCCTAACAGAGGGAAAGGGAGAAGAGATCAGAGTTGAGTTTTTTTCATTAAGAGTCAGAGTACAGTTTGCCTATCTAATTTATTCATAGGACTAATACAGGTGAGCTTGTTAAGACAAATGATGCAATAAAAAGGATTTTGTCTAATCTGTTCACTTTTTATATGTATATGCCAGGCAGTAAATAAAAGGGAGAGATAATCAGTTCCTGAATGTGATTTGCATGAATAAATGGATGGTTTAAGCTCCATTCCTTCAGTATCTCATAGGGAAAAACACAGTATTATTCTTCTTCTGTTTCTTTCCAAAACTTAAAATTTTAAAAAAATAAGGACTAGTGGGAGGCTACAAGTATATCACTCCTAAAACTTACAAGCATATGAAGCATTTCTAGATGATGAGAAAGAATTTATGAACATAAAACCAGAAAGTAAGGTCAACTTTTGTACAGAATCACAGAACACATCAAGTTGGAAGGGACCCATGGAGATCACCAGGTGGGATGATCCTTTCAGGGCCACCTGAAACCAAACTGTGTGACTGAAGGTGTCATCCAGGAGATCACTCAGGCATTCCCTGGGGAACCCATTCCAGTGACCAAGCACACTCTCAGGGAAGAACCATTTCCTCATGTCCCCTCTGAATGTCCCCTGGTGCAGGTTCATTCCCTTTCCTCGAGTCCCTGGCCACCAGAGAGAGGAGATCAGAGCCTCCTGCTCTGCCTGCCTTGAGGAAGCTGCCACTGCAATAGGTCACTCCTCAAGCTCCTCTTCTCCAAGCTGGACAAACCCCCACACCTCAGACACTTCCTCCCAAGCCTTGCCCTCCAGGCCTTTCTCCACCTTGGTTGCCCTCCTCTGGACACACTCTCATGTTCTGATGTCGTTCTTCTGTTGAGACACCCAAAACTGCCCCCGGACTCGAGGTGGGGCTGCAGCAGTGCAGAGCAGGGTGGGGCAATCCCCTCCTTCCACCCTGTGCACCCCAGGACACAGGTGACCCTTTTTGCTGCCAGGGCACACTGGTGACTCACTTTGAACTTGCCATCAAAACCCCCACACCTCTTTCTGTAGGGCTGCTCTCCAGCCTCTTGTCCCACAATGTGTACGTATAACCAAAACAGGGGGAGAATAAAGTACTTGCTTTTGTAAATTTTCATACTGTTGGTGATTTCCCAGCTCTCTGGTCTATCCAGACCTCTCTGTGAGGCCTCTGTACCCTCAGGGGAGTTCACAGCTCTCCCCAGTCCAGTACTGCTGTCAAACTAACTCAATGTGTATTCGATTTCTGAGTCTAGATCATTTTAAAAAATACTGGAGAGCACTGTCTGTAAAGTTGAGCCCTGGAGTCCCCCCAGTGACTGAGTGCCAGGCTGATGTAACCCTGTTTACTGCCAACTCTTTGTGCCCATTTCTCACCCAGTGTACCATGGGCTTGTTGAGCATTTATCCAGAGGGATTCCGTGCAGACAGGACCAAAAGCTTTGCTGAAATCCAAAAAACCCCATATTTTCTGACTTTCCTTAGTCAACTATGGATAAATTTGAGTTGTTTAAGCAGGACTTTCCCCCATGAACTCGTGCTGGCTGTAACCAATGGCTGTGTTGTCTCTCAAGTGTTTTTCAGTAACTCCCAAAACAACCTTCTCCATAATTTCACCAGGCACTGCAGTGAGACTGACATGTCTGTATCACCAGGGACTTCCCTCTTGTCCTTGAAGACTGGGATAATGCTTGCCAGCTTTCAGTTTGCTGGAACCTCTCCAGACTCCCAACACCATTGAAAAATAAATGGAGTGAGGTCCCACAATGACATCTGCCAGGTCTTTCAGTATGCTAGAATGCATCCCACCACGCCCCACGATTTATGCACATCCAGCTGTATCAGCAAGTCTCAAACAAAATCAAGGTGGACTGAAATTTTATCATCCCCCCAGTCATGGTATCCCAACAGAACTCCAGACTTCCCAGGGCCCATCGTTGTTGAAGGCAGAGGTGAAAAGGACATTAAATGCCTCTGCTTTGTCCACATGGCTATTTTTGAGGTGACCAATCTCATCAAGCCATGTTCCAATGCTATTTCTGATTCCCCTTTTGCTATGAACATATTTTTAGAAGTCCTTTTTATTGTCCTTCCCAGTACTGGCCTGCCTGAACTCCAATTGAGCTTTTGCTGCACTAATTTTCTCCTTACCTTGGGGACAGAATCTCCTCTCGTGTCACCTGTCCTCCCATATACTCCCCTTTCCTGCCTAAGTTCTACAAGATCCCTGCTCAGCCAAGCTGCTCTTCTGCCCTGCTTTGCTTGACTTCCAACCCTTTGGAATTGCCTGCTCCTGTGCTCTTAGGAGAAGGCTCTGAGAAGGAGAAGGTGGCCAGCATTCAGAGTCCCCAATACCTCCAAAAGCAGATTCCCAAGAGACTTTACAAACCAGCCCCTACTGCTCTCCACACATCCAGGATCAAACTTTTGCTGACAGTTTCTCTTCTATCACCAACTTTTGAAACTCAGCTCCTTCAAGGTCACAGTGACCAAGACACAACCACCACCCACCACTTTGCCCACAAATCCCTCTCAAACAACAAATCTAGGAGGGCACCTTTCCTACTCAACCACCTGCACCAAGAAGTTATCTTCAACATGCTCAGAAAGCTGCTGTATGACATTCCTGTATGAGTCCTCTGTATGACATTCCCAGTTGATATCTAGGAAGACAAAATCACCCATAAAGATTGGTGACTGTGGTGAGCTGTATATCCAGCATGTAAATAAATGAATTATCAGTATTTTAATACTGCACCCCTTTACAGCACTGCATTGTGAAGCACTCATACATGACCAAGGATATGTGTACTTTGAAATACTTCTCAAGAAAGCAGATGAGTAAAGATCACAATGGGGGCATTCACTGAGATCTTTGTTCCTCCCTTCCTTGTTTTCCTCTCTCTTGCAGTGTGGTAGCACAACCCAAGCACGGCTTCTAGGCTTTGCTCCAACCCAAACTGTATCCAGTAATTCAGAGTCACCAAACACCTACTACATGAGTTACAGCTTTGGAAAATGTTTGCATTTTAACTTCAACGTGCTTGCAATCTGCATCTGGGGAATTCTAAAGCACCCAAAAAGCAAAACACGCTTAAATGAAAATTTTCACTGAATGACAATACTAACTGGATTTTAAAACTGACATTCTGAATGGCTTAAGAGAGACCAAAATATTTCAAAGCTGAAAAAAAGATAAGAAAAAACTCTACACTAATACGCAAAAATCCACGTCAATTTTAATCTTTAACCAAGTTAGGTTAACACTTCTGTATTCAATTCTGCCTCCTTGATTGCCTGGGATGAGAACCAAGAAAATATGCACAGTCTTCCTCTTTTTTTGCATGGTACTTTCAGCCTGACTAAAACCAAGGATTAGTACAAAACTAAGAAATCTTACAGCCATTTTCAAGGCAGAAGCACAAGGAAATACACAGCAAATTAACTCCCCAAGTTTCATTTTTTAGTGTATGTCTTATCTAGAGAACCCACAACTAATTCTAAGTTTGCATTCTGTTTGCAATCTAAGCAGAAATATTTATTCAAGTATAACAGTCAAATCAAAGCCCAAAAACAATCTCCAAACAAAACAACTCTTGCATTTCTGGAATCTTGCAAAATACTCTCTCACTTATTAAATTGTCTAGATTTTTAGCAGGTTCCTGTTAGCTCAGTAGCATTTTGTTTTTCTTCTTAGGAATCGCTTATTTCCACCAAGGGAAGCAGACCACTGTTTATGGCAGTGGAAGAATCATTTTCATGGACCTGCATATTACAAACACTGGGTCACTTAGGTGAAAAGTTGTGTAGAAAGGAGACAAGTAGAGAAGTGCCAAGGAAGCAAAAACTTCTTAGATTTTCCTTGATTATCCTCTGAGGGCACTTTTAAAAGGTGAAATTAAAACTACATCTGGCCTGAGGATATCTTATTCTCAGAAGCCCTCTTGGTTATGTCCAGAAAACCCTGATGAAGTCAATAAGGTTGCACAGTCCATGGAAAGGAAAAATAAATTGTTGTCATGAAGGAGGAAAAGCAGGAACTTCCATCTTCAACAAATTTGACATTAATTACTAATCACAGTTCATTTTGTCTTGGACAGGTGTCCACATTACCAAAAACCACAGCCATTAACACATTTGTTGGCAGCCTCAGAAAGGCCAAAGACCAAAAAAGCATGGAAACTGGACGAGCAGCACAGCACTGCAGGTGGTCCCTCAAAAAACCAAGGAAGACTATGACATTTACACTCTTGTTGTGTGTACTCCTAATGCAAGATAGGAGACATCCATTTCCAGAGCTGCCAAGGCTGTTCAAGCTTCACCTCACTAAATTCACCTTCAAAAAACAGCCCTAACTTCCCTCCTTTTCCTCTTCTACACATAAACACTTTTCAGAGCCTTAAATTTATTGCCTCTCATTTACCTTCTGGTGAAGGGAAAAAACAACAACCCAGCAATTTTCTGGAAAGTCGGGAAAAAGTACTAATTCTCACTGAAATGGTAACAAATGATGGTGAGAACTTGTGGACAAAATATGAACCAGAACAAAATCAGCAAAAAAACAATCTGCAAACTAAATTCACATCCATCTGTGTGTCAGTTTGAGATCTTTCTCCAGCTTTCTGCAATTTTCCAGAACTCTTGCTTTCAAAATGGGATTACAGTTACAAGGAACCCACAGAGCCTTTTGATTTAGGCTCCCAGCAGTGTTTTTCCACTTCTCCTGGAAGTGGTCAAGGAAGAAATGCATGATGAAGGATTCTGAGCAGATCCTGGAAACCTGGAAAGCAGTTTTGCATCAACAGAAAGCCAGGGATGAACTCTTCTAATGAAACTGAAATAAAAAATAACAAGTGGGAACAAACCATTACTTCATAAAAATAAGAGCCATATCAGACTTGATTCTTCACACTCACATTGTCACAGTCTCTTCCTGTTCTGATCATGGCAACTCAAATTGCCACAGGAATACCAACAAAAGAATTTAATTACAGATTTTAAACTGAGTATGTGCTATCTAACACCTCTGCTAAAGTCAGTAGCAGCATTCCATTACTCTGTGTTTCTCCCTCATCTGGGAAAAAGACCCAAAGCACACCTATAACAGTCCTTGTCCTCAAATTAATTTCATCTTGGAAGTATTTTTAGTTTTCTGAAGTCTAGCCACTGCATAAGTCGTCCCTCCCCACCTCAAATTAATAATAAAATAATACATAGTCATGTTCATGCTGTTATTAGTAGAATTTCATTTTATTAATTTAATGAAAAAAATGCAAAAATAAGCTTAAAGGGAAATACGTATACAAATAGCTTCCACCCATATCTAATTCAATCAGTCAAATAAAAAACCCTTGTGGAAAAGCCATCAGCTTTTTATCCAAGAATGTCATTGACAACCAAATAAAAAATGCTCACATTAACACAGAAACCCAACACTTTTACACAGGTATGTGTGTGTGTGTGTGTAAATTAAATATATAACCTGGAATTTATAATCTATCCCAGTTTGGTTATGGATAACTGCACTGGAGAAGCAGGAGAGGGAAGTTCGCTGGAGTGATTAAAGTGCACACATGAAAAAGAAGGGTATTTTCTCAGCTGCAGCTGTGTTTTAGGTGGAGAGCACACACAAGGCTCTCTTCACTTTTTTTATTGGAATATTTAGGTGCTGGGGTAAAAGGAGGAAGTGGGATGGCTAAATGAATAGTGTGTGCTCACGGAGATTCAATCAAGGAATGGCAGCTCCAGACAATGAAGCCTCAGAAAGAGGCATAAAGGTTTAATAGTCCAAATGTTTGCACACGTGTACTTATGCCCCAGATTTAATCTGATAACCTGTCTTCAAGGTTTTCCAGTCCTTACAGTTGAAAATGTCCATTTAGTGACCTGTTTAGTTTAATAGCTACTCAAATGCTATGAAAACCTACTGATACTGAAAATATTTATTTTCTACCATCATGCTGGCTCTTACAAAGATGACAGACATCCTGTGTGAAAATAGAATACCCAACACAGAGAAGAAAAATGCCAAATGCTGCTAAGTGTCCTATAGTACCATTAACTTACTCACACTTACAACTTTTAGGTGAAACCAATGCACTCAAACTTTAGAAGTCAGTTGTTTGGATACAAATGGATTTAACATTTCCTAAAAGAATAAAAAACAAAACATTTCCATGCACACCTGATAAATAAGATGAATTTGCTGACTTCCTACTAGGAGCATGCCTGTCTTTCATTTTATTGCTCTTTGCTGTTTCCTGCATGGAATGAAGCCGTACACTCACGAGGGAAGCACATGGTGCTCCCTCTGTAACAGCCACATTCAAGTGAGCTGGGTGACTCACAGAGGAAGAGTTATTTTTTAATCCTATTTAAGCAGGTAACAACTTTTCTCCAAAGAAAATCAACTACAGCCCCAACTATTTTTGAGCAGGACTTTTTTTCTCAATTGCTTAATTCTGAAAAAACACCACTAAGGCAAATATAATCAAATAGAGAATGAAGGAGATTCAGTAGGTTAGTGCCTGGAATTCTTAACTTCACAGAAGCCTTCCAGCTCCCCCCAGCATGTCCCTGAAGGGACCCTCTCTGGTAGAAGGGGAAGGGTTTAGCTTTGCTCCTGGAGTGGAATCTATCCAACATGCATATGCACTTCAGAATTTTAAATAATTATTTCTATGTTTCTTAACCTTTTGATTTGAGAGGGTATCAATATTTTGAGGAGAGGAACTGAAAAAAATCTGCATGTGTCTCTCCACCTTCCCCTCACTGCCAAGAGACTTTCTCAAGTCTCTTGGCCACATTCTGAAACCCCTTTGCACAGAGAACTCCACAGAGCCCCAGTGAGTCAAAGCTGACTAAGGGAATTACGAGTTGGCCCGTCGTTAATTAGTCTCAGCCTTACTTACTGCACACAGATTTCTATTTCAGACATCTGCAAAGCACACAGCAATCATTCATTATGTTCTGTGGTGCATTAGGCACAAGGTAATTTAACCCACAAGAATAATTGAATTATAATTCACATTGAGAAGCTTGAGAGTTGCATTTGATTCCAGAAAAACAATGGCAACTCAGCAAGATCACTCAGCAGACAACTTGAGCTTATGGAATGTGTTGAAAGACTCATGGACTCATTTTTTTTCCTAATATGTTTAATGTATGAAACAATATTCCATCTCTATTTTAATAGTGCTTTGTATTGTAATAATATAATATTCCTGATCTATTTTTTCATCTTCCCACAGACCAACAAGAAGCTCAGAAAGAAACAGGGATTCTCCTCCTTGCTTTCTCTCTCAGAAGTTTACAAGAGTAAAAGAATACAGCAAATGCTTATGAGCCATAAGGTTCTTTTTATTCATGTGTATTCTGCACTTGTGGAGTCTGGGTCTCCCATAGTGTAGAGGAATTAATGTATTTTCTCCTGAGGCAGTTTGCCTGTCAGTGTCTTTATGTGACTGGACACCTCACGAACACCTGCAGTCACCCAGGAAATACACACTGCCCAAATATCACGAAATCCCACGAATTATTATGGGATACCCTGTAAGAAATCCATTATCAGCTGTAAGAAATGATGTGATGAGGCCACCAGGAAGACTACCTGTGAATTTCATGTATTGCACTACCAAAGTGCAATCACTTTATCAAACAGAGCTGCGGAAGGCCCAAAGTGTTCATGCTATATGGCAAAGACCAGATTTAGAATTATAAACTGGCACAAAGGCAGGAAATAGATAAAAAAATCCTCCTTTTCAACTTTCTAACCCTGACTGCTTTGACAGCATGGAGAAAATGCCCTCAAGCATATTAGAATACACTCACTTCACCATAAATCACAGAGACCACTCAATTAACCTTTTTGCAACCTTGTTTCTCCTCTGCTACAGCTTGGAGGTGACCCAGAACTTGATGACCTGACTACACAGCTTAGATGGGAGATGAGGCAAAAGTAGAGACAAACAAAAAGCAACAAGAGAGCTCCTCCACTGCAGACGTGTGGTCTCCTTTCAAAACCCTCACTTTGAAAATGGTGTTATTCCAAAGAGAAAAGCCACACTGATGTCCAGTTCAGAACCAGAGCAGTTAAACAGTGACATGCCTTAGCTGGCTTAAGTAAGCCAATTATCACTTGGCACTCTGAAGTTTGAGTACTTTGGACAGCCTTGCCTATATTTAGAGCAGGAGGATGTGTGTGTTCATGGCATGTGATGCAGAAAAAAATCATATAAACCCCAAACTGAGCAGTGACTTTGGGAAAGCCACGTAACAACAAGGACCCATCTGCAGCCAAAAACATCTTCTACAAGATCCTCCTCTTAAGGCCTGACTCCTAAATACAGCCACAATGTGAGTCTCTGGCCTGAAAAACTTAAGCAGCAGCTGGTGTGGGAACTTCTAACTTCACATCTCAGCCTCTTCTCCAACAGAATTTGCCAACATAGAAGTGTTAATCCATGCTAAACGTAGTCACTACAGGAGAATTTGCAGCAACCAAGAGGGCAGTAAGGGCTAACAATAGAGGCAACAAGTGAGGACTCTGAAAATAGAGTCTTTGAGGGAATTGTGTACCCTCTGGTGCAGCAGTGCTGTGAACTACAGGTGCTCACGTGTTTGGGAGAGATGGTGGTGCTTCTTCCAGCAAAGAAATCCCTCGGAGGAAAGCAGATGCATAAAGTCTGTCTCCAAAAGGAAGAGGTACCACAGGGCCTGAACTCATCCAGAAAAACCACTGGAATCTGGGATCCAGCCCTGCTGAAACAGGAAAGGTGATGGAAGCTGGAACACTAGCACTATCCTTGCTTGTGGCTCTGCTTGTAGGATATCAAGTGCCCTTCAAAGTCTTAACCAGCAAGCCTGAGAAAACTGCCGGAGAATGTGAGCAGAACATGGTGACCCCTGGTGAAAGCCAAAGAAGAGACTCAGAAGCACTTCAGCTATTTTAATATAGAATAGTTTTTTTAAAAAGTCTCCTATTTTTTTTTCATTGAAAACAGACTGACAGAGACACAACACTGAAATAACCAAGCATTGGGTCCAATCCAGAGGATCAATTTTGTCATTTTGCCATTTAGCCAAACACAGTTTTGTCATTACCATTTAGCCAGAAAATGCTGCACTGATCCACATTTGGATTATGTGCTCTGAATCGGAAAGCATGTTGAGATAAGCACTATCTACAATCCCTCCTTCATTCCAGTGCAATAGCCACATTACCTCCTCCATGGCACACAATTAAAACTAAATTAACAAAGTTGAATCAATGGGATTTATAGCAAAACCATTCTATTTTTTCCAAGTCAAGAATACACTTGGCATGCTTAAATTTAAAAGGTAATTAACATCAAGATACTAAATCAGAGAAAACTTTTCCCTTACTCCTGTAACACTGTCATTATACAAATTGATTAATTACTCTGCTGTTACTCACAGTGTGTAAAAACATCATGTATATGATGAAAATAATATTTTGTTCTTGCTTTTAGACTGGCACAATTAGTGAAAGTCATCCCACAAGCTAAGAAGCTCTGTTGTTGCACGGTCTTTTTCAATTAAATAAGAATAAAAATCAGTCTTTTACAAACTACCATGGTGACCTCTCCTGGTAGAAAAATATATGACCTCTAACCATGAAAACAGATAAATCCTCAAAGGAGGAAGTACACCTGGCCCACTTTATAGCTTATTTTTTCATGCCATATCCTGAAAGATCCAGATGCCATTTACAAACCAAAACTGACACACAAACTAGTAGATCATCAAGAAAACATTACAGCGTCTTGCTGTAGAGGGAAAAGCCTAATTAAGAGGCTTTGGCAACTTTTAAAAATACTTTTTCAACAGAATCATCATAGAACCAGATAAAATTATAACTGTCTTATTAGAGAACTAAAACTTGATACAAAATGGGAGGATAAAATGTTACCTAAAGCTGGGGCAACTGGGGATGAAACTCAGCTGTAACTCAGGATCGTCCTGAGTGTTGCAAACACTTCATTCACAACTGTGCCTTGTTCCACTGTGCATGTTTCCCCACACACTGTACAAGAACTTCTCATGCACCAGATCCTAAGTACTGCTGGACAGACCAGTGAGAAATCTTCCACTGGTACAGCTACAGATACCAAACAAGGCTGGGGAAGCTACAGATTCATTTTCATACCACACTGCAGGCACAATCTGAACAAAAATCAACAGTACATGCATTAAAGCTTTGTGCATTGTTAAATAACATGTACTTTGTCATTCTGATCCATTTTTAACACTGTTGGAACCTCCAGGCTTCTCTCTGTAAGTATGAAAGATTCAGGAAGAGCTGCGTTCTTCATTACCCATTCTGTCGGTGTTTACCAATACACGTCATTGTGCCAATGCCACTGTCACTCCCCTCAGCTGCTGGCTTGCTAAATAGTCAGAGGAGGGAAAGAAATCCAATCAGGGATTAACAGAGCTCATACAATCTGTATATATGAAAAAATGTAATTAGAGTATGTCAGACAGAGCTAGGAAAAACTCTTCTAAGAGTGACAGTGAACACACAAAATACTTGGTGGTATGAGAACAAAAACTTCCTTCAAATGCCAACGTTTCAAGTTCAAGACAAGCAATTTCACCAGTCCTACTATCACGGAAGTAAACTGATTTTACCACAGTGATGATCAGAGGGAGATTGGCATATCATCTTCCCTTTGTAAGTGCCAAGAACAGAAGCTTCCTTTGAGCCCAAGCAAGAGCATCGAAGAAAACAATTATGGCAGAAGGGAGGCACAGCATCAGCCTGTACCAGAAGCTGTGGCTATGCAATGTTTTCAATCATCTCAAAGACAACAGTTTGGCCTTCACACTGAAACACGGGGCTAAAAGTCATATTCCTTTCCTCCAGAATTCACTTGAACTGTCAGAGACTTGAGAACATATGCTAAGGGAATCGGGGGAGGAATGTAAACATTTGGGGCTTTTTTTACTCTAAGTTCTAGCAACTGCTTCTTCAGTCCCCTTTTTCCATTCAAGCTAAGAACACTCTGATATTGTCTCTCTGGTATATTCACAGAGCTTGTCTGAATTGGTTTCACACCTGACAAGAAATTATCACGGATCATCCAGATGTCTTAAGAACATTAACATAATTACCCCTTTGAAACACAAGACTCTGGTGTCTCAGGACACATCTATAGCTACATCTGTTACCAATGTCTCATCTTTACTCCAGTGACCCATATTATCCAAAATTGTATTTGGCACACCATCTCACCCTCCCTAAGAAAATACAAAAACATTTCAATGTCTTCAAGTACCAAATGCTATCCCTCTTGTCAGGCAACTTTCAACAGGACATTTTTGAAACTGATCCTTCCCAATTGCTAATCTACCTCAATATAATGAAAAGTTGTTTTTTCACAAGTGGGAAAATACCATGAGCATCACACGCCAGCATTTATTTGCTGCTGAGGGCTATGCAATTACAGGGACCTTCACTCAGGAGACAAACAAACCAATTTCATTTTGAACTTGATCCAGTAGATGCTTTGGCCCAGTTTTGTTTCTCACCACACTGGCAGTGTCCTCTGTTCCCACTTTCAAGAGCGCAGGAAGAATGCACAGGCACAGGTTTCCATATTTTTGAGGGAGAAAACTCTGGTTCCATGAACAGTCAGCTGTGGTATGAAGTAGACCAGAGTCAGATCCTCCCAGGAGTAAAGAGAACAGCGATCTCCACACTTCTGGGGGGTGAACGCTTTCCTGGCTCAAATGGGACACCCAGCTGGAAATTCCTTCAGGTGACGGTGGGAAGAAGTGCTCCAAGCAGGAGTCCAACCATTTAGCTCCTGGTAAAAAGAAGTCTCCCAACTCTATGAAAAAGAACTGATTTAATTAGCTCTAAAACCAGTCTTTTGTAATTGAAAGGAATTTATTTCAAACCAAACCAAGTTTTAAGACAAATGCATTCGAGGCAAGTGACTCTACAGTAGCCAGGAGAACAGCTACGCTCTGTGCTGGCCGTTTCTAGGAAGGAAACTAAGGAAAAAGCAGGAGGAAAAACTCCAGAGAGGCATCCTCCAGAGTAAGGCTGTGACACAAGGAGACCAAGAAATTGTTCCATTGAGTGTGGATGACTCATTTGTTAGATGATAACAACACCTAAAAATAGCTGGCAGTGCTATGTGAGCACTCTGAGAGCCACACATCTGTCTCCATCTCGTTACTCTTTGTCCAACAATGTGTCTGTGCATGCACTTTCCATCTGCACAGAAACAATCAGCTGAGCCAGGATCACTGCTCCCAGTGACGGCTCACCACATCTCAGGGAACAGGAGAGGACCACACATGATTGGCAGAACACTGCACTTTGTTTGACACTGAGTGTGGCTTAAAGGCCAAGCAACATTTGTTACAGGATTAACTTTAATCAAGGTATCAGAATAACTCTGGGATCTAATGATGGCTCAGTCAACTGCACACAAAAGCTGCACATGCTAATGTAGCCTAAGCCATAGGAAAACAAAGAAGTAACTGATTTTTATTTTCAAACCAGATGGAAAAACAAATCCTATCACGTTAAAGGCCACCACTTAGGAAAAGGAAACTACAATAAGAATACTGAAATCATCACACACTGAGATCAGAGGATTTGAGTGGCTAAAATACAAATATTGCAAGGAACCGTTTGAAGGTTATTTAGGCTAGTTTTATCAAGGATGTTTAATCTCCATTTTTCACTCTCCAAAGGTGAATAGAGGCAGGTGAGAACAGAGGAGGGACATTGTCTAGCATCTTCATGAAAGTTATTTGTACTTTTGATTCCCCACAAGCAAGCACCAACTTCAAACCCAAATCACTGGTGACAGCAGTGTGATAGGAGCTCTTCCTTCCTGTTCTGTATGGCAGCAAACCAGGCTGACAGAAATCACTCACCTCTGAAAAGCAACGTTCTTGGCCAACTTTTTACCATAAGACTTAGAAAATAGACATTTTAAAAAATCATTCCTATAGAATATCCTGTTCCATGCTGCCTAAGATTGATGAACACCAGTTGTCCACTGTAAGAGATACACTTCGGGAAAAGCAAGTTTATAAAAACTGATAATCTAAAAAGTGGCCTCATAGTTCAAGGATCTAGAAAATAATCGTCCCTATTAAACTGTGACCTTTCTTTAATGAAAGCAGCCACTCTTTAAATGTCCTGGTAGCATGCCTTGCATGAGGATTTTTAACACTTATCTCCCTCGGTCAGCAAAAGCAATTTAGGTTTAGTCAAACTTATCAGTTCTTCCCAAAAAAGTTCACTCACCATCCAGAAAAGGGTTCCAATGGCAAACTCAGAATAATGCTCTATAGTAGACAGCACACTGAATAATAAACAAATCAGCACCAGGAGAAATCTGTAAAAAGAAAACAGTGTTTAGTGACTTGTCAAGTTGAACTGTAAATCTAGATCTAGTTTTTTCTCTCTCTCATTCACATAACTTTTTTCATCACAAATACTTTGTGTTTAATCAGTTAATTCTTCCAAGTCAAATGAGTACCATCATTTTGCTTTCATTCAGCTTTCAGACCATGGAATAAAAATGACAGGAAGGCTGAACACAGTAAAATCAATAGGCAAATTTCACATAATCAAGTTTATTTCTCAGGGAAGCTTGTCATCGTGAATGTTTCATGTTTCACTGACTGCTGCACAACTTAACGAAGACACAAACTACACTCAATGGGTTTTGGTAGCTTTTACATGAAAATTATCAGTGGAAAAGCTTATCAGGAAGGGGGAAAACTCATGTACAACCTAGAGACCAGTGACAAGATGAACTTCTTTGGAGTTTATCCACAGTCTCACTCCAGTGGGCACTTTTATCAGTGTTCCAGAAGAACAGATGAAAGGCACCTCATCAAGTCCACACCTGACACAAGCCCAGGAGTTTGGTCACTAAGCTTGAGGGCAGAGCCCCTGGTTAGTGGTTCCTGGACAAGCTACAGAACAGATGTACAGGAATCTCATAAAACTCGACAGGAACAAACCTTAAGTCCTGCACAAAGTGTGGGGAAGAAGACTAAAACATGTCCCCTTGACCTCCCTTTCCCAGGCTCAGCTCCTGTCCCTAACTCCCAGCTCCTGTCCCTCCCTCCCTCACACATGCCCAAGCAGCAAAGAGGGATGGGGAATGTGGGGTTGCAGTCAGACTACAACACTTTGTCTCTCCTGCTCCTCCTCCTGCTCCTCCTCCTGCTCCTCCTCCTGCTCCTCCTCCTGCTCCTCCTCCTGCTCCTCCTCCTGCTCCTCCTCCTGCTCCTCCTCCTGCTCCTCCTCCTGCTCCTCCTCCTGCTCCTCCTGCTCCTCCTCCTCCTGCTCCTCCTCCTCCTGCTCCTCCTCCTCCTGCTCCTCCCCCTCCCACTCCATAGTGGGCCTTTTCACAAGCTGCAGTCCTTCGGGATAAACCTTCTCCAGGGGCTGCGGGGAATATCTGCTCTGGAACCTGGAGCTCCTCGTCCCCTCCCCCCCCCACTCCTCTCACATTGGTGCTCAGAGGTTCTTCCTCACTCCTGCTTTTCCCTCTCTTCTCACAGCCCATGCTGTGCTTTTGGGCTTACCTCAGGAACTTTTCCACCTAAGGCTGGGGCCTCAGCAGTACATGTGTGCACACAGATATAAAGGAGCACACAATACAGAATCCCAGAATTATTTAGGTTGGAAAAGGTCTCAAAGACCATTGAGTCAAAACATCAACCCAACACTTCCAAGTCCACCGTGAAACCCTAAGTGCCACATCTACACATTTTTCAAATACTTCCAAGGATGGTGATTCTACCACTTCCCTGGGCAACCTGTTGCATTTATTTACTCAAAAATGCACTTCATATTTATATATGTATCTAGAGAGAGAGAGAGAAAGACAAACACAGATACAGGTTTGGCACTTGCAAAAAACTGCTTGGATGTGGAATACCCCAAAAACATGTTTGTTTCAGATGGAGGGTAGGCTGAGCCAATATTCTTTATGCAGAATGTTCAAACCACAACTAGAACCAGGGAAAATGGGAGAATGCTGATATCTATGGGGCCCTTCAGCTTTCGTTTTTCTCTTTTTAGAGTGCCTCAGAGTTTTAGACTGCCTTGGGATCCCCAGAAACATTGAACAGGGGATAATGAACACTGAAAACAATTCTCTGGCATGTTTGGTGCGGTCATTCATACACCATAAGTATGTGCTAACACAGGCAAGGAGAGACAGTTGTTTCTCAGCTGCCACATAGACAACAGCTGACCTCTTCAAGCCTAAAACTGGATTTGAAGATGTAAAGAAAGAAAAAAAGTCCTGCTTTCTTTCAGCTAGCTCTGGAAGGACTCTGACACTATTTAACAACAAGTGGAGATTTGAGAAGATCAGGGCCACCACTAATAAACAGATTTCTTCAGCAGTGGTTAGAGGTCTACATGTGCAACTGTCTCTGAATTTCTTCAATGGTGACCTATCCTGAGCCACAATAAAAGGGAAAAGGGATCCAGACAACACATCTTAGTCAAGGGTAACAGCACCTCTAGCTTGGGACAGATCTTAGCCACACTCTCATGATTTATGAGTTCCACAACCCTTTACTCAATCCTGCTACTCCTTTTGCTTCAACACGCACAAATTGCCAAATCTATTATTCACCAGTTTTACTCCCATCCCCAAATGTTTATCTCTGAAAACAGTGCTATGTTATAGGGGATACAGAGACCTTTCCAAGGCATAATAAAGATGATTTATTGCTTCAATGAGCTGCTGCACTGCCCAAAGATAAACCAGCAGAGGGGACAGAACCCGGCATTCCTGGAGAGTGATGCTCCAAAAGGGAAATAAGAGCAAAGCCTTGAGGAGAGATACTGAACCACAAGCCAGCCTTTGGCAAATGGAAAAGAACACATCAATAAGGGGTTCAGAGCATAAGGGTATTGCCAGTGTCCAACACTAGAAGAGTCTAGGCTTGGGAAACTGCAGAACTTCTGCCTTTTCTTAACACAGCAGCACTGCTTTCCATGTAAAGAAAATGCAGGTGTAAAAGTAAGGTCAGCAGGGTCATAAGAACCTCTTTTTCTTATCCATTTAATATGAGATCAGTACTGAGTACCCCCCTCTGTTGGATGCTGTGCTCCACCAGGGAGTTTCTTTATCCAGACACCTTTTACTTCCAATTAGCAATCCCAGTGATGAGTATATGGAGAAAGACACAAAAAACCCAGCATACCAAACAACTCCAGCAGAGATGTAGCAAGCACTTCTCCAAACTAGTCAGTCTGTTGGTTCTCATCTTTTTCTCTGACACTGTTGTTCTACTCCTGCCATTGTTACACAATTTAATCGGCAAAATGCATGTACAAAGAGATGGTCACTTCTTCTGAGTACAGACTCCTAGGTGCTTCCAGATCCCTGCCATTTCAATTATCTCCTTTCAAAATACCTTTGTCTTCTTTTACTGCACTCACTAGTAATACATAAAAATCCAGGGGAAATTCACATTCTAAATATTTTCTACCAAGACCCTGAGGATGACAGTGCACTTTACACCTTTTCCACTCTAAGAGAAGCAAAGAGAAAAACCAATATTCTTACATATGTAGATATTATCACTACGTCTTCAACCCCATCTCCTTTTAGGCTTCAGAAAAAGCAACTAAAAAAAAGAGGCTTACCAAAAAATCAAGAAAAAAATCATCCACAGTGCCAAGCTGTAGATGCATAAGGATGTAAAAGAGAGGACAATTGGTGCCTGTTTCTTACTAAGGGACCCCAAACTGCCAACACAGCCTGCAGGTCTTGTAACTTCGAGCTAATTGTTGCTTCTCTCCTGGTTTTATGTATTGAGACTCTCTCTTTTTCCATTTCCAAATCACACATTAAAACCACTCAAAGGACCCTTTAAATGCTCTTAATTTATGGCACTATATCCTCTGGCCAGTGAGTGTCACTCCTTCCCAATGAATAGCAAGGGCAGCTCACATGAGCTGAGTACAGATTCAGTTGCAGTGGGGACAAAGTCCAAGACAAGCACAGATTAATGAGTGAGAGCATCAAGAACAGCAACAACCACAAAAGAACAAAACAAAACAAAAAAAAACACACAAAAAACCCCAATCAACCAACCAAAAAAGACCCCAAACATTAAAAGAACCCCCCAAAAGAAAAAGAAAGCAAGCTCATTCACCTAGTCAATCAGTAAGCCATGAACTGATAGTGAAGATGTGTTCCCAATAATTTCTCATCACAGCAAAGAGGCACAGAAACAATAGATGTAGAAAAGAGGGCTGCAATGATTTGTATGGAATTAGACACGTGCTGCAGATCTGGTTCTCCTGCACAGCTCAGCAGCAAATTGTGGTGGTAGCATTCCTGCGAGGAGTTTGTCACTGGAGAAAGATGTGTTTCATTAAGCAAAAAAGTTCTCTTTTTGAGTCCACCATGGCTGAAAGACACAGCCCTTAAGTGCCCTTAGTTGAAAATCCTAAATCAATCTCAGCGATTTTCCCCTTTTATGTGATGAGAAGACCATACTTATTTTCCAGCCAGGCAATTTATGTGGAGAGAAGAAGTGTTAATAGACATTAAAAGTGGTTCTAGTTACCCAGACAATTGTATGTTAAGGCCCTGTGGGCACAGATCTCAGTGTGTCTCAGACCCTCAGGGTTTGATCCAGCCAGATTAAAGCGAGTGCATGTAGGCTGCCGTGTCTTGGAGCAACACATCCACAGGGAGCAGCTCAGGAGACCTCCAGCACAAGAGCTGTGCAAACGTGTCAGATGTTAAACAGGATTATCTCCATTTTATTCCTTCCATGAATAATGGGAAGTAAAAAAAAATTGTCCAGCCAGCATATACAGCATTACCTATGACACAGAAAATCCAAAACACAGAAACAAATATGTTTTTCTAGTGTGTGTAAGTGCAATAAAAAGCTGTCTGTTCAGTACTACAAACAAACCAACCCACGCTCTCAGTTTTACTGCTCAGAAATGCACTCAATGTGATATTCTTCTGCTGGCTTCCTCCAGGCTCTCTGGCAGTCTTTACTGTCCAGTTTTGAGTCCCAGAAGATGGTACACAAGGTGCTTTGAACCAAGACCTTCCCAATACCAAGAACTCCTTTTCTGATACCAACTCCCCAAAATGCTGGAAACGTCCCCCAGTGGTGGTGCTTTAGATTTCTAACACATCCAGTCTTCCTTTTCCCATGTAATCCCAAACAGACCTGGGACACACTAATAACCCTGCTGCGGGCAGGCTGTAATTTCCGTGAGGACACAGCAACCTGCTGAAGTGAGAGGGAATGGAGGAACCTCATTACTACTCCTCACAACCAACGTGAAAGTAGATCTGCCTATCTTTTCCTTGAATTGCTGTGAAATTCAATTTGAGACAGATAAGGGATGGTTTCTGGTATTCTCAGCCAGAGTCAGATAGACTTAAGAAGGTAAAAATAACAGGAGTGTGTCAAGGTAGATACAAAACCAAATACAAGTCCAGAGGGGTTCTGTTTCAGGCAGTGATCTCACAGTACATAATTGCCCAACAGAGGTAGCAGTTCATGGATGGACCACCTCAGTGTGAAGAAGGTGGGACTGCTTTCCCCTTGGATATGTGTGTCTGGAGGGGGACGCAGGACAGGGCTGGAGTTGAGAGCCTTGAGGGGCTATTCAGGACCCCTGGTTTACACAGCAGCCCCACAGACAGGGTTTAGCCACTGCTGGTGGTGCCCCTGTGTGTGCTTGCAGCAGTTTATGCTCAGTGCCCACCACAGGCTGCTGGAAAGAAGCCACAGGTGGAGTTTGGTTTGTAGGTGGTATCTGAGTTATGACAAAAGTGTTGCAGATAAGTAGTGAAAACAAAGGTCAAGTCCTCCCTGTGTCCCAAGTAAATCCACTCCCAGAGAAACCAACAATCCTTTTGCACCTTTTTCTCTAACACAGTGGAGCAGCATCTCCTTCCCCCTCTGCTGTGCCTGAGCCAGCAGTCAGTGCATGCTGCCTTCACAGCTTTCTTTAAGTTACTGTCACTGTCACTGAGCTACACACCACAGTGCAGGTCAGCTTCGACAAGTCCACCCTTAAACAGCTCAATTAATTGCCAACTGATTTGCAGAATCCAACAAGCTACAGCTCTCTTGCCTCTCAGACAATCAGAAAAGCTCCTTGTGGACTGCTCCTAACAGCCTCTGGAATGCTAAACATAGCCTCTAACCAGTGACCTTTCTAAACACACTGGAGGAAAAAAGCTTGGATGAGCGCCAAATTCCCTGTAAAGAGCTGGCTGCATTGTGCCACAGGCAAACCTTCAACAGAGCTCCTCACTGAATACCTCTGGGTTTGTGTCAAGGTCTCACTGCAGGTGTTGGTTTGAAGAACAAGCTGTTCCTCTAAAGGCAATGGCAAAGTCTACCAGTGCTAACTCATCAACAAGTGCCAAACAGATCCTGGGTCTCCCTAAATATTTCTGATTAGATTTCTGGGATACCTATAGGTAGGGCAAGTGCATGGGTGTGTGTTTCATACTGTTGATTTGGGGTGAAGCTATTTAAAGCTTGTCATGTGGGAATTTCCCTTTCCCCACCAGCTCCAGCCTGGCTTCCTCATATTGCCCCTGTTGTCCATACTCTCTCCTGCAAAGGACAACTCTCTGTGCTGCAAAGGTGAGGAAACAGGATGATTGTTTACTTGCTTTCAGGGAGTTATTTACATCCACAGAAAACAGTTTCACCTGCTGGCAGCTGTTCAGTTCCTCAAGGGAGGAAGTTAATAAGGCAGAGACATAAATAATTACCAACTGGTAGAGTTGGTCTACTCTTTCCTATCCTAAAGGAGCTGAAGTTCTACTTTCTAGTACTTTGTCCTCTTTCATTCTTTCTGTGATTCTAGAGGATGTTGAGCCACAATTTGAGCTGTTACTTCAGCAAATACATTTTTCCTTTTCTGCCATAGAGCTACTAAAAATAGCAAAGTATTTCCTCTCAAAACACCTGGCTTTCTTTTCCTTCATTTTTTTTTCACTTTTCTGAAGACAGAAACTTATTCCCAATCACCTATTTGCAGACTGTTCCTCATTCTCTCTTTGAGCAGAAAAATAATATTTTACTATCAGAGAAAAGAGGAATATCTGAGAACCTCCCCTTTGGTTTCAGATTCTCACGTAACACCATTCACACTTACACAAGATGAAGTGTTATGCTTTCCCAAGAGACATCTTGTTAATGTAAACTAAATTTTAGTATTTCTTGACTTCTCCTCAGCTCCTTAAGCCTCAGGCATACACAAAAATACAACTGCTTTCTCATCAATGCTTTTAGACCATCATCCTTAAATCTGTCCCATGTGTTAACCAGCTTAAAGAAGCAGTCCTGTTGCACTGGACTATTGATCAACCAGGATTAAAGGCTACAAATTAGTGCTTCTCTATGTCCTGGTCCTCCTAAACATCGCTTCCTTCTGGAGAGTAGCTAGTGCAACTGGAAACATATTTCTGTTGCTATTGTAGCCAGGAACAAATTCTGTCTAATAGATTTATTGACCATGAGTATATTTCACTGAAGCCTTCGAACACTGGGAACTAGGAGGTTAACACTGAGAACAAAATGATGGCAAGCTCTTTCTCCAGGGTGAACCTTTTCAAGGTCATGCTCTAACATACTTATTTTCCATGGAAGACAAGCTTAATGGAAGTTCTTAAAGGAGGAGTAGTCATAATTCCTCCTTTTAAGTTTTGCAGCAAATAATTCCATTTCTAGCAAAAACTGTGCATGTTGGGCTTTGTGTTTATCTCCTGCAGATAAGTGTACTTGAAGTGCTGATATATGAGATGCTTATGGGAATGTTATCCCTTGAACAACAAAAAAAAGGGATGGGTGGGGAGGGGACAAACTTGTAAATTCACAGACAGAGATACGCTCCCTGGCAACCAAGTACAAAACAGTAGCTCTGTGGCCTTTTGGGCTTTACCAAACTTCATTGACTCTGCAAAGTTTTGTTTAGAGAAAAAAACACTTAAAAAAAAATATGAGCTCTATAATGAAAGCAAATCAACAAAACTTATTATGGAAAAGCTATCGAAACCTATGCTCTGTAGTACTGAGAGGCCTGGACCGTGGGTTGCTGATGATTTTAACACAACCATATGTGTCCTGCTCCTTCCTCAAACCTGAGCTACCATGCCTCACTTCACTCTCTGAAAGCCCTCCAGGTAGATAATTGCAAATGGCTTCTATATGTCTCCAGCTGAAATTACACAGAAACCCTGCCTTTTAGATTCCTTATATAATCCTTTATTCTGTCTGCTGTTTGCTCCAGAAGATTTGAGCAACCTGATTTAGTAGAAGGTGTCCCTGACCATTGCAGGGGGTGGAACTCAATGATCTGTAAGGTCCCTTCCAACCTAAACTGTTCCATGAGTCTAAGATATGAAGCCAAAATGTTCTGGCCTTCTATCACAGTAGGGGAGAAGAAATTCAGTTGTTTTAGCTGGACTTAGAAAAACACATTGAATTGAGGCTAATATGTCCAAGTAAATCTATGTGCAACTACACCCACTTGGGCTTCAGCTTTTTTCTGGATGACAGACTACAGAGTTGTCTAAAGGAGACCAACCACTTTAAGTCAGCCTGTTGTTAGGGACAATAAATGAGTTCAGAGAACAGAAAGTTCTGTGAGGGGCTCCAGCAGCATGGGCTGCTTTCTATTTTAACTGGTCATTTTGTGGCAGGAAAACTAAGGAGAACATTTCTGGTTTTCCATAGTATAAAAGTGCAAGATGTTCTCATTCTTGAGTGCATGAAGCACTACACTTCCTTCTAAATGGGACTATAGTGTCTTACACTGAATAGCCATGTGCCTCTGGAAAACATTCTTGATGGTCTGAATAAAACCTCACTCCTGGTCCTTACATATTTTTGTTATCCAAAGGAGTTTCTAAGTCATGAAGAGAAGGTTGTCCTTGTGCCTTTGTAGGCAAGTTTTGATGTCCCTCAGTTCTCTCATAAATCTATTTCCAGGCTCCTGAGGTTTGATGTTTCTTTGGAAGGTCTTGTGCTTATACATATGTGATCATACACAAATTAGAGTTGGTTGGAAATTTTGGTAAAGGAACAATTTTTCTGCTGAAAATACCAATCTGTTAAAATTAGAAATAGTCTGGGAATGCGTTGGTTTCAGCAGAACCGGAGAAGGAGACCAGACAGGTTTTAATGGAAACCTGCCTAGCTTTGGACTCTACTAACAGGGAACATGCCTGGCAGAGAATGTGGCCATATCAGCCTTTCTTTTTCCTGCCTCAGAATAAAATATTTTCAGAGATTTGAAGCCCTCAAACAAAGAAAAATTCTACCTATCACATGGATATACTGAGGATATCTGTTTTCAGCTATCTCTTCTGGGTTACACCCAGAAATGCCCAATAGCCCCATTGCACATAACATGAAGTTGCCTTCCCGGCTCCAATCAGAAATAACAAGTCATTATTTCTACAACACCAAGGGAATTTAAAATTTCACTTACAAATAGACTCACCTGCATATGCGAAATTCATCACAAACAGGCTTGGATCAACAGCTAAAACTGATGCTGTTCAAACCACAGCATGAGCCACACATCCTACAAAAACATCTCCCACTTGAAAACAGCTTTCTGCATCAACTGACCCAAGCTGCTGTATGCTATTTATAAAACATCCACAGTTCCCATTAGTAATAAGCACTTCACATTTCCAAAACATTGACAGCCTTATCTGCTGTTCTTTGAAGAGCACTAAGATTTGGATTTTGCTTTTTCTACAAGTTTATCTGGTACTAGTTCAGAACTGACAAATTGCATTCATGCATTTCTTAAAATCACCAGGAGCACTGATCTTACTGAAACCTTCTATTCAGTGCCCTGCCTTTCCAGGGATTTAAGTTCCTTGATTCCACTGAGTACCTGTATCTTCCACTGACATCTGTGCTTCTGTGTACCTCTTGCTCTTTTTTTATCTTTGTATGCCTTGCAATCTTCCATTCTGACCCTATAGCTAAGACTTTCTAGAACAGACATAATCAGTTCTTTAAACACTGACAAAACCAGCCCATCATCATGACTTCAGTGTTGATAAATCTGATACTTTTATCACCAACCTTGACTGTGACACAAAAGTCAGTAGGTTTTGGTGTGTGTTTTATGACACACTTCCAAAGGAACAGGAAATTCCAACCACTATTTAAAACGCAACACCAGCCTCCTCATACTACCCACATTAAATAATGTTTCTTGGGTTCAGAAGCAGAAAAGGGAGAGAACAAATGCATATAATGATGTTGTGGAAATGAATCCACTAAGTTAATGCCAGCTTGACTGTCAGGGAGACAATTGAAACACTTTTCTTCTTGAATTTGGTACCATGTGGCATCCACAAGTTAATGAGCAATTATAACATTAACACTGAGGAATATCTTTTTATTTTGCTGGTTTCTGTAAGAACAGAGGGTTTTTTTCCCCAAAAGTACAACCAAATTCCATCAATAGCACCATATCAATGTCAGGCTACAGTATTTGTTTTCACTACAGAAACAACATTAGCCTGTGGGGACAGATGTTAATGTGTATTCATTGCTCAAATTATTACAAAATTGAGCTTCTAGAACAAGATGGATTGGATTTCTTACAGAAATGATGGAAAAAGTCATCAATAACTTCAAAAAATGAAAATAAAATTTACTCATGCTGTGGCTTTGTGCCCTGTGGTTAGGTGACTCTGTGCCTAATACAAAGTACTCCCAGATCCAAGTTCTTCCTCAGGAGCTTTTGTAACATCTCTCTCCTGAAAAGACTCCCTGGTGCCAAACAATCTAAAGGAGCTCAAAGTGAAGTGTTTTCATCTTTGGGGTTATTAATTTCTCTCTCCTCAAGACAAATGTCTATTTTAGCCAAACAAGAAAAGACACAGCGTATCTCATCCCCTGTCCATGTTAGCTGGAACTTGCCAACTGGCTCAAAAGTTTTTGTTAAGGCCCTTCCAGACAGACATGCTCAGACAGTGTGGTTGCAGAAACCTCATTTCCTTAGCAAGAGAGATTAAAAATTAATAACTACCCCCATGTATTTTTCGAACAACCAAATCCTGGAACTTTATAGAACCCTAATGACAATTTTAATATCAGTGCACCTCCATTAGCAACTTCAGCTATTCCACCATCTCATCCAGCTGAGCATGCAACCCTAAGCAGTAAGAGGAACATCCCACTCGAATGAATAAGGAGTTCTTGAGTTTCTTCCCTTCAGTACTGCTTGTCTTTTGGTACCTGAAGTTTGTTACCAGAGACATCTGCTTAGTACCTCTCACTAGTTAGTACACAGATGAAAAGTAGCTACTATAGTTCTAAACTGAAAACTTTGTCAGTGAAATTTCTATATAAAATTCCAAATAGGTAACTGTTATGCTGGCAAGAAACACCCTGAACCTAATAATAATAATAATAACAACAACAATAATAATATTAAGCCTTACTCTTATGAAAGCACACCATGTCCAGAACTGAGCTGTGACATCAAGGTGAAAGCCAGAATCTCAAAAGCAGCCATGTGCTTATAATTACTCTGAACTTTAGCTGCTTGTGTTGGTCATATTACAATCACATCATTGGAAAAAGCAAAATATCTGCTTGCATTCTAGAGATAATTGTGGAAAGGACAGAAACGGGAATTTGACAGTCCCTTTGAGATAAACAGTTATAAATAATGGGTTATACACTCCATTTCCAGATAAAAACAGGAGCTGGAGAACACTGTGCTAACTTATTTCAGTTCACTAAAAAGCTGCTACACTCAAAGAATCAAAATATATGCAGGCAAGTGCCCCATTAAAAGGAACCACTAGAACCTTACATTTTTTGCCTTTTAAAGTTCTTTACATCAGCAGCAGTTGTATGCCAAACAAAAACAAGAGTATCAGCCAGAATGGTGGCTCTGAATTTCTGCAACTTCATTTAACAGAACACGACTAGAGCATTTCTTACATGAAGTTGGAGGAAGTAAAAAAACCTGAGAAAGCAAAGTCTGAAGAGAAACAATAATAGGAAAAAATTGCAATTTTTAATCTGTCCAAATAATCTGAATTCACTTGTTTATGCATTACTCACAGTGACACAGACATTGGTACACAGAACCTTTTCTAAAGGAAAAATACCTCCACTGGCCAGCCCCCTCTTCTATAAATGTGTTTTTGATCTTTTGTACTTTCCTCACAAAGTTTTAAGTCCATGACATTATTGATGTTGTTCACATTTTTGTAAGGATCACGCACTCTTAATGATTCATCAGTAATTGTTCAGTTGAGATTTTTCCACCAAGCTGCCAGGAACAGGTAAACATGTGTGTGTGTGCACATGTGCTTCACTCTGAAGGAGCTGTGGGAGCTGGTCCTGAGGAGGAGGGGGTAACAAAGTAAATCTTTGGCATGTTTTCATGTAAAACTGAGCCCACACCGCAGCTCTCTGGTGGGGGAAAAAAAGAAAAGGAAAAAAAGAAAAAGAACTTTACCTCATTACATTCCAGTCTTGGCCAACTGTGTTAGCACTGGTTGCAGCCCCATTAGACCACTTGCTGACATGCTGCAACTCCTTAAGGTCCCCAAAGCTCCTCATTTCCTGCTGATCTAGATTCCTGCCATTACAGGAAGCTGATGAAGCGTAGGAGGGCTCCAGTGAGTGCCAGAAGCAACACGAGTTGTGCAGCAGAAATGTGTGTCCAGAAGAGAAGAAGGGAAGGTGACAGAGGGGCAACAAGACCTTTTGGTATTGGTAAGCCACTATGCCAGTTCTTGGGAAACCATACCCTAGAGAAGACATTTTCCTTGTCTGTGCCACGCAATTCCCAGAGACAGGCAGCATCCCCCAGGAATGATTCGGAGCAACAGCCATTACCCTCTCTGAGTCACCATTTGGAGGAGTTGTTTGCCCAGAAATCTCAAGGCAGCCTGCAGAGCAGACTTTGTTGCTACCCAAACTCTGCATTTATGAAATGTTTTGCAGTCAAGCCAGGTGGTCTGCAGTACTTGCCAGATGATTTGCAACGTTCCTTTACGATTATTGTGCACAATTTTACCTGACATTTAACAAGTGATTTTGATCCACTAGGAGAACAATAGTGGGTCGGTGTTTCAAGGTGCTTATTGTGCTTTACTAACCTGACTGAAGACCATCCACTCGTTCCCACTGGGGTAGGTTTTTGCTGGTGTCAGAAGCTGAACGGGCTATCCAAGTGTAACTCCAAGTTTAACTATCCAAGGACAACTACAGCTGGCAGGAGCAAGCTGAGTGCTGAAGGTGGATGAGGGGAGCAGAACTAGTGCTGGCTCGCTAGCCATGAGCTGTTAGATTAGCTCACCTCATCCCATAAGAGGTTATGGGATACAAAGGCTGGTCTAACTTTTGAATGACAGACAGCAAGGTCTAACACTCATTTAACAAGTGGCCAAACCAGCTCAGAGTCACCTGGAACAGCTGCAAGTTCTCATTTAAGCTTTTGCAGTGTTATACAGCAAGAAAATGGCAGGCCTGAGAACACAATTAAGAGTCCCTCGCAGGGGCCTCCCTCTTGCCTTGGACTTGCCTCCCTTCCCAGCCAGCCTGTGGTTTCTCCAGTGCCTGACAGCAGCCCTTCCAGCTGTGCTGACTCCAGGGGTGATGTGACATCCATTTGCTAAGAACTGGCCTGGGACCAACAGCTCCTTTTGTATCTCCCCACAGCCATCACTGCTTCTTCTTCACTATTGACTTGGACAAAATTCAAATTAGTTGCCTATGGGTGAAAGGTTCCTTGTCCCATCCTGAATTCCACGCTCCCGCTTCTCCCTAGTTTCCAGCTGTCATCTCCTACCCCTCTTCCGTTCAGTGGCTCTCTGAGCTTCTTGACCATTTTCAGCTGTCCCCTCTGTGCCTTTATCCAGCTTTCTGACCTCCAGAACCTGCCTGTCCTCTTTCCTTTGTCCCTCCTGCTTAAGTCAGATTCTCTTTGCTCTTGAGCTACACTGATCTTGTATTGTTTTCCTCCAGTTTCAGCATCACTGGCACCAGTCTCAGCTTCCACCACAAACCAACCTGGACCTCAGTGTCTCAGTCCCAGGTTCTCCTTTCTCCCTCTTTCACCACACTCAATGTTAGCTGGTTGTCCTGCTCCCTCACTTCTTAGTCCAAGGGAACTCAGGTTCCTTCTTAGTTTAACTGAAAAATTCAGCTACCCAGCCAACAGCAGCTGAAAAGACCAAAATTAGCAGTCACTGCATGCTCCAGAGAAATGGAAAAGATAGGACAAGATGTTTGGACTGCAGTGATAAAAGCTACAGGGTGTAACTGAGGGGCAAAATACTATGGATCCTGGGCACACTCAGGGGTTTCCGGCCTGGAACCCGCGCTGCGACATCGCCTCGGGCTGACACAAGGTGGCCTCTGTGGCTCACAGAACAGGACGTGTGACAGACAGACAGGTGGGCACAGCATTCCAGCCTACGATGGAGCCATTCCAGTAGTCACTAAATGGATGTAGGCTTCAGAAGTATATCCATCACCTAAGTAAGATTCCACCTGCAATTAAATGATTTAAATGTGTAGGTTTGCCAAGTAACATCATTGCTGTAAATAACTCATCACTAATACATGTTGTATTTCTCTTTCAAGGGACAAAATATGAGGGTTATACCCTAATACCTGACATTTGGATGTGATTTAAGCAAGTGCACAGCTGAGTTTAGAAATGAATCCAAGCCAGGCACATGCTTCTTTTTCTGGACTGAGGATCACACAGCAAATAGCTGGATTCTACCACAGGTGATCTCCAACACCCCAAGGCTCCTACACAGCCACAGGAATTGCTTGGTTAGGATCAATACGCTGCCAGTTCATGGAGCAGCTGCTTCCCAAGTCCTCAGCTCTTGCTAAGTGAGATCCTCTATTGGGGATTTTAGCAGTGAAGTATTTCAATCCTTCCAGTAAAGTGGAACAATATCTCAGTGAGAAGGTTTTCAAGACTGGGAGGAGGGATTCTCAAGTAAACCCACTCACCCATTCCAACATTTTGTTTTGAAACCATAATTTCAACCTACACTAAAACTCCAATAACTCCACTAAAACAATACAAATTTTAGGTTTAATTAGGCAAAAATAATTCCCTTTTCTAACACTGTAATAAAGGTCCTTAAGAACTTGAGCTTATTCCCTGAAAAGAAACTTCCTACAAATATTATGGGAGATGAGATTATCTTGGTAATTTCAGAATGAGAAGAGGTCACCTCCTGAAGCACTTGCTGTTCCCTCGCCTTGCCTGATTTCGGAAAGTCAGGTTCTTTCTAGCAGAACTGACTCCAGATCAGAACAGACTCCAGTCCCTCTTGGACAGAAAGTTCCCCCAAGTTTGTACATGAGTTGTGTGATCTTTGTGGCACATGAAGGACAGAAGGGACAGAGCACATCCAGCTCTTCCAGGCTACACAGATATCAGCCATGTACTTGAAAGTTTGGATTTGTTAGGAAAACAGTCATCAGCATCAGATCAGCTGCACTCAAGCTACCTCCAAACCCACACATAAAACATGGGAAGCTTTTTAAAAATAAATTACAGGTTGTTCTAATTATAAAATTAAGTGTATTTTAGATTAGTAGTTTATTTTTTTAACAATGTTTCCCTGTAATGATATATCATCTTATAAGGCATGTTCTTTCCAAAACAGAAACATGTTATTTAAATGAACACATCATGTAGTTATTGGGATAATTATTAGCACAAATATCCTTGAGACAAAATGCTTGCCAAAAGCTGTTTCAAATGTTTCCATTTTAGCAGCCTCAAAGACAAGTAACTTTTAAAAGCACTCAATTTACATTCTCTTTCATGTAAGTTAGGAATCCTTAAAAAAAAGATTGCTGTTGGCATTACCAATATTTTCTCCAATTTTCTGGTACTGAGGGGCTGTATGGATTTATATTTTTTATTTTATCTTAATGCCTATTTCAGAATAAAAAAGTGCATATGAAAGGTCAACCTTAATTGGGGATAAAAGCAACACAGATGATGAAACAAATGCATTTTAGCAAGATTAGTAGTCTCAAATAGGCTTAAATTATGACTATTCATATATTTAAATCTACACAAATCACATCTGTTTAGTCCTTAAGAATAAAGCATGCTATAAGCACAGTCCTTGAAAGAGGCCCTATCTTTTTACTCGGAGAAATTTCATGAATCAAAAAATCCTTTCAAAAATCCCTATATAATGTTGAGGGGGGAAAGGCAGCAAGTATTAATGAGACTATCTATTTTATGCCAAATAGAAGCATTAGGATTCATCCTTAGAATTATCATCTATTTCTCTGGGCAGTTCCTGACTGCAGCCACTGATAATGGTTTTTTTTTCCAAAATGCAGTCAGGCCATAGTTCATCTCAGACAAACTGAGTAATTTCAACACTCTGCATTTCTTTAGGAAATATGCTAATTTTATAATAAAAGCAAGGCCTTTTGGTTCAGCTGGCCAGTAAAACTTGCTCTGGTCTCAGTGAGAGCACAACTGGATCCTTTCTACAGCTAAGATGACAAATTATCTTTCTGTTAAGCAGCATTCAGAACAGTAATTGAGGTCTTGCTAAGCTTGACAGATACCATAAGCAACTCAAAGGAAACAGTAACAGCTGGATTAATATATTAACCACTGCTTTACAAGGGCAAATGGAAGCCTTAATTTCCTCCTTGCATGTACTATATACATGGTATAATGAAAAACATTTTGCTAAGTTTGTACTCATTTCACATTCACTACTATAAATCAATTCAAATTAGTAATGTTATATGTTTGTCTAACAAATGACTTGTTTTGGCACTTCAGCATGAGCAAAACAAACTTACAAGAGCAGGATGTGTCTGATCACAGCTAGACTTACATCTGCTAAAAACTGCAGTGTCTGAAGCTGGAACAGTGTAAAGCAGCTCAATCAGCAATCAGAACTGCCAGGAGAGTAAGGGACTTGCCCTCAGAAATACCAAATCTACATGTACATCCTTGAAAACAAAGATCATTTGAAGAATAAAAAGCCTTCTCTGGAAATGATAATGGATATAGTAGCTGATCCTTTGAGGAACTGGCTTTTCCACTGCCTTCAGGGGATTACTCATGCAGCAGGTTTTGAGCCTAGAAGCTCAGGTACTGATTCCCAGCTGATTAAATGGGCAGTTTCAGGTTTTTCTTACACCAAAGATCATGCAAAAATCTAGGTACTTACACAGCAAAATGATAGATAAAACACTTCCACCCACTGGGCCTCTCCAGGAAGTTGTAGACCTGCCCCTGTGTGCTGGTTTTGGTCAGATATTGGCTCTGGAAGCACTCCATGGTCCGGGCCCTGCCACCTCCACTGTCCGAGCAGGCTGCAGCCTTTGTGCCTTCCCCAGGGCTCTGGGGAATCCCAGGTCCCTTATCCATGGAGGGGTCTGGATTCTGTGCCACAGGAGAGTACTGCATGGTGCTTAGGTTCCCCCTGACTTCCAGCAATGCTGCAGATTTGCTACTTCCACTCAGAGTGCTCATCTGGAGAGTGGAGCCTTGATCCTCCCCACGGTGCTCACACACGGGGTACCCAGCAGTTTCTCCACCACCACAGGACATCCTGCAAGAACACACAGGTATTGCTGCCTCTGATCAATATTTAAAGTCATGAAGGAGGGATTGGATGTCTTCCCTGCCCAGGGTTCTCCAGCAGCTGATAAGATGACTTTGTGCTGTTATCACGGAGCTTCTCTGTTGACACAAGTGTGAGCTGCCAGCCTGTCACCTGCTGTCACTCACAGCCTCTGAAATTAAATCAGAAAAATGTATGAGGCAGTGACACGTGCTTGACATCAGAAGGAACAGGAGTCTGGAAAAGGAAAGAGGCTGAGACTTCTGGAGGAAGGAAAGAAAATTAAGTTTCAAAATGACATTGTTAAGAAGGAAGCCTAGAACTATTTAAACAGTGCAACACTCGTACAGCAGCAGAGTCTTGAGAGCTGATCCTACCAGATTACTTTAAGCTGAGCAGTTCTTGAAAGGTCCCGATTAGAGATGGAAGTGTTGCCCAAAACACACCTGAATGAGGCTTTGAATTTCAACACCTACACCTCAGGAGAACTTATCCAGACTGGCAACATTAAAGGAAGAATTTAAGACTTAAATAAATTATTTCAGTCACCTCACGGGACCCTGAACAACTTTTCTCAAGTGTAAAAAGGAGGATGTCATTAATGATAACTGATACTGGGAGGTTAATATTGCTACAAGGGAAAAGATCAAAGACTCCTGGCCTGATCCCCAATTTTCTTCAAGCCCTTTAATATTTACAGCTAATTTTGCTACTCTCAAACAAGTACCTAGACAAAACAGAATAGACAATAGGGTTCTTCTAGCTCAGTATGTATTTCATGAAGCAGACTTAAATTGTTGCTAATACAGAGCAGCAATTTCTTAGCAGCAATATTAATAATTTTGTGAGACTGATAGCAGATGTCTTTTTTTGTACTGCCTTATTTCTTACACACCACATTTCGAGTTACTTTAGCCTCAGCAGAATATTTTAGAGAGACAATTTCAGCCTTCAGCCCCCTTATTGAAATTAAGGCTATGTTTTGCTGTGGCTTAAAGCTCCTCATGTGTAGTGAACAAACTCCCATTGCAGTACATCTGAACAGAGCCCTCCAAGTTATTCCACAAAATACTTACATGCATACATTTCAACATGACTTTTTGTTCTGGGCTCATTTCTTAACACTGCTCATGGAAAGGTGAGCATCAGTTCACATTTCTGCATCAGTCCTAGAGCAAAGAGAGACCTACGTCCCTTCCCTCAGCAGCTCTCTTAATGAACAGCTGGAGGGTGCAAACACACATTAAAGCAACAAAGCCCTTCGTCCAAGCCAGGCTGCAGCAGGTCCCTAAGAAGCACCTCTAAGAACATTCATTCACTTTGGGGTGCTGAGGCTGCCTGGGCAAGGCTGTCTATGCAGAGCTGCAAACACAGCTCCCTGGAACACCTTTCCTGGGCTGCTCCATCCAGACACGGGATCCCACAGACACGGCACAGAAAAACCTGAAACCAGCTGGCAAACAGCACCTACTTTCTCCAGGCGGATCCCTCTCCTGGCGGCTGCTCCACACCGCAGGCTCCCTGGAAAGGTGCAGGACAGGAGCTGCTGCCTGGCTCTGCCCACAGCTCCCCAAGTCCCACCCTGAGGAAGGCAGGGGCCCTCCCTTTGGGCTGCCTTATATGGCTGCCCTTGCAAAAGGCACAGAAAGAACCGGGAACAGTTTGGATGATTTCAGAGAGAAGTTACTTCTGTCTCTTCCTGCTGTCAAAACCAGCGATCACAAGCAACAGCTTAACTTCCCTCCCAGTCTTTTTCTTATCTGCAGACACTTCATTGCAATGCATTAAAAGCAGCATTTCCTTACTGCACATCTTTAAACACTGAATTAGGTGATGCCTACAGCAAGCTGGAGGCTCTGCATCCTTCTTTCATACAGGGAACAGCAGCTTCAGTTGTACAGGAATTTTTCCACCAAAGTTCTGGCAAAGCGAAAAGCAGCACTTCATCGTTACATCAAGTAATGGAAATTTTTTTTGTATTAATTTGGGAGGAAGAGAATCCCAAGCATAACCATTCCAACATCAAACTCCCCATTTTATTGTTGACCTTTCTAACCAAGAAGAAGAAAGTGAATACTGCTGTTTCTCTCCTTTCCTCCCTCTTGTAACAGAAATCAGACTGTTGTCTGCAATGCCAGCATTCCAAACATAAGCTTCCCACTTGTCCACAGCCAGGAGTTTGAGAATGGAACAAAGGTACCCCTTTCACCCTATGGTTATCATCAGTGGAGGAATGCTGTCATTGCACATAGTCTTCAATTTTTATCATAATTGTTCATGGGGCTAAGTTATCTCTTTCCTTGGAAAGATTATTCCAGAAAGTTATTTCCTAGTTTCCCAGTTATATTTCCATACCACTGCAAAAACCCCAAACCAAAAACCCAAAAAGTTCCTTTCTTTTTTCTTGACACATGATCTAAAAGCCAGCCCATCCAGAACATTTTCCTTGGATGCTGTGTTGCTCAGTTTACCCTGTGCACAGAATGGAATACAATATTCCACACACTACTGCAGGGGAGTGGTCATTGAGAACTGATACCTGACTGGAGCCACAAAAATCCTTCACCAGGTTTTTGCTTCTTCCTGAAATGCTTTCTGCATCAATTACTACTTTTATACTCTCTGCTCTATCAACTTTTCCAGACAGTAATTTGTTAATGAAAAAAATGCCACCTCTCCTCACCTCTGACCTCTCCTGAATACAATTACTCAAGCTCTACAAAACTAGCTGAAGTATGGAGGGGAAAAAAGAATTTAAAAACCCCTAACAAACCAAACAAAAACCACCAACCAACCAAGAAGTAATTTTCTTGGATATTTTAAGGTTAAAAATAAGTTTCCTTTGAGTAGCACCCAGCTTTACTGCAAATACAAAAACTCAACATAATAGCAGCAGGTTTGGAACCCCAACAGAAGTAGAAACCAGAGCACCTGACTCCTATTTCTTACTCAGGGAAAAGATGATTTAATGATAAGATTTTAAAAGACTGAGCTGTAGAAGACATGAACTCATTCCTTCACACACCCCCAAAAGCACACATCTTTGGGTCAAAATCTCAAAAGGCAATTAGTCACCTAACTAATTTATGACTTACATCAAATGCATGATTTCAGGGATTTCTAAATACTGAAGTGTTCACTGGTAACTAGAGATGCACACAACACCCTGCCACTGTGTATCTACAGAATTGTGGCTTCTGTGGCGGGGCTCACTTCATGTGTTTAATTTTGGTGGGCCTGATGCCACCCCCATGCTCAGAGAGCACATCTTCCTCACCCTGACAGCACTGCATTTAGGATTAGACTTGGGAATTTATAACCAAAAGCCCAGGATGGGAAGGCACAGAGAAATGTCTGGCTCTGAGATGCATTTTTGATCCCCTTCTTGAGGAGGAGGCACTTCTCAAAGACAAACCTAAACACAGCACCACTGGCACCACACATCACTGTCTCCTCCAGGGGCTGTGTTTTAGAAAGAAAGTGTTAATGAGTCATGCAAGAAACAGATAATATGGAACACTAGTGCTAGAAAATATCTTGACGGGTAAATAACAGATGAGACTTGAAAAACATTCCCGCGCCCCTCAGTCCATCCCAGATTCCATTCTCCGGACGTAAGCTCTCTGCATCAGTGCTCTTGAACATCTGCTCTGGATCTGTGAGCTCCAGCACTGCCAGCACTGATACCCAGGAGCTGGACACTGCTGAGTGCCACAGAGCCCTCTGGGTTAGCTATGGAATCTTCTCTTAACAATGATCACATCGGGGCACAAATCCAGTGAGTTGTGGGGCTCCAGCTGCTGGTGCCCAGAGCGCCTTTAAGGGGGCAAAATGCCAGCCCTTGCTTTCTGCTTCAGCTTCCCAGCCTGGTGGGCTCTTACAAGGTACTGTAAACAAAGGTCATTAAGGATCATGAAATGGGGCTTCAGCTCCAAGTTCACTTATCAGTACGCCCTGTACTTTTTATTTTTGAACTTTAGGTTGAAAAATGGAGCCATAGTTGTCGTGCAAATCTGTTACACAGCTCAGTTGTCTGCAGACCACTTGGCAGCCCATTTAACGTGCACCATTATTCTCCTTCACAAGGATATGCTGAAAGTAAACTAAGATTATCATGACTTGTACACTGTGGTATTGGAAAGATGGTGCAAGTCCAGATTGAGACACTGGGCTTTCACTCTCTCCAAAAGTTTGCCAAGTGAAATCTATTGTAGCATTTTACCACACAGGGAAAGATATGACATGATAAATTGCCTTTTATGAGTGCTGGCAGTACTTCATTATTTTTGTATTAACATAGATAGTCTACAAGGCTGACTGCTTGACCCAGAGTAGTGTCTAAGAATTCCATAAATCTCTCATTTCCATGATGGAATTCCTGTAAGAAATTAACTTGACCCCTGAACTTATGAAGGTTTTTTGCCTGTCTGTTCAAACTGAAACTAAAATATTTTATTGGAAAAATGAAACAGAAGATGCAAGTTCTTCAAGAAATGCCTGAACTTTGTAACAGCTGTGATGCAAAGAAAGTGTCAATCTCATAGTATGATGCATATCATACATGTATAGAACTTAAAATAAATCCCACAATAAGATCTAAACTATGGTCATTATGCTGACTCTAATAAATTCTATCTGCCTGCTGGAAATAAAAAATAAAAAAGTCAATTAATTCACATGATCATTAGAGGGGGAACTAGTAGCAACTTTCAGATCAGGTTATCTGCCTGTTGCTACCACACCTGTCTCTTCCATTTCTTGAAAATTCATCAACATTGTAAGCACGTGGGCTCAAATTTAATTCTGAAAATCTCTAGTTCTGCTTTTGACTAGTTGGTTAAAAAGCTATTCAGACACTTTTGACCATGCAGACAGAGGAAAATAGGCAATTCTTTTAAAATGAGCTCCACTGATAACAGACATCTATAACCATCCCAAAATGAAACCAACAAAGCACAACAGCTTATGTACTGGAACAATACCCTGAGCAGGTATCCCTTCCAAAGGATCTTCAGTGGTACCCATGGGATTCAGCACCCTGGAGAGAGCAAAGAGACCCTGCCCAGCAAACCCCTGCCCTGCCCCAGACCCCCACCTACCCAAAAATCACATCTCACCACCATCAGGTGACTAAGAGAAACCCCAAGTCCTGTTTTTCTCTCATTTTTATGAGTTCTGATGAGTCTGCAGTCATCTGACACATCTCCTAAAAAAAACCCCCACATTTTTAATTTCAGCAAGGATGTCATGTATTCAGCTTATCTTTGTGTGTGCATGCATGTGTATGTGAAAAATCTCAGATAAGCAAATCACTTGTGTGGCTTAACTATTATTCCACAGTCATTCAGCGTTTTTTCAGGTTTCCATGAAGAATATATGTATTCTGTGCCTCAGTCTGTCAGCTCGGTATCCTGTTGCTATTTTCTGTTGTCTCCCACTACAAGGAGGGGGGAGATGACAGCTGGAGAACCAGGTCAAAGAGCTGACAAAGAAGTGTGTTTTCCTCTGAAGGAACTGGGAAAGGTTTTGACTCCATGACTTTTGCACCATCGTTTAGCAAAGTTTCAAGAGCACTAACTTCTATTAGACAGATGCAAGCATCACAGGGTCCTGATCCTGTTTGCCATTTGAGGCACTATGGGAAATCAAATAATAATTATAAAGCATTCCATGAGAGTCATTTTAAGAATGATGCAGCCAAATGCCACTGTTCTCATGTTATTTCGCCTGGACAATCTTGGTGTGCAGTTTAAGTGCTCTTCACTAGGTCAGCAGAATTCTTTAACTATAAATCATAGTATAGCTTTATATAAAGCCACAGCATTTTTAATATCTGGATATTAATAAAGCAGATGAACTTAAATAAACTGCTACCATGTAGGGCAAAGTTGTTATGCTTATGTTACATAAAAGGAAGACAAAACTACTGCATGGAACAGGTTCCCTCTGGTCACTGCTGAAGAGGTAACCAGATAGGAGCCACGGAGAACCTTCAAATAATAAGCAGCAATATAAATTCTTGCATAGTGAACCTCAGCTGTTACTTGATTCCTTTCTTCAATTATATTAAGTGTCCCAGCATTGTTTGATTGGGTTTGTTTAAATCATTAGTGATGCACTGGAGGAAAAGGATACTGTTATTGGTTCTAAGGTTGTAACAGAACACCATGAAAAGTGGGTGCTTATTTCAAGTATATCTGAAAAGATTGACCAAAATAGAACTATTGCTTCAGGAGAGACTCTTTACATAGGAGCAGTGTGTTATAACTGAAGAGGCAGTTTGGAAAGATGACAATGATCCTTTCAAGGTAAGTGCAGTTGGGCTTTTTTACATTTACATATATGAGTTTAGAAGCCAACTAAGACTCTTTATTAATTTTAGCTAAAGTTTCCACAAAGCTTCTTTTCTGTGGGCCATGGGCTCTTTTATACAATCTTCAATGGATTACCAAGCTGATACTAAAGAGGAGTAAACTGAACTTGAAATTCTTAATGTACCGGGTCCACATTACCTTCTTTCTGTGCTAAGCTGGAGCCTCAGGCAGTAACTCTTCTGAAATGATTCATCTCATGCCCAAAGTGGAGAATATTTTCTTATTTCTTACTTCCATCTCCTGTAATTTTTTTGAGAGAGCTGTCTATTGCTTTCTCCAGCAGTTCTAAACCCCTCACTGCTTCTAGAGCATGTAACATTCAGTGCACACATGCAGCATGACCAGGAAGTCAGGCTTAGTCTGTTCTGCAGAGATTTAAAGAGCACAAGCACAGAGGCTGGCCAAGCGTCTTCCCACTGCATTCCAAGCAATCCCAGTAAGCCAGGCTGATTTAGATCTCCTACACACAGAACGGTGAGTACCACCCCACTGCTCTGGGTGCTCAGAATGTCACCCAGGAGGTTTCCAGGAGAGAAGCAGAACCCACACTCTTCCCAGAATTAATACATTCAGCTGGATATGCTGAGCTCAGCAAAGACACTTGGGATCTGAGGCACTTCAGCTTTGTCCACCTTTTGGAAGTCTGGGACCATGTATAGCTTGGCTGAATCCAGGAAATCTAAATAAAGATATCTGTGATAAGATCTGTTTAAAATTCACAGTAGAAAAGAAAAGAAGCTGCTGTGACAGTAAGGATTCTGGAAGAAGTGAGTGAGCTTGAGAGGTATGTGTTCCAGCAACTAGAACATCCCATAAATGTTTCTTTAAAAGCACCCTCCCGAAGCAGGTAATTAGATGTTCATCTGGAGTAAAATTTAACAAAAGCAGCAGTGCGCTGAACATGGATTATTCTATTAAAAGCTGACTTTTAAACAAAAATTGTGACTTACTGGATTATTTTTAGGAAAACCGGGCAAATTTGAAGAGGGTTTTAAAATAAATCAATAACTTTTGATACTGCAACCCAAGACGTGCAAGTGACCCACGCTGAAGTCGTGAAACAGGAACTCCAAGCTAACATATAACACCTGCAGCTGATCTTATTCTGAGACTGGCACTACATGCTTTCAACAACAAAAGGTCTCATCTTATGTTACCCTAATGTGGAAAACAAGACAAAATTCAGAGTGGCTTCTAAGTAAGAATGTTCTAGTGAGAATACAGAGCAGGACGTCAGAAGGTCAGTAACACTGGCTAAAGCATTGTTGAGCACTTGTAAAATGCACTCATTATATTAAGTACCACTGTAAACCAAAGAATTCTCCAGCTTTGCACACTAACACCCCTCTCCATTTGGCATTCAGGTGCACAAACTGACTTGCAAAGTTTCTGTCCTGAGGATGTATAGGAGCAGAGGGGTGTGTAAATACACAGCGTTTCTCTCGGCCTTGACAATGACTCATCATGGTGAGGGCAATGGGGTATGTCTGACACATGCTGAAAGATGCAAAAACTTATTCTTTTTTAATTGGAAAAGCAGTTATTATTTATAAGGGATATTTGTGAATGCATTATATAATATTAATTGCCATTTTATATCCCGTGTGTACAGCATGAGGAACATATACCCTCCAAAGGTGTGTCCATGCACCTTACTACTACTAACAATTCCATTTTTAGTTCAGGATATAAAGTCTTCAATTTTCAGGTTCAGGATAAATTCAACCTCTTTGGGTGCTCAAGCCCAAATGCTCACTTGGATGCCTTGCTGTGTTTGATCTCTGGGCATGTTCACTTCAGAATTAACTTTGAGAATACAGAGATTTATATAATTTAAATAATTAATCTTAGCTTTGAATATTTATCAGACTCAGCTACTAAAAATTCCATCATGTCTTTCTTTGTCCTTTTTTCACCAGCTGTTAACAATGGATGGACATTCCATATCTCAAAATTTGTAAAATTAACAACTATCTTGTGGAAATCTGTAATTGCAAAGTTTATACTTCAATTAGCAGTAGTAATTACTCACTGTCCTCCATTCATAATGCATTTTGACCAATAATTGTGCTAAAGTGGATGAAGTCACTGTGAGATGTTGCATTAGTAATGAAAGGGTAAAATACATTACAACAGCTCTGTTGTAACTTCAAACAAACAGATTAAAACCAGAACTCCTGGGCACAGCCAGGGGCACAAGTATATTGCTACCAAAAAACCCAATTAACATCTGCACCTAACACAGCCTGAGGCACAGAGGAAACCCTGAAATTTATGAAAAGCAGCACTGCCTAGTCTAGCTTTTTACATGACAGCATCACCATCTTGTTTCCATGGGCAAAATGTTCCCGGAGATGAATCCATTTGTGTTTTCCTGAAAAAATCCACAAAGCTTTCCTTGAAGAGATTGTTGAAAAAGCCTGTTCCTGTTTTGGGGAGACAAACAGTGTCCAGTGACTGAGAAGTTGTATTTTTAGTTGTGAGGGGGGAAAAAACTGACTTGGAGGAGACCGAGGGCAGCCCTCGGCAGGGTCTGCAGCTTCCTCCAAAGGAACAGCAGAGGGACAGATCTGATCTCTGCTCTCTGTGACCAAGGACAGGACCCAGGGAACGGCTGGAGCTGTGTCAGGGAGGGTCAGGCTGGGTATCAGGGAAAGGTTCTTCCCCCAGAGGGTGCTGGGGCACTGAACAGGCTCCCCAGGGAATGGGCACGGCCCCAAGGCTGCCAGAGCTCCAGGAGTGTTTGGACAATGCTTTCAGGCACAGGGTGGGATTGTTGGGATATCTGTGCAGGGCCAGGGCTCCCTTCCAACCTAGGAAATCTGATGACTCCATGCAATGGAGTCAGGCCCCGTGGCTCCACAGCCATACACTGGAACAGGCCCCAGGATGGCAGAGCCCGAGGCTCCTCTGTTGGGGATCGTGTGGAGAAAGAGTCCTAAGCTGTGAGTCAGAAATTTGTCCAGGAACCCCTTCTGCAGTCAAACCCTGCTGAAACAATCTGCTGCAACTTTCCCAGGAGGAGGTTATTCCCAAAGAGAAATGGAGGCACAGGAAGACTGGAAGGAGACAGAATCCTAGAATTGTTTAGGTTGGAAAGGACCCTTCATATTATCAAGTCAAGCCATTAACTCAACACCACCTTGTCCACCAGACCAGTGAGGTCTGAACAAGAGGGACAAGCCCAGTGCAGGAATATCCCCAGGGACATCCTGGAAAGAAGCCTAGGTGGCTTTGGGTGGATTTAGGCATTTATACACTATGGCCCATCCTTTACAGGGGTTGTAACAAGCAGTGCTTCTTTCTTTCCCTTTTCTCTCTACAGGTAGAGAGTGTAAGGACTCTCGTTCTGTAGATTCCAGGAAAGGAGTTCCCCAAAGCAGAACATGAGAACTGAAATGAAATAGAACAAATGCATCAAACCTAAGCCATTAAATAATATGGAACATTTATTTTTTTGTACCTTAGGAGCTGCTCTAAAATATGTAGCTATTTATTGCTTCCAAAGAGTGAAAGATCCTCCTTCTTCTGGGGGAATATAGGACCCCCATAGCTTTTCAAAGTAATGAAACCCTCTTGGCAAACGTATTTGTGGGATTGGACTCACCAGGCCTGGCAAGCTCATGCTCCTTGACTTCTCTGTTAAAACCATCACAGGTGGAGTCTTTGGTGAGGTTGGGTTGGTGCCGGGATATCTGTGATCCCACTGTGATTATTTTTGGTTGTCCTGGAACTGGTGGTAATGGTGTAGATATTGCTTCTGTGGTATTTCCACAAGCAACAAATTTCTTGCATCCCTGTTCTGAAGTTTGCATTATAGATGTAGAGAAGGACTGGCTTAGAGGCTGAGGAACTGAAAGAGATCCAGGTGACAGCCAGGAAAAGCAAGGAGCTCTTTCTGTAGTCTGTTTCCTGTGGGTGCCACAACTGTACTGTGAAGAAAGGGAGCCAGGACAGGAGGAAATCTGAGACAAAGATGAAGAATATCTTGACAGTTTTCACTTTTCTTCTCGAGACAAGACTCATTGTCCTCCTGCCAGCCGTGTCTTCGGTGCCACATCTCCAAATGCAGGTGAAGAGTTTCTGGTAGCTGAGGATAATGAGGAGTGATGGGATCAAAAGCAACAGCACCGAGAGATGGACGACACCAGAGGCGGCTCCTTGCCAAGAATCGGGGAGGAAGAAGTTGCAGTGGTGGTCACTGTTGGAGCCATAGAGAAAACAGGCTGGTGATGCAAACAGAGCACCACAGAGCCAAGAGACCAGAGTCATTCTCTTCACTTTCTCCCTGGGCACTTTGAAGCTCAGGGGGTGGACTAGGGTGTAGCATTGATCTACGCTGATGGTGAGGAGCACGTAGATCTGGACCCCGGGCGTGAGGTACTGGATGTACCTCACCAGCCGGCACACCCCGCTGCCCAGCATCCACCGCCCGGAGCTCAGCTGCAGCAGCAGGAAGGGCGCGCTCCCCACGCTGCTCACAAGGTCTGCACAGGCCATGGACACCACAAAATAGTTGGTGGTGGACTGTGTCCTCCTGCTCCTGTGGATCACTAAGCAAACGAGGAAGTTTCCCAAGACAGAAATCAGCCACAGCGCTCCCCAAACCACGCTGGCAGCTGCGATTTCCCCCGGCCTCAGCCCGTACTCTACCAGAGAGTGGTTCCTGCTGGAGCCGGCGCCTGGAGCTGGGGGTTCTGCCATCTCATAGCCAGCATGAAAGGTGGAGGTTTTGGGGCTGCTCATGTTCTGCAGCAGGAGCAGCAACGTAGGGAGAAGAACAGGACCACTGCTGTTATCCATGCTGTGAGCAAACTCGGCCACGTCTTTTGCTCAGGCTGCAGACAGAGAGGAGAGAAAAAGTTTTGTTGAACAGCTCTGTGCAAAAAGCCCAAAGTAACCAATAAAAGATAACTCCCAGGAATCTCCATACTCCTAAGAGTAGTAGATTTCAGAGGGTCAGAAATATATGATGACACTGCCTGGCACAGCAGACAACATTAAGTTTCATGAAGATTTTTAGGAATGGCCTGAGTATTTCAGACAGCCATTTCTATCTACAGAAAGATGAGTGTCCCTTTCCCAGCTGGAGACTGAGGTGCCAGTTCACCAGTGCTGGTGAGCTGCACACTGAGTGAGCAGAACACGCCCCAGTGATCCCAGAAATGACCTGTACTTCCTGGTGTTCATGGAAGTGTCAGAAAAGCAGACCAAGAGGGTCCCTGCACCCTTGACTTGACCTTGAGTTTTGACGCAGAAGGAAAATACTGAGGGAGGAGGTCAGTGTCCTCAGATAGATGAGATAAGAGGTTGGAGGAGGGATGGGGGAGCCTTTTGAGTTCCAGCAGTGGAGCCTCAGCTTGTCATGTCAGAACTGTCAATACATGTGGCTGCAGTCAGCTGCTGAGGATCTGTGTGCTCTGGAGAGAATCCAGGGAGATGGGGAATATCCTTACCTTGGTCAGGGGCCTTCCACCCAGGCAGCAGCAAGGCTGACCCTTCACAGCAGGACCAGCTTAAAGGTTCTGCAGGTCTATGGGTGACCCAAGGGACAACTGAAGGACTGCCAGAAGCAACTGACACCAACAGTCAACTGAGAACCTCTGCCCCTGATTTTGTAACAGAGCTCTGCAAGCTGAGAATAGCTGTAGCCCAAGTGCAGGACCCAGCACTGGGCCTTGCTGAACCCATGCAGCCTGTCCAGGTCCCTCTGCAGAGCCTTCCTACCCTCCAGGGGACCAACATCTGCACAAATCAGTGTCACCTGCTCGCTGCCCGAAGGGGCACTCGGCACCCTCGGCCATGGTCATTGATAACGATATCAGACACGACTGGCCTTGCCCACCTCTGGGAAGGACAGTCACCTTTGGGAAGAGACTTTTTCCACCATAATAACATAATCCTTGATAAGCATACTAGCAGCCAAACCCTGTTCCCCTCCAATGCTCAGTAACCCGGGTGTTATGAACTGGTTCGCTCTTTCAGAATTTCAGAACTTCAAAACTCATTGTCTTGCCTGCCACCCCACACTCAAGCCCTTTAGGAAGGCAAGTTTTCAATTCCATACTGGTTTTATTCCCCCTCCTGCTCCTGCTGATTTATCCCAAGGCAGGAAGACGGCAAGTTCTTTCTAAGCATTTCTGAAATCAAATGCAGCGGAAGACTGGGAAAGACCTGGTAGCCAAATGGGAAAGGCCATCTGCTAAAAATTCCTCTACAAATCAGCATTGATTTTTGCTGTAAAAGAGCCTTGAAACTCCTGCGGTCATGGATGCACTAACATTGATATTTGCAGGTCAGTGCTGGCCACGCTGTCACAGGCAGGGCAAAGAGCTGATCAGCTCACACAGCCATGGATCTCCTCCCATTAAAACCAGCAGGTGGTGAATGTATGTTAACTTGTTGTTTTCTGAGCCTTGTAAAATATTACCAAATTTAAAAGTCTCCTTTGGAATGTGGTCATCAACACAAGATGTTGGACTCTGGGTTGGCTGTGCTGAGGAAAATTCAGTTTCTAGTTTATCACTGAAAAGTCCTGTGTGAAAGCAGGAAAGAGAAGCAAATGGAGCAGGAAGTCAATTTTCCAGTAAGGAAAAACATTCAGAGTCATTCAATTATCCTTGCTCCAATTCCACATGATATTTGTCAGTGTTTTGATTTTCTATATATAAACAAATCACATAGTCTTTTCTGTTTACATGTTTTTCTTAGATTTTTTTTTTCTCCTTTTACATTTCCTGTCCTTCGGCATGATATACTGGTATATTTTACACAAAATAAATGCAACATGGAAAAAATTGTACATATCTTTTTCGACCAGACTTGGAAATCTGGGCAGTTTACTGGGACCACCTGTGCTACCTACAGTTTTGTTTCCCTATCAAGATTTATTTTGTGGCTAAAACATGAGGAGAGCTGAAAGGAGCTTTCCCTTGAAAAGGAGGTTGCATGCTGTGCTCCAGAGGAAACTCTCAGTGTTCCTGTTGGTATTTCACTTCATTCTAAGTGAGTTCTAAAGCCCAAGCTCTGATCAGTACCCATGTCTTTAACACAGGACTTTCCAGGCAGCTATTTAGATTACTTTTAATTTTGAAGCTCTTTCGAGTCAAAATCTTGAAGCCCTTCCGCAGTGTATTTGCTAGAAAAGTCACTGTCCATTGCCATTCAGGTTTCTAGTGTGTCTCAGATGTAGCCCAGCACGATTTGATTTGTTCTGCAACAAAAAGGGAGGTTGAAGAATCCTGTGGGAAGAGGTGAATGTGAGAGATAGAAGGCTCTGGTTGAACAGCATGAAAGAGAGATTAATGCCATCAAACTTTTAGCAGAAGGTTTTGATTACTAGTTTTAAGAAATACACTGTTTTTGCAGGACTGTGTCTTATCCTAGTAAATTATACTGGTGAGATCCTGTTTCGATTTACAGCTGCACTGACTTAAACTTTTCTCCTTAAGTCGCTGTCTCGATCTCCTGTTCTGATCTGTATTTTATGGCTGTTTTCACCAGTCCTCCTCCCCTTCAGTTCTGGGGGAAAAAAATAAATCCCCCAAAAAGAAATTGGAAGAGACTGAGGGGAGAAGTTTTATTTTCACCTGTGAGGGGAAAAAAACTTGACTTGGAGGAGTCTAAGGAGGGTGCTCATGGCCATCTGCTACTTCCTCATGAGGGGAAGCAGAGGGGCAGCTCCGATCTCTGCTCTCTGTGACCAGGGACAGGACTTGGGAATGCCCTGAAATTGTGTCAGGGGAAGTTTAAGTTCGGTATCAGGAAAAGGTTCTTCCCTCAAAAGAGTGGTCGAGCACTGAACAGGCTCCCCAAGGAACAGTCATGGCCCCAAGGCTGCCAGAGCTCCACGAGCGTTTGGACAACGCTCCCACGGACATGGTGGGGTGGTTGGGGTGTCTGTGCAGGGCCAGGACGCGCTTCCGACCCGGGATATTCCCAGTTCAGCGCTCCACAGCCGGGCTCACGGGCAGAGCCCGGGATGGCGGAGCCCGCGGCTCCTGCCTGGGGCAGGGGGGGCCCTGCGGGGTCCGTGAGGGCGGCGCTGCCGCCTTCGCCTGTGCGGGGCCGGGCCCGAGCCGGCCGCCGTCGCGCCGGGCGGGGCCGCGGGAGGAGCGCGGCGGGGCCGGGATGGCGGCGCGGGCCGGGCGGTGCTGCCGGGCCGGGCTGAGCTGCGGGGCTCTGCTGTCCCGGGCCGGGCTGTGCCGGGCCGCCGGCGGGACCCTGGCCGCGCCTCGCGGGGGACGCTCCGCTCTTTCGTCGGCGGCGGCGGTGAGCGGCAGGGAAGGGCCGCAGCCTCGGGAAGGTGAGCGCGGGGTGCCCGGGGCGGTCGGGCTGCACCGCCGGCATGGCGGGACGGACGGCAGGCAGGGCTGCAGCGGAGCGCTGCCTGTGTTAGGTGATTCCCCGAGGGAATCTCATCGCTGTGTGTATTCCTGCGAAACCTTTCGTGTCGTGCCTGGCCTCTGCGAATGGGAACTGTGGGTCGGCTTTTCCCGGAGCACCGCCAGGTCGCGGGAAGCGCCTTTGAGTGATGGCCGGTGACACTGCCGTAGTTAAAGGTGTCCTGGGCTGAAATTACGGATGTTTGTAACAGAAATAGTAAGGTTGTTGTGGGGTGTGGCTGCGTGTGAAAGCACCACAAAAAACGTAGGTCGAGGGATAAGGGAATGCTGTATATTATTTGTTGGAGAGCCCTGGATGTACCGTTCGGTTTAAGATTTTAATAGCAAGAAGAGGATGAAGAGAAAAGGGTCCATAAAGTCCTCAGATAAGGAAGAGAAATAACCTGTGAAATCCAGAAGGTTTTATGGGGTAGGGTTGTAAGATCTATGAATGAGACAAAAAAACCCCCCAAACATCCCCTCCTAAATCTCAGTCACTGGTTTTTGCTAAATATGCACAATCGATGAAACCTCTGAACTCAAATCAGACACTTGAAAATAAATGTCATCAGGTTCACCTTCATGTGTCTGAGGCCATTTTATTCTGGTGGTGTTTTTTGGACAGTGGGGTTTGGAAGTGTTTTAGAGTTGGAGGAGGAAATGAAGACAAGCATGCAAAGATGGGTGTTTAGTTTGCAAATCCTGTGGTGGTTGCTGACTTCACGCATCCCTAGGGGTCCCTCACCACAGTGCCCGGTGAAATCAGTGGGCTACAAAGTAGAGCCTGGAAAAGCCCAGGCCTGAAAGGGATTAAACTCTTTCACTTCCTGTTCCATCTTCTGTGGGACTGCACAGTAAGCCAGATCCACGTGTTGCCCATCCCCTGCTCAAGAAGAGAAACAATCCAGTGTTCATGCAGGGGTTAGTTGAGCTGTTGTGGCACAGAAGAGGGTGTGAAGCTGTGCTGTCACAAGGAAAGGATGGAGGCATGGCACTCGACTTTTGCAAGTAGGAACTCTTTTAAGTTTATCCATCTTGTGCTGCTGGTGGAGAGTGATTTGTGACTGAATAGCTGTGTGGGAAAGAGACCACAGGGGTGAAGGCAAATGTGTACTTCACTCTTGTCCTCCATGTGCTTTCTTATGTTTTACAAAAATAATTAGTAATCTGCAGTCTTGAGTGTCTGATCTTCAGCTTCTTCCATGTAAAGATTGGGGGTTATTACTGGATATTGTCACAAAGACAAACCATACAGAATTATGGTACATTCTTTCTTCCCAAAACTCTACACTAATTTATTTTTTAAATGTTTTTGTTTTTCTCTTTTCTTTTTCCTTCTTTCAGCTTCAGTAAGGAGAAGAGGCAGGACACCACAGTTTGTAAGATCAGTAAGTACTGAAATGATTTACTGTTAGCTCAGGTGTTTGGGAAAGTTTTCTAAGCTGTGTGTTGCAGCAGTTTTCCCAGGAGCCCCTTTGCAGTCAGGTCCAGGTGACACAATGCACTGGGACTGTTCCAGGCCAGCACCTGCTTTCTGTAACCTTTTCAGTCTTTGTTATCAAAAATGTAACACTAAGCTGATGGGTAACTTGCATTGACACCGTGGAGTACAGGTCTGAAAAGTAACTTAAAGTTGCCTTTCCAGTAAACCAGACATGTCAATGTTGTTTTCAGCCTGAGTTTACAGGATTTGTGGTAGTTGCTTTCTTGCATAAAGCTTTTCTTTTTCTAAGAGCATTTGATTGAAGTGATGGTCAGCTATTGAAGGATATAAGCTATTTCTGCAGTGAACTAATACCTTGTCCCAGCTCTGGATTTTCTATGGCAGAAATTTCAGCATTATGAGTTACGAACTGTTCCACACCTACAGAATTCCAGAATTTTAAAGCTCATTGTCTTGTCCCCCACCACACATTCAGGCCCTTTAGGAGATGGAGTTTGCAATTCTGTACTGGTTTGACTCCCCCTCCTGATTTATCCCAAAGCAGGAAGATGGCAAGTTCTTCTTCCTAAGCATCTCTGCCATCAAATACAGTGGAAGATTTGGAAAGGCGTGGTAACTAAGATGGGAGAGTCTCTCTGCTAAAAATTCCTCTACAAATCAACACTAACTTTTGCTGTAAAGGTGTCTTGAAATATCCAGCTGTGGGAATTGATTCCTGAAATCACTGTTTGGTGCGTTGATCCTGCCTTACATCCCGTGTATCTCCCATCCCACTTGTCCCCTTTTCCCCTGATTAGTCTGCACCTCCCAGGACAGAGAGGATGGCTGTTGATCAGGACTGGAGCAGTGTGTACCCAACAGCAGCTGCCTTCAAACCTGCCTCTGTGCCTCTCCCAATCCGAATGGGTTACCCAGTGAAGGGAGGAGTGCCTCCCCCCAAAGAAGGCAACCTAGAACTTATCAAGGTAAGACATGTGCCATGGCTGGGGGGTGGCTTTTAAGAGTCACTGTTCACTTAGGCTGCACTGCTTTGATTGGAATATTTGTCTTGGAGACTGCTTTCTATTGTTAAGTCAGTCCTCTTGAATTTCTAAGTGGTAACAAATATAAAGTTAATTAACAAATGAACCATGTTGGGAGACTTTTTAGGATGATCGTGCCTGTGGCTTTTATCACAGAGTTAAGTCTTTCCCTAAATAAGACTTGAGAAGAGTCTGCTTACTTGAATATTTCCTTAAGCATGTTGTACTGCTTTATCAAAAGTTAGAAGGGTAATCAGGTTTCAGTAATACCCATTTACTTATGATCAGACAAAAAGCTGTTATCTTGGTAACTCTTAATGTGTCTGTTTCAGATTCCCAATTTTTTGCATCTTACTCCTCCTGCAATTAAGAAACACTGTGCAGCTCTCAAAGGTGAGGGGGGGGTGAGGTTTTTGGGGGTTTGTTGGTTGTTTTTTTCTTTTTAAACCATCTCCTGAAGTTTTCAGACAGTGCAAAATATAACTGTGTGTGATGGAGGTGAGACATGGTACACTTGTGAAGCTGGTAATTCAGCTGGCTTTGGCTGGTCCTGCCTGCTTTCCTGCCACTGCCAGGAGTCATGCAGCTGGTAGTAGATAAGCCTCAGGAGGTTTTCAGCACAACAGTAAGACTGAAATGTTACTTTTCCACGAGGCCTTGCTTGAACTGATGAGTTGATAGTTTAGTGTCATACAGAGTGTGAGTGATGAATGTGACTCAGTTCTCAGAGAACTCTGTGACTGAACAAGGCTTCAATCAGTAGCCATTATGGGCTGCATTTAATGACCAAAAAGCTATTAATATGAGACCCTCTGTGAGAGCAGGGTCTTCTGGGGAGATACAGGATCTACTGGAGACCAGGAGCATCTTTCCACCCAGCAAGCCAGTAAGGGGAACCTAATGAGGAGATCAGGTAAAGGAAGCATTTTTTGTGGTGAGGGTGATGAGGCACTGGAAGAGCTTGCCCAAAGAAGCTGTGTATGCCCCATCCTGGAAGTGTTCAAGCTTTGGTTGAACAGGGCTTTGAGCAGCTGGATTTACTAAAAAATCCCCACAGTAGAGGTGTCACTTCCAACCCAAACCATTCTATGATCCCGTTTGGCAGTTGTAAGACTGCATCTGGAGTACTGTATCCTGTTGTAGGGAAGCCAGTACAAAGAGAGGCATGGCAATACTGGAGCAAGTCTAGCAGAAACACTGCTCTTACCTAAATGAGTATGGTTTCTGGGACTAGTACTTTTAAAAACATGTGTTGCAATACATTTGAAAGAAAAAAACCCAGCCAAATATAGCAGACAGGTATTACTGGGAGTGTTTTCTCTTTATTGTACAGATTTCTGCACTGAATGGCCAAGTGCTCTGGACAGTGATGAGAAATGTGAACAGCATTTTCCCATTGAAATTGAAACAGTAGATTATGTGTCTTCAGGGACTTCTATTCGGAATCCCAAAGCAAGAGTGGTGACCTTAAGAGTAAGTAGTAGTTTTAGTAAACAGCTTTTCTTTCAAACCCCTAAATGCTTGGCTTTCCTTTTCAAACATGCAAGTGTGATCTGCTGTAAGGCAATGAGGGAAATGGAGGGAATTCAGAATCACTGACAAATGAGTACATCTGTGTGTTCCTGACCAATCTGCCCATTCATATTGACTGGCCTTGGGGCTTGTAAGGCATTGTGGGAATCTTTATTATGCAGGTTTATATTGTTTGAATACTCACGTTACTCTTGCCTTGTGTTAAGACTTCCAATCAGAAGAAATTCTGCAAATGCATCCCAAATAGCTCTCCTAATTCTTCTTAGAAGATGTGCCTGTCTCAAGTACTTCAGAGTTTGGATTTTCCAAGGAATTAAAGTTGTTTTCTCCTTTTCTTGAAGGTTAAACTTTCTAACCTGAATTTGGATGACCACGCAAAGAAGAAGCTCATTAAGCTTGTGGGAGAGCGGTACTGTCGGGAGACAGATGTGCTCACAATTACAACAGACAGGTGAGCTGCCAGAAGGAAACACAAGTATTGTAGCAATGGCCACAGCAGAAAAGAGGCTGGGTGTCTTCTAGTAATAGCAGTTACTGTCTTGGTGGATTATAATATTTTAAGGTGAAAATAGGACTTAATTAACACTACTCCTGTTATTAACTGTTAAAAACAGGTTTTAAAAGAGTTTCGACTTAATGTGTGTTGGATTCCACTTTGGCACAGGGGGCAAAGAAGTTTATAGTGTTTCCAGAGGGTTTGTAAATTCTTGGATATTGTATATTTTCCTGCTGACTTGCAGCTGCCCATTTTCCTGTGTTCTTATTACTCTTGCTTCCATGATACTATTCTTGGTTGTGTGTAATTCAGAAATTCAGGAATTAACCACGCATTTCCTAAGATGACACAGTAGAAAATTTGATGGTAGGTTTTAACTTTTTGTTCCAAACAATGTTTCTGCATTTCCAGGTGTCCCCTAAGAAGACAGAACTATGATTATGGCATGCACCTGCTCACAGTTCTGTACCACGAATCCTGGGTAAGCAGTTGTGCATGGGCTCTCTTAGTGTGCTCTCTGTCATGATTTAAAGTAAATTACCTTATAATTCTGTTTGCTTCCAACTCACTTCTCTTCAAATTCAACCAAGACAGCATTCTCTCTGATTCCAAACTCCTGTCTGTTAATTAGAATGTGCCTTTTCTTGGGCTCTTCCTGGGCTGCAGTAAGCCATGGTTGTCATTTGGAAGTGTTCTGCTTCTTGAATGCTCTCCCACGTAGCTTACCTCAAGATGACTGCTTTTCTGAGCTCCCTCTTGCTCAGAAAAGGGACAGCCTTCCCACCTTCTGACCACAGATGTTCCTTTCACAGGGAATTCTTCACACTTGTGTCCTGTATTTTCGTGGTTAATTGTGTTGGTTCCCTTCAACAATCTTCCAGGCTTTTTTTACAGAAAACAAGTGAGCAGTCTGAACTGAAATTGTTGTTGGCAATCCATAGTAATGTTTGGATGACTGAACTTTGTTTATATGTCCTATGTCACTATCACATTGTTTGAGACAGTGAAAGCCTTCATCATCTCCGTGTGTGACTCTGACCAAAGTTTTACCTTATCCACTGCTAAAACTCATTACTTACTGTTTTCAGTTGTTCTAGAGCAGTTCTGTGGAATGTCCATACTTAGCATTTTTATGAATTGTTCTTGATTTTGCTCACTGCAGTGCTGATGTTAAGAACACACTAAGGAGGATGAGCTGTATTTCCCTTTCGGTGGCAGTTGCCTTGAAGGATAATTCTGTAATTGTGGAGTGCATCAAATTAAATCGGTAGTGAAAGATAACATTTACTATAGATTTCATATACACATGGATGTTTTTCTCCCCAACAGCATCACATTGCATTACAAATGTTAAATTAATGGCAGAGTAGTTTCCAGTATTAAGCAATGACAAGAGAGCTAGACAGTGCTCACTTTATTAATCTCAGACAAACACCACGGCTGTGCTGGGCTCCAGCTTTAATTAGTGCTGGCAGACAGGGCTATGCAATATTGATATGGGAGTGTTCAGTGTGTATTGAATATGCACAAGTCTCTTGCACTTTTATTACCTTTCATCCTCCACGTTAATATTTGATGAGTTCGTCAATCACTTGTAATTGTCTTTGATTCCCATGAAAAATTAATGGTTTCCTGAGACATGGTTTTTTATTTTGTGTGACATGGTTTGTTTTGTGGCATGGTTTTTTCCCCCCTTATCAGGGATAATGCCTTTTAATAAATTGCTGAAAGATAGTTTGGATCTGTTTTGTAAGCCATGAGCAAACAATGTGTGGTTTATTTTCATTTACATGAACTTTAATGTTGGAGGGGGATGGACAGGCCTGACCTTCCATTTAGGCAGTAACGTCAGTCCTGTTTGCAGAACTAATTGTAGGATTTGATGGCTTTCTCAGCAGAGCAGTGCCACACTGTTAATGCATGTGGCTGATGGAGTTGAATCAAAACATGAGGGCAGTGTTCCATTCTTGCTGAGTGAAGGAAAGCTGGATGCATGTAACTTTTGCCCTCGAGCCTGAAAACTTTGCCCGTGATCTCGTTAAATGTGGCAGAACTCCTATGATCTACATTAATATCTGGATTACTGGATTTTGTCGATTGGCAAGCATCTATAGGAGGAAAAGTTATATGCAGATATACATCAGGAAATGTAATTTCAAGTGTAATTATGTTTTAGTTGCCAGCTATGCATCATTGTTTTATTACAGTTACAAATGCAATATTAGACCCATGAGTTCAGTTATTTTAAAACAGTTTTAAAAATCTTTAAAATCTAAGAATGTTAATTTATTTTGTCATTCTAAAATACTTGGAGATCTTTTGCTTTTTGTTTACTAGTTGTCAGGTTATTAATCAAATATTTGTGTTTTGTTAGCTTTCAGAATGTATTAATTAGATAGCTGACTTGCCCTAATTAGTAAGAATTAAATTTATCTTCTGTGGACTTTTTCTATGATTCCTTTCAAATTATCCCCCAGGATTGTGCCTGGATTGAATTAATCAGTGAAAGAGTGAGATATATGAGACAGATGATTAAACAGCAGCTTAACCAGTTGTAATTTTGCTGCCTTTAAATGATGGTACTGCTTGAGTGCTGTAACAACCCTGAAAACCGGGATGTATTTTTATGGTACAAGTGGTTTTTTACAGCATGAGTTTGCTGCCCTCGAGTGGTTGAAAGGATCATGGACTGATTCCTTCACAGCTTGGATTAATAGTTTATCACTCAGAAGTCCAGCAGCAGGAAGTCAATTTTCCAGTAAGGAAAAATGTTGAGAGCAGTTATATTTTTATTGCTCCAATTCCACATGGTGTTTCAACATACACAAGATGAGGGAGAGTGAAGGATCTCGATTCTGCCTTGCAAAGCTGAGATCTTGAAAGATTACTAAAAAGTTGGCCTGGATTTTCTATTCTCCACTACTTCTTACAGTAAGAAGTCTAATCTAATATATTAACAGCAGAGTAATGCAACCCACATTTTGGAATTCTCTCACTTATTCTGGTAGTGTAGTTATGGAAGTCTGATGAAAGATTCAAGACTTAAAAAATAACAGTAAGGAAGAAAGAATATAGCAGTAGGTGGGAAGTGGCTTTTTAATATGGATAATAATAGCCAAAGGGTTTTCTGGGTGCACCTCAGTGCCTGCCTTGTAGATGCTGATAGTGCTGAAGGAGCAAGGAAGTTGAAACAGAAAGGGGAGGGAAGGGAAAAATGAAAAATGAACAGACAGTGTGACACTGGAGGCTTAACTAAAATTTATCCATCAACCCCATAGCTGTACAGCTTGACTGAATTTGAGGGGAACTACTTTTGCATTTCTTTTTAGAGCTTTCAGTGGCAAGGCACTGGTGGGATGCAGAGTCTGTGTCTGCATGCTGAATGGGTATTTTTGCATGACCACTGGTGATAACACTCAAATCCATCATACAGCTTTTCTTTAGGCTTCATCTTCTTTTTTTTCAATACAGTCATTTTAAGCCATTCCAAATAAACATAATTTTGTAACACGTGGTAACAGCAGAATTTTGCAGTTTCACAGTGCGAGTTTACCTTGTAATTCAGCCTAAAATATGTGAAAGGATAGTAGTCCACTGTTGAAACCTAAGCAGGTCTCTGGCTACTTAGAATTCCAAAATTCATGATAGGAGCACTCAGGAGGTTATGACATGGGGATTGTAGAGTTGCAGTGGGAGGTAGCACTCAAGTCTTGCTGAAACTCCCTGGCCAACTTTTAGTATAACTGAAGATGCTCAGGGTAAATCTCCTGATTTTGGGATCTCAGAACAATGAAGGGTGGTGTAATTGTGCCCTCCCAAGCTAGAACAGGCTTCTCTCTCAGTGTGTCAGTATATGTGGTTTAAGTAATGCAAACTGAGGCTGAAGTGAGGCTGGTCTCTAAATGTTGGAATATATCCTCTGTTTTGAACCATGGATTCCATTGTGTGCTCACCAGAATCTGACAACTGAGAGTCCTCATCAGTAATGAGAGCCAGGAAAGGTAAAGCTAAAGTGGCTTTACAGTAGATGTTAAATCTGATAAATTTTCTCTGAATTCAAACATTTAAAATCAAAGGAAGGAGGTTTCCTGACAGGAAATGTGTATTCTAGTAGAAGAAGGTTACACTTTTTTTTACCTCTTGAAACCAAAAAGGATGAGCATTCCAGCAAAATGTTGAATTAGGAATTGTCTTTGTAATGTTTCTGACTGTAATAAGCTTTTTGCAATACCTTGTGTTTAAGCTCCATATTTCTTGTTGCTGGACAAACAAGGCTCCTTTTTGATGCATAAATACAGTTTTTGCAGGGGTTCAATTTTCAGTCTCTGTGTTTGAGTGAAACAAAGTCTCGTGGGGTATAGACATTAAAAAACCAAACAGAAAATCATCAAAGACTTGTACTTTTAATATCATTGATCTCTCTTGATGAGATCAAAATCTTACCTGATCAGCCTTCAGCAGGCAAACAGAGGTAGATAAATACCTTACAAATGACCCTTTCAGAAGCCTGGGTCTTCCAGAAAAGGCATGCAGCCACTCCAGCCTAGAGAAATTAAACGTTGTCCTTAGTTTTCAAAGAAGCTGATGGCAAATTCATCGAGTTAGTTACAGAGCCAGAGATTAAACTTGAGAGTATCGTTAATTATGAGAGCATCATTAATCATGAGAGCATCTCTTAAGCAGCATTACTTTTTGGGACAGAGTTCTGTTTTTGTTTCTCTGCTTGTTCTCCTTCTGTGTTGCACATTTGTGCCTCACTGGAGTGTTTAGTCCTCATAGTTTCTCTTGATTTTCCCTTGACCCTCTAGAGGTCCTACCTGTCCTGTGCCGTTGCTGTGTCCTAGAAAATACAGTCCTCCTTATTGAGAAGAATGGATTTTAACTTACTCCACATCACCAAGTAATTACAATTTTCGTATCCAATCTCATATGATAAAAATAGGTTTTGCCTTTCTACAAACTTCTGTTGATATTTCTAAGTTGTTAATTAAATAGTACAGATCAAAAGTGTATTATATCCAGAGAGATAAGCACATAATTGTTTTGGCAACTCCTCTTAGGATTGAAGGTTCCCAGTAATTTGGAAAATGTTAGCATAGCTGTCATTTATTATCTGAAAATCTATGATTATTGTACCACACAGAGTTATCTTTTATTTCAGTGCAATACAAAGATACAGTTGTATTTATTTCAGGCTATACAGAGTTTGAAATTTGACTTGGAATTTAAGGAACTTTCCTTCCCCTCAAAAATAATCCTTTTAAAATACCTGATCTTTGCTAAACAGCATTTAATGTTTAACTGTTCAAACCATTGACAAGAAAATTAACCAACATGAGTCATGTTTTTAATTGCCCTCAAGATTTCTGTGTGTCACTAGGGAAATTTTAGTTAAAATGTTTTTCCCAAAAGGAACATCAGGGAGCTGTCAATTTTAAGCCTCTGTATCACTGCAGCAGCAAAACTGTGCAAGTTAAACTGGCTGAAAAACCCCCGAGCACATTGATGATGAAATGCCAGCTTAAGAGATCCCAAATTCTTTTCTTTCTTCTGTACTTTAAGATACCATATAAAGTGAAGCTTTTTGTTAATGGCCTACATGTAAAAAACAACTTCACTCTCCAAAGTGCTATTTTACATTCATACTCTTTCAGAATTCAGATTAAGCACTGTAAAGGCTTGTAAACCTCCCAAAATACTGGCTTAAACTGTAACATAAAAGGTCTGCTTAGAAACAAATCCTTACTATATTTGTGGCATGAAAAAATAATTCTTTATATTTGCATTAGGAAGTGAAAAAAACAGCCTTTCTGTGCCTCTTCAGTCATAGGTTTAGATCTTTTACTTTATATGAAAAATTGTTTTCTGGTAGTTTGGGTTGGGTTTTTTTGATTCTTATTGTAAGTTTTGTAAGAGGAAAAGGTTGAAATTATCAGCTGAGTGCATCTTCAGCCAAACTGGATAGTACTGATATTCTGTCTTATGCATGATAGAATGAGGAAAACCATTTTTAGTGAATTCTTATTTTTAAAACCTGGTTCACAAAGTGGGGATTCTAGGAAAATGTTGCACAGTATCACACTTGTATTCCACTTCTCACGGTTTTATTCTCACTTTTAAGACTTCAGTGTTCACTACCATTTTAAATTTGCAGGGGACGAAAATAATTCAACTGACAAAATTTGAGTGATAAAGACCTAATTTTTGATTTTTATTTACTTGTCTTAATTAGTTTTATTCATAACACTTGAAACAGAGACTGCAACACGTGCAACATTTCCTCTGTTCAGATTTCATGGGTGCTTGTCTACCTAGGGGATGTTTCCAATTGTGTCTGTAATTCTACAGCCACTTTTCTCAAATTGTGTTGAAAAGGTATTTAAGTTTCACTGGATACAGTTAGTTTGCAAAAACTCATGGATTTGGAAATCTCCCTCTACTGTCAAATCCCTTCCTGCCTTCACCCTCACCTCCCACCACGCAGTCAGATTTTATTTTAAAATCCATGTTGACAACATCATTCTGCTGGGAAGGATTCCAAGAAAGAAATACTCAACAGTTGCTTTAAAATCTTGCTTTGTATTGCTCACAAGAGATAGGGAAATCTTAATCTGTTTATTGGCATGCATCTCCAAAATCCTGTGAGTTACTGTGTGCAGAGAAGGATTTTCCTGAAGAGATAAATGTAATACTGTCATTAGTCCTTGTTGTCTCTGCTATGACTTAGAGGTGTTTAAAAGCTTCACAGGGATCTTTTGTTTGAACTTCAGACATGAGTTTGGTCCAGGGAGTGACCAGGAGTGATACCCATATTCCCTTACTCCTGAGAAACCCTATCCCTGTGAGAGAGGCTGTGGCTTGAAAATTCTGCTGGAGTTTGGGGGAAAAAATGTATTGGATAGCCATTCTGCAGATAAACAAGGGATGTGAAAAGCAAGATGATGTTGTTAGTTAAAACTGTAAATCTCCACCCTGGATTGCAGGGTTTGTCAAACATACAAGGAACATTTCACTGTACCCACTTTTCCATTAATGTTTCAGCAATACAGGGCTACAGGATGTCCTTTTGTTCCTCTTTTCCCCCTCTAGAAATTGAATGAGGTACTTTTACTCCTGTGGCTTATTGTGTCCAGGGTTCAATGTCAGTCATATGAACCTTTGAGCAGCGTCAATTGCTGCTACTGACTAAACATTTGGACTGGGATTCAAAAGACAAGAGATGCCATTTACCAGGTGCAGGACACAGCAGTTGGGAAGGTGTTTTAAATTCAGATAGAGGAATCCAAGCACACAAGAGTTGGAGGGGAAAAAAAATCTTGGGGCTTAATTAAAGGTTATTGAATACTGTGGTTTGACTGCAGCAGTCTTGATGCTTAGTGGGAAGAATACTTTTAAATAAACAAATGAAAAGCACTACCAACACACACACCCCACCTTACCTCCCTCCCAGAAATGAAAAAAAAACCAAAGCCCCCAAACAACTACAAAAACCCATGCCTCCCATGACTTGAAAGAGGTTTTTTTGGTTCTGCATAGCATAGCTAAAAATTACTGAAGAGCCCTTTTTAGCAAGTGGTTTTAAAAAAGGAAAAATCTGTATGATATAAATGCTTCACTTTAAGGTTTCCTTGAATATATTTGCAGAGAAATGCAAGTTTTATTTAGACATGATTTTATAACAATTGTAAGAAAAACATGAATAGCAAAACTAAACCCAAAATACTTGCAATTGTGATTGTTACATAGTTGAGGTAATATAAAGATATGACATATTGGTTACATAAGTACTAAATAATTATAAATACTCAAACATACAGCCTGCAATATAAAAAATCCAAATATATCACTGAAGCATCTGTATATATCAAAGTACAATTTAAAAAAATATACAAAACCAGCAGGTTACAACATTTGAAATATTCTTTTAAGAGTCTTTCAAGGCCTGCTAAAGAAGTGTTGAGAAACAGAATTTATACAGAACAAGTTTATTTACAGGCACTGGGATGGTGCCTTCTGTCAGTGCCCAGCTTGTGATCCTGTCTAATTTTGCAGCACTGATTAGGTAAAGATTAGGACCTTGTGGATAGAGATTCTTTCAAGCAGTTTGTTTTGCAGGAAGAAAAAATGGATTTGTTGGTGGTGCTTTTCCTCATGAGTCACGTCATGGGTCACTCGTTAGGGACTGTCTCACTTTCCTCTGCCAGCCAGTGTAGGCAGACCAGAATTCTGTGCTAGGGACATAATAGCTGAGTGACTGATTCTTGAACTGCAGGGTTTAGGGTTCTTTAAAATTACTACTTTTACAAGGCTTTTAGTTATTCATTATGTGTAGTCCATAAGCTTTTCCTCCCACTCTGACTCACCCAGTTGTATCTGCCAGATACATAAAGAAGCTGATGAGTGGGAGAAAGGAGCTCATCCTGCTCATACAGGCTTGAGTTACTAGCCTTGGACTCTAGAGGAGGAAATACTTCCACAATGAATGCAGTTTTTCAAGGGAATTGCTATGAGAGAGAAATTTCTTCAAGTTATTGTTGCTTTGTTTCAGTCTTGGGTAGTTTTTAAGGCTGTGTATTTTCTTTCAGAAAACTGAGAAGTGGGAGAGCGAGAAGTCTGAGGAAGACATGGAAGAGTATATCTGGGAGAATAGTCGCTCTCAGAAAAATGCCTTGGACACACTGCTTCAGATGAAAGCCTCAGAGAATGGCAGTAGTGTCACTAAGGAGGAGCTGCTCACATCTGAAGTGGTTAAGAATTACAGAAACTCGGTCACTGCGCTTAAAAATGAAGGTGAAACAGAAAGTAACATGTCTCAGTACAAGGAATCTGTGAAGAAACTACTGAATATACAAGCATGAGAGCAGAGTCTGCAGGTACACCTGATCATTACAGAAATGTTAACTCCTGTGTTAGTATTTCTAAATGATATGGATGTATAATTATTCAGAACCTGAACCAAAAAATGAAACTGGACGATGAGTTAAGTCCTGTCCATGAATCTTGTCCTTTGAATAAAGTATGTCTGGATTCATACTGGTAACTGGAATGTTTTATTCTGTGTTTTCTTAGCATGGGACATCCTGGTTCAGTGCTCTGCTTAATCACATTCTGATTTCTCACACTTCTTTGGGCATTTAACCTAGAGCAACAATGTCAAAACAAATTAAGTTATTTAGGCTCCCAATTCCGTTAATTAGAAGTCTGAAAATTAAGAGCTCTAAATGCTTTTCAAATGCCATTCAGATTTTTCCCGATGTGTAAAATGAGGATAATGTTGCATAAGTAATCTGACTCGGAGAGGTGTTGAAGCACTCTGGACAGTGTGATGCTCTCAGTTGTTACCATGAGGGCAAACAAATAACCTATGTAAAAGCACCTGTCTCTAAAATAAGGTGGAAAATGGGATGGTAGTGGGAAGGTGAACTAGCAGTTGTTGAGAAGATCCCAGAGTACATGGGACAGGAAGAATGATCAGAGTTGGTGAGGTGGGTTTGTAACGGAATAGGAATGGACTGAGTCTTGGAACCCTCAGGCCTGCCAACTTCTCTTTTGAATGTACCCAGGCTTTTCAAGGAAAGAAAAAGTTTGTAGCATCCTGTGTAGCACAGAGAAAGAATTATATGGATTTTTATCTTATATTTGGTAATTTGTATTTGAAAGGAATTGATTTAAAACACTGGAATCACAGACAATTTTATTGCCTTCTCACAGTTAAGAAAAAAAACCCCTACCAAACCCTGAAAGGACATAAATAATTCTTGCTTTTATTGTACCTTCCTGGCTTACTAAGATTTCAGCTTGGAGAGAGTCATTCTCTGGAAGGGGCAGAGGGAGTTAAGGATTATGCATACCTATAAAAGAGCTGACCATGTGACCCTGCCAGCAGCTCGTTGAGAAGAAGCAGTGTAAGAATAAGGACATTGAAAGCTGAAGAGAATTGATTCCTGCAGTGTTCTGTGTGCTGGACTCACTCCCTGCTAGGATTTCTCATTGTGCTCTGTGTGTACATACAGGCAAGGAGTGGATCTGTTCCCACTGCCAAAACACTGTCAGTTTAGGAAGGATTCTTCTTAGGTCAAGATTGTTTTCATATGGTGAGAGACCAAGTTTAATGCAGCTTTTTAATTCCTATGAGAATTTGCCAGAGCTGTAGCTAAGACTGAAAATGTTTGTCCTGTAATCCCAATTTTGCACCGATCAACTTGGTTCTTTGGAAGGCCTTCCTTTTGGATGTGCATTAATGTAAAGTTTTAGCAGGAGCTTAATATGGGGAAAGTTTCAGCTGTTATCAGGTTGCTCATTTATCCAGGGACAATGAGGGTAATGTTTAAAATTCCCATTTGAAACGGTACATCTGTGTAATTCCAAATCTTCTCTGAACAGCCGTGAAACCAAAATGACTGAGGAAGTAAGTGCAGTTTGACTCAAGAGAATGGTATGGCTGGTGCCTGGAGTTGTTCCTGGCTCTGTTCCAGAGGCAGTTTGGTTCTAGTATGTGCACAGGAGAAATGTGTTTCCTTAATTAGCTTTGTCAGTGCCTGCACAAGGGCTGCCCTAGGAGCCAGTCTGTGGAGCCGGTGGTGTGTGCAGGGCTGGCAAGAGCAAGGCCCTGAAATGTCTTAAGAAACCCCAAGCCCCATAAGTTTGCTTTTCTCCACAGAGCTGTCCTTCCATGCTCAGGACATGTGAGCACCTCAGAAAATCCTCTGCAGCAGAGGACAACTCCGTTTTCCTTTGCTTTTCACAGCATTTGAATGGGCCTAAGCAGAACTCTGGAAGTCATAGCTAAAATGACAATTTGACCTTACCAGTAATAATATCTGGTAGAAAGAGCAGCACAGCGAGGGAAATTGATTTTTTTGTTAGCTTCACAGCTAATTGATGGAAAACCTAAAATGCACAGGCTTCCCCAGCTCTCTCTGAAGTGTTCCAGCCTAACTTACATATATCCTATAAATGTTTCAAGGATTTAAGGTGATTGTCTCCTGAGCACCAGGACAGCCAAGTGTCTCTCCCAACAACAGATGATGCCTGCTGGCCAAGAGCAGTGGTGGGTTAAAACTCAGACTTACACTTGTTCTTTTTACTGATGGCTTCTATGTTACAGTACAGAACTTGTGTAATGCAGTGGGCAGGACAAAAGGCAGCCTAGATGCTATTTTGAGCTCTTGGATGCTCCCCTCTGCTTTTCTGCTTCTCCCTCTAAACTGTGTTTGAAGGTGACAGTATTTCTCTGTGACTGTGTAGAATACCTGGAACACTGGGATCTTAAGCCCCGTGGGAGTCTTCCCAACCTCAAGGATGTAAAATACAGCACATGTTTTTATGAGGTAAACTACACATCTCTCTTTTCCTGTATATGACTTTTGCATCCTCCATCTCTTTGGAAACCTGTGCTGAAGTTTAAAACTGTGAAGAGTTAGAGGTTAAGACTTACAGGTTAAAGCAGCTCTGCAGCACAATAATAAACACATCTTTAGCACTGGGCACTTGTTAATGTGTCATGTACATTGTGATGTAAATGACTGAGGTGTGTATCCCTTTGTGCACACCTGAGGGAGTGAATGGGGTAGTTGTGATAGTCAGTTTCACTGGTGCTCTTGAGGAGACTTAACCTTCCTTGTATAAACATTCCAAAGAGTCGACTTTTTTTTTTCCCTGTTTTCAGGCACGGTGTTGCTACAAGCACAAGAAAGGGATAAAGGGACAGTTGCCTAAAAAGGGATGTGCTGTCTGGACAAATCATCTTGCTACCCATTTCCTGCTTTCCCTCATACCTAAAATGTATTTATTTTCTTGTGACTCAGTCTGTAATAAAATAGTTCTGCTTTTGTGCTTCTTATAACCCTTCTTATGCCTATTTTTTTCCTCTGTCAACAAGCCAAGAAGTCTCTTCAGAACATAATCTTGCTGTAGTCATTCCCTGCTGTCCCAGAAGCATTTGCTTGTGGGACAGATAGAAATCACTTTGTCTCCTTATCTTTTTCTGGTGAGAACTGAGGTCCCAGCTGCATGATATGATTCTTTCTCCAGAACATCATATTGAGGGTAAGACTCAAAGGTGCATCAGGATGCTCTTAAGTGCATTCTACAGTCACTAATCTGGAGGTGAAAAAAAGAGGGAACCAGGAATGGCTGTGGCTTGCTGCAGGCAAGGAGTTACTTTTCTGAGAGTAAAGGTGATGCCATGAAGATTTTTTGCCTTTTCTGTTATACCCCTGTTATACCTTTTTACAACTTCTGTATTCTTAATGCTTTTTGCCTACATTCTTGGACTTGTTTGTTCAGCTAGGAGACGAAACATTTTAGAAGCTTTGTAGGTAGGGGTTAGTGTGCCCCAGACCCCAAGGTCCTCTCCAGAACACATTCTGTAAACTAAGATAGAACCATCCAGGGGGAGGTTCCTTGGGGAGGGGGGCTCATTCAGGCCTCTCACTGGGGAATCTTTGATAGATGTGCTAATTAGTAACACCTATAATGTTATACCAGATCTTTTGGGGGTGTGCATTGTGGTGTGCATTGAGGTGCATTTGACCTGGACGTGTGCACCTAAGGATCCTTAAATACCAAGGTAAAATCCCTTTTCCCCTTCTAACTGTGTTTGACTCTTGATTTTAAGATCAGGAAAAGGCATCAAAGGGAGGTGAAATCTCTCCTTTTTGAAAGCAAGTGTTTAACTACCTATGACTGACTCTACTTTAAAGAAATCTAATAGCAGTAGCCATCCCATAAGATGAGCTTTTCTTTTTTTTTCCTTGACTCAAGCTGCTCTGGAAGGTCATTGATAGCAGAGAGGAGTTAAACAAGCTGGAAGCACTACTGATTTTGCTGTCAGCAGATGCTCTGTGAGGCACTCAGGGCACAGCTCAACCTGACCAAGAAGAATGGACAGTTAAGGATTTGGGGACATGAAATCAGTGCAAGTCTCAGGTCAGGAAGGTATTGCAATATGATAGAACCTGTCAGTTTTCAGCTGAACTCTGGAATATTTATCTGAGAACAGTAGTATCTTAATGGTACAGAGGAGAAAGGGGATGGCCCACATTCACAGTTTGTTTCCACTGATACTGTAAGAATTAAGTTCCTTAGACAGGCTTTTGTGGCTGCAAGTTCAGCAATAGATCATAAATACATACATTATGGATTTAAGCCTCTTCCCTATCCCTGATGCATGATTAAATCATGACTTAAATAAAAAATGCATTCTTGGCAGCATTATAAATTAATGAGTGAGGGGCATTGTGTTACCATACTGCTGCCTCAAACTGCAAATCTTGCTATGTGAAATAGGGAGAAGGAGGCCTTGTGCACTCTCCTGTCTTCAAAAATAAAAAATAAATTGGTATTCCAGTAAAAATCCCAAGTATGAAACAACTAATTCTAACATGACCTGTGTATGCCTCTGTAACTGAAGATAACAATATTCAGCAATGCTTGGCAAAACCCTAGGCTAAGAAAACTGAAACACATTATCCAGCTGAAACTTTGGGGCAATTTTTAGGTCTAGAGAAGATAATTTTTCTAATCTAAATTAGATGAAGCTACCTGCATGTCAATTCTGTATCCTAAGAGCTACATGCAAGTATGCAGCTATAATAATTTTTGCATATTCCCAGATTTTCTGAAGAAATTATATTTGGAACTTAGTGTTGCAAGGTCTTGAAGTTTGAATTGCCTTCTTGGCAGCACTTGAGACTATAAAGTGAACACAAGCAGAATTTTAATGGCCACATTCAGCTTGAGGAAAGGCATCAGAAAGTACAGACCTATTTCTTTGCAAAGTGTTTCTCTGAGTTTAGGTTTAGCCTTCTTAACTCTCAGTCATATAAAAAGGCAATGTTCTCTAAAGTGTGGGGTTTTTTGATGAGCCTTTCTTTGGAAGCAAACATGACCATTTTGACCACTTCAAGCAAAAAGACCATTTCATAATTCACTTGTGTATTCCTACATTCCATGGGATGTTTATTCATTTGGTAGCAAATAGACAAGCACAGAGATAACTACAGCAGGATTTCTCATCCAGTTAAATAATTCTCTGCCACATAGAGATACCAACACTGCAGCTGCAGTGAACCTGGGGGAAAGTATTACAGTGTTTGTCAGACATAATTGCATCAGATTATGAACCTAAATGTCTCAAACAGTGGGAGCTGTGAGTGGGTGCTTCTTGCTTAAAGAGATGAGGAGTTGTGTTTCATCTGCTGAGAAATAAATCATAACCAAAATATGCTGAACTAAGTTATCACTGGTTCTGTGAGAGAAGTAAGCTGGTGTATGGGGTGCATTTTTAAAATCCTGTTTGTTCCATAGCCAGGATGGTGTTTCACAGATTACCTTTGACAGGAGCATATTTTATGAGCTGTCTGGACATGGTTCTTGTCCTTACAGGTTTATAGTGACCCCTCCTGTAGCTGCAGCGCCCAGCTGTGAGAGCAACAGTGCAACAGCACAGGCAGAGGAGAGAGGAGCAAAGGACAACAGGAATCAACCAGACCCCCAAAGCTGCAGCTTCCCAGGCAGCTGCCTCGTTATCTGACGTGGAATTCCTCCCACTGTAGCCTTTGGTTTCATTGAGGTGCTGCTTGCTGCTGTTCAGGCGAGGAGGGGTGGCCATGTGGGATAACACCTCGGCAGGCCTGGGGCTCAGTGCTGAGTGTGCAGTCTTCTTGTCTGAGCTGGTGACTGACCTGCTGCTTGTCCTCTTAGCAAAATGATCATCTGCTAGGGAAGTTTCTGCCCTGGAATAGGCAGTACCTTCAGTTCTCTGCACTGTCAGGCTCCAGTTGGGAGTGGGAGTATTTGCTGGTAAGCCATGGCTCGTGGCTGCAGATGGAGCTCGGAGCAGAGGAGAACCTGGCATGGTGGCATTGTGAGGTTGGCATCTTCTCCACTCAGGGGTCTTTGTGCTGTGCTGCATCTCAGGTTTACTTGCTAAGGAGTGAGCATTTGGCTCTTGGGATTTCAGTTTCTCAAAAATGAGAAGATCTGGATCAATTCCTATTAAAATAGAATAATATTAGTTTATTGATAAAAGCTTGTCTGTACACCCACAAAAAGGATCCGTAGAGACAGGGGCAGGGCAGGGAGCCCAAATAATTCCCTTTTGGATTGGAGGTGTCACTGCCTCAGGTTATGGGACACTTCATGGGATGCAAGGGATGTGCATTTTGGGATTACACACAACTTGCTATGGGATGCTTAGGGAAGGAGCCCAAGGTGCAGAAAGGCTACTTAGGGTAGGGAAATCCAGGGAAGCTCTGTGTGTGACAGTTTGCACCAGCAACTGGAGGGAGGCTGCACCCTGGGGGCTCAAACATCCCAGTGACAGCAACTGGGGAGACTGGGGTCCAGACTGGGCAGCCTGGGCATCTCAGCCCAGCTGCTGGGGGACTTTGCATTGTATATATGTGTGTGTATATATACATATATATTTATAAATATATTTATTTTGACTCACAGAAAAAGCAGGATGAGGCTTTTGGTGCTCCCTGTGTTGGTGCATCTGCTTTATGTGTATGTCTGTGTTACCTGTGTGCTTGTGGTGCATGTGCCTAATGAAAATAAATGTTCAGCCTTGCTGCTGGTTGGGTCTGGGGATGTGGAGCAGTGGCAGCTTCCTCTCTGTCTCTCAGAGCTGGGAGGGTATTTTGGCCAAGGACAATATTGATGAGGTACTCAGAGCACGAATCTTGAGAGCAGGGTGTATCTCTGAGCTCCTTTCTCACTGAGTGGAAGGGAGGGAGGAAGTATTTTCAGAAGTAAGTGTATTAATGAAAAATGAAAAAAGTTTTCATCTTTTTTAGGGTTGTGTGTTACTGCAGGAGATCATTTAGCACAGCAGCTGACCTGGTATCATTTTAACATTTCCCATAGTTGCTGTCTTTTCAGCCCTTATAAATGAATCACTTAATTACCTGTTGTGATGTTGTACAAAATGACATCGACCCCAGCCTTTAGAATGCAGCTTTCCAAAGCTGGGCAGGACATGTGCAGGCAGTTCCTGTTCTCATGAATGGCTCCATGGTAGAACACTGCTAGATTGCAGGAGGCTGGAACCCATAAAGAACAAAGTTGAGCTTCTCAGCCGAATGACCATTGCATTTTGCATGATGTTATCTAACATCAGAAGTTCATTATGTCTGCCCAGATCCTGTGGGAGGAGAGACCAGATCCTGTGGTTCTCTCATTACCATACAAACTAATTGAGCACACAGTCAAAAGAGAACTTATATTCTTATTTTACATCCGGACTAGAACAGCCATCTGAGTTCTACACGTGTATCTCATTAAATAATAAACTGATTTAAAGCCCTTTGAAGTGCCCTCTAATGTCTCTGTTTTAGTTAAGATTGTAACAAATCTTGCTTGACTATATAAGAACACAAAAAGGAGATTTTGAGTTACCATTTATTATCTGTGTAAGTATCCAGTCCCATATGGGGGGGATATGAGAAAAAGTCTGTTGTCCAGATAGGAACAACCTTGCTGAAATGTATGTAATTTTTCTCACATCACATTATTTAAGACAGAATTTGATTCTTCCCAGGACTGCTGTTGGGAGTTACCTAACTTATGTCACTGTCAGGTTCTCAAGGTCATACTTTTGCTCATAATTCAAAATACCATCAAAATTTATACTGACTTTTTTTTACTAACTGGTGTCTCACTTTCATCCTCCAAAACCATATCCAAATCCCTTTCCAGTCTGGAGAGTTTTTAACAATTTAGGCACCAGGACACATGCACTTCATGTATCCTCCTAAAATACACTCCTGTAGAGTAGTACCAGTTCAGTGTGATACAGATAAAGTACAAGGCTTAGGACAAACAATGATCTTACTTATTTTTGCTCTGAGCCTGAGTTTACCAGGCTGGGGAAAAGGGGTGGCCAGCTAAATAACTGCTATCATTTATTGCTAGAGCTTTATTGTTCTGGTTTGCACCAGAAACATGATGTAAACATGGAATAAGAGAGTGCTCTTTCCAAGGACATGAATGTTCTTGTATTTCAGAGAAGGACAAATTGTGTGTCCTCTCCACTTTCCCTCTCACCATGTCCTAGTCTGATGCCATACTCCATGAAGCGACTGCTGTTGGAATCACTGTCACTGGTTGTTCTCTTCAGTAGATGGGGATGAATACTGAAGAGTTTCTCTCTTTGTAACAGAGATCCAAAATTTCAAAGCAGACCCTAAGATTTTAATGTGTTCCTAGTGTAGTCTTCTACAAAAATACAGATTATCAATTTCCTTTCTATGGGACTGAAGTTGGGGCAACAATGTGCCTCTGCTTTCCTGCCTCAAAAAAATTTACAGATCTTCCTCCCACCCCCTCTATTTCTTCTTCAAGTGAAGGACTGTTTATATAAACATTACCCAAAATGTGGGGTTCAATGTGTGCCTTGACCCTGCCAACAAGCACTCACCATTCCTCAGAAGGCAGCAGGCTCTGCTGCACTGTTGGGGTGAGATTTCTGCATAACCCTTCAGCAGCTGGGCTCCCCTCCTCTGGGATTCCCGCAGGTCCACCAGGAGGCCTGGGAAGCGCCGGATCCAGCAGTTCTTGTAAAAGGCAGTGGGCGAGCAGAGGCACTGGGACTGCCCAGCCAGACCCAGAAGCAGCAGCACTTCTGCCACTGCCACCAGCAGAGCCATGGCCCCGTGTCAGGGCTCAGGGAGCCCCCCTCTGCTCCAGGGGTGCACGGAAGGCTGCACCAGCACTGCAGAGACCATCCCTGGAGGGCTGAGGATGCTGCCAGGTCTGCCAGGGGCATGAGCAGGGTCTCCTCCAGACAATGCCCATGGCGCTGTTTGGGCAGCTGCTGGATGGAAGAAAGCAGCCATTTAATGAGCTACAGAGGACTGTAACAGTTATTATTGTTGCTCTCTAACTTAATTATTTGGAGATGGTTTTTGAGACACAAAAGGGACAGGTTGGTTTTAGTCGTTCAGAGAATTTTCTTGTTTCTGTGGTCCCCTTTTTGGGTCTCTTGACCTTCTCAGACCAAACTAAGCAGGCAGCCTTGAGATTTGGTGAATAATAGCAAGCTCAGCACATTGTTCCACCTCATTTTGTTCAGGAACATTGTTACACTCAGCACAGAGAAACAGCTCTGTTTAGGATCTGAACACTTTGAGTTATCTGGTGACTGCAGATATTTGCCTTTGCTAACAAATGAACCTCCAGCCAGAGGTGGAGGTGATCTGTTTCTCTTCCCTACACTGTTTTGATTTCAAGAATAATACAATTTTATTTGCAAAGATCTAGGACCAGATGAACTCTCTGTGACTGGAGAGGGCTGGAACCTCCATTCAAGCTATGAGAGAGTTCTGCCCCTAGTAATTTTAAGAATACTGAGCAGTCTATACAAGGTTTTCTTGCTTGGGAAAGGCCTGTCAGAAAGAAAACACAGCTGACATACAGGGAGATGATTTTTCAAGCAGCTGGTCTGAAAACTGAAACTCCCATGCTTTGTTTCTTAATAGGACCAAGTCTGATCCCCGATTCCCACATTCTGCCTATCATACAGAAAGGCTTTAAAATAGTACAATACACAAGTTCATTTAAACACAGTGGACTATATAGTGAGTTTGAGAGAGTTTGGTAGAAGTACGGTTGTCTGCAATAAAAATTGGGTGTTCAATATATAAGAATATTTTACACTGTGTTTTTATCCTTCAAGATTAGAATCAAGGTATTTCCCCCTTTCCACATGAAGTATAGATCAGTTACGTGGAGTGGGGAGAGCCTCAAACTCCTTTTCTTCATTCATTACAGATGATGTTTGTTTTTGCAGAACTAGGCCCCCAGTTTGGAAATGAACTGACAGGTGTAATATTTTGTTCCTTACACAGCTCACTGGAAGGTTATAAAGCCCAGAGCAAGTTAACCCCTGTTGATCCACCAGCAAGACCAAGGCATTATTTTATTCATTGGAACTATAATTAGGAGGATTCCAAAGAAATGTCTGTTGTGGGGAATATGAGAATTAAACTGTTAGAAAGAGGGTAAGCGGGTAATTCTTCAAGCCTCTGTCCTGAAAACCAGCTCTTGGCACTTGTGTTGTTTTATTTAGTTTTGGTAGTTGGATATTTTCATTTCTGTGATAATCAGCATTTAAAACCTTAAATACATTTTAAAATACCTGACAGCTTGCACTCAGTGGACTGCACAGGGAAGCTTTTAGACATTTACCTACCATTGCCACAAGTGCTATTTACAGTGTATTTTTAAAAATATTTGTTCAGCTTTCCAAATATCCCAAGGTATCACTTGTTATAGAACACACTCAAAATTTGGAAAGATATGCCTGTATTTTGGCATTACGTCCTGTGTTTAGTATGAATTTCAGATCTGGTTTGTTCTGTTAGATTTGCATGCAAAAATGTTGGTTTCTGATTGCTTTCCTCACTCCTACTCTTCCTGTCTCTCCAAGAAGAGAAACCTGGAAGACTCTGAATAACTCTGAAGCACTTAACAAGGAGATTAGAAGTATTCTTTCCTCCTCCTCTGTTTCTGAATAAATGGTAAGGACAGAAACAGCTGCAGGGAAACTTTCTTTTTAATGAAAGATAAAGAGATTGAAATAATTGAATGAATGGCTGCTTTAAGCAATTTCCTTTAAAAACAGAAAACTTCTGTCTATTAAATTTCACAGTCTTCTCCAGCTTCCCCTTAATTTCACTTTGGCTTTTCAATGGGAAATGTAAATTAGTGCCGAAATTTTAATTCCCAGACTTTTTGCAAGAAGAAATCCCCGAGTCTTACCTGCAAACCAGTGGCTGATTTTCCATGTGCTCTGCAAAGAGGGACCAAGAGGCTTTCACCGATACAGGGGAGTGTCCAGCCAGTACCAGACCAGCACTTCATGTTATTTAGCAACTCCTTTCACCCGACTCCTCACATTTCCTCCTGGAAAACAAAAAGGCAGGGGCCTGTTTCCTGTGAGAGCATGGATGTTTTTGCAGATCTTTCAGTAAAAGAGGTTTAAATGGACCTGCCACGCTGAAACAAAATGATCTTTTTCATGATTCTTCTTATAATCAGAAACAGTCCCTGAAGTTTCCCACCTGGGCTGGCAGTTCGAATGGCACGATCCAGGAGCTTCCCAGCACAAAGGATTCATCATCAGGTATTAACTCTTTTTTTGCCAAACAAAAGCAAAAGCAGACACTTTTTCCATATGAAGTAACAGATATGTTACTTGAGGTTTGGAACTGTATTTAGCTTTTACATTCTATTACTCAGGATATGTAAAGACCAGAAAGGATGTGTTTAGTTGTAGAATCATGGAGTGGTTTGGGTTAGCAGGGACCTCAAAGCTCCCCCATTTCCACCCTCCTGCCATGAACAGGGATACCTTCCACTATCCCAGGCTGCTCAGAGCCCCATCCTACCTGGCCTTCAACACTTCAGGGATGGGGCAGCCACAGCTTCTCTGGGCAACCTGTGCCAGGGCCTCAGCACCCTCACAGGGAACAATTTCTTCCCAATATCCCATCTAACCCTGCCCTCTCTGTCAGTGTGAAGCCATTGCCCCTTGTCCTGCATTCCATCCCTTGTCAAGAGTCTCTCTCCATCTTTCCTGTAGCCCCCCTTCAGGCACCAGAAGGCCACAGCTGGGTTACACTGAGTCCTCTTCTCCAGGTATTGTGTGACAGCAGCTGGAAGGTGACAAACTGAGAAGTGAGACCAAGCAGTTTCCCAGGTGAGGTATGAACCTGCCCAAGTCCTCCTGTGAATGTCAGTAATTAATTTAATCAAATGTGCAGCATAATCCCATGTGACATCAGCATGAAGTTCCCTGCCTGTGTTGTGCTCCACATAAATAAACTGAATTTCAATCCTATATTAAAATCATCTTTATCTCATTTTTCTGAGATATGCACGTATTTTCCCTTTATTAATAGTAGTGGTAAGGACAAAATTTTAAGTAAACCAAGTATACTGATAATTTCAGAATATGTCACTGTAACTCTGTTAAGGTATAAAAGTTTAAAAGGACTAATTTAATGAATCATAAAATAATGAAATGTAAATACATGGAAAAAAATTAAACCAAGTCTTTTTGATGTTACTCAAATAATATGCTTGCTTTCTTTCTCCTTTAAAATTTTCAATGAAATCAAAACACTCTTGCAAAATATCTAAATTCCAACAAAACAGCATTTTTGAGAGAACTGTTTTGTCAAAAACAGCTATTAGTGGTCAGGTTTGGGTTTGGAGCAATATATCACATTTTTAATGAATCTGACCTTCTCCAAGGTTAGGGACAAATGAATCTAAAGATTCTGGTTTCAGTCCCATCCCATCAACATGGTAAAATGAGGTGAAATATTACAGTTTCTGTTCCTGGGGCTTCATGCAAACCATTTTTTAAACCCTTGTTTCCAAGGGTTGCCAGGCGCTGCGATTCTCTCAGAGCTTGGCTTCTGACTAATTCTGGCCAAACCTCTGCCCCAAGGCTGGGGACTGTGTGTTCAAGCAAACAGCAACACAAGTCTTAGCCAGATTAGATTCATAGAAGTATAAATCTGCTGGCATTGCAGATCAACTTGAGCCAAGTTTCATGACAAAAGGCACAATGTTTATCAAACACTAATGAACAGATGCTGATTTGTGGCAGAACTTGAACTAAGCAAAGGGGATGGAGTTTCAATCTTGTGGAGAATTTTTATAGAGCTGGATACTGAGCGGAAGTCTTCCATGTGGATTACCATCCATCTTACCTAGTTATTATGTACTAAAATTCAGCTCTGCCTGTCTGCACCAGGATTAAAAAATATCTGCTATTTTAAAAGCACCCAGTTTAGTCTCCTCCAGGCACAGCTGCACAAGAAATTCCTGGCTGTGGATGCACAATACATTTGTACATAGCAAACATCCCTAACAGGAGGTACAGCAGCAGGCAGAGTGCTCCAGCAGCCTGAGCCCCGTTCAGGTTTTGTCAGGGAACATTCATTTCACCTGAGGGAGTTTCAAGGAAATTCCTTACTGGGTCTGTGGTGTAAAAAATGGGCCAGGTTGAAGGCCATTGTAAGGATTTATACTCTTCCACCTCCACTCTGCTGGCTGGTGCCTGGACTTCCTCATGATCCACAGAGAATGCCCACCACACACAGACTCTAGGGCCAGCCTTTCTGCTGTCCAGAGAGAGCTCAGGAGCACACACTTTAGTATTAATCACTCAGATGTGACTAATCAGTACTTGATAATAAATAATCTGCTTTCAAAAAACATGCCACTCCAAGTACCCTTTCAGTAGTGCTGCAACATACCTTTATTACAAGGAATAAATTAAAAAGCACGTTAAAAGCAGAAAAAAATTAATAGAAAATTTTAGGGAATCAAGTATAAACAAGTGCTATTAGAAGTAACACTGCTCTCCTTCTTTTCTTTTTTTTTCTGTTTTTGGAACAGCATTGCTAATGGCACTGGGTAAGAAGTGCTTTGTTTGGCTGCGAATCTGAAAAGAGAAATTACCTTCATTTAGCAGGTCATCCTTCACAAATCACAGAGTTCAGCTGAAGGAAAATTATGCTCTGGTCAGTTCCTCTCAGGAATGCCAAGATCTTTTAGAACATGGATATTTTTAATGCTGAAATACTGCAGGATAATTCCTGTGTTCCACAGATGTGTACTTTGTATCCTGGGACAGGGAAAATACTAAACAATGGCAGCAGTTGGTGAATCCTTTCCAAAAGACCAATTCCTGTCTTGAGTAGTTCCACTATTACTCAATACACAGTTCCCTGGCAGTGCAGTACAATTCCCTGCCATCTCAGAGGGCAGAATGTGGCACTTTATATTTTTATTAGATAGCATGGATATTTTAAGTATCCCCAGATTCGGTTCCAGTTCACACTTTAGACTAATAAGGCCGAAAGGAATTTCAAATTTTCCACTGTTTTTTTCACTCAGTGTGGTCCTTTCCTCAGAGCATTCAGGTCATTTACTCTCTGGTTCTCAAGTATTATCCAGTGTCTCTCTGGCTTTACTTTTCTTGTCTTTGTAGCAGTAACTCCTCCTGACTCTCTGTGATTCCTTGCTTTTGCTATGTTGGGAAAGTCAGAGGGCTATAGAAATGTGTGCCCAGGCAGAGATAGGCTCAGATTCTCTGTGTCATGGTTGAATGGTCTGTTACAATGGAGTTGCTGTATGAAAAAAGCTTCTTCCATTTCCATGTCTTTTTAAAAGGAAAGAGTGATCTCTCTTCAGCCTTGGAAGTAATTCAGACAAGAAAATAGTTGAGGCATCAGACACAGAGAAAAATTATGTAGCACAAATGGCCAATGCAATCCTGGAGCAAGAGAGCCCTTACTGACACTGATGTCTTCACAGTCCCTTTGTTGGCACTTGAGAACCCTTTTCCTTGGTATCAATTTGTCTCTCAGGTACTGTAAAGGTAGACCTGAACTGTCTAAAACAGCTTGAAGATTTTGCCTCAGGAGCCAAAGTCTAGAAGACAAGTATTGTAATGCTGAGCACAGTTACCCTCGTCTTCCTCTCTCTTTAAGTCTCTTGTTCTTCAGGGCATCATAAACTTATTTAACATCTACCATGATTGTTTTCATGCTTGATGTTTCAGCATGTTCTTAAAGGATGACAGATGGTCTTTCATACTTGTTTCACAGATCATGCAAATCCTTCATGGTTCTGCACTACAGATTTTGGCTTTGTAGCTCTAGAAATAGAGTTCCCACTCTGGGAAATACATTTCCTATTCACTTAAGGTACAACCAAGATGATTGCCAGTGAAACAGCAAAGCCTCTTCTTTGATTCCAGTATAATAACATGTATTATTGATCTTAGAATAAACCAGTAGAGCAGTAGACTGGAAGACAGGTGAAATTATCTCCACAAAAGTGGAACAAAAGAGTAGCCCTTGCCTTGGTGCATTTGCAGTGTAAGTAGTCTATAAGCACATCACACAGGCTGACTGATGAGTGTAGTAAAAAACAAGGGACCTGCCCTGTCAGCACAGTCTGGCTTAGCACAGAGAGATGACAATCAGCCCAGTAAAAACAACTGGGTAAGGAAACAGGCTTTTTGCAGAAGTGGCCACTCAGTAGTGCTGACCCCTTGGGCATGTGAGAGCTCCTGCTGAAAGCAGTGGGCGTCGGTGCCCTCTAAAGTTTGCTGGCAGGAATAAAACACTTACTAGTACATGCCAGAACTGATCCAGCTCATTAACAAGCCTCATGGACTGCGAGGAAAGAGGACTGGAAATCCCAGGCTGAGTGGCAGGCGCAGGCACATCTGGCAACATATGGCCAGAGAAGAAATATTCCATCCACCCAGGCTGTGGTGTCAACACTTTGAGGCTGAACTTACCATAAGTGACTACATGGAAAAAAGCATTCACCAGTTAGGAGCTAACTTACAAATCTATGAAACAAAAGGGACTCCAAAGCAGATGTCTAAAGATGGCAATCCTGCTGTATCCCAACACAACAGCTTCCTGGCCATGCCAAACACGAAATCTCTGTCTTCCTCATGAGTACTAATGATTAAAATTGCTTGAACTGTCTGCCTGTGAGATTTAAATAACAAGAAGGAATTAAGGGTTGGACTCCTACTGAGGTGGTGAGACATTTGTTGTGTGTGATGGTCTTTTGAAGAGTGAACCTGAAGCAGAGAAAAAAAACAGCCCAGTGCTCATACTTCAGCTTCAACTCTGGTAAGAAACCAAAAAGCAAAATGTGGTGCTTCATCAAGGACAGAAGACAGGAAAATGGAATTTGAATATTAATTAAATAATGAGAAAGACTGAAAGAGGAACACAAACCAAGCAACTAGTGACACACAATTAGTAGGAAAGAGAAGGCGAGAGGTGATGGGGACCCAGCTAGTGAAGGCTGCTGAAATTACCTCTTTGGGTCTGGTTGAGATCCTATATAAAAGGATTTCAGAACATGAAATGGGCTCTTCAAAAGCAAGATGATGAAGATGCTTTGAAGTGAGGTGGAAAACAAAAATGTGCAGAAATATACCTCACCTCAAAAAATGCTTTTATAAAAGTCAGCAGAAAAGAACACCTGTAACTGAGACTGACATTTGTGACATCCCTATGGGCTAGAGTTATGAAGCTGAAGATCAACAAAACAGTGAGAAAGGATCATTTCAGAGAGGAAATGGTAAAAAGTAAACAACCCTGTCTTCCTTAGAAGAGAGGGGGGAAAAAACCCACAGAACAGACTAATACCACTGAAGTGTTTTAATAGTAGGGGGAAAGATCCTTTCTGAGCAGTGACAATAGGGAGTTGTCTGAAAACTAAGCAATCTGCACTAACTGGACATGAGTCACACTACTGCTAAAGGGAAAGATTCTCTATAGTCTGCAATACCCGAAGAAAGTATAAAGAATATGTTTTGAACATATTCATAGTAAGTATCATCACATAGGAATATAGGCATGGCAGACTTCTCATGTGTTTCAGCAGGTGGTAGGGGTTTTTTTAAAAAAAGGACTGTCACTGTATTTCAAGAATATAGCAAGGCAAACAGCAAATCTGTCATTTTACCCCTGCCCAATATGCTCAGTCGTTAATTTGCTCTTTCCTTGTCCGTGTCAAACAAACTCAGGACCCTGGTAGGCAGCTCACTCTCATGAGATGTCCTGTTCCAGGAACTTAGTTTAAATAGAAAAGATGGAGTAGCAGAACAGGTTATGCAGTGTCTTCACAGGGCAAACCAGGGGCTGAGACACGCAGGGAGTCGGGAGGCTCAGAGCAGAGTTAGGCATCGCACTTGCCATTCCCGAGTCCCACTGCTGCACTGGCCGTGCAGGGTGAGCTCCGGGAGGCTTTTGCTCGGGAGGGACGCGGCAGTGCCGGGGTGCGATGGCACCAGGCTGGCTGTGCCGCTCCTCCTCCGCTCTGCCAGTGCGCGGATCCAGGCACACACACGCTGCTTTTTCCCTGCGTGTGTGGCTCGGGAATGTCGCCCCTCGCCAGGGATGCAGCGGTACATTTATGGCAAGGGGTTAGAGCTGTGGCTGGAGCTGCGATCCCGGCCCAAATCAGGAGAGGGGAGCACCAGGGAGGACCGCTGCGCCTCTGGGCTGTCCCTTGGAGCCCAGCATTAGCCTTTCCACCGTGTCCCTGACACCCACCCTGGCTGGGCCCGGGGGATGCCCTGACGGCCCCCCCGGCGGGCAGAGCCGGAGCGCTCAACATTGCCTTTTTCGGGCTTTTTTTCTCTTTCCTCCCTGTGTGCGGTTGTTTTTTTTTTTTTTCTTCCCCTTGTCACTCCTTGCAGGGCCGGAGCGGCGGCAGCGCCTCCCCGCACCCCGGGGCCGCTCCGCCCATCCCATCCCGGCCCGGCCCGGCCCGGCCCGTCCCGGCCGGCGGAGGAGGAGCCGGCGCGGCGGCTGCGGCCTCAGGCCCGCGGTGAGCGATGTCCCTGGCGGAGCGGCGGCGGCGGCGGCAGGAGGAGGAGGAAGAGGAGGGGGAAGGGGAAGCAGGGGATGGGGCCGGTGCCGGAGAAGAGGTGGTGCAGATCCGGCTGGGGGACAAGTGCTACCCGGTGTGCAAGAGGAAGCTGATCGAGCAGAGCGACTATTTCCGAGCGCTCTACCGCTCGGGAATGCGGGAGGCAGGGCAGGGCCAGGAGGAGCAGCTGCTGCGCGGGGGGCTGAGCGCCCTGGGGCTGGAGCTGGTGCTGGACTTCATCAACACGTCCTGCCTGGCCAGGCTGGAGCAGGAGGAGGGCGGCGAGGAGGAGCCCCCGCTGCTGGAGGAGCTGGTGGAGGCCGCGTCCTACCTGCAGGTCACGCCCCTGCTGCGCCTGCTGCTGTCCCAGGTGCGTCTGGGCAACTGCTTCGAGCTGCACCGCCTGGCGCAGGTGTACGGCCTGCAGGACCTGCACGACGCCTGCCTGGACTTCATGGCCGCGCACTACCACCAGGTGCTGCGCAGGCCCGACGCCCGCCCGCACCTCCTGCTGCCCCCGGCGCTGCAGCAGCAGCTGCGCGAGCGCCGCATGAGGGGCACGGCCAGCCTGGTGCTGCTCGGGGACTTCATGGGCGCCTGTCCGCCGGGGCTGCCCGCCGGCTGTCACCCCGCCGGCTGCCACCCCGCCGGGGACGCGCCCTGGGCCATGCTCAGGTACGACGAGGAGGCGCGGCGGTGGCTGCCGCTGGCCAACAACCTGCCCGCGGACCTGCTGAGCGTCCGCGGCTACGGCTCGGCCATGCTGGACAATTACCTGTTCATCGTCGGCGGCTACCGTATCACGAGCCAGGAGATCTCGGCCGCGCACTGTTACAACCCGTGCCTGAACGAGTGGAGCCAGCTGGCCTCGATGAACCAGAAGAGGTAACCCCTGCGCCCTGGGATGCTCGTGTGTCCCTGTCTGGTGTTGAGATAGGTCCTGTTGAGTCACATGGCACTGGCTCAGCCTTAGGGATACGATACAGACCTGTCTGTGCTCTGAACCGCCAAACAAACCCGATGAGACAATTCCTTTCCTGCTTTCGTTGTGGTATATTGTAACTCCAGTAAAGGAAGTGACAAGTTTTCCTGCTCTTAGTGGGGATATACAAGCTCTACCAGGAGCTGGAGATGGCAAAAAAAAAAAATAATAATTGGAGCAGTAATCCAGTGGTTTATATTTCCATAAAAATGCAAATGTTTTGTAGGCCTGCACTTCAGTGAAATAGCAGAAAAATGTCAGGAAGATGGTGAGAAATTTCTCACTTTATGTGAATATTTGGATCTGGGAATCATTCATTGTTTGGACAATTTGTCTTTTTTACCTTTATCCTTTTGAACTGTTCATTACACGTTGATGTTTTAGTTGGTATTCAGAAACACTTGTGTAATTTGTACTTGAAAGAGTAATAGAGACCTAGCCCTGAGGAGGACCCAAGAAGAGAGGCCTTCTCCCTGGCCAAGGTTGTGGCTGCTCTACCTTAACCACACTTTGGAGTTATAAAAACAAAGGCTTTCATTTCACTGAAACAAACTGGCTTTGTTTCCAACATGAACTTCCTCTTTGTTTCCATTTTAATAAAATTGTTCTAAATTTTATCTTTTCTCTCTGAAAAAGTATGGAGCCAAAATTCACTCTAGAATGGAAATTGTTTTCTCTATCCAGTGAACTGAAAGAGCATGCAGAGACCCAAACCATTGGCATAAATGCTTTGTATCTGGGTAGTCAAAGTGCAGTCTCTCTTCCTGTCTCCATTTAGCTTTTGCCACCTAAACCCACTCAAAACAGGGATTCGACCTAAAATTAAGTCTTTCCTATTTCACCTTTTTTTTTCCCCCACTTCTTGTGTTGTTGAGAGAATTTTACTAAAATAATCACCTCCGTAATCAGTCATCACAACTGGTCAGGAACCGTTTTTTCAGTGTTTCTGACTGCTTGGAACAGTGTTGGGAAAAGTTTCATCTGTAAAATGAGTGTTTGGCTTTTAAACACTGAAAACACCCTTTGTTACAGACCTGTTTTTTAGAAGCTGAGCCTGTATCAGAGTTCCTTGAGGTGCCTGGGGACCTGAGATGTTTTAGCTGGCTTCATTCTACAGCAGGACCTGTGTGAAAGGGGTTGGGAGCACTCGGCCTCGCTAGAAAAGGAGGATGGGATCAGCCCATGCAGCATCTCCTATGGAAATTAACTTCCCCACAGAAGTCCCATGCTGACCAAGTCACAAGGTTCTGTTTGTGTGATGTGTATAGCAAAAGAGCTGTTACTATGTCTGGTGACTCTGCAACTTGGGTTTTTAAAAAATACCTTTTCAAGGCCGTTTTTGCACCTTGCAGTTTGTGTATTCAAACTCTAGATCACCCTTTTTTCCTCCACCCTCGCCCCTTTTTTTTTTTTTTTTTTGCTAGGATCTATAATCATTATACTTGAAATATGCACATGGATGTTTTCTCATAACATTACTGTTTTCAATGGGATTGCCAAGCTAACTTAATCTTCAAACCCATCACAGGTGACAGCAAGGTGTTCCTTTGAATGGAATTTCACATTGGCCATTCACTGCAGAAAAGCAGCATGCAAATGGATATTTTTGGAATAATCTCTAGTCTTATATTCCATGGTGCTTATTGCAGGCCAAAAAGTACCCAGAATTACACCTGCAAAGTAGCAGGGAGGATGTTGCTCCCTGAGTAACTGGGGGAGCTTTTTTCATGGAAGCTCATCTGACCCCTTCACAAAACGCGTTTCTGATTTTATGAGCTTCATGAAGTCTCAGCTCTGCAGTTGTTAATTGTTATTTTTTCTATATGACAAAACATTTCAGCTCCCTGATGACCTGCTTGGTGTTTTGTGGCGGGGAGGGATGGCTTATGCCCTAGGAGCCGAGAGCAGGGTCATTTTTAACATGAGGGGTTTGCGTGCTACACGACCAGTGCCAATGCCTGTCTGCAACACATCTGTGCTGCAATTAGAGCTGCAGTTTGCTTGGCATTGTATTTTTAGTTTGTTATGCTGTAGTAAAATAAGCAGGGTGGTTGCCCAGCCTTCTGTTTAGGAATTACAGCCATGTGACTGTCTGGCAAATGAATTTATGCCAGCTGATATAATTACATCCCGTGGATGAAATTGGACATACCTTCAGGGAGGGCTCTAGTTTCCATTGAAGTTGGTTTGACTTCAGACAGCAGAGGATCTGGATTTGTCCTGCATGAGCGACTGCATGTGTTGGCCTCGAGGGAAGGTTGAGGAGTTATGGATGTAATTGTGCTGCCCTTCTGTTCATATGAGAGTTTTCTGCCCTAAACAAACCTTTTAAGTTCTACAGTGTTTTTATTGTGAATTATTTCCATTGTCATAATAGAGAATCCCAGGATGCTGGGATTCTCTACACATGCTTAGATGAAACAGTCCTAACCTACTTCTGAGTAGAAGACAAAAGCCACCTGAATATTTAGCAGCCATTCTGGTTTGGGTCATCACTGTTGGCTTTCTTTCTAGGTGTACAGTTCTTATTACTTTAATTTCAAACTTGTTCACAATAGGCAACTCCTGTATGTTGTTCTTGTGATGCCCCCAGGAGCCCGAGAAAGTGTTATTCCCAATTTATGCATACACAAGGGAGATAAAATCATTGGCTCACAAAGGAAGCCCGTGACTGAGCATGGAATTTCTCATCGTCTGAGTGCTAAATCCAGTGCTGGTCACAAATAGTCCACATCAGATCACAGTTTCTAGACCTTTTCATTCTAGAGGTGTTTCTGTACTTGGAATTCTCCAGAGAATGACCTGAACTTTTTAATGGAAGCAGCTCCATGTAAGTGTTGCCCGAGACCACTTGTGGTCTTTGGGGTCAAGAAGGTAACAAAGTGCATAGGGGACTGTTGCAGTAATGTCTTTGAATACCTTTCCAAACCTTTTTTTTTTTTTTTTTTTTTTAAGTGAACAGTGTCTGTTGAAATTTGCTATTTAAAAATAATATAGGATTTCTATTGCATGTGCCAGTTAGAGCTGTATATTCCACTTCTATTTTCCTTCTGAAGCTTCCTACTCATGGCAGGTAAATCTTCCAGGCTTGGAAGACCATAGTAGGACCCTGGCTGGAGTTAGGCACATGCACATGGAACGTGATTTTTGTGGGCAGTCTGAGCCTGAACTGCCGCCACTCTGAGGACTCCTACAGGAATATAGGAGATGATGCTTCTAGAGAGTGCTACTTGTTTAGGAGACCTTCTCTTTCCTCATTATTTACTTTTTTTTAAAATTCACTCAAAGTTCTTCTGTGCTGGTGAAAAATAGACTTCAGAAATTTTTCAGTTAGAGCTATCCATACCTTATTTATCACAAATGTATCACACACATCCAAAGCCAAATGCTGGATGCAGGGTACTCTGCAGACTCATATAAGAAATATAAAAAAGGAAAAAAGAAGTAACTCATTGAAAATATGTAAAACACTTTGGAATTGCTTTGTAACTGTGCTTTCATGATTCCTTGTCTCTCTTGTAAGTGCTTTAACTCTAGTATAAAGGAGTCACCTGATTTTTGAGAAGTTTTAAGGTTAAATTGATCATTTGGCAGGAAGAAGCAATGCTGGTTAATCCAAGGCTCAGGTTCTGCAGCAGGACCAAGGCTAACAAATACACATATAATTTGCTCTTGAAATCCTCCAGCAATGTAGATTCCAGCCTGCCTTGGAATCCTCCTCCCAGGTGTCTTGTTCCCATGTTTAGCCACCCCTCTGATCAGAAAGTCCTCTCCAGTATCTGGGCTAACTCTTTTTTGTTGTACACTAAGTGAGATTGTCAGTGAACAAAAGCCACGTGTGCTGGTCCTTTACAGCCACTGCCCCCATGGCCTCCTGCAGATACACCTAACACAATCCAGAGCCATGGGGGGGGGTTTAGGAAGCTGTGGAGTGTTGTCTTGTGTGCAGAAAGCCGCTCTGACCTCCAGCTCCTCTGCATTCCTGCGTTACATTTTCCTTCCTTTCTGCACGTAGTGCTTTGCACTTTATTGAGCGAAGAAACAGATTTTGAGCAATGGTAAAACCCCACGGCTCCCACTCGCTGGTGTTCCTGGGGTTCTGTTCAGAGTGAATGGCAGCAGCAGGAGGCAGCTCATACCTTGGCTTGTCCCAGCAAGAGGGGACCCACTAGGCCTGGTTTTTGGAAAGTACATCTTGATCCCTCGTGTTTCGGCAAGTCGCAGGTGTGAGTGGAGTTCCGTCGTGGTTGAATCTGACAGATTCGGCCCTGCTGTTCCCAGGCTGTAGTCCATGGAACAGTTGTTGGTTGTGGAGAGCTGGCTCCCTGCTCAGTGTTTGCTTTCCTTGGTTTCAGCTGCTCCAATGCATTAAAAGAGTGTAAAAATGACCTAAATATTTCCTAATGTTCACTCTTTGTAAAGACACCTGCTATTACTGGCATGGAGAGGTGAATGGTAGAAGTTTTTCATAACATGTTGAGCCATTGTCCAAACTTTCATATAAAGTGTGCTGATGGATATTTGCAGCTACTTTTGAGTAAAATGAACCTTATTGTTAATGAATTCCATAAATTTGAGATACCTCCACTCCATTTTAATGAGTGTTTGGAAGTGATTAAATGACTGATACAAAGGTTTTTGGCCTCCTTTTAGAATATTTAAAGCTGGAAGTTGTGTTTCAATAGATAATTTTCCCTGTGGATTTGCCCCTTTGTTAATTTGTGGAATTTTTTTTCTATCCTTACTTTTACAACAGGTATATTCCTTTGAAAATCATAGTTTTTTGCAAGTAGTTATCCTCATTTCATACCTGCTATTGATTGCTATGGTATTCTGAATTCTCTAAAATGGAAAGCATAATTGCTATTGAGGGAATATGAACAGACTGACCTAATCATAAATGTCAGGGGAAAAAAAGTGCATAAAAAGCAATTAATTCCTTCAAAGGAGCATTTTGGTTTCCAAAGCTGCATCAGGATGACAAGAACAAAGTGATTCCATCTGGAACCAAATCCTTTTTCCAAATACATTTAATAAAAAGAAGTTGCAGGGAAGTCTGCTGCTAGGCAGGGTTCATTTTGTCCAGACAAAACCCTGCAAAAGTACTTAGCAGTAAGTTTTGAATGTTGGATTCCCACAGGGTGGAACTCCCTTTGCTGCCCAGCAGGCCAGTGCAGGTCTGAAACATCATTTCAGTTTTACAGACACAACACAGTTCCCTTTTTGGCTTTGTGCTGAGCTGGTGCACTCCAGGGACTGCCACACATCCAGTTAATTGGGATACTCATGGTAAAATCTCAATTGGCTCAGCAGAAGAGAAGGAACAACCTTTCTAGGCAGTGAGGCTGTTCCTGGGGAGAGGAAAACTCATCCTTTATTAGACCAGCTTCCCTAGCTGGAAGGAAGAGCTTGAGCATCCAAGAGTTCTGTCTTCACATCCTCCAGTTTCTTCCTCCAGACCTGCACCTTTAATACCCTTGGACCATTTGTTTGTGTCTGTGTTACCTTCAGGGTGTGAGATAGGAGACCTCGTGCTTCAGGAATTAGGAAGTTGCCCTTTGCCATGCGTGAATTTTGAGAGCATAATGGAACAGACTAAGAAATAAATGACCAGTTTGGAGGGCATTACTCACAGAGTGCAATGTAATTTTTGTTCAGCTATGAGTAGAACATAATTTACAGATAGATCTTGCTTCAGAGGATGTATTTAGTGATTTATTGCTGAACAGGGTACAGAAGATTCTCTCTTCTTTCTTTGCAGAACAGGATTCAATGTGTTCCACTTTAAATTGCTTTTTTATTAGGGTTATTAAAGAGATTCCATAATGCAGCCTAAAACAAGTATGCATTCGTAGGCATCCATCAAGTCTTGTTTGAAATTTCTGCGATTTTAACTGAAATTATATCCTTGACTGTGTGTCCATGTAATGCATTTTTCTCTACCAATGGCACATTACTAAAAGCCTAATAAAAACGAGCTGTCTACTGAGCACATTGGTTAAACTGAACATTCAGAGCTGAACTGGCACAGATACAGAACAAAATATTCCTCAGCCTCTGCAGCATCATCAACAACATCCAAAATGTCACTGGGTACTGTCCTGAGTAATTCCAATGTAGTTACAGCATTTTGGCCTTGCACAGAAGAGTTCAGATGCTGAAGTGATGGTGCAAACTGTGAGTGGTGATGCGTGTGTCAGAGCCTGGGTAGGAAGAGCTTTCCTCTGTATTTCTGTACGTGATGCAACTCATTTCTGTGCTGCAATCTGTTCTTTCAGATCCAACTTCAAGCTCCTGGCTGTCAGTGGAAAGCTCTATGCCATCGGTGGCCAGTCCCTTTCCAACGTGGAGTGCTACAACCCAGAAAATGACTGGTGGAATTTCGTGGCGTCCATGCCAAACCCTCTTGCGGAATTCTCAGCTTGTGAATGCAAGGGCAAGATCTATGTTATTGGAGGATACACTGCACGAGGTAACAAGTTTGCTGTTATGTCTTGTTGCTTTTTACCTGATTGTTTCCAAGGCCCAGATAATTTTCTCTTGTTTTTCAGGAAAGCTTTTGAACTTACGTAGAAGGCTGCGTAATGCTCATTAAAAGACATAGAAATAAATGGCTGCTAGAAAATAATTGACAAACGAAACAAAACAAAACAAAATAGCTCTGTCAGGGAAGAATCAGGTATTTGTATTTTTTTTCAGAGCCTGTGTGGACCTGGGGCTCTGTTATTTGGAGAGAACAAACTAATGGGTACTTCAGCACCCAGTTTAGCTGCTACCCCTTCTCTTAGATTTTGATCACATAGTAAATAGAGGTCTCAACAGATATACTTTGTTTACTTTCTAAATACCTGGTTTAGACTGTCAGAAGGAAAAATGCCTAGAAAATATCTGCCTGCGTTAGTATTTCTCATGTATTAATAGATGTCATGGTCTTTTCACTACAGTATTTAAGTGCTTTCACAGGCAAATTCAACCTATACCTTAATAACCTAATAGAATAATCAAAAGCTGAAGCAAGAACCAACACTTTTAGCTTATTTAATTTCTATACCACATTTTCTGAGGACATTGAACAGAGGGAAGGATTTGAAGTTTCATTCTTTTCTGACAATTACTTTTCTTTTATCCAGTGAGCAAACAAGTGCTGTTAAAAAGAGCTCCCATTTGTTCATTCTTTAAGTGCATAGTGCCATTTTCTGGGAGGCAGACCATTTTCTCAGAGCTTTAGAAGTCAGTTTTTTAAACATGTCAAATGTTCAGTATTTACCAGGATTTCGTAAGTTTGAATTTGGCCTTTTCCCACTTCAGTTGACCACAGTAGTTTTAAGGGTTTTCTTTCCAAACAGAAAATGAAGTTAGAAAATAGATCAGCTTTTAAAGACAGTACTGCAAGCAAAGCTAAACTGATGTTAGAACAAGCTGTCCCTTCTAGTATCTGAGCAGATTTGAGCTCTGAACCATTTTAAAGTTTATAAAAGACACACTGCCACCCCCTGTGGTCCTTTTGGTAATGAAAACCCTCAAACACATTTTGTCCAGACCACTCTGACCCAGAGCCTTGTGGCTTCTTCTGAGAAAAATGTGCCAGTGTCTTATATTGAGAGCTGCAGTCCCAGTCCTCTGCTCATCCCCACTATGGCATCTTTTGGGGCCATTGTGCTCCCTCATGTCCAGCACTGGGACTCAGAATGTCTGGCAGGAATCACTTGTCATGCTGAGAAGTCAGATCCAAAGGGAAACATCCTGTGAGACAGGAGAACGAGGAGAAGGGGTTGAAACAGGCTGATGGGAAGTCTTGTCTCTAGAGACCGGAGTTAGCGGTTTGGCATTTTTATCTAGAGAGAGAGAAAGAAGAGGTAAGGTGAAAAACCTCTGACTTGGTTAAGAGTGCTACACCATCATGGGAGGACCAGCTTTTCTCCTACACCCTCTGCACTCTGCCAGTTCCTTTTCTGATATTTGTGGTGTTCTTTCATCAGGCTGCCTACTCCTGGTGTCATAAAGAGGAAGATTAGCACATTACTGATTCAGATCCCATTCCTTTTAAAACTCCTGCACAAGGCATGTGCAGTCAGGATTGCTGCCCTGTGTCAGGCTCCTCACTCAGTACTTGCTACCTGTGGGATCAGCTGAAGGAGTGAGTTACCTCTGGCTTCCTCCACACTCCAGGAGATTGCTGCTGCCCTCCAAACCTCTGTTGTTTCCTAGGTCTTTTCCTACAAGCCTTTTTTGATGGAAATAGGGCCATAAAACAATAGGAAGTTTTGAGCAGTAGATAACTAACACATTTAGGCTGAAATGTAACTAGCTTTACAAATTTTGTTCCATAAAACTTCGATTTATAAGATGAAATGCAAATCAGGACAACAAACACCTGTGCTTCTTATAAATAATTTCCCAAACAAGGGTCTGGAATCAGTTTTTCTGTGACATCTTGGCTTAGGACAGGTAGCAGACTTAGAAACCAGATTTGCCACGATTAACTGATGATTCTCCTTCCAAATTATGCAGGTGTCAAAGTGTTAAGGCCTAAAGATCTAAAAAACACTTAAGGTTTATTTGCTAGTTTGTTGCATTTATTAGATAAAATACGTGCAGCAATTAGTGTTATGTTATTCTTAGTAATTTTTGGTATTTCTGTATATACTTCAGTTTTGGTAGATTTTGTGGGCTATTTTTTTAATTTGTGTAGAGCTTTCTCCTGAGACTGCACTTTCCAAAAGATGGCGGGATCTGGAATTTCCCACTTCTTGAATAAAGGCCTTCTCTTGAGTTTGCAGCTCTCACTTGTGAATGTAGATCCTAACAGAAATTCCATGTCAGGCACTGTGGTGTTCATGTTTTGTATTTTGGGGGTTTTTTTGGGTTTTTTTTTGTTGTTTCAGTGGATATAAAAGACCCAGGCTGTGGACTGAGCATGTGAGGCCCACATTGCAATGGACTTCTATTTCATACACCTCCTCTCAAATAGCACATTTTCCAGGAGAAGTTTACTGCTGTAGATAGTCATAGAAACTTAATTGGGATTTCTCCCCATAATGAGTCAGAGAATGATACGTTATTTGTACAAAGGTCATCTATGTGTAGAGCTGCAGTTTCACAGAGCATTGACATGAAATAAACCAGAGTGCAAATGCTGGAGCAGCACCTCCCTGGTCACGCCACTGATGCACTTCATTCACGACAGTCCAGTTATATTTGGGGCTATTTATACCTGTGCCCTTATAGAACTCGTCAGTATGTCCCTGTCTGCTCTTCCCCTGGGAGCTCACTGGAAGTCATCATGCAGCACAGACTGGTAACATGGAGCAGATTTAATAAAAGACCTGTCTGGAGTCTGCAAACCTGTTCCTGCTTGTCACTTGAGGCTGGATTTGAGCTCAGGTCTGTCTCTGGAGACTGGAACTGAATTTACTGAGTCGTGTGCGTTCTGTGATAATTTAGTGAAACCTTGGGCACAGCCAGGGTCTTCACTGCGCCATAAGTCAGGGTGGCATGGTAACAATTTTGTGGAATAACACTATTGCCAACACAAGCATTCACTGAGCACTGAGCTGTGAATTATGGACATGATTTCAGCTTCTTTCTGAGCCTCTGCCTGATGGCAGAGCACAGAGTTCCTGGTTTTGAGATGATTTTGACAATATGTGTTTCTCTCTTTATAAGGTAGCCCTTAGGTCATCCAGGCCACTTGCTGAAATGTAACCAGCTTTACAAATTTTATTCCATAAAACTTCGATTTATAGAATGAAATGCAAAGTATCAAAGTTAAGCTTAGATGATAAATCATCATTTGACAGCCATTAATGAAGCATACTGTCTTCATGATAGTTTGATTCATCTGTGACCACTTCTGGAGAGGAGAATATTACTCCATTTCTCTTTTTGTAAAAAAATTCTTACGTATCAATCAGAGACAAAATTAAAAGCAGAAGTTAAAAGGTAGGGATTATTCTGCTAAAATGTGCATGCCCAGAAAATTTACATCATGTAATGTGCCAGAAGTAGCATAACTTTTTTCCCTTGTGCCAAGGAACAGAACATTCAAAGTTTCTAGTCAAGGGCAAAGAGCTGCAGTTGTCAGTGATCACCATTTCTCCCCTGGCTTGCCCTGCTTGTGCGCTGCAGTGTGTGAGCAACCTGCAGTAAAGGCTGGGACACTTGGTAGGGAAGAAGAATGCTCCCCCACGAGTGCCTTCTGATACAATTATGTATTTGTGAATGTCTCCTCTGTTTCAGGCAGGAACATGAGCATCCTGCAGTACTGTCCCACTTCTGATTCCTGGACCAACTTGGAGCTGTGTGACGTGCATGTCCGCAAGCAGCAGATGCTCTCTGTGGAGGAGACCATCTACCTGGTGGGGGGCTGCATCCTCGACCTTGGACCAAACCAGAGATCCAGCCCCAGCGAGGACGTGCTGACTGTGCAGTCCTACAACATTGCCACCAAAGAGTGGCTCTACCTCAATGAGAACTCATCCAAATCCGGCCTTAACTTGACTTGCACTCTCCACAACGATGGAGTCTATATCTTGAGTAGGAATATTACTCTGTCTTCCAGCTTGGAGCAGCGCCTCTTCCTGAAGTATAACATCTTTACAGACACTTGGGAGTCACTGGGGCGCTTCCCAGCCTTTGGACAAAACATTCTGATCTGTTCTATGTATTTGCCTGATGGGCGAGAAGTGTAACAGCACCAGGGTTTTCTTTTCAATTCCTTAACCATTCTTTGATGAAATATTGCTCCCTCTGAATAATTCCATTTTCAGAATGTAATGTGGTTGCATAATGCAGGCATAAAATACTGATTCTGTTCTCTAAAAAGATTTCAGAATCCAGTGTGAAGAGAAATGCTTCCAGAAACAGTTTTAAGATTTCAATTTAAAATTTTTACTGGTTTGGATTAAAATATCACCAGGTATTGTTTGCAATTTAAATGTAAAATTATTGTGTTGGCAATTGATATAGGGGTTCCAAAGGCAAAACTGATCAGTCTGGTTTTATTCTTCATTTTAGTAGACAGTGTAGAACAAAACATACACATTTTCAAAGTGGAAACAATTCAATAAAGTAAATAATTAGTATAATCAAAACCACAACAGGATTTATTTCTTTCAAAATACATTTTTTACTCAAGCAGTGTTCTGTCAAATGCACACTGTTTCAAATTGTTTGTACTATGCATTTTTATCTCTTCCACTGCAGCAACTGAGATTCTCAAAGGTGCCAGCAATTAGGGTCCCATCAAGAAGAACTTCCTCTGAATTATTTGTGGTGCAGTGCTTTGCCAGGGACTGGTAGGAATTACCTAGATGCTACAGTTGCTGATTGGAAAGTAGATGCTCCTTTAGTGGAAGTTGGCAGCATTTCTTGCTACCATTAAGACAGAGGTAAAAAGGCTCTTTATTCAAAGGGTGGAGTTTCCTAATTGTCATAAAGGTTTAAGTTCAGTTACCTTGTTGTGTTCTGTAGTACTTAAAATGGAGTTATAGAGATCAAATTGTAGTTGGCAACAAGCTGCATGCTATGAACATGTCCCTGAGCATGTGCAGTGGTGATCCTGGTGCAGGCGATCCTGCTCCAGGCACATCCTGCTCCAGGCACATCCTGGTTGCTAACACTCCTGTGGGACACCCATGGGAGGCTTGGCTCTTGTCAATGACTCCCTGACAACATCCCCCAGAGCAGGGGCACATAAGTGTTGGCTCTTTCTTGTTTCACCAGGAGAGGTTGCCTCAGGTTTGCCACCCTATGTTTTTTCTCTCTCTAAAGGGCACTATGAGGTGGGCACTGTGAGCACTCCCTTGTGAGGATTCTGGAGTGGTTACTCCAGGAGCTTCTCCCAGGTCCTGCCTCTTGCCTGAGAGCTGCAGCCATGACTGGCCCCTTTTCTCTTTGTAGCTCACAAGTGCAAAAGCATCTTCTTGAGGTGACTGCCCAGGTGTGGAATGTGTGCCCTCACAACAAGGAGAGGAAAAGCTTTGGGTCACCGTGGGAAGAGCCAGGTTAGACCTGTGCTAAACACATTGCAGGGATGCTGGTTCTGCTCCAACCATGTCTCCACATGATAAGATGAGATTTAAAGCACCTGAACACGTTCCTAATGTGTGGATATGTCTTTTTTGCTTCTTCATTAGAATTCAGGAGTCTGAATCTTCTTTTGAAGACAGGTGTCTGTTGTACAGAGGCAGAGGCAGCAATAGCTCCCTCAAGGTCCTTGTAACTCTGTGCTTTTCCATGGTTTTGAATGAGATCAGTTCTTGCTAAAGGGTTATCAGTCTTAAAGTGCCTTACCAATCACTGCTCATGCATTAATCTTGGTGTTTCCAATCACCTCTAGCAACCCAAACAGAAAATCCCAGGAAACTTCTCCAGAATGTGGGCATTTGTGTTTGAACATTTTTAGGATGAAAGCAACCATGACACAAGATATTTTGGAGGTCTAAGACTTACCTTTTGGGGTGGAACTTTTGCAGCCTGGTGGAGAATGTCATACCTCAGCCCAGTCTGGTGCCTGCCACTCAGCTCTGTATGACTTCAGTTAGCTAAGTCCATGTTGATGTGTTTTTATTTCCTTTGAAAACATTGTGCAGCTGCTGTGTTTTGACAGCAGTATCAGACCACACAATTGCTCTTCTGCATTGGTAACTTTCATAAGATGCTTCTTTCAGAAGTGTTTCAGAATAAATATAAGCAGGGTACCATTGCCTGGTGATAAATTATCTCGGTCACATTATGCTACTTGCTGTCCTAAATTTCTTTTCAGTTCCAGATTCAGTACCCTACACTCACCTATGACCAATATTGGTGGAGGAAATCACATCCAAGTTGCAGCATTCCACTTCCAAGCAAATTAACCAAGAAAACCCATCACTCCTGGGTTTGCAGTGGGGTGTATCAAATCAAGTCCTTTCAGATAAATTAATTTCTTAGTGCAGTCATAATTCCAAAAACTATGACAATATCTTCTAGGTGTGATAACTCTTTTTCAGAAGAGGCCTTTCCACACTGGGTTTTATCTTGGTTTCAACTTCCAGTGATCAAGTGACCACCTTGAAAACCTGGAAAACCTGCTCAAATGCAGAAGACAAAGATGTCTCTGACTGTAAATACAGTCAGACCCTTTTGTCAGTCCATGGTGTAAATGCCTCCTACACTGACATCTAACAGTACGGCAGTCACAAATCAAAACTGGTGTTTAATTTAGTGGTGGCATTAATTAGTGTAATTCTATAAATATACTGCATTATTACAGGCTGAAATAAAAATAAATGGTTTTTTTTAAACAAAATCCTTTACAGAAAAGTATGCAATGTGTGTGTTCCCATACCTCAGGAAAGAAACCAAACACTATAATGACTGTCTTGGACCCCGTTCATTTTCTTTGTATCAGTTTTATACTTTGTATTCACTTTTTGTATTTTGGGGCAAGAAAAGTGTCTGAGATCCACTAACAGAATAATTAAAACACTGCTTTTTAGCCAATGGAAATGTTGTTCAGTGATCCAGTGTGCTCTCCTTTCTCCGGTGGTAGGAGGAAAAAGGCCCTTAATTTTAGAAGTAGCTGAAAAGTCCTTGCAGTCTGATCAACTGGAAGTTCCTGTGTTGTCCTCATGTTGCTCCTAACTTACCATGTGGGCATGGAGAGATCATTCCAGCTCCTGGCATCTTCGTCACCAAAAGTGTCACGTGAGTAGGAATGTTCATCCTGTGGGAGCACAAGGTTTGTCTGGTATGTAGTGTTTGAAAGAGTTGCAGAGCATGGGAAGAAGTTCATTTGTCCTCAGTGCTGCAACTGCTTCCTTGGCTATTCAGACTGCTTCAGCAAGTGCTAACTACCTCCACAAGTGCTAATTACTTCAACATCTGCTAATTACCTGTATTTTGAACTGATGGCTATTACCAGCCTGTTTCTTTCCTTCTTTCTTTTTTTCTATTTGGTCACCCAACAGTCCGTAGTTCATCTAAGTTTCCTGCTCTTGGTTGTTCCCAAGTCTTTATCCAAGTTCCAATCCACTGCTTTCCTGCTGTGTCTGGGTTATCCAGTGCTTCTGTATCCACTATTTATCTTCTCTGCCTCATGGACTGATTCCCCTTGATACTGACCAGCAAAAGCCGACTATGGTAGAGGATGATCCTGAGTTCAAAGTAAGAACGAGAGTCCCCAAAGCCCTGAGGGAGGAGTAAACAGAAAACTCTGGGAGCTCAGTCCCTTCTCATAAAATGCAGAAGCATTTAAGAAGGTTGCTCACATCAAGGCTAAGAGGGAGCATAAAAGTTTCTTCCTTTCCGGGAATGGTTTGTGGTTTTCAATGTGAAATAAGAGTTGTGTGGGGCTTAACTTTAATCTCTCTGGCTGCTTTCCATGGGTTTCCCTTTCTGCCCTGTCGGCTGACCTCTCTTGAGCTTAATATCTGTGTTTTACATTCTTTGAGGATTTTGCCTTTCTACTTCAGTGTCCAGCCCATTTTGCTGAAACCATATGGTAGCAGTTTGTTGGTCTTTTCTGTGTGTTACTCTCCTTTTCACACTCATCTGTGTCTGTCTGTCATGAAATAGTTTGTAATTCAGTGTAACCATTTCGTCAATTCAGTGTAACCTTTTTATTTAGTCAATTTTGGGCTCTGGGGAGAGAAAACTACAAAGCTAAAAATGTTCAGGTTCCTTTCTTCCGCATTTCAGTGAGAAGTGATGCTGCAGGCAGTCACTTTGTGGGAATTGGTCTGTGTCAGTGACAGGATAGAGAACGGAGGGCACGGAGTGCAATGGCAACATTTAGCACACAACATGCTCGAAGCCCCCCACATGCAGAAATTACTCCTCCCTGCCATCCCTGTGAGGTAGGATACACTCTGTAAATGGTGTTAAACCAGAGACATCCTTGGAACAGCTGTTGGCAAGACCAGTGAACTGATAGGTGTTCATCGAGAGCCTTCCTCAGAGGGCAGAAGCTGTCAGTGTGCGGTTCTATTGATTTTGCACTTAGAGCAATGACCAAAGGGTGGCTCCCCAGCCCCACGGTAAGGCTTAGGAACCAGAGCTGATGCTCCCAGACAGAAAATTTAAACCTCTTTACTGCCATTCTCGGATTCTGATTTCTGCCTAATGAACTTTGAGCCTAGTTTAGTGCAGCCTCTGGGTTGGTTTTTTCTTTCTTCCTCAGAAGGAGAATGGAGTTTGGAAAAGGAGTCTGGATTTTGTGAACTGATAGGGATTGTGCATTCACAGATTTAAAATTACCCTCTCAATTATACATGCTGTATGGATTTTTTTCTACAAGCAGTGACATTACCAGTAAACACATGCTGTTACATCCTGTGAATATCAGTATTTTCTAAAGTAAGATTCTGTTTCTTCATTTCAATTAGAAGAGTAAAACAGGAATCACTGCAATTACGGTACTTTCCTAGTGGACGGCGGATAGTGGAGGATCCATTTTTAGAGTACCCAGTTTTATGATGTGCTGCACATCTTCAACCCATGTATGCTTCAGGAGGAGAGAAAGACATTCAGCGCCTGAGCAAAGATCTTTCCTGTTTGTTGGTACTTAGACCATTATTTAAGATTGAGCAGGGAACACAAACTCTCTGAATCATCCTTCCCTCACTCCATTTTTCAGTTGAGTTTATGATTATTTGCTCAGTTGATTTTCCACTCTCTGATATCTTCCAGATGTATTAAAGGGTGTGCCTTGTGATAAGACACCCTTTATAACTAATTTTCAGCATCTTCAAAATTACTTACTCTATAAACTTTTTTGGTTTGGTTTTATCAGCTATGCTTTGTTAAAATGATTTTGTAGAATTTTGAGTACTTTCCTGTACTTAGTATTGACAATATAAAGGATTTCAACAGTGTAAGGGCAGGGAAGTATCTGTAGCTCTTTAAGGGCACGACTTAAGCTGTGCAGGGTCTGAAATGCAGAAAGTGTCATTACTTCATTTCCTTTGAAGCTTAGTCTAATTTACAGTTAACTAATTTGTGTTAAGTTACTAATTTCAAGTTTTACACCATTCACTGAGGTTAAAACACTTGCAATTGAACAGTGATTTGATGCTACAAGGGCTCTGTGTTCATCTTTGGATATTGTTATTACAATTTACTTTTCCTACTGGGGCTGTTATAAACATCTGGTATCCCACTGAATCCATTTTTTACTTGGTTGTAAGGGAAGTTTTGCCCTCTTACAGGTAGGGCCTTGATTTATTGTGAAGGCCAGAGCTGTGTCATTTGAGAATGTGTATTTTGCAGTTGTAAATTACTGATTGATGATAACTGCAGTGAAGCCCATAAAAACATGATTTTGGGTGGTAGGGGTGGAGATAAAGCTAGGAAAGAGATGCTTAGGGACAGCCACACTCTAACCTCCAGGCATAAGCAATTTTCAATTGCAGAATCAGGCAGAAATGGTTTTAAAATAACAACTCCTTTTTCCCTCCTCCCATCTCTCCCACTGCACCTCAAGCCCTTTCAGCCACAATAATTTGTGGCAAGGCATCTGTGCACTTAGAAGAGAATGTTGGCGGTGAGGTAGGATTGCACTGCTTGTGCAGGTGATCTCTTATCAGAACTGCTGCTTGGCAGGCCAAGAAACCTTCCTGCAGCTTTCCTGGAGGACAGTGGTGGCTCTTTAATGACATGTTATCTGCTAACGTGTGTGTGGTGATAGGTGAGGCAGGGAGAGGAGTCACAGAAGCACTACTGTGTACCTGATAAAAAATGCACAATAGCCTTGTAGAAGAAGTTTTTCTTTTTTTTCAATAGGGCCTGATCCAAAGCCTTTTGATGTTAATAAAAAGAACCAGCTTGGAATGAGGCACATGTTTCAGTGAATTAGATAATTCTGAAAGAGCCCAAAGGGACGTTAGCTGCACAACTGGCTGATGAAAGAGGCTTAGGCTTGGAGAGCCTTGGTACAGCATGATCTCTGGAATGCCCCATCTGTGGTTTTTGAGCTTGACTGTGAAGTTGTCCATCTCTGTTAACACTAGTTTATCAAATATACTGGCTCTGAAAAAATCAGGAGAATGATGTTTTCCTAGGAATATCTGGGGAGAAGGTGAACATCTCCACAATTATGCTGGAGGGGAGTCACTGAGAAAACATTGCTCTCATACTTCTGACTCTGACCAGCAAAGCACTTGTGGGTTTCCTTGTACCAAGAAATGTGGTGTGTGAGGTTGAAATATTTTACTTTATATCCTGGTGCTGTGAGATTTTGGGGTTTTTGTTTGTTTGCTTGCACAATAGCAACTAAAAAAAAAAAAGAAAAAATCTTGTACCCAGGCATTGGATGCTTCTCTCCCAGGCTGTAATAATGCCATAGCCAACAAAATGACCTGAGTATGGTCATGTGGGACTGACAGGCATCATCGCTGTTTTACTGTCAATATATACAAGTACAAAAGATTTATTTGTACAAGGAGTAGAACTTTGGCTGATATTCCATGCAAGGTGAAACAGCTTCAGGAGCTTTCTGAGAATAAAATACCTCAGGGTAGTTTCCCTCTATAGGAAAGATAAGGGTGTGTCCCACAGTGGGATTTGAAATCCTTGAGGAAGAGGAGAGACTTAAACCCAAATCTCCTGTGCCTTGGCAAATCTCCCAGTAAACATAGTCCCTTCTCTCTTCAGTTTGTATGGGTAACTTGTTTTTGTTACTTGCTTAAGCCAAAAAAAAAACCCAAAAACCAAAAGCAAAAGAAACCAAAAAAACCCAAACCAAAACCAAACCAACCAAAAAAAAAAAAAAAACAACAAAAAAAAAAAACAAATCCAACTGTCAGGCTTTATGTGGGATAATTAAATTGTATTTTTTACAGAAAATAAAATATTTACCCCAAGATGTCTACACATCAAACATCTATATAACACACCAAAATCAGGGTGTTCAAGCTTGCATTTCCTATGTATTAATTCCCTTCCTTTTTCTTTAAATCTGTTTTCAGCTGCTGGAGCAGAATGTTGTTCCTGCTGCGTCCTCTGAGTGTTTGTAAACCTGCTTGTGAAACAGGAGTGTCTGTCTGTCCATCAGGAATAATTGTACCTGTCTGAGGGGAGCTGGGCAGGGCTTTTCTGGCAGGGTGGTTTCACTGGGAGGTTGGTCCCAGTGGGCTGAACCAGCTGTTCAAGACTGGCTGTAAAGGATGACTGTCACTCTGAGGAGTGAGAGTTGATCAGTGTGGCCATAATGCCCAGAGAACATCCCCTTTCCAAGCAGCATAATTTAATAGCAACTCTGAAATTGTTTCCTTCTGAATTTCTGTTGATCCATCCACCCTCTAACACCCTCAAATCAGAGAGATTTTCTTCTGCCAGCTGTGTTGCATAAAAAGTTCCACTCTCTCTATGGCCCCCGAAGTCCAAGGTAAACACAGAGGAACATAAACCCGTTCACCCCTTCTGGGCCCAGCACGCAGCAGCCTCCTCACCCCTCCAGTGGTCAATAAAAGTCAGAAGGGAAAAAAAACAACGGCAAATACTTCCATCCCACTTGGTATCAGAGACCCCCAAGTCCCTGGCAGCAAGAAAAATCCCTCCTTTTCTGCCAGGCTTTCTTTGCCAAAGGTAGGCTTTACTTGGGAACAGTCATCCTTGGCTCCAGGCCCCTCAGTCAGTCGCCATAAATAGCTGGAAATTCAACCTGTCAAGCTGTTCCCTGCCAGTCTAACACCTACTTCCTTCAGGTGCCACAGGGTGGGACATATTAGGAACTCAGCAGCCCATTAATTCTTTCCTGGTTTCTGTGGGAGGTCTTCACAGAAGTTCAAGACTTTCTTCAGAGGCAGAAAATTTGGGATTTGAATTCCACCCTCTGTAGCAAGCATGGATCATCTATATTAATGCTAAAATCTGTCAGTCTTTCTGTCAGGATTAAAATGCACTTGTGCTTTAAAAGTGAATGAAGGCAATGGTCAGGAAAATGTTGTGGTGCAATGAAAAAGTGAATTGAGGTGCAGAGTACCCTGTAATTTTAGTGTTCACAGGTAAGTACAGCAATGGCAACATAGGAAAAAGGGGCAAAGATTTTTTTATGATGGTCTGTAATGCCTTAAACATTGGGGCATTAAATTCCAGGCTCTTCAGAATGGACTCTAATTCAAAAGTTCAGTGCTTTCTGCAGTGTTTCTAATTAGGCATCTTGAAGGTCTAGTCAATCACTCTGAGCTGTTTCTGTAAATTTTACTAAGCAGCTTTCTGTATCTTCCTCTTTTGAATGCTTTGCAACTTTGAAAGCACTGTTTGCACAATGGAACAAATGAAATTGGGTTGGCTTCCTTCAAGCCATGCCATCTGGACAGAAATAGTACCTCACTTTCAGTGTGGAAGTGCAGTTCTTCCAGTTCAAATCTCCACAGTTTTTGTGCAATGCATTCCAGATAAGAAATTGCAAATATATTTTATTTGTGCTGTCCATTGAAAGCTATTGAGCAGTGATCAGCAAACAGGAATCGTGTGACGCAGTGCAGTTTATTTAAGCATGAAGTGTAGCAACAGAGGAAGTGCATGCTCAAAGGAGGAGAGACAGAGAAACAAGAAGTACGTGGAAATAAAGGGTCTATATCTGTACAACAAAGTGATAACCTGGGTTTGGATGCACACCACTTTTGTGCAGGTGTCTGTCCACCATCTGCCCACTTTTGTACTTCCTTTAAGTCAGCTTGTTTTCTCCAGTGCTGAGAGACATCTCATTTTGCACCCTTTTCACTTCCTCTCCCATCTCCTGTGTTTCCTGTGACTGGGAAATCCCTTGCATGTTGTAGATGATTTTGGGAAGAGGGAGCAGCCTTGCACATCTCTCTATCCATTGCTTTCTGACAGCAGTAGCTCTTAAGGAATATTTAGGACCCAAAGTTCTTTAATGCACCTTTTACATTATTCACTTAAAACTGCCTTTCTGTTGGAAGTAATGATCTATCAATTTTTGGCTCAAATCTGCAGAACGAATACCAGTTTTCATGTCATGTTGTGATGCTGATGGAATCCCACAAGGACCAACAACTGTGAAAATTACTTAGTTGATAGCTTGCTACAAAGACCTGGTAGAATATTGCATAGTACTTTTTTGGTGATCTCAGAAAAAACACTTCCCAGGCTTTGCCATCACAGATCTCCATGGTTTGCAGGTGGTCTGTATGAAAAAGGAGCCAGTGGGGAGCACTCAGAGCAGAAGTCTTAGGCTGAATCCTACTGATTTGCACCAGAGAGTGGATTTTTAGAGCAGTAAGAGGTGGCTGGATAGGGGAGGGAAAGATGTGTAGCCTTTCCTAGAACCCTGTCAGGGTTTCACAGTGGACTTGTTCCAGGTGGTTTAATCTGCTCTGGGTTGAGTGGGTTGTGTTGCATTCAGAGGTTTTTGGTATGAAGAAATGTTCCTCAGCAAGCTCAGATCAAAATTAATCTCCCTCAGTGGAACTTCACAGCCAGTGAAATGAGGAGTGAAAACTCCCTTTCCTGCATGTGTTTGAAGGAGCTCTGTTTGGCTATGGCACTTTTGTGCCAGTCTGTGACACCTTCAGCTGCTCATCTGGTGAGAGCCAGCAGAGACTTTGTGGTTCCACTGCTTTTGGTCTCTGTTTTGTATAAATGAGCGTGTGCACACATCCAGGCCCCTGCTCCAAAAATCTTCCTATCACTGTTACCTCTGCAAACCTTTTCCTTCAACTTTAAGGGAATTTTTTATCTAAAAGAGATTCTTTTCCAGATGGTCCCTCTCACTTGAGATGATTTTGAGTGCCTAATTAAAAATTTAACACTTCCAGCACATAAAAACCACAGAGTTAAAATAAACTTATCATTTGAAACATAAAAACTTGTACATTCTCAAGTTTTATATGGATCTACACCCTAGGTAAGATGGATTTAATGACTTCTTAATGATCTACATACTCTGTCCTAAACTTGAAATTCCAAATATGATTTCAACACAAACTCCCATTTGTCACATGCTATAAAAGTGTCCTACTTTGCATTGTTCAAGAACATTTCCAAAAGTAAACTCATATACCTAGGATAAACCCAATGCACTTATTCCACAGCTTTAGTTCACTGCTTTTGTGAAGCATAGCATGCATTCTATAAACATTTATCATATAATATATTTCCTTTAGTAAATATTTAAGTAGCTACCTAACCTATTCCAGCACAGATGCAGGCTTCCCCACGATGGGGGGAAGGAAATGTTGCTAGGGGTTGCTATACTAAATGTTATACCAAGTGCACAGCCTGCTTTTGCAACACCAGTGCATCTGTTATCTAGAATAAATACATGGGTTTGACTCTGAAAAGATTATTTGTATGAATTAAAAAGCTTCCATGAGTGGAGGCTTATTATAACTGTATCTTTTTGCAGCCCTTGATCATGATGGAAATCTATTTTCTTAGGCTTTTCAGTACCAGTGATAAGTCCCTGTTTGAGGGGAGAGAGCTGTCTAGAACACACTAGTGGGATTGGGATCTCAAATCCGTGTTCCCATGGCATTTTTGGCATTTGTGTTAGCCACGTTGTGAGTGTATCCTGGGTTTAACTGGATGTCTCTTTTCCCTGTCCGACGCCTCTATTTCACCTCATACATGTAAATCCAAAACTCTTATTTTCCTCAGCTCAGGATTCATGTGTTGCATGCAACGTGTTTCTTGCTGCACTGTACAGCCTTCAAAGGAAATTCAGAGAAGGCCAGCTCTTGTTAGCTGTGGAAGATGAGAGATCAACTTTTCTTTCCCCTCTAGTCAAAATATTCCAGAGCCTTGAGATCCCTTACAAAAACACGATGGGTTTGCCTGCAGTTTTATCATGATGTCATTATGGGCTTGCAATAACAGCGCTCCAGTAAGACACAATAATAACACACACATGGTCACACTCTGTTTAACTCTCAGTTTATTCTGCTTTTTGCCTCCAGCACTACTCCTGTCTGATGCTGTGTGATTTGAAAGCATTCCCAACAGGCCAGGAGCAAAGCCCGGCTCTGGTATCTCTGACGTGCTCTGTTCCCTTGCTGGCAGAGCCTCTTTAATGTGAAGCTAATCACTTTCTTTTGAACTGTTTATGGCAACAAATTGGAAATGATATGTGAAATAATAAACATTGGCAGCTCTTTTCAATATTAAAGGTATCTCAGAGCTGGCATGAGGTCCTATCAGTTTCTTGAAGACAGACTTTTCTGTGTAACCTTTTAAAGCATTTTGTGTGTCAGTGAGCACGTTGAGAAATCTCCTGGCGTCTTCCAGGACTCCCAGGCTCTTTTATGCATTAAAAGCCATGAGAAGATTTGCTTTTTTTTTTTTTCAAATCTAGAAAAACTTTAAAAAAAAAAAAGATAAAAATACCACCACTTTGACTAATTATTTGATGTCTGGTTAACTGGGGCAACACAGGAAAAGCATCTTCATTTTCTTGCTTCAATTTTGGAACTGATTATTCCTCTCCATTTCCTTCCCCGATGGTTACACTACCCACACACAAGCCCACTCTGGTAAGTATGGAGAGCCCTATCAATGCCTAATGAATAAAAATGAAACAAAGTTGGTGTTACTATTTTAAAGTAAAAATTTGGACTTTTAAGCAGCTCAAAGGGCTTGCCTACCATAGAAAGTGCTGTGGTGCTTAAACAGCTGGAAAATGTGGTTAATTGCAGGTTATTTCTGCCTTTTGCCTCCTAACTCATGTTTTCACAGTTTCTTATTGAAAACGATAATTAAAATAAGTTGTAGTGAAGCTGTGATGTTGTTTGGCAGAATTTTACTTTTGATGTGCAAGCAAACATTTTAAAGCAGGCAAATACTGTCCACAGGGGGTTTGAGCTGGCTGAAGGTTATGTTAAATATCAATTTGGAAACATGCCCCAAATTCTGATCTCCTCCTTACTGCTTGGGAGAGACTTCTTTTTTCCTCAGTATCATTTTTAACACATTTCAAATCATTCCCAAATCCAGATAATACAGAGCATTTATGATAACTGCACAAACAGTACATCCTGCAATTGCTGATTTAAGATTTTAACCTTCATGTATGAAGTGTTTGAGGTTCTGTTCAGATAGGGATGTAAGGATAGATTTCATTTTCATGGAAACACAGGCTCCTTTTTATTTTGGTGCTTCTGTGTCACTGGGACAGTGGCACACACAGAAGAAGATTGATGGGCAGATGAAAACAATGAGGAACAGTGAAAACAAAAGTGAAAGGTGTCCCCAGCTAGCCTGTGATGACTGGCAGGGTGTTCTGCTCCAGTTCTGCCGTGGATTTGCAATGAGTAGCTGCTGACCAAACCACAGCAGCATTGAGACATGACTCATGCCCTGAGTGGCTTTTATGGGAGCCCTGTAGCTTTCACAATGACTCTGGCTGTCCCACACAGCAAAAGGGGTGGTGTATGGCAAGAGGAGTAACATGGAGAGGCAGAATGGTCCGTTCCTGGATCTCTGAGGATTTGCAATGATAACTGGGGTTGTGAGAAGTGAGGTGGCTTGTGCTCCGTGATCCTGGCACAGAGAGGGAGAGCAGGAGGTTGCAAAAGGAGCTTTGTGGGCTGAGATTACTCTTTCTGTGTTGTGGGAAGCTCTAGCTGTAAACAAGATTTTGCCATAGTAATTGCATGGCTGCTTCCAAGTCATCCCTGAGCACAGCCTGTGGTCCAACAGGGTCAAGATGCTGGTGGTAGTCCTGGGCTGTGGCAGTCCTGGGCTGTGGCACTCAGCAGTGCTCTGTGCAACTTGGTTATGCCCAAAAATCTCTTACGTAGCCAGGCTATAAACCCAGCCAGAGAATCTAATCAGTGACTGCCAAGAAAAAACACCATGTGAAGGGGCTGCTGATTGGAAAGGTGACTGTTTTGTCTGATGTTGTGGCACTCTGAGATAGTCTGGCAGCAAAACTGGCTTGAAGTTTTTCCCTTGTCTCTTTTTCCACTTTACCACTCTTCTATGGCCATTCTGTGGTGTCCTGACGCCCTCAGTTGTGTGTCATTCATGTAGCCACACCTGGCACCTGGAGTGCAGGCTTTCTTAATGCTCTGCAGGTACAAAACCCCCAATAATGAATAAGATAGGTGGCATTTGCTCATGGCTCCCCATTCAGTACATAATGGGAGCCTACAGGAAAATCAGAGAGGAACTTTTTGTAAGGACATATAGTGATGGGACAAAGAATAATTCCTTTAAACTGAAAGAGATTTAGAAGTTTAGATTAGATATTGGGAGGAAATTCTTTATTGTGAGGGTGCTGAGGCCCTGGCACAGGTTGCCCAGAGAAGCTGTTGCTGCCTCATCCCTGGAAGTGTTCCAGGCCAGGTTGGATGGGGCTCGGAACAACCTGGGATAGTGGAAGGTGTCCCTGCCCATGGCAGGGGATGGAACTGGATGATCTGTAATGGTCCCTTCCAGCCCAAACCATTCTGTGATACCCACACATTTGGAGATTGTTGCCCTACCATGCATCTGCTCCTGCCCCACGTCTCAGGATCCCTCCAGTCTCCTGGCAAACCTTCTGCTGGCAAACCCTTCCTGTTTCTCACCCCATGCAGCAGAAGCAGGATGTGTTCCTGCTGTCTGGTACTGAGGGCTGGCATCCAGATTCCCGAACTGCAGTGTGGGCTCCAGCCCCAGCAGAGACAGTGTGAGGGATGAGGAGGGATGAGTTGTGAGTTGGGTATTGAGGGTACCATGGACTTACCCAGGTAAAACTTCAATATTTCCACAGTGGGAGTCCTGCTTTGTCCCACTGGCTTGAGTGGGGCAGCTCCCATAGGCAGCACTGGGGCAGGTGAGGGTCCTGCTCCATGTGCCACCCACTGCTCGATTCATTACCCGGTTCACAGCGTCCTGTTTTTCTCACTCCAGATTTCCACCTCCAGTTTTATGCTTTCTCTGAAGGCAGCACCGCAGTCTGCCCCACACATTTCCAGGTTTATTCCTGGTTGCAGTTGGTCTCACCAAGTAGGAAAGTATGAATTTGCAACCCTGTGGTTATTTTTATATAAGAATGTCTTAATACATGGTGGATGTTTGAGTCTAGCTTTCGATGTTTTTCAAACGGTGTCTGTATTTTGATTTTTAATTTGCCTCTGAGCAAGACTGTCTACAAACACTGGCCAAATCTGCCTATCTTGGACCTGGAAGGGGTCCCTGGAGAAAGTATTTCAAGTCATTTATTCAGCACTGGCTGCTTTTACATTTGGCTTGAAGTCTGACAACTTTCCACCAGACCTGCAGCATAGTAAAGCACATCCTCTCTGTGACAGCAGGAGAGCCAAGGAACTAGCAGGTTGCAGGAGCGAATGCTATAAAACAGATGTTATTAGTGGGCTTCACCAAGGGTGGGAGGCTGAGTACAGTAGCCCTATTACAACCTCCAAGGTGGGCCACGAGATTGCTGTCTTATGAGCAAGCTGTGCCTGCAGTATTTGGCTCGGCATCGCATCCTGAAAATTCCAGTGCTGAGAAGCACTTTTGCGCTGTGAGTAAACTGTAAGCTAGATTTGAAAGGAAAGATTTTGATTAAAATCAGCATTTCAGAGCCTTCGGCTGGCAGCTGGTGTGGTGTTAAGGATGGACATCGTTGGAGACTCCTGTGGTAAAGAGGCCCCATGTCTGAGTGTTTAAAACCAGGTTCCATCCAGTTGTGATGGTGGTTTTGAACAGTCAGAGGAAAAAAAATATTGCTGTATATTTACACATAGGGACAGATTCTGCTCCCCTTAAAACCCGTGGCAGAGTTCCCGTTGATTTCCATGGGTGCCTGCCTCAAAATGTTTGAACAGTAAATATATTCTTCTGGGTGGGAAACCAGCAAAGAAATCCCTCTCACAGCCTGCTCCCAGCACTGCAAATGTCAGGGGTTTTCAGCGCTAGGCTCAAAAATGCTACTTCTAATTTTAAAATCCTTTTAAACTTTAACAACCAGATGTGGCCATACTTCACAGCTGTCAATCAGAATCAACAGCCAGCATTATATTAGTCTATATTTCTTCTGTTCCCCCTATGTAGAATTATTACATTGATATGAATATCAAATAAATCAGAGTAATTGAGAAATGTAGTATCAGCTACAAGCATTTGCTCCCTGAGTGCTTTTAGTAATATATCTTTTTAATAATAAAGCTTTAGTTCCTTTGACACTGGATGAGCTGATCTGCTATGCTATAGATTTTTTTAGTGCTATTGCTTATGCTACATATGCATTTCCCAAAGAGTGTGTATGGCTGTGGGTATGTATTTTTTGCCTTTCTCTTCATGTCTGTCTTGTTTGAAAGCTTTAGAAGTTCAAAGGCATTGGAGATTTTTAGGGATACAGCATACAAAATTTATAAAAAACTACATAAATAAAAAAATCCCTATCTTCTTCCCAGAAATCTGAGACAAAAGCCTTTCCTCAACATCTCTGAAAGCTCCTTTAATGCAGAGCATTCCCTCATAAAACAGCTGGCTCTGTTTTAAACCTGTAATCTATATATAGATTTCTGTTTCCAATTGTTTTCAGAGTCAACTCAAATTATGCAGAGCCAAAACTTCTGGCAAATTGCTGTCAACCTGTATCAACATTTGCATCAATAACACTTGGTATCAGTAGATGGAGGGTCTACATCCAGGCTTTGGAAATTGTGGTGCAAATGGGCTGTTCACTGTCCTGACCACTGAAGGCTGCTCCTCTCCACCCCTCAGTGCTTCCCAAGGACACAACTGCATGATGGAGAACCCGCATAACCTAAAATTCTGGGTCTGAATAAGCTGGAGATTTCATCTGTGCTCTGAAATAGGCAGTAAGAGGCCACAACAACTGTCCAGAAAGGAAGGAGGAACAGATGAGCAACAATCTTTGATTACCACAGTAATCAGCGAAAAAAAAAAAAGGGAAAGAGAGAGAGAGAAGAATAAAGAAGACATTAAAAGAGATTTTTAAAAAGCAGAGAAATAAAAGGAAAATTTATAATAAAAAGAAATAAATGAAAAGCAAGTAACCAGTTCAGCTGACATAGCTGTGCTTTTAACACCACTCAGGTATCTTAAGCCACATGCAGCTGATGGTAAATGGCATCATAACCTGGAAAGGTTAACCTTGGAAATAGTTTTGAAAATGCTCCTCACTCCTTTTTCTTTTGTGCTAAGGGGATATAAAACAAAGTTTAATGCCTGTGAGGGCATTCTTAAGTGGCCCTTACCTATTATTTATAGAGTAAAAAAACCCTCATCATCAGTTTCTCTGCAATTTTTGTGTTTTTCAGTGAAATGATAATGTAAAGAAAGAACTCACCTACTTTGCCATGCATAAGCAATGACCTGCTAAATATGCACTTTGTGTCAGAGATGGCTCTTCTCACAATCCCCTCCTGAGAGCAGCATCTTCAAATGTTTCTCAATCCTTTGCAGAGTCAGACTCAAATTTTCTTCCATCAGTAATTGCATGCAGTCAGCAAAAATAACAAGATAACCTAGAAGGAAGAAAAGTTCACATTTAATTCCTTACTTTGGCACAAATTACTCACTAGTCAGAATTTTTGAATCTGTTCACCTTTCTGAGGTAAATAAATTGAGTGCCATGCGTCTTAATATGTATGGGGCTTTCATATAAGATGTTAAAAACTGCATTGTGTAGATAATAGATCCATTGATGAGGGACCAGGCTGGGAATTGGCTGAGCTGGGTTCACTCTGTGAGTGGCTGTGTGGGGTTAAGGAAATGGCTGAGCTGGGAGCCCCCATTTGTGACAGCCCCTGTCCCAGTGAGCACTTGAGGGTGGAGAGGTGAAATCACCATGCAGGCAGGGTGCCCATGACTGGGAGACCTCCTGTATCACGTACGTGGAAAGACAGGACTTTGAGGTGTTGTGCTTGTTTTTACCCTCAACCCTCCTTTCCTCTGCTGTGCAGTGTCTGGGGGTGTTGGAAATACACTGCTTTTCAGTGATGTCTCATCAGTGTGCTGGACCAGTGTCCTAGTGCCCTTTTTACTCTGGGTGGTGGCAGCTTGGTGTGAAAACCCTTGAGGTGGCAATCAGAATGTCCGTGTGGAGCAGGCTGTTGCTGTTTTGTTACTGGCTGGCAATTTGATAGCTAAAAAAATAAAGGTATGTGTTAAGCTACACAAATGGTGGGGTCTTGGGTTAGTTGTGATACTGAAAATGTGACCCTGTTTTAGGTCTGCCTGAAATATTTTACCTTTAACTTCTTTTTCTCAAATCCTGCTTTTATTTTTTAAGTGAAAAGTACAACTTTGAAATGTTTCAACCAGCGTCAGTGCGACACATTTCAGCGTTCCCACGTTTTAATCTTTTTTTAGTCAAAAGTGATTGTGAAATTCAGCAGAACTTCATGAATGGTTTCAGCTTCCCAGAACTACATAGTTCTGTGGATAAGCTACTCGCCAAACAAGCAAAGAAATCAATTGACTCAGTTCTATTTATAAACAAAAACTTTAAGAATTCATCATTGTTTCACAAAGCTGATTTTGCAGACCTGTCTCTTACGGAATAAATTGGATTAATTTTCAGTCTTTTAGTGTGTCTGTCCAAAATAACAGCCCCAGGAACAGTGGATGTTTCCCATAGTCTGGTATTTGTTTTCCACTGTGACAGTGACACGTTGTGCTGTTTGTTGTTTTTGTTGACGGGGATGTTTTCCACGCTTCTGGATGGTCCTTCCTGAGTGAGAGGGCTTCACACTTGTGTAATGTAGGTGCAGGTTTTTCTTCCTTGTGTTTCTTTTTCAAACATTTAACTTCCCTGGCTGTGCCCACAAAATGGCCACAGTGCTGCAAGGTCACCAGGGAACACTAAAAAAACTCTCCTAGGGAAAGGCAGTTGGATTAATACTATGGATTAGAATATATTTGTGCTTGACTGATTTTCCAATATCTTCATTAACACTGTTGTTGATAACATGGCTTTTAATAGCTTTTATAACCACAAATGTAGCAAGGAATGAAGCAAATAGGTCATTAATCCCTTAAAAGTACAATTTAATGCAATGCTTCATGACAGGAAGTTAACAGGATAATAAAACCTTTACTGTTTTAAGCCACACTTAATATTTTTATGGCACAGTTGGCTTGACAAAATACTCTTTGTGAGTCATCACTTCAAAGCAAGGTCCTGGGGACCAATTAAAGTTGTGTCTGCAAACCCCCATGCATAACTGCATGTAAGCGTGAGGTATTTCAAAATATCTCTTTCAAGTAACAGGAGTTGTACCAAGAAGAAGTAAAAGGGACCTTTTGCTTCAAACCTTTTAATTTAATATGCCCATGTGTGGGGATGCCCTTGGGGAATGAGAAATCGATTTTCATTCTTTGCATGGATCCTACAGTAATTTGTGCTGTCAAAATAGTCCATGGGATTTGTCTCCCAAAAATTATATCCTTCACAGACAAACAATAACAAGATAGATTGTCCTTTATTTCAAGCTTTATTTTGAAAGAGACAAAAATGCCCCTATTATGGCTGATTAAAAAGGGAAAAACATAAAAGTAATTGCCTTGCATACAGTTTGGAATTTCTGGGCCAGTGGAACTGAATGGATTAAGGACAAAGAGAGGATCCTAGAATTTTCTGCTCTAGTTTAGTCTGTGCCAATGAGCTGCTGCTTAACTGGGCAAGGTGTTTAACCTCCACTCCCACTGGTTGATTTCCACTTGGAATGAATTGGAAATAGGTGTTGTTCTGCCATTGCTGATACTGTCACATATCTGCGGATGTTCCCATCTGAATGGCAAAGTGAGCATTTTTGTGTGAATTGTACAGATTTCTGGAAAATCAGGTTGAGTGGGAACTCTTTCAAAGGAACATAATGGCTTTCATACTGAAGCAAATGGCATATTTTTTGTTGTTCTTGCTGTTGAAGGATCATCTGGATAGGATCTCTTTAATTACTCTGCAAATAATAACCCTGCAATGATAATTTGTTGATGGAGGAATGGGAAAGCAAATCTATTATTTTCATGTAAGTAGAGTATGAATATTAGATGAGCTGTGTGTTCTGACAGAGACCATATGTTTTGTTTGTGCAAAAATCACTCCCTGCTATAGTTGGATTTAATGTCTTCATTGTGCTTATTCTGCAAGAGATAATTCGTGCTTCAACAAGCTTACAATAAAATATTGATTGTTATTATAACAAATATTGCTGGCAGAAAAAAATGGGGGGTCACCAGGCAGAAAGTGATGTAATGAATCAGAAGTGAGAACTAGATCTGTGTTTCCTAGGTTGTGGCTTGCAGCTGTGTTTGCAGGACTGTAATATCTCAAGTACTGTGGTTTCTTTTAAGAAAATGCTACACTACCAGAAAAAAACCCCAAGCAACAAAATACTGAATTGTTTCAAGATCCATCCACTTCCCCCCATCAGATAATAATTTCTCAGGCACTGACATCCCTTTCTTTTTCTTTCAGACTTTCCTTGGATTTTGATTGTGCGATTTGTTTGTGGGCTGGATCGGTGAATCAGAACTGACTTACTGCCGTAACAGATCATCACATTTTTATGTGTTAGAATCCTGACAAGTTCAGAAGAAATGTCCTTTGGAGAAGGAATAGAGGTGCAAAGAAAAGGTATGGGCATGAGTGGTATAAATTTGGGATGTAGATGCACATGAAAAAGTTCACATGAGAATTTTTAGATTTCTGTTTTCTGCCTGGGAAGCATTTTTGCGAGAGTGTTTCTGTGAACAACCAACTGCTTTTTCATCACCTTCTCCTCCTCACATTTCCTAATTATCTGTCACTTCCATCTCTTTTCCTGCATCTCCATTTAGTGCCCTAGAAACATCCTGGGAGCTTGAGAGTAGACAGCTTTGGTTAATGTTTAGCAATGGCTCATGTGCAGATTTCTGGATCCAGGGTGGTTCAACCCGTGGGAAAGTTTCAAGTCCCATCTTAGGACTAAGTTCCAAGTATTGTTAAATGGCTGAGGTTAGAAATAGTGGGAAAAGAGTAAACAGAAGCAGAGCTGCAAGTCAAACCTGTACACCCTTTCTTTTCCCTCTCCCCACAGCCTCCTGCACTGTTGCTGCATGAGTCAGCCTGTTCCTCCCCCTGCAACCCCCTCTAAGCGGGCAAGTGGATCTATAAAAACTAATAGAAATGAGAGGGAGAAAAAAAAAAAACCAACCAACCCAACCAACTCTTGATCTTCAGGCTCTGAGACTTTGACTGAGAGCCAAGTGTTTCAGACAGCAGCCCTTTCATAGCGGGAGAGCCCGCGCTGGATCTGCTGGGCGCGCGGTGTGACCGCAGAGCGCTCGGCACATGTCAACACAACTGATAACCCAGTTGCACCTCCCAGCCCCCAGCCAGCACAGCCCTGGCAGGCTCTCAGCCCTCATTAACACGCTGCCTCGCTGTGACTGGGAGGTTAAAGCCACAGCTTTATTTACTGCACAATTAACGGGTAAACATGACTTAATCATAACTTAAACATTCAGCATTTACGAGAAAATTTCAAAATCCTTTTAGGAGCTCTTCTGACCTCAAGCCTCCAAGCAGAGCTCTTGTAATGTGGAATTAACCGCCTGTTCCACCAAGGGACGTTGGGGCTCTCTGTGACACCATAGCTTTGCATCCCATAACCAGTTAAAACCAGCATCAACTTAATAGGCATTCTTGTGTGTGGGTCCCATCCTGGTGTCAGGGTTCTTCTGTGCTGAATCAGCATCTGATGGCATCTGAGCACTGGCTTTGATGAGAATCCCCAAGTATCAGGATATCTCTCTATTGTTCTTGGATCTCAGTAGCTCTGTCATGGCCCACAGTGACCCCTCAGCTTTGATTGAAGTACAGCAGCTTGATCCTGGTCCTGCAGAGACCTAGAAATGTGCTTAACTTCACATCTTGTGGCCTTGTTAACTTTAACAAACTAACCACTCACACAGTTCAGCATCCACGTACTGTGTGTTTATCATGTTTGGAGGTTTAGGTGATAGCTGGCTTGCTCAGTTTTAGGTTCAAAGGACTGTAGGAAACCCACCAATATAAAGTGACTTCAGCAGATTTCTTTTTGCTCAAGAGAACTGGTGCTTCCATATTCAGTTTATGGCTTGTCTCACATCCAAATGGATGTAATTCTTTCAGATAGACTGAATATTATACCAGAAGTGGGGACTCTCTGTGGAACCACCACAGTACAAGGGGATGGTGTTGTAGGATAGAATCGTAGAATCATGAAATCGTTTAGGTTGGAAAAGACCCTTAGCATCATCCACCCACTAAACCATGTTCAGTGCTAAACCACGTCCCCAAGTGCCACATTTGGTGTTTTGAAGTCTTCCAGGGAGGGTGATTCCACCACTTCCCTGGGCAGCCTGTTCAATGTTTGACCACCTGCTCAGTGAAGAAACATTTCCCAATATCCAATCTGACTCTCCCCTGGCACAGCTTGAGGCCGTTTCCTCTCATCCTGTCCCTCGCTCCCTGGGAGCAGAGATGGACATCCCCTGCCTGCACCCTCCTGTCAGAGAGTTGTGGAGAGCCAGAAGGTCCCCCCTGAGTCTCCTTTTCTCCAGGCTGAGCCCCCCAGCTGCTCTTCATCACATTTGTGCTCCAGCCCCTTCCCCGGCTCTGTTCCCTTCTCTGGACACGCTCCAGCCCCTCAATCTCCATCTTGTACTGATGGACCCAGAGCTGAACGTGGGATCTGAGCTACAACCCCAGCAGCAGCATCATGGCCCACCAGCTGCACCTGCTCCAGGATGGATGATCTGGGCACTTAGAGTCAGGCACCCATTCCTCATCTCCAGAATAAAGTGATTTACATCACCTGCACATACAGTGCAGGCATTTTGATAACACCCCACTAGAGCCATGTCACCAGGATATGTATCCCTAGAAAGGATGGAAGGGGGGAAAAAGCATTCCCCTGCCAAAAGCAGAGTGACTTCTTATAGCTAAGCATTACCTACTGAAATGAATTGATTTTCAATATTGTTCAGATTAACATGAGGCAGTTGTCCACCCTGAAAAACAGTTTCCCTCTTCCACCTGAGCTCCTGATCCTCCAGTGCATTCATTGCTCCCAGCACACTGCTCCTGACATGGCAGTGAGTGCTGAGCGGGCAGTTTCACCTCTCCCACCCCTGGTTCAGGCTGCAATGTGGAGAATCTTTGGCAGGAAAGGAGGTGAAGTAAAGAAGTAGCTGATTTCAACTGAAGTGAATCAGTAAACGATTTTGAACACCCATTTAGATGCAGTGCTGTATTTTACAACCTGTAAGTTGTAATACAGAATGAAACTGATCAAGATAAAAAAAATTGTTCATAATTTGTTGGGGGAGGATGTCATTTTATAAAAGTCTTGGTGCTGTTGCTAATATCCAATTTTTTATTAGTCTGATGTATTTCTCCTGGATACCAAAAATGCCACATCTTCTACCAAGTAAGACTTATGTGAGGACATGAGAGAAGACAGTTGAATGAATAGGAGCTGGTGCTTCCAGTGCAGGCTGAGGAGAGACAGCAGAGTACAGTGACTGTGAGCTGTCAGGAGGCTGAGCAGCTGAGATGGGAAGAGTTGAGCCCTGTGTTTCTTACCCTGCATTCCTTCTCCTCCCTGATCCCACGAGTGTCTCCCAACCCTTAAAGAGGTGTTTCCTCTTCCAATTCAGCCCATGCTAGAAGCTGGTATAGAGTGGGAGGAACTGTGGAATAAAGGGAGCTCTGTGGATCTGGAACTGGCCAGGACATTGGCAAAATTCCTGTGCCCTCCTACTCACTGCTCCTGCAGCTGCCTGTGGCATTTGCCACCTGTCAGGGTGTGCTGTGACTTTGGGGTAACCATTGTGTTCTGCACTGCTCTGGATCTGCTTTCAGATGGTCCCGGGAGGCTGCCTTGCAGGGCTGAGAATGAATGAATGAAGAATTAGGAGTTTAAACTTCTGTCCCAGCCCTGCCACTGACTTGCCTGAACTCAGAAGGAAGCGAGTGGCTTCCTCTGGCTTCCACGCTCCTCAGCTTTCCTGCCTGGGCAATGGTGCTTATCAAGAGAACACTAGTGACATTAAATATTCCTTGTGTTTGGAGAAAGCTTTTCAAGTTTCTTGGATTTGCTGTCCCATTGGAAGTGTCAAGTAGTTCTAATGTAGGAGAGTATGGTGGATTTTTGCTTCTTCTGACTGTGTTATTCCCTTCTTGGCGTCGGGAGTCATGTGCACATCCTCCTGTGTGTCTGTGCCAGCGCCGAGCGCTGTGTGTGCCAAGCCAGGCTATAGTGTCTGTACTCACTATGTACAGCCTACATACCACCCTTGTGAGTAAGGATGGCAGCAAAGGAAGAGGGGAGGGGGGGGAGTATCTGTGTGTCTGTGGATAAGATCATATATTTGTACAAAGTGTGTGTCTGTGGGCTTCAGAGACTGAAGGGAGTCTGTGGTTCAGACAGTCTGCCTGTTTTTTTCTCTCTCTCTTTTTTTTTCTCTCTGACGGCAGCAAAATATGTTGATATGGATTTTTTTTTTTTTACAGGAGCTTTTTGTGTTTTGAGTTAACACAATTCCCTCACATCAGACCTTGCCAAACATCATTTGCTTACTAGTTCTGTGAAAGCAGGTTACCCGAAGGCAACACCGTTCCCCATTGTTTGCTTCCAAACTGCTCAGAGACAAACTGTAATAAGACTCCTGATTAAAAACAACAGAATATCAGCGTGAGCAGAAAAGTGGGAAAAAAAAAATGCCTGCGCTTGTGCTTCATGTGTGCTTAAATATTTAGCTGAACTTGTGCCAAGGCTGTGAGTTTAGAGAGCAGAAATACTGCCACTGATGTGCTCTGTGACCCAGTAACTTCAGCTGTGAATTATGTCCAAGGTTATATTTTTGTTCTGTATTCTCACCGGTGAAATGAGGCTTTAAATCAGATGAGAGAAAAAGAGGAGCTTCACACAAACTAATCTGCAAGGGAGTACAGGATTTTCATTCATGAGAATAATGTTTGTGATTTTTTCTCCCAGAAATGAAATGCCTGCAGTAAGAAAGTACAATAAAAAGGAAGTGAACTCTTCCTGACTGCTGGAGTTTGCAAGTAATGACCTCTTTTCTCTTTTTTCTCCCTCTTTTTTCTTTTTTTTTTTTCTTGTGTTGTTACCAACTAGCAAGATTTCTCAGTGGAAATAAGCTATTTTGTCTATGGATAGATCGTTCATCAGAGGGATTGAAATACATTCTTCATAAGCATGCTGAACATACCCAGCCACTAATAACATTTTTAGTGGTGAATAAAACAAAGGATATTACACATTGCCAGCAGGGAAATTGATTTATCTTGCTTTGGTTGGTTGTCTGTGTTAAGAAATGTCACACATATTCGAAGTGTTTTGCATACTTAGTGTCCTGTGTTTTTACCATATCAAAATCTCTGCTAAACTCTGTTTTGGCATCTTTTTCTTGACCTCATGTCAGCAAGGAAACACTGCTGTCCATGAGGCAATTGTAGCCAATTAACATATATACTTTTTATACATATAAATGTATACATACATATAAGTATATTATAGTTATGCATGTGTTTAGGTATTTTGATTAATTAGACAAAAAAATTGACTTTCTTCCCCCCCAAAGAACCACACTGCAATGTGCACACACTGATTTTGTGTGCAATCTTCAAGACTGAGTCACTGACACAGGGGAAGACTCGCTGCTTCTTAGCATGGCCCTTCAAAGAACTTGCACTGCTGGAATTTATCATTTCCCCTCGGAATCACTGGGAATTAAAACTGGCTTTATGGACCTACAAGACAACTGGTGCAGCCAAAGCAGAGCTGCTACAAGTGGAATTCAGCTTCTCTGTGTCCACAAGGCAGGTTGGCACAATCTCAGGTGGAATTAACTCAGAGTGGTCAAACCCAATGTGCAGCCCATGATATACCCATAGGGACAGAGTATGAGGCATGTTATGCTAACAGACACTTTTAAAACTTATTTTCGGAGCTGTGTGAACATATCCAGTGAGCACTGTTAGGCTAAAGGGGATGATGCCACTCCAACTATTTATAAATCTTCCCACGATTTCTTGAAAGACAGCAAGTACTTGCGTAACATCATGAAATTGAAATTCAGAAAAGTTAAAAGACTCAATTTGTCAATGTCCAGGTTTGGCTTGGGGTTTTTGTATTTGTTTGTTGTTGGGTTTTTTCCTAAACTTCTTGTGGATAAACACAAGCAAAATTTGGAAGTTCCTTACTGTGGCTGATTTTGAGTTCATTGAGCAGAAAATATCTGATCAGAACATACATGGAAATATTTTTGTGTGGCATTTTAGTTTTCAGTGCTAACATAAATAAACTGTTTAACTGATTTTGTATAAACTTTCCAAAAAAAATCTCAAGCACGGAAAATTTCAGCCCAAAATGGAGTTTATTTGAGAAAATTACAAGCAACAGAAAAAGAGGGTTAGAATGGAAATCTGAACTCCTCATTAACTAGAGTTAAGCGCCAACTTAAATGCCAGGGGTTTTTTTTTCTGTTAATATTTGGTTTAAGGTTACATACAGGTTTGGAAGAGCTTAGCTCTTTTTAACCCCTTTTGTATTGCTGTCACTGACTTGGTTTTGTTCCAAAGTGGTGGCTTGGGTTCAGGACTCCATAGCTGCCTCCACCACAGCAGCAGACATGGGGTGGAGCTTTTTCTTTCAGATCACTGCTCTTCACACAGCCTTGAGTTGCACACAAACCCCTCTCCCTAACCTTGGCTAGCTCTAAACATTCCGTGGCACAAGGCAGTGGGGAGCACTAGGCCGAGGTGGGCCCAAGGCTGTCAGGTTATGGTTTCCATGGCAGGTATGGGCAGGGGGTCTGGCTCACACAGCAAGAAGGGGGACACAACCCTCAGTGAGACACCAGGCAGCTGAAACACCCATGTGCTCTGTTCCCAGTCCTCAGCTGCAGCAGAAACCCTGCCCAGCTTCATCCCCAAAAACCGTGGCAAGCAAAGCTTTGAGCACGTCATGCTTTTCATCTGGAAATCTCAGTGCCTTTAGGAGACTGAGGAGATGGATGTTATGTGACTGGCTTTACTCTTGGTCTAGCTAAATATGGGGATTGCTGTGGTCTAAGGACAGGACCTGCATCTAACTCCTTAGCAAGCAGCTAACTCCATTCCTGGCTCTGCAGCAAATTCCCTATGTAACCTCTGGCAAACTTTCTCTTCCTTTGCTCCTTCCTTTGGAAAATTCCTCTGAATTTAGGGGAGCATTTTGTTGAGGGAAGGCAGGATGAGGAGTCACTTTACCAGATTTGGAGTCTCTTTTGCTTTTTGAAGTTTAGCCAATGCAGTTCTGAGACCAACAGTGACTGTCTCCATTGCACTTCTTAAGAGAATTGTCTCTTTTTCCAGCAATGTAAATTTTGTTTACGTTTTTTGTGTCCTACTTTTAAAAACCTCCCTGGTCTGTCTTTGTTCCCATTTTTTTTAGTCCAAAGATCTTTATTAGATATGCAGAAGAAGGGATCCAAGTATGTATGAAAAGCAATTATAAGAACTTTTAATTTAAAAATTGCCTATTGTAAGCATTCAGGAAGCATTCAAGTGGTCAGTGATATTGCACTGAGGGTGGGAGTGCCCAGGTCTCTTAAGATATGAAAATTATTACGTTTTCTATAACTGTGAGGAAGCCACTGTCAATCCATGCACCTGGAAGGGCAGGTCTACTACTCTGGAACTGCAGCTCCAAAATAGGGATCTCTGACACTTGAAAAGAAGACAACTGAAAGAGACTGTCAAAAATGTTTCTTTCTTCAAGCACTGGCAGGCTGCAAACCATGCATGCAAACCGACTGGCAAGGAGCCTGGCACTGAGGCTCTGGTCAGGCAGCCTGATTCCCACAGTGCCAGCACCCAGTTTTTCCTATCAGCTGTTTTCCCAAATCTCCATTTTTAATGTTCTTCAGCCCTCTAAGAGCCTTCAGAGATGCTTGGCTTTCTCCACTGAGGAAGCACAGGGACTGAAGTGTTCAGTTTTGAGCTCCTCTCTATCAGAAAAACATTGACGTGCTAGAGCACGTCCAGAGAAAGGAACAGAGCTGGGGAAGGAGCACAAGTCTGACCTGAGGGAGCTGGGGTTGTTTAGCCTGGAGAAAAGGAGGCTCAGGGGGAACCTCTGGCTCTCCAAAACTCCCTGACAGAAGGGTGCAGGCGGGGGGGTCGGGCTCTGCTCCCAGGGAACAAGGGACAGGACAAGAGGAAACGGCCTCAAGTTGCACAAGGGGATGTTTAGGTTGGATATTAGGAAAAATGTCTGCACAGAAAATGTTGTCGAGCATTGGAACAGACTGCCCAAGGAAACAGTTGGGTCACCATCCCTGGAGGGATTTAAATGATGTGGAGATGCAGCACCTGGGGGACATGGTTTAGTGGTGAAAAAAGTGGTGTTAGGTTAATGGCTGGACTTGATGGTCTTATGGGTCTTCTCTAACATAAATAATTCTGATTCTATGACCTCCTGAATGTGGTCCTCAGGATCTGGTCATGTTCTCACTAAATGACATGAAATCCTACACTGTTATCACTGAAAATTGAAGTGGACTTTGCTCTGTTTGTAGCAAGTTATTTATTAGTTAAAATTTACAAAACCTTAAGCTATTGATTGACATTTCTGATAAATTCAGATTCTTTAGCCAGACAACTCCAACAGTGGTTAAACATAATTCTGTATTTCTGAAAATGCCCTGAAACTCTCAGCCATTTCTTCACTAACAAACTTCTCCTGCAGGAGACTAATTATGCAGAAAGCTTGAAAGCATAACAAGCTGCATTTTGCCATTTCCATTTTTCAGTAACATGGATAAAAATACAGTCTAATGAGCAAAACACTTATTTTGGTACTGTATTCTTTCTACTGCTTAATGCTCTTTCCTTCTGGTTTTTTTTTTCTAGAGTGCATGGTTTTTCACATTGGCAGAATATGTGTTGACATGAGCTGAATGTTATGTTTAAGCTTAAATTTGGGAGCAAGCACTAAATTATTGAACAACAGTGCCTGCATGAAGGCAAAATTACATCAACCCAGTAGGTTTTTATGATAAGGGAGACCGGGCCCTGCTCTCAAACAAGCTGGGTGCAGCATTTTCTGAAGTGGCATTACTGATACAAACACTGAGTCTGTACAGAATCAACAATCCAGCCTGCAGCCTTTCTTGGGAAGCACATGCAAAACTCCCACAACTGAAATGCTTTTTGGATGTATTTTCTTCCAAGTATTTGTAACATCTTGAGCATGCTCAGGGCTGCCGCAGTGTGTCGTGATGGTCAAGGTAACCTGTGCTAGGAAATGAAGAGGCAACTCAGTGCTACAAGACTTGTGCTGATTATGGTGGATCTGGAATAAAAATAAAGCTACAAGCTCAGGGACTTACATGGACAACAGCAGGTCCCTTCCAGATGCAGATACAAACCTCGTTCCTTTTTTTTCCCTGCAGGAAGCCCTCAGGTTAATATTTGTTAGGAGAAAGCTGTTCGCAAGTAGAAGAAATGCCCTGTGTGTGGCTCTCCCAGAAATCCTCACAAATTCCAGCTAGCACAACATTGTTCTGTGACTGGCACTATGTAACATCTGCATTTGAGATACTTCTATACCTTGACCAGAAAAATCCCAACTGAATCCAAGTCTTGATCTCCATGGAAGGGCCCCTTGCAAAGGTAATCATCCTCTTTGAGGCCCATCTGGACACAGTTACTTTGGTGCCAGTCACTCAGCATGTTCACTCCACTGCAGATATTTCCTTCTGGAGGTGAAAATTCCTTCTCACAATTTCCTCCTTTCAGCCCTCTAGGAGATACAAATGTCAATCAGCTGGGAGCCTTGTCCTCTCATCAGTTTGTTACCAGTCCTGGCACTACTTAATCCTTGAGGGAACAGTGAGTCCTTGTGCCCCAGGGACTGAAAGGGAGAAACGAAGAAGGTGACCTTGCAGGAGCTCAAGAATGAGGTGGGACCTGGAAACGAAACTCTGTGGTGGGTTTCATGTTTGTAAGCTGGAGCTGGGCTCAAGGTCCCTGCTGTAGGTCAAGGAGCAGGGAATGTCTCATTGTCTCTTCTTTTTCTGTCATTCCTACCCCTCTACCCCAAAGCTTTGCTGTTCTGAGAGGCTGCGGCTGGTTCTGCTTTTGCAAATAGTGCTGTTCTCCACAACAAGCATTCTTGAGTTTTGGTTTGGGACGGTGGGGAGCTGTGGTGGAAGTGCTTTGACCTCCACAAGGTTTTAGCAACACCCTTTTTACTCCTTTCTTGGTTGCCCTTTCCCAGATGAATTGTGCCCCAAGGCACAATTACAGATGGGCTTCAGAGAAGGAGCTCAGTCAAACAGAAAACAGAAAGTAACCAAGCCCTTAGGCTAATTTGGTGAGATCTTCCACTTCTCAAAGGGGACTAGATTTTTTAAAGCATTTAAATTATTAAAAATCTAGTGATTTAAAATCCTGGTTGGTGTCTGCCTGCTCATTCAAGTGCTTAATTACTGTTCAAAATCTAGTTATCAGACCTGTCTTTCCACACAGATTTTGGGAGAGTTTTTCCTGTATTGGAACTGTCACCATCCATTGTTTTGCTGTCACCTGTAAGAGAAGGATATGTCTGCTGCTCATAAATGCCAGATAACTTTTCAAAACCATAAGGAAAGATGAAGAAAAATAACTATATGTGGTCAAAACATGGTTGCAGTGTTGCTGTGAATGTGGGTGACCAAATGCCTGAAACCAAGGTGTAAGATGCCTGTGAGGCTCTGAAGCTGACACTCCATTGGAGTAGGAAGGAGGCCAAGTAATATGACAAGTGAAATGTTGTGGTTCTGGGAATTTCTAGCAGGCTTATGGCTCACGTGTGTATTTCATGTGAAAGCATGTCATATGCCTGTCCTGGCTGATCTTGTATACAGCTGTTGAACGAAAGTATGTGGAAGAAAGCTTGCATGCAAATCTCTTCTATGTGTGCCAAACAGAGATGTTTCTGTCCCAGAGATGTAATTATTGCGGCTGGGCAAGGAAGTACTTTCAACAAAGGACTTTTGCTCTGAGGAATGGCAGGTTTTCCCACGTAGAAAAATTCATTTTTAGTATGTCTTTTGTTTCTAGAGTTAATAGGGCAATTTGTAATAGATAGCATTGCTAACAAGTACAGAAAGGTAGGTGCAACAAAGCAAACTGCAAACAGAGAAAGGAAGGCTAAAAGGCTTCTAAGGTGCATTGGAGTTTAGCTTCCATATATCACTTTAGCAGGGCTGAAAGAAGTAATAACCAGATTGTCACCAGAATAGAAACAATTCAGCCTTTAATTCACAGAATCATCAAGGTTAGAAAAGACCTCCAGGACCATCAAGTCCAACCTGTGCCCAATAACCACCTTGTCACCCAGCCCAGAGCGCTGAGTGCCACGTGCAGTCTTTCCTTGGAAACCTCCAGGGATGGGGTCTCCAAACCTCCCTGGGCAGCTCCTTCCAATGCCTGACCATCCTTTCAGTGAAGAAATTCCTCCAGATGTCCAACCTTAACCTCCCCTGGCACAGCTTGAGGCTGTTTCCTCTTGTCCTGTCCCTTGTTGCTTAGGAGCAGAGTCCAACCCCCCCCGGCTGCAGCCTCCTGTCAGGTAGGTGTGTATAAATGTACAGTCTTTTCAATTGTTGCAGTGCACTTTATTACCTGAAATTTAGCACGCCACTCATGATAATTGACATTCTACTTCCTACCTGTAAACTTGTTCTTTTCTCCATCATTAACATTTCTCAGAAGTGAATCACTGAAAAACTGCAGAGACACTTTCACACACTACAATTCATTGCTTACTTTGCTTAGAAGGAGTCTCTGATCCTTGATGTGATGTAGATCCTTGATGTGATATAGAATTGTAAATGTGTTGTTCAAGAGACTGCCACAATTCCTGTGTCTGCGCAGCTTGAGACCATCAGTGTGGCCTGAACCCTTGAACTCTAAACAGTGAAAGCATGAACCCTCTCAGATGGAAACAAAGAGCTGGACTTGTAAGGAAGTCGCTTATTCTTTAAGCTTTTATGCTGATTGTTTAAAAATGGTCTGAGCTAATGGGAACAAAACACTCTCAAAATGGGGAGCATGCTTTTTCTTTGAGTTTTTGCAAAAGGCAGCAAGTACATGGAGATTGGAACTGTTGCTCATCAATGAGCAGTTGGTTTTAGGAAGAGCAGGTTTCACAAACATCTGTGTTTACACTGGCTTCACATGGTGACAAAACAGTTGAGAAGCTGCTTTTATGGGAAGTCTGAGGAGGGAAGCCAGGAATAATAGAGAGGGAAGAACATATTAGTAGATCTGGTAGTTTGGTGACCTTCCTTAACCAATACATGATCCATGTTGAGCTGTTATCTTAGTTAAAAACCAAAAGGATTCTTCCTTGACAGGTTGGAAAGCCTTGGTTCCTTATGTTAAATTATCCTATGACTTCTCAGCTACAAGGTTTTCCTGTTTTCTGAAGTCAACAGACAAACACCATTCCCGAGTGGCTCAGCTGAATGGATCAGGAAGATGGATTAAGATGATGTTTCTCTCAGCCACCAGATGTGACAACCTGTTTTTATATGGAGTCAGTTTTAAGAAGTCTTACTTAGGAAAGCAGAAAGAAGAACTGGAGTTTTGTCCGTGACACTTCCTTCCTTATCCCCCTAAGTTTGTACTTTATAAATACTCCCTGAAATCCTTTCTTGGAGTGACCCTGAATGGATTCTCAACCTTTGATGAATTGCTTTCAGGTTTTATTTCTGAGGAGTTTGCACAGTTAGAGAAAAAAAATATTCCTGGGGGATTCCCTAGGAAGATCTGTCTGTCTTGTTATGGGATACATTTCTTGTACTGTCACAAGATGAAATGAGGGGCTCCCCTGACAAATATAAAAGTTATATGACAACCCATCTATTTTTAGATGATTTAAATCAGTCAAGAGGGAAAAACATTTGTTTCCAAGACTGTAATTTTCCAGATGACACCATTTTATTGCATGGTGCCATACCATGAGAAAGAGCATTCTTGTGGCTTTTGAACTGGAAATCCTGTAGGAATGCTATTTCTGGCATTTATTTGCTGTGAAGCCAGGCACACATGGAGAGCAGACAGACTGACCAGATACAGTTTGTGGTATTCAAGCATTCAGAAAAGTCCCTGCTGCACAGCCCTTTTCCAGTATCCGAAGTGTTGAGTGAAGTTGAAAAATTATCAATGAAGATAAAATCTGAACACCATGATCTGATCAGACAGCCAGACTTTCACGCTATTAATGTGTTCCTTCCTCTTGCAAAAATGTTATTTTGAGAATTCAGCTTTTTTGTCTTCATATGCTGATGCTTCTAAAATAATTCTTAGTAATGAGCAAGATTTTTGATACAAAGTGGGAATGAGGGTTAAATGCACACATTGAGGAAAAACCAAAAGCCATCATTCCATTTTAACTATTTTTTCTATTTACCCAAGTACCACGTGTGAACATGCAAATTGATGTTGATTGAGGAATGAAACAAGAGCTTAAGGCCATTCTTTGGTCACCTTCTGAAGCTGGCAGAGACAGTGAATTCAGTGTGACTACCCATGCAAGGAAAGTTTTTGCATAGGTAAGTGCTTATGCTTAAGAATTTGTACCATCAGATACTTCCTGTAGTCAGTTAAACACAGTAGGCTGGATTTTTTCTTTTTCATTAAAAAAAAGGAAAAAAATAGAAAAAGAAAAAAAAAAAAAAAAAAAAAAAAACAACAAAAAACCTAGGCTCTGAAATTTTTTTTAAATATAGTTGTGTCTCTCCACAGCCACTCTCATAGGAGCAGCTCTAAAATGATAGTCTGCCTGAACGGAGGAAAAACCCTAATAAATATGGTGCATTCCTCTTTTAAAAGTATATTTATTTAGTAAGTTTAGAAACCACTCTGAGGTTAGGTTACAGCTATTGGGATTAGAGGGCGTCTCGTGGGCAGTTCAGACATCAAGCTATAGGTCCATGAAGTGAAGCTGAGCTGTTTCTAGCCTGATGTCTGAATTATGAATTAGGTTCATTCTAATTCCAATGGGGTAAACCTCAGAGCAGTTTATATACTTATGGCTAAGTGCTCCTAAAATACAGGCTATTTATTTAAAACATACATGTAAAATGTAATATCTAAAAAAGATGTCTGGCCTAGTGATGCTGGAGCACAGCAACCCAGCCAAATAAATTCTGAATTCTCACTTTGGAGCCCTGGGAAGGGGATGGCACAGCTGGCTTTATGCCACTTTCTGATATTCCCAGCTAGGTCAGATCCCTGCTTGGCACAGGATGAACTGGAACAGCCACAAGACTAAATTAATTTGTCTCAGCTCAAGGCATTTGCCTCTTCCTCAGCCATGCCTGTCATGCCAAAGCTGGGAGAGCTTCGGGTCACGATGCCCTCCCTTGACCATTCAGGAAAGTTCTGTAGGCCAGGCACACCCTGGAGGGTTGGCTCCTCTCTCTGATCATTGGAGTTGTGCAAAGAAGCCCAAATCTACTTTTTAGTCTGGTTGGATATTTGGGAAGTAGGATGGAGCTGCAGGGCGGGACAGAAAGCCCAGGATTTATTAATAGCATTAATAGCATCAGCAACTGCTTCCATGTGGAGCCACCCTGCTCTCTGAGCTCATTCCAGCAGCAGTGCCAGCTGTGAACCTCTCACCTAAACCACCGTGTGCTTTTGACCCTGCTGCTGGCCATCAGTAGCCATGCCAAGCTGGCTTTTCCACAGGGATTGCTCTCCTTGTGGGGCAGAGCACTCCTGCTTCCTGCAGGAGCCCAAGCCATCCCTCCCTCTACTCCTTTTGCTCAGGCTACCCAAGAACCTGAAGGAGGCACAGCATCTGATGTTATTTTCCTGGGATGGGAGTGGAACAGAAACTACCCGCTATTTTAAGACATCTGAGCTGGCTCCATCACCATAAAAAAAAAAAAAAAAAAAAAAGAGTCAGTTTACACTCTGGTTCTCTCTTCCCCCCTCACCATGCTCCTTTCATTTCCATTCCAGGAAATAAATGGGACAAAATACCTCTCAAGTAAGTACTTCTGCCTTGGCATTGAGTAAGATGTAGAGAAGTCTTCTGGAAACAACCCTTCCCTGGTTTGGTCAGAAGGTAAAGATCTGTTGCAGATGCAGAAGCAACAAAAGTGTAATGGACACAAAGGGCAAATTTCTTTGGACACTGAAGAATTGTCATAGGGCTGAAGGAGTGCATAATTAATTCATGTGGGGATCCTGAGGCCAAAGATCACTTCATACAAATTTCTAGGAGTTGGCAAAACTAAATGTCACAAGCAAGCTAGTGGGAGTTAAAAACTGAACATGGACAAAACCTGCTGTTATTGTTTTCTGCTTTCAAAGGAACTAAATCTCAACATTTTGTGTGGCAGCAGAGTGCTTACTCACAGTTCTTGGATGCCTGCAGCTGACCATGTGGCACTAAATATGCGTGAGTGTAATGAGAATATTGAACTAATCCCTCTCCCCCAGCTGCCCAAATCCATTCAGAGACGGTTGGGAGGCAATACTTCATCTGGCATAACTGAATTTTGGGTTGGGCTCCACTTAGTACAGGAACAAGAAGTTGAGTGCTTTCAGTGGAGTGTTGGGATAGCAGCAAACTTCCCATGTCAGCAGGTAACTAAGGAAGGATTTTGGAGAGTGAGAAAAAAGCAGTGAAAAACGTGAATAGTGGATCTCTCTGTTTCACTCTGCTTTGACAGGCTGCTCATGTGTCCTCAGAGCTCTCTGGATCAGCATCCCAAGGAGGGACACCAGGTCCTTGAGGTGCAATGGCCCTACAGAGCAGACACAATGCCTGGGAAGGGGCTCAGATGTGCCTGCAATGTGTTAGAATCAGCTGCATGCCTGGGATGGTATTTTTTTTTTTCGCTGATGACCAATACATATGGCCAGAGGAAAAATTCTCCCGGAAGGTGTCATAGGAGAATATGCATCAGTCAGAAACAGGCAGAATTACAGTGAAAAAAAGAAATGCTGTTGTAACAGATGAAGTACCTATCAAGTGACAACAGCGGTTTATTTTCCTTGAGCAAAAGTAATGGATATACTTAGACATAATCCTACCCTCAAGTGTTTTAATTCTGATGGAACTTCTTATTAAGGAGAGACATCAAAATGGAAAAGTGCACACCCTGATGGAAACAATGTCATAAAGCTGACAGCATTTCTACAAGGTAGGTTGACACCTAAATTAGCTAAGAAGGCTTGAAACATGATAGGAAAAAAAAAATAAAATGGAAAGGAAAGAAAAAGTTTTGGTATAAGTCAGTATTTTTGTTATTGGTTGAGTATTTTCAAGTCTGTGTTTTCACAGCTAATTAAGATACAAAGGGTAAGAGAATTAAGAGTTTGTTTTGTCCCACCTTCCCTGTCTGTTGAATGGCTAATCAAGAAATCTCCAGGCCCAGATGGGAGTTCATACCCACTAATGATTTCTCTTTGCCCCCATGTTTTACTTGAAAATGTTCTTTGTTAAATTTCCAGCTCATCCTGTACCCTTGAAAACAAAACGACAAATGCAGTGGGTTCAGGGTTCCATGTCTCTTGACCTCTTGGTGTTGCAGTTGCAGATATTGCTTATCTGTACAGAATACACCAATACACTTATTTATTCCATGCAATGGCCAAAGTCACGCTGTAGGCTGATCTATACACAATGCTGATATGACCAGACTTGCTTATGTATCTGCATAATTTCATTTGTAAGGAGGCAAGTTTTTTTCTCATCAAATACTTGTGGGTTATTAAAATCACTGAGCAGGCTAATGAGCCCCACAGTCTGTGTCTATGTGACTCCCAGTAAATTTTCTCAACTTAAGCAAAGCCAAAGTTGTGTAACTCCAGGAGCACCTGAGGGGGAAAAAAAAAAAAAAAAGCATAATTTAATAAGGCACAGTTCCTTTTTTGTTGCCTTCTTGCTCCTGCTGGAGAAAGTCTCACATTTGTACTAGCCTACAGAATACATAGAAAATATAGAATATATAGAGTATATTAAGTCGTAGTATCACAGAATGGTTTGAGTTGGAAAGGACCTTAAAGGTCATTTAGTTCCACCCCCCTGCCATGGACAGATTCCACTAGACCAGATTACTCCAGCCCTGTCAAACCTGGCCTTGGACACTTCCAGGGAAGTGGCAAATAACTCTGCAATATTGCATGCAGAATATGGCACGCTGTGAAGAAAGCTGCTTATGTGCAAACTGAATTTCTGGTTCATGGTTAAGTCAGACTATCTCGTATTTCAAGTCTATGGATTCAATAAAACAAAAGGCTTCAAGATGGGAGATGATTCTGGAGAGCTCAGCTTAAGTTCCTGGAATGCAATTTTCCTTCTCTGCTCATATGAGAGTTTCTTTGCCTGATGCAGGGAGCATGATTTGATTCCCTATCTTCAAGGAAAGGGGAGGAAGAAATATGGAAGAACTAGAGAAGAACATTGCTCTATAGACACACACACAAAAACTACCAAAAAAAGGCATAACCATGAGCATGTTGGTTGGAAGGAAGTTCTTTCAGATTCTCTCAGGACATTCAGACTTTCAGTCTCCTCCACTCAAAAACTCAACTTGACAGGTAGACCAAGCTGGTATAGTTTTGGGATGATGAATCTAGGATTGAAACCACCTCTCTAAGAAATAGCAGGAAACCTCTCTGGTGTCTCTGTCAGCATGTCTGATGTTTTGAGACAGTCCGGAAGACATTTCATATAACAAGCCTCCATGGCTCATTGCTTTAGGTTGATTACTCATACTTTCCCTTTGTAATAATGTTTTCCCAAATGCATTTCATTCAACACAGTGTTTCTCTGGCAACAAATGGCAGCTCATTGTTGAATAGCTAGCATTGCTTTGATGATTTGAGTACTTCAGTGCCCGTTTGCATAGCAGAATCCTCTGCAGATCTAACACAGCCAGTTCCTTGTGTCAAAACTTTCAGGGGGCTGAGCTTTAAAAGTGCACAGCTTTCAACAGCAGAAAGATGAGTGCTTCATCCCACAGAAGTGTTCGAGGTTCAAGAAAGGTTCTTGTGTCGTGGCAAGGCCAAAGAAAACTAAAAGGCCTTGTAAAATGTCTTCACACATGTGCAAAGACACCTTGGGACAGCTAAGAGCTGTCTGCTTAGGGCACTTGTGTGGGTTGGCAGAGAATGACTTAGCAGAGGTTTAAATTCAGTTTTTATATCCCAGCTGACAGCCCCAATCAGTAGGCTATCATCCACGCTGAAGTTTGGTCAGCCTCTCCTGCCTCATATCATTGTGGTCCATGGGTTTCCTCCTTCCCAGGCAGTCTAATCTCTGATACGTGGTAAGAATATTTCCAGGTTAGTTATTTTTGCACAAAGAAAAAAGTTCTACCAAGATTTAAAACACAGTAATTTTAATCTGATTCAGGATCCCCCCAGGTACTGAATATTCCTGCCTTCTTAAATATATGTGTTAGGCTAGGCCTAACACTCCACTGGATTTCTTTGTGCTGCTCTACTGAGTCTTATCTACAGTTTATCTTGATGAAGGCTGGCTGTGAGTCTATAGGCAGATCTGTAGTTTAGTCTTTCTGTCATTACAGAGGAGTCCCATTTATCTAAATAAATAAGTATTTTTTTCACTGAAACACGGGTTTGATCTATGTTCCAGATGAGTGTCAAATCACCGAAACTCGACTTCACAGGAAAATTCCATTCAAAATCTAGAAGCAATTTTGAGAATCAAGGTAATGCTAAATTAAGATGTCCCCATTAAGAACTTTGGTTTTATGGAACTGGTATTTTTGTCATTAAATACATGCTCAAAAGGCAAGTTATGGGTGTTTGTGGTTTTCTGCAGACACGTGTGAGGTGAACATCCCAACCTGAGCAAAGATTATTGTTTTGCCTCTGAGAGAAAAATACATTGACGAGTCTAACTTGATTTTGATAGATGTAATAAACTTCTGGATTTCTGGTGTTAATTTAAATGAGGATTCTTCCAACAGATCATTGCACTCCCACTAAACTATGTAATAGGCTTTCTGTGGGAAGAAAGGCAGGCCACTTCAGAAAAGCTGGCCACACATTCCTTGTCATTTCTAACAGCCACCCAGGATGGTTGCAGCCCCAATCCTTACCTCCTTAGTTTAAGAACATCCTTGCCATTAGGATGGTTACCTAGCCAGCTCTTATGCCACCAGGATGAGAGCAGACTGGGGAATAATTAACTGGACACTTCCATTTATCTCTTCATGCTGGATCAACAGGGTAAAATGAAGGATATGTGTTTAAAGCACTTGAAAGACATTAAACCTTAAAGTGGCATTCAATCAGCCTGTGGAATTTTTTGCTGTGGGACATGGAGACAAACATTTTGAGAGCCAGGATAGGATTAAGCACTTGAATAGGAATAATACCTGTAGTTAACTTGTGAGGTTCAAGTATTATGAGGTTTATCAGTTCTTTTGCTTCTGGGCATAAACTGCCATCTCAGCTTGTGAAAGAACTCGTCTCTGCTCCCTCCTGTTGCTCGGGGCTATTTGTGGGATGCTTTCCCAGGGTGTGGGGCACCTGAGTAAGCTGGTGCCTGAGGGGAGGACAGCAAACCGGATGGTCAATAAAGCCTCAGTGGAGCACTGGGTCTGATCCCCCTGCTTCTGAGGGATTCCACAACTCGTGTGGGGCAAAAGCAGCACAGCCAGTGGGCTGCCTTCTATTAAATCATTTTCTCAGAAAATTGTCAAGGCTGGGATGTGATTTATCGTCCAGTTACTACACAGCCACTTTTCCATACAAAACAGAAGCCCTCCATTATGTATATGTGTCTTCTGACACATGAATATCTTAAAAGGACTTAAACCCTCTCGCCATTTGTTATGAGGTCACACTTGTCTGCACATTCTCTCTCTGTCTTTTTGGTAAAGAGAAGCTAGAAGAAAATGGCTTGAACATTCCTGCCTTTTTAAAACTTTCCGTACTGTCTCTTCACAGACAGATTATACGTGTGCATGTTATGGCTAGAAGTAAATGCACAGGCATTAACTACAGCAGCAGGTGTTTTGGGGATTTTTCACCTCTAGAATTTTTGCACAACACCATTAAACAATTAGCTGTTTGCCCTCAAGGACTGGGGTTTATAAAATGGAACACTTTACAGCAAGGGTGGTTCTGACTCAAAATGGCACCACTTAGATGAGGGGTTTTGTTCTCAGACTTGTAGATGAAGATTAGAACTTTAAGGGCCTGGTTCTATCAAAGTGAAACTTTGGATTTAGACTGCAAAATTGTGTTTAGGCTGCAGAAGAACAGAGACAGTACTGTTGGAAAGGGTGTTACACTGGAAAACAGGGTAAAGGGTGGCTCTCTTCAGGCAGACACACAGTGCCTTCAGATAAGCTTGCAGGAGCATCTGATGGTCTTATCTCACAGAGATTAAAAAAGGGGAGAACATTCTGGGCTGCTTTGAATGATTAATGTAATCACAGTGCTGCTAAGCAGTCTGGCTGAACCCAAACAAAAGAGAGTAATGCTTTTCCTCCATCTGGCTTCAAGGAGCTGGTCAAGGTGTTAGATACACTGATGTCGAAAATGGGGATAAAGGGACGAGGAACCCAGTCTAAATGCTTCTTTTACTCCTGTACTCCTTTCACAGCTTTATTCCTAAAGAGGGCAAGGGCTTCCATCCATGGAGCCCCTGCCCGTCGGTCTGGCCATGAGCTCCACTGAGCTCAGTCCTGGGCTTCCAGGGTGCCTGAGAGGTGTTGCCTGTCTCTTGCTGTCCCGAGTTCATGACTGGATTCCCAGCCTGTGATCCCCAGCCCTGTTTGGGATCCTGTCTCTGGTCTGAGCTGCAATGTTGGTAGTCTTGTCCTTGACTCTGTCTCCTGTCTTGACCAGATGCCTTGAGTTCCTGGATGGACCCCAGGCAGTGTGGGCAGCCTTGTCTCCAGCTCTGTCTCCAAGGACTGCTGTTATGCAGTAAACATGGAATAATCCAAGGTGCGTTTGGCATTGTGCTGTAGCTGTGAGGACATTACCTGGCAAAGTCAAAGGCATAGAGGAAGGCAGAGAGAGCTGCAGCTGGGGCGATGTGCTGGTTAATGCTCTGAGGACTCATTTACTCCCTGTGAGCCACCCAATGGCATCCAATTGTGCCTGTTCTTCTAGTTCAGACATGTAGCTGAACAATGTCCTGATTCTAGTTCTGTGCCAGAAGGGCAGCTTATAAACCCTTCTCAGACAATGTACAACCTCCTTCTTCCTTCCCGTGAAACCTCCCAGGGCTTGACATGTGCAGGGGTGGTGGAAAAATGGAGGGAGAAGAGGAGGAAGGGTGAGAGAAGCAAATATCCATCGCCAGCCATTCCCCACGGAGAAAAAGGTTGTGATAGTAAATGATGCGTTTTATGGCAGAGAGGAAATGCCTTCATCCCACGAGCTGTGGCCGCTTCCGAGCGCTCTGGCCCGGGGCTCTGGCTACCTGAGGAGGAGGGGGTAGGTCCCTGGCTGTACTGGCCAGATGAGAAGTCTGCAAGCTGGGAGGTGTTGTCCCTGGTGGATGTAAAACACTTACAGGTGCTTCCTGCCGCTGGCTCCAGCCCTGGCTCCACATCGGGAGGCGGGAGGCTGAGAGCAGATGATGTAGTTGTGTCTGGAAGTTCTCAGGTGGCAGATCACCCCTCAGAGACCACCACAGCAAGCATGGATCAGCACGGCAGGATGGGTCCAGAGCTGAGGAAGGTTGGGAACTCTAACAGGCTGTACTTTTCTGACCTGGAAAAAGGACACAGGCAAGGAATGGCTGGAGGTTTTAGTTTGTGGAATTACTTGCCATTGTTGTTTCATTTTATCTGAAATGCACTTTGACCCTTGCCTTGAAATTTATTGACTCTCATCTGCAGCACACCTAAGGGATGGCCAAAAAATTCCACAGGAAAGGTCTGTGTCATGGTATCTCTTATGAAGTCCAAAGAAAAAGAGGCTTATACCAGGTCTGACAAAGTTTGTAAGCAGAGCTTTAACCCTTCTGCCAGGAGGAACCTTTTCTCACAGCCATTAGAGCTTTTTTCCCCCCTCCATTTTCTTCTTCATTCTATTTATAGCCTGCTCTGGTTTAATTTTCCTTGGCCATCAGACAAGTGAGCAAGTCTCTTCTCTGCTGATCTTACAGCAGAGTTTGTTTATCCATATACAAGATCTCTAATTACAGAGCAGTGTGATTCCCCACAAAACATCCCCTTGGCCTCCACTCCCCAAATTCATATAGGACTTCTTTTCTGCAAGGCGAAAGACACTTTTAGAGTTTACAGACAAAGCTGTTTTGTGTATATATGATTTTCTGTCCTGTCTCAACCCTTTCCTCACAAAAAGAAAAAGTTATAAAAAAAAAAAAAAGAGACAGGGCAGCTGGGAAATCTTAGACTAAAGAGCAGATCACATTTCAAAACATTGTGATCTAAAAATAATAATTCTGTTTTCCCTTTCCCCCTCTTTCTTTTCCCCTCACCCTTCTGTAAAACATGATTCATTTTCTCTAAAGAAAATTCCCATCCCAGGAACTTATGAGCCATATATCACTTCAGTGAGACTGATTTTATTTTCAAGACACAGTTGTGATTCTATGAATTGTATCTGGGCTGAGAGCAAGCCTGAGATCTCTACTGTGATTTGTGCTATGTTATGTAACACTGTCCATGCATGCACAAACATCCATGTGTGGCAACAGGAGAAACGAGGCCAGAATTCATGCCCATTTGTGTCAGGAATCAGCTGGTTTCATGGATTTCACATTAATAACTGTCTGGGCTTTGTGGACTTACTTCTGTCTCTCAAAGGACCCTTCCTACTGAAGTTTGTGTGTCTACCCTTATAATACGAGGATCAGAGGTTTCCAGCTGTGTGAATTGGACTGGGGGGTTTGGGTTGTTGGCTTGGTTTTGGTGTGTGGGTTTGTTTTGGTATTTTTTTTAACTTTCATTGGTGTTTTCAAAAGCAAAGAAGAATTTTGCACCTTTTCGAGCGCCACTCCGCTGCAGGTAAAGAATGTAACAGCTTGTGAGAGTGCAGCTAGAGCCAATAATAATTTGACTGACATGTCCTGGCACTGAAATGCTTATTAAACCTCACTCTGTCCTTTCAAGGTGGAGGTTTTAACGCTGGGCACTTGTTTGAGCTGAAAATTCCCTCTCTTCATAGACCCAAAGAGCCTACATCCATGAAAGATTCTCAGAACGGTCTAATATTTCTATGGATGATAGAATAAATCCTTCAGTGCCGCAAATTTTCCAAGCCATGGAAGTTTCCAAGCCCAGTACATGTTTCCATATGTAACACAGACTTTTCCACACAGGATCCCAAAGATTTCTTGGAAAAGCACGGAGGCCAGTTGATTATGATAACGTGGTAACAGCTTTAGGAAAAAATATATTTACTTTTAAGAATTTGTAGGAAATACAGCAAATTTCCCATTAGGGGTTAACTGCGGATTCTAGGAATTACAAAGTTCATTACAGGAACAAATAAATTCAGATATTTGATGGGCATGATTTCAATGATCAATGAGCCATCTCTGTTTGGAAAAGTTTGACGAGATATATACGCTTGTTTCGCAGAAAGGCAACTTCTTGATTTTATGTAAGATATGCACACTTTTAAAGCCAGCTCCAAAGTAAAATCACTGATATTCTTTCCATGGATTTGAGAGAGTTCCAGTAGGTGGGAGGTTAGCTCTCCTACCTACACTGCCAGTAACCAGAAGAGGTTTTTTAAAGAGCTGTTTATTACATGGTATGGTAGAACAAAATTTTTCAATACAACCCCCTGTCTCCTGCAGCTTGCAGTGCTAGCACAGGTTTGTGATGCCTGCTGGGAGCTGCCTGGGTTTTTAAGGCAGGATTTTAAACAGAGCATCTGTTTGTTTCGTTCTCTACACACAATGCAAGAAAAGCTTGCATTAGCATCTAGAATATCCTGCAGGGTGAGAGACCATGGCATTGGCTTGACACAGATTCCTATGTTGATCTCAGCAGAATTAAGCACACCCTGTTACAGAAGGTACTGTACCTGTGCAGGTGAGTGCCTGTGTGTAGGCACAGAGATTACAGAGGTTGATAGCCTGAGTACACCTTCTGCTTTCTTCCTGCTTTGTGGCTGGAGCTTTTTACCTCTAATTGAGTAACATTGTCAACTTAGTGCTGATTCATAAGGTTTCTAAAAGTGCTTTCCAATCCAATATCAGCACAGATTAATAAATAAATTAATCCTGGTATTTGTGCCACCGCTGTGCTGTCTTGGCTTTTTTCCTCCCAGAATCCAGAGATGTGTAGAAAGTTGGGGTGAAATCTTGCATTCCTGGATCACTCTCTGCCACAAACCCACTGAAACAGGAATGAAACAGCACAGGGATGAAACAGCAAGGATCTGAAATGTGAGATCCTTGTAGACCAACAGAAAATTGGCAGCTTGCAGCTGTGCAACAGCTTTTATTCCCCTCTTTGCTGAGAAGTCAAATGAAATTATTTAGGAGTGTCCAGCTGTAGGAGCTGAGTCAAGCTGGGCTGTGTCCCTGGATTCCTGTCATGGAGGAGTGACAGGATTCTCCTGGGGCTGGCACAAAGGAGGAATAATTACTCCAGCAGCACCTGAGCAGGAGGTGCTCAGGGGAACTGGTTTCCTGGAATTGGGCAGGACAGTGACTGTCACAGGTATCAAACATACATTTATGTAATCCCTTCTCTGTGTGCGGACCCTGCTGAGGACTTTGCTTCTTACAACGGGAGGTGCTGCTGGGTGTCTGTGACTAAATCATAAACAGTCAGGCAGAAAGACAGCACAGACAAATCTCAGAGAACCTGGCTCTTCTACAGTCCCCCAATTTGCAAAAACCCCAGTTTATGGAGCAGAGAGGAGCAACTGTTCTCCCACAGCAGCAGCAGTTCCATACACGCTACCTCACTGCTCTGCAATTTGCAGTGCTGTGGAGTATCTGCAGGAAGAACACTGAAGTAGTCTTTGTGATGGCTGTGAATTTGATTAATCATTCACATAGTTGTAGCTCTACTTGCATTCTGGCATTTCTATCTTTTTGTGCCGCAAGCAAAATCACTCTTTCTTAAAGCAACAAAAACTTTTGAAACTCACTTCACCTAAGCAAGCCTTTCTTAAGGAAAATATTATCTTTCCAGCACAGAGTTTAACAAATATTTACAAACTAGTATGTATACTGTAAACTGTAAAGATATATTTAGATTGGAAATCTTACTTGTTTGGCTTGTAGTTTTTTAAAATCCTTCTTTTAATGAGCAAAAAGTGCATTTATATAAGAAAAGGAGGGAAATGTAATATAATGAAAACTTGGCTGAATTAGGAAAAAAGAAGTTTTAGGATGCCACAGGTAATACAAAGCTTATGATTTCTTTCAAAAAGTCAGGCCAGATTGCTCCTAAACCAGCCTGAGGCTGTTTTGTCCTGGTGGAGCTCTGGGTGGTCTCAGCTGTCCCAGTTCAGTCACCCCTTTCTGTTTATGACTGCCCTCCTGATACTCCTTTGGCAGCTTCATAGGGCAGGTGAGAATATATCCTGATGGATGTTTTCAGGAAAGGTTTTAGATACCTGTTAGGATAATGTTCTCCCACTGCATAACAACTTTTTTCCATTGGAGGTTGACCCATGGTTGTGTTGGGATCACAGCCAATCTCTGAGGTTTGATTGGTAGGAACAAGGGCAAAACTTGAGCTTTCTCATGTGTGAAAACTCTTTATCAAGAGAGCCCAGAGTGGCTCATTCAGCTCTAGAATGAAATCTACTGTGTAAAGATTGAAAGTGAGGGGAGATGAGCCCCACCTGCTCCCACTGTGAACATGAATCACAAAATTCAGCTTCTACATCTCTCCCCAGTATAGAGCAGATGTGGGCAAAAATAGAGCTGATGGCATTTATTGTGACAGCTGATGCTGGTGATTTGACTTCTTTCATTAAATAGATGACTAATCTGCAATTTGTTTTTAGATTGTCTAGATTATTTGTACCTAAAGTCCTTTGGGGATTTTAATTCTGCATTTCCTCTGGGACAAGGAAAAGGGTGGGCATGTGGAAAACATGAGTATAGGAACCTGCAGATTTCCCAGGCTCTGTGAAACATAATATCAGATGCCCCAAGAAATCTGGCGATACAGAAACTCCTCTTTGGTTTCAGGGATCTGCTTCTTCAAGCAGCAGTAGAAATAGACAGATGCCAGGAAAAGCAGCTACACTCTGCCTTCCTGGGAAGAGAAACATCAGGTATGCTTTCTGATAGGATCAGGAGGTAGAGGAAGACTTCCTCACGACATCCCAATTCCAGCATCAGAAATCTGTAGGGAAACTCAGCAAATGACAGCCAGCATGCAAACCTGTGTCTTTGCTTAAACACCTGTTGGTTATTCACACATGAACTATATCCTGGGTGCTGAGTTCTCCCCAGAATTCTTTCTGTGGTTTCAAAATTTTCATCTTTCCTACAGCAGTGTGTGCTGGAGATTGGAGCACATCTCTCCACTGTCTCTCCAGAGACGTACTTCTCTTCAGAGAAAAAAAAAAAAAGAAGAAAAACACTGAACCTTCTTTCTTCCACACTAAAAGACCTTTGTCCCAAACCACACATGTAGATTTTAAACAGAAAATAATATGAAAGCACAGTGCTTCCTTTATAGCAGACCTTATGTGCCTTATGCAGCTTTCTGAGTTCCTGTGTCCATGGATTTATGATGTGCTCTACACTTTCCACATTCTCAGTGTTGTTTTCCCACATTTGAAGGAGAAATGATCAAGAGATTTGTGCTGGAGTGAAATTTATTCTGTCTTAAGCTGTGTAGAGGTTCCAAATTCACCACAGCATGGAAAATAGAAATGCTGTAAGCATCTTGGGCCCTTCCCAGGCATGCAGACACCGTGCCTTCTGTAGAAATGAACATTACATTCTTGTAATTACTGCTCTTGTCAGAACTGCTTTTGCCTCTAATAGATCAGGTAAACATGAACTGAGAATATGCTATAATGCCCAAGGGGCCATTTCTGCATGGGAAAGTAGCCCCCAACCCAAGGAAGAGTTGCACTGCTCTGCAGAGGATGGATCTTGTGTGGCCTTTCTGGTAATTTAGAGTGAATTGCAGGGGCAAACCTCCAAGGGATCCTTTGTTTCACGGTAGGAAGCTGTAATTAATTTTTTAAAAAATGCCTTAAAGCCCATTTTAGGGCTGTGGTAAACAGGGTCGCACTGTCCACTTTCCTTTGTGTGTGCTGGAAACTGAATGACCATCAAGGCTCAGGTGCTGAAACCACTGTCCTGCTGTGAGGACAAGCTGGTGATGCCCCACTTCCACAGCAATTCCTGAAGGCAACATTGGCCTCCAGACTGGCCTCCATGCTGCCCAGCAAGGAACCAGCTGGGTGACCTCGAGTATTCCTTGGAAACATTGGTCATTACAGCCATGGTCCAGTTCCCCACTGAGGAATACTCTCATCCTGCTGAAATTCCTCAGTGGTTTGCCAGCTGCCCTTTCCACAGAACAAAAAAAAGATCAATCACCAAACTGAGTGAGAGTAATGACTGAATTTCTTCTTCCTCCAAGATTAACAAAACAGACACACCAGAGTAAAATAAAACCACACTTACAATTACCCTTTCCTTAGATCACCTATTAACCAGCTAACCAGCTCCCAGGACACTTACGTAGCTGGGATCAGCCCTTACTCAGGATTCCTGGGCATTACTTACACAGAAAGGAATTGAGACTTGGTGAGGAACCTCTCCTTATATATCTATCTGCTCCTTGAGCAAGTAGTTCCGACTTGACAAGCCTTTTGTAATTCATAACTTAATTAGGTTGCCAATTTTTACCAGTGCTATTAAAAGATTACTGACCTCCTCTGGCTAATTTTAGAAATATCGATGTCGTTTTGGCATGGCAAGGTAGAACTATTTTCTGATCAGAGAATACACATAACTCCTTAATGACTGTGCTAGTGCTTAACAGGCTGCAGATCTATTTTTAGCAGTGAAGGTAATCTTCCTGCTTGGAATTGTCGAACATGCACTGATGTTCAAATACTTGTAAATGACCAGTGTACAAAAAAGCCTATCATTTAAAGAGCCATATAGACAGATAACCATACTTAATTCTCTTTTCTGTGTTTGCATATTATCCATAATTCATTATTATCTCTGAAATCTGGTCAGAACACAACAGCAATCAATCAAATCTTGAGGTGAGAACCGGTCTGGGGAATAAACATGCCTTACTTTGCCTAGGAGGAATATTGTGATTTGCAGCCTAATATTTTCCCCATTCCATTCCATTGCTTTTCCTTTTTGTTATTCTATGGGGATTTGTAGACTCCAGTTGCTGGCAGCTGCAGTGAAAAGTTTAATTCAGTTTAGTCAGATTCCAGGCAAGCACTATGTTGTGACTCTTTGGCTACATACTACATGGCCAAAGATGAAGTTCCCTTCTGCTTACCCATCAGGAATATGCAGGATAGAATGGTTGCCTTAGTGGAATCTCATTATATCAAATATTCATTTTTAAAAGATTGTTTTCATTCTTTAAGATATTAAAGCTGATAATCTGTTGAGACATGGAAGAAGCTTTTGTCCAAAACATTGGTTTACATTGTCAGCTGGTGATGGTGCAACTGATGGACATTTCTCACTGTGTCTCACTGTGCCCTGAAGTGCCACTAAAACAAGAAGAAAGCCTGAAAATCAGGGCTGAAAACCACAGAGTGTAAGCCCAGCAGCCCCCTTACCTGCCACTCAAGCACTGGGCTTCCAAATTTTACCTCAATGGAACAACTCAGGCTGTCAAAGGAAAAAGCATCACTCCTGTGAGCCTTTGTTGCTTTGATCCTTGCTGCTCAATGGGCTGTGCTCAACTACTCAGTGAACACGGGCACTGCTCTTTTGCTCTCAGACTGAGCAGTGGTGGATTCCTCTCTCCCCATCTCCTGCTTCCAAGGCCAGCAGATGCTGCAGAGGCAGCACATTCAGCTCCCTCCGGAAGGATGTCAGTGCTTTGCTTGGTTTGAAAGTCTCACCTCACCCTATGGCAAATGATCTCTCAGCATGGGCAGGCTCCCAAGGGAATTTTCTTGAGGTCTTCTTGAAGGAAAGATGATGCCAGAGATCTGGCAAGGAGAGAGAGTCATGCCTCAGAAACCAGCATGGCTTTACCACACCCACAAAAAAAAATAATAACACAGATGGTAAAATTAGGGTTGGAAATAAGGAGCACAGTGCTGTTACCACAAGCACAGCACAAAAGAGAGCCAAAGAAACTGGCATGGGAACAAACTGTGCTGGGTTCTGCGCAGAGGCAAAAGAGGCCTTGGAACTAGTGAGGAAGGTAAGATCCCGTGGAAAAGCCTTGCTGCACTCTCAGTTGTTCTGGTACCTTGCAGTAGATGGCACTGCAGAATTCCCATGGGTCACTGTGTTCTTGGGCTGATGCAGGAATAATGGAAAACTCTTCCTCTCCAAGGATATCAAGGATATTAGAACTAAAAATTAACCTAAAAAGAATCTGTAGGAAATAAGATAGAAAATATGCACTTTTACTAAAATTCCACACAACCATACAAACCCAGAAAACATTAATGGGAAATAGCCTTAAATATTAACGGGCAGGTTTTTATTTATCACATCAGCACTAAAGGTTGTATATAAGTCTTAACTATTTGTATATGGAACATAAAACTAAAGTTGATATCAAAAGATAAATAATATGTTCAGGAAGCAGCATTAAAAACCTCTTCCCAACCTTTCTTTCCCTTGACTGATGATTTTTGGCTGGCAGAAGCAGGCAAAGCTGGGTAAAACCACTCCATGATGGGTTTCCAACTGGACCACAGCTGCAGCCTCGGGCTCATGGAGTTCTGGAGCCCAAGGAAATATCATTTGCAAGGCAGTAGGACTTTCCAAAGCCTAGTATGAAAAGTGCAGTTTGGACAGGTAAGACAGAGCTGGCAGCATTACCTGGGGCTGTAAGGCCCCATTTGTAGAGGACTTTGAATATTGAATTGAATAACTTCAATTGTTCTCTTCTCCATGGTCTGGCTCAATGCACATAATTTTTTCTGAGTTGTATTGTGTCCACAGTGACTGTAGATAAAGGGAATAAGGAACTTGTGTTAAGTTAGCTTTTTCACCACACCCAATGCCCTTAAAGTGCCTTATATTGCTGTGTCACTGCAATATTTCCCCTTACAAACACTCCTTTCTGTGCATGAATGCTATCTGTGACTGTATATGCAAATCAAGGACATGGAATTGCCCTGACATTTTCAAGAACTGAGTTACAATGCAGAATTTTAATTTGCTCAATTCAAACAGTCTGGTTTAAAATCTTATGCAAGAGATTTCCCTGCAATCTTGGTACAAGTCTTTCCTGCAGCTTGTTGATGTGGGGTTTTTTGATTGCTGCTTCTTATTACCTGTGTTTATGAAAAGACGATGTCAGCTTAAAAGAAAAATAAAAAGAGCAATTTTATTGTGTTTCTAACTGGTTTGTCACCAGGATTGATTTCTTTGGTAGTGGAGAACATAATCTCTACCACAAGGAATTTGGCTTGTCAGAGCAAACACACACATTCACGTACAGATGCATGTGCACAGGGTTCCACTTCTGACAGAAAGGGAGAGCTTGACAAGGAAGATACAAGGCCTCTTTAACCACTCTGATGACAAATTCATGCATTATTGTGGTAAGACTTTTCAGAGTGGGAGTTTTCAAAAGTCTCCAGCTCCTGGTATTCTGTTTAGAGCACAGAGGGTAAAGCAGCAACAGCAGGACTTTTGGCTGGATCGATTTAGCCTTGGGTGCCCCGGCTGAAGAAAACTCAGCAATCCTTTGCAAAACTCATCTTCTGTTTGAACAAGTGCAGTTGGAAAAGGATGAATAGCCCGATCATTGCTTTTTCAGGAAACCATCATCTGTCTGTCTGAAATGCCTCTCCATGCTGTCATAGCTATTAACAGCCCTTCTTACTGTAAACACTATTTTCCTATCTTTATTTCTCATTGGTATATTTTGTATATATAGAAGTTCTGGTGTATAATTAACTCCAGTGTATCCTGAGACACTTGACCACTTTTTCATCCTCGTTTGTGTGACCAGGCAATTGATGAAGCAATAGAAATGTTTTCTTCTCCCCATCTTTTTTGTTTTTTTAATAAGGAATGTTCACCACAGGACCAAGGGCAATTCCTTTGGCACATTTGCCTGTTCTTTCTGAATATTTATTTAGTATCATTGTTTAGTACTGAATTCTCCGATTAATCTTCAGTGACAGTAACTCCAAGAAAAAATTACACAGCTTCAAAAAGTGTGTGGGCAAATTCATGGCAGAAACATCTACTAAGGCTATTAAATACAAAACCAGAAAGTCCCTAAACTGCAAATTTCTGGAAGTTGGAAGACTGTTCCAAGGAAGTATCACTGTATCTTTTGCTTATAATTTTCCCTGGGCATCTGCTTTTGGCCAGAGTTGGAGACAGGGTCCTGAGCCAGACGGATCTTTGGTCTGACTCACTGCTGCTGTAGTTTTACAGAGGTGTCATGAGAGAGTTGTGACAGATGCAGGGATACAGGTGAAAGAGCGCTTTTTTTTGTCATAAATAACACATCTCTTTTTTCCTTTTATTTCCTTCTTTCTTTTTCTCCCCTCCTCCCTCCCCCAAGTAATTAATTTGCTGTGTTTTGCTGTGTGAAGCCATTTAGTCATTCATTGTTTTGCCTTTGCAAATCCAACCTAACTGTAAATGTGGGGAAAGAGAAATCTCTCTATCCCTGGAGGAATTAAAGCTCTCAGTGAGAATTCACTGCTCTGATCCTTTGTGTAACCACAGTGTTGTTGCTGAGCTCCTGCTCTCTATTAGCCTCCCGTGCAGTCTAGGGTTTAACTTGGCAGAACTCAAGGTTTTCAGAGAAATTGGTTCAGCTCTTTAACCATCACGTTTACCAGCCCACATGCAAAATCCCTAAATATCAAAAGTCACGGATACTTTGAAAGCACATGAAAATCCATGACTCACATGACAGCTGTGACAAAAATGCAGTCCTTCTTATTGCCTTTTTGTTTATGGTCTTCCAGCCAATTTCCAGTCTAGAAGTTCAAGTCAATTTTCAAATAAATGAGTAAAGTTTAATAGCAATACCTTGAAATCTTTGCTAAAAGTCAGATACAGTTTTGTCTGTGTTCACTTCATCTATAGCTCTTTTGAACTACAGCATAATAATAACAAAAATATATTGTTTGCTTGAAATGTCTTTATTTTTATATTTATTTCATTTATTTAGTTTTTAAGAGTTCTTTGTGCATGTCTGGTAGGCAGGAATTTGTACTTACATATATTATCACTCTTTATGTAAATTAATATGAATATCAGCCACTGCTAAAAGGGTAGTCCTCAACCAGTTGTGTGTCTTCAATCGTGTGTGATGGTGGATCAAAAAGAAAATTGTGAGGGCTGTCAACGTAGATGTCAGTTCATGAAGAAATTCAACCATCACAGGTTTTGAGATCTCACACAGAGATCACTTCTCTCTGTGCTAATGCCACCACCAAATGCTGGTATCTGCAGCCATTTAAGAACTTAAATGGCTGCCAAGAAGCATTATCTGGGCAATAATCTGAGCCTGACAAGGCCCATTGCAGCTCTTATCTGGGAGGGGGGTGAGGGCACAGAGGGAAGGTGTCCCAGTACATGCTGTTCTGGGAGGTGTGAGCTGTGACCTTCTCTTCTCTTCTCTTCTCTCTTCTCTTCTCTTCTCTTCTCTTCTCTTCTCTTCTCTTCTCTTCTCTTCTCTTCTCTTCTCTTCTCTTCTCTTCTCTTCTCTTCTCTTCTCTTCTCTTCTCTTCTCTTCTCTTCTCTTCTCTTCGTAAATAAAGAACTGGTGATGTCTTGGCAGGTTTTTCAGCCACAGGAAAGCAAGCACTGTGAGGAAGAGGAGGCTCATCCAGCCCACCGTGCTGGCTCAGGATCCAGCAGGAGAAGAGCAGGACTGCTGCTTCTATTGGGTCTTTGAACCAAAACCAAACACAGTCTCTCCCAAAGGAAGGATGACACACAGCTCCTGGTGACAGCTCCTGATCTTTCCACCTGTGTCATGCCCAGGTTGGTCTAACAGCTGTTGTTTTGAACTCCTCCTGTGGAAGCAGTGACAGGATGAGACCTTACCCAGAAACAGCAGCTGGATGTGCTGGGCATTCCAATGCAGCCCAAGGCACTGTAGAAGCCTAAGTTCACACAAACACTTATTAAAAAACTAAGAAATGGGAGGTCAAACAGAAGCCTATATGCTCCTGTGAAATAGATCTGCTGTAGGGGGGAGGAATCATCCAAGGACATGGAGGATTAAATTACTCTGGAGCTCAGTCTCAATAACAGTAGTGGTGACCATCCCCTGCTCCTGAACACGGGCCAGTCAGTGCTATCCCATGAGCAGGGGCAGAGTTGCCACTGTGGAGGCAGGAACATGGGCTGCAACAGGCTTTCAGCAAGGCCAGGGACAGATCTGTCTGGGTGAATGGGATGGCTCAAATGTGATGGCCTAGAAAGTGCAAAAACTGCTTTCCCTTTAAAGGGGAATACTTGGCATCAGAAGATACTGAGCCAGAAACAGGGAGCCACACTTCTTACTCTGGGCTCACCTGCCAGCCTCGAAATGCTGAAGGTGCTTTTCTGAGTATTTGCAGTTTTGTTCTAATTACAGGCTGAAATTGTATTTCCTTCCTTCCTTCCTTCCTTCCTTCCTTCCTGCCTTCCTGCCTTCCTGCCTTCCTGCCTTCCTGCCTTCCTTCCTTCCTGCCTTCCTGCCTTCCTTCCTTCCTTCCTGCCTTCCTTCCTTCCTGCCTTCCTTCCTGCCTTCCTGCCTGCCTTCCTGCCTGCCTTCCTGCCTTCCTGCCTTCCTGCCTTCCTGCCTTCCTTCCTGCCTGCCTTCCTTCCTTCCTGCCTGCCTTCCTTCCCTCCTGCCTTCCTTCCTGCCTTCCTTCCTGCCTTCCTTCCTGCCTTCCTGCCTGCCTTCCTCCCTGCCTTCCTCCCTTCCTCCCTTCCTCCTCCTAATTACTTCAAAATATAGACATTAGCAATTCAGCCTGTTCCCTTGCTTCTCTAACAATAAGAGTGTGGTGCCTTTCAGGAACACGTACTGGGTAAGTTTTCTTGTCATTTCTATATTTACACTTGCTTTTTGCCATGGTTTCCAACTTTGCCATTTTCTTGGCATATTCTTATTAAGGTGTTTGAAATGATATTTGGGTTGCTTCACCTCCAATAGTAATGCTTCTTAATTTTAAGAGTTTATTTAATTGCTTTTTTTTAAAAATTATGTGGTTTTCTTTCTCTTATGACTTTTTTTCCATTCATTTTGTGTCTTGGTGAAATGTTCTTATCTGCAACAGAAACGAACAAATTTTCCTGTTTCTACTACTATATATTTTAGAATCACATCTTTGAGCAATTCCTCCTGAAGACCTGTTGGCTGCTTTCTGGCTTTGACTTCTTTTGGAGAAATTGTAACCTGTTGGGCCTTAATTATAATGACTCCAAGATTCTCCAGCTGTCTTGGATTTTACTATTTCCTCTTGCTGTATTTCTTCCACTACTCCACCTCTTCTTTGCCTCCAACTCTTCTGCTCTTCTTCTGATGAACGGAATTAAAACTTTCACTAGCAGAAATTATGGTGTGCAGCTGTGCACACCATTTGCTGATTCCAGATTCTTTCCCTCTGTTTATGCTTTCCACACAGATTGTTGCTGCCACTGGAAAAACAAATTAAATGAAGCTGGCACCCAGCTCACTGGTGAGACTAGCCGTAAACAAGCTGGGGAATGTTGGAGCAGGGAGATGGCCCTAAGAAACTGAAATCAAATAAAAAGCCCAGCTGCAGAGAACCATTCAGCACAAATGCCTAGAAAGTATCCTGAAGGTGAGGCGTCCCAAAGGGGGATGACTGTGGGTTGGTTTTTATTGAGTTTAATAAGCTTTGGTGTCTTTCTCCAGGTTGGGGAGGTAGCAGGTTGACTTGGAGGCCCTGGGAAGGATTTCTAGTAAAGGACTGATTTCCATCCTCCTATCCTCAGCTAACTGTTTTGCTTGCTGATTAGTTAATGAGTATGGAGAATAAGGGGAAACATTCCCTGCTTTGTGTTAACATCCACATGTGGGTCTGCTGAGATATTTCAAGTCTGGAACCCGACTGGCAAAATGTTGGGTACCTTCCAACGTGTGTCGCCAGCTGCATGTGAATATGCATCCCTGAAATGCTAGCACTTGGCAGTCATCAGGATCTGCAAATATTAAAGTATTCATTCTTGGATCTACCTATATGTTTATAACTTGCCTTCCCCAACTGTGTGTGAGAGTCCAAAACCAAAGAATCCCCAAATACCCTTTATGTGCTCCCTGGCTCTCACTCCCACACACACTCGTACGTGCATGTGCATGTATGCATAGTTATTAGTCAAAAATACATGCAGTCAGACCCAAAAAACAAGGCAGAAAGGAAAGCTGCCCTTGAAGGGACATCGCTCACAAGATGCAGCATTTGCAGCTTCGTTTTTGTTCTTTTATTTGACAGCAGATCTTTCACTTTTCTTCTTCTTTTGTAAGGTATTCTGAGCTGCGTAAGAAGTCACCAGAAACTTGTGGAGGGCTACAGGGTGGATTAAGGGCACTTCAAACCTGAGAGTCTATGGGATGGGAAGGAAGCTGCAGGGTAAAGAGGGGGGACTTCTAAAAGAAAGAATAAAGCAACTGGTATAGGTTTTTGGGCTCTTATTCCAAATGAACTTGCAAACCTCTTCTCCTGTGGGCCCTGCCAAGTGATTTCAGCCATTGCAAGTGATGATTGCTGCGCATTCCTCTGTCGCAGAGGCAGCAGGCATGGCTGGAGAAACGTGGGATTTAACAGCTGGCCGGGGGAAGGGTGGAAAAAGCAGAAAATGACCCCCTACATTTGAAAGGTGTGATGTTTCTTGCTTGTCCCCCTTGCCCCCACAGCGCTTCCTTTCCTCCCTCCTACACACACATTAATAAAGCAAACGAGGATTTCAAGCTATGCAGTTCTTGGAAATAGGCTGGAGAGCCGACGGTGCTGTAACCAATGTGTGATTCTCCTTTTAGGAACGAGTCCCATGTGCTGTGTACAGTGCTGGGACCTCTCTGCCAGCTGGGGAAGAGGCAAAGTCTTAGCTGAAAGTTCCCTCAGTGCTGGCAAAAACAGTATTTGTGAAAGCAGATTGGTATTATATATGTAAGATATAATGTGACTTTGTCTTTTGCAAAAGTTCCTATTCAGCAGGGCACGGAGCTGGGAGACCCTGAGTAGGCAGGACACTTCACAGTCAGACTGAAGATGGTAAACACACACAGGACATAAAAGTTTGATGTTTTTTGGAGGGAAACCTGGTCAGAAGTCAAGCTTTTGATGTGGACACAAGCCTCATCTCCTTGCCTTGCTTCTGCAGCCGGTGGCTCCAAATTCCAGTAAAGTCACACTGGAGATACAGTCTTTTCTCTCACCCTTTCAGCCCCGCTGCCACCACCACCACCTCAAACTGGCTGGTGCATTGGAGGTCCTGCTTTCATCTGACTCATTCTCCTTTTCTGTCACAGTGACCTCCAGTGGTTCTCTTCATTTATGTCCTTCATGCTGTGTCCCTCTAAAAAACTGAACTAATATTTTCCCTTTTTTCTTTTCTATTTTTTAAAAACATCCACAGAGCAAAACGTGTTGAAGGGAAGAAATCAGAGTGCATCAGTCTTTTAATCAGATTGTTATTGTTGCTTGTGTGGGCACTGGATTCCTCCCCACTGAACATGAAGGAAAGGCATGCATCTGTGAGACTGGTGAAATAATTAACTGGTGAAAACAGAACCATTATTTGTGACTATTAAATGAATGAGTAAAACTGTTCTCAGATCTGCCAAAATGTTCACATAGAAAAATCAGACTGCTCAAGGGGAGGGACGGTGTGAGAGGCTTGGAAAAACTGATTTGCTGAAGTTTGAAGCAGGTCAGGGGAGACTGGGGGAGGGGAAGGGACTAACTTCATCTCTGAGGTGGTCCCACTTTCAAGAACTTTGTGAGCCCTCTTTCTGGAAGTGGTTCTCTTTATACATTCAGACTTGGCTGGCAGCAGTCACCTTGCTTGGCCTTCCCTTATTTAAAGAAACAGCTGCATATGTCAGTGTTTTTGTTGCTCTTACTTTGTACCTTGTGCCAGAAGCTCTGAAGTTATAAGCCTGCTCACCTTATATGTGCAGCTTATAAATCTGTACTCTACAGAGGGCTGATGGGACAGTCCTGGAGGACGGGGATGAAAGGGGAGGGCATCAGAGGCTAAGACTGAGACACCTCTGTAGGCAAAGAAAAGACAGATTACCACAGACTGGAAGAGAAATTGTGTTGAAAATGAGTCAAATGCTGTCAGACTTGGAGGGGTCCTTGGGGGTATTTTTTGTGGAAGCAAAACTACCAGTGACCCCAAGAGAAGGTTTGCGTGACTAAGGGCCCTTGAATACTGCCCTAGAGCCTCCCTTGCCCTGCCTGTCCATGCCCCACAATGGTATAAAAAAACAGAAGTCTGGGTGTTTAAGGAAAATCCTCACAAATGAATTTATAGTCTACTCTATTGGGCGAAATTTACATTTAAATTTCCCAGCTTGGAAATGCCTGCAGTGTTCACTTTTGCTTGGACATAGCGTATGTGTCTCATCTGCTGTGACCTTCCTTATTCTTGACAGCCCTGTCTAGTGGCAGAAGGTAAATATTGGTGAAATGAGGGATGAGTCCCAAGAATCCAGTGGGAGATCAACCTCTGGTTCTGGGCTAACTACTGATATTTTTTCGAGCTGGATGAAGAGCATGCCCTGAGATGAGCTTCCCCAGGAAAATGGTTACAACACCAAGCCTGATAGAGCTCAAGGAGCATTTGGACAATGCCCTCAGGCACAGGATGTGACCCTTGTGGATGGTGCTCTGCAGGGCCAGGAGTTGGACTTGGTGATCCTTATGGCTCCACCCTTCCAGCTCAGGATATTCTGTCATTCTGTGACTCTGAGGTTCTGTCATTCTGGGATTCCCTGATGATTCTGGGATTCTGTGGTTCTGAGACTCAGTGATTCTGTGGTTCTGTGATTCTGTGATGATACTGGGATTCTGTAATTCTGGGATTCTGGGGTTCCATTAATCTGTGGTGCTGTGATCCTGTGGTTCTGTGGCTCTGTGATTTTGTGGTTCTGTGGCTCTGTGACTGTGTTTCTGTGATTCTTTGGTGACTCAGTGATTCTCTGGTTCTGTGATTCCATGAATTTGTGATTCTGTGACTCTGTGGTTCTGTGATTCTGTGGTTCTGTGATCCTGTGATTCTGTGGTTCTGTGATTCTGTGAGCCTCCCCCTGCTCTCGAAGCAGCTGATGTTCGGGTAAGCACATCCTGCAGAGCCCAGGGCCGTGTGCTGGGCCTGGGGATAGCTCCTGCTAACATCAACAAAAGCTCTGCAGGGTGTTTATAGTGCACCCAGAGCAGCATTCCTTTCTTGGTACCTAACAGACACTGTATATTCCACTGAGGATTGCTCCATATAATCCCACCTAGGCTCTGACAAATCAGACCATTGCTCTTTCAGGCAACTTGCCATTGTGCTCCCTCTCCTCTTCATCTGCTACAATCACCTAGGAAGAGCCACACATTCTCCTGAGGTCTTTTGTTCCCAGTATTTTCATTAGATCCTTGGGCATGGTTTTCATTATGCATGCATATGCTCTTACTACAATGCTGTTTAAATAATAACACGCACAGCAAAATGTTCATGTGAGTGTGTTCTAAATTTACTGGTGATTTTCAACCGTAGGACTGCTATGTCTGTCTCTGTTGGTCTCTGGCTGTTGGCTTTTTTTATAAGTGTAGCTATTAATGGTCCCAGTGGGTTGGTCTTTGTCTGATAAAAACGTCTCTTAAATGGATTAAATATAAGTGACGAATCATCTGTCATAGAGCTGCTCTAAACTCCAAGTACTTACCCCATGTCATCTTATCATTATCTGAGCAACTCAAATCCAGTCATAGTGATTGTGATATATTTATTTAAAGTTTTCATTCTTGTGCCAATAATGAGTCTCTAAAACCAAGAAAAGCTGAGAGTTCTGGATCTGCTTAGCCCTATGGAGTCCTGATGTAAGAGTAAGTACAATGCAAAAATAAAATTCAAAATCAGTGGATGTCAGCTGCATTTCATTAATGTGGATATCATTTTCTGTATCTTATTTCATGATCTGGTGTTTCAGATATAAACAAATCTACTCTGCCCTGTAGCCATTCCACAACATTCCTGTAGCCAGGAATGTTCCTGTAGCCATTGCACAACATCTAAGCTGCTTGAGAAGAGGCCTTTTAAAGAACAGTTTCTCTGTATCTTTCACACTCAAAAATCCCAAACTTTTGTCAAGTTTTTATGACGATGCCAGTTCCTCCCAGCAATCACTTGGAACTGTGAATCCTTCATGTGGCTGTCAGTAACTCTGTCCTGTGCTGCCTGGTTGTCCCAGGAGATGAGCCCACACATCCTCCCAGCCTCTGCTGGTGGCTCTGCCCCTGCTCTTCCCTCCTTCTTCCCCCCTTCTCTGCAGAGTCTGTGCATTGTCGTGGCTCCTCTGTGAATGACTGGCAGGTTCTCTATCCAACAAGCACCAGAGCCTCCCTGTGATCAGGGCTTTCACGACTGAGCACTTGTGCATGTGATAAAACCTTCTGTGGTCCAGGAGATCATGCAATCCTTGCTTATTTATGGGTAAGGAATGATGTGGGATTCATGCTGATATATTAGACTCAGATGCTTGAGGCTGTGCAGCAAGCCTGCCAACCCAAGGTGCATTTCTCAGGATATTTGGGGAGTTACAAGGGGACTTGTCCTTCATCTCTGGTGATTTCATGTGTGCAAGTGGAATGCCATCACTACACAAGAAGAAGAAGACTCATCATTATCCCCAAAAGCATGATAAGCCCATTTCATCTTACGAAAAAATGTATTAAGCCTATGTGCTTTCCTAGTAAATCTCTCCTGGTTGTTATTGGAACAGACACTGGAGAGATGCAAAAGGTAGAAAGGAAAAGAATCTATTTACAGACACTTGCCTGCTGGCATTGGAAACTGTAGACATTTTAAAGTGGGTACAGCAAAGCCCTAAATCTTCCCTGTTTTGTCTCAGAATTCCAAAAGGAGACTGGCCTAAAAGCCTGACTGAGGAATTGGCTACCAAAGCCCCAGTTCTCACGTGATCCTGTGATCCTTGGCCTGGATGAGAGCAGCCATGGGGCAGTTCTCATTTCACACTGGGAGTTGATCTGATTGCGGACCTGAACTACTGACAGAATGTTACATGGACGCTTCTTACTGGGAAAAGGTTTGATTTTGTTTGGATCAAAGTTCAGCTGCACCCAGTGCTTGTGTGTTTCCATGGCCTTTCAGCTACTGGAGGATGAGAGAGGGCAAGAACAAGTTTATGAAAACAGGCGAAGTGTCTAACACTGTGAAAACTTGAGCTGAATCAGAGTAGGTCTTCACTCCACCAGTGCAGTGACAAAATGGGAAAAATGGATACACACCAGAACACTCAGGTGACAAGGTGGGATTCTTCTGCCTTTTGCTGTGCCCTGGTTTTCTGCTTGACCCAGATCTTGTAAAACATATTTCTAACAGCAGTAATCCACACAAATCCCTCCTGCCTCTAACATGCACGGCCACAGCAAGAAAGGTGGTTCCAATATATAAGGAAGGATTTTCCTTAGTGAATACGTAGGGCTTTCCTGGAAGTTCCACTGGAGAAAAAAAGTCCCTTCAAATTTTCAGAAATTTTTCTTAAGGGAACTTAGTCCACAATATGCAGAGTGGCCTTAAACATGCTCTCTGAAGTCCAAGCCTGTACTTTAGCATAGCAGTGAACCCATGAATGTGCAGAGGATGCTCACCTGCCCTGTCAGAGAGCAGAATCCAGCTGTTGGAAAAGGATGGTGCATGGCATATGCAGTGCAAACCACTCTGTTGGATCACTCACACATCTGGAAAGAAAGGCATGGAGAGGGTTAGATCATAGACATTTTCCACAGCAAATTAGTTAACATTAACTGCAGGAAAAAATTATTTGTGAGGAGAACAGTCCAGGAAACCAACTAAAAAAGTGGACTCGAGGGGGTATATATTCAGAGAACTGTGTGGGAAGTTGTGTGCATAGCTTCCACTGAAGTCAGTGTCCAGAGGGGCATCCTGGGGGATGGATGGGCCATGTGAAAATGTCTTTGAGCATGGTCACCTTTATCTGGGTGAATATGAAACCTATCATTTATTACCTGATGACTGTATTCATAGCCTGGTTAAAAAACTGGGATAAGCAACCACGGGAAAAAAGCCAAACCAAACCAAACCCAACCAAAACTACCACCACCAAAATCAACCAACCAACCACCCAACCAACCAATCCAGTGAGGGGAAGGAAGGCAGGCTACACATCAACACTTTACATTTCTGCCCCAAGCTTTCCACACAGCTCACAAACCTTCAGAAAAGTGGACAAATCTGACTCCATTTTGAATAATAACTGGGATAAAGCAATACAATGACTTTACCAAGGAGACCTAGTGCTCTCCCCATTAAAATTTGGGATGAATGCATGTACCTCTTTCCCTGCTTTGTTCTTGAATCTATTAGCAGAAACTGGTGGTGGTTTCAGTAGAGGACAAAATGTACTTTTTAATGATTTTGTTGCTCACATGACCAAACTCCTCATGCTGATGGTTCCCATTTTATTTTGGGAGGTATCATGTTGTGGTGCTTAAAAGGTAGCTTGTGCTTCCTCTGGTAGGATCTATTTTGTAAATAAATAAAGCCCCTCAGACTCCACAGAAACTATCATAGCCCTTTTTCTCTGCAGTAAATTATGACTGAACAACAAAATGTTTCAAACTCTCAAAGGCTGTAACTGAATCCAGCCAGCATTCCTCTCCTTTCTGAATTACTGCAAGAAAGCCAAGTTCTCTGTGGTGGCTCAGCAGATCAAGGACACTCTTACTCGTAAGTGAACACGCATGATCGCTGCACTGTGGCTGCATTGTGTTGGGATAGTGCCGTCCACAGGTTGGGGTGGGGAACGCTTCAAACCAAGCCAAGCAGTTCCTGTGCCTGAAATGCCTTCCTTGAGAGCACAGAGCCATTCCAGAGGAGAGGCATAAACTGTGCTGGTTGTTTTTTGTGTGTCTCGAAGGCCAGATGAATGTCTGTATTTACAAAGGACCACGAAACAAACTCTGTGAGTGGAGCTCTACTGTTGGGTGAGCTCCCCGTGCCAAGTGCACGGAGCCTGGAAAGGTCTGTGATGGAGGTCCAGCACAGGGGAGCTGCTGGGAAGAGCTGTCATCATTTGATGTCTCTTAACCACTTTTAAGTCCTGTAGTAAACACGGTGACTGCTGTAAAACCAGAACAGCAGTGGGGTGCCAAATCTGTGTTCCCCTCGGAGGTCTTGGGCAGGAACAACGTTTCTGACTGTGCTGATTGGATCTGGGAGGCAGGACTGCTGTTCAGGACACTTCTGAGGGTGGCCAGTGTCTCCTGGTGTGACACTCTGGCCTCATTTCTTTGATTCTGACTTGTGTTTGACCTCTCAAGCTGAAACTTTGTGAGCTGCCTTTCAGAAGATTTCAGCCAAAGTAGTCATAGCATTTTTAAATGTAAACCAAGGAAAACCAATTGTATTGCCCATAGTAAAAATCTTCTGGAATTTCTTCTGAGAAGCCCTAGCACCTCTATGGCTCGCAGAGGAAAAAATGGAAATTTGAAAGTGCATCCTCTGCATTGTGAATGCTCTTTTATCACCTTGAAGAAGATCTGGGCGTGTTTTAACCCTCTGAAAAATCACACTTATTTAAAGAAATCTCCTTTATCGGGAAAAGCCTTCATTATGGTTCAGTTCCTGTGCATGAGTGGACTTTCTGTGCACATCTCACCACCCTCCAGGAGTGCAGACCCTGCTGTAGGAGCAGGCCCATGCTCAGAGATGATGAAGGCAAAGGATGACTTTCCTCACAGCTCCTGCTTATCCAGGAGCTTGGGAAAAGGCACTGGGATAGGGTGGTGTAAAGCAAAGTGAGGAGGAAGCTGTCCCACTTTGTTCTGGCTGCTTTTCCTGCCAGGAGATGGGCAGAGAGCAGGAGGAAGCTGGTGGGGATGCTGAGGGGAGAGCACCACCCACCAGCAGAAAAGCTGGGATGAAGGGCTTGGAGAAACACAAGACCAATGGCTGTGAGGCAGGATGTGGAGAAAGGACTTGCTGAAACAAGAGACTGGTGAAGGAAGGTGCTGTGGGTGAGGTGAGGTCTGGGATTAGCTGGGAATAGGGAGACCAAGAGAAACAGAGTTAAAAGGACATGAATGCAAAAGTGTGGCCTTCCTAGAGGTCATATTTCAGTGAAACATGAAATATTGAAGTTCAAGCACCATTTCTTTTCTCCTCCAACATTTGGTGTCACAGACATCAGAAAATACCAGGATAAGTCCTGATTCCTAAGTCCTGACCCCTGCAGGGGTCTTTGAGACTAGTTAAACCTTTAGGCTTGAACTGTCTGGGAAACTGAAATCTCTGGGAGATTTTACCCACCACCACAAGAAAGGTAAAGCTGCTCCAGTTTATCTCAGAAATAAAGATCTTCAGGATTTATTTTCCTGCAAAGCTGAGAGCTCAAAAAAACTTGCATTCAGCTTGTGGAGTCTGCAGCAGCAACTTTCAAACCAGAGTCTGTGAAGCACAGGATCCACAGAGAGCTTTTGTAAGGCCTGTGCAAAGGTCTTTCAGAAAAACGGGACTTTTGCTTAAACTCTCTACAATTGCAGATTTTACCTATAGGAAACTAGGAAAAAGTTTACAAGTCCTTAACAGACAGTGAAGGATACAGGGGAGACCAGAGACACTTCAAAATCAGTTTTCCTCTTACAAGGAGGCCAGTTCTGTGGAGCCAAGGTTAAGCATTTGGGTGTTTGGTTTGGTTTATGCTCTTTGGGCCCCTGTCTGCCAAGGCTCATCCTTTCTGATGAAGATAAATTGCCCCTGCCCACCAGAGCTTTCAGTTTTAGTTCCAGCTGGGATATGTTGGTAATCCTGAGATACAAAATTGTCTTCTGAATATATTACAGTTAACTTCAGTTGTATAAATCCGAGCATACTGGATACTATAAATAGGCAGGATGTGCAAGGAGGCCAAGTCGAAAATGTGCAGAAACCATGCCTTTTTTCCTTAGTGCTATGCTTCATCATGTATAATATTTTTCATCTGAAAAGGAAACAGCATGCATGTGCTTTGTGGCTGTTGCAATTAACTGGACATAATGAAGCGTTGAATTTCACACTTCAGAGAAGTAGGTTGGGAAGGATGGGTAATTTTTTCTCGAGTTTTCCTGTTTTTAGTACTTTCTTGGAGGTAGCTTTCTGCTAGATTGGGTAGGGAGCAGAAATACATCTGGTTTATGTTACGTGATGGCTGTACTTTGGCAATGGAAAAAGATGGCACTTAAAAAAAAGGAAAGAAGAATAAAAAAGAAAAGTTTGGCAACTACAGAACAGAGCAACAATTACAAGAACTATCTTAAAATTCCCAGGATTTGTAATTTATTTTTCCATGCTTGCATTTTTCTGATGTTGCTGGTGTTAAAGGAGTGGGACAGAGGAAATCCAGTTGGATTTTGCTAAGTTCAGATATCTCTGTGAAACAATCCCCTTTATTCAGGTTGCCCCCACAGCAGCTGCTGTGATTTGCACGTGAATGGGATGAGAAGAAAGAAAAAGTGATAGATAATTTTTTTCTCATATTTTTTTCAGCCAGTGGGCATGAGGTTTTGAAGTGGGTCTCTCTCTTAGCTGGTCTCATCTACAGATGAGGCAGAAGCAGGATTAATGCAGATGGTTTTGGAAACAGAGATGTGTGAAGCATCTTTATGCTGGGAGAGGGGAAAAGTTATCCCAGCAATGCAAGAGCACCTCGTGATGTGTCCCCCGGTGCAGTTTGCAGTTTTTCTTCCCTTTGTATATTCCCCCAGGAAACAGGTTTTGCCCTCCCTCACACAAAAGCATGAAGAAATGAGGCTCTACTCGTGTTGTGGCCATTTGCATCTCGGAGCAGAGGTGTCAGGAGCCCAGGACACCGACCGTCTGTCTGGGTTTGAGCAGGGCTGCGGGTGTGACCTGCAAGCACCTTCCAAGAGCGGAGGACGTGGTGCATCCCCTGGGGCTGCTTTTCACACTCTCCAATTTGGAGAGTGCAGTGGTTCAGCCCCTGCAGGAGTGGGGCCTGGGGAGGTTGGGCATCTGCTTCCCCTGCAGTGGGGTCTGAGCTCTGTGACTTTTTTTACCCCTGGGTTGTTCAGCAACTGAGTGACTTGAAATACAGCACTGGAACAAAATTATGTTCTGAGTGATTTTTAAGTAAAAGCTAATGTGAAAATGTGGGAGTTTAGACCAATGTAAACACATAAAATTTAAAACGGTTTTCAAATGTAGTAAATAAAAAAAAATAGTGTTCCTGCTCTTGAAATTCCTAAAGAACACATTTTTCCTTCTGAGTCATGATTTAATTAGATTATATTTTATTAGACATTCTTTACAAATTTTAAAATACTGCTATTATACATGCACAAAGGAAAATCAATTTGAACAATTGTATGTAGGCATTCACTGAAATCAACCACAAACCAGGAACATTTTATGTCAGTTACCAATGTACTCAATATGTATATCTAAAGTGCATTATGTTACAAAAAATATAGAAAGTCAGCAGCACCAAGATACGTTCACAAAATAAATACACCAGTCAACAAAATAAATTATGGTAAATGTGACAATAATAATTGTCTTAGCCTTAGCCAAAAAAAAAAAAAAAAAAAAAAAAAAGGAAAATTCACAATAACAAAATGTGCAGTTTCAGAGAGCAATGGGGGGAAAAGGTTTTATTCTGAGCATTTACAATATTTACAGGTAATAAATATTTTAATACTTCCCATATGTTCACTATTACAGAATACTGCAATATGTCTTCCAAAAAAATCTCTTGCTGAAAATATCAGCGCCTCCTGCAAAGAAAACAAAAGGACAGAACAGAAAAATTAATTAATTTTCGCTTCAAATGTGTGAACATAAAATCAATAGCAAGAGTGCCACAGACTGCAACAGGTGTGCCTTGCTAGTAACCATTTGCAATAACAGGGGCTGTTTGACCATGTCACAGTTTTAGATATCTATTCAAGACCTCTGTTATGTTTTTCTCAATGCAACTCCTCCAGCAGTGTGATGACCATCAGTTTGTCACATACTGAGGCCATCCATTGCACTCTACTGTACCCTCAGAGGAATGGAAAGGGGCTTTAGTTTTATTTAGAGCCTTATGCAAGAAGATTCCTGAGTGCTACAGGCAGAAGAATTGCATCACACTATGATAAAAATGTCAAGTGCTACCAAAGAGAAAAACACAGTTGGAGAAAAGCTAAATTAGTTTTGAAGGTATGGAAAAGGAAGTCCTTGTTAGTGCAATGGTGATGGTGTGTTCACTGCTGGGTTGTGATGCCATGTTCTGGTTAAAACAGTGCCATGGGGCTTATTTGGTCTCTTTTTCCCACGGATAGACCACCCCTTAGACAAGGGGCTGTATACTTCTGTGGCGTCTGTGCCTAAAGGCTGCTCAGATCTTGGAGTGAGCAGACCCTTGATAGCATCTCCTTGAGTGCCTGACTGAGTGGAAAAAAAGGCTCTAATCCTGAAACTTTCCCTTTGGGAGCTAGAGAGCTTGGTCCTGAAAGAAAGCAACCATCCTGTCCTGTTATCCTCCAGCTCCTTCCTGCTGCATTCAGCCCAGGCTGAAGCAATCAGCTGCACCCAGTCCCGAGATCTGGGAGTTTTCTAAGGGAGTTCTCTCTCTATGAGAACAAAGCAGAGCCTGCTCCCACCCTGTCAGTGTATTCCTTATCCTGCAACATGAAGTTGCTCAGAGATGCTGCAGGAAATGCTGAAGGGTTGGGCTTTTTCCCCTTCTGTCCCGGTGAACAGCACATTTATTTAGTGGTTCCTTGGGAAACACCTAATGGTGGAATGTGGAGCTGTAGGATGGAGTGGGATTCTCTCTGCTCCTGGACTGATCACCAGAGCTGGGGGTAGCATTCCACATGGCAAAAGTGTGTGGGTGTGAGGCACAACAAAACTCAGATCCTGGCGAGTTTAAGAGGGTTTTCTTAATGTGCACATTGAAAGGGAGGCTCCATTCATTAGCGAGTTTACTCATTTGAAAGGTCTTTTAGGAAATTAGGTAAGAGCAATTTAATTAAAGTGGGAATATAGCTGGAATGTCCATGAGAAATAACTTTTAAAGTGCCTGGAATGGAAATGCTAGCATGAAGCTCCTTAATAATTAGCAACAATATTAGGGTCCATTTCAGGATATATTCCAACAGGTATAACAATGGCACATAATTCATACAGCATGGCTGTGCATGTGTGTGTGTCTGCACTACTCAGGCCTGTTTCTAATACTTTCAATTTGGTCTGGATTTTAGGCTTTGTTTTAAAGTTTAACCTAAGCCACATCTGGACAATGGGCTCTGTACTAATGATAATTCACAAGCTGTGTTCAGTGATTTGGTCCCAGGTTTTGAAAGATTGGCTTCTTTCATGAGATACTCCTTGTAGCAAGTCAAAACATCTAAAGGTGACATTATTTTTGCCTATTTTTTTCTGACCTAAACCGAAAATTTTGTTTTCACAATTGATCAGAGAGAATTGGCATGAAGATTTTAATCTGGGGTGTTGAGCAGAAAAGAAGCACAGGGATATAGTGAAAATCATGCTTAAAGTTTACATCTTTTGCCAGCCAACTGGGATAACTAAATACTCGTGTACTAGAAGTTTGTTAGGGCTAAACAAACATGTTCTCTGTACTTGTGAAGGCGGAATTCCATTTTCCTTTTTTAATGGATTCTCTCTGTTTAATCATCTCCAGTTGAGGATCTAAAATACAAGTTCTCTTTAGGAATCTGTGAGAAATGCTGCACTTGGATGTCAGAGTCCTCAGTAAAGCTGAGAGCCTTCAGCCATCCAGCCACACTTCAAACAGAAAGGCTGAACTGTGAAAATCAGCAGGGTTGTACCTGCAGCTCTTTTATATATCCCATTAGATAGACACTAAAGACAGCACAGCAAGAAAAAGAAATAACAGTTGAAATGCCCTAGGATGTTTTTTCCTCACATTCCAGATTTCTTTGTGCTCAAGACAGGTGTTATTTACTGGCCAACGCAGTCCCTTGACATCTGTTGAAACATAGGCACCTCCTGAGCAGAATCCTGAAGGCTGCCTTTGCTAAGGTGCTGAGACAAACCAGTGTCTCTTACTTCCCTCCTATCTACTACAGCCATGCCAGCTGGTTTTGGTCTGGGATGCACTGGTTTATGGTGTGGGACACCCTGGTTTATGGTCTGAGTGCCCAGCCCCAGGTGTTGGTAACTCCTGTAGATGCCAGCACAAGCTGAGGTGATGGAGCACATTGCAAACTGTGGCCTGAAGAGCCTAACCCCAGGCTGGATTTTAGTAAATCCCACAGCTGGTGTCTCTTTCCAAGGGATTTACTGTGAGCAGGTGGCACTTGTCCTATGTCTGTTCTGCCAAGGTAAAGGGGAGGAGGAGAGAAAAGGGTGGGGGTTTTGCTGGTAAAATGCAAACATTCAAGGAGAACTGAGGAGTGGAGTCCTTGGCTTTGCCTGCAAGTGTTCAGATTTCCACGAAAGCTGACTGCAAGGGGATGAGTCACTTGGGACACTTAAGCTGATGTCTCCAGGCTACTGCCCTAAAAACCCTTCACTGTCATGCATGAGGGAGGCATATCCCTCTCCAAGGCCAATGCTAAACATTTTTAAGCAGCAACATAATTGTTTCATAAGCTGGCAAAAGGATGGAGCTGTATTAAAAAGTTCTAATGGCAGGGAAAATTTTACGGTGAAAGGCTGGTCTGCCTTGTTTGCAGATATTACTGAGAGAGAATTTTTCCGTGTTCTCCCCTAAGGTTAAACAGTAAAATGAAAAACTGTAAAGTAAGGGTAGGAAAGTTGCCAAAAAGGGGAGGTGTTGAGAGGAAGGAAAGAAAACTTCGCCATTTTATAGATGCAAAGCCTTAAATAAAAGTCAAAGCTTTCAATCTGCTGAGGCCCGAGCATGGGACCAAGATGTGATGTGAGATACACTACGGTTAAAGCAGGAAAGGAAATTTTAGTGACTGTGATGTGCTTCCTTTTTGCAGAAATACCTTCACTTACTACTCAGCTTCAGGAAGCAGATTTTGACCGTAAGTTGTTTACGTGAATTGTGTCTCTCAGGAAAGAAAGGCTTTGTCCCCAGTGCAAAGTGGAAGGGGCGCTTACCTGCAGAGAGCACCTTGAGACTGTGCTTGAAAAGCCACTGCCCAGTCATGAGTACAAAGCTCTGCTTTTACTCCCAGTTTGGGTGAGGCCTTGGCCTCTCACACCGAGGGATAACAATTTCAGTAACTACATGGCATGCTCCCCAAAAGAACATAGCAGAATTACCTTAAAGTGTGATTATGTGTAGTAACAGAGATGTCCAGGAGTGGGCTCTCGGTCACGACGTCTCCATACATGCCGGAATTTAGCCAAGCTGAGCGGGTTCGCCTCTTTTTCTTCTCTTGTTCCTTACGTTTTCCAGGCTTTGCTTTCTTTTTCTTCCCTGACACCTTCAGGGGCTGCTCCTTGTAGGTCTGTGATTTGTTTGTCTCCTGAGTTAAGTATCTGCCCTCATCTTCACTGCCAAACCGGACAGGGTAGTTCTTCGTGTTGGTAGCGGGTTTAGGGTTAGGTGACACCTCTGACGTTGCACGGATCTCTGCAGTGTTGACACCTTCGATCAAATTTTGAAGGAATATTCTTCTTCGTAAGTCTTGGATTGACTTGCCCTTGTCATGCAATAGCTGGTGCTCTGATACAGCCCGTTTGCTAAAGGAAGAGAAGAGAGGAGAGAGAAAAAATGTTTAGGATTTGGTTATTGCCCAGTGCTTGGCAGAGCTCCTCTCTTCTCTGGCTTCGGTGGCCACAGTGACTGTGTACCAGGCTTGGAGATATCCAGTGAAGTCAGACTGCTGGAGCAAGTCCTGCTTCTTCCTCAGAGTAGCTGCTCCCAGCAGAGAAGGGAAAGACCTAAGCAGGTGATAATTCTCAGCTGACTGATCGCACACCACTGGACATGGAGCTGGATTAGTCACTGCTCTGCTCTAGGAAAGCATTAAGACTCCTAATATATCACACTTGAGGCAGTAAAAGCAGGAAGGCAGTTGTCAGAGATAGGAAAACTCAAGGGTCAGATAATGCAGCAAGAGAGGAAAACCCAGTACTTCTCCTGGAGCTGGAAGCAGTGTTTATACAGCATCATTCTAGTGATTTTCTTCAGCTCAGTCATGTACTTCGAAAACATAAACAAGCACATAAAAGTGCCTTTTATTCCTACATTTAAATAAGTGCAATTGCAGGAGCATAATGGGAAAAATTTTGAATTTAGGTGCCTAAAACACAGGCACCTCAGTCCATAATGAGCTACCCATGGAGGGAGCCTGAGCATCAGCAGAAATGAGCCTCAGCCACTCCTGTGGATTTACTGCTTGGTTACTTGTGTGTAATTATGGTTTTAGATGCCTTCCTAGTATTGCTTTAAGTGTGAACTTTTGGGGCCAAATTTCTTGTCTGCTGTGCTGTTTGAGTTTTGTGCTAACCCTCTCCACTTGATCTTCTTCAAGAGCATCCTGGTTTGTTGGAGTGGTTTTTCCAGGGTTCATCCTGACCTTTTGGTACACTGAGCTCTGTCTTGTTTTCGAGGAACTGGGAGATGAGTAGCTATCTGTCTTTCAGAGGTGTTGTATTGGCAAGGAATGTATTAAACATCTGAGGAAAGAAGATACAAATGGCACCTGGATCATAAATAACTGTGAGAAAATACATGCCTTTTCCTTGAAGTGGAGTAGATGCACAGCTGTGCTGCGAAGCACAGGCAGAGCACAGGCTGGGATTTTAGCTATGTTCCCATGAATGCAATAATACAGTTTATCTTTCCAGTTGCTCTACTCCAGCAGGCAGAGTTTGGCTATGGAATCTCTCCTCTTACATTAGGGTATGGCATGTGACTGGATTCTTACTGGCCAAAGAAATTCCATTCACTGGCTTGCCTGTCCGATAATCATTTGGTCAATTAGCTGGGTAAGAAGTGGTTTCTGCATGTGGGTGAACTGGAAGAAGACACATCACTGTGAGTGAATATTACTTCCTTCCATCCCATCCCTCATTCCCCTGCTACGTTACCAAGTTTCACAATGCAAAATGTTTGGGAGTGTTCTGCAGTTCCTCTTTCTCGGTCCCTTCGGCCAAACCCTTTAGATTTATGACTTGATCAACTATTGGAGCTATTGGAAATTGGCAACTTCAAGTAGAATTGGCTTAAGAGCATCCCCTTCACTTCTTGTCTTTGTAGGGCTGTACTTTTTGAGTATTGGGTTCAAGTGATGGATTTAAGTGATACTACATGTCTATTACTCAGTGCAAAATTCAAACAGCAGCTTTCCCTCGTTCCACAATGAGACTGGAAGATGACTTTCAAAATCTTGCTCAAAATCAGCTCTACATATACTGAGGTTTGTGAGCACACATGTAATCAAATATTGTCCGTGTTTTAAATGTCCCAAAATCAGTTTTGCATGACTTCAGTCTTTAGGGCAAATATTTTATGCCCCTCTACTAAATGTGCCTAAGCAAAAACACAATGTGATCATCCTAAGCTGATCCCATATCATGTCTTTCTCTTCAGTGCAGCTGTGACCATTAACACAAGCTCATGATCTCCCCCAGAAGAATTTTTTGGACCAAGAGCCATCTCCAACACCCTTCTCATTAGGGTCAGTCTGATTGACAAATAGGCCAATAAAACCAGCACCCTGGGCTGCTCTGGGTGACTGCCTCTGTGCTGCCTGTCAGGCTGTCCAGTGTGACTCAGGTTACATTCCGAGCTTCGGTAGTCCATTTTCTCAGGAATTTTCATGGGAAATTCAGTTCTGCTTTCACTCTTCTAGTTCATAGAAAGTTATGAAATCTCCGTGCTTTGGGGAGGCTAAACCAGTATCTCATGTGATGAGCAAAGCTTTCCTACTGCCTCCTGTGAACTACCAAAGAGAATTCCTTCTGCAACAGACAACCTAAAGCAGCCTTAATCCTCTAATGTGTATTTGGTCAATTTCCCCACTGTGACAAAATCTTGACTCTCCAAAGCCTATTATTAAAGTCCTCTTGACTGAAAAACTATTCCATTTTACAGAACTGAAACCTAAACATTTCGTTCCAGTACACACAAGGCAGTCAGAGAGCATTACAAGATCTACATCTTGAGTGAGTATGCATTTCCAAAATAATGCAGGCATTGACGTGTGAGGGCTTGGTGTGCCAAAGAGGGTGGGTTTCTCTTTAAATGTCTGTATGATATTTAGCATCAAGTCTGGCTCCAAATAACATTCTGCTATTCCAGATTGTATAACATTACGTAGTGTTACATTTCACATGACTTTTATTACTCAGCCAGACTTAAGGATTATATTTTGCCTGCTAGCTTCCTTTGTATGCTCTAGATCAAAAATCTCCTTGAAACAAAGATGTGGTAGATACATATCTCTTTGACCTTCTGCCTCCTTCTGCTTCAGTTATTCAAACAACTCCTATGTTTGTAAATCATGGAGAAAGACTTGCCCAAGAAGACTGATGTAAGAAGTGCTTCATAATGGAGATATCAACAACATCTCACCCACACACTCAGAGTAGGAAGGCAATGGAGGCTGGAATGATTGCATTCATATATTGGCTATGATATGCAAAAAAAATTAGGCTGTTAGGGTTAAGATGACCCACTAGAGGTCCCTTCCACCCTTCTATAAAATGCACCTCTCATCCAAGGGAAAGGAGTCTGTACCCAAACCAAGAGCAGTAAATGCTAAGCTTACCTGTGGTGGGCACTGTGAGAGTGGGATGTTAATGGTTTGTACTTGACCAGAGCATCCAAACTAATTACTGGATCCAAGTACACTGTGTACACATGAGACTGAGTGTCTCATCATGGAGAAAGCACCAGAAATCCATGACTTGTGACTATCCTGACTTCACATACTTCCAGATAAGCTGCTCTTTTCAGGCACATTCCTCCTTTTTTTTTTTTTTTTTTCTGGAGATATCTAGCGTTTCTAAAAGGCAACATTCTTCAAGCTACCACTTTCTATCTCAGAGAGCTGCTTTTATTTAGCTGTTATTATCCTTGACTGTTCATGTTGGGTCTGATCCTAAATTCAGCAAAATAACTGAGGAGGATTCAGTCAGCTCTCTGGATTTTGCAAGTGTGAGTGCCCTTGCCACTGACTCCAAAGGGAGGGAAATCTGCTCAACCTATCTCAGGGTTAGGAAAAATATTTTGAACAGATCTAGGGACATGATGCTGTGATGTCTGGACATGATGATAAAAATATGTAACTTCATTTTGAGGCATTACTGGGTTTCTCAGAAGTTCTTTAGCAGCTAAAGCACTCCTATAACAAATAACATGTCTGGAAATCTTTTCTTGGGACAATTTGCAATTGCTTTCCATGGGAGATTTGCTTCAGCAAAGTCTGTAGAACCAGGCCTATGTAATTTTGATTACTTTTGCATGTCTCTGATAATGTGCTTCAGTAGTTTCATCCATTACTGGTTTAAGCTTTTGACTGGAAAAAAAAAAAACACCAACTCGAAGCCTAAGTGAGTTATTAACCATTAACTCTAGGAATGGTTTGTGGTGATATTAAAACACGACACATGTTTGAGTGTGGTGTCTGTGTTTGTGCTGTGCCCACAAACAAAACTACGAAAATGCCACTAACTGACAGCTGACTGCTTTCTTGTGTGTGTTTTACATGCCAGAGCAAAGAGGGAGCTGAGAAATGAGCTTTCACTGGGTAGCTCACACTCTTCTTCCCCCCTGTCAGGACAGAATGGGGATGTTGGAAAGACCTCTAATCCTGACCTTTAAAAACAAGTGTTAGAACTACACTGGCTTCAAAAAGAGAAAGAGTATTTCTTTGCAAATCTAATTTTTTTTTAACAACCAAATTTGGCTTAGATCCAGTTCAGAGTTTCCTAGCCAAGAAAATAACAGCATTTAACTGCACTACAATTATTTTCTTTTTAAATTTATTTTTGAAACTGAAGTTTGATTCCTCTGTATAAAATGGTCCCAAAAGAAAGAAATAGCCCAAGAACAGCTTGCAGGAGTACAAAACAGTTAAACCTTAATGGACTGAGAAGAATACACTGTAACATTATCAGCAATAACATGTTCTACACAATTTGCTGTGGGAGATTTGTAATAGCTCTCTGCCTGGTGCCAAACTTTAGGTGTGTCTGAAGTCACTTCACCTGGGGTATGTTTTTTTTTTTTCTTTTGGGTGTTTGGGGTTTTTTATTATTCTTATTCTTATTCTTATTCTTATTCTTGTTACTGTTATTCTGTGTGTTGCTTAAATGGCAGAGGAAGTGCTATTTGGAGATCTTGTCCTTATGTATGTAATAAAACATTTACAAGGAAACCCATCTGAAGTTGTTTGCTGTGTCATGTTTCCCTGTAAGTCGTGATTGGATTTTCCAGCACTTTTTCTCCAACTTCCTTTGGAAGTGAATAACAATACAGCCCTCCCCAGTATGACTGAGGTGTTTCTTCCTTAGAAAATCTGATGCAAGTCCAGAGAAAGCCAACAAGTTAGATGTGTGAGGCAGCTGCTCCTGCATCAGCTCAGAGGCTTCTCCTGCACTTTGCGTACGGGTATTAGTATAAACCAGGCTGATTATTTTGGAAGGAGCAAAAAGGTCATTTCCTGAACAGACTGTCTTAAGTTACACTATCATTTATCAAAAAATATGCCTCTGCCTCTAAGTAATATACTGGACTCCCTTTGGATTTTTTTTCCTTGAAGTGGCAGAAATCCAAAGAAATTGTTCAGTACTTCAGTGTCATGATGGCCCTCACTTCTGCATGTTTCCCCTACCCTTATCAATATTGGCTCCACGCCAGAGCCGAGGAAGTGTATGCTATCTAATGTAACACACAGCATTCGGACAAACCAGGATGCTCCCTACGAGGGTCCCAGGCAACAGCACAACAATCACCCAGCTGCGTCAGAAGAGAAGCCCCTCAGGTTTCTCATCTCCTCCCCCAAAACTTTTTAAGGTCAGACAGCTGCAAAGCGCCCTTTCCCTGTCCCAAATGCCTCTTCCTGGCTCTCAGGCACCGCCGGTGAGCACCTGGGGCAGGTAACCCGGAGCGGCCCCGCGCAGAGCCGGAGCGTCCCGGGCTGCCTCCCTCCCCACCCGCCCCGCAGCCGCAGCGAGGGACAATAAAGGGAAAGAAAAAAAGAAAAAGAGAGACTCACAGTCTGCGGCTGATCCCCTCTACTGATCTCCCGTAGGAGGGCACGGAATAACTCAGCAGGAACACTGCGAAACTCCACTGCTGGAAGAGTTTAGCGAACATTGTATCCTCCGGGGCTTAAAACCTGCAAGGAAAGGGAGGTCAGTCCCGAGGGACAGATGCGCCAGCGCCGTTCTCAAGGGAGTCCCCGCTCCGGCTCTAGCAGCTCCGAGGCTCTGAAGGAAAAACAAACTTTCTGAGCTCTCGGCTCACTCCTTCCAAACTTCGCTCTGTCTCTCTCCCTTCCTTGCTGTCTGCCTCTCCCTCCCTCCCTCCTTCCCTCCCTCCCTCTCTCTGTCTCTCGCTGCCCGCAGGCAAGTTCTCTCTCGACACTAGTTCAAAAAGCATCCAGCCCTCATTTGAACAGGGTTAGAGCGGGGTCCAGGGAGTTCCCTGAGCCCTGGTCAGTTCCAGTCCGCTAAGCCACTGTCTCAGGGCTTTATGTTACAGCAGAAGCCTCTCTGCAGATACGGAAAGATTCCCAAAAGTCAGCTCAGCTGCTCACTTCTCTGTAAACACACGCGCGGACACACAAACACACACGCAGACTGAGGAGGGAGGGGGGATGCATCTCCACATCTGTCTTTCAGTATACCTCCGCAAAAAAATAGGGTCAGGCTCACTTCTCCAGCTGCCGGAAAGTTTTGGTCCCCAACATTGACAAGGAGAGAGACAAGCAGTGACAAGGAGAGACAAGCAAAGGTCGCTGCCTGTCTGGGGAGCCCGAGAGGTCTGGGAGGAGCGGTAACCCCGGGAGGCTCAGGGGCTGGGAAGCATGCTTGGCTCGGCAGGTTGGACTGGTCTGCAGCCTGCGATGTTCACGCGCTCCGGAGCAGCCTTTGGGAGACCTGCGGGAGGACGGAGGGTTTTGCAAAGAGATGGCGCCCTAGGAACATGTGCGGAGAGAGCGAGAGCCCGGGCGGGATACCCACAGCCAAAACGGAGACTGGGAATCGGCGCTTCCCGGGCCCGCAATCAAAAAGGAGCGAAGAAAGGGAAACACCCCGCAGCACATGCACTCAGCGGACCCCAAGCATTCCTGCCAAGCTCTCCGCATCTTCTGCAGCCGGACTCCTCTCTCGCTCACCTTCCAGCTCTCCCTTTTTGTGTTTACCCCCGGGTCCGCGCCTCCCCTGCCGCGGGAATTCCTCCCATCGGTGGGGGCACTTTTTAGCTCAAGCCCCAAAGCCCTGCCCGGGATTGCTGCCGCCTTTCCTTGCACGCACCTACCGTTGTTGGTCGCCGTTCCCCTATTAGCCGGAGGGTCGGATCCTAATGATGCTAATTGTACGCTAGTGAAGGGAGGGGGGGAGCGAAGGGGGAGGGCTGGGGGAAGGACTCGCGGTCTATGAACGCTGGCGCTCCTGGCCAAAAAAGTAAACTAGTGGAAAGTTTTCTCCTCCTCTCCCTTTTTCGCCTTCCACTTCGCCCTCCTTCAGCCTGGCCAGGGCGCTGCAAACCGCTGCGTCAGGTTGCGCTCCCGTGCGAGGCGGACAGCGCCGCGGGGCTGCGGGGACAGCGGTGGCCGGAGCGGCCGGAGGCGGCCGGTCACCCCCGGTCACCCCCGGTCACCCCCGGTCACCCCCGCACCCCGCCGGGCACCGAGGGCCGGCAGCCCCGCACCCCGCGGCGGAGGCACCGAACTTCTCCACGCCGGGATAACACTTGTGTAAAAGCCGACGGTAACCCAGCCCGCCCGTCTCTCCAGGCTGTTGGCGCAAGGAGCTGCCCCCGGCTGCTACAAGGGGACACAGGGACACAGCCGGGGAGCCCTTGCCCCCCTTGCCCCCAGCCCCGGCGGCTCTCCCAGAGGGAATGCCCTGCACTCCGATCTCCTCATGTTCGACGGCGCAGGCCGGGCCGTGCCAGCGCACACCTGGGGAGGATGGCTCCGTCCCGGCAGCATCCCGGGAGCCCTCGCCCCTCCGCGGGGCTCCGCCGAACCCCGCCAGAGACCGCGGCGGGCACCGCCGCTGCCCCCGGGGCACTGGGGGCGCTGGTTGTGCCGCTGACAGCCTGATTTACAGGGAATGCTTTCCCAACACCCTCACAAGCCGCAACAAAACACTGAGGCGTGCCGGCTGGTTGCTCCTTCTCATCCTGCCCCCGAATTAAAGAAGGCTGTCTGGAGAAGGTTTGGGTGCAAAGCAAAGCGTTTTTCTAGGTGCAGGTTATTTTAAGCTAAACGACGCTTGCTGCCACAACTTAAAAGCCCAGCTCCTCAGCCAGATTCCACACCACACAGGCAAATAAAACCGACAACATAAGAGCTGAAATAGAAATCATGATGAAAACATTAAACCGTTTATGCTCTAAATAAATTCCCTGAAGACCTGGTAGGCTATAAATTAAAACGTATAGCTAATAGGCGTATTTGATTTACACTGCCCTTTAGACTAATTAAAAATAATTGTGAGATCCCCTGAAAATAGCCCCCACACACTCATAGGTGCATTGCTCATGTTAAAAGTGAAACGTCCATCAAATATTTTTAGAATTTCCTCTCCTCCAGAAATTATTTTTTTTTTAAAAAATACACCAAAAACCAACACACACCATCCCTTACAGACTCAGGAAAAATAAATAGCTTCTATAAACTCAGAATCCTGAGGTTCCTTCACAATTTATTACTTCACCTTTTCCTTGAGTTACAGCTGTCTGTGCTTCTCAGAGATCACCCTGGCCAACAGTGGTTGCTCTTCTCAGCAATCGCTTCCAAAACTTTGTTCTATGCTTAAGAAGAAAAGGGGGAAAAAAAAAAAAAAAAGAAGAAGAAGTTAAATGAATTTTTTTTAAAAGGCAATACTTTCAAAAATCCAGCCTACAGAGCTTTGATTCTGCCTGTAACAGATTAGGGCTAAATAAAGGGTGTTAAAAGCAGGTGCTTTTCTCCCTTGCTGCTCTTTTTATTATGAAGAACAGAAGCTTCCCCTAATATATATAGTGGGGGAGACCCTTCTCCATTGCTTTTATTGAAAAGACCAAACTTGTGACATCACTAACCACCTTCCTATGGCTGAGTTTGCCTCTTCTCTGCCTCAGTGGGCTTGGGAGAAAAAAAAAAAAAAAAAAAAAAAAAAGAGAGGGAAGAAAAAAAATAAAACAACCCAACTATGGCTGTGCTAATACGGCAGGAACTGAGCAGTGCCGAAGGCGTTTAGGAGACTCACTGTCACCCCGTGCTCCCATGCCCCCCCTGCCCCCCGCCCCCCCGAGGGCTCTCATCTGCAAGGACCGGCGCAGCGCTTTGTCACCTGCCACGTACACAAATGAGCGAACTCACGTAGCCGTGAGCAAACTCCTGGTCCCCAGCCTCACCGTAAGCCTGAGCTCTGTGACAGGATGGGAAGAAAAGTCCCCTCGTTTGGGGTTTAAACCTTCCCTGTCCCGCAGGATGCCGCGGGAGATGCTCTCCCGGGAGGCACCCGCCGCCACCTGCAGCATTTTCCCCCCCCCGCCACGGCCCGGCTGCTCCGCACTGGCAGCTCCCGGTGTCCCCTGGCCTCGGACGGGTGAGAAGGGATGAGGCTGGACTAGAGGATGGACCGGCGGAGCTTTAGGCGCGATTCCAATCCCTACACCTGCGCCAAACATCGCTCCGCTCACGGAGCGCCCACGGGCACGGCTGGCCCGGTGTCTGGGAGAGAGGAAAACTCCACACTTTTACGGGGCTTTTACCTGCCGGGGCCTCGGTTACGGCAGGGCTCCCCGCCAAGGCGAGCAGCTCTGCCGCCGGTTGTTTCTCGAGCCGGGATGCACCGAGGGAACCGGTCCTTTTGTCGGACCTGGGAAAGGCTTCAGCTGCGGAGAGGTGAGGCAAAACCCCGTGTTTGCCTTTCTGGCCAAGCCCTCTCTGCCGCGACGAGGCAAACCTTATCATTTTAGGTTTTCTGACTCCACTTTCTCCCGTCTTCCCGCCTCAAAGACAATGAGATTTTGGAGGGATGCCGCGCTTGGCTTCTGCCTCCTTTTTCCGTACGTATAAACATGCATAAATCAGCTTTCCTACGAGGAAGTTGACCTGGGAGCTTGGCTAGAGAGATAAGTCCCTGTTCCAGGTTTGGCACGTAATTCCCGAGCGGGGAATAGGGCCAGGGGCTGCGGGCGGGTGTGTGACCGGGCTCCCCCCAGAAGCCGCTCAGGAGTGAAACAAAAGCCAGCAAGTGGGACAGGTTCAGCTCTTTGGGGAGGAGATGCCCTTGCAGCCTCAGGGAGGCAGAGGGAAATAATGACTAAACCCCCGCCCGGTGCTCGGAGACGGGCTAAATCCTCAGCTCCGCAAACTTCCCATCCTTCACCTCTGTGAGGTTCCGCCTCTCCCTCCTCCCTCTTGTTTTATTCACAATAAAGCATTTTCGTCATTTCCCCTCCCGGATTTCTATAACCTCAGTTGCACTCGTCCAGGGCTTCGGTTCAGACGGGGAGTTTAACCTCCCCAGTCTTCCCAGGGTGGAAAAAATGGTGTTCAGCAAAAAAAAACACAGGCGTGCTGACTGCGGGAGAGTCTGGCGGGGAAGGGAAGGGAGCGGCACAACAGTGATTGCTGGACTCCTCCTGCGAGGACCAGAAATCCCCTGACTAGCTCAACCTCTCTGATCCAGCAAGGTTAAAAGCCAGAGAGGGCAGCTCTCTGCAGGCGAGGTGCGAAGCCCCAGGATATTTTTCCAAAGCTCCCAGGGTGGGCTTGAGGACAAGGCTGCTGTGGAATTGGTAGCAGACACGACTGCTCGCAGATTGAGGCAGACTTTCTAGCTCGCACTCATTCTTGCCCGCGACCTAGCCCTGCTGTGCTCTGCTGTGCCCTGCAGTGCCCAGTTCTCATGAAGGGCGCTTTCCTCTCCTCTGACTCCCCGGGCGCCGTCGGGGACGAGAAACTCCTTCTTCCACGTCTGACGCGGTGCCATCTTCTCATTGAGTGAAAAGATTGCTCGGGGAGAAAGATAAACCCGCTTCTCCCCTCCCCATCAGCAAGCCCCAGACGTTCCGTGGCGCTCCATGCGAGCACACTAATCTCCTTTATTAAACAATGATAGAGTAGCTGAGCCGTCTCTCGCACCCGAGGGGCGGCCGGAGTTCCCCCAGCTCAGCTATTGACACAACGCGCCGTTTATTTAGACAATATGCATTTAATTTAATGCACTCGAGAAAGGGCGGGCGGGGCGGGGAGGGGGTGAAGCAAAAATACAGAAAGCTGCGCGGAGCTGAGGAGAGCTTTGCCAAATCTTCTGTCTGGTTCCTAGAATCCAGCAGACAGCGAAAGGAGTAATTTTCAGATTTGAGGGCGAGGAGCCGGTGATGAATCCCCGGGGCTGCGCCCGGCGGTGCCGCTGCCGCGGCCGACGGAGCGTGGCCGGGCTCCAGCCCCAGGGCGCTGTCCATGGTGGTGCGGCCCCGGCCGAGCGCCGCCGCTCCGCTGCCGCCGGACTCCTGACCCGGCACCGGCACCGGCACCGGCACCGGCACCGGCACGGGCTCCCTGCCCCTACCTGCCAGCCCACCTGGGCCGCTCTGACACCGAGCCGCCGCCTGACTCCCAGCCTGTAGGGGAGAAACTCGAAGGGAGCCGGCAGCTGGTTCAGCCCCCGCTGAAAGGACGCTCGCAGACAGACCCCCTCCAAGCGCTCGTGGCACTGGAAATGCTGGCAGCCACCATGCTTTCGATGGCACGTGTATTTCGTTTAGTGCTCTGAAATCTTGAGCTCTTATGTTGCCTCTCTGTCTAGGTCTGGTCTCGACTTCAGTTTGAAATAACTCTTAGCATAGATTGAACTTTTTTTTTTCTCCTTTTATTTTTTTTTCTTTTACCGAATATCTATCAAATACCAACAGGAAGAAACGTGTCTGGTCTATTTAACTTACACAAAACTAATACCAAGCCGGGCTGGCTGGAGAACAAGAATTCAATTTAAAGAATGGGGGAGGAAGATTTGCAATTTGTTTTTGTGCTATGTTGGAACAAAATCCATCCCTTTAGACACTTTTCTGAGATGAGACAGACTCACCTCCTGCCTTGGAATAGCTTAGTGGTTGATGTACTCATCTGGGATGTGGGACACCAGAGGTCAAGTCCTTTCCTTGTCTGATTCAGAGTCCCAAACCCTGGACTCTCAGTTTCTTTCAGTTCCCTCCCATCCCAGACCTTACAACCTTTCCGATTACATTTGTGATGAATTGATATTTTCCAATGGGTGAAAACCAAATGTTTAGTAAAGGAAAAAATCCCATCTAACAGTTATTCTGAGCAGTTATTCTGGGATTTTTTGGTTAAACAAGAAGTCCAGGCAACCATCATGCAACAATGGAAGGGAATTGAAAGCTGAGAAAAGAAGGGGTGAGCTAGGAAAAAGGAACAAGTCTCCTTCTCTGGTGGCACACAGGGCTGGTGTGGTGAAGATATTTTCTTTATCTTCATCTTTGCAAATTATTTGGTCAAAAAGACTCTGTCCTTCCCCATAACCACACAGGGCTAGTACACTTGGGGTGTGCTTTCCTTGGATATGGTTTTGCTTGATCTTTTCTTTCTTCTTTCTATTCCTTTAGCTTATGAAACACAAGAGAATGCTGTAGTTTGGATCATCCAGTCTCATCTGACTTCCCATCTAAGAAGACGGGCTGCCTTTCCACACTGATGGAAAGAACAGGTTGGTGTGAAGCCTGAAGTCACACCTGTGATTCTGAGCACAAAGGCACCGTAATGAGCTCTACCTTGAGCATAGCCTTTATTAGCCAACATTCCTGAAGTACATATCTTTGTTTTATGCGTTTTGATGTTGTTAATCTAATTGGTTTTGGTAATCTCCAGTCTGCCTTCCAGGAACTTTGCTGCTTCTTGCTGTTTGTTTTAAAAAGTAGGGATGACTGGAACTGTTACGTGCATCCTCTGCTTTGACTCAGATGTGCTTTGTTCCTTCCTTTACTCCTATGCAAGTAAAATGATCCTGTATTCTCTTCTTTCATACCACATTAATTATCCACTTTCACATCCCCAACTCCCAGTGAACAAACTGCATCTTTAAACTCTTCCCAGAAGTGGTGGGATCCGGTCCAGCTCTCACTGAAGCCAGACTGCTTCTCTTCGTTCACTTCATTTGGATGGTGGTCAGCATCTTATATGGCCACCCCTTCTCTCAATATGGAATGTCCTTGAATCTCGCCGTGTGGTTTCTTTTCCAGACATGATGTCCCATAGGTTGTGAACCCTAGGCTGCAATAAGCAAAGTGGAATGACCACCTCACTTGCTTTAATCAGGCCTTGCATAGTGAAATGTAGCCTGGAGAGTTGCCCGTGACACAATACATAATCAACTTGGACAGCAGGAGATGTGAGCAAGCACATTTTTTAGGAGTTTCAATTACCCCTTGAAGGTTAGGGTTCTAAATTTACTAGATTATCAAATTTGAAATTCAATTAACCTGAAGAAATAAATAAGGATAAACTATAAAAGTTATTTGCTATTATTTCTTTATCCAAAAATAGGGAAAATGTTTCTTATAACAACTTGCCTTACACTGAGATTAAGTTAATTGCTCCTTCACCTCCAGATTTCATCTCGCTTAAAACCAGAAATATTACTCTGTGTGTTTGGTCTGACCTAGAAATGGTCCTCTCCAAAATCTGTTTTCTGTTTGTTAGGAATTTAGACTACTTTATTTTTGCCAGATGCTTGAAGCAATTTCAGTGGCTGCAGGAGATGGAAGTGTAAAGGTGCCCAAAAGAGTTTTGGCTCTGGGCAGGACTGGACATTTACAGGTAGACTTCCTGGGTTCTGCTGCTCTTATTGATTTTCCAAGCCCTTGAGGTACCTTGAGTCTACCCCGAGTTCTGGAGCTGGCAGGTGAGGGAGTGACACCTGGGAGTTTTCCGAGAGCAGCCCGGATGACTCAGGGCTGGCTCCACTCAACACATGTGGGAACAAAGCAAGCTATACTTAGTGCAGCCCGAGGACAGCTCCAGCAGGGAGCTGGAGGTGGCTGTGCTGGCAGGAACTGAGATCCAAGGTTGTAATACACACCTTGACATGAGCAGGCCGTAGTCATCGCTCCAACCTGCGGATCAGGATAACAGCAAGGGCTTGGCTTCTGTTGTATTGGAAATATTTGGGTTTCTCAATTGCTTTGTAGGCTACCAGGTTAGAAACCCCATCTTTAAGTGGTTTTCCCATCTTTGTCCTGTGGAAGCGTTGCACTTGCTGTCTGACTAACTTGGATTGCTCTCTTGACTAAGCCTTGTCTCTGCAGCAGAGCAAGGAGGCCTAAAGGAATGAGAGGTCTCTGCTTCACGATGCTCTTGGCAAAGGGCTGTAGCTGGGCATGGAAATGTGATGAGCTCCTTGCTTCAGCTCTGAGGGATGTATCAGTTTTGAAATGGTGTGTACACACAGACAGAAAAGGCTCTTCCTTCCACAAAGAGTTAATTCATTCAGGGTGTGTGGCTATTCCAGTCCTTTTCAGAGAATCTTTCAGAACCAAGTAATTGCAGAAATTCCTCACATGTGCTCAGACCCAGCAGAGCTCCCCCTCACTTTCTTGTGTTCTATCTTTGAAAGCACAGCACTGAAACTCCTACAAGAACCTTGTGCCAAGACCAGCAGACCAGAAAAAAATAACATTAAATTTGAGGGATCCCGTTTGTGTAAAGAGCTTGCAGGACTCAGGGAGAGGGATGCCAGATCTCATTACATCTGTAGGGTTTTTCATTAACCATCCATGGAGTCACAGGAATGAATAGGGAAAAATTGTGCCACAGGTGGTGAAGCCTCTCAAATGGTTATTTATCACTGACTATCCCTGGGATGCCTTTGTCCACTTTTCATCAAATATCACTATTTTTGCAGTATCAGGCTGAAAGGTAATCAGTGATAAGAAAGGCCTGTCCTGTCACAAAGGCAGGGTTTGTTAGACTCATCACTTCTGTCATTGCAGCCAGGGTCTTTGAGGGCACACTCATAAACTCCTTTCATGAAGCCAACCAGAATAAAGGGCTGGGCCTGTGTGTGGGAGGAAGGGAAGCAAGCTTTATTTCAGTGACTTCAGTCAGAAATATCAGCAAGCCACGCTGTGAAGGCCACCTGCACGCTGTGCAATCTGTCTTCCCAAGAGCTTCAGAGCAGGTGGTTTTTAATCAAGGTCTCCAGGTGCTTGTTTGTGAAATGCTTTGTTTCGAGGGACACATGCGCAGTCTGAGGAGGAGGGTGGTATCTGTGCAGACCTCTGGAATCCTGTACTCATTAGTAACTAGTGATGATGTGCTTGTCAACACCTATAGGAAAGCCAATTTGTACTAAATTATTTAAACCTTACTCAAACAATGATGATCTTATTTGAGCTGCAGGTGCTCAGCTTCAGGCTCAGGCTTGTGTAAGCTGTTTACTTGTTATGCCTCAAAATACATTTACTGACAAAAAAGAAAAAAAGTGCGGGTAAGAATGCACAAAACAACATCTTTGTTAAATTTTAGGGCCTTTTCCCATAAACACACAAAAGCTGAACTAAAACAGTCTTGTTAAGTTTTGCCAAGCCTCTGAGATCCCCAGTATATTCTATGGAGTTTTGCACAATAGAAAACATCTCCAGGCTGCCAGTGAGCCAAAGGACTCTGCTGCACTCGGTGCTGTGTGGATTCCTGTGCTACAAAAATACCTTAACAACCTTAACAACCCACTTTAAGGACAAGTTGCAACAGGGCAACAAAACAAGCAAAAAGGGGTAACAATAATCCCAAATCCATTTCAGTTGGCTTTGTATCAGCCCAGCCTGCTGCTTGTAAATCAAGGCAGGTAAAGCTTCAGGTGAAATTTAAAGGTGTGCAAGGAAATGGTTTACTGGTATAAGGGATACAAGGATTGATGTGGATGACCAGACAGGGAAAGTGGGAAGTGCTATTAGTGTGAACACGGGGATATAGAAAGAGCCAAACAGCCAGGAAAGGACAAGTTCAGTTGTGAAAGGACCTAAAAAGAGGAAAAAAAGGTAGTTTGTTTTTTATTTGGGTTTATTTGTTGTTTGTTTGGGGGTGGTTTATTTGTTAGCTTGCCATTTTAGGAAAGAAGGGGGAGGAAGCAGAAGGCTGTGAATTATATAAGTTGAGGACTGAAACAACTAGGAAAGAGGATGATTTGGACAATTCCTTTAACAGACCAGGTGATAAATAATTTGCAGTGGCTGAGGATTAAGATTCATAGGTGGAGCACCCTGGTGAAAGCTTTTGTATTCAAGATATCTTCTGAAGATGTTGAAAGAGGAAAATATTTGAGTGTAGAAAAAGTGCTGGAAGAAAAAAAATGTCTCAACCCTGCCTCTCCCCACCATCAAAATGAAAGTCCAGAACCACGACCCAAGAGACTGCATGTTTGATAAGACTCTTATCAACAGGGAGAAAGAATAAAAATAGTGTGTGGATTTGGAGCTCAGCTGAGATCTTAACCAAGTTAAGCTAAAGTTCAAGACCATACAAGTGAGAGATGGAATGAAGGATGGAACTGGATGGAGGCAGTTTCATGTATCATCATTCTAAGGGCAGTTTGAGAGTGAATTAAGGTTCTGTGTTCTGTGCCTTGTACTGTGGGTCTCAGTCCATTGTGAAGTTTTATCTCTTATCACAAAGCAAACACACAACAATCACAAAGGAAGGGTTAACGACAGCGCAGTGTAAAGCCCAAAGAAAGGAAAGGGGGAAAGGAGGCAAGATCATCTGGATATGGTTCTAAATGGTCAAGTATAGGAATGTAATGAAACTCTGTGCCCAGTGCAAAGTGAAATTTAAACAGGGTGTTGCTGAATAGAAGAAATGAGCACTTTATGAGGATGTGGATGGAGGAGGAGATTTGGGACTTAGCCAAGAGAAAGAGGTTGGAAACTTATCTGAGAGCTGCATTAGCCAAAAGAAGAGGCTAGAAGTCAAACTAGAGACAGCTGTGAATAATATTAGTGAGAAGAATTCTAGGGCTTGGTTTTTTTTTTTCCTTTGGTGTTGCAAAAGTCACACAACCTCCTTTGAGGGGGGAAGGAAAATGGGAATGTTGTCAAATGTGGGTTGCTCAAAGACAAGAAGAACTACAACATGTTTAAAACAATGTTGTGACTTTCTCTGTCTTATTTGATCCCATTGGTGTAGGACAGAAATATTTTGCCAAGTGCAGAGTTCACAGGTAAGCCATTCTACTGGAACCATAACTCTTATATGAACCTCAGTAACTTCAGCTGGGTTACAACACAGCATATTCGAGTCTTCCTGTTCATGAACTTTCACCTTAGTATGAAAAGTAGGCATTTTCTCTTTTTTTTTTTTTTTTTAATCTCTCAAGTCTGTCATTGCCCTTTGTGGATGTCTCTCTTTTGTAATAAGTTTACCTCCCACACTTGGTTTTTACACTGATTCCCAAGATTTTCTGTGCTGGCTCTTTTATTTTTGTGTACAGTTCAATCACACCTCTCTGTTATCAGAGCTATTTTAGAAACATCTCAAGTTTTACATAACCTGCTTAAGTAACTCACACACAGAAGGTACCAAGTCTTTCAAGTTTCTCCAAAGAACCAAACCACATCAGCCAGTTCACTGACCTGAAACCATTCCCTCAAATCCCAGTTAAAGGTGATTGCTTAATCCACCCTCAGTACAGGAAGGTTCCCTAAGAATATTGGCATGGGGACATAGATGAAGTCTTTCTGCATTTCTATCCTTGTTTCCAGGGCCTTGCTGGAAGCACATTATAAATAATGTAATCACACCTTTAAGACCAAAAATTTCCGTGTACAAAGTTCAGTTAAATCACTGCTCTGTGAAGGAATACTGGGATTTTTCCCCAGCCTCTGTCACAGAAGTTTCATTATAGGTTTCATGATCTTCCATCAAGTCATGTGAACACATGTGTGCTTGGTCATAAAAAAAATGCAATTTTGATGTATTTACATTTTCCTGTTAATTTTGCTCTATTTTCCATGCTACTAGGTTTTTTATTCTATTTATACCACCACAGAACAGATAAGCTCCATTTTCCATGACGTCAGAGAGACAATGAATGACTGTTTACTGAAATGAGCAGTAACAGTGGAGTTGGCCTTACTGGAATAAAAAATTAAATTATGTATTTTATGTGGAAGATTAACAAAACCAATCTGAACTTCAGTCTCTGCTTTACTTCTAAAGTTCTCTGTCTCCCCAAGTGTGCTACAGCACAGACAGCATTATCATAGCTCTGTGATTGGAAACAGTTTTTCCCAAGACTTTTTTTGACTTTAGCAGTTGAAATCTGGTTTTATTTATCATCTATAAAAGCTCATTTCTGTAATGGGGGCTGTTTTAAAGCATGAAGCTGTGTCTACTTAAGTCCTGAAAGATAAATAATTTAATTATTACTTATAACATTGTCAACAAGCTGATTATTTAATCAAAACAGCTATTTAGTAATGATAGGAAATATAGCCAGGGTCACAGTAAGGTACAGCAAATTCTTAGCTATAAAGAAAGAAGTCTATTGAGTTGGTTTCTTTGCTAATCAGAAGCATGGCAAATGTTCAGGCTCAGGAAGTTCATTTAGGTTACAACAAGGCAACAGTATATGGATATATTGTTCTGTTTAGTTTTTTTTTCCACAAGCAATAACAGAATCCTCAGTCACAGTATGACAGAATAAGAGGGAGGATGAGAGAAAATGACTGTACGAATGCCTGCAACCAGAAATCAATTCATTATTAGAATTTATGAATTTAGAAGTGAAGAATATTTTTTTTTTCTACGATTTCTATGTGACTACCCTTTTGCAAAGTAATGTAAAGTGTTTGGAGATGTATCGTTTGAGCTGCTGACATAATTAATGATTTCATTAAGAGCATGAAAGGAGGCTCTTGTATTTCTCTGGCATTAGCAAGCCAAGTTCGTGTCCGAACTCTAATAACCAAAGTCGCTTTTGCTGATCGAGACTGTTGGTCCTCTTGTTGCAAAATAAAAATTTGAAAGCCAAATATTATACTGGGCTGAGATACTTCCCAACATGTCAGGAGTGTGACATGTTTTAAATATGAGCAGCTACTATAGATTACAGGCTGGCAGAAAACTTCCCAACATTTCAAACAACAATGCAAATGGGAAGATCATAAACAAGGTCTGCTTCCAGAAATTCAAAGGAAACCAACTTAAAAATTAGCACTTATCACTCCCAGTTTTCATATAGAATCCTTGCTTAGGTAGTCTGCACTCCAGAAGTAATGCTGATCCTTGACAATCTATGGCAATCCTAAGAAAACTGCAGTAGGATTTGTTAGGAATGAACTATGAGTTTGGGACAGTGCCCTTTCAGTTATGGCCTGACCGGCGTTTCGTCTCACGAGACTCAGGCTAACATCCCGTGTAAGATTACATTAATTCGGTTTCTTCACCTTGATACCTAACGAACAACAAAGATACAGCTGCTACAAAATCCATACTTTGAAGGAAAGGGGAGAAGAGGAACAAAAAGTGCGCTGGAAGCCAGATTCGTGCGCAGGACCCACCAGAAAACAAAGCACATTGGGAGCACAAATAGGCCAGGAGAGGGAGACTCATGTGCTCAAGGTAAGGAAAGGCTGCTGAGCTGTTCTGGTTCAGAACCAGGCACAGCAGGGGCCAAAATATTAAAAGGTCTGGAACATGTGTAAGGATTGAAAGGCATGGCAGGACTCCATGGAAAACTTCTGATGCTCGCCTGCCCTCAGCCAGTGTTAGCTTCTTTAGTGAACATGGAAATCACACAATCCCTGCACCAGTCTGCACCTATATTCCTCAATTTTATAAAGACCCGACTCTTTGAGGACGTTATGGTGATGAAATCAATGCTAGAAACCACACCAAGCCTAGGCCTGCAAGTACTCCTTTTAAAATCAGCATTCACACCCTGAAACAGCAGCACGGCCCAAAAGCAAGTGAACTGTGAGACTGGGTAGAGATTAAGGGGAAAAATGACCCTGTCTGAAATGTATTGCACTGGTTTCATGTTAACATGTATGCTCCCTTCATCTCTGCACCAACTGGTCAGTGTTATATTTCCATGAAAATGAAAGGCACATGTGGTAGTTCTCTGTGTATGTGCATTATTTCGTAGGTACATCTACACACAGACCTTGACATCTAAAGGCTTCCAAGAGCCTAAAAATCACCATATTAAATCAGAATCAAGGGGCAGCTAACCCTTTGGGTTGCCTGTGGCAGGGGCCAGCAGCAGACGCAGACATTTATATAAAGTGAATCATCTCCCAGTTAAATTCTTCTGTCTTTCAATAATTGCTGATTTAGAGAGGGACTGGTAGATGCATTGCACCACCAATAAAACTTACTCTTCCTGAGTTTTACTCAAACCTTTTCTAGGCTTGGTTAAAGTGCTGGCCTCCACAACATCCTGTGGTTGACTTCCACAGTTTAATTACTATGTAGTGCGAAAAAGTACTTCCTTTTGTTTGTTTTTTTATATAGAGGGAACTGAATTCTCCCTCATTTTTTCTGCCATGAGAAAAAGGGAATAGTAATTTTCTGCTCATCTTCTCTTTGTCATTCAGAATTTTGTGGACACTGTCCTTATATTTCTCTTCTGTCATCTCTTTTTCCAGCAGGGAAGTTGTAGTCCATTTCCTTTCTCTTCCTGTACAAGCCTTTCTTTAATTTAAGCTGTTTTTCTCAGCATAGTTATGCCCTGGACCTCTTCCATGTCCACTGTGCCATTATTGACAAAGGAAGATCAGAATTGGGAAATTATTCAAAAGAGTGCAAACACACCATGCAAGAATACACAGAACTCAGCTTGCTTTTCCTCACACTTTTATAGGATTTAATTTCTGTGGCAATGTCCAGCTACTCACTGCTGTTCTGCAGGTTTTGTGTGCAGCTTTAGTGCTTCTGGTCCTGAATGATTTCTGCATATTCTGTCCCATGGGAGTATTTATAAATAAAATCTCAAATTGCTTTTCCCCTCCAAGCAATCCAAAGAGAAGATAAATATGGATTTTTTACTTTTTTGCCTGTTAGATCCAAATAAGAGAAGGAAAAGGAAATGTGTAAAATGTCTGCAAATCCCTCATGTAATTTTCAAAGCTCTAGGAGGACCACTGTCAGGCATTACCTTTAGAAAGGAACTTTGATTCCAAAATCTATGTTTACTCACTTTTCCTTGGAAGTCCCATTTTTAAAAGTCTGTCTTTCAGCTTTTGCTTGGTTGTGTGGTTGCATGTATATGTGTGTGTTAGTGTGTCTGTGTGTGTGTGTGAGCTCATTTGCTTTGTGCTGGGGTTAATAAGATATGAGGTCATTCTTCCTTGAGAAAGGGTTTTGTGGTCTGTCTAGAGGGAAAAAAAAGCCATGTTCAGCATTTTAAGCTGTCTATTGCTGAGGGAAAGCTTAACTTTCTTGAGAAGCCCACTTCTCACGGAGAGATCTGGGCATGGAATGGAGTGCTGTGCTTAAGGGTGCTGAGTCCTAATCCTCTGCATTTATGGGACTGTTACATAGGCAAAGGAAATGTGATTTGTCATATATACATGGGTCTAGATGGGCTGTGCTTTATGTGTAATAGAAAAAAAGATGTTCATTATGTATTTTGCATGTGTATAATATATATAGGAATATGTGTACATATGCTTATTCTTGATACATACATTATATATATATTTATATATAGATCTATCTATTTGCAAACAATAGTAAGTCTGGGAAGTAACAGGAAACCCTTCCATCTAGGAGGGCCCTCTTGGAGGTAAACAACCAAGGCATGGTGTTTATGCTCTCTCCACTTTTGAGAACCTGACAGAATTTCACACATTGCTCAATTTATGTTACGCTTTTATTCCCAGCTTCTGTCTCCATAGGGTGAAAATCAGTTCCACCACCTCTGTGAGATGCCCTTTGAAATCTGTAGCTATAGCTGCAGCTACAGTGCTATTATTTGATGCCATTATTCACATCAGCAGGAGACTCAGGAACCTTTCCATGTGTCCACGTGCAAAAGGTACAGCTTTGGTTGTGATTTTTAGCTGTGTGAGTGCAAGACCTTCCTTGGAATAGATGGGAGGCATAAGAGTTGAGAGTGCAGATATACATAAATGAAATTTGCTCAGATTGAAACTCAGCTAAGGAGGAAATCCTCTAGTGGTAGAAAGTGAGCACAGGGTGTTTCTTCCTGAAGTGGATTGGTTTGGGAAAGTTTTAGGCAACTGAAAATCAAAGATTAAAAATGTGTAGAGAAGGAAAGGGCCCAGGACTGATCTGGTTAGTGAGAAAGGGCTGGCAAAGGGTTATGAAACCTCATGTCTGGGACTGCATCTTGTGGTAGGGAAGCATTTACCACAGCAACCAATGTGTACTGGAGGGAGCTGAAAGTCCTTTCTCTCAGTCAATTCACTTGAAATGAACTTTTATGATCCGAAATGCTAAACTGTACTTGTGTAAACTGCACGTCTGCACCTAGAAAGCATCCATTGTGAGGTTTTCCTGGTTTCTCCCAGGGTACCACACACCTAGCAGTGCACAGCACTGGTGAGTGAGAAGATTAACAGGTGTGACTGTAATGTAGGATTAAATAATAAAATCTTAAAACCAAACTGGCATTTAATGGCAAAGCAGACTGACGGGAAAAATAAATCTATTTTTACCATATTTTTCTCAGCACCATCAGGCCCTGACTACGTGCCTCTTTCCATTTGCTCTGACTTCAGAGCTGGGCTGCAGTTGCAGCAAGCTCCTTTTCAGTTGACACATCCAAAAAGAAACACCTCATGCAACCACACGCTGAGTCAGTGCTAGCTTTAATGGGAAAATAGTAGTTGATGCCCTTTAGGTATTCAAACAATAGCTGAAGTATTAATCATTCTCCTTTTAATGCAGACATGAACAAGCCTTTTCCTTAAAGTTAAATGTATTTATTTGAGCGTTATTTCCATGTCATTACTGACTCAGTTCTCCGTCTATGCTCTGACTGCTAAATGGAAAGTAGGAAACTATTTAAATCATAAAAATTACTGTCTTGTTAGGTTGTGCAACTGTGATTAATGGGTGTTCTAACGAAGTGTGTGCAGGTTTTTAAAAATTTTGTTGTACACAATTCTATAAGAATTACATTATATATTCTATTCTTGAAGAATAATTCAACCTGTAGGGACACCTACACCTTACAGTGATTTTTCCCCTTTATGGAACACCTTCCTTCTAGTGCCTTCCCAAATACCATACAGACTTAAAACATAACTTGGAGATCTCAGCATGAGTTTGCTTTAAATCCCAAGGAATGACTTCCATGGAGGTGTTAACGTTATTCAAAAACTGATTGAAAGAATCTTAGGATGGAAAGATGGCTCTACATACCCTCTAGATACTATATATTCATTAATAAAATGGGATGGTATCAAGAAGTGTTTCAACACTGCATGTCAGTACTCAATAATATTTCATGAAAATGCACACAGGAAGAGTACACAACACCCTTCAAAAGCTGCAGCAAAACTAAAATGCAGTACCTCAAGAGAAGTTTGAGCTGTACATGAACATTATCTTTGCCTAGTCTACCTACAGGAACTGTGGAATTTTAGGTATCAAAAGAGCTTTCCTCTACCTCCTCAAACCTTTGTGTAGCCTTTTTTTGGCATATACTGACCAAAAGAGTAGTTCTGGAAGGCTACATTAACAGGGCCTCTTGGGAGAAATGTTTGGAACATTGCCTTGAAATAATTAATCCATAAGCATTGCTGGAACATGAGTGAACAGTAATCCCAGAGGTAATCCTAATAATCTCGGCCAGAATGGGAATTGTTAATTTCCAGCCCTTCCTTTGCAGAATTCTTCCCTTTTGTCAGATGGATCATGGAAGTTCAGAAATCCTCACAACACGGCCTTTGAATATCTGCTTCTCTAACATGCGGAGTTTGAGATTTTTATACAAATAGGTCTCCAGATGACATGGAAACCATGGGAATTGTGTTTTCCTTCTGCCTGCCAAAGCAGGCCACTGTTAGTTCTGCCTTGTTGGAATGTTCTGTGCTCAGCTTCAGCTGAACAACTGCAAAACGTTGCTGTGACCATACATAGCAGCCCCGGCCTGGCCGGAGGTAGCACTCCATTACTGCGACTTCTGTTAGATCAACTCTGCCGGCAGAAACGCAGCTGAGGCCGGCAGCTGCCGTGTTTTGAAGACAGTAGCAGACAAGCACTACATGCCAGAGTTCTGGGAGCACTCCCAGCCCAACCACAGCACTTGTTGGGATGCTGGGAAGACAAAGGATACAGAACTGCTCATAGGCTGGAGGTGGATGTGAATACCCAGGGCTGTGCCAGGATGCTCAGCCCAAAAGCAGCAGTTCTGCCTAACCCAGAGCAGACCAGATTGCAACTCTGCTTCCTATTTCCTTAAGCACAGGCTTTTCCTTTTTCATGTTGCCTTGTGGGTTTGCCATTGCCTCCACCTTCCAGCAGCAATGGGGCCACTTCTCAGTTCACTGCTTTCTGGTAACCTCGTGCTGCTCACTTGCTTCCCATCACTCTCTGTTGCTGCTCTGAGGGTCTGCTTCAAGTACAAAAATGTAAACCAATGAAGCAAGCCATGACCACCATGCCTGACCTTAGGAGGTGTCCTGGTTTTCCCTTCTTCTCCCCCCCTTTTTCTTTTTCAACATTTGGCCTATTAGATCCAGATTATTTTGGTGTATTTCGTTCAAGTTGTCACATCTTCTGGGGGACCAGGAGCTGCCTCATCTTCCAGATTGACACAGGGTTCCTGTGACAAAATAGTAATGTTTTCCTCTCATTAAGGTCTGCAATATATAGGCTTACAGAAGGCAATTGTGAATTTGTTGGTTCTCTACCTTTGGAAGACTTAAAATGGAAACTAAAACAGCAGCCTTTTCTCATTAGCGATATGTATGCAATTTCACACTAGTTACAGGCAGTTAATTAATAAATGTTACCAAAACAGCTCTACTCTAGACAGTCAGTTATTGTTCCCCATCAATAACAATTGACCTCCATGCCTGACAATGCAAGCAATTTTCAACTGAGTGTCATCAGACAGAAAGAGGTTATTCAATTCAGTACAAATTCATTCCCTGTGTGAACTGGACATTCGAGGAAGATGTACTGTGAGTTCTAGCTCTTAGAGTTAATTTTACTTTTAAGTGATGTCTTCATTACATATTTGCTCATTACCCTCCCTCTTCCTTTCATTCAATTTTCTTTTCTTTGTCAACAGCTCCCACACTCCAGATACCTCATCCCAATGACTTGTTCTTCCTTCCTTGTTCCTGCCACCATTTCATGACCCCACACTGGATGTTGTAATCCTGTGCCTATTACACCAAGTCCCCTTGGTGGACTGGCAGAGGGGTTTTGCCTGTACCAGCCCAAGGCATTGCCATTCATGGAGATGTTCAGGGTGCAGCATGAAGGCAGACACATCAAATCTCTGGGGGTGTTTTCTACTTGCCAAAATAACTTGGGGTTCTGGAAAATACGGAGAAAAAAATGATGATTTTCAACACCTCTGTTACTTTTCCAAGTTTGAATTTATTAACAGTACCAGCGAAAGGCACGACACTGGCCCTCAGGCAATCCCCACTTCTGCCAGATTTCAAAGACAAACAATGGAGGTGTTAACATTATTCAAAAATTGATTGAAAGAATCTTAGGATGGAAAGCATTAGGCAACTTCCATACAGGGGCTGCTGCCACCTCCCACTACAAAAACAGTCTTGTCTGTCTCACCATGCCCAGGCACTACAGGATCAGATTTGGGGCAAAGTGTCAACTGCAGCCTGATTTTGATTTCTCTTTCAGCTTCTCCAGCTCAGTCCATTTGCTTAACCAAATGGTTCTAATCTCTCAGAGGAGAGTGTGGGTGTGGGGGACAGCTTCAGGTCAGCACCTTGGAGGGGTGGGCACTAATGGGGCATGGGGAATAGGATCCTCTTGCAGAGAAAACAGTCTCAAAGGCTATGTAGGCTGCTTGGGGCTTCTCTTCGTGGATGTTTTCTCCTCTCTGGCTCATTAGAGCCTCGTTAAATGTCATGAATCAGTCTCACTTCTGCTGTGGGGCTGGATTCTCTTCTCATTTATTTCAAAACCTGTCTGGTGTCTAGCAGTGCTTTCTGTCTGGCTGGGATGCCTATCTGGGACAAATGGGGTTAAGAGAAGAGATTAGGAAAAGCAATCCCACTCTACTTGAGCATCTCTACAAGGCACAAAAAACACCCCATGGCACATACAGTGAATGACTGGGCTCCCTTCACAGCTTTGTTTGGGGATGAGTTTCACTGGAGACCTGAATTTGGCCAACTGTCTTTCATTTTCTATTTATTAATCTCATCTAATTTAATGACAGGAAATGAGTAACGAAATTCAGCAGTGACAGGCTGCTTATTTAGGCCAAGTGATTTGCATCTGAACTGAAAGGGGCCCAAACCATTACTTTACCATGAGATTTGCTCTGCTGATGGCTAATTCAAACAGAGAAAATTTTAAAAAAACCCTTTTATGACAATTTTCAAGCATTAGTGGGAGGCAGTACTAGAAAGTGTTAGCTCTTTAGAGCCTCCCACAGTGGGTTCTGATGGCCATGTCCACTGCCACCAGTGGCAATGGGATGGTGTTTATAAGCTGGCCACAGTTTGCAGCAAGATGGGCAGAGGTGAATTAGCAGTATTTACTACTTCTCATAAATTCCAAGAAAAACATGCACACCTGCTGGGATAATGTCTAAAATGGTGATTTTCAGTTTGTTTCCATACTCCTCCATCTGTTGCATGTCATTTCTGAGCTACAATGAGGGGGAAGGAGGAACAGAAGAAGCCAGATGAAGTGAGATATTTTTTTAATTTATATGTGAAGGTATTGCCTGGAGGTATTTTCAGCTACAACCCGAGGTTTTGGAATAGAAGTTTAATTGATGTGATGTCATAAAATAAATAGAATAAATTCATGAATTGATGGTCTCTCAGTCTGGCTCTCAGTGGGTGGCAGGTATCTACATTAAAAAGACCATCAAGAGTGGCACCTCTCTTGGCAGAGTCAGCCAGGAACCTAAGCATTAATTTGGCATGGGGATTGCACTGTCCTTCAAGGTGGTCTCTCCAGGTGATGGCTTCAGCACCACATTGCATTCATGAGGGGAGGTCTGGGGGTGGCACAGGAGGCAAAAAGGACCATCAGTGCCCCAGCAGAACCTGTGCACGCACCACTGAAAGCTGTCTTCTCCAGCAGTGTCAATCTGACCTCTGTCACCACTACTAAGTGAGCTATTAAAATTTCAAGGAAGTTGTTTGTTTGTTTGCTTTTAATATTTCGGCTTTTTTTTTTTTTTTCTTTTTGAGTGCTAAAGGGCCCCTTGTTAAGAAAGTGCTGGTGAGATCAGAAGGGTTTGCTGTGCCATATTAAACATGGTCCCCACGCTGCAGGACTCTGCTCTCTGCTCTTGCTGAGCACTGAGTTAGTGCTGGAGGGGTGCGGTGTTCAAAGGACCTCGGGGCCACTGAGGAGCAGTGATGCCCAGGATCAGGGCTGGGTAGAAGGGGAACTGTCTGAGAGCTGACAAGCAAGTTGCTGAAGTTACAGTTAAGCCTTGAAGGAGACAGGAATTCACCTAAAAGGGCCATTGCCAGAACATAATCTGGAAATGTAGGTCCTGCAAATGTCTCCTGACACAAGGATACAGGTAACAGGGCTTATCCCCACTTTTGTAAGATGAAACTGGCCCTGTGTGGGTGGGGACAGATGTTATGAAAGCTGAAGGGCTGTAACCAAACCCAAATAAGCATTTGCCTTTATGGTATTACATTATAACTCCAAATTAGGGTCTGCAATTCCAGCTGCTGTGAATGTAATAGCAGGCTACTGGAACTCTGCATCCCGGTGAAGTTTCTGCCAAGATCTTCAATCCAGATGTACAGGGTGAAGCTGCTTTTTAAAAAATTATTATTTTTAAAATTTTATTTGGCAGAGGGTGAAATCTACCCCTTCAAGCAGAGGCGAGTTTTCCAGCACTACCCATCAGTCTCGTGGGGTTTAGGTGAAATGCTTAGATAACAGATGGTGAGTAAGGGGAGGGAAACCATTTCAACTACCTCTTGGTGTCTTAATGAGGGTATGTTTGAAAAATAACTATCTACACATGCCATCTTTCCTATGCTGAAAAACAAATAAGACTTTCAAGCAACACGTAGCACAAGAATTTCACGTAGCTCTATTGCATTAAGGTACTTTGCCCAGGCAAGCATGATTGTAGGGAAAACTCCGTCTGCCCATGTTCATTCATGGATTCCTGTGACTATATACATTATTATTGCTAAATATAAACTGTGTCCTAACAGCAGTTTTGATTTAAAGAGGTGATGGAGACAGAGGAGTTGTATGGTCTGAGACATTACTCACTGCTAAAAAAAAAAAAGAAAAGCCTCATAAGAAGCCTCAGAATTAATACTTGACTGAAGTAGCAATTGTCATAATTATGCCAGGTCTGCACTATTATTTTACACCTCCTCAATACAATGTGGAATTATAAGATTCCAGTGAATGCTGCCATGGCCATTTCATCACACAAGTACATGCCTGTTGCTATTTTTCTTTATTTTTGGTATGATCATTGGTACCCACACTTTGAAAAAAAGAAAATTAGTAGGAGTTGGAGAAAGTAAATCCTGGATTCAGTTGTACAGTTCTCCCTTCCCTGCCTCCTTCCTCTCATCTTATGTCTTTATATGGTTAATTTGTGAAGAATCCCCTTGAAATGCCAATTACAACCTCTTTTAACATTTACACAATTTAAATAAAATCTATCAAACTTTACTAACAGGAAAAGAAAAGCAGCACCTGACAGTCTTGTTAAACCATGCTAATGAATACATGCTGAGTCTTGGTTTCTGTTAAGGTATTTTTTTATTTCAGAAGAGGTTTTGTGGTTTTGGGATTTTTGAGGAGGAGGAGGAGGTGAAAATGGGGTGCCTCTGGCCATGGTCCACCAACATGAAAGTCTGGGAGAATTGTTTTATTAATTTCTTTTTTGCTGCACCTCTTCCGAACTATGTTTTTGTCTTCCCAAGTCTTAATCTTTGCATCAACTAATTGCTCTTGAAACTCTGCTTTGTGGCCACACTTAAGAGTCAGTCAATGAGTATTTCCTTTAATGCTTGGCATTTGCTAAAGCTATAAATGTATGTGTATTTGCTTGTGTCTATGAAGACAAATACATGAAGGAAACCGTTTTATAAACAATATATTTGAATAGCAGTGAACGGAATTGCTAGCACAGAGAAAGGAATTAATATTTGTGCTGGAAGTCAAAGTGGGGCTCATGCAACACCCAAGGCTCAAAAATAATCTTAAGGTAGAACTCCTGAGATTTAGCAATATAAATGTATAATAAAAATGAAGACAGATTTCCTCCCTTGCAATTACTTGCACTGGGCTAGTTAGAAGGATTCTAAAATCTCTGGGAGGTTATACTGCAGAAGCTCTGCTCTCAGAATGACATCTTGTATTTGCAGCTGGAAGAATCCCTTGCCTTGGTGACTGGTAAGGACTTTGTGTTTCACTTTGATGCCCATGCAGTGCAGTGCCTTAGCGTGTTTACTCATTTTGAAAGGATAAGAGACTGGTGCACTACATAAAAGAGCAGTCAGGACCTCCAAATAGGTAAACATAAACACTGTAATAGGTGAGACCTGAAACTACACAGATTCACAGTGTCTTGACTGGAATTCTGTTTGCATACTCACTTCCTCAGTCTTTCTCCCTTTTTTTCCCACCTCTCCCTTTCTGTTCCACTTCCACTGCTCTTCCTTTTCTCTCTTTCTTGCTTCCACCCCTTTTCTTTTCCCCTTTTCCTTTTCTCCTATTTTCGCCATTTCTCTCCCCCTTCATCCCTTTCCTCACTATTCTCCCTTGCCCTTATTATTTTCCTTCTTTAAAAAAAAACTTTTTTATTTCCCTTTTCACATATTTTTTTTTTAATTGAGCATGACTGCAAACCAGTTTGGGTCTCTCAAGTCCTCAGGAAACTGTGCCCAGTCTCCCACTAATAATGCTCTACTGCATTTACTGCAGATCACAGAATGTCAGAATTCAAAGGAAAAGGACAGTGAATACATTCCTAAGGTGATGGCACCCACTCTGATTTATATGGACATAGTGGCAAACTTGGCAAAAGGAAGCATTTAACTGCCTGCCTCTGGGGAAGGGTGGAGCAGTTGTGTTACACTTAGTTCAGAGCATGTTCAGATACAAAACTGAGCGTGTTGGAAAAGGGACACTTCTCAGTTTTCATCGCCGTTTGTCTCTAGTGCTGAAAAAGTGCCTAAGTACTTGTGGCCCAACTCATCAGAGAGTCCAAAACACCACATTATGGAGCAGATCCTCCTGAGAGCCACCACACAACACACACATGACTACCAGGGGATCAGCCCCAGCTGGCCTGGGGTTATAAAAGACTGGCCTGATCCCATTCTATGACAAGGGATCCCACTGAGTGGATGAGGGAAAGGTTGTGGGTGTTGCTTACCTGGACTTTGGTAAAGCCTTTGAAAATATCTCCCACAAAATTCTCCTGGCTGCTCATGGCTGGGATGGGTGGACAGTTCACTGGTGAAAAACTGGCTGGATGGTCAGGCCCAGAGGGTGGGAAATGGGGTTGGATCCAGCTGGTGCCCAGTAACTGGTGGTGTTCCCCAGGGCCCTTTCTGTTTAATGTCTTCATCCATGATCTGGATCCTGGTTGGACTCTGATGATCTTAAGGGTCTTTTCCAACCCAAATGATTCTATTCCATTAGAAATAGAATATTCTAATAGAATATTAGAAAGGATGAGCATTTGATAGGCCCAGGACCTGTTGGATGTCCATGAGCAGAGTTGCTGAGGGTGGGAAGGGAGCTGTCCACCACCCTCTAACGTCCTTATGCACAACATGCCCGTGGTGGATGATACAGTGCAGAAATTAGGAATGACATTGAGCTGTCCACCAGATAAGGTTTGCATTCATTTAAAAAAATGTTTACTTTTAATGGTAATTAAGAGACACTAGTGAAATGCATGTGAGCAAAAGTGCTGGAGATCACCTACAACTGCCTTTCGAGTTTTGCACTTCAAAAGGCCCTAGAAACTTCAATATGGTGGTGACTAGTAACTGTAGTGAACTCTTAATGGATATTTTTCCATTCTTAAAGAGCTTTATGAGTTGTCACTGAACCAGTTTTATTAATTTAATTCTCAAACATTCCAAAGTAATGTTTTTTTCTTCACCTCCCGTGTTTTTCTTCATAAGATTCCACAGACACACGTGACTTCACTGATTTAGCTTAAAGATGTGACAGAAAAATAACTCTTTTTCTTATATCCTGCCATGACAATGGGAACAAGGACAATTATTCCCTCAGATGTATGTACAGGACCTATGTGTAGGCAAGTCCACGTGCACTTTTTCTCTCCTCTATTATGTATTTCTTGAAGGGTATAAGCAGGCATGGTGTTCCCTTTGTCACCCTACAGTGGTACAGAGGACCTTGTGAAATATTTCTTTTCTGCAGCTCAAAGAACCAATAGGATCAACCAGATTGGAGATGGCAGTAATAAAGATAATGAAATCCTTGCTGATCACACTAAAAATGTTTTGGAGGAAGAAGGGCAAGGGAACACCTGAGCAAAAACCCTATCTGCTTGTCTCAGCCACATTTATGTGTCCTCTAGTGGTCTGTCTTAGTAATCCCTGTTTCAACCCATATATAGAGGGCTCATTAAGTAAAGGTGTCTTTTCTATTCATACTGAATTTGAATATTTAATGGAGCTTAGATGCATCGTGTTGGTGCATTGCACAGGCACACATTTGACTCAAACGTTTTTGGATTGTTTTTGCTAAACTGGAATATAACTTGAAGGACGTTTACCAGATTTCTAGAGCCAGTGGGTATTAGTTTGTCCCTGTGACATAGAAAAACCATTACTTTTACAGATGTATGGCCAGATTTGGATCTCAGACACGTAAGGGCTAATTAATAATAACTTTCAAAGTGTTGTTTTTGTTTCACATGACTGAGAAGAATTCTGTTGTTATCAAGCATTCCAACAGCAGCGAGCTGTGGTCGTGGCAGTGACACGAGTGTGGTCCTTTTGAACTCCTGAAGTCAGTGTCAAAACAAGTGTTACTTTGCAAAGAGGGATTTGGGTCCATGCTGCTTCCATGTGAAGGCTCCAGTCACACTTCCATTGCAGTTTCACTGGCTGAGCTCAACTGTCTACTACAATAGACACTTTCCCAGGGATTAAATGTGTTTACGTTTGTGGTTGCTCTGAAAGAACTGTGAAGCCTTTTTATTTAATTAAATTAACATCTATTCTCTTTAGTGAAACATAATGTGCATTCTCCCTTTATATTCATTCTTCACCTTAGGCAATTTGGATAACATTGTCAGGTTGTTAGCAGAGATTAGCTTCACATAGGATTGTGCTGGCTTTGCGAAATGTATTCTTTCAGATCTTTTCAACTCTTGAGTTTGTTTGGTAGTGAATGAATAAAATGTATCATCCTGTAGGCTAAAATTCACCTAATTGCCATCTATCATATTTCAAGGGAGCTCAACCAAATAAGTTATTTCCTTACACATTAAATACATTGCTTAATCTTTTAATTCCTTAAAACAAAAGAAGTATCCTGACTGTACTGTGTGGTACAAAGTAGAAAACTTATTTCTGTTTCATGGCCCCTATATTTTTTTTTATTTTACCCCTTTTTAAAAGTAATAATAAGCGTTCAGACTTCATCAAGCTGATACATGCTGAGTTCAAAAGACTGCAAGGAATAATAAAAAAAAAAGGATTAATGGATATTTATAATAGGCAGAGTTCATAACTGTCCTGGTTTATCACAGGTTTATTATCCTTTTTGTATTTTATGTGCTCTATTTCCCTCCATATAAAATATAGACTTGCAATATGGGTTTGCTCTCACTGTTTCACTTCATCTCAGTCAGGGCAGATGGAGATGCCATTTCCTTGAATGAATAAAAGGACATGAATCTACGCTTCACACAATGTTTCATTAAGAACACCTCTGTGTAGTATCAGGGAGAAACCAACTGCAGGAACCAAAAAACTTAGAGCATCTCTTTTTTCTTGTCCCCCTGTAGTACAGGAATTAGCAAGAAAAATAACTGAGATACAGAACTGAGAAACCAGTGTATGGACATTTCCTAGGAACTGATAACCAGGAAAACACAACTAAAACTGTGGCCAAGCATGAGGGATTTTATTTGAAAAATTAAGGCTTGGAAACAGGTTTTATTTTCCAGTTTGTCCAGTGCTCAAGTGGTTGCCATACAGGCTGAAGGCATAGCAAGTTTTGAGGTAATCCTGTTTCCCTTTAAATTTGCCACAGTGAGAGTAGTTTTCAAGAACCTCTTGCCAATTTTTAAAACATCATGATGGCTATTTCTCAAGAAATGGCTGAAGTCATTGCTGTTCTGAGTGAGTACAGGACAGTGGTATGGGAAATCTCATAAGTGACTCAACGTCAATTTGGGTACGTGTAAGAAATGGTAATACATTTCCGGTACTATTAGGTAAGTCCTGCTCGGAACTGGATGAATATAATCCCAAGGATTTGGTGTCCTTCCCAGATTTCCTTCTATTCTTCTTCCTCTGACACTGTCACTGTCTCTTGCCAGCCTGTCCATCAAAAAAACCCAAACAAACCCACTTTTCTTCACCTGTATGTTCACCATTTGTTGCTACTTCCCCTTTCTGCACAGCATTTGCAGGAAGAAGAAAAGAAGGGATGTTTCCTTGTGGCATTGTTTAAGGTTGAGGAGAAGGAACAAGCCTGGCTGTTGGTTAATGGAGACACTGTTTATTCTAAGCTGTGGTTCATATTATTCGAAAGAAGCAAGTACTTCACTGCAGACTTCCTTTTCACTCAGCTGCTCGGGCCAAATTCTGCTCCCATGTTCCAGCTAATTGTATGAACTAAACACAAATCTTCCCTCCCAGGAATCACAGGGATAGTATCTTTTCTCCAAAAGGAGATATCAGGAGAAACACTTACAGAGCTAGTGGAGAATTATCTGACATTAGTTATTTTATTTTTTGTGGAAAATGCTGAGTGGCTCAAGTGAATCTTTCTGCAGAACTACATTGGTTGTGAGGAAATAAGAATCAGGAACAAATTCTCAGAAACTGAAAGAATAATAGAAAAAGGGACTGAAAGAATGAGAAGCCTTGGCCCACATGGCTCCTACCAGAGACAGATGATGCAGGCTCCAGGGATTGATCCGAAGTAGGCAAAGCAGGGATCTGCTCCAGAATCTCGCAGTCTCCGTGTGAAAGTTAGAGTTGCTGAGCAAAGCAGTTTTTGAAACATTGGAGCAGCTCCTGTTGAAATCTGGAAGAAGAAATGAAGCAAAGGAGAGAAGAAAGGAGGAAAGTTGGTTGCTATTCAGGACATATTAGATGTTTCCTACACTACTTGCTTTCTAAGCAAGTATCTCTCTGTAAGGGTTTAAACTTGGAGTCATAACGTGTGTGACAGGTCTCTGTGCAAGTAAACCTCATCAGTTCCCATTTCTCTCACCTTTTAAATAATCTTCTGAGGTCAGGTCACTTCTCTGGGAGTAATTGAAGGTAAACCTCAAACTCATTGTGTGCCAGGATAGACAGAAGTAAGGTAGCACATTTCTTTCCATCTGAGAGGTTTCTGGAGATGCCTTTGAGACACTGTTGGTTACACTTGATATGCTGCAATGAATTCTTTCTTTTACTGACCCTAAGTGTCCTTTGTACTGGAAAGAGCCAACTGTTACAGAACTCATTTAGTAGCAGTGTTTTAAAACACTGTTAAAGACAGAAGAGCTGATTTGCATCTCTGGTATCCACCAAGGTTCAGATAAATTACCCTCATAGTTGTTTGTGTCTTTCTATTTTCACCTTTCTCTGAAAGTAATCCCAAAAGAAAAGAGCCAGACTAAGGGTTTTTCTGGTCTTTGGAAGAGTGTACTGAAGAGAAAGACTTTAATAACTTAAGTGCTGCTGCTCAGACTGAGGAAGTGGAGAACTCAGACCTTAGAGAAGTTACTACACAGATACTTTGATTTAGTCTGTGCTTCCAAAAGCTGGACATGCACTGTTCTAAACAAATCCTTTGCTGTTTAAAGAGCTTTTCAGTATAATTTAATACCTCAAACTAATTCAGTGCCTCTGGAAATTGTTATGTATATGTATATGTATAAATTGTTAATGTTACCTCGGGAGGAAAGAGAGGTGGAAAGTAAAGACCTAAAATGTCACAGAGGAAAAGATCAGATCAGCATGAAGCAGGAATGCTTCATTGTTAATTGTTAATTACTTTTGTACCTGGATGAATAAGAAGTGCCCATGTAGAAGTGACACAGCCCACACTAAAGGCAGTTGTGAAGACGGCATGTCACAAAAACGGGAAACACTTCATACCTAATCTGGCACGAAACAGGTTAAAAAGCAGAGACATTTAGTTGTAGTGCTTCCAGAAGAATCACAGAGAAATGCTACTTGAGCTTGCACACGTTGAAAATTATTGGATTATGTTTTCAAAACACTCAAAATTTCATGGTAAACACTTTAGAAATGTTCACCCGTAGCACATCAATTCCCCGTGCATCAATTGTGTGTATGAATATGTAAAACACTTGCATATATGTGGTGATCAAGTACATGGGTGAATCTAAGGTTGGATCAGCGAGAATAAGAAATAGTAAATGTGGAGATAAACTCAGCTGCGTAATCAAAAATAATTGTAAACGTGCACAAATTGCAAAAATTAATTTTCAGAAAGATTTGAGGTATCTTTTTTCCTTCTGTTTTGAGCATATAATATCCTATCTATTGTAAATACATGTGAAACCCAAAAGCAGAATAAAATAGCACAGATCTTCCAGACTAGGCTATTTTGGGATATTTTTTAGAAGAATTTTACTTACGCTGGTCTTGGGGTTTAATTAGTTTTATTTTGGGCTCTCACATAGCTAGAAGCAACAATTGTGTGTTTCACTGGGATGCTGGGAAATTCCCTCTTCCAAAAGATATAAAGTTCCTTTATCTAACCCTGGAGGGCTTCAATTTATCAAACTTTAAGATAATTAGCTGTTTATATATATATTTGTACATGTAGGTACAAAAGCTGTGGCCTATGACAGAACGCTGCCCAAGCTGAGCCTCCTGCAAAATATCAGATTTTTTTGTGGTTTCCATCTCCTATATTAAAGAAGATGGATTAGTGTGTTAGAAGCAAATTATGTGGCTGAAATTTAATTAGTGTATCTATTGCAACCCCTTTCAAAACGAAGGAGAAAATTTTCAGAATGTCTTCTGAAGAATGAGATAAAATTGGCATTTGAAAGGATCATAGAGGCACTATAGATAAGAGGTTACAAACTGAAAATAAGTCAATAATAATTCAATTTCAAAAAGGTCAAAATTCCTACTAGGCTGTGTGAAACATTTCCTTCTCTGATTTTTCACAGGCTGAAAAAGTCAGCAGGACAGCAGCAAAAACGTTTGGAGGCTTAGGAAAAGGATAATGTGAAGAAAAATTGAATGAACTATGGATGAATAGCCTACAGAAAAAAATGAGGCAGCTCATCTTGTTACATACAAAATTCGCTATAAAGACAAAGGGAATAACTTATTTTCTTTTGTCTTTATTGGATAGGACTAAAAGTAATAGGGCAAACTGGATGGGGGAATGTTTAATCTGGATACTAGGAAAAATATTCCTAATGTTAGAAGGAGCTGCTTCTGGAGTTTACTGACTGTGAGAAGAGACTGGAGATGCCTCAGCTGAGTTTAAGTTGCTTGGTCCTATCTTGGGCAGCAGAATATACTCCATAACCCACCCAGGCCACTTCCAGGACTACTTTGTATGACTTCACTGGCATTTTGACCTGCAATCCCCTGACAATTTTTCCATAAAGTGCTTCACAGTGATTTGGTCCCAGGTAGTGAGAGGGCCATATGCAAAATCACTTTTTTATGACCTATTTTTAATATTCCAGAGCTATGCAAATTTCTACTCACGGACCTGTTGTATTTTCTTCACAGAAGGTTCTGTGTCCATGAAGACAGTATAGAGTGGGTTTAATATGTGTGCTTTTGCAGAGCACAAAAACAGGAGGGGAAGTTGGTTAAGATGCTGTCTTAATAATAAAACTTTGGCTGAAGTGTAGTCAGATAGTTTATAGCTGTAACACAGTGTTCCAGTTCATCTAACCATATGTGAGTGCTTCCACTGGCTTCACTGATGTTCCCTAAGCTTAAGGTGGGTTAAGCTTTGTGATTTGACTGTCTATAAATGCATCTCCATGCATGCATGGTTTTGTTAGCTCTCAGGAATTTGATAGCAACATGCTCTTTTTTCTTGCCTGTGGGACATGAATATTGTCCCTACAGTTCAAGACAGTCATACCTGCTTCTTGGCCCCACTGAGGCTCATGATTATGAGTTTTCTTCAGCTGGAATGACTTAAAAACATAAATAAGAAATACTACCTTTTCATTTTATTTAATGGAAAACATCCAGCAGTGCTCCTTTGGGAGACAGCACTGAAATGGCTAATTTTACCTAGTAAGTTTCTAGGACTGGAAAATAAGTGTGTATGGCTTCATCTCCTGTAACTTTGGGAGGAAGGAGAGATGATAAAACCTTTTTCTTCCCTAATTTTTTAGCACGAGGATGTCCTTCTGGTATCATGCCTGAACAAAGTCCCACAGTATTTACAGCTATCTGTGTAGATAAACTGCTTAACTGAGACACAGACAGGAAAAAAGTTACTGATCTGCTGAGTGTGCTCAGGTCTGCATGCTGGAGTGTTTGAAATGCAGACAATGACAGGAAATACATGACTGCTGGAGCAGGACAGAGTTCAGATAGAGTGACTTGGTGTGCATCACACCTGCTAAATGCTTTTGGAGATCCACGTGGCATGTGAAGACCCTGTTCTTCTTCCTCTGAGCACACACATTTCTTGCCTCCTTTGGAAGCTATGTGGTATTTTCCAGGCTGACGAGAGTCTGTTTGGGCCACTGAATGAGCCACCATGGAGCTTCCATGAGCTCAGCTGGGAGAGAAGTGTTGTTATCTTTGGCACGGCAGCCTGAGCTGTGCTCAGCACTGACCACACTCTGGTCACTGGCTGCCTCTGCTCTGGGCAGCTGGGAGAGCCAGCAGGCTGGGCTGGCAGCTGCTCAAGGCACATGCAATCCTGGCTCTGGCCTACAGACCAAATGGCATGTCAGCATTCCCACCATGTTAGGCTAGGACACTGGGAAAAACAAAAAAAAAAAGGGTTACTCAAAGGCTTAAAGAAGCAGTTGCGTGTATGTGGCACTTGCTGTGAGGAGGCACAGGAGGTGAATGCATGGTTTCACAGGCTGAGTAATGGTTTACTGAGGTGTACGTAAAAGATAGGGTGGATTTGTGTAACTACAAGCTTACCTTTCAGATCTTGTCCTCCTTCACTTGAGAAGATTTCCTCAGTTGAGTACAAAAGCAATTGTTCATTGTGTGGTTTCTGTATGGTCTGTTGGCATGGAGCAGAGCCAAGCTTCCTCAGGATTGCCGGGCAACCAACCACGATTCTATTGTTCTTTCACCAGTCAAGGAGGATTTTCATAACCCTTGGTGTGCTAGATATCTATGTGTGAAATCTGATTTCAATCTGTCTCTATAAACACACCAACATATCTCTCACTAGCCCTCGGGGTGTTAATGCCTGAGGTAACGTCTGCATTCAGTGCTCCTCCCCTCCATTGCTCCCTGCTTCCTCTTTCACACAAAAGCCTCTTGGCTCAGAGGGTTTAGTCCCTCATCCTCACCAGATTTTTTACGCAATTTCTCTTTGCTGGCACGTGGTGAACGCCGCCCATGCACCTGCAGAAGGAGCAGATGGGAATTTTTCTGATGTGCCCTTGTGGCCCCATGGCAGCACCTCTCACAGGGAAGAAAGAGCCTTTAGGGTCCTGGGCAAGAGTGCAGTGTGCTGAGTGCCAGTGCTCTGCCTAGACTGCCCAGTGACCAAAGCTGGTTTGGAATCAGTCATCAAAGTGTCGATCAGCCCCCTGAAAATGGTACCAATGTGCTGATTGGCATTCAGGAGTCAGAAGTTTGGCAAAGCTAATCACAGTGTGAAAAAAAAAAGAGCTTTACCACCTTAGGTCTTTAACTTAAAACTTTACCTGATGCTACCAACCCTCTCTCCAATCTCTTGAAGAGTAAGAAACAACAGAGTTGCCTTGCTTACCAACACATCTTATTTCAGCTGAAAGACATTCCGGTTCATTTTTTTGCCTCTTGTTGAACCCAAAGATGAGCACATAGAAAGATTAGATCCAGCTCCAGATGATGAAACAAAATGGATCTCTAATTTTGATAGCTTTGTGCTACAAATTTCCTTTTTTGGCTGATGTGCAGGTGGTATGGCTCTGTTGCACTACCCAGCTTGCAAGCCTGGATCTTTAATTAGTGCTGTACCTGCACAAGCATCAGGGTCTGTAAATCTACAAGGTGGTGACTGAAACTTGGGCCCATCATGCTAATTAAGAACTCATTCTTCTGGTAGGGAGAGGTTAGATTGTTTCCAATGAACCTAGTTAGTCCTTCTGTCGTAACAAGCAGTGCCCAGTCTTGCACACGTGTGTTGTAACACCTTATCATCACCCTCTCATTAACGTCGGAAAAGCACAGAATGCAGAAAGGTTTATCGGGCGTCTGTTGTGTAACTCGGCGCTGACGTGCGTCCCATCATCATTCCTTGGGGACTGCAGCAAAGAGGAGCTACTGTTGAGATACTTGAATTTGGGCCATCTCTCCAGAAATAAAGTCCCCTCTGTTTCACATCAGGTAGAGTATGAAAGTTTGGCTCCTTCAGTGAATAACTCAGAAAAGAAATCACCAAAGTGCAGCAGGTAAGAACCAAGAGTTGGATATTGCTGCTAACCCGCAATAAAAGACCTCAAAACTGCATTATGAGCCATGGAGGGGTTCAAATTGTCCTTGGGAGTGAAAATACAGTGAAGATAATTAACAGGCATCTTTAAGTTCTCTGAGGAAGTGTTTCCTGCTTGGCTAAGGTTAAGAAAACTACAAGTTTGCCTACATGTACAACTGAACGGGATGGTTCTTGCAGAGTTACCCTAGACAAAGAAAAGGTCTTGCAGATGATGGAGGTTCTAGCCCCTTTCTCATTGAAGTTTGCAGAATTCCCCATTGATTTGAGTGGAAGCAAGATTTGGCTCTAACTATTAAAGCAAGGCAGACATTTAAGAACCACAATGTCACTTGGTGTAAGCTACACTTTATTATAATAATTATTGTGTTGCTTAATGGCAAATGAATAGTATTGACTCTTACAAAATGTGTTTTTCTTTGGAAATGTTTATATTGTCATCCAGAAAGGCGGTTGGAAGAAAGATCTGCCTTACAACTATTGGTGTTTCTTAGGACTTAACAGGACCTTATTGTGCTGCACCAGTGCCTAAAACTGAGCACAGAGGTATGCATTATAAGACAATATATACAAACTTAATTGTACGATACCAAAAGACATTTAATGTGGATGCTTTCATCACACTTTGTTTCAAAGTGTTTCAAAAGGTAAAGCAACATAAATTTCATCTATAAGCACACAGGATGTTTCACATAAAGGAAGCAGATCTTCAGAGTGGAAAATCCTGATCCATAACTCCTTGGCTACAGCCTACAGTGGCTGTGTAAATAAAAAGAGTCCTCGACATCTGTGTTGGGTGGTGACCTGCAAGTGAGAGGAAGACAGCATGAGGGAAAAACGAACACAATATGAGATGGGCCTAGGAGCAAATGAAGCTGTTCCACTTTTCAAGCAATTAGAAGCAGCTGGGAATGGAATTTCCACAGAAGGGACTTCAATTGAACATGTGACCTCGCCTTGCTGGGGGTTTCATCAGAGCACATCTAGAAGTGCCAGTGATTTGTGGAATTACTGCGTCCTGTCAAAGAGTCTAATTGAGTGAGATAAACCTGAGGCTGCAAGTGTTGTGTAGGGAGAGTTTTAAAAGTGTATCTCAACTAAATTTACAGAGATACCGTGGGCTTTCTTCTGAACTCTTATGAAGTGAGGTGTCCTCCCTAAGGAATGGTAGCACATGTTGATCTAACCACACAGCTGAAAATAAAAATATTAATATACATCATTTTGCTTTCAAATAAGAAGCAAAGTTAATTAATATACAAATTCTGTGTGACTGAGAAGAGGATGAGAGCATCCTCTGGAATGATTTTATTATCTGGCAGATATATATGCTTCTACCTATCTTGTGAAATGTTAAGCATGGAACAGACCATGGCTTTTCCTTCCCCTATCCATGGTTATGGCTACCAGGAAGGCATGTCTGAAAGAATTACACTTATGGGATAGGACAGAATTACAGTGTTGGGATAGCCAAATATTTTGAGTGTCAATGTGACATGTTGTCAAGCACGTTCTCTAAGCTGGGGATGGCAGTGAGAAGCAAAACCTTTTTGTCCCATTTAAGTCAAGTATTAAGAGTCCAGGAGGGGACAAACATTTTTCAAACCACGAGGAATTTTGATGGAGGAAGTGTGGAACTCTGGCATGAGCAGGGCAACTAACCTGCTTCCCATCATCGTGGAAGGGAGGATTGAGTTTGGAGAAGCTTGGGGAAATTTGCAGGAGGGAAGGAGAAGGTGAAAAAGGACTCTGGAGGTGAGGCAGAACCAAGTCATGGGGCCATGACACCAAGGTGGAGTCAATCCCACCAGATACAGAGGATTTAATGCAAAACCCTGTCTTGAGAAGAGCCTCTAGCAGAGGAGACCAGACACAGCCACTATGTCCGGGCCAGAAAATAAAAATGTTATGTTGATAAATCAAGTGTTTCATAGAGGAGACAGGAGAATGATAAATGGTAAACAGAAAGGATCTCCTACTGCTCAGTTTAACAAAAAGAATGACATGGAAAGACTTGTTAGCAGATTAAATGCACCTAAATGGAAAGGAGAAAGATGCTAATAGAGAGAACATGCTCCTGAAGACAGGATTTTAATGTGATGAAGCTGAATATAAATGAATCCTGGAAACGGAGTGTGAATTCTGGAAAAAGTGTATCAAAGATTCCCATGGATGGAATTGTGTAAATCATCAGATAACAATCAGTCAAAAATCCTCACAAAGACAGACAGAGAGGTGTAGATTGCTGTCTCATTCCTCATTTCACATGGTTATTTAAAACACCAATATTACAGCATTTCTTTTTTATCAGCCTCTGAAGATTGATGTGAAGAAGTGGAAAATGCTTGCTAAACTTGTCTAAAGATTTACATTGTTTTTAGCTCCACAGAAGCAGTGCCACTAACGGGAAGAGAATGCCTTTTCCAGATACGTTTCCTTCAGTACACCCTGTGTAGGAAATGCAGGTCTCTACTCCAGAAAAATGGATGATTTATAGAAGAGGCTGATTGCTTTACAGTATGAAACTGAAAGCTACATTTCATTAAAACAAGTTGGCTTCTCTGGGAGTGGGACTGCTACAGTGATAAATCCTAAAGAGCTGTGGTAATGTGGGTCTGCTCTAACAGCTGTTAAGTTTTACAGCATTCACAGGTAGCCCTGGCCACTGAATAAAACAGAGCTCTTTATGCTTCCAGCATTTTCACTGCTCTGATTGTTAACTTGAAGTTTTTGATTTGTCAGAGCTATTTCAGAAAGCTGAAAACAGTGAGGGAGTATGTCCCTAAATGAAGCATGAAAGGCTTTTCCATCAGAGTAACATTTATTAATTTTAAGACTGGTCCAAGTAGAATCAAGATATATTCTTTTGTTCCATATCAGTGAGAGATGACAAGAAACACACTGAAAAATTATCTTGCTTCTGAGAAGAAGATATGATCACATTCTTGTATTCTTTAACAAGTGTTTTCTTTGTCTGGAGAACCTTGTTACCTTGAATGGCAAAGCCACCTTTTTTTTTTTTTTTTTTCCCCATGGCTGCATTCTAGGTGCACTTGACCACCTGCAGAGATCTGATTGTGGGACTGGGATCTTGGTTCAGCTGCTTGTTCATTATTTCACATTCCAGAGGTTTCAAGTATACAACCAGCTAATAGGGATATCACCCTGTAATTACACAGGACCATTTACAAGACTTCTCCAGTTTTGGCAGGGATGAAAGAAATATTTTCCTATAAAAATTCTGAGGAGTTATCATCTGAGACATAATCACAAACAAATATTAGTTTTCCCCTTGAGAATCTAAGTTGGTTATGCTGACACATGAAATTGAGTATTGAGAGTGTTACTGTTTGTGTTGTCCTATAAGGAGAGGATTATATATTATGTATTGTATATTTTACAGGATTCTATTATGTATTTCTTTTGTCCCATATGTCCTTAAAGCAGAAGAAAGAACCACAGGCTTTTCAGGTAGTTAATCTGTGCCAGTCAACCTGTTGATCTTTCAATCTATGTATTTCTTGTTCCATAGCAATATGCACAATTACTGGGCCAAGTTGTGGCTGATATAGATGCTAGTTATTACACACACAGTTTAGTAGAAAGGAAAAAACCCATACAGATTGAAAGGAATGCCATAGCAATTAAATCTAAGAAATACACAAATAAATACTGCACAGTCTTTCCCTTTAACCCAATATCAATCCAGATTGCCTCCCATGCGAGACTGTACTCATCCCAAATAAACAAAATCCATGCCATATCCAATAAACACACTGAAGAAAACCTACCTCAACTGGAGGAAACTGAGAGTAGGATATTCCACTAAATAAACAATGTCTCAATTATGGCTATTAGCTTCAAAGGAGAAAGCCATTTTTAGACAATTTAAAACAATCATAACACCTTCCCTTGCATTGGTTTGTGCTATTTTAGCATGGAAAGCAAGCAGCACCTTTGCAATAGGGGTTTAGGGTATAATTAGAGACAAAGAAACAATTTAAAGTAGCTCTTGAAGACATTAAATAATGTATCAGAAAAATTTTTTTTGCAATGCATCTGGGTCTATTTCTATTATTTTGCAAGTAGAAATCAAGCAATCAGTGGTTCTTCATCCACTGAGGGTTCTCTTCAGCTTTGTCATAGTAAGAATGATAGACCATAGATACATTCCCTGAAGAACAGTGGCTTCATCATGTATTCTCACTAATTTGAAACAAGAATATTTCAGCATCTATGTTCTTTACAAAACACAGGAGTGAATTGCTGAATTACAAGTTTAGCTCCCTCTCTATTCTGCTTTTCTTCACACTATTTGCCTACCTCCCTGTCTTCTCTTTATCTTTCATTTTACCTCTGAGCTGTTCTCAAGATCCACTGGAATTTAAATGGGGGGAGAAAAATGATCCCTCTTCACAACAGCTGAGTGCATTCTAGCAAACTGAATGAGCCCTTCTTACCCCAAAGATGTGGAACAAAGGGATTGAAAATTGTCGTGTGGTCAGGATTTCTAGCCAGGAGCTTTTGAAATGCTAGGCAAACAAATGCAATATCTAATGTCAGAGCTGATGTTGCATCACAAGTCATTGGGAAGACATTTAGTGCTCTTTTCCCCACTGTGTTTGTTGTTGGAAGAGTGGTATTTACTGTTGCACCTTCATGCCTGCAAGCACACATAAACTCATCCCTTTTTCATTACCCTAATATTTCTATCACTCACAGCATGATTGAAAATTTCCTGGAAGGATAAATCCCGACTTAGGGAGGTGCCTTTTGTGGGTTCCAAAAACGTCAGTTTACATTTGGTTGATTGGTAATTGTGGAACAGGCATTTCTCAGCCCACAATTTGAATAGCATAGGAGGTTTGGGTTGGGTTTTTTTTTAGGGGAGGCATTGGAAACAGGTCAAAACCCTTCATTCAGTAGCACAAAGCATTGTGGTGTTTCACATCCACGACTTAGCAGAGTCCAGACTCTGTGGCTACATGAAAAGCAGCCCCTCCATTTCCTCCTGTGTGTGTGCTGTGGAGTGGTGACAAGTATCTGGCCATGGGGGTGACACACAGATTCCATCTCGTGAGAGGAAGAGTGATGAGAGACGAGGGCTGTGCTGGCACTCGGTCTCAGAAACCGCTGCAGGGGTTCGTGGTGCCACCTGCCTGTCTCACCTCAGTGAGCTGAGAGGCAAGAATCCCAATTTTGCAGATGTATCTTCTGAGAACAAAACCCCACCTTTTTGCCATGGGTTGCCCAGAGAGAGGAGAACAGCTGTTGGAAGGTGCTGAGAAGCACGGAATGGTAGAAATAGTTCCAGAAGAGGGAGGTGAGTAGGGAAAGGCAAGATGAGGTTTCAGAAGCACATAATAAACTGTGAAGCCATGTTATAGATATGGTTTAGTGCATGGTTCTTCAGCTTATCTTGCTGGGAGGATAACACCACCCATAATTTTATGCATATGCTGTACATAATATTTACAAAGACACGTAAAACACTTCTGTAAATAGGACCCTATTTATAGTTACATGTCCTGCTGTGTTTTGAAATACTGCCGGCTTTTTCTTTTCATTATTAATGTGGTATTATATTTATTAGTATAAAGATAGCAGTGGAACGAATAAATGTTCCTCAGCATTGGAATAGCTTCATCCCTGGCTGTTCACAACTTTCGCACACTTGTATAAACCAACTGGTATCAAGTTCAAAAGGAATCATATCAGTGACAGAGAAAAATCAAAACAGATGCTCATTACATTTGTCTAAGATAAAATTAACTGAACCTGTCATATTTCATGGGCTAACATCTGCAGAGCAAAGAAAATACACTTAATTCACTACAGCCTTTAGTTTATGGGTCAGATATGGCCTCTCAGGGCTATTGTGTTTGTGTTTAAAAAGCTTAGAGTTAAGTTTGAAAACAATAAAGCTGGAAATGTTTATTTTTGTGGCCTTAGATAATCATCCTTCCTGAGTTTCAGTTTTCTAATTCAAGGTTTACACTTGGATGGAATACCCAGACTCAGCACAAATAATTCATATGGGGAAAGGGAACTCATGAAGGGTATTAATGAATTTAACTGTTGCCTCCTGACACTGAAGAGGAGCCTCTGTCTTAAACAGATCTGTCCCACAAGAAAGACCTGCCCAGGGGTGTTCAGAAAAGGCATCTCTCTTCATTGCTGGGCAGTTTGACTTGATGGGAGAAATTGCTCTTTCTGCCCTGAAAGATAAAGGTGTGCTGAGAGGTCTGTAACAGTGGTCTTAGCTCTTCATTCCTCAAATTTTCCAAGCAATAGAAGAACCCAAATATTTATCTCTTATCAGGTATCTCACCATTGCCTGCCACCCCCATACCAAACTTGGGATAGCACCACTGTGGCTGAGGTCCTTGAGATGACAAAGGCCAAACACTTCCAGGGATGTTCCAGCAAGAGTGTTGCCAGTGGATGATTCCTCCCTTCTGCCCAGCCCTTGTGAAGTGGCTCCTGCACTACTGGGTCCAGTTTTGGGCTTCCCATGCAAGAAAAAATGTTAGCATATTGCAGTTAGTCCATGGAGCACATGATGTATGAAAGGGGCTATGAGAGTTGGATTTGTTCACCTTGAAGAAGAAAAGGCTGAGTTGAGGATGGGAGGGATTTTCCTTTTTGCCTTCAATTACCTAGAGAAGGATTATAGAGAACACAGAACTCTTCTCAAACTTGTGCAGTGAAGCGCAACAGATTTCAGGAGGTCCTGGTTAGACATAAGAAAAAAGTATTCACTTGAGAGAGGCACAGCACTGGAAAAGGTACCCACAGAACTTGTTGGATTTCCTTAAATCTTTAACACTCAGTCTGGCAAGTCCCTGAGCAACTGAATCTACCTTCAAAACAGAGAGCAGGAGACTAGTCTAGAGACTTCCAGAGGCTGCTTCCAACCTCAGCTGTCCTGTGACTCTATGGAAGTGGCCCTGGCTTAATGCCACACAGTTCTTTGGGAATTTCCCATCCTCCTCTTCTTTATCTTCACTTTTTCCAAATTTCGAATCCTCCTCTCTCCAGTGAAAATGACCTCACATTCAGACAGCTCAAATACAAGCCAAGTCATTAAAAACCATGTATTTCATGCACCATTCAGATCCTAGAAACAGCACCTACATCTTTGACCTTATTCACTAATTCCTTACCACTCACAGATTGTTACTACATCAATGTTTTAGCCAGTTCTACATTCTATACTGTTTTCTAACAGTTCAAAAAAATCTTTCAGGACTTTTTTTTAATCTTTCAAAAATTTTCCAGATTGTGCTTTGTTGTTTTGAGTGATGGAAGAGGGTGGCTGTAAAGGATATAATCAATGCAAGACTGCTTTGTGAGGACTTCTTATCCTTGGGGAAAAGCCAGAGAGGGTCAGAAGAGAGGTGGTTCTGACCTTTAAGTACTTGTATTTTGAAAGAAATATCAGGGATTTTTTTTAAAATTATTTTGCATGAGCTGGATTCTTAATATGAAATCATTATTTAAGTACAATCTATACGAGGTATGGGATATTGTGCCATTTTTATGGTACTCACTTTTAAAGCAGAATGGTTGGGGTTTATTAGACACACAGGCCTTCAGGGCTCTTTTCTGGTAATTAGACACATAAGTTAAATCCATAAAAGTGCTTTCTTGGAACCACTGTGGCTAAAAGGGTGACACAATTTACTTTTGTGCTTGGCATGAGTCCTTGAAGCAGTATATACTATTTTATTTCAGGATGTGTAAACTACACATTATTGTCAACAGTAGAAACAATTATAACTAGACTTGCTTATTCATGCTAACTCATAATATCATTACAGAATGATTTGAGGTTTAAGCTGAGAACACCAAAAAGGTACTTTCTATTTTTATGCAAAAATCCATAAAAAATACTGCCACAAAAATCTCTGCAGAAAATCAACAGGAAGATTGAATAAAGAGGGGAAAATTTCTGTGTGCGATCAGAAACAAGAGGTTTGTTCTGTACTGAGATTTGAGAGGGAATGGAAGAATATGAGCTAGTTACAAGAGACAAAAGGACACCTTCTGTTTACAAAGCTGTAGTTAGTCCTTCCGGTCAAGGCTTTCCCCACAGCTTCTGGAGATACACCTCAGCCCTGACTTTTCCCTGTTGGAATGAACAGAAACAACAATTTTCCAAGAATGAGTGTGCCTCACTTCCCTGTGAAGCCACGTGACTAGGAGATCACATTCCAAGATAAAGCAAGGATGTTACCCTTTTGAATGAGCATCTTTATAAACTCTGAAGTGTTTGTAAATGGCAACACTCACGTTCATGTCACATCCATGTACAGACAGATCTTGACTTCTAACCAGCTGCAGATCAGTTAAACAAGTGCTTGGCCATTATTTACTTACTGTAAACAACTTGACTTTTCTTTCTTAGGACATGTAAATAGAGGCAGGCACCAGATTCAAATCAATTTTCTAGAAGCTCATAAAATCATTGCAAAGATTCTGAGTACTGCACTCTTAAACAAGATAGCAGAAGCATTTCAGGCTTAGACCATCCAACTAAAATGTCAATCCAATTTAGAAACCAGCAGTGGGATCGCGAATTCAAGGAGGAAAGGTATCAGCATTTTAGATTTTCCATATTAGAAAATGATGGATTATCATGTCTATCAAAAGACCAGAGTGCTTTCAGCTCTGCTTTGATAATTCCTTTCTCATACCAGATACTTCCCAACTGTTTGGAAGCCTGTAAGAAGTTATTCAAGTTCTAGGAGAAGGCTGTCTGTACCATCAGTAAAATGATCCATGCTGAAATGGGCTAGTTTTTCTTCAGGCAGTTTCAGAGAAAACAATGATTCAATGAACACAGGGAATAAATGACTCTTTTGCACTTTGGATGAGGTTTGTCAGGGCAAATTTGAGGTGCACTGTCAAAATAAAGGTGAGGGAGTATATCCTTCTGCTCCCTGTGTCACACAGCTCCTGTGGACACACAGAGATGTTCACTCTCAGGAATTCTCAGATTGTCTTCTTTCACTGGGAATCAGATTAATTTCTCTCTAGAAAAACACACGGAAATATCAGTGCTCAAATTGCCAATCTCTGTTCCCTAAAGTGGACAGTACTGCTGAAAGATTTTCCCTAAGGCACTCTGAGTCCCACTATTTCCCTGCTCAGGGGATATCTGTTAGTTAATAAAAATAGAGCTTGAGCCTGTTGACACTGCTGTGCCAGACTTTTAATGAAAAGTCTTCTACATCTGCAAACAGAATGCTTTTCCAAGGCTGCTGGCAAACACCAAAAACCTGATCTGAAATATTGAAACACACATATGCAAGTGTCACCTGAAAGGAAAACATCAGAAATTAGTCATGAAAGGAAGAAGAATCTTTTAATTCACAGTATCTATGGTTAAAGCCAAGGCAGAAATAAAAAATCACGGTATCAAAGAATCATAGAATTGTTTAGGTTGGAAAAGAACTCTAAGCCCAACTATTAACCTCACACTGCCAAGTCCACCACTAAACCATGTTCCCTAGGGCCACATCTACACATCTTTTAAATCCCTTCAGGGCTGGTGACCCAACTGCTTCTCTGGGCAGTCTGTTCCAAAGCTTGACAACTCTTTTGGTGAAGAAATTTTTCCTAATATCCAACCTAAACCTTTCCCAGGCCAACCTTAGGCCACTTCCTCTTGTCTTGTCACTTGTCACTTGGGAACAGAGATTGACACCCACTTTGTTACACCTTCCTGTCAGGGAGCTGTAGAGGGCAATAAGGTCACTCCTGAGCCTCCTCTTCTCCAGGCTGAGCCCCCAGAGCTCCCTCAGCCGCTCCTCAAAGGACTTGTGCTCCAGACCCTTTGCCAGGTCCATTGCTCTTCTTTGGAAGTGGAACTAATGAAGGAGGAATCAAAAAGCACCTGAGTCTGGCATCAAAAGCCACAATCTGAAAGTACAGGAGGAGCCAAAAGCTAAGGGTGAAGGCCTGAAGCACCAGCTAGCTGGGGAACAATGTGGTCTGCTTCAAAGTTTACCTGTGGTTAGGTTGTGGTTCCCAAAGCTCAGGCTGAAAAGAGCAGTTCTTTGATCCTTGCTAATGAACCCCAGATAGTGGGAAGTGAGGCCAAACTCAGAGACCTCAAAGCAAGCCACAGCAGAACAAGCTCCTGGTTTGTTTAAGGGCATATCTGAGTGCAGCAGCTGAGGTGAACTGCAGGGCTTGGGAGGCTGTCAGTGGCACACTTGCACCGTGCTTGGTGCAGTATTTTGTTCAAGTATTTTGCTATTATTCTGTTTCTCCAGTAAGAACCAGATATTGGAGAGAATGTAAATATGGGTACAGTACTCCCCATCCAGCAAGTCATGGAAAGGATTTTGTTTTTTTCCGTGGACTTTGGATCAAGTTCACAAGGTCTTTAGGAGCTCATTCAGTTGTGTGATCATGAATAATTTTCTTTCTTCTACAGGTACTCTGATTTGGCAGACTGCTGCTGTTTTTCAAAGACTTTGAGAAAGAGAATGGCAGGAAGTATTAGACAGGGTAATTTTCCTGTGATGAATTAGGGCGGGGCATTCGTTTGCTCCTTAGAGAAATCTTTGATCTGGTTTTATATCTTCGCTGTCCTTGATGGGAAACAAACTGAGGCTATGTCAGGTAGTCATGAGTGGCATAATGCCTGTGCTCTAAGTTCTCACCTCCTTCCAGAAGACTTAGTGATCATCTGGTTTCCTCAGATTCCTGACAACTCCTGTAACAAGCCATAAGGGGGCAAAAGCAGGGAAAAATTAGTATAGGTCAGCACTTTAGGCCATGTTATAAATGATGTGGTAATTTGGACTGCTGCATTTACAGCTAAGTTCTACCAGATGACACATACAGAATGAATCATAACATGCCTGAATCTGCACACCCTTCACACTGCAGCAAGCTCAGGGCAAGAAGGGACAAAGGGATTAACTACTCTGTTGTCTCATTCCCCAAGATGCCAAATCAACGACCTGCCTTCGCTTTTTGGATCTGCTTTTTACCACAGCTCACTCCAGTCCAGAAGCCCATTATCAATAGTTTTATGTATATTTATTTATATATTGCATATGTTTATACACACACACTGAGAGAATATGTACACATGCTTTCCATATGGTTTGCTTATGTCAGATGTGTGACCAGTGTTAGGAGGATCATCAGCCATATGAGGGAGAGAGCTGCAATTGCTACAAATGGGTGAAAGCTGCTTCTTCACCTCCCAAAGCCTTATGGCACAAAATGATGGAGAGGAAGACAATGCTCAGGAGACTTTTTTGTAGATTTTTCTGAAATGACACTGTTGCCCTTTCTCTGACTTCTGCTGTTCTTGAGCAACTGGCAGTGCTAAGCTATTAGGAAACAGGGCATGCATGTTGCACCCAAAAATCTCTCATAAACACCTGTCTGTCATGGCTCCTTAGGAGGAAAATTTACTTTTACCATTGCTCCTGGCATCTTGGAACAACAGCATACCCTGGTTCTCTGGCCTTACCAGCTGGGTCTGGCTGCATGTAGAGCTTGGTGAAAACAGAACACGGTTCAGTCCAGAACATCTCCCACCAGATCTTTTTTTTTTTCTTTCTCTTTGTAAAATGTTACCCACAAAGGTCTTCCATGAGTAAATGCTTCCAGAATTCCTATGGTCTCATTCAGCTTTTGTCTGTAGGTCTTGTTGAGACAGGAGAGTGAAAATAAACACACCTCTGGTGGGTGAATGGATGGCTCAGAAATATGAGTAGGATGTAAGAGATTTCTTTTTTCTTTTTCCCTGTTTTCAGTGCTGGCTAGACTTCTGTTGCATTTGCAGCAATTGCCTTCTGCATAAGGAGACGGCATCTGCATTCAGGAGTAATATTTTTTCACAGCCTACAGAACACACTTCAAATATTATTTTGAAAACACGAACTTTGTCTTGAATTATACCAAAGCTAAGTGAGAGTCTGGGAACAATGAGGTTTGTTCTCTTCAGCTAGAAAAAAGTGCACTGGGATGAAAAGCTGAAGTCTTGATCTTGGCAAAAGCATCTGATGCACCCTTTGAAGGAGCCCCTTCCCCATCTTGCTCTTCCCCGTTACCACCAGCTGCCCTCAAACTGTGATTGCAATGGGCAATTTCTCTCATGGAGAAGGAAAGAGTAATTGAGGGAATTCAGTGAGCTCATAATACACCCTCATATACTCTCAGTAAAGCCTGCCTGAGGCCATTTTGAAAGGACTTAGTCTAGCCCCGTGACAGCTGTTTCTTTCATCATCTGTTTTTTATGTTACTTTTCTATTTAACATTGCTCTCTGTTAGGTCTAACCGCTCTTCTTTTGAGGGGCAGCTTTTTGAAAGGGGCTAAAGAATTTATTTTTTTCAAAAATCCTGCCTTGAAAAAGACCTAGAGAGGAGTATACTACTCGGAGAGAAAAGTTTTGGTTTAGCTTTAGTGCCTGGAAATGCGTTAGCAGCGATGGAGGTAAACACCTTATAGGAATTAGTCATTCACTTCTCTACTTCCCCTCTTACAAGAAGACAGCAAGCCTGGGGCAAGTCCCTGGCAGCAATTGCACAGCTGGGTGGGGATTCCCTTCCACAGCAGAAAGGGTGATTATTCTCTTTCACTGCTTGATCCTCTTTAGTTGTCCTTGGACATCTATTTTACAACTCATTTTCTCTCCAATGGCATGAAGTAGGGCTGCTGTTCTTTCTCTCTTGTTCGTTCCTCTGAAAGCCACCGAGTCCCACACGCAGGGAATCAACACCTAGTAAGGATGGAACAATTTTAAAACAATAATAAAAAAAAAAAGCTAATTTGTACTAAACTCAAAGATTTGAAGCTGAAATTGCAAGTCAGTGCTTGAGCAGATGAGGTTCACAGACGAGACTTTCCAGCTGTTCAATGCTATTTAATTCTGCACCAACAGAAATGATACTCGATTTCTGTACCAACAGAAAACCAGGGAGGTTGAGGAGAAAAAGAAGAGGCCAGGAAATCTTCTGAGGAGAGGATTCAGCAGGAGTGGAGGTAGTTAACAAGAAGATAAGAATCTAGGGCAAGATTTTGCTAAGGTTTGATATATTGGTTTTATTTGTAAAGACAGGCTAATTTTGTGTCAGAATGACCCAGAATTACAGAAACTTTTCCATCTATGTACTAAGGGGCCATATTTCATGCAATTTTTATGTATTAGAATACTCATATCTCATTTTACTACCTCTTCCTGCATAAAATAAACTTAATGCAAATAAATGCTTGAGATTTCTGTATTGCTCTGTTTTCTCACAGGTCTGACAGTGCCCTAATCGTTAAAAGAACATGATGATATTTCACCACAGTTTTTTGCACCATCGTTCGGAAAGAGTCCCAGCAAACTTCACAGACCTGAACTAATTAAAACCAGCAACAAACATGCCTCTTCAGTTTTGATTCAAAAACCAAATCAGACTCTGATTTCCAGATATAAATAAGAGGCTGATTTCATAATTGTGAAGCATAAATACAACAGGCTCCCGCCACCAAACGTTTTCAATTTTTATTTAGGGCAAGCTAATAAATCAGGCTCTGACCTCAGACCTTAACTGGAAACATCAAATGAAAGGCAATTGTAAGGATATTGTGGAGAAATGTGAAGAACTGGATAGGTAAACTTAAATACTTTAAAAGTATCAGTATAAAATATTACTGCAAAGTGATGAAAGGTTTTCAGCTCCAGGGTGTTTTTTATTCCAAGACTTCTCCAGACTTCTTTTTGCTTTAGAGCAAAGCAGCTGTGCTTATGCAATCTAGCATTGTATCAGGAAATGAACTGAAGCCGTTTGCAGGGTACCAGCTGTGGGAGTGTTCTTAAACCAGCACACAAAGATCTGGGATCTCAACAGTCCTGATTGTCCTGAGCAGCCCAAACTGCAACCAGAGAGGCCTGTCCCATCATTGTCAATTTAAGAATTGCAGGGTGATCCTTCATGGATGGCATCTTCTGTGATCTCCACACACCCTATGTCAGAAATGGATTTTTAATCCATTATTTAGGAATCTATTTCCAATCTTAGCTGAGGCAAGCAGAGTACCTTCATTTCAAAATCCCTCGTCATTCCGGCATCTCAGGCATAGAATTCACCCTTGTTTTCCCATTGTTCACTGACAATGAAAAAAGCCCTGCTCTCTAACTTACTTCATTTTTCCTTTACAGTTCTCCAAAGGGAAGAAGGAGTTTCTTGCCAAACACTGCTGTCAGTCTGACATAACTGTGGGCTTGATCACATGAAAATTGAAAGTGTTTCTCTTTTCAATTGATGAAATGATTGAGTACAGACCTCTTTAATAGAGCAGTCAGCGTAACTCACCCATAAACTCAGCATGGAGCCCTGTGTTCACCATGTTCTAAATTGCTGACAAACAGTTTATGGTTTGTCACATTTGGCAATCTCTGTACCGGAAAAGGGCCAGTCTTCAGCTGAAATAAAAATAGGTACTTTGACCAGAACTTGGAAACAACTAGTAGGAAGAGAGGTTGTGCAAATATATATAAAAATGTTCAGCTTTTTGTTTCTCAGTTTACCAGCTTTAGTTTATACATCATCATAACTGTCCTTTGCAGTCACCTTCCCATCTGTAAATAATGCAGTGCAAACAACAGTAAGATTTTGTATTGTGTAATTAGATATAATTCCTAACATATTCAGTAAATGCTGGGTGTTAGTGAAATAGAATGGCAGCTAAAGGAGCAAGGAAGGTGAACTTGAAACACATCTTGACTCTATTATTTTACTCTCATAAATCTTGCAGCAGGTGACACAGACGTTCGGGGGTTTGGGGTGTTTTTTCCTGCCTCTCTTCCTTTTGGCAATGTTTTGAAAGTTAAAAATTGGTTTTTGTTGGGTTTTTTTAAGGTGTTTTGTTTTGACTTTCTACAAACATCTAGTATGAAAAAAAAAGAAGTCATGCCTGACAATTTTAACAGATTTTTGGACAGGTAAATGGTTCCATTTCTGTAATGCTATAACTCTGTCACAGCAGGGCACATGGAACCATTGACTCAAAGTAGTTCATGGAACCAAAATCCAAATGGCAGCAAGCAGCAAAACAAAAAGTGCAGAAAAATCTAGTGGTACCATGGGTGAGATAGATAAATAGACAGATAGATAGATAGATAGATAGATAGATAGATAGATAGATAGATAGATAGATCAGTTTTTGGTATAAACTGCATGCTTTTGCTTTATAATGTAAGACAGAGCCATTTGAGAATCCACAGGTGGTATTGGCCTCTTCAATGGCAGCTTATTTAGTTGTTGGTTAAAATTATGATACTTTAGCAAAGCAATATGGGGATTAAAAGATTAGAAGAGCAGAAGTGTCAGATCAGAATTCAGCAGCTTCTTTATATACTTGACACACCTTTAAAAGCCCAAATATTCTTGACCTAATTTCATCTGATCTCTAAAAAGCACTCAAAGTCTGCATGGCCTGCAACTGCTCAGAGGATAATGATCCTGCAAACACTGGTCTCCACTTAAGCAGAATATAAACTTAGGCCAGGACTCCTGATTTTGTTTCTCTCAGTTTATTTAAAGCAATCACAGTAGAGGTTGTTATAAACATTGACATTCAGTTTCTGGGGCCATACAATCTGGATGATGAAGAGTTATCTCCCTGCAACGTGGCTGGCACTGCATGTATGGAGCCATCAGGTGACACAAAGAGCTCACAGGCTGGATGAAGTACTTCACCCACATATTTACAGCTGGCTCAAGGATAAAGATGACAGATGAGGAAGTCAGGAGCCAAGACAGGACAAGGAAAGATCTTCAGTATTTCTGCTCTTCTCTTTTCTGCCTTTAAATCCACAGGATCTCTTTTGCAGGCACAACTGCCCTCTCAGCATTTAGATCATACCAGAAAGCTGTGGATTTCCAAAGATAAGGGGTCTAAAAAGTCCATAATTTTCTACCTTCTGTTTTACCTTTGATGTAGAAGTTGCTGTAGAATAGAAAGTTTTCTGTGCCAGGAATATACAGCTGAACATGTAGAAGGCTGCAATATTTCAAGAAGCTGAATGGTACAGGAATATTTGCAAAATGCTTCCCCTTTCAGAAGATCCTATGATCCTGAAATGTGCCATAGTGCTAAGTCACAAATAGCAATTAACCTAATTTCACTATTTTTTCTTGTAGTGAACTGGACCTTATTTATACCATTTAGTGGAACTTGTCCATCCAGTCACAAAGAAAACACTTTCTGTACTGCAATCCCTGAGTGAAGAATAGTACAACTCCTCTGCTTTTTAAAACTTTTGTTCCATCTACCCCTCACATATGCTAATAAAACACTTCCCAACACAGAAACACATTCTTTGCATCTGACACAAAGTATGGGAAGAAAAACTCCATAACTGACAATTTTCCTTACATCATTTATTTTTAAAGCATTTTATAGATGCTAATAAAGTGTTATGGGTGTCATCCAAATTTCAGTGACATAAGTGAAAAAACTCCCACCACTTCAGTGACTTCAGCAAGCTCTGGATGTTACATGAATAACATTCATTGCATAAATCTGGACAGATATCATTAAGACAGGATTCTTGGATTTCAAACTTTACTTTTTTTCTGATAACTTTTTTTGTAGTCTGTTTCCATTTCACGTAGAATTTTGACATGTTTAGTGTCGGACCCAAATCAGAATGAAGTCAAAAAGCCTTGATAATTTTATGATACTGGTAATTTTGTCAATCTGATGTAAAGAACTACCACACATCAAGAAACCAAGGTCATCCAAGATACAGACACTGGAGAGACTGAAATTATGACTCATAAAATAAATTACTAGACTAAAATGTGGAAAACACAAACACACCAACACTTGACCTATTCATATTAATTTTAATTTGGTTTTTTTGTTAATCCCTTATTGAAGAGTTAATAGGGATTCAAAAAAGGTCAAACCCACAAATGATGAAAAGACTCTAGACTAATTTTGGAGTTAACCAGTTTTATGTAAATGGAATAGCTGCTTGCTAAACAGTTTTCAAATTGTTCTCATGGTAAAAGGTGTTCTAACAAACATTGGGCCTCATTTGTAGACTCTTCTGGCTTGCTAAACATTCCTAGGTATACTCCTGAATAACAGAGAGTGACAAGAAAAGGTATCTGGTTTAGAATGTGCCTGTGTCAGGCCAGCCTCTGGATGGTGAATTTAAAGATTTCAGAAAGTGTTTGCTACACTTGAGGAAAGCCGTCTATGAATAAAGAACCACAGGCATATTCTGTTAATCAGTTTTTCAGCCATAAATCTTTGGGCAATCTAAGGAAGTTAGTAGATAATATTATTCCTGAGAAATGGGAATGATTTTTGTAAATGGAGATATGAATGTATTTTAATTATCTAAATTTATGATTCAGCGTTTTCTAGTCATTATCTAGAATATCTACAGAAATCTTACAGAAGCAAATTACTTACAAAAGCATTGTGAATTGAACATTTGACAATTGTGAATAATTGCAAATAGAAATAAAAATACATTTCTAGTAGCCTTTTATGGCAGCTGATGGAAACATGAGGACTTTTAGTGATAACCACCTCATCATCCATCAGTTAACTTGAGAGAAATACAGACTTCAAGGTGTTGCAGGTAAAAGAAACGTAACACGGTTGTAGGCACGTCATGCTGTGAGCCAAAACTTGCAGGAGTCATGGATCACCAGCATACAAGGGTATGTAGGACAGATGGGAATGGTTGGAAGCTGGAGGACAGATGGGAATGGTTGGAAGCTGTTAAAGGCTGACACCAAAATTGACATCTAAATGCCTTCAATGTACTGGACCTCCAACAACAGCTTCAGTGCCATGGATGTATCCAGCATCTCAAGAGTCTGAAAGGAGCGAATTTCGTGATTCCTGTGGGAACTTTCTTAGCACTACCAATGCTTTGGAAAGACTGGCCATAGAAAGGCTTCAGCCTTGACAGCTGGAGTAGAGCTTCAGAAGGATCCAATTTAATGCTCCTGGATCCCATATACAGTTTGCGGGTTTGTTTTTTTTTAATAATTCTGAGCCAAAACTCTCTTCAGATTTGGCATTGCTGCTTCTGTGTGGGATGTATGTAGATGGCAGAACAGCACATGAAGGTGAGGAGCATTTCCACATCTTTTTCACTTGCCTTGCACACGAGCATTCCCAAGGAGGGAGTACTTAGCTCTTGGCAGGTAACTGTTTAGTTGTTCCTCCCTTGGAAAAAGGCTTTTCCTTTCATCCAACAACTGAAGCACAAGGACACAAATCACAAAGGGGAAGTTTTATTCAGAGTTTATAATTTTTCTGCTTTAGGTGTTATTTTTGATGGTGTTCCTAGTCTTCAAAATCTTCACCAGTTTTTACATATTGAGGTCTTTGTTCCAGGTCACCTGCTGCTTTGTGGGCATGACATCACGAGGGATCTCTCTTTATTTATTAGGATTCAGTATTCCTAGAGAGGAAGGAAGCTAAAGGACATGAGATGAAGAAGGGAGGGGAAAAAAAGGAATGTGTGTCATTGTGGTGGGCTGACCTTGTCTGCAGGCCAGGTGCCATCCAGAGGCTCTCTCTCTACCCATCCCCAAGGTGGAAAAGCTTATGGGTTGAGGTAAGTACAGAGAGCACTTCCCAGTTACTGACAATAGGCAAAACAGACTCAACAGAGAAAATTAATTTATTGCAGGAAACAGACAAAAAATAAAACATCACCACCCCCTTTTTTTCCTCCCTTCAATCACAGCTTCTGTCCTTCAATCCCAGATTTTCTGTATCCTTCTCCTCACCCCCTGGGGTGGTGAAAGGGGATAGGGAGTAGGGAGTTATGGGGTCAGTCCAGAACAGTTCTTTCTGCAGCCCCTTCCTCCTCACACTTTTGCCCTGTGGCTCCTCTCTAGAGGCTGTAGCCCTTCAGGATAAACCTGCACAGCATCCTCCATGAGCTGCAGCATGGGTATCTGCTCCAACACGGTTCTTTCCATCAGCTGTGGGGATTATCTCCTCCACTGTGGTCTCTTTCACAGAAGAATCTCTTGTCTGCTGCCTAAAGCACCTCCTCTTTCTCCTCCTCCTCCTCCTCTTCCTTCTCCTTCTTCTCCAACATTGATTGTTCATTAATATACAGGAAAGTGAGAAAATCCCATAAAAAACAAAAATTCTGATGAGAGGGACGGCATGAATTCACTCTCTGCTCACCTGACTTTCCTAATATATCTCCAAAGGAAAAACAGTGCCACATGACACCATGCTGGATGTTTCTGACTCTCTTCAAGCAGAAACACACAGAACTGCTTTCTACAGACTGACCTTAATTATCTGTAGCCATTTAAAGCACCCAGGTAAGAACAGCTGCTATCATCTTGCTTTCCTGAATGGAGTTAAAGGCAGTGTGTAACAGCTGTTACAAGAGGTGGTTGTGCATCCTCTTACCTGATTTCAGGTCCTTGTTCAGGCATTTCTTGCCCCCTTTCACACCTCCTCCTGCTTCATCTCTTCTCAGCTTCATCTCTTCACTTTAGTGCCTGCTCCAGCTATTTCCCCGTGTTGTCCTTGTGTGTGCTGGCTCCTTTGCAGGCATTACTCTTGCTCCTATTTGACTGTTTTCTGGCAAGTCTTTTGTCTTTTCTAGTGCTTATCACTGTGCCTTCCAGCCTCCACTACCTGCTGGACTTGGCAGAGGCAGTGGCAGCAGCATGAGATGAAAAACAGTCATCAGACATTCTTACCCCTATATGGCATCCCTGGTGTGATGGTCAGTATGTTTATCCCACCCTTGCTGTGCACTGGTCAGCATCAGTGTTTACCCTGGCCACTTGGTCGAAAAACAAACCAAAAACAAACCCTGGGCACTGTAAATTAGATTAATACAATAGGAGTGTTTCTGACCTTGTTTATGTCAGTAGTACCAAGCTGACGTAAGTGTGGTCCCCCCTGGTTTACCTGGTTGTTTGTGCAATTTGAGCAAATTGCTGTCAAAATGAACTGTCACGGAAGAATAAGCTGAATTTTGGCTTAATTGCCAGCTCCAGTATTACACCAGTATAAGGCCTCTGAAATCAGTGGCATTGCTCTAGCATAAAACTGCAATAAGCTGCAGGGAATTAAATCCTGTTTTCTTGCCTCTGAGAATTTTCAGAGGCTGCCTGATATGGCATGAGTCAAAAATATTTTGTTATTCACTGCTTTTTCTAATTATCAGATTTGTCTCCAGTCCATTTTGTGGTGTTGGCCAGGCACTCGATGTGAGTCAAATTTTCCATACAATCCACACTGCTTTATGTTTCAGCATTTTTTTTTCTTTTGCCCTAAAACCAGAACAGAAGAGCTGGCTAAGCATGTACAAACCTGCCTTAAGAAAAGACTTGTTTTTCCTTTTCCCTCACCCCTTCTTTTCTATTTCATGTTAGTAAAAAGATGAAACACAGATGAAGTAGCACAGTGGTTAAAATTTTGATTAGCAGATTCTCAATCTGTTCACTTGTCAGTGGACCACTATCCACAAAAGTCATCCCCATTAAAGAAGCCAATCTCTTGGAGGTAACATTAATTTTTGCAAGGAGCTGCTTTATAAAAAGGAGCTGACACTGCTTGGAGAACACTTCTTCCAGCATTCCTTTACAGCTGGGGTTGGCCCATTGAGAGTTATTAAGGGTTGAAAACCACCTCTAGTTGCATAAAACCATATGAGAAACACAAAAAAAAATGGAATTAATAAACCCCAAATCCTCTCATTCTTCATCACTGAGGGGTCTCATCACTTGGCCCAAGATCCTGCTGTTACTGTTCCCATTATGTACCTGATGCTGGCATTGTTTTCCTCACCCATTTCTCCAGCTGGATGGAGGCTGTTCACTGCTGAGATTTAGGTGAAATTTCATGTGCAAGTTGCTTGCTCTCAGTTATAAGCACTACAATCTGAATCTGTGGCAGACAATTTGGTGAAAGAAAAGGATTATTTTGTCTGGGTAACATGATAGTTTCACTCAGTTTTCGGAGCATGGGGTAGACCTTAGAGGCATCATTGCAAATATTGATTCAGACAAACCTGCTGAAGAGCACAGCCACAGTGGCTCCCAGGCCTGCTATGTTGACTTGCATAATGAAAATATGCATAAAAACCTACTTTGGTTTACAAGTCATGGCTGAAGGAGCTCCACAGATGAAACTGTAGCTTTTGGACAAAAAGAAAATAGCTTCTTGTTTATATATTAGACTAAAAAATTTCAGCGTTGTTGGCTTTGCTGGAAAATTCCCACTGGCATTGACTTTGGACATCAGAAATCATCAGAAGCCTGGCTTGAAAACCTCCTGTTCTAAACTAGCTTTTCCTGAAATTTCCAGCTCACCAGGAATGAAAAAAAAAAAAAAAAAAAGCCAGTAGCTTCTGTTGCACTTCAGTTCCTCTTCTTTTTCTGAGTGTGTCTTTAGGTGTGTGCTGCCTTTGTCTTGTCCAGGGTCAAAGACATCCAAACAAAACAAATGTTTCTAAAGTTGAAAAAAAACTAAGCTTCTGGTCCAGGTGGAACATCTTTTTTTTTTTCTTTTCACAACACCAAATAGATATGAGTGTTATATCCGGCCTTGAATCTCTGTTTTAGCTTTACACTTTTGAACTAATATCTTTTTCTTACTCTGACTGATGTCAGCTGAAGGAAAGTTCCAAGTAAAACGCCCTTTACAGTGCTATTTTAGGGCTGAGGCCATTCTTTCTCTCTTCTCTTCATCTTTCCATTTTCCTGATGTAGTCCTCAGCCTGGCCTTGGGCTCACCTCACAGACATTAAAAATCAAAACCAAAAACAAGTAAGACCAGAGGGACCCCTCAAACCTCAAAATTTTGCTTTCAGAATGGTCTCAGAAGCTAGTGATTAGCTTCCTCTGAAACAGCTTTTCTGATTCCCAAGTTTGGAAAATTGGGATCATCAAAAGGCCTGGTGGCAGACACGTATCTTTTCCTATTTTTTCATTGAGCCTTTAACTAGATCTGGCAATGAAGAAGTCTAGAAAAGAAACAGTGCAGAGAGAGGAAGTAGCTCTGTAAGGCTTGGCAAACCCTTTCAAAGAATAACTGTTTTTCCAAGTTTGATCACTACAGACACAAGCAAACACAAATTGATATATTACCTTACCTAGGATTTGTCTGATGAGCAGGAGGGGTGCTCAAGGGGTACCATCCTGCCATACTGACTCCGTTCTTTTTGCAGCGATTAATCTTCCGTGTTTGGTTTCACACTACTTTACACTTGGCCTCTCCACAGTGCCAAGAGGTCAGTTTGCCTGTCCAAGGTCACCAAATGACTCAGTAGATTAAGTGAAAACTGAACTCAGAGGACCACCCTGCCTTTTAGCTTTTGTTTTTGCGACTCAATCTACACAGCTTCTCTGCTATTTCATACATTCCATTAATCCCACTGGCTACCAGCCACAAAGATACAGCAGAAGGATTGAATACATGCAAATGTGCACAGTGATATACAACTTCAAGCTGATGGAAAATACATTGGACAAGAGTGGTTAAGTTCCTCTGCATTAAAAATACCCTTTAGGCCCATGGCTCAAAAACAAAAGAACATGAGAATACTATTTGTGGCTTTCCCTGCATTTATTAAGATGAATAAGATGAACCTTTCATCTTATTTCACTCTTGCACTAACCACACATATTCGAAATCCCATGTTTTCGCTTCCAACTTCTCAACTTACTCCTATCTGAAAATGAAATTAGTAGCTTGACTGTTATGACTAGTCTCCTGTTGATGTTCTCTGGATGCAGAATAGATAAATTCCAAGTTTCAGGATAAGGTATTTGTTTACAGTTTTCCCATTTGTAAAAACAGGGAGCTGGAGATCTGATGAAGCTCTCAGTCCATCAGTAGTGTAAGCAAGACAAACTTTCATGTGAGAACTTGTTCCCTAGCCAATAACGAAAATCTTGTAAAAGTGAGAAATTGCCAATAATGAAAATCTTGTAAAAGTGAGAAATTGCCTCATTTTAAACTCCATTGTACTCTGAAGACATTGGACCTGGAAATGGAAGAGTTAATGAGCAGCTACTTGTTATTTCCTTAAGGAGCAACAGTAGGACCTGACCCTTGTGAAACTGTGCAAGGGCATAAAGCCCTGTGCTGCTGTAGCAAGGGCTGCAAGGATGTCCCAGAGCATTGCAAGGTGGATAATCAGCAAGAAAAGGAGCTTGTTATAATTTCCTTCTTTAGGACAGCATCCTTTGACTTCTTATCTTAAGCACTAAGTCCCTCCCTGACCCATCAGTTTGCATAAACTTTGGATTAAAGAAATCTGTCAGCTGCCTGAGGTTCTCTGTGTGTCACTTCCCACATCTCTGCAAAACCGAGTCCAACATCACAGGTAAGAATCCCCTTCAGAACTCTGGTGAGAGTCTCCCAAGATCAGGTTTTCTGCTGTTGTTACCAGTATTTTAAGCCTTTTTGCTTTGGGTTCTGTGGGAGTTCCTAGAATAGGTACAGGTCAGTTCAGATGTTTTCTGAGACAGTTTGGTGCTTTGTTTCCTTCTGTAGAAATACTCCCATCAGCCAATGGTGACAGTCAGCTTTTGGAGACCTTTTACTGAGTTTTTCTTTTTTAGTGAGCTGCATGGTGAGAGGGCAAGGAAAACAGTACAAAAAGCATTTCTAGCATTTTGAAGGGAATGAAGGTGGTTATCCATTAGCCAGAAAAGTGAGTCTCTATGTGTTGCATGACCTGTCTATCAAATGGAATAGATAAGTTGCTACAGGACAGTGGTCAGGATTGTAATCAGAGTTCCCAGTTTTTATAGTACTCTTAAAATGTCTGTAAATTGTTTCCTTCGATTCATGTCAACTATGCTCTTTTGGAAACCCCACAGCTTCCCACATCTCCATAAGGAAATGTTGCCATTTTCTCCTCACTGAAAACCTCTTCATGTACTCCCCAGCCTCATCTGTAAGTCAGATGTGCCCAGGGGGCCACAGGAATATCTCCTGGGAGGAACAGACTTACATAAAGCTCTTCTGTGAAGTTGTGTGATTTTCCTTACTGATGGATCAAAACATATGTGCAGAAGTGCTGCAGGAACATGGTGTGCAGTGAAAGTCATCCTGTTAATAGTGCACAGGGACTTGTAGGATTTACCAGGCAACATTTCACCCTTCAGAGCTCTTGTAAGAGTCAGGGAGTACAACCCTGTTCCATGTGATGTCAGGCAGAACCTCAATCTTCATTACTAGGGATCCCAATTCTCTGCTCCCTCTGCCCATTTCTATCCCTTCTTTTATTCTTTTTTTATCTGCTGGGTGGCTTGGAAGACACTTGCATGACTGTCTTCTTGGTACAAGCATTTATTTTTAAATGGAGCCAGTTGCAACATCAAAAGGTGAATTACAGTGATTTTATTGAGCAAACACTTGCTTAGAGATGGTTTTCCCATGAGAGCTAAGTAAGAGCTTGTTAGAAATACCATGACTAAAAAATAGCTGTGTTAGAAGAGCTGGGCTCACCTGCATGTGGGGGTTTCAAGGTTTACTGTGAAAGAGTCCCACAGTATTTATCCATTCATGGCTTTACTGGACTTGTTTAGGTTTTATTTCTTGGTAGCTCTGGAAAAATGTTTTAGTAGCCAAAAAATCTGTACTTAATTAGATACACAAAACCAGCAGACAGGAAGTCTATTTCCTCACAGAGATACTGTGGTTTATACATTCTGCCCTAATATGAACAAGTCTACTATTATTTTCTGATGTTCCCCTTGTTTAAGGTGCTCTGAGTAACATGAAAGCTCTATTTTTGCACACCAATCATGAAAGATACTTGTCAAGATCCAGGCATGCTAGACATGGCAATATTGGATGGTTCCTAATTCCATTTGAGATAAAAAGGCTTCTGTCAGATTTTATTTTACAGAAATTCATATCATTTAAGAGTATTTAAATGTAACTTGGATATGTGTGCAGGCTTGGGGCAAAATCTGATAATGACTCTGTACCAGTGCTCCCACCCTGAATTTCTTCAGTGTTGTAAGTGGTGGTTTTGTTTCCTTGTTACTTGGGGTCAGTCCAAATACCCAGAGACTGGAAGTTGTTTAGGACAAGGGCTCTGTGTTCAAGAAGTGTGTCTCACAGAAAGGGCCATCGGAAAACTGCTGTAACATAATAAGCAATGAAAAATATTAATATCTGCAGCCAAAAAAGGAGGTGAGGTCTTACCAAGGAAGTTAATTATCCTCTTTTAAATTTAGAAGTTGTGTGGGAAAAGTTTGTACCCAAAGAAAGTGTTGTAGTTTACTTTAGATCTCTAAGCAAGTGTCAGAAAATCTGTGAATTTCACTATTGCTTTGATACTGTTCAAAAAGAATTCAGATCTTAAGTGATGAGTGCCCATACAACATCCACCCCCTCGAAGCAATGGAGGAAATTGTAGTGGGTTAGAAACTAGCACTATTTCTTAAATATTAAATGCAAACTAAGGTATGCAGCATGACTAAGATGGCAGGACAGCTATAAATAACCTACTCTCACTGTGTTATTCATCCTTACTGGTTTTTTGGAGTGAGGGTGGGGTTGTTTTGGTTTTGGTATTGGTTGTTGGGGGGGGGTTTCCCCAAATTTGTGTTTGTTTTCCTTAGCATAATTATTAGAATATAATTTCTTATGTCTTTGAATACTCCAAACTTCTTTATTTTTGAAGTCCTTTCTTGAGAACCCACAAACTTCCCACTCTACTGTGAAATTTTCTTGAATTCAAAGTTTGCTCTAGTTTTTTCTCCTCACTCTATCCTACATTTTGTCTCTGTTTCCATATCACTTCATTGTTCTGATTTCATCTTCTTCCCAAAGAGCCAGTAGTATATTCCATGATCATCATGAAGGCGTAACAAGGACTAAAAAAAACCTTGAAGGTGGTGCCAATGTTGACCATGCTGGAACAGGAACTTATGAAAATCTGATCAGTGTCAGGAGATGTGGAAACAAAGGGGAGTCTCTTAGAAAGATTTTACCCCACCCCATTACTATTATGAACATATCTGAACTAGAGCTGGAGTTAAAAATAAAAACATTGGAGGTAACCAGTGAGATTAGAACAAATAGTGAAGCAGATACAGTCTTGTGCCTTCTTTCATCTTACATCTGCCTGATGTGGCCAAGGTGAAATCCTCACCAGATACAGGGTAGGAAGGATGTGCATGTGGAAGAGTTCAGGTCTCTCAATGGTTCTGTTCAAACCCTTTTGGGGTAGGTGCCAAAAGCTCTCAGAGACACTTCCTCCTCTTCCTCCTCCTCTTCCTCCTCTTCCTCCTCTTCCTCCTCTTCCTCCTCTTCCTCCTCTTCCTCCTCTTCCTCCTCTTCCTCTTCCTCTTCCTCTTCCTCATTTCTCCAGGTAGGAAAAAATTCATTAAGCCCATTTATTCAGCAACATTCCCATCCATGTGTAATGGTAACTGGTGACTTCAGAAGAAAGCCAAGCCCTCAGGTATTGATGGTGAGACCTCTCTGCAAGGCAGCAGACAGGCTGGTAATGTTTGGGCTGTGTAATTCCCTTTCTTCATATGTTTTTTAAATCTAGCATGTCTGAGAAGACTTTCAGTACTACAAAAGTATTTGAGTTTTCTCAACATCTCAAATATTCACCATCTCTCTTTTTCCAGATAAAACCCTAATGCTTATTGATGGCATATGAAAATATAATCACTGCCCTGCCTGACCACTGGAGATCCCCCGGTGCTCTTTTATCATAACTGAGGGAAAGATGGGAGCAAGATGGAAATTTTAACCATGTTGTTTCAGACAAAGAAGGAGAAAGTATAGCTATCAAAACACCAGTAGGCTCTACAGACCTTAACTTCATCAAGACAGCACAGAAGAGGGATGTTTTTCTCCAAAAAGAAGCATGCTCTGAAGTAGTCCCTCTAGATTATTTTGTGATTTAGTGCAGTGCAAGCTGCTCTGAGAGACCTACCTCTGTGGTATGTCTAAATTCTAGTGTATTCTTTGCTACAGGCGAGTGACGTGACGTGAAAAAACCAGACCCAGTGGTAACATTATTGGAAAGCAGATTCCTGTTCAAACAAGCTCGAGATTAGTAAAATAGATTTCTAGTGACGAGACTCATCCCTGGCTTTTGTCTTCCTGCAGTGTGAAACAGAAGACAGTTTGATAGAGGAAAGTCTGGCAAAGGTAAATAGCAATGATGGAGCAAAGGAGTCATAACATTCTCCTGACAAAGCCTGGTTGTCTGAATAGTGAAACACAGAGGGAAGATGATTAAGGGACTGCCAGGCTCCCCACAGGCTGCCTGCAGTAGCTACAGTGCCTTCCCAAAGGCATCACAACAGAGCCAGGTCAGATCCTCCTTTTCTCCCCACAAACTTCTCTAAACACAATTACCCTCTCTTACAGAGGGATGTTGCATTTTAATTTTGTTTTGCTGTGTGAACATCACTTGCCTCCCTGTATTTTGCAAAGCTAAGTTACCTGTTGTGACTATTTCTTAAGGCTGAAGTTTTTGTGGCAATTTCCACATTTCAGAGTCCTCTTGGGAAATCTAAACCTATCTTTTAATGAAAATGCCATTCTCCATCTTTACAATTGAAAAAATAATAATTCCAGCCTCTCTCTGACTGTGCTTCAAAAAATAATGTCACAAATTGTATAACATATTTTTTAAATAAACTCTAGATTGCTTCTTTCCAATTAGACACAATATTCAGTAATTGCAGGAATGTAGACAGCACAATTTTCTTTCCTAAGGATATCTTCAGGTGCAGAGGTACAGCCCTAAAAGATGCACAGCACTGGTTCACTGTTTTACAAAGTCAAGCTGTGCAACTTTCACTGCTAGAAGGGAAACAAATCTAAAATTTATAAATGCATTTTCTGGAGAAAACAAAATGTGCATCTAATACTGGAGAGACTGCCAAAATAGCATAGGAAGAGATAATGATCCAATGACCCAGAATCCTTTTCCAATGGTAAAAAAAATAAAAAAAATCAATACACTTGGAACATCTTGACTTGATCTTCAAATGACATATTGAGTAATCTTTTCTTTCTCTTGTTGGTAAACATTGGTGATGTGAGCAGGAGGACATTTCCCTACCCAAGTTATTTATCTGAGTCTAAAAGACATCCTGTGCCATAGATTAGACTGAGCCAGTGCTAATATGGATTAAAAAGGATGTTTCTTCCTGGGCCTATGGTAGCCATTTTCATTCGAAAACTGGAAATTTTGTTATCCTGTGGCAACTATTTTAATACATTCAAATAGCAAAAGAGACAAAAATGGAGAATATTCCTTTTAGGCTCATGAGCAGGCTGGGTCTTCCTCACCAAATGAGGATATAAATGAACACAATTAATTGCTTCCCATTAAGCAGAAGCACAGAATAGCAGAAGCTGTTATCTTTTCATGTAGAACCTCTGAGTTCAAATTTGAATCCTGCTTCTAAGAGCTACACCAAATGATGTTGCTTCTGCTAGTATTGGTCACATCGCACCTTAAGAAGGCTGAAAGGGATCCATAGCTCCCAACATCCTCCAAAATGCTTTGAATGGTATTTGATTTCGGGAAAATAAAACTCCTGCCTTGCAAATATTTATATTTTTACATAAACCTCTGAGTTGCTGTATCTGAGAGCAGGTAACATAAATGAATCGATTCATGTGCTTAAAGGTGAGCATCTGCAGAAACATCTACAGCCCCAAAGTCTAAGGTTTCAGTGGTTTTTTTTAAATGGTTTAGTTACCCAAATTTCAGAGAGACACTCTGAATACCAAAGAGACTGAGGTGCCTAATTTCCACTGAGTCAAAGTGCTGGGATGCTTTTAAAAATGAGAAACCTCCTGGAGCCCTTTTGTTAACACTGAGCAGGACCTTATTTTGCAATAGTTCCCCCGAGCTGTCAGCATCAGGGTTATGGAACATAGCCTAGGGATGTCATATGTCCTTTCCTTCAGAACATCAGAAGAGGAAGAAAAAGGACTGAGACCTTCATGTGCCTTGACCTGAATATTAAGTTCTGCAAGAAGAATGCTCTTACATTATTACAATTGTTCAGTATTGAAGGGTTTGGTAGTTTAGGTTCAGGAAAGTACTTAAGCAAGTACACATTTCCCAGGTTTCTTGGGCATGCAGTTTTGAAATTTTAGGGGGGAAATAAATTAGTAGTATTTCCACACAAATCAGCATGATTTCCTCCCCTGAGGTGTTCCAGTGTGTATCAGTATTTCTGCTTCTAATGCTAGATGAAAGCAGGAAGCATGGATGCTTGCAAAAACAGGGATCAGCGAGAGAAATGAGGAAATGAATTGCTCAGAGCTCAGAGCAGGTGAACTGAGGCTCTCTTCAAACCCCATGACAATTGGTTGATACTTAAATTCCAAGTGTAACATATGTGTGGTTCTTGGGATTTTTTCCACTGGAGTAAAAACAGCAGTGCATCCAAGGGGCAGGTGTGAACTTTGATGCCATACTAAGAGAAAGCTCTTGACTTCAATAAAAATCAAGCAACTTTGTGTAAGGTATTCCTAAGAATTACATTGATTTCACAACAGGTTTATAATTTGGCCTTAGCCTGCAGTCACCAGTGTGGCTTCTCTTCAGACATGCATCTTGTACTTCACAAACACCTTCAATAAGGTAAGAGGCAAGCTAACCTGGGAAGAGAAGAGAAATAGAAAACCCTGCTCGTAAAATTAAAACATTATTTGAAACGGATTTAAGTATATGCAAGTTGCAACAGACTCCCTCAGGCACATAAAACCTGCGTGCTTACAACAAGAGATAACTCAAACTGATGTTCAATTTGCCAGTTTATTGCAATGGTGATATTTTGACTTGTATTAAAGAGTCTTGACTGATGACCTCTCTAATTCGTTCGGTGCAAACGTTTTCTTTCAACATCAGACACTAATTTTTTTTAACCAACTACTTATTTGAAAGTAAAATCTATCGTGGCCTGTGCAGACAATCCAGCTTTTTAATTGTGTTCAGAGTTTTTGCAATCTGCTAGACAATGCCTGAGAGCACTGGGTGATTTGATTCATCGATTAACCTGGAAACATGCTTGTTTCCCAGGTTTGGTTCTAAAGAGTTTTTGGCTCTTCTTTCAAATAGAATTTGCCAAAAAGCAATTACTAGTGAGAGGCAGAAAAAATTCCCTTCTGGATTTTAAATTCACCTTCTCCTTTAATGTACCAGGAATCTGAGCATGCTGCCTCCTGCTTCTTATCAGTTAAATATATGCAGTGACACCAGAAAAAGCAACTGTGAATTCTGCAATTCTAGTTCATTAGAAGTCATCATATGGGGAGCATCTCTAAAAGCAAATGGTGCCAAGCCAACATTTAAAGCTGTTCATCAACTCTGGATTTAATAACTACCTTATTTATATCCCACATGCTAGGAAAAAATACTGTAATTGGGATGGATTATAAAAAACATGAGGAATGGAATAATTGATGGAATAATTAAAAAAAACGCCAGTCTGCTTTGCTTCTAAGATATCTGTTTGAGACTGGTTGATTCAGTGGTAACAATGGAATACCATTAGTGTCCAACTCCTTTTGCTTTTCTAGGTGACATCAGTGTCCAGGAGAGAGCTTTTTAACGGAGTACAGTGCTGGAAGATATTTCCTTCTCTCTCACTTGTCGGTGACAAGCGGCCTGCCCAGCTTGCTCCAGGTTTTGTCACTGAGTGCCCATCCCAGAGGCTGGTTTGCAGCAGGGCAGCTCAGAACACGTGCACCCCACCCCTTAAAACTCTGAGAGTATCTGTGCAGCAAAGCAGGACACGAGGGTGATGCCCTGACTTCCTTTCACCCTGCTTGGGCACTGCAGGTTAAGGAGATGCTGTGTCCCTGACTGTCAGCCCTCTTCTGTCAGCACTAATCAGCCCTGAAACAAAGGGAAATTCAGTGTGTTAAGACTTGCACAGGTATCTGATGCAACCTGAAAGGGAGACAGACCTGCTGCATTACCTAACATGTCTAAATGAATGTCCCATAACCCATATTTTTGTGATGGGAAGCTGCTGATTGCAGTAGCCATTCATGATTTACACCTCTACACCTCCAGGTCATAATCTAGCAAGTGAAGGACTTTCTAATCTGACATATTTAATATACATGCTTTTGGTTTAAGGACATCAAGAACACTGAGAGGTGCTCCAGCAAAGGGGGCTTGTCCTGAAGTTCAGAGGTTGAACTTCAGCCACGTGGGGAGGAACCTTGCACTGTCAGGATCCTTTGTCTTGCAAAAGCTCTCATGCAGGTTTTCAGTACAAGAACCATATCTTCATCTTGAGTAGCACCTGAGAAGGGCAAAGGATTTTTTTATAACTTAAAATAAAATGAATTAAAATCTGTTACACATTTTTAATGGTTTTCTTGGTATTTTTTTTTGTTTATTAGTTTAAAGAGGAGAATGGATATAGCAGATTTAAATAAATAAATAAATAAAATGCCCACCTCCACAAAAAAAAAAAAAAAAAAACAAAAAAAAAACCAAAAACAAAAACAAAAAAAACCACACCAAACCTAAGCTAAATCCCACATGTGGAGATACATGGCTATGCAATGAAACATTTAAAACATTCACTGACCCTCGATTAATATGCTTGTCAAAAGTCTACATTTTGTAATGTACCTATCTGAAATCAACTCTTTACTTTTTGTTGCAGGCAGAGTATTAAAAAAAAACCAAAAAGCCAACAAATTAGGTATTTGATCCTGGAGACAAAAAAGCAGAGAAAGTAGTGTGTGTGCACATTACAATTATATTATCAAGGCTTTCTGTAATGTTATTATAGGCCGTTCCAAGTTACCATGTATGAAAACAAACCACACTGATTCCAAGCCCCAAAATGAGAGAAGTTAGGGAAATATAATCAGTGCAGCTGTGGCAACAATACTATTGTTAAAGTACAGGGAGATTTTATAAACAGTGAGTAAGAAGTCAAGAAGGAAATAGTTGTAGACAAAATCATTGCTAGAAAACATGAAAGCAACTCTTTCTTTCCCATCCCATCCCATCCCCTCTCCACCCTGTGAAAAGATTATCCATGGAAGGGGAAAAAAGGGTGAGGTTGTGGGTGGTGTCCCACAGAAGGCCATAACACAGAAAAAGTATGTGTACTTTTTTTCTCTTGGAAGAAGATGAGGGGAAAAAAAAGAGCCTGGAATTTCTTTTGGAACACATACTGTACTTTCAGGTGCCATCTGTGGACTATGAAAAAAGTCCATGTTAAAACCAGAATAAAAGAGATAAAGGACAATCCATCATAGCCATTGCCTGCAGCACGACAGGGATGTTCCCAAACTGGTTTGGAACAGCCCTGCTGTGAGCACTGGTGGCACTTCAGCTTCTCTGCCAGCAATGTGCAACATAGGGCAGCAAATATTTCAGCAAACACTAATTTATCTTGCCCCTTATTGACAAAACTGCAGATGCCTTAGCAGAGAAAAGCAAATGCCACTGAGTCAACAGCTGTGCTTTGCAGTGGTTTCCATCCACTTTGCTTTGGCACTGTGTGAAGAACCTCAGTGGCATTGCTCCTGCTTTACATCACTGCAGAAGAACCACTCAAAGCCTGATCCTCTGATAAATCACATTTCAAAAGAAATTGATGGTGCAACTCCCCTAAGGATGAGAGGCCAGGCTTCAACCCCCATGTTTTTCACTGCTTCCATGAGACTTCAGTGATGTGCTAGACGAAACCAAAGAGATGAAACTTGACTAGTGCATCATCAAAATATACATTAAATAAAATACAACTTTCTCTCTGTAGGAAAAATTACTTAATAAGAACTGCAAATGTACGAAATGTGAGAGCAGTGGTTCCTGGTATCACCAAAACTACAGGCATACAGAAGGAGCTTCCCAGTGTAGACAATTTTCACATTCCAGTTTTTAACAGTGTTTGGATCATACACTCAGTTTAAAGCAGTTCTAGATTGTAGCTGGGGAGTATGGCAGTGCTGCCTTTCTTCTCTGCCAAGATAAAAGATTTTCCCCATTTCTTTTGAAGTTTAGAGTCTATTAAGTAGCAATATAACATTCACATTTTGGAAAAATACGGTTCTTGTGAACTGGCAGGAAGAATAACATGACTTCCTGGTAATTATTTCCATGATATTAAGTTATTCCCTTTTGAGGTTTGCTTTGAATATATGTATTTGGTGGAGCTAGGGAAGATTATTGAGCAAATGTGCATACTGATGAGTGACAATGAAATTTTAAAAGAGCTGCGACTCTTTCTTCAGACTGCTTTGGTATGATGCAGATATTTCAGGCCAGATTTTTGAGGGGAGGTGTGCAATGTCAATTCAACTCTGGAAATTGAAAGGCTCAATGGAACTCAGTACCATAGACAGTAGGAATTCTCCCTAAGGACTACTGTATCTCTTAGCAATAAAGATGATACCATCATTCCTATCCCACATCTTATCTTTTGCAGAACCAGGTTACTTTCCTTTCACACCAGTTTAAAAACTGCCATAAAATAATTTCAGCCCTTTTTGACTGCACTTTCTCTGTAGTACCTTCAGTATGTTCTCTGTCTTCTCCCTGCCAAAAACACTTCCTGTCCCCCAGACACAGAGAGCTGGCAGTGAGGAGGTTGGGTCAGCTGTGCGAGGTTTCCATGGAAGCAATTAAAGCTTCCTGCCTGCGGGAAGGCAGACACCGTGGGATGTGATGGGACTCACTTCACACAGAGTTTTGACCTTATCCAGTCTCTGAAAGTGCTCCTTGACCTCCAGCCCAGCATCTCCACTGCTGCTACTGCCCAGAACACAGAGTTCCCAGACAGACCAGGTGTGCAGTGAGAGTTCTGTGCCTCCCTTTGGTACCGGAAATTGTTTGGGATTGAGCAGAATCCCAGAGCAACAATTAATGCTACTAATTTTTCTGACAGGAATCTAAATGGCTTAGAGCCAGTCATAGCATCAATAGAGTTGCTGCCAACTACTAAAAACAAGCAAGTCAACCATAATTTACTAGCATTCCTGACTCTTTTTCTCAATTAGATTAGTGCATTTTGAGAGTTTTCAGAGAACATTTGAAAGAATTCAGCTGGACGAGGAACAAGAATTGTTTCACTGACATAATTTATTGGGATTTTTAAAGCGCTTTTGACAATATACCTCACAAGAGGATAGTAAGGAAACTGAGAGGTTGTAAGGTGGGAGTTGTAGTTGTGTGTTGATCACAAGCTGGCTGGAAGAGAACAGAATGGAATAAAAAGCTCAGTTTTCAATATGGCAGTGGTTAGCAGCAGAGCACTAACAGAACTTCACTGTATTCATGACTGTCCTGGAAAAGGCCTTAATCAGCATGGTGGCACGATTTGCCATGGAACTGTTTTTTTAACAAGGAACAATTATTTAACTGAGTAGTTATTTAAGTTAGTCAAGACAAACCTAGGCAATTAAGCAGCACAATGGCAAAGGAAGTTCATGATGGAAAATCCAAAATAAGGTGTGTTGGAAGGATATTACTAACACACATTGTTGAATTTTGAATTAACAGTAACCACCCAAGAAAATGACCTGTGTGTCACCTTGGAGAGCTTAATAAAAACATCTGCTTAATGTGGAAAGGCAATCAGAAGCAAATGAAACGTTACCACGAATAGAGAAAGGGGTGGGGTCCCACCGAACCTGCTCTGGCCAAGACTGCCCAGGATGTGCAGTAAATGGGGACGTGTTCTCACTCTGCTGCGCAATTTCGGGGATGAGCTGGCTGCTCCCCCGGAGGAGAGGAAGACGTTGAGTACCTTTGACATCACTTCCCCTTCTCTGCCCCCAGCTCTCTCCAAAAGGCCTTCCTGTGGCTGCACACCAGCTCTTCTGAGGCTTTTTGCTGTCGGAAAGAAGCTGAGTTCATAACACAAGCCCACCAAAATGCAGTCATTTAACATCATACAGGATTTCAAAACAGATGAATAATGCCCCATTCACTTCAAAATAATAACAGAAAAATTAAGTAAGCAGAGGTTTTCAATGAAATTGTGTTGAAAATTGGTCTAAATTCAAGGGCTAATGCTCTCAATTACAGAGACCAATACTTCTTTTGTTTTAATTCCATAATTTAGTAGTCTGTAGGCCCAAAAGCTATGAATATTTACTATGTTGTGAGGAAGAAATATGTCCACCACAGGGCGGCAGGGCTCATGAATTTCTGAAAGCCTAAATTAAAACCATCAAGCACCCACAATACCCAATTAATCACCAGGTTTTGTCTGTGGAAGTTCTTTTCACCTCCTTATAAGCATAATCCCATAACGGCTAAACATTCCATTGCCTCCAACTTACATATTATTATCCTGCATGTAAAATCTTATTGTCTTTGCAGTGAAGGTGGGGACTAGGACTGATAGAACCAGTCCTGCTCAAACTTACAGCATGAGGCAGAAATCAGACTTTGATTATATCTAGTTGCGAATGCATTTTTACTCCACAGCACACTAATTGTTCTGTACACATCTGAAAACAGGTAAGCCAAAATAATGCTGACTGTAGGTAAAACAAGAAAGCAGCTGATCAAAATGCATAGAGGGGAAAAAAAATCCCAAACAGCCCAAAACCTAGAATTACCTATTTGCAGAAATTGTGGGAAATAGAGATGTACTGGAATGAGAACTAGTGGCCACATTAATTTACCAGGATTGCTTTGTGCTAGCCACATAGGTCAGGTTCAGGTAACCTAGAGGCACATTTCAAAATATTTTGTCCCTTTAGCAAGGAAAGGCAGGGAGAGGGAAGTGGGATGCTTGAATACATGGTGAGGAGAAGAAGAGGGGTTAAGTTGTGAAAGCCTGGCAGAGGGAGTAATACTGAACTGGTCTTTGACAGGAAGGAAAGACACCCTGGGAGATATTGGTGAGGTCTGGGCACAGGAGAGGAAGGGATTGATATGCAGTCATTCCCATCAACCTGGAACTGGAACTGCCTGAAGTTCCAGCTAAAGGAAATCTGGGCCTAGACATTCCCAGTGTGCTGGATGTAGACAAGCAAGAGTGAGAAGAGAAAGAAGACCTGGTCAACTGTCCAGCTGCTGGCTCTTTCAGTAGCTGTACAAGGAAAATCAATCTGGATCAAAAAAAATCCCAGGGGGAGGCAAAGAGACTGGTCCTGAATGAAATCAGGATTTACCAGGCATCATGTTCTCAATTTGTAGAAAAAAAATGTATTGTTTCTGTTTATGCTGGTTCACCTAGACAATGGTTAGTCATCCTGCAATCAATCACTCTGTCAGTTCATGTAGGGCAAAGCAGTACAGTGGATTTGGGTTCCAATCCTGCTGACATTTCACATGCTGCCAAAACACTGTACTTTTTTCCAGTTCATTTCTTTAAAATTGAAGAAGTGAAACATTACATGGCAATTATGCACCATGGTCATAATGTCAACTGCTAACATTTATGAAAAGCCCAAACTAGAATTATTTATCCAACCTTAATTTGGCCACCACATACAGGGTTGCAATACCATATTTAATTACATAGTTGAAGAGTTAGTTATACACAAGATCCCAGATTTTTTCAGTATAATAAAGGAAACTTTAGCTACAGCAGAAGTCCAAGGCAAAGGGAGTCATAAGGCAGACAACACAGGTTAAGAGAATGTCTTAATGACTAGCAGATACCAACCTTTAGGATTCTCTTCTAGACTCTGGTACTTCCCATGCAAGACCAGACAGTTGACTTAAATTTGCCTTTCCTGGATGATCTGCAAGCATGTTCTCCATTTTTTAGGTGTCTGCTTGATTTATAGAAATGCCTGCTGCTCAAGACCACATTGAGTATGTGTGGGACTTATGCTTTGAGCACATGAAGTGGTAGATAGTTCTGAAAAGATCTATTTCTAGGCATGCACGTTCCAACCCACACAATCAGTGAAAACTTCTGACCTCAAGATCTTTGTGCTTCTGTTCTCTACCTACAATTCTGTGTTCCCTGAGACTGTCTTGTGAAAATGATACCAGAAATATTTGTGAAGCATTCATAAAGGGTAAGCATGAATATTAAACAAAATAGGCCAGGCAGAAATGAACAATTCTGGGTTTACATCAGGGATCCAAGTGCTTGCAATAAACAGGGCACTAAATCACATGCTGAAGAAAACCCTGTATCATAGATGCCTGTTCATTACCTGAAGTCTCTCCACCCTGTGTCCTCAATGAGACACAGATTCCCAGGAGAAAATAAAAAACAATACTGTCTTTAATCTTATGGCCTCAATGGACACAAAATTCTGACAGTCCCTTAGTTTAAGTACTTTATGATTTCACCATCCTAAGAGAACTTTCAAGGCTTTTAACTCAATTTTACTTGTGTGTGATACATGCAGTAACTGGTTTTTTGTAACAAAGAAAGATGAGCACAATGTTGAGTGACTTGATTAATTATCATCCTATTATTTGCATTCTATGTTTCATTAAAATCACATGAAACCCCATGACAAAGAAAATCCCCAAGGATCTGCTTATCTCAGAGCCCCTTGATCCTTCTCAGTCCCTTTATTTGCGCAGGTATGAGATTAAATTGCATTGGTTCCATTAGTCTGAGACTGAATTGTGACTTCATGGCTATGGTAACACTGCAAGGCTTCTCTTGCACATTTCACTAACTTTTTAGTTATTCAGTTTATTACACAACAGTTGTGAACATTGTTTTTGAATTGCTATTTTCTCTCCTAATTTGCTTTTCCCAGAACATCTGGTGCAAAATTCATTTCCGTCACCTGAAGGCTCTCTGAGGAGGGACTACATTGGAGATCTGCATTGTTGTCTTTCCTGTCCAATGTGTATTTGAGACTGCTGGGTGAGGGGAAGGGACCTAGGATCCAGGTATTGCTTCCAGGATGTTGTCACAATTTTATCACTCCTCCAACCATCAGTGAAGTAGTGCCTTGCCAAAAGTGTGGGGAAACTGCAGAAGGATGAAATCTGCTGATTCATCCAGTTCAACAGGGATTAAATTGATGGCATGGTTGGGCATTACAACTGAATTGTAAAACCCCTAAATTTTTCATTGTTTCACTATTTCTTACTTACATTTGCAAACCTGTGGTTATGTTGGATAGCAGCTGCTCTCTGATCATGGAGCAGAAGCTACCAAAAATGCTTTATTGCCTATGCTTGAAACATTACCTTTGGAATTTCCTGCTAGGATCCTTGCTTTCATACTTCAGGACTAGATTACTTCAGAGTAAACTACACCGGGTGCAATCCAAAATCCTACAAAACACAGCACCAAAGGAAGATCTGCTGCTGTTAGCAGCACTATATGCCTCCGGTGTTCCTTGCTGCAGAATGATTCCTAGCTGGAATACAAGAAATTGATTTTGGCTGTAAGATGTTGGTTGTGAGTCCCAAGAGCCTGGGTTCTCATGGTCTGAGTAAACACACTGTGTACTTTTGGCCCAAGTCACCAAAGGTTGTCTCAGTGGAAATACCCTTGGAAAATCCTTCTTGACTTGAAGGACAGCAGGTTACCCACGGAGTATCCTCTGCTGACATACCTCAGCTTCAGAATGACCCACTTTCCTCTCTTCCTGACCCCCACTGTATGCCAGAAGTACTCAGCTGAATGTCACAGGAGTGGGATTTTGAGGGAGATTTGGGGTGGTATTCCAATGATATATGACAGAGATAGTGGGACAATCTACAGCCTTCCTCCTGTGCTTTCCTGTAAGTCTCATTAAGCACAAATGCTGAAGATACCTGTGACACAGAAGATGCCTGACCTGTGCCACTACCTGAGCGTCCTCGGGCAATGGGAGGTGCAAAACCAGTTTCAGATTGCAAGCCCATGAATTAAAAGAAAAAAAGGTGAAGGAAATCCTTCCACAGGGAGAGAACACCACCACAGAGATGGTTTTTATTTCTGTCATTCCTGCCTTTGGACCAATAAAACCCTGCGAACTTATGAGAATCTGCACTTGTTATTTCATCACTTATGAGCAATGTAGCAATTCCAAACTCATGTTTATAGAACTGTTACATCCTTTGAACATCTGTTTCCAATATATGTGAGAACTGGGTTTGTCTTTGCTGTCTACTGCAGTCTGGCAGTTGTACTTGGGATTAAAATCCCCTTTGAATACCCTGTTATGTTGATCTGGAATTTTGGACCAATCCAAAGAAGCTCACCTGGAAATGATAGACCCTTATGCTGCATAAATGTCTTTTTGAACTTTTTAAAGTTCATTACACTGATGGACCAGAATGTCTAATTACTGTCCTTCCTATCGCTTTTTTCTTCTGTTTTTTTCCTCTCTTATGATTATAGAGTCAGAATCTATTTTATAATGGCTGCATAAGTTCTCTAAGCTATATTTCATGCAATCCTATGAACCATGTAATTTAACCCTAAGTTTGTCACTTCCTATGGAATGATTTAAAAATAAATAATAATATGTGGTAAAAATTCATGCACGGTGGATGATTTGAGGTAAATTGAACAGGTCTGATCATGTGAAATTTTATACTACTGGAAGTTAAAAGATAAAAAGCAATTTTTTTCTTCAAATACTGACAGTTTTCATCGTACTGATAGTTATTATTTACAAAAATGATCAAAAATTGCATTAATTTTGGCACTAGTTTTCCCTACCCCAAGTAAAGTTTTTATATAACATATTCATAAGGGTATATTCTTCCTTTCCTACCCTCATCTGTTCTTTTTTTTCTTACTAGCCACACTGTTACTGTGTTTGCCAGATTGACTGTGCTTATGATCTTTATAGGACAAACAAGGAGAAAGGAAAGACAGTTTGCTTCAACATAACTTGTGCCTGCCAGCACAAATACAGGCCTGAGATTGAAATGACAATTTATTTCATTTTTTAAAAATCAGTCAAAGACTGCCAGCATATGAGCTGATGGAAGTTGCATGAGAAGCTCCAAAAAGGAGATGATCAGAGACAAAAGAAGAATGAATTTGATTTAAATTACTGTAACACACTGACACAACTACTTTTGTAACCACCTGGGATGAGTTCTGACAGCTTTTTCCTAGTTTTTATTCACTCATTATTCAGGCAAAACTCCCACTAACTTCTCTCCCACGGTCTATTTTCTGACTAATATTTATGTACATTATCTCTATGTCACCTTGTATGGATCACACAGATCTTACTCATTTAGCTTCAGGAGACAAGTATTTCACACTCTGAGACAGGCAGAGCTGTTACAGTCTAAACATGAAAAAGGATTAGAAACATCATTACACTCATTACTGCTTCACTCTGCAGCTTTATGCTCCCTTACATAAAAACCTTTCCTTTCAGATGGAGAGCTGCTTTCATTATACCATTCTGACAAATAAGTCTGTAGCCATATGATGGCAGCAATATGCTTAAATATGTGGATTCCAACATTTAATATGTTTTACTTGTCCAAAAAAAGGAAGATATGACGCAAACCAGTGTTCTGGAGAGCAAGACAGGGCAGTCAAACATCCCATTCAGGCTGAAGCTGTCACAGATTTTGACTACAAAATAATGATTGGCTACAATTTTTGCCGCTTAGTACAATTCTAAGGAATCCACTCATTTATTCAAAGGCCATTTCAACCTCCTTAAATGCAGAGAGAAGCATCTGACATAAAAATTTGCCCTAGCACAGTACATGTCCTAGATGATATGAACTACCTATGCACTCATCACACCACAGTAACCAAAGCAAGATTTAAAAAAGCAACAGTATCAAGATATGATCTAGAGGGAAGACGCTGGAAATTTAAATTGAATTTCACAGGTTCATCTAAATTTCTCCAAAATATTTCTTTTAGGAGGTGATGGAAGTGAATGAATGCTTAATACAAGCCAAAATGGAAAACAGATTTCATTGAAGTGCCATGCTCGATAAATTATTTAAATTATTTCCCAGAGAATTCTTAAATTCTCAAAATCATGGTGTAAAAATAGGGGAATGGAAAAACTGGGTGGACTTACAATCATGCCTATAAGGCTTGGATAAGTAACTACAGCATTGACAAAAAACACCTTTCTTTGTCATTTCCTGGGTTTTCTCATCTTGTGATCATTGGCTTCCTCAGCAGATGATGCTATCTAGCCTGTACAAGAGAGATCTTTCCAGACTAAAAGTACAAAAAAAAAAAAAAAAAAGGAGATAGGATCTGGAAGGATAAGGGGACACTGGAAATATATTCTCTTAACCCTCTCATACTAATTTACACTAACATGTTTCCCAAGGACAGCTCCACTGAAAATGTATTGAACACATATTTCTACTCAGTGAATTTGAACTCCTCTGATTCCAGGGGGAGAAATGTTTCATGGAAAGGAAGTGGGATGCCTACAGCTTGAACAGTAAGATACTCTTTAGATAAATACAGATAAATTCGAACAAAACTTGAGCTCCCTCTAGACTTTAGTTCAGAATAAAAGTTAGAGCAAATCAGAAGTTGAGGGGTCAGTCCCCTCTAGTACCTTCTGTGTAACTCCAAATAGACCTAAAGGGGCATACGAAATCAGGTTATACAACTTTACACCTCTCCCTTCTTTGTTTATTTTAATTGCTCTCTCAGCCTTTGTTCACTAATCCTTTACCAGTTTGTGGTGTTATTAAACAAGGAAGATTATTCAGACACAAACCAAAACAAAATAAAATGTATTTTCACTGATTCAACTTCTTGATAGAGGAAAGAAGCATTTTTTATTCAACAGATTAAATTACATTACAATAGATCTTAATATTTTAAGAATTTTAAAGCACAATATCTCATCAAGGGATCCAATTAATTTCTGAAAACAGCTTTGTGGTAGGAGATGTTATACGGAGAAGATTAGAGGTGTTTTAAAAAACAATAAATATCCATTTGGTTTGTATGTGACTTTGAAGTAAGAATACAGAACACAATTCTTTTGTTTATAAAGATGGTTTCTTACAGATCGTTTTGAGGGTCCACTTGTACTGTCTACCTTCATGGTTGTGAAAAAAAATGTAGTTCATAGAGAAATGGAGAACAGGAAAACTTTGTAGCTTGAAATATATAATTAAAATCCAAAAAGGTCTCGAAAACCACACTGTGCCTTGTTCTTAATAAATATGCTTTTATGTATTTATCAGCAACTGAGCTCTGGTATCTACCGAATGCTAAAGATGTCAAGTCATTGACCAACAGGTTCCACCAAATGAAAAATACTAAAGTAATGTGATTTTCTTAAAAAAAAAAAAATACTAGCAACTTTCAGAGAATACAAATTGTTTTCAGTGAGCCTTCCAAAAATAAAGTGTTTGTACAAGTTTTAGAAATTAATGTTTACTATCAATGTGAGTTCACACACAAACAGAAAATCAGTTAAGTCCAGTAAAACCTCTTGTTCCATTGAACTCTCCCCCATTAATATTCTTCTATATAAGAAAGGGACATATACCCTGTTTTTCACCTCCCATTCTTCTTGCACTATTTACTGGTTTGATCCTGCAAGCTGCAGCTCCAAAGATCAGGTCTTTCTGAATGACCTGCATTTGCACAGAGGAAGTATCTTGAAAGAAACATGGACTTGTAGATTCATTCCTCATTTATGGCTAAACTTCACCTATCAGCATCCTCACCATATTTTCAGGTTAAAAAGAAAAAAACCCAAACTGTAATCTGCACTTAGAGAATTTCTTGTTATTTCCACAGTCCCATTTTATTCATAATTCATGGCTACCAGCACGAACAGTCTCTGATCAACAAGTAAGTGCTTTATCAGAGAACACCTTGAACTAAAGCTGAGGAAGGCAGGACTGGAGAACCTGCAGAGAACCCAGGTGACTGCAGTCTAGCCTGACTGACACACAGACATCCTTGATCTATAGCTAATACTCTCAGGTTCTCCAAATCTTCACCTTTGGCCATCAGAAATCACAGAAATGACCCCTGGACACTGTTGGCCTTTGGATCGGGTCTCAAATGTAAGGGAAATTTGTTTAAACAGGTGCCAGCAGTACCATGAGAACTGAAAAATACCTATATAATAAGGAGTAGCAATTTCACTGACATGTTACCACATGTACACTTCCACACTCAACTAACACTTAATGGGTGCTTCCACTGTATTCAAATTTTCCCTGTGTGTTTTGACCTTTTCTCCTCAGAATATTGCTTCTAAATTTCAGTCATTTGCCATATGAGATGAAATCCACACAGAGTTCATAGAAGACTCAAACAGAGTTTCTGCTGCTTCTGTTTTCATTTTATTTAGGTTTATTTTTCTAAACCACATGTTACCTTATACCTTGCCAATGTAACTCGTTTGGAAATAACGTATTAATTCAAACAATGTTTGTTTGGAGGAACTCTCTGATAGCTTTCAGCTGGCTAAACACACTTAGATAGCATCCTGTTGGTTTCTGAGACAGAAGTGAAAGGCTGATTTGCTTACCAAGCGACAGCTTTGATGCAATATCCTTACAATATATGAGTGCTTACACTCCTATGTTCCTGGTGGTAGCTTTTTCTCAGGAGTCCTTCAAGTGCCAAAGTTCATGCAGTTCATGTTTATATTCAATTAAAACCCCAACTAAAATATTTGCAGACAAATGCTGCATTCTCAAGCTCTACGGAAGCCATTCAGACCCATCTTCTACACAGATAACAGCGTGGGCTAAGTAGATAATTCCATGACAAATCACCTCTACTGCTGTTTATTTTGGTAGAAAGTAGTTGCTAAATTTGCTTCCATGCATCCAAAATGAAATGTAACTTGATAACGCTTCCACTGAAAATACAAAATGGGTTCAGAAAAGGAAACTGCAATTCAGATTTGTTTTAAAACATTTCCCAAACTGCCTGATTATTTTGTTTTCCAGGAGAAACAAAAATCTAAATGTGCCATGTGCAAAACTGAATGAAATTCAATGTGTTTCTAGAATGAACTTGAAATACTAGTAGTTAAATATAATGATTCATAACCATGTTTTGATAGTGTTTTTCTCTTTTGCTGCTCCCTGAAAGCCTTGTAGGAGCAATCAAGGAAAGCAATTATACATGAATAATGTTAAATGCAATATGAACAACAGTATACCTCTTTTTAGCATAAAAGTATTTCCCTTCCAATTGAAAAAATGAAGCTATTTTACTAGAGTTGTGGCAACATATTTTATTATCTACTTTAATTAAGCTCAAAACCCCTGAAGTTTACTTAGAGAATGGTCTAACAATATAAAATATCCTTATTATGGCACACCCATACCCACACATCAAATGTTTCCTTTTCTAGCTGCCTATGAGAATGGCATTGGCCTGAAAGTAATTTGTAAGTGAAACATAAAGTAAATAAATGTTGTAAACTGTAGGTAGAGATAATCATTATTATTACAGCACCATGTTATTTACTGCTAAACCACTGATAGTTCAGGTCGATCAGGACAGCATAATCAGGTGATCGCTAATTAATCATAATTAATAATATCCAAGTTCCATGCTGGTAAGACAAACCAAGTCTAGAAAAACAGCAGCTGCCACTTGCCCCAGTGACAGTCACCCCAAGGCACTCTCTCACAAATGCCTTGCTCTATTTATAAGCTTTACATAGAGGAAGAGCATCTTTTGTGGGATTGTGGGCAGGGTATTTGATTTTCTGTGAAGGGAAAGGCCTCTTTCAACTATCCAGCTTTAAGAAACAAAAAACCACACACAAAAAGGGTAAAATTAAAGATAAGTAAAAATACAGAACACGAATAATTTGAAGATTCTCCAGTTTCAGTAGAGTAAGATTATTACTCATTTCTGGAACCCATAGGCACTTTCCCATTAAAACCCCTGCCTTTGAATGTTGTCTGGGGATGTCCATGGTATGACGACCATAACTTGATAATTCCCCTCCTTTCAAATCCATTATAAGAAGTCATAACTGCCACTGCCAATCTGACACAACCAGAGACTATCTACACATGATTCATGGGGTTTTCTTCTCTCATTTCATATTTGCTGCACAAAAGAATCATAACTGGCAGTGTTGACGTAAGTCTTAATATATGTTTCAAAAGAATGTGCTTAATGAATGTTATTTTTTTTAAAATAAATAAATTTTGACTCAGTAAAACCTCAGGATATTTGTTGGAGTAAAGCCAAAACCAACCCACCCTAAACAAAATGGAATCCCTGAGAATGAATCCCTTCCCAAAACTAAGAACAGGTTTGGTCCTGTGCTCCTGAAGCTGGATAGATTCTATCAGTACCACATAATTACTCTCATGGCTTCTTAAAATACCTGCTAGAACAAAGTAGTAGACCTGAAATGTGTCAGTGGACTTCAGAATGACAGCCATCTCCTGAATAAAGGATGTTTTCTGTCAGCAGGCCCTGTACCAGAGCACAAACTTTCCTGGTTCCTTGGGATACACCTGCACTGTCATGTGTGCACAATCTCATGCTTAAAATGCAGTTTCTGCAACAGCTTTATTGTCTATGTGTAAATGCATGTTCAGACTCAACTTCAGCATATACCACCATGCTCACTGGCAGGGAAACTCTGTGCTGGAGAAGGAACACGAGCAGAGGATTGGGATCTGATTTATGATTCAGCTCTCTTGTTACAGAAGGTAACGGGCATGGCTGAATTAATTTGTCCTGGCTCCAGTCCTCCAAAAACCATATCAGCTTGCCATGTCCTTCAATCATGACTCAATAGCAACACAATCTCTGAGTTCTATTAAAAATCTGTTAAGCATGAAACACACTTGTGCCTCCTCAGGGAGTCTTTATAGGATTACATAGCTCTTACACGAAGCGGGTTAGTGAATTGCAATGTAGAAGGGAACTACATGAGCCTGGGAGAAAAATAAAATTTCTGGAAATACTTAAAGGAAGAAGTTTTCCTCTAACCACCAAACAAAGAAGGCCACAGAGGGAATATGATTCTGATCTGGATGCAACAGGAGAATACAATACAAGATTAAAAAGTGAAGAATTTAATATTTGTTCGTACAGATCCTCACCATCAACCAGCCCTGCAGGAACACACGCCTGTTCCATGGAAAGCAGGGTGGATACAACCTACATGATGTAATTTTTGAGCCCCTGTAATTCACTGGCAGGACCACAATGGAAACAGGTAAGTCAGGCCACAGCCCCCACAATGCACTCAAGGTGTGAGATCACAGGGCATAACAAGAAGGTGGATTTTGGAAATTGCACTGCCTCAGCTGTGGGTCCTACACACAGTTCAGTTGCAGACTATCACTGCAGGTCCTGTAGAGCAAACCCTGCTGACTGCACAGGTGTAATGTAGATGTTTGCAGTGGTGAGCACAGATGAGGAGTCTGTCATGAAAGGTGCAGCACATATAGAAAAACTGGCAAACCCAAAATCCTACTGTGAAAATTTTCTAATTGTTTGAGCCCAGGATGAGTCTAAACATAAGCTGTGGGGGCAGTCTGTGCACAACTCCAGGGCTGCACCTTTTCAGGCCTTTCATATCTCTGAAGCACAAAAATACAGACATACTAGAAGGGCAAACTACAAGAGAATAGTTATCATACTATAGAAAACAGGTATTTAAACAATCATCTGGTGAAAATTCCTGTCCTACATACATTTGCTAATTTCCTTGACACGACTGAAAATGAGTTCTCTATAAACCTAGTTAGAATACCATGATAAATTGAAAACCATCACAAAGTAAACCTGAGTGAATAGAAAATGTACATCACCTGGGATATCACATACTGCTTTACAAATACGTGTACAAGCTATGTAGAACAACATTCCTAATGAATTTTAAAATGAATTTTTAAAAGTGCAGGCATTTTTATGAGTGTGAACTGGGTTTATGGCTACGGTGTCTATGGAATGTGAAGGGTTAGGTGGTGGCAAGCCTTACAGCCTGTGGGGTCAATCTTGCCCCTAGATGCACATGCATGTGTCATTTATGTGCTACAGTGCTCGCCAACACTTGCTGACTTCAGAAAGTATGTGCACAAAACTATGGGCAAGACTGAACAGCCACTTTTCAAACTGAAGTTTCTTCACAGAAATGCAAACACTTTTTGCAATCTGATTCTAATTAACAATAGAGTCATTCATTCATTTTCTAACAAATGAGCAGAAATCCCCTTCCTTTAGCAATACACAGATATTTGATAGTAACTGAGTATTTGAGGTGATTATGTGTTACAAGATCTGATTCTGTTGTATTTAAGACTCAAGTCCTGTTTCCATATCAACTATAGGCCACAAAACCACTGTGCTGGATTATTTGCTTAGGGGCATTGGAAGAAGAACTCTTCCACACACAGCTGCAAAGAAAGCAGTGTTTTGACACAATGAAGAGAACTTCAGGGTTGTCCTAATGCGTAGCTCATAATCCACAGAACAGAAAAGTGTCAGCAGGAGCAGCTACCACAGTCCTTTTCTATGGTCTGAGATCACTCTAACATGAAACTTCCCAGTGATTCCATTAATCTCAATTAATAAAACCAGATCTGTGAAGAAGCACCTCTCAAGCCACTGGCAATACCCAGTTGCTAGCAAGCAGTTGATGCAGCTATCAAGCTACTGCCACTTCAAAAAAAAAAAAAAAACAACCCTGTTGACCATTTAGCAAGTATTTTAATTACAAAAGAAAAAGTAAAATGTTTGCTACACTAAAAACCAAGATTCTTGCCACAGGAGCCTACTGTTGGCTTACACTCAATTTGTTGTCCACCAGAACTCCCAGGTTGTTTCCAGCACAACTGCTTCTCCAAGACTCTTGTTTAAATCATGAAATCTTCAAGTTTGGAAATACATTTTTGCTTTCGTCACTCATGCAAACAATATACTGGTGTGATATTCCATTATAATATGCTAATAAATAATGTTATCTCTAATGTACATAGTGTACTAAAATGTGCATCAGTGGATTAAGGAAAAAATTCTCCTGAGTAGTTTTGCAAGTATTCATCTAATTTTTTTAACATGTGCACACATTTCTTAATACATGTTTTCAAAAAGACTGATGTTTCCACTACTTTAAAGGTTTAATAATCTTCTGTGCAACGAGAAATGCAAATTTTGTCTACATGCATAAGTTGCTTCACAAACATCTTGTAAGTAAACAGAGATTGTAACATTTCAGGCCATGCCAGGTGTTCAACATTTTCTCATAAATTCCTTGATTGTCCAAAGTAATTCTATGCAACTAATACTGCCCATGGCAGAGGGTTTGGAAATAAATGGTCTTTAAGGTCCCTTCCAACCCAAACCATTCTGTGATTCTATGATCTTAACAGGTATGATAACACAAAGCGCTGTTTGGTGCTGTGAATCCATCCGCAGTGTTCCTAACAGGAATATTCCTTTGCTCACTAGTGAAATGAAAATATTGGTTCATGAAAACCACCAACAGTAGTGGCCATCACAATTTGCCTACTGAAATACCACACCAGAAATCCAATAATTCATTTTTTTAATTGTTTGTTTTGGTAAAAATGATTGCCAAGCATTTCAAATACCACTGGCAGATCATGAGTAGAGGTTCATTTCTAATGTTATATCGGCTTTTTTTGAGGATTAGATGCAAGAATCTTAGTTTATACCATAGCAAATATTTTACTTTTTTTGTAATTATAACACTTGTTAAATGGTTAACAGGGTTTTATGTTGGATGGGGTTTTTCAAAGTGGCAATATCTTGATAGCTGCATCAACAGAAGATTTTCCCTCTAAAAGCAGTAAGAGTTGGTAGCACTTATAACCTGCTCAGCAATTTCCAGGTCTGCCCAATGAACTTTTTTTTAAAAAAAGAAACATTCAGGGTGTCTTTTTCACTCATTTTCCCTGTGTGATAATGTAATTTATGAGTATTAAAAGTCTCCAATGCTACTTGTAATTCTTTGCTTGCCGGGAGGTTTCTCTGATACACTTGCACATTAGCAAACGTTTACCTATTGTCAATAAAAATATCTAGACAAACTATCTTTTTATGGTTTTAATTAAATTTTTGCATAGCAGCTGAATTATGTGGGAGTGCTTTAGAATAGAAAAACAAGCTCCAGTATATGAATGAATAATCAGGATCAGAGTAGTAATCACCTATTTGCTCGACTACTATCACTATGATGTTATCCCCCAGAAAAGGATCATGTGGTTAAAGAGAAAAAAATTTACACAAAACATTTGCTGTTTGCTTGTCATGATTTTTCTGTTATAGAATTATAGGAAAAAATTATTATTCCAGATCTTCATTCCGTCATTTTTTTCCTTCCATAATGAAACAAAACTACATTGTTACACAAATTCTTGGCTAAACCATTTCACTTAGCAGCATTAAAGCCACTTTAATAAAATAGTGATTAATTTTATCTTTGAACTAAAGAGAAATATAATTGTCCATTGCTACATTTCAGCTATCTGTATCTTTAAACAAATTATTCTGAACTCTAATATGAACAAATCCCTGCTGAAGGTATTTTGCAAGTGATCAAACAGCAGAAATGATTGATTGCTTCTCATTCCAGAGGCAGACCATTCTCCCTAAAACGTGTGTGTGAAGAGATGGAAAAAATATGTCTTCATTCAGGAAAGAGGAGTGGAACAGGAATATGTGTTCCTTTTAGTTCTGTAATTTCAAGCTCGATCTTTGACTATATGTAGACATGGATATGACATTCCTGGTGGAGCAATGGACCGGCACTGTTGGATTACTGCTGGAGAAAGGAATGGTCAGACCCCTCTGACAGCCAGTGGAAGGAATGCCATTCCCTGGCTAAGAGCTGTCCAACAGTGATGGGTGCAGCCACCACTGCTGACAAAGTCCAGGTCTCACAAAAAGGTGCACGCTTTTTACAACGAGAACTAATTGAAGACTTTTTTCTTCCACAGCCTTTCTGGCTGTTTGCCTGCTTCTGTCTCAAACACAACAAATTAATAGGAGGTTATAAATGACTCCAGGATTGCGTTCAGACTCTCAGTCTGAAGATTTTTAGGTCTTACTGCAAGCTATTTTTAACGGTGGATATTAAGACACTCATAAGGAATTACATGCTAATATGCTGAACAATCTGAGGCAGTACCTGGTTCCAGCAAGTTTGGTCAGAGAGGATTCCAAGACTGAATAATGTGGCACTGCATCTGGTTCAACTACTGTACTAGAGTCATGCTTTGCACAGTAGGACACACAATTCCAAGCAGCTGTTTCAAAACAATAGTAGTTGTCCTTCTTTGGGGCTCCAGCTCGTCCCCTGAGTAGCTGGAGTAGTTGCTCATGCAAGTTCTCTGGAATATTTTACACCCACCTTTTTAGCTGTTGAATCACTTACCTGACATTTCTGAAATTCTAGAAATTCTGAGATTCAGCCCTGGATTTCCATAGCTTAGAGGGAACTGTGTTAGTTCCTGCTTAAGGGAAGTTCAGGACTGACTGCATGACTTCCTAGACTACCTAATGTCCATATCAAGTCATTACTATTAACACAGCAAACTTACTGTAAATTTTCTCAGGAATTTTAGCAAAATTGTAATAAACAACTAAAATTCTTATGATCAAGCTCTATCTTTCAAATATTGGTACTCTGAGTAGAGGTACTAAATGTAAGGAAGTGGCATGATTTAACTCTTTCTTATTTCTTGAGTTCTTGAGTCTCCACAAAACTGCATCAATGGGATAAATCCAGCAGTGCTGCAAAGCCTGTCATTTGCTTGTCAAGTATGTATTAAAAATTAAAATAAATGCTGAAAAACAACAACACAGCAAAAACTTAGAAAGAGGACCAAAAGCTTTAGGAAAACTTGTGGCCCATTGAATTTCTCCGCTCCTGGGCATTAGACCACAACATATGCTTAACTTCATGAATTTCAGCAACACTGCGGAAAACACTGATTTTGTTATAAATAAAATTATGTTTCAGAGTGATCCATAGAAGCCCTGAATACAGGAGCTCTAAAAAAGCCAAGTGTGAAAATAGAATTGCTTTCAAGTGGCAATACTTTTGTCCTCCAAAACTATTTCTGTTGAGTAAAGTTCAGAGTTCTTACCCTTGGTGTTGAGAGAATATATGGACCTTGTTTGTCCACCCTTTCAAATGCCCACAAAATGTGTGTACATAGCTGCCAGCTGAAGAATCCAGCCCTAGTTCTCATTGGGGAGGTTTGGCTGATTTTAAGTGCCCCAAGTATGCTCATAATGGCTTTAAAAAGGACTACTTGGACATTTCCCTCACAGCTAAACCATTCTCCCAGCACTTGTGCAGTTTTCCGTGATTAACTAGGTGATTTCTTTGTGCAATATTGTTTACTCTAGAATTTCTGTGAACTCAAATATTTATTTATTTTAACATTAAATAAGGGAAGCTAAAATATTGTAGGAAAATACTACTTGAAGCAAGAGCACCGTTCATAAAGTGCTCTTGCAGATGTAAGCAAAAGCTGATTTAAAAAGAGTTGTGCTTTTGAATCAAAAATCTGTCTTAAACCTTTTAACATGATTTCATAAAGATGTCTCCAGTGTAGCATTGCTGCTTATACAAATGCACTTTACATATAAATCAATTAAACCAGGAAAAAAGGTAGCTGAAAAACAGATCACTGATTACAAACTCAAAAGTACTTCCACTGGATTTAAAAAACCAGTAGGATCAAATATTTAAAAAAAACCACCCAACCCAGAAGAACACCAAGCCACCTAGTATGGTGTCTGTTTAGATGCACAAAAGCTGTAATAATTAGAGAAGATTAGTTAGGCAGATTCTACCAATTGACTGCAAGGACAGGACTGCATGACTCGAGATGGCAGGTACAGTACAACATGTTACCAGAATGATTCTTGGTGAAGCTGCAGAAACCTTAGCATTTCTGCCAATAAACAGATTCTATAAATGGGAAAAAAAAAAACCATTTCAGAATGTGGCCTCTTGGTTCTGCTACTGTCATCTAAAAGGAGAAATATATCATAATAGGCAGAGGATAATCATTACTCTACAGTGGTTTTTGTTTAATATCAGGAGTTTTAAATGTCTACATTTAGTAAATTTTCCTGAAAGGAAATGACAATTATTTCTATACCATGTTTTTTCCTATGAAACCCTAAAAGGCAAACAAGTATAGTATTCCTTGACTGTGGGTTTTTCAGTGGTGAGAAAAGGGCGGCAGAATTTTTCTAAGGTGGATTGTGGTCTAGCAACCAATACCCTTTTTGCTTTATGGCCAATTGTGAGGACAGAAGTAGGTGGGTACCTCAATAGGGTAGAAATCAGAGATTTAAGTTGATGAAACAGCCTAAATTACCCTACACATGATGGCTACTTTCACGGTTAACACAGCATTTTCTTCTCCTGCCCTTTCAAACTGACTGGACCTTGCTCCTAATAGCGACCACAAGAATGAGAGACAACGTTGGTTCTTCTCTTGGAAATGGTAGCTTGGCAACAAGGTGAACTTGGTCCATTCTTCCCTGCTGATCACCAAACAACGGATCATAAAGACTTTAGAGTCCCTAAGCCTTGGCTCTATTTAAAAAAAAAATAGTGGTTACCTTTCATATAAAGAATCTCACTGTCCCACACCCCATTGTCTCCATTTGCCTTAGGGCAAGAAAAGAAAATACTTCATTCTGTTGTGTTCTATCATCAACTACCCTCAGTAAGGAAGTCTGCCTGGTAGGTTAATGATGGCATTTAACAGTGGTAAATCAATCCAAAAGTACTTTATAAATCATGCTTGTTCAGCAGTTTTGCTTATTTCTCTACTAGGATGTTAAAAAAAGCCTCCAGTCCAACAGCATTACAAACATTGTTTCCTTTGGAAGACCCACAAATATGACTGGCTTCAAACCACACAAAAATGCTCATATGAAGGGGGGTATCACCCACCTATTTATAACCACCCAGTGTTACCATGTAAGGCTAAATGAATTAAAAAAAAAGTTCCAGAACTGACAGGAATCTCTATAAACTTTGCTCTCTAGGAGACAAAACAATAACATTCAGCCCAAATTAAGATGTCTTTTGGTCTTAGATTGGTTCAAACTATTTTGGGTGCAATTATACTGGACCTCCTGTTTTTCAGTATTATGAAAGGCCTTTTTCATATTTCATAAAGCTCTAGAGAGGGACATAGTTTTAAGCTGAGTACATCTAAAAAATATAAACAATCAACCTTTTGCTATTTACTACATTCAACCATACAAGCCTCCCATATAGCTTTTTCTTCCTGATTCCTTTTAAAAGCTGTAATCAGTGTACAGTTTGAAATGTGTTTCCTCCTCTTGATTTTTTTCTTTGCTTGCTGAATTTGCACTTATTAAATTGTCCACTTCAAGGAATGAGTCTGAGACTGAGACAAATGGATTTTCTTGTTTACATTTTGCTTCTTCATCCTTCAATTTCCCAAAATACAGTGGCTGTCAAGAATCAATGCTGCTTTGGAAGAAATGCCAAAAATTTATACTGATGGTCTGACCAAATTGGGGTATTCAATGAAATGCAGTGCTGGACAGTAAGAAAAATTTGGCCCTGTGTCCTGAGGGCGCACTACAACAGGAAATACTGCTAGAATATAATATCCAGGGCGATTTTCAAAGTGAGCTTATGGGTGCCTTGAGACGGGTCAGATGAAGTCAAATGCAAAGCAGATTCACCACCAGCAGCTTATTTCCAGGGCTACAGTGTGCCAACTCAGTAGGGAAGATAGGAAGATGATCATCAAAACAAAACCACATCAGACCCCAAGGAAACCAAAAATACAGATATTTCAAAAATTACAGCCTTAAAAAAACCCAACAAACAAATAAACAAAAAAACCCCAACCAGAGACAGAGGCCTGTGTTACAAAAATCTAAATTGTGTGGAAGAGATGTTGAAATGGATTTTTGGACAAGCTAAACATAATCCTACATAAAAAACCTTAATATTTTAATTCATTTTTGGAACAGTTCTCGTGTACTAAGCACACTTTCCTCTTGTGCTGCTGGTATATAAATTAAGGATAGAAGATACAAAATTAATGCACCTGCTTCAGTGGAAAATCAAAACAAAAGTGCTTTTATTTTTCTCATCTTCCAAATTCAGACATGGGAAAAAATAAGAGAAATCTGATAATGGCCGTTATAAAACATTAAACTCAGGAATAATAATAATAGATTGTAATAAGGAATACAATTACTTCTACTGAATTTCAAAATGGAGAAAATGAGCTAATTAGAGGAGTCTGCACTTTGAGGGGACATTTTCCTTTAGATAAGAAGAAAAGTGTAAAGTTAAGTGTACTAAATACTAATTCTCACAACCCAAAAGACACAGCTGCGCTTTAAAGACACAGTGAAATTGTAATTATCTAATTTAGCTTGGTAAGAGCTACTTTTCTTGGCTTTTTGCCCAGAAAACCCTTATTCCTTCTGCAAAACAGTATAGCAAATTCTAAACCAGAAAAGGAATATTTTACAGAGATGCAATACAAGAACACATTGATTATAAACGTAACATACTTAAGGATTACTGCCTTCAGTAATCCAAATTTACATTAATCTGTACAAAGAGAATAATATCTTGATAGTAAAAAAAAGGGAAATCTTCAGTTTATTGACAAAACAGGAGTAGGCACTCCAGGCCTCAGAGCAGGTTTGAACACCATCCTGGGAAGAACCTCCTGAAGTTCTGAGAATCTCAACATTCTCTTTTAGCATTACAGAAACCAGCCAAATAACTACTGACTAAAAATTTATAGAAACTATTGAATGCACCAACATTATTATAGAATATTGAGAAGGTTTTTTTAGGGAGATATTTTTTCCTCTTTTACATCCAAGAGGAAATTATACCATCTAACTGACTTACATAATAGTCTTTAGCTGGGATAATACTGCAGAAGAAGATTAACTAATGCAGAAAAAAAGCCCTTAATTATTGTTTTTGTCTCCTGAGTTTGAATGTTTCAGAAACTTCCATCAAACTGTCAAATTTTATAGTGCTCAGGCACACAGGCACAAGCTTTTTTATATTCATGGCATATACTGGAAGAAGAGTGATAAAGGTATATGTTATTTACCTCCCCCCCAAAAAGCCATGTTCTGTAGCTACCTTCAGGAATGCTGCAGTCAGGTATAATGCAACACATAACCTACACCATCATTTTCATTTCTTAATAATATCTTGGTGAAGCCCTGGCACAGGCTGCCCAGAGAAGCTGTGGTTGCCCCATCCCTGGAAGTGTCCAAGGCCAGGGTGGACAGGGCTTGGAACAACCTGGGATAGTGGAAGGTGCCCCCATCCAGGGCAGGGGTGGAACTGGACGAGCTTCAAGGTCCTTTGCAAGCCAAACCAGTCTGTGATTCTGTGATCTTACATTTCTTCATGTAGTATGGAATAGGAAAACCGCTGCAAGGTCCTGCTCCAGTGCCATAATGTTACCTCTTTTTCATTCTGTGACTTTCAATGTACTGTTCATTAAGTATCTATCTACTAGATACTGTCCTGTTCACAGAAGCAGTTCAGCAGGGAAATTAACCTGTTGTTTTCCCAGTTTATCACAGCTGTCATTCACAACTTGGCTGCTTGCCCTTACTATGGTCTCTTTATGCCATGTCCTCTCAGAGAATGGCACGAAGGCTTATCTCCTCCTGCCCAGCCCAGGGCTGGTGTGATCATCTCTGTCCTGTCAGTTCCCGGTTCATTTTGATACTTCTTAGTACAAGAAAGACGAGGAGCTACTGGAGAAGGGCCACAACGATGAGTGTGGAGTACATCTCTGATGAGGAGGGACTGTGGGAGCTGGGCCTGTTTATTCTGGAGAAGACAGGACTGAGAGAGGACCTCATTAATGCAGATAAATATCTCACAGGAATGCCAAGAGGAGGGACCAGACTCTTTCCAGTGGTACCCACTGACAGTATGAGGAGCAAAGGCCAAAAACTAAAACCTAACAAGCTTCATTTCAACACGAGGAAGAACTTCTTTACATTGAGAGTGGCAGAGCACTGCAACTGCCCGGGAAGGGTGTGGATTCTCCCTCTCTGGAGACATTCCAAACCCACCGCTGTGTCACCGGCTCTGCGTGACCCTGCCTTGGCAGGGAGGTTGCACTGGATGAGGTCCCTTCCAACCCTCAGGATCCTGTGATTCTGGGATGACACTGAAGGGACGCCGCTGGTGCTCTGCCACGCACCGAGCTGCGGTCGGGCTGGGTGAGCAACCACTGGCCGGGAACCAAAGGCCAAGGGGCAGAGGCTCCATCCAGGGCCGGGGCTGCTCCGGCACCGGCGCCGGGGGTGATGCCAGCCGCGATTCCAGCGGTGACTCCAGCGGCCACTCCAGTGGCTGCCCGGCAGGGACAGGGAGCGGCGGGGGCGGCCCGGAGCCCGGCCGGGATAAGCAGCAGCTCCGGGCGCTGCGGGCACTATTCCCAACTTTAGGAGCTCCTTAAACACAGAGAGAGTAGCTTAGAAAGTTTACAGAATAAATACTCTTTATTCTCTAAAGAGCAGACGGCCGCGAGGCTTCCTAGAAGCCACGCTCAGGTGGTAATAACTTGAATCTTTTATATAGCTAAACCCACATGGACCCGCCTATCTAATCCTCTCCGCCTACCTAATGCATATTTATCCGGGTGATGTAATCTTACGCACTGCTCGAAACACAAGGCTCTTTCCTTCATTAAGCAACTCTTATAGTAGAAGTTATCTGACGCCATCAGTTGCGTTTACAAAAGGTGAGACAACCCAGCCTGCGGACAGACAATCCAGCTCGGAGGCACCAAGGTGACCTCGGCCGCGGGGCTGGGGGGGCGGCCGGATCCACATCCGGGTGAGGCCGCGCCGGCGGGCGGGGAGCGGGACGGGCCGGGGCAGGCCGGCCGGAGCGGGCGCTGGGCCCGGCTGGATCACAGCCGTGCCAGCCCCGGGTCACAGCCCTGCCTGCCGGGATCACGGCCCTGCCCGCCGGGTCACAGCCAGGAGCCCCGCTGGCCGAGCGGGCGGCAGAGCCCGGCCGGAGCGTGGCTGCTGGGATGGCCCTGCGAGGTCCGGCTCCACCTGCCGCCATTCTCCTGCCTCCTCCTGCTTCCACATGCCTTCACCTGCCTTCTCCTGCCTCCACCTGCCTCCACCTACCTTCTCCTGCCTCCACCTGCCTGACTCCTCCTCTAAGCCCTCCTGTACTGCAGCTCACACAGCTTCATCTGCCCTCACCTGCCTACCCCTGCCCCCTCACCTGCCTGACCCCTCTGAGCCGTCCCTGTGCCACAGCGCTCACACTTGTGTGTGATGCTGGTGATGTCCTTAGTGATGTGACATAAGGGTCCCTGTAAAAGGGGAGTTCAGATGTAGTTTAGAGGAGCAGCAGGGGCCTGCCTTCCTTCCCTGCACCTTCCTTCCCTGCACCACAAAACTGGTGTCCCTGTCAACGGGAGAACCCTTGGAGTAGTTCCCTAGCCCAGAAGTTTGGAAATCCTGGCTATGAGTTCTTTGCTCTTTTGCTTCCAAGGTCAAACTGTACACGGCCAAGTTTTCAAACATTGTCCAGAATCTTTCAATTGTGAAATATCCTGTCTGATTTTTCAGAGGTGCATGGGCGCCTAGTATCTGTTACTATAAATGGAGTTAGGTGTTGAAGTATTCCTGAAAATCTCTCTGAATCTTCAGGCATCAAAACCACTTTCTATGAATCTGGTCTTTAACCATTTTAGGAGTTTGAGGCTTCTGATACGTGTAATAAATAGGGTTGATTGTGTCCTCTTGGTACCTCAGCACCTGACCCCACCCTTCTGCTCTGGGATATTGTCATGATGAACTCTCTCTGCAGCTTTGGTTCTTGTCAGGAGACTCTAGTATCTCTCAAAAGCAGTTTTTCTTTCCTATGTTAGCAATTCTTTTTGCCTATCAATTGCACACCATGAATGCATCTTTTGCCGCCTGACTGCAGCATTTTAGAGGAACTTCGGGTAGTTTTTGTCACAGTGCTTGAACACCTGTTTCAGTGGACCTGCTTAATAGTTTTTGTTCTCAGCACTTCCTGGCTGTTTGCCTTTCTGCTCTTCAGAAATTGCTCTTCCATATATATTTTTTAAATGTATGACCATGTTCTGAGTGCCTCCACATCCATGGCTGAATGTCTAAAGTAATGTTGATGCTAGTGTTGTAATTACTTCCTTGTTTTTCCTTCAGGGGCTCTCAGTTTCTCAATCCCTAATACTGGAAGCAGGCTGCTGACCATCCTCAAACACAGACTGCAGGGCAGACAGTGTCTGTTGAGTGCAGTAGAGATCCTCATGCTGGTAGGATCTGAAAGAAGAAAATCACAGTAGCATTCAATTAGGTGATGCTTGGATGCTGAATGAAGGGTAGATAATCCCAGAACCTTTTTTTCAGAGCCTCTTAAAGTGTCTTAAGAGTATTTTGAAAGGAAGACAATTAAATACAAGAGATAAATTTGTGTGCTCTGTGGCTCAATGTGTCTTTGGGAGTAGTTCCACCAGTAATGCTTTCTGCTGTTAGTCTGGGACATTGAAGCTGAGGTGATGTTTTACTGTAGCTCAGCTGAGGGAGTGGGTGGGTCATGTACACACCAGATTAGGACAACTGGCATTAAAATAGGGTCTGTCACCTTTGGATTTGTTTTTATCCAAATCTTTCTCTGACTATTGGTATAATTCAGTTTAAGGCTTCCTACCAGTTTGATTCTACCTGGAATGGTTGGAAACTGAGCATACCAGGTGACACACTTGCTTCTGTCACATTCACACATAAACCTTCACAGGATTTGGAGGCACAGTGGTCAGACCATGCCTCACTAGAACTCTCAATGCAGTTTCAGTCCCTCTGCACTTAATTAGGGGCTCCTTGACTGTTTTCTGCATGTCTTTGAGCACCATGGGCTCAGAGCTGTTGGGGCCAGCCCCTTCACATCTCCTTCCAAGTGAGACAACTGCTGCCAGAGCTTGGTGAAGAGTACCAGCTGTCTAGGCACTGTTAGCTGCTTCTGTGCTGTCAGGCTGATGACAGGCACACAGGTTTAGAGGTGCCAAAATGCAGTTACGCTATGAAGCGTATTTCTGGTCCAGAGGAACAAGTGGATCACAATCTTAAGGGCAATAATTCCCCAGATCTTTACAGAGCTGCTGAGACAGATATCTAAAAGTGCAGCATCTGTCTGAGCACTTGGCTGGGTTCCTGCTGAAAACCCAGCTTCCAGGAAAGCTTGCAACACCAAATGGAAAAAAGTTTGAGGTTTGATGGAAGCACACTTTTTGTGAGTCCTTAAAAGTAAAATTCACAGCCCCTTCCTGCCCTTGTGCAGGTACACGAGGTGTGGTTTGTGTGTGCAGGGCCTGGTACCCTCGTGTGTGGTGTAATCTGCTGCTGTTCATCTGTGCAGTGCTTCATGCTCGAGTGCCCTTACAGGAAAGTTCTTTCTGCTCATGGAAAACTAATTTGGTCATAATAATGAAGGAGAAAAATTCTTGTTAAACCAGTCTTGATACTCAGAACTTTTTCACCTGTTTTTTTTTCTGTAGGGCTTTCCCCCCACTACACTACAAGTCTCAGTCTACAGAGTCTAAATTTTAAGTCAAGTGGTCTAAATCTACCTTTAAGTGCAGTGTAGTGGCAGATGATCTAAAAGGTGTTTCAAGGTGACTTTCAGAAACTATTTTAACATCTGTTAGCTTCATTACTTTGTTATTTATAAATGAGAGAATGCATCAGAAATTCAAAGTGCAGGAGTTGTTTTTCTATCTCATACTTCTAAAGGCTTTAGATTTATGTGGAAATAACCCCTGCTGGTGTTAATAAAAATAAATACCTTAAATTTGAGGGTTGGATTTATCTTCTGTGATAAGGCATCTTGCAACCCTAATATTCCCTCATCACTTTGCATCCCTTAAGCAAAGGTACCTGCTCTCCAGACCTGAGTCTCCAGAAGTGGTACTATTTTTACAGATAAAAATGAAGGGATCTGTCATTTTCTTAATATAGAATTCTATTACCTAAACTTTCTTAGCATACAGTAGGATTTGTATTACTTTGTCCTGAAAAGTTTGGGATTGACCAGTTTTGCTTTTCTGACATAGCAGCTTTTTTCATTTTCATTGTTCAGTTGGCAGATTTATTTTAGGTGTGACTGAAATGATTTGTGGGAGTTCTGTCGACTCTTTCAATTAAACCATTAAAAATGTAAATCCCATTCTAGGGAGTGGTTGGAGAAACAGAATTATGTACCCATAAATTTCTTTCTAAGTAATCACAGAGGACTTTCTGAATTAAGAAAAAAAGTGAATTAAGTTTTTTACTTAAGTGTACAAGTTGCAGTGGATGTTCCTCAAGAGGTTTTTAGGGATGTAATTTTTGTAGAATTCTGCAGTTTTCCAGCAGCTTTATGTGACATCTGTGTCTGCCTTAAATTGGTTGGCACACATGAGGCTAAAATTTCCTGTGATCACCTTGTAACAGACACTGCCTAGCAAACTTTCCCATCCTTTGAATTAGAGCTACAGGAATGGGCATAATACTTATAAAGCCATTTTGGATCCTCAGAAAGAGAAATATTTATCATACCTATCTAATGCCTATAAAAGAAAAGCAGGTTTTTCTGTTTGTCATTGGAGTGATAAAAATTCCAGTTTTGTATGTCTTTCAGAGAAGAATTTGGAAATGGCTTTAGCTTAAAATATGTCTTCTGTTGTATTTGCAAGAGTTCTATTTTTAAGAAAATCAAGTATGTCTAAACTATAGTGCTTATTTAGTACAAAAAAAAAAGATCTAAAATCTCAGGGAGTTTCTGGAACTCTGAGGTCTTCAAAAACCTCCACTTAGTGAAAATGATACAGGGCTAAATTCTGATTTTTAGGGTTCCCATGAACAACTGTGGTAAGTTTTAGAATGTAGAGTTTTCACCTATTCAGCAGTTTCCTTGATTAAAAAACCAAATTTGAACCTCCTTATCTGATAACATATGGCATCATAATACTCAAATATTAACTAGTCAGGCAAGTTTTCACTTGCAGTGAAACATAAGTCAGATCTTTACCCATTCTTCCATAGACTTCAGCAATATTCTTCTCATTTTAGTGCAGTCCTGGAAAAGATGGAAAATTTTTGTGCACATATATAAACTGATTTTAGGTGACTGTGCAACAGTAATGGTTGGGGCCATTTGTTTGTTTGCTTTTGGAAAAAGTAATTAAAATAATTTATGCTGCTAGTAGGGGTGGTTCCAAATTGAGACTTTTCCTTCTATTCAACTTTCCTCTGGATTATAAGGCTGTAGCAGATGTGTACAGGGCAAAGCAATCTCTGCTGGAGGGTAGGTTGCTTGGAGGAGTACAGTTGGAATCTGGCACTAAGGACTGATAGTATTTAAAACTTGGATTTCTTTGGAAATGAAGGATTTAAGGAGTGCAAGCACATCTTGAGGTGCAAAACATCCAAACTCAAATTATTCCAGTGTGAAAACTAGTGATTTCAAGGCTGTAGCCTTGGATCTATTACTAGAGCTATGGCTTTTCCTTCAACAAAGGACTTGAAAAGGGATTTAATGTGTTGTGTTATTTCTAGAAAAGCAGTTCACAGGGGCATTGCTCTCAGTGTTTGAGCATGCTGGCTGATTGTGTTTCAGCTTTTGTACCTGCTGGAGAATTGTACTCTGGCTGTGAACCATTGCACTCTGGAGAGCTCTTGTGTGGCAGCACAGCCACACCAAGGCACCACATCTTTTGATCTGAGCAGGTGAAAAATTCACCAATTGCAATCATCCCCTTGTGCTAGTTTGAAAACAAACCAGTGGGAGGCACCAAGTCAGAATAACAATTTAATGGAAATTAAAGGAAAGGAAAAGAAAGTAAAAGAAAACACTGACAGAGTCAAGATACAACCTGAGTTCCTGTTAGGCCGGGTGGTGGTAGCAGTCTGGTGGAATGGTGGCTGCAGTCCTCTGAAGTGGTGATCCTGTAGTAGAAGGGGTCTGCTCTTCCTCAAAAAGTCCAGTGGTGGCTGTGTAGCTCCTGTCCTCTGGAAATCCAGTGGAAAGAGTGTCTCTAGTGTTCAGAGTCCCAGATTATATCCACGATGGGATGCTTGGTTCCTCCCTCTGGGTGGAGCATCTCACAATGGGGTAATGAGTCATGAGGCCAAGTGTTGATTAGGCTCATTAACAGAAGATAGTCCGGAGGGAGTTATCTCTGAGTCATGCTGCAGGACAATGATGGGCCATGAACAGCAAGATAGTCTGGGGGGAGGAGGCAAGGAAACACTGCCCCACCTGATTTCCACTGCTCATGAGGATGGTAATAGAATACACCTCAACCCAGGACACCCCTTCAAGTGACAATGAGTGTGTATGAAAATGGAGTGGAAATTCCATACCTCAGTATGGATACAATGGAAGGCACGTCCTCTGAGGAGCAGGCAAGGACTTTTAGGTTTGTGCAGCTTGGAGAGAGGGAGGCTGAGGGGTGCCCTCCATGAGGGTGGCCAGGCAGGGGGAGGCTTCCAGAGAGGTGGCTGGTGCCCCAGGTGTGTCCGTGTCTCAGAGACACTTGGACAATGTCCTTCCTAATGTGCCCTGACTTCTGGTGAGGGCTCAGGCTGTTGGACCAGATGATTGCTGCAAGTCCCTTGTAGCTGGGACTATCCTATTCTGTGAACAGTCTGGGGAGCGGATGCAGCTGTGGGAGAGGTGAATAAATATGAGCTGAAAGGGATGCTTGCTCTAAGCTGTGGACTTTTCAAGAAAATCACTGCTATAGACATCCTTGCTGTTGCACATGTTCTTTGGGCACATTGGCTGAAGGCAGAAGAAATCTGGACGAAAGTGAGCAGGTTTAGAGGTGCTTCATCAGTTAATAACCATACTCACAAAAAGTGAATATAATCTACAGCGAAACAGGTTGCTTAACCTAGCCCTGGAAGTAGTGTAACATTTGAAAACCCAGCTGAACAAACCCACTTCGTCTGGGAAGCAGAAACTAACAATCCATTGCATCAATTCATAAGCAATTTGATTTCAGTATACAAGATTATGAAAGGATTCTTTGTTACAACCCTACAGGCCTTAAAATTAGAAGCTCAGAAGTAATTTTTGTCTCCTTCCCAGGTGTTTATATTCAAGTGAAATAATCCCACAAAAAAAATGAAGATTCAAAATACAAAATGTCCAAAGGTTTAGAAATGGTTTTGCTTTCTAAACTTTGGTTAGATTGTAAATAAATAAAGGTACTAAATGTACTAAATATTATAAATTCCTTCTGTGTTTCCTTAATGTTCATTCTGTGTCTCCTTAAGGTTTCTGAATAAAGTGAATGCAGGTAAAAGCTATCCAATATTTTACGTATTGTTGCCAAAACTTGGTCTTGTAGTTCTTCATTCCTCATTAAATACTTTGCCAGAACCCACTGCTAGAATTGAGTTATTTTATCTTGAGGTGGGCTTAGAGAAAGATGGAATTGCTTTACTTTGAATTTGTTTTAGTATCCATTTGTATTAAATATGTATGTTTTCACTTAAATATCTTTTATTTACTGCAGAACACAGTGATGTTTGGGATTTTTTTAAATTTCTGAGGAAAAGAGACCTACAGTCGAGTTCTTTGTGTTAGGCTTGCTTTTTTCAAAACTTGAACAACACTTTACTATGTTACCGTTCTTGAGCTTAGTGTGTGTGTATAGAGAGAAATAAAGTGGAAATCCTGTCTCTGAGGATTGGAATTTAGTGTAGATTTAGATGGAAACCAAAATATTTTGGCATGCATTTGCCAGCTATGCTTTTAAAAAGGATTTTCCATGGGGTGCAGCTTCTGAAACAGTCTAACAGTGAGTTTCTGAAGAGGTTTCCACATGATGCACATGCCACAGTCAGCTTGCTTTTAGTTCATAAGCTGTCACAGTAAAAAATCAGCATCTTGGCCTGATCAGCTGTAGATTGAAGAAAAGTTGTACTTAGTTTGAAATCATGGAATTGTTAAGGTTGGAAAAGACCTCCAAGGGTCCAACCATGAGCCTCACACTGCTAAGTTCACCACTCACCACATCCACACATCTTTACATACCTCCAGGGTTGGTGATTCCACCACTGCCCTGGGTAGCCTTTTCCAGTGCTTGACCATGGTTTTGGTGAAGAATTTTTTTTCCCAATATCCAATCTAAACCTCTGCTGGCACAGCTTGAGGCTATTTCCCCTTGTGCTTTCCCTTGTTCCCTGGGAGCAGAGCCCAACCCTCCTGTCAAGGAGTTGTGGAGAGCCAGAAGGTCCCCCCTGAGCCTCGTTTTCTCCAGGTTAAACATTCCCAGCTCCCTCAGCCACTCCATTCACAACCCTCTGGGCCTGTCCACCCAGCCATTTATTTTATGCAGCAAAGAATGCACATGTCCAAGCCAGGAGCAGCCAGTTTCTCCAGGTGAAGCCTTTGGAAAAAGATAAGTTTTACTGAAAGTCCAGGTAAACAATATCCAAAGCCTTTGCCTGATGCAAAAAGTGGGTCACCTTGTCAGAGGAGATCAGGTCGGATCATCCTTCCCTCTCTGTTTCTAGATCAGAGCCAACTGGGACCTCCCTAATTAGCCAGGACTGCTGGTGAGTGACTGGAAGTGGCTCTGTGGGCTCTTTCAGCAGCTTGCTCAGCACCCTCAGGTGGATCCTAGCCAGCCCTGCAGACCTGTGTGTGTCTGAGGCACAGCAGGTCACTCAATGAGCATCTTGTGGACTGTGGGTGTTTGTTCTGCTCCCTCTCCCTCTCCTCCAGCTCAGGGCTGGGTACCCTGGGGACACCTGGTCTTGCTACTGAAGACTGGGGCGAAGACAGCACTAAGCACCTCAGCCTTTTCCTCATCCTTTCTCACTATTATTTTCCACTGCATCCAGTGAGGATGGACATTTAGCCCTCCTTTTGTTGCTATTGTATTTATAAAATCATTTTTGTATTGTCTTTTTGTACTATTGTACTATTGCTGTAGTCAGGTTAAGTTTTAGTTGGGCTTGGGCCCTCCTAACTTCCTCCCTGCAGAACCTCATGCCATCCTTGCAGTCCTGTTTCCCCTCTGCTGTGTTTTGTTTCCAGCAGATACCTGGTAAATTGAAGTTCCACATGAAAACCAAGGGCCAGCGATTGTGAGATTTCTCCCAGTCCTTCAGAGAATAACACTTCTCCCCCCCTTTTTTCTTTATTTTTTCCCCCAGATAAGTTCCTGCACGTTTGGTTAGCACTGATGGACAGTAGCATTGTAAACTGACTCTGGAAGGGGTCTCAGGAAATGAGTTTAAAACCACTTTTGTTTACTCCACTTAGAAATGACTCTTACAGAAATTTAGGATTTATCACAGTGTGATAAATGATAAAATGAGATACTGTTACTCCGGGACCTGATTAATTTTACTGTTAGAACATAAAAAATAGCTTCTGCTTTAGGACCTTTGTGAATACTTTTACTAGTTAAAGAGTGCTTAAAAAGTGTGTGATGCAGCTATATAACTTCCATCAATAATGAAGGTACCTGGGATTTAGTTAAATTATCCTTATAAATGTGCTCGTGAACTGCCTTTAGTATTTATAAAGAGGCCTGACTTGCCCTCGGTTGGGGTTGAAAGAGCAATATTGGTTTAAGAATCTTGTTTAAGTGGAGAAGAGACAAGTACTAATGTGCTTGAAAATTTCAAAAACTGAGGCAAATTAGACTTCTGTTTGGAAAATATTACATTTAAATTGACTGCGTGCCCCGAAGACTTTGCTATACATAGATCCTTCTTGTTCTACTATCTGAAAATGTGTGTTCTTTGTCTTTATATATGTATCTACATCTATGTACACAGACCTGTGTTGCCCTAGTGATACTTTCACAGTTGAGCAAAGTTAGTAGTTGGTTTTTTGGGGTTTGTGTTTGTTTTTTTCTTTTTTATTATAACAAGCTGAAATTATGTAGTATAAAACCTTAGTACTTTCAGAGCACCTTTAGAAGTAAACCACCTTTGTCATGCATTTATAAGGGCCCAAGGTAATACTGTCAGAAAATGAACTTATCAGTAAAAGGTTTCACAATGTTTTGACGAGATACTGACTTGCTAAATTGCTTTAATGTATTCCAGAGTGTGTTTAGGAAAGACAGAAGAGGTTAAGTTATTGTTATTGTGACGTGAACTGTATTAACCATGTTTTTAGTAAAATGGATCAATACTGAGTAGTGAGAGTGCTCAAAAATAGTTACAAAAATGTAAATCACTTTTTGTAAGTGATGATCTAGATGTGGTATATGTAAAACACACTCAGAAATGAAGTAATTCTCCTTCTAACATAGTTGAATATTTTTTTCTTAAAAGAAAAAAGGTAACAAAGTTGTTGCAAGAACAGAATACATTTTGATTTTTAAATGGTTGTCTTCCAGTACCATCTATGCTAAAATCTTTCCAATTTCCTCATGGTGTAAAATACACCATGATCTGATTACAGTGTCTAGTTAATGAATAAGAGGTTTGTGTTTTAAGATTTTTTTTTAATGTTAAATTTTATTTCCACATTGAATCCCATGGAAAAATTATTGTATTTTAAAAATTATGTGTATTTAATCTGATTTAACTCTACATGACTGCAGAACATGTGGAGTTGGTAAAGCTGACAAAGGATAGAACACTGACAGTATTTTTGCTACAGCAGGGGCTACGGATTAGTTTTTGCTCATTAATCCAGTCCCGGTCCCTCCATTAGGTTTGAGTTATAGAACCACACACCAAATAACGAAGTGTGGTGTTGCAGTGCTAGGTTCAGTTTAGCAAGCTGCAGCTTTCCCTGGGAGCTCCGTGGGGCTGCTTAGGGCAGGGCAGCCATTCTGTCCTTTTCATTTTTGGATGGCCCCGCACTCTTGCTCCGGCCAGCGATCAGCTCTACAGCCCAGTGACGGCGGAGGAGGCGAGAAGGGTCCCTCCCTGAGGGTTTCAGAGGACCTTTAAAGGTTACATCCCATCCCGGTGATCTCCAGAGACAGAGAGACCTCCTGATTCAGGCGCAGGGGGTTTTCTCAGGGGTGGTACATGGGCAGAGTTGGGGTACAGGAACCAGTAGGGAGAGCCCGAGGGAGTGGCCAGGGCTAGGGGCAGGGGAAAGTGGGGGAAACAATATGGGATCAGAAAAGCAGTGGGTAAACAGATCATACAGTATGGGAAGGCTGAAAGGAGACCAGCATTCTTAAGAGCTGGGTTTGGTTCTAGTCTTAGGTAGACTGGAACAGGCAGGCTCTTGGTCAGAATTCTGGTTCCAGCCAGCCAGGCTCCCTCCTGAGCAGTTGCTCTCATGAAATGTGCTGGATTTGAATTTCTTAAAATTATTTTTGGCATTTTGGATTAAAAATAAAAACATTTTTGTTGTTGCTCCTATTTAGTGAAATGTTTTACGATAATTTTTTGTGCAAGTTGTTCAGTGAGCAGTATTTGTCCTGGGGAAAATAGTAATTTGATTATAGGAGTAAACTAACATGCTACTCATTATGAGTGAAGGAAGATAGTTGTGAGTTTTTCTGTTAATTTTTTTTTTTTACAATCATATATTTTAGAAGACGACTGGATTAGCTTGAAGTTGTCTGTTCACATACATTTTGTTGTCAAAGCCTCTACAGAAAATTATAGTTATCACCTGCAACTTTTAATTGCTAAATGCAGTTTTTTTAATTACTGTTGAGTGTAAGTGTAGGGCATTAATGGTTATTGTTCAAATATTCAAGTTTTTTCTTGCTGACTTTAGTCAAGCAGAACTTGTTTTCACTGGGAATTTTGCTGACTGAAGACTGTGTAATTGCCCAATAATTAATGTAGTTAAAAGATATCACTCTACATGTAGTTTGCACTTTGGAACCCGAATGTTCTGCCGGTTTTCACAGCATTGCCAGAAGGGATAGTTTTGCATAGTAATTTCTGGATAAATTTCAGTAGTTCTCTTTAAACAGTGCTGGTTTCAAAAGCCATTAAGCTCCATGAATATGTAAGGCCCTTGTTACCTTAAATAATTCCATGAATTGTCAAGTATATTATTTCCAGTTTCACTGTGTGCTTGTATAAATAAGTGTCCACTACAGCTTATTACTGTTTTGTTCTTGTTCATGTATTCTGTGTGTATGGAAGTTTTATACTTTAGGATGAATATCTGTTAGGCATGCATTTATTTCCAGCTTAACAAAGGTCTTAGAGGACACATAAAATTGTGATTTAAAATAAATGACATAGGAGAAGGAACAATTGGTTTCTTTTAGACCAGGAAGATGTGGAGTGTTTTGGTTTTGTCTATTGATTTGGGGTTGGGGGAGTTTAACTCTTCTTGAATGAGAAATAATTTTTACTTAATTGTTAACTGACGTGATATTCTTGGTATCAGAGCCCTCCTCACATACTTGGTACCTAAATGTCCTGGTAACTTGCTGAGTATGGGACTTTTTAGGAAACATCTCCCTCTTTCTGACGAGGGCATGGTAGGGCTGACAAGTCCTTGTCAAAAGCTTTAGGACTAGAGAAGAACTGTATTCTAGAAATGCATAAAGAATCAACCTGAAGAAATAAATAATTTTAAAGTAATGTGATCTGATTAAAAGAAAAGCATTTAGGTGTTGAGCCCTAATCCCGTTTTCGCTCTGGCCTGATCTGGAATCTATGTTTGCAGCTCCCTCAGCGTATTACGAAGGCATTGGTGGCAATCAGCCTTTTCTGTGAGAAGTAAATTTTTTTTTTTTTTTTTTGATTGCAACAGAGAACATATAATTATGATAATATCCATTTGGTCAAAGGTCATGTGATGAAAAGTGTTGTGTTGCGTGCTTAGGAGCAGACCAAAACTGAAGATGATGAAGAAAGGATAATGTGCACAGACATTCTGGCAGCAGTATTTTCTGTTGGAAAGCACATTAGGATTTTCATTTTACTTGTTTATGAGTTGGGAGTTGGACAACGTGAAACCTCCCCAGTTTGCTTTGTAAGAGTCATATGAAAATGAATTTTAAGTCACATCATGAATTGCTTCTTCATGAACTGAACCATCTCTTTAGGACTGTATGGAAAATTAAATTAATCTGCTTAATATGTGAACAAAAAGTCATCAAGTCTTCTTTTTAAGTATTAGTAAAGGGAGAAAAAGGTGCAGTGGTGATGCTTTCTTCTTTCTGTATGGGAGGGAGAGTAATATCTGGCCTTTTCTGCTTCTAACTGTATAGCTAGAGCTTGCAAAACAAAGGATTTAAAGGGTTTTTTAAATGACCAGTCATGTTATGTTTCAGTTTTTGCATTAAACTTCCATAAAATCTGAATTTCTAATAGATGATTGGGGGAAACAAATATTATTAGAGTTATTTAAGGTGTTCTTTTTCAAGACTTGCAACTGAGTCATATAAAATCAGAAAGACTTGAAAATGTGAGACATAATTGTTACTCTTTTTGATAATGTCATCTCATGTCAGAGAAATAGCTTAATATCTTTTTTCTTGCCTGAAATGAACACCTTTCCCTGTGAGAAGTACTGTACTTCTAGGGTTTGGAGGAAGCTGAGGGGAGTTGTTCTATTAATTGGAAAAGTGAGTCTTCCAGTCCATTAGGAGACACAGAATAATAAAGGGATAATAGAGGAATAACAAAGGTATGCTGTGTATTTTTATTGAGTATAATTCTATCTTACATAATGTATTACTTAGTATAATCCTATCTTTCCATGTGCTGTTGGTTTTGTGGGGTTTTTTGGTTCTTTGGGGTTTTTTTTTCAAGTATCCATGGTCACGTGTCAGCTTTTCTAACATAAGATTAGAATGATAACCTGTAAACGCTGACATTTCACAGTTTTTGTGAACTGTCTACATGTAAGTTAAAGGAAAAGAATATCATTTTCATGATATTTAACTACCAGGTCTACTGGTTATCCTTTATATTTAGACCTTTGCTATCTTACTTTACTTTTAATTAAGATAAAAAGCTTCATTTTAAGTGCATAACAAGATGATCTACAGAATTTTTAAGGTTTTTTTTCTTTTTTTACTTTAAATATTCTTCTTCTGGTGAAGGAGTGCTGGTTTTTAGAATAACTGATTCACTCAGCACCAGATTTTCCTAAGCAATGCATCATGGTATACAAAACCTGGTGTTACCCTGGGTTTTGTTTTTTGGGTTTTTTTACTTTTTATTTTCCTGTAAAGCATATATTCCTTCTTAATATGAAAGGTCCTGAGCACTCTTTTCATAATGTTAATGACATTTATTAGTGCAAGTTACCACACATCCATACAAGCATGCATTCAAAGACTTAGATTTTTGTTTGACATGTTGTTATATTAAATTGTGTTGCTATGATGCTCTTACTATTACTAAGATTGTGTCAAACCTTCTATTTTCACATACCTGTTCCGTGACAAAGTTCGCTTAAGGCAGAACTTGGTGCCTTTTACTCTTGGGAAGCTTCTCCATTGTGCAAACACCTCTTTTTTAAGTTCTATTAAAGCACATTGCTGTGATTTGCAGGTAAAAAGAATTGATTACAATTACTAACAGTGCTTATTGACAGTGACATGGAGAAGCAGAAGAATTTCTGTTGTCAGTCTGACTTCTTGAAGCTCAGTAATATTTTCAGTGGGAATGCATTTGAAACACCTGTGACCCTTGTATTTTACTTTTAAACCCTCCACTTCTTAAGTTCATCAGATGTGAACTGTAGAAGAAAGGCCACAGTTTGTCCTAGCATTCCCAAACGCTTAGCAGGAGATGTTTCTTGTACGCTTTATTTGCTTCTAAGTAAAAAGACTGTGTTCCCAAATCAGCGCTGTACAAAAATTAAAGTATATAATTGGAGTGCCCGGTTGTGTGAAGTTCTTGGAACAGATATCAGCTCTTTTCTTGGGAGGGAAGCCCTGAATTTCAAAGCACTGTGTCTGTCAAGGCCAAGAGGAAGATACAGGCTGAGACTACTGAAACTGGCTCAAAGAGCCATTGATAGATTATGAAGCATTAGACTTTTCTTTTTGAGAAAAAGAGTTGCTATTTGTAGATGTCTTAGCATGTTCACGATCAGATAGTACCATTTAATGATTCCTAGGAATGGTTTTGAATGAGTTAATGAATTAACAAAGTATTTTATTACTTCCAAAGAAGAAGCATCCCCATGCAGTTTTGCTTTCTTGTCGGGATTTTTTTTCTTAATGCCAAAAGTTCACCTCAGCCTTTTTCAAGAAACACATCTGTTGAGTACAGAGATTTATGTAAGACATTTTTTTCTTTGAACTCGTGATGAAAATATTTCATAGAAACATAGAATCATGGAATGGTTTGGGCTGTAAGGGACATTCAAGTTCATCTCACTCTACCCCCCTGCCATGGGCAGGGACACCTTCCACTATCCCAGGTTGCTCCAAGCCACATCCAACCTGGCCTTCAACACTTCCAGGGATGGGGCAGCCACAGCTTCTCTGGGCAATCTGTGCCAGGGCCTCCCCACCCTCAAAGGGAACAATTTCTTCCCAGTATCCAATCTAAACCTGCTCTGTGTCAGTGTGAAGCCATTGCCCCTTGTCCTGTCACTCCAGGCCCTTGTCAGTAGTCTCTCTCCATCTTTCCCGTAGGCTCCTTTCAGGTACACTTCATTAGGCTTTCCCTCTTTTTATTCTTCCTACAGCAGTGAAGATTCTAGAGCTACTCTTTCCCTTTCATGTTCCTCTCTTGAGGTTGGTTCTTCTGTTGTCAGCAAATCCAGTCATAAATGATCTTGGACAGATGTTGGTAATTATTAGTACAGTTCAGCTGAAGAACAATGTCAAAAATGGATTCACTTTTTCTTTTAATGATACTGTCTGGATCAAACTGAATGCATTGAAAAATAGACCATCTATGGAAGGGGCATTTGGAGGTTTTCTAGTCCAAACTGCTGCTTAAAGCAGGTCTGGTTAGAGCACGTGGGTCAGGGCCCTGTCCAGTTGAATTCTTTGTGATTATCCTCAGGAATGAAGAGTCCACCATGTCTGTGGGCAGCCTGTTCCAATACCTGGTCACAATTTTCACTGTTCCAACTTCTGTCCTAAGGGTTTTGTCCTAATCCCAGTGCAGCTCTGAGAACAGCCTGGCTCTGTCTTTCAGAAGGCTGTGTCCAATTTATGGGTTCCAGTAAAATGAGAATACTTTAAGTATGAGAGTTATTAGTCTACCGTAGTCACTTTTTCTCAGGCATTTGTGGGACCCATGGTATCTGATCTTTGTGACCTAATTAGCAGATGACAAGTCAGGCTTTTCTCACCTTTGTTTTTTTTTTTTTCTTTAGAATACAAACGGAATTCCAGGGCTTCTCATTGTCATTAGTCTCAATCAGGGTTCAGAGATTGCTGTTCTGGACTTGATGTTGATTAATTATAGGTATTGCCTGGCTGTGCTAAACAGGAATGTTTAATTCCAGTTTAATTCAAGGTACTTTCTGAGATTTCTTTTTGGAGGTGGATGGGGAGAAGGCCTGGTGAGAAGAGAGGAATTTCCTCCAAAGCACAGTATGTTTGAATTGTATCAACTTCGCCAGACTTCTCACAGAAGTTTATGTACATTTTGTAAAAATGGCTTTTGAAGTAAAAAGGTATTTGTGATGGAGAAAGCTTAGAGAGGGCCATTAGAGAAATGTAAAAACTAGTTAACTGTGTGATCCTTTATTTTTATAAAGCAAAAACTAGCTTTTCCATGTTCTGGTCACAAGAAACCAATTATGGTGAAGACTGAAGGTCTGAGAAGGTGAAGACTGAAGATCTAACTCTTGAGTTACTGAAGCTGTTAGAATTAAATCTTGGCAAAGATAGGTTCTGCAGATATTGAAATATGCTGAATAATACCGTATTTTAATACTTCCTCTGGACTAGGTAAGGTATTATTTGAAATTTGAAATCATCTTTGAATTTCTAGAGAGAAGTAGTTGGTATTTTTTAAGTAGGTGATTGTCAAAGTTGGGGGAAATTTCAGAGAACATGGGTTTCCTGGTTTTCTCTGTTAGTTTCTTCTAGGATAGAGTTGAGGAATTGACAGCTCTTGAATATGTTTTCCACACAAGGCAGTGGTGGTGTGGGTTTTTTTTTTTTCCCTCCTATGTCATAAGTGGATTTGAAAACCAGTACCTGCCTTCTCTGTAGGAGCTCTTATTTTCCTGTTGTGGATAAAAGTGGAACTCTTGCTTTCTTTTTTGTGTAGCTGTGTCTGAGCTACAGAAGTGAAATGGACTTGGAATTTTCACTTTATTGCTTTTTCTTGCTTTGCTCTCTGTTTATAAAAGCTAAAAGTATATGCTGAAGAAGAGTGCCCTCAAATTCTAAACCAAAATTTTTGTGGAATTTATTTTGTAGATTATCTTAATACCAGTTTTTGTGGAGTTTCTGAGGTTTTTTCTTATACTAGTTCAGTAGCTTGAAGATGAGAATATTATTTCTAATGATTATTCAAAGTTCTTTTATAAAAGCTATATGAAGCTAAAGAAAAAGGTGTATTTTTTAGTGGTTTTTTATGTATGGTTCTTTGTTCTTCTAAAAATGCTTTTGCAGTGGGAAAGGCAGTTATGGAAGTCTTATAGATTGTGTAAGATGGTCTTGTTACATGAAGCTGATACAAGTGCTACAACTTTTCCTGGTATTGTTTTGTACTTAGAGCATTGTATGTGAAAGTAGAATTATTTCAAAATTACTAATGCTAGGTGTGGAACATCACATCATAGGATATAGAATCTTACATGCTTCTTGCAGGATCTGGATCTTTTACTTCAGGGGGTGTCTCCTGAGAAAAGGACTAAGTGGTAAAATAGTTTTGTTATTGGTTTCTCTCTCTCTCTCTTTCTCTCTCTCTCTCTCTCTCTTTCTCTCGCTCTCTTTCTAATAATTCTTAGATTCACTGAAGGAATTGATAGAAGAATTTTAGATATTGCCATTTGGTTTACAAATTCTGTTCTGTGTAAATCAATCCTTAACTTTTATTGTCACATTCCTTAATGTGCTGTTCTCATCTCTAAGTATTGAAACCTGGAGACTCTTCAGAATAAATGGATCAATGGATAGACCAGAAGGGTGAATAGAAAAAGAAAATTCTCTGGGTATTTGCCCCAGTGCTTGGCTGCTGCGGCTTGTTCAACTAAAGTCTCAGTCCTTGCAGATACTCTAAACTTGACATGTGCGTTAAGCAATGCCTGAGCTGGCCTTGCTTTCAGATTGGGTTGCATCAGTTGTCCTGAGAGGCTTTGCAACCTAAATTGTGATTCCTTTAGTGTTGTGCTCCTTTATTTGGGCTGTGGAAGAAAATTTGTTACAATTGACCTGGCTTTCATTTTTCTTAAAAGTACCAGAGATTTGAGTGTAATTGATTGTAATATAAGCAACTACTGCTATAAAATAGGTGGGTTTGCATCTGCTGACTTTTTGGGGGTTGTTGGTTTTTTTTATTTTATTAGAAAGGTTTTAATATTATTAGAATTTAGTAAGTGTTTATTAAGTCAGTACTGGCATTGAAATCATAGAATAATTTAGGTTGGAAAAGACCTTTAGGATCATGGAGTCCAACCATTAACCTCCCACTGCCAAGTCCACCCCTGAACCATGGCCCCAAGTGCCACATCTACGCATCTTTTAAATACCTCCAGGGACTGTGATTGAACCACGTGCCTGAGCAGCCTGTTCCAATGCTTGACAACTCTTTTGGTGAAGAAATTTTCCCTAATATCCAATCTAAACCTCCCCTGGCACAACTTGAGGCCATTTCTTCTTCTCCTATCACTTTGTACATCAGAGAAGAGCCCGACCCCCACCTGGCTGCACCCTCCTGTCAAGGGAGTGGTAGAGACTGATAATGTCCCCCTGAGCCTCTTTTTCTCCAGGCTAAATGAGCCAGCCTCAGTTTCCAGGGAAGAATTGCTGTGGCACCTTCCGTGTTGTCTTCTTTTTCCCCATAACCTTGAAGTATCCTAATTCACTGTGTGCGTGGGCAGGCTTCTGTCCCCTGTTGAAATGAAGTTTCGAACAGCCCTGTCACTGTGCCTTTCACTCTGGGAGCTGACCAGCACTCTGCCTCCTGGCAGGGGAGGTTTCCCACATGTCCCTTTTTATGATGGAATCCACACTGGAATGTGATGGAGAACACTGGCATTTTGGTGATGCCTGGTTTTCACTGTCTTATGATGGGGTAGGACACACAGCATGCAGAAATGTTAAGGTGGTTTTTCTTCTTTAGGAAATTTTACAGATGCTCTAACTGTATTTTCATTTCCATTATGCTGTGCATTCATATTCTGGTCTTTCTTGGGCTAGGTATCCTTTGGGATATGTGTATTCTGTAATAAAAATTTTCCAATATATGGCTTAGTAGCTATTACAAGTTTTTAAGATGCTACATGCTTATCCTCAGCTGTAATTGGTATAGATCAGGAGAAAAGTCTGTCTCAGCTGGGTAAAAGAAGAAAATTTGTTCCTGTTTTAAATTTTGTTGAGAAGTGCTTGGAGTTTTGGTGAAAGAGCCATGGGGAAAAGGGCATGTGTGTTGCTTCCTAGGAGGCCGGGGGTGGTCAACCCGGAGTGCCATGACCTTCCTAGAGAGAGTGTCCTGCAAGGAACAGCTCTTCCAGGGGCAGTGGCAGGCCTCCCTGGGCAGCAAGTGATTTCACCAAGTGTAGTGATTTCTCAGCTACAAGTGATTCCAGCTCTTGTGATTCAGCTTGTTGTGAAATCACCCAAGGCGAACTTGGGAACAGAGAGACAGGAGCCTCGTATAGCAGTTCCACAGACGTGGCTTTTATTGTCCAGCAGCCCCTGTGAAGGGGAGGCCAGGGACAAGAACTCCCTGTTGAGGGGCAGAAACAGGGGGCTTTTATGGGAAAGGCAGGGGGTGGGGTAGAAACCAGCTTAGCCAACTGGGTACAGGCTATTACCACAGAGAAACAAGGCATGCTGGGGGTGGTTCACTTTCTCACCATGACCCAGAGGAAGGTTGCTTATCTCTGGGGAAAGTCTTTTTGCCCTCAGGCCTCTCTGCTCCAAGGGAGTGCAGAGGGCTCTCATGCCAAGGGCTCACAGCCCTCCACACATGTGAGCTGGTTAGATCTTGGTGATACTGAAATTTATCATTTGCCCTGGTCTTTATCACACAGGTATTGCCAGTGTACGTGCTTTCTAAATTACTACATTTAATGTTGTTTTATTGGGGATTTTTTGGTTTTCTTTTTTTTTTTTTTTTTAAATAAATCTCATACTTATCTAGGGTAGACTTTTTGGAGCCTGTCGTTTTGGCCAAAGATTTATTCTTCAAATGCTGTGGTCTATGCTATGTCCAGTGAAGAAACAGATAATAAGCCTGTCCTGATTGAGCACATTGGATGGGGCATTTAGGAAGCATAAGAATGGAAGTAAAACTGCTACGTTGTCAGAGATAGGAGTTACCCACCCGTGGGGCTTGCCAGAAATACAAATGCAGCAGCCCCACCCTCAGCCAGCTCCACACACACCGTTCTGACAAAACAAACAGCAATACGCTCTGCCAGTTTTTCCCTTAAAATGTACAAAATTCAGCCTCAAACTCAAACTTGCAGGCCAGGTTATACAGCAGTCACTTGGTTGTACCTGGCAAAATCTGTTCTCTATTACCTGGATAAATTTAGATTATCAAGTAATGGATCAGGACTTGAATAATTTGGATTCTCACTAACCAGAGATGGACGTGAATGAGGAGTTCTTCCTAATTCGCCGTTTGGTCTTTCCACCACTTTTGCCTTTTGGATATGAAGGATACCAGGATTTCTGGTGGGATTACAACTTTCTTTCTCCCTCTAACTGTTGGAATGGGGAAGAGGGGCTTTTTTTCCCATCTTATATTTTTCTGCCATATTCCTTGGGAATGGCTCTTGATCTTCCTGTGTATAAAGACATGATTTTGGTGTGTCTGTTAGGTAAGTGTATTTCACAAAGTTCTCATGACCTGTTTTGAGCTGCTGGCCAGGCTTGGTTACTGCATTTGGCACAGAAAAGCTTGTGAGCTTCTCAGATGTGCACATCAATCTGAATAAATTCATCATGCAGCCTTACCAGCCATGCAGCAGAGAGTCTTGAGCAGCCTCATCTGAAATGCAGTGTTGACCCTGCTTTGAGCAGGAGCTTGGGTTGGATGACCTGCTGGTCTGAATTTTGGCAGAAGTTATTGTTCCATTTGGTGGATACAAACTTGTTGATAAAACCTACTCAAAATTCAGTGGCTTGCATATTCATTGTCCATGGAAAGTTTCCTTCTTTTCACGGAGTGTGTCTGGAGAGCTTCTCAAGCCTTTTAGGACATGACTGTCTGAGAACTGTAATGTTTTGGAAATGACCTGGGCTGGATGACCTACTGTGTCTTTTCCAACCATAATTTCTATGACTCTGTAATTTTGAGGTTGACTTCTTGTTGCCCAATTTTACAGTTACTTAATTCCAGTATCGGGCATATTTCAAGAGACCACATTTAGTCATGGTAAGACTGTGTGGGTTGTTTTGTCTTTTTCTGTTATTTTTCAAATCCTGAAGATTGTCAGCACTTAATGTATTCTTTCCTATTCCAGTGCCACAAATAATGTTCCTACCCTGTGAGGAAAGAAAAGTCTGATTCCCCATTTTGGAATAGATGGTTGCTTAAAAGAACTTGCTCCCAAAATTGTTACAGTTCTAAGGAGAGAAGTTAGGCTAGTTCTGTTATTTATTTGTACCAGAAATGCATTTCCATCATGAGAATAAGGGGTAGAATTGAGAAAATATGTATTTGGTCATATTTTCAGCATTGTTATCAGTCACATTTTTAATGAATTATTAATAATTTTTTTTTAGAGCTAAATGAGCATGTATTTTGAGGACTGTGAAAGTCTCCTATTTCTTTTTCTAAACAGTTCCTATAACATTGGTGTGGCCCTTTTCCCTTCTCCCTGCAGAAGGCTCCCTTTTTATGAAAGAAGAGATTGTATTTTGGGGAAGACATCTCCTAATAAGAACTCTTTGAAGAGAAGCACAGCCTTTGAGTTTCTGAAGTGCCTTACCTCAGCATCCTCAGGATTTATTCCATCCTTTCTATCCTAATCTGCCACTTGCATATTCGTGACACACGCTGAGTTTGCCAGTTGCTGGTATTTTTAGGTTTTTGTTTGTCCGCAGCAAACAAAGCATGGAAACAAATCAGGGTTTCATTTTGAAAGAGAGGTGCATGTATGTGTATGAATATGTTATACACACCCAAAGAGCAAACAGGCCTAGCTGGGGGAGAATCACTTAGCCTGGAATTCCTGTGGGGTCTCGGAAGAACTGGAAATTGGAGGATTAACAGCTAGGTGTGAAAACACCATTGGTACTACAGAGACTTGCTTGGAGTTTGTTTATCTTTTATTCCATTGGAGTGATATGTGGAACAATTCATAAATTAATCATGCTGTTACAGCCACAAAATGTCTGTGTTTAAAATTTTATGGAGTGAAGGTAATCTTAGGTCAAAATAGTCCTGGGATTGTTACCAGACTTAAAAAACTCTATATGAAATGCAATAAAAAATATGATGGATTCTATAACAGGTTGCTCTCCAGTTTTGCTTCTGCCCTACATTCTTTTTCTGTATCAAAAGTTCTGTTTTATTTATGCATAGTTTCTTATAAATGTTCTTGTAGCAGAAATGGAAATCCTCAGATGTTTTCCTTACAGGGCCTTCTGTCTTTACTGCCTCAGGTCAGTGTTGTATTTGAAGAGAAATCAAAGTAGTTAATCACTTCTTAGAACATGATTTTTCATATTTTCTATTTTTGTTTGCCTTTTATTTTTTTTAAGAGCCTCTCCATTTTAGCATGCCTTTCCAAAATTACTTTAATTCCTGTTGAACTCCTCTGAACTTGTTCCAGTTTGTGTTTTTAAAATACAGTGCTGAGTGTACTTTCCCTGTTTGAGACATAACCAGTTCTGAGATGATGGGAATAACGTCTCTTGCACTTTGTGGAGAAAATCTGCTTTGAAGGAACTTTGTGTAGAGCCTGTAAGACCTGTTGATGTGATACAGAGTGTATAGATGAAATGCCTTTCTAAAGGCTCACTTTCTCCAGCTGGCTGCTCTGCCTGCTACCTGAAACACTGTGTTTTGCAGTGATTGTGTCAATCACCAGTCTGGTTTGGGTGGTTTTTCCCAGAATGTGGCATGAATAGCGTGACATTCTCCGTTTGTGCTGCCTGCGTCGGCGGTCCTGTGCTGTCCACACAACCTCCCTCCATCGTTTGTGCACACACGTGCTGTGTTCTTGAGCTACGTATTAAAGCTCTGAATGTTGATAGAATGCATGAATGTTTGACCAATTAACCTTAGCATCGATGGGAAAAATACCTAACTACCTCCTTTCTCTCTTGGAAAATGAACCAGCACAAAACCCAGCTGACACAAAGCCAACAAAACCCCTCATAGTCCCTAAAAAGATACTTAATTCATCCACCATATGTGAATATTGAACAATACTTTAATTTAAACAAGTATTTCTTCTTACATTGTGATAGTGATGATTTATCATCAAATCATAGAACGGTATGGGTTGGAAGGGACCTTAAAGATCACCCAGTCCCACAGCAGGGACACCTTCCACTACCCCAGGTTGCTCAGAGCCCCATCCAACCTGGCCTTCAACATTTTCGGGGATGGGGCAGCCACAGCTTCTCTGGGCAACCTGTGCCAGGGCCTCAGCACCCTCACAGGGAACAATTTCATCCTAACATCCAGCCTAACCCTACTCTCTTGTAAATAGTCGCTTTCCATCTTTTCTGCAGTAATAAAAGTTTATCCAGCCTATAGACTTTTAACTGAATTCAATTAGCCTTATAAACATTTTAACAGTCTGTAGAGACCATAAAGGTTTTTTGGATCGTCCTTCATTTACATATCAGAATTATAGATATATATTTTGCTAAATACATAATACTTTTCTTTCAACAGCTTTGTATATCTTGAATTACTTTCATTAGCTGAGTAACTTAGCCTGCATTTTTTTAAAAGGAACTGCAATTTAACTATAAATATATCCAAATGCCACAGAATTCAGGGCTACAAGTCAAAAATGCTGATCAGTTTGTAAAATCTTAATCAGCCCCTCCATGAAACCTAGGGACGGACCTCTGTGGTAGCAGAAAAATTTCCAGAAATTCACCACAGTCTTTTTCCAAGCTGCAGTTTGTTCTGATGTTGCCAGACAGCTAAAAAGAGATGGGAAAAGCAGGAAATCTTTTTGGATTTAATCACAGTGCTGATTTGGAAAAGCAACTTAACAATGGAAAATATTTTTTATACTTTAAATCATAAACACAAAACTATACAATTTCCATTGTAGATCATGACTGCAGTGAGATAGATTGTTTTCCTTACGAGTGAAGATAACCCTTCATTTTGGAATCTGGTCATCAGAAATCCTATTCCCACGACATATTTATGTATTCCTTTGTTTATTTTTAATATATATATCCAGACCAGGTTATTTGATGTTTGTAGTACCATTTGTTGAGGTATGGGGGCCTGTTTGCTATGCCTGAGATCTTTAGGGATGACTTTGAAGGTAACATCTTTCTATTTTCCTCTATGAGAAAGCTTTTCTGGCATTTTTACTTTCATGTTAAACAATGTTGATGGGCAGTGCATATGTTTTCCCCTGAGGTTATTCAGATTCTGTTGTAATACCCACTTTTTTGTATTTAACTCGATGAATAAAGAAGTGCTTCTTAAGCAAGACCTTGCAGTTCTTGCCTTTGCATCCTCTGTGTGAAAACATCCTTATTTAGGCCCCTTGATCTGTTGTAGGACTTAAAAATGATGGAGATTTCAGGTAGGCTGTGGAGATGAGACTGGAGGGAAGGACTGAATGCTCATTTCTGAGTGAGCTGGGGATGAGGTTATGAAAATGTTTTAAAATCAAGATTTCTTTTGTGTTCTAGTGCCTACTGAAAGATGGATGATGATGACTTTGGAGGATTTGAGGTATGTTATTTGGATTGCTTTGCTTTGAAATTTAACTATTTTCAACTATTTTATGGACTTTTGTAAAATATGTAACAATTTCTTTTTGTTTCCAGGCAGCAGAGAGTTATGAGTTTGGAAATGGTGAAAAGCAGACCACATCTCCTGCTATTGCTTGGGCAGCATTTCCTACAGGTATTGACAGAATCACTGTAAAAAATCTTAATATTCTATTGCTGTCCTTAGTATTCACTGTAAAAATTAGTGCTTAGAAGGGTGTATACAATAAAACAATACACAATAAAAGAATAGCCAGCGGTCAAAACTTGTGGAGCTGTACTTCTCAAAGTTAAACTTTATTGAGGAATGAAAGAGAAATTCAGTTTATACAGTTGAAAAGGAATGGAGCTTCTTCATTCAAAGGATATTCTTTACTTTTGAGTATGGAAGATCTGTTGCAAATTGTGGGAAAACAGAAAAAGTAGACTGTGAAAAAGTCTTCTACTTCTTTTGAGGAAGAGGGGAGGGATGAGAATGATCTTTTTTTGCTTAAGCCCTTTATAAAGTTAAAAATTATATTACGTATTCTTTATCTCAAGCAGAAGCAGAAACATTAGGGAACTATTTTATTAATTTATATGAAGGCCTGGTGCCTGTCTGGATTTTAAGAAATTGATAGAAGTATATTGATAAATATATATTGTCAGTAGAACTAAAAGATTATGGAGGTGTTACTGATTTTGTTGTGGTCCAGATTTCACTCTTTTCATAAAAAGAAACATCACTTTTGCAGTGTCAGGGGAAAAAAAAAGCCAACAACAACCCATATTGTTTTGTTAAGCAGAATAAATTATGCAAAATAAGGCAGGTTTTTTTCTCCATATGATCTCTCTATAAATCATGTTCTTAAAATGTTTTTATTAATTTATTTCTGGCTTTCATCTGTTACAGAATAATTAGTTTTATTTGTCATTGAAACAGAGGAAAACAAATACTAAGGAAACTAGATTTTTCCAAAAAACTTTATTATTCATCTTGTCATTTTGACTGATATCCAGAATTACTGCTTAAATTCAGTAGCATGTCTGAATGTGCTTAATAAATTAAATCCAGTATAGCTGTGCAGTGTCTGTCAGTGAAGTGCAATTAAAGTCCTGTAAGGTGTGTAGTATTGAAATTATCTGTACATAACAGAGGAGTTTTCGTATGATTTTAAGTGACACAGAAGTCCTAGGGTAGGTTATACCAAGGTATTTTAAGTATTTCAAAATTAAAAGTAAACTCCTGTATTCTGAATATTTTATTACTGTAAAATCTTTACATGACTTTTTCATGCAAATGTTGCTGTGAATAAATTAGTTTATTGCAATAGGCAAGATTTTGATAGTTTTGGTCAAGTGCTTCTTAGGCATTGACTGGTAAATTGATGTTTTTAGTAGCAGAAATAACTGAATTTTCTGCCCAAATTTATCTATATATAAGAGGCTCTTTTCTTTACCCTAGAAATTACTCTGTAAGGCTTGCTGAAAAATTCAAATGTATTGTGGTGCTTTTGAGGTGATTTTGATAAATTTGGGGGGTGATACCATTATCTACGCCCATGATTTGATGAACTTTCCAGAGGAGGAGTTACTCATCTCATAAATTTCCTACATATCTGATGTTTGTAAGTTATAAAACAAAACACTGAAGCCTGTGGCCATATTTTACAGTGTGCAGACAGAATTCAGAAATTATTTCTAAGGCCTCAATGATGATTTTAGTGCAATTTTGCCCTTGAAACTGGTCTTGGGCTTCTTATTATCTTTCTGATAAGTATGGGCCACATGGCCTTAGATTTAAAATGTTAGGATGGTAGATGTAATTACTTTTCTTCTAGAATAGTTTGCCTTTGGAAGAATAAAATGTGGGGAAGAGCTTTGTGCTGTGAGTTATCAGAAATCATCTTGAGGTTACAGTGGAGTGGTTTTTCCCACTGTGAACACAAATCCAGTCTTAAACTTTCTACCTGAATGTTACTTGTAATTGAAAGTGTTCAGGGATACAGCTTTCAGTGTATACGGTATAATTTAAAGTGTCCTTGAAAAGACAAGGGGAGTTGAGGAAGGAAATTAATTTTTTTTTTTTTTTTGGGGGGGGGGGTAGTTTTAACAGCTGAAACCTACATGAAGGGGAAATGTGCTACAAGTAGTTTGCAACATTCTACAAGAGTATGTCAAATTATTATTATACAGTCTCTTGCTCAGAGCCCTACTGACATATCACTTTTAATTGCTGGATATAGGTAACATCCAATTAGAAAATATTACCCATGTGGTACATTTGTTACTTGATGTCCTCATGCTGAAACTCAGTACGAAGGATAAGGCTCAGTGGAATGTTGATTTAACAGTTCATGTTCATCTGCTTGGTTTGGTTTTCCGAATTTCTGATCCCTCAGGGATTTTAATAATTGTTTGAGCTTCATTACTAGCATAGAGACATAGAATTTTCCTTGCATTAGCAAGATTGCAGGCTGTCCCTGATCTCTGCTTCTCTTAGCAAAGTGCATGGGTTCTGGCAGTTCTTACATACAAACCTATGATAGAATATTCTTAATATTGGGAAGCCAGGGCTTCAGAAATTAGTAGATACTTTTTAAGTACAGTTCTGGCAATAAATTGCATCTGCATCTTATTTCAGCCTTCTTGGTCTTAGGACTTTTGGTATACCTGTAATTGAGTGTCTGCTTCTTTTCTTTATAGTGCTGCAGCTCTGATCAAAGAACAGTAAATTTATTTGGAAATTCATCAAGACTATCAGACTTAGCCTGTTAGAGTCAGGTCAGGTAGTTCTATCAGAGGCAAGTTTTTGTTTCATGGGTTGTGAAACTGTTCCATTGTGGTAACTAAAGCAGAGTAAGCAGGAATGATTTAGGGGTTCTCTTTTTAAGCAAATTTTGAGCTGAACTAAAATGCAATTTCACCAGTATATACACAAGAGGACTGAATTAAGAGAGCTTGAATTACAGACATAGCATGTGTAATTCTAGGAATGTCTAATTTATGAATCTTTAACATTGCTGAAAAGTGAAAAGAAAGTTTTGTAAAAAAGATGTTTCAATGATACCTTGGATAGTTGCCACCTTTTCTTGTCTTCTGCAAGGTCATGTGTTTAGCTGAAAATTTTAAACCACAATGTTCAAAAGTGCTCACCAGTTGTTGCTCCTCATTTCCTAGGTTTCATTTTGACAACTTCAGAAGTGGGGATTTTGTTTCTGGTTTGGGGTTTTTTTTCCCTTCAAGATGCTAAGCATTTATTACTGTAATTAGAGCAACTGAAAGCTCCACCTGATTGTAGAAGATTCCATGTAAAACTCTACTACCTGAAAAATGAAGTTTTATTTCTAGGATTGGACACCCCAAAATAAGTGAATACCTAAAGCTCTAATCTCAGTGAGTCTACATGAGTCTCACATTCCTCCTATGTGCCCAGTCTCAGTGGCTGCTTTTACTTTTGTGATAAGTGATTTGTGTGTGAGCTGTGCCTGTGCTATGGCGATGCTCACCAAAGGCTGAACATTCACAAGGATCATGTTCAGTTTTTCCATTTGAGTTGACAGTTTTAGTAAGAGAACCACTTGTCTACTCAGTCAGAAATTGCCTGGTACATTATTTTAGCTGGTTTTCCATCAGGTGGAAATTGATTTAAACTGAGACTCAGGATATTAAGGGATAGTATAAAGCAGAGACTTTAATGTTTGTTTAGATGCAAAAAGATCATCTTCTCTGTCACTTCACTGCTGCTCGAACTGACAGAGTAGGTAATTGTTAGAGGAAGCTGCCTTTGAAAGCAGACATTTGGAATGGGAGGGGAGTTTTATGTTAAGGTGCATAAAAGAAAGCCAAAAAAGTCCCATTTCTGGTTCTGGAGAAGGGTTAACTATTAAAATGCAGTTATCCAAACTGGTTGCTGTTCTGTTTGCTGAAGTACTCTCCTCTAGGCTTTTCAGATAAGTTTCCATTTTCTGCTGAGCTGTGATTTTTTTTTTTCTGTATTTTTGTCCACATCTGGATCTACTATCACTGCAATTATCCTATTGATATTTTTCTGCTTCATGGTCTATTTTCTGTCTTCTTTTTGTTCAATGAGGTTTGCATGTTCCTCTATGTTATACCTGAATCCTAGAACTGAGAGCTGAAGAAGATGGGACAGAGAGTGCCTGGATTCAAGGATTAGTGTGTCCTTTTGAATGCCTTGAGGCCAGTTGTACACACTGGTTTGTGCTGAGTACTTGCGCAGTATTAAACAGTGATACCCAGAGGCTCAGCCTTGCTCCAGGCTAGTGGCATCTTTTACATGTTGCCAGAGTTGTAATAATGATGTGAGCTGCTTTTTCTGAAACAACTGGGTGTGCTTTTTTTGCCTGTTGCAAAGACACACCTGGAGCTGACCTTGTCAAAGCTTGAAGGACATTGCTGTTCAATTAAATTAAAAATGTATGCAATATTTCCTCTTTTTCTTTATTTTTGTTTAGTTTGTTTAGTTTATGTCTTTTTTAAAAACAAGATTTTCTGTTGTGCGGGGTTGGTAATGCTGATCCACTGTTCAGGGCTTTTATGGCATAACTGGAATTTGGTATGGAAGAGCTCTCAGTCTGGTGTTAATTTCACTTAAGTTTTATTAGCTAGACAGTTATTTACTTTGTTGTCTTTTTATCTCTTATAAAATATAAAGCTGCTTTATCACGTGCCTTGGCAAACTGCTTGTATGTGGCTTCTAAGATAGCTGTGGATTTTTTTTAACTTTAAAATGTGTAAAACTTGGGAAATTACAAGTACAGTTTTCCAGTTGACTGAAACTGATTAAAGTTCATGCTGAAGCTGGGAGGTTTTGTGAATCAAAAGAGACAGAGTTAAAAGTGATAGTTTTGAGAGCTGTTGTCTTGTAGAACCTCAGTGTAAGTTAAATGTCTCAATTTATTGTGACTACAATTTTGAATGTCCCCAAGTTGATACGACTGAAAAACAGGCACTTTGTGTGGAATTACTCTTCATTGTAATTGGATTATAAGAGATGCATAACCTTACATTAGTGTGACTAGACTTGTGATGGGTTTTGCTAGGCATGGACTCTAGAAACAGAATTAATTTTTGGATGGTCCTTCACATTGTATGTGTTTTCTATTTCTAGTACCTGAAGTCCATAGATCTCCTGATGTTCTCCTGGAGCACTCTGTGCCTTCTTCCTGCCTGCTTCCTTCTGACCCCTTCATTTTATCAAGTGATAATGTGGCAACAGCTATTCAAACAGGCAAGAGTGGGATAAATCCAGCTGTTCTTGAAGAACAGGTAAACCCACAATTTTTCAGCTTCAGTGTGGGAACTCAATGTATTAAATATCAGGGTTGCATCTTTTCCATGCACATTTAAGTTGAAATGCTTTTTAAGGGCAAAAGGTCCTTGGATTTATGCGATGCAGACTTTGAAGTAAAATGATTTTTAGAAGTGTTTATGAAACCTAGAACTGATAGAAACCATACTGCTTTGGTATGAACTGCAAGAGAGATAAGTACATTGGAGTTATTAAAAGTTAAAGGCATGCTGATGGTGCTGGGCATCCATGAAGAAAACATCAGCATGTAGGAAACATCAGCAGGAAGGTTCTCTCAAAAAAAAATTGGTTACTGTTAAGGCTGTAAAGATTACAGATGTATTTATATGTCATTCTTGTAAGTTTTCTCAAGTGGTTTTAGGACTAGGTTTTTAGGATTTTCAAGGATGGGGCTCGGAGCAATCTGGTCTAGTGAAAAGTTCATGCTAGGGCATTGGAACGAGATGATCTTCAAGGTCCCTTCCAACCAAAACGATTCTATGATTAGAGAATTAACAGTTAATCTTTACATAATTATAATCAAATTAATTTTAGGGGAGTTATATTTTATTTTGCTTTATTTTTTCCCCATTACTTTTGAAGTTGGGGGGGGTTGTTGTTGTTGTTTTTGTTTGTTTCGTTGGTTTGTTGTTGTTGTTTTGGTTTCCTGGGTTTTGTTTTTTAGTTTTTTGTGGTCTGACACAGTCGTAGTTGTGGGATCTTAATCTCTCCCTGTGGCTGCAGTGCTGCTGAGAACTGATCTTTGTTTCTTTCTGGGGCGTGAAGATGTTTAGTTTTTAGCTAAACAGCTAGGTGAGCAAGGAAGGGAAAAGTCTTTCTGCCTTGAGGTTATCACAAGAATTTTGACAGAATCACAAGAGCTGCTGCAGCTCAGACTTCAATAGGTCTACCCTTCCAAGTTATTTATTGCCATTAATTGCAGTGGCCCCCATTTGAGCATGCAAATTCGTTGTAAACTTCCTTGTTTCAGGATGTAGAGTAGTAGGTACTTGAATTAGAAAATGCTGTTGCCTCACTTGGAACCAATCAATGTTTTGGGCTAATTGTCAACCCTCCTGTTTTCAGCACTTCCTTGGTTTCTTATTCTTCAGGTAGACTCATCGAGTCTTAAGGCTGCTCCTGGTGAAAGCTGAATTTCACAATCAAGTCATATTTTCACGTTCTGATAATTTAAAAGCATTTCTTTAGAGCTATTTAAACAACATGCACAAAATACAGGTTTTGCTTTAACTGAGTCTTTTCCTTTGAGGAGCATCTGTATGTTCACACTTCCAGAAGGACTGTGGCACCAATTGTGAATTAATTAATTAATCAATTAGTTACTGTTTTAGGTTTGTTCCCAGGCTTATGTTCTGGGGAAAGCCTATAAAAAGTGAGGAAGAGATGTACCCAGATGCAAATGATATCAAAGAAATTATTAAATCCAAAAGTTGTGGAGTTGGTTTTTTTTTTTGAAAGTGAGGAGTGTTTGTTTTCCTTTATTGACTGATGCCAGACAGGGTAATTTTCTATGTTGAAGGCTCTTCATCTGGCTCTGTGACAAAGTTTTGATAAGTAAATTTCTTTAACTGGCAGGATGATCAGAAAGTGATTTTCTTCAGCCACCACAGATCCTGCCTTTTTTAATTTTGGCTAACAGTGAATAACCTTCAACCGTTCTTGTTTGAGCTAGTCCAGCAATTTTAGCTTTTGTGTTCTCTGGAAAGGGCGCTTGGGTTATTCCAGAACACTAAGGCTTAGGGGTATTTTTTAAAACTATAAAGTCATTTAGTTGGGTAATCTTACAGAAAAATAAGAAATACACGTTGTTACTTCAGACTAAGTGTGTGTGCAAATTCTAGTTGTAGTCCATGTTTCAGTTTTTCTCATCTTGTTCTGGTCAGCTACGGGCAGAACCATTGTTCCATAAACTCTCTGTAATGCAGGAAATAGTAAAAATTAAAAAACTTTATTAGCAAGTTCTGCTGAAGGGAGTTGAGAGCAAGTCCTTTAACGTTATTTTGAAATGGAGAGGACTTTGCACTTAGGAGTAAACTAAAGGAAAGTGGTGGACATAAAACTAAAATAAAATATTCTTACACCTATTAGAGGGAAATGTTAGGAGAACTGTATTCTTTTATAATTCTGTGTCCAGAGCCTCTTGAGGTTTCAAGTAAAAAAACCCTTCACTATTACAGGTTCCATACTCACAGTTTTTGGTGGTGCCAGACTCTGATGTTGAGTAGTACCCAGAAATGGAACTGGCATATATGGCTTCACTTTGCTTCTTACAGGAGAATTCGGAGCACAAACTGCAGTTTCCTTTCTGAGTGTTTTGTTTACTGTATCTTATATATTCATGTACAGTCAAGATCTCAGCTGGTTTTGTTCATTACTTTATTTGAATCCTTTGAGAGATACTTATTTATTGGAAAGTCAATGCATTATCATATGAGTGTATGTTTGGAGTAAAAGGTGCTAGGGGTGTGGATTAGGTCAGATCAGTCAAACCTTTCTTTAATGAAGACATTGAGATGTTCCTTTCACCACCCAGATCTCAAGCGTGCTTGGCTTTCAGATTGTTCAAAAAGTGGCAGCTGAATTAATTTAGCAGCTTTTTCCTTGGAGTTCTTTTGCTGCAAAATGAACAAGTTTTTGTCCCCTCCTTTATTTTTTTAAGAGGGGAGAAATAAAGCTTTGAATTTTGTTAATTATACCCCAAAATATTTTAATGATCACCTAATTTATTTGTGTTCTTTTCTGAAAGCATAGACATACTATCAGGGTCTTGCCTGTTTTCTGTACTTCGACAGTTTACTGAAATAGCAGTAACTAAATGTTGTAGAAATGTCCAAAATACTTTTATTCTCATAGTCCAGCCTAAGGATGAGAAACTTATTTTAGCACAAAGCCTTCGTATTCCTTTTCTGTGACCACTGTTTGCCGTGTGTGTTGGATGAAAACATGGAATGACTAATCCAAGGAGAATTTGTTTCCCTGATGCATTGAGAGAGATGATTCAGTTCCACTTCTCTCCTATGAATTAGGCTCAAGCAGATATTCCAGTTGCCTCTTCAAATGTTATTGAAGACAAGACTTTAGCTGATGCTGAGACAAAGAGAGCAAATGAACCCAAGAGCTGCCTTCAACAAGCTGTTACAAACCTCGAAATCAAGCTTTGCAGTGCTGAAGAAGAAAAATTTAAAATCAAAAAGGTATGAATAGTTTTTTTGAAGGAAAACATTTGGCATTCATATAGAATTGAAATATAGGTGGAACTGGCAGAGGTTTGGAATACATTTGAAATTCATTTTTTTCATAGAAATTAGCTGAATTCCTGAGAAACTGGCGAAATTTAGAATCATAGAATCATGAAGGTTGGAAAAGACTTCCAAGACCATCAGTTCAACCTGTGACTGATCCCCACCTTGTCACCAGCACAGAACACTGAGTGCCACATCCAGGCATTCCCTTCTGGGGCACATCCAGGGATGGAAACTCCACCACCTCCCTGGGCAGCCCCTTCCAATGCCTCACCACCCTTTGCATGAGGAAATTCTCCCTGATGTCCAACCTGAACCTCCCCTGGCACAGCTTGAGGCCATTTCCTCCTGTCCTGTCCCTTGTTCCTTGGGAGCAGAGCCTGACCCCTCCCTGGCTACAAGACATAAGGTCCCCTTGAACCTCTGTTTTTTCCAGGCTGAGCCCCTGCTGCTCCCTCAGCCTCTCCTCATCAGATTTGTGCTCCAAACCCTTCCTCATCTCTATTGCCCTTTTCTGAATGCTCTCCAGAGACTGGCCAGGACTGGGCATACCACTCAATTTAGCCAGAATACTGTTTTTTTATGTCTGATGTCTGTTTTGGGCTGAATTTTTCTAAAGTGTCAGGAAAAAAAACCATTTTTTTAGCCTGAGAGGTAAAAAAAACCAAAACCAAAATAACAAAAAATAAGAAAACCCCAACACCAAATAAACCCCAAGACAAGCTTTCTCAGCATGATCCATGTGGCTTTGTTTTGATTTTTTTTTGGGGGGGAAGGAGCTCTGGTAGCTAAATTCTTTATATTCCTTCTGACCTGAATGTAATAAGAGCACCACGCAGGGCTATGCCTATAGTTACACATCTGAGTTAGCAAAAGGTCACTGAGCCATGGGAGAGTGAGTTTAACTTCTGTTATTCTTAATACTGTTTCTTGGGAGCCCTCAAGTTGTGCTGTGGAAGGAGCAAAGAACTTGTTGGAAGTGAGAATGAGGGTGAATAACTCGATCCAAGGATAAGGAGGTCTGCAGTGGGCTGGTTTTGCTAAGTGTATGCAGGAAAGGTTGGAAGGGAAGCAGCAATAGAGGCTGGAAGAGGAGACAGGTTGAGAGAGGCTCTGGGTTGGTGTCCCACAGTCTGTTTCTATTTCAACAGTGGAATCTCTCAAACTGTTTTTACTGTTTTGTCCAAAAGCAGGGTTGAACTAAGCAAACCTGCTCTTTCTGTCCTCCTCATGACCCTCTCAGTCATGCCTTTGTTTGAATAGCTGTGCAGTGACCTGGCAGGTCGTTTGTTTCTATACTGGCTTCCTGCGTGGCTTGGAGAAATAGTTGTTCTTGAGCAACTGAAAGGGTGCCAGCAGCTTATGTACAATAGCAATGGCTGCATTAAGGAAAAATAAAAATCTTCAGCTCTTTGTGCAGCAAATAATTTTGAAGTTTATTGTCAGTGGTGTTATTCTCCTTCCTCTCTGTTGGTTCATGTTGGGCAGGCTTCCAGAGTGGCTCTCCTCAAGATCCCGGAATATTTTAAGGTTTTTTTCATTTTGGAGATGTAGATAGAGATCATTGTATACATGCATATATCTTATAGGATTCCTGGTTTTTAGTGAAAACATTTGCTAACAGTACATTTAATATGCTGCTTTTCAAGTGCAGATATGCAGAGCAAGATATTAAAAATATGGAAATAATTGGAATAGAATAGAACAGTTCCAGTTGGAAGGGACCTGTAACAACAGGTCCAGCTGCCTGAACCCTTCAGGATTCAGAAGAAGCTAGAGGACGTTATTAAGTGCACCTTGGCCACTTCACATAGGTCATTCCTTATACATGGGACCTGCTTTGGGTTTTAAATACCTCACACTTGAAAATACTGCCTCAATTTAAAGACTGCAGTCAGAGTTTTCTTGCACAACCCTTTATCTCTGTGATAATTAAGGTAGCAAATATCACAGTGTTCAGAAATTAGATTAGTTTGAATAATTGACCGAATTTGTACTTTCACAATTCGCCAATATTTGTAATTTCATGGTTGGGTTTTTTTACAAACTTTATAGGAATTGGAATATTTGCTGGAAAAACATAGTGTGCTAGAAATGGATTTCTTGAAGGAAAAAAAAGAAAAAGCACTTCCACATCAAGATCGTTACAAGACACTCCAGGTAATTTCTTTCTTGTTCTATCTTTGTTTTTCAGGAGGGTTTTGTATAGAGTGTACTTACGTCCAACAAATATTCTTTTAAGCGTCTATGGGCCTGCTCCAAAGCCTTTGAATTTAAAGAATTTCTAAGATTTTTAGATCAGAGCCTGATTTTTGACATCATCAGGAATGTAAGTTTAATATCCCACTTGCCTAACTGCGTTTTTGTAACTCAGATCACTCTTCCTTGTTAGGATCTATTTCAAAAAACAGATGAAAAGAAAACCACTTTGCACAGTAGTTGTGTTTAACAGCATGACTTAGTGTGTTCTAGAGTGCTATGGCCAGTTACTTGTGCTGTCTTACCTAATATCAATATGGAATAATTCATATTGCATAATAAAAATCTGTAAAGTGTAACTAGATGATAGACAATGGAATTAGAATTGCTTCCATTGTAAAAGTTAACATCATTCATTAAATAAATGTGTAAAGTTTCACATCCCAGAGAGAATTTTCATTGAAGTTTTCAGTCATCTTCTAGTGTTAGAGCACAGCAAACTGTATTTCAGCATTTCAGAAGTTTGTGTCTGTTACTCAGCTTCACTTAATTTTTTTGCTGCTGTGGATTGATCTTTAATAGCTATTGCATTGTTTCCCATTTGTACTTAATGGTTGCTGTAATAATTTGTTTTGAATTCCTGACAGCAGTACATTCTGGAATTTACAGTAATATAATTACCTAATACTGTTTTTTTCATTTTTGTGTGTAACACTTTACTCAGTCAAATAAATGTTTGTTTAACCATGATATACAAGGAAGTTTAAGTTAAAACCCTCCTGATTTATGGAGTCCCATAGTGATTAAAGTTACTGGTTGTCCTAAACAATAGAATGGGTGGATTTTATGTTAATACTTTCACAGTGTTCTTCAAGCAGAAGCATTTGAATAGTGGAAATGCTACTGAGGTTTGCAAGTGCCAGTCTGTATCAAAGCTCTTTGAGTCAGGTACTGCAGTTTTCAAAAATTACAATAAAAGGGTCATAACCTTTAACTTACTTTGCAGAAATGCTCATGTGCTTCCTCTTGTTGTCTTCTGGGTACATCCAGAATCCAACCAGAGAGGGAAGGTGATCCATGCTTCTAAGAGCTGCCTGTTAAAATTACTTTCATGAGATTGAATTGTGGATGCCTTCTGTTACTACAGCTTTTAGTTTCTTTTGTCTTTCTCCTGCAACATGAGGGTCACCACCTGTGGCCACACACTGAGCAGACCTGGCAGCTCCCGAGGACAGATGTCTGTCCCACTGGCTCTGCCTTTTCCAGTAGAAACAGCTGGTTATTAGTGCTGTTGACCTGCAAAGCTTTAAAGCAGACTGCAGTGGTGACTCTGGCACGGCTTTGGGAACTCTCAGGATAAGGTTTCCAATGGAATCGGTGCTGGCTTCCAAAGCTGTAGGTGTGCGTTGACTTAATTCCTTTAAAATGAAATTGGTGTGTTAATGTTTGAGTAAAATGTATAAAACCAATGCCTCAGGAGACTTTTCTAACTGCTTTTTACATGAACATGCATTGTTTCATGCACCTTTATATTTACTAATTAACTGACTTCTGGCACTTGTGACAGGGAGTTCTCAGAAGCTGCTCTAGATATAACAAATCCAGTCAGTTAATCAGATTTTTAACAAGGTGAAGGCCGTTTTCTTTTCTGGAGAATTTACTGTGCTTAGTTCTGAGAGAAGATTTCATAAATCTTTGTCAACTAAGTCAGTAATCTATTTTTTTTTAATATCATTTCCTGTTGATTTCTTCCTCACTTAAGGGTGACAGGTATGTTACCAGAGCTTTGTTCTCACAAAATTGCATCAATAAAATATGCTTTAGGTTTTTTCATATAGAAAAAAATACTTTGAAAGGCAAAGTAGGAACATGAAGATGTTTTCTCTGAGTTGGGGCTAATGAAGGAGGTTGTGTTCTCGACTAGTCAGAAACTTTCTTCATCATGGGTGTGAAAAAAGCCTTAAACTGAATTTGGTAGTTCTGAAAATTGAATATTGAAGGATAGTGATAATCACTATTCCTCAGCGTGGGAGGCAGAGTTCCAAATCTTTGTTATAGTGTTAATATTTAACCAATGGATGACAACAGTGTTGCCACATTTATACTTGTGTAAAACCAAAAGGTAAAAGATTCTGTGTTTCATCTAAATAAAATCAGCTTTAAAAAAAATCAAGATTGAACAGACTGTGTAGTATTTTTGCATTCTTAACATTGTTTCCATATGTAACTGCAGCAACCAGAGACAGTAAAGGGGCAGCAGTGGGTTCATAAACAGAATAAACAAATTGCTATTAACTAGTATTATAGAGTTGTTTGGATATTTAATGCAATGGTCTCTTTGAGATCATGAATTCATATAAGCTTATAAAATTAGAGTTATGATTCCCACATTCCTGCTTCGGTGTTTGTAGTATTTAAGAGGCAGAATAATATAGTGTATTTCTAACTTCTTTACTTGCAAATTGGAGCTGAGCTAAAATTGCTGTGGGAAGTGTAACTTTAGGGGGTTTGACTTGTGTGCAGTGTTGCAGCCATAAAGGTGCAGTCTTAGCCTTATAATTCCTTGCTTATTTTAGACAGAAGAGAAACAGGTGCAAATGTGTCTGATTTTTATATTTTCTTGGTTGGTATGTCAGTCTTGTATTTTTCCCTTTTTTGATCACATCTATTATCTCAATTAACACTTCAGCTCTTCCTTAGGTGTGAGTTGCTACATATTTTAAAGTCATTTGGGGCTAGTAGGTCATACAAGGTTTTGATGATAATGCAGATTTACTGGTCACTTTAATGCTAGAAATCTAAAATTTTGTGGTAGCCACATTACAGTATGTTGTTGAAAAAAGCAAAGGCTGCATTTTAAAACTACCAAACTCCAATTTTTAATACAGTCAGAACCATTCAATAGCAAAATGAGCTTTCCTGTTTAGTAGGTGATGTTCTCTCGTTTGCAAATCAGTGAGGGAGCACTTAACTTGAGAAGGGAAAATAATGCCTGGTTTCAGCTGCTCTGAGCAGGAACTTAATGCTTCTGACAGATTGTTTAGCTGATAAGGCTCCTGATGTTTGGTCTATCTACAGGTTTTGATGATTCACTAAGAACTGGATCATACTTTTCTCTGCTATTTCTTTGATTTACCACAGTCACATTTGAAGAAATGCTGCATTGCTGCTGGAAAATTGTAGTTGAGGTTATACACATTTTTTCCCATCATCATCTCTTTCTGGAAGTTAGGCAGGCTGTTTTAGTAAAGATCAATATAGTTGCTGTGGTGTGACCCTTCTTTTTGAAATAAACTCCTTTTTTATCTTTTGACAACTGACTTCTGTTCTTCCAACTTAAGAAATCTGTAGTTGCTTTGAAAACACCAACAATTTTTTCTTTTGGAAAACATATTTTTGGTTTCACCTTTCTTTAGGGAACATCTTAAAAATTTTTATTGAAAGAGGGACTTTAATATGCTTATTTTATTTAGCAGTATTACTGTTTTTGCGAAGAATCATGATTGGAAATGAATTGGTTAGTAGTGTGACTTCACTTTAAATAACATATTTGTGTGTAAAAAAGCAGGTCAGATAGGCTCCTTGTTTGAATGGTGTTTAGAAAGGCAGGAGAGGAAGATTATCCTGAATAAAACATTGACAGAACAGTACAGAATGATCCAAAGGAAGTTCACTTGGTCCTGCAGTAACACCTAGCTGGAATTAAAGGTAACAATAACCTAAGTACAATCATTGCTGGTGTTAGATGTTGTTTCATTTATTTCTTTCTGTAGCTGTTGATATTTTGGGGAATTTTTCATTTGAGTACCTGTACAAATGTCACATTTAAATTATACAGCTTCAAATTATGAGGAAAAGGTTTTAAATGCAGTCATATAAAGATAGGAAAAAAACCTGGCATTTTGGGCTACTTTGTTCCCTCTTAACTCTGAGGGATGATTTTATTTTGATTCTGATTAATATTACCTAGTTTTTTGGAGGTTTTTATATATTAGATCCATATATCACACAAATTCATATAAACCAGGATGCATATTTGGTTGTGTATGTCTCCTTGTTTTTGAAGATAGCTCTTCCATTTCCTTTTTATGTCAGAGTTTAGTGATGTTCATCCATGCAGGCCTCCTGCTGTCTGTGCTCGATTTCCTGCTGCTCCCTATGGACCATTCTTGAGTTGGGAGGAGATAATCCTTGAGTAAGGACCAGCTCTTTTGGAGCCTTTTCTTTAGGGTTGAGTCCCATGTCCCTGGCAGATCCCAAAGAGGCCAAAGCCATCTTCCCTGAAGTCCAACGTTGTGATCCTTGTTTTTGCCCCTCTCCTGAACTCACCATCTCATGGTCACTGCAGTCGGGGTAGATTTCCACATCCCTAAAGAGTCCTTCTATGTTTGTAAGGCTCAGGTCCTACAGGGTGCCTCATGGATTGTTCCTCAGCTGCCTGTGTTACGGGGGTTGTTATCCGTGTGCCCCAGGAATCTCCTGGATTGCTGCATTGTCCCGCCGGCAAATTCTGGGCCTGGTAACGTTCCTCCTGAGGAATCACACGAGTACCTGTGAATTGAGGCTCCCTCTTGTTGGCTGGAGGAGGTCTCACCTGCCTCATCCCACTGGAGACTGTCTGGTGCAGAAATTCCCACTTGGCTGGCCTGCCTGCTAATCCTGACCCCCAAATCCTTCGCTGATCCCCTACCCCAAAACAGAGCTCCACACATTCCAACTCCTCCCTCACACACGAGGTGACATCCTATCATCACCTTCCTGGTCTCTCCTTCCAGGAGAGTGCATTTATGAGCGTGGAAAAGGTGTTCTGCAGGAGGTTGGAAACAGGTCTTGGAGGTAGGTGGTTTTTATGGCTGGAGTACTAGAAAATGTATGTTTTCTTACAAAACTAATATATGACTTACATCCTGTTAAACACCATCTTCTAAGAAAATATTTAGGTTGGTTTTAGGTGCAGACATAGAGGAGACAGAATGTTAATAACAAAAAAAATAGGTGTGAAAAAAAAGTTTATGTACTGTACCTGCAAACAAATTTATAAATGAGATTCCAGGAAATTTCACGGGTCACAGCAGGGTTTAAAATTGTGGAACACGGAAAAAAGGGGAATTTCAGAAAAGACACTTTAACAGATAGCAGTGCATCTTTTTGCTGAACTGCTAAAGGTATTTATGGGTATGGCAACAATCCCTTGCCCACCTCTTTTTCAAGTGAGTGCCAGATACCTCACATTTATTTATTCACCTTTAATTTTTTTTATGTTACTCTCTGTACTCTTCTTTCAGACACTCATTTTTATTCAAAGTCTTTATTTATTAATAATTTCAGAGCTGTTTACATTTTGGCCTGTTTCCCCCTCTCCCCCCAGTTTTGATGTCTTCTTTCCTCCAAATTATTTTTCCATCCACGAGGAAAAATAACTTTTTGTTTCTATTATGAAAAGATTCTTCTCTTTTGCCTTATGTTTTCCTTTTAAACTTCGATTTTTCTTTTCTTAATTGTTTTGTTGTCTTGTTTCAGAATTATTAATTAGAAGAGCGTTCAGAATTATTAATTAGAAGACTAAGCATTCTAATTTTGTTTTTAAAATATACCTCTCTTATGCTGTTGTGCTGTTGTTTAACAGCTTTGGGATGCCTGACTTGCCTTATAATCTGATATTCAGTTACAGTCACAGGGCATGCCAAGCATTTATTTTTTTACACTTGTGTGCCTCCTTTGGCTCCCTGATTGTAAAAGTATTCGAATAACTTTTAAATAACTTTCATTATCTTAGTGTGCAGGTAGGTATTAGTAAAAAAGTTTTTTTAAAATCTGGTTTTGTGTCTTCTCTTCTTTGTACGTGTCCTGATCTGTTTTATGCCAGTGTATCCTGGACTTATTTGAGTGCATTCACTGATTTATGTTCACAAGTCTTCACTTGTGTGTCACAAGTCTGTGACAGCTACTGCACATCCTCATTGGCACATTCACAGCAAGTGTGTTCAGAGGGATTAATCTTTTTCTTTTTTTCCTACTTCACATGGAAATTCTACTTAAGAAGGTTGTGAAATGCCCAGATATATTTAGCACTGATCAGTTGGAGTTCTTTACCATCAAGCTTGTCTCATCACAGTTTTCACATCAAGGTTTTTCTAGCTTTTTTAGGAGTAGTATTTTGGTGGATTTTTGAGGGCATAATGAAAATGTGCAAAATGTCTCTAATAAGAAACCTTTGTAGAAAGGAACTTAGATTACTGTATTGCTAAGACATTACTTAAGGCCAGTTATCTGTTATATAAATAAAATTTAGTAGAGATTGAAAAAGTAAATTTAAAAGTGTAGCAGGTTAATGAGCAGTAAAATTTTCAGCAATCTGCAGCCATTCATAGTTTATTAATGAACTGTGAACCAGATGAGATGATTTAACAGTTAAAGGGAGATGTTGCAATGCTTGCAGGACAGTTATCTGTTACTTGGCGTGCACCTCCTTAAAAAATGTGGGGAACGGTGCCAAAGCATCTCCATGTCTCTGGGTCCACTCCAGCCCTGTTTGTGTTCAGAGTAAAGCATCTGAGACAGGGTAATTATTGTGAGCACTTGAGCATTACTCACCACCAAAATAGTAACTCTTAGCCAATATTAGCCAAAATTAGTCAATACTTTTAACAGAATTTGTATTTCCTGTTTATACACTTGGAGGCATAAGATGCACAGCAAATACCAGGATGATGTTTTGAGGAGAAATTTGAAGGATTGTCCCTTCATCGCCCTTTAGCTGTTAAAGCATCTTATTTGGTTTATAATTCATTAATAAACTATGAATGACTGCAGAATGCAGCTTAATACATTACTGAAACTTTTATTGCTTGATTAACCTGCTATACCTTTAAATTTACTTTTTCAATCTGTATTAAATTTTATTTGTATATAGTACACACTTGGTGTTGAAACACAGTTTACTTGTGTTTCTAAACCCAGGTGAAATATATAATTTGCCAAGTATTAAGCAAATTTATTTGTATAAATGTATTCCAATCTAACTAATTCACCCACTGGAAGTTATTACATAGCCAAGAAACTCTTGTGATTTACATATCAAAGTTGGATTTATTCATCCCTCCTCAGTTACCTTGGAAACTTCCTTATAAGTTATGCCTTTACTTTTTTACTTGAGTAAACTGCCAAAATGTTAATATACAGGCAAAGTGTCAGCAAATAACTAGTATTTTAAACTACTGCAAAGGTGTGTAACAGGTCACTTCTATATAACTCCTGATATTGAGAAAGCAGTTCCAAAGATAAAGTATTGGTTACTTTACTGTTGCTGTTCTTAAATAAATAAATAACATTTTGCTGCTGAGACTTGTATAAGGTTTTTTCCTCATTAAAGGCTTAAAAGGTCCAGAACAGCATGTGACATTTAAAATAATCATGTACTTAAACTACTGAGAACTTTTTTACTATTCTTGGCGGAAGTTTTATCACTGAAAGAAAGCTGATACTAATGAAAACTAGAACATCTGTTCTTAAACCTGGAGGATATTGAGATAAAACAGATTTTCTCAATTCCATGCAATTCCTTAAAAATAAACCTATTACTTGAATGTGTTGATAAACACATACAGTGTTTTGGTTTTGGATATGCTTTACAAATTAAAGCATTCTCAGGCAAATAATTGCTTGGGATGATCAACATTAATTTCCAGAAGTGAGTACCATAATGAAAAAATGAAATTATGAAAATGAAGGTCTAAATAATGCTTAGAAAATAATGGAAGGCATTGAAATAAAGGACTGAAAGAAATTCTGAATTTCTTAAGTTATTGTAATTTTTTAAATATATTTTAAGAATAATTTCAGCCAGTAAGCCTGTGCTTAATGTACTTCCTGTTTATGTAGGGAGAACAGTCCATGTTTCTGTGCTAGGTTTTCAAAGGGCTGAGTTTGTAGTCCGACTTTTGAGATAAATAAGAAGTGAGGGTGTCATTGGAAAGCAGGTTTCCATTGACCTGCTAGGCAGAGAATTTGTGATAAGTCTTGGTAACTTCAGGGAAGCTCTGAAGGAAAACACAGTTTGAGCTCATAAGAAACAAAGAATGGAAAATGTTCTAAACCTCCCTTATATTCAAAATTTATAGCTGGAAAGGTATTTTTAATGCTTGAAGAGTCTTCTTGTTTGTGATAAGCGGAAAAGGAGATCCATTTCCATCTTTTTGAGCTATAACCTAGTTCCAGACAGTCTGTGATGCCTGCTTTTGTGAAAGTACTTTGTGAAATACTTTGTTTAAAAGAGTAAAAAAAACACCAAAAAATAAAATAAATAAATAAATAAATAAATAAATAAATAAATGAAAGCAAGCCTGAAAAAAGGTCAGTAGAGAGAACAGTTCCAGGGTTTCATGTGGAGTGTGATTACATCTCTGCCCCTTGGGAGTTCCATTACCTGCTCAGAATCCCCAGTGGGAAAACAGCTGCGTTCAGCTGGGCTGGTGGGGAGTTCCCTGAGTCCCTGGGACTTGGACTCACTGCTTATGAAGACACATTGCAAGTCTGTGTCACTTTAAGACATTCAGTGGTGATGTTTTAAGATAGATTAAGCAGGTCTTAGATATTTTACTGTAAATGTGGTGACAGTTGTCAACTGAGGAAAATTATTCAGGGCTTTATGGAATTTAGGCAAAAATGCAGTGGACATCTCCCATGCAGGAAGAAAGGGGATATTGTAGCTAATGAAGACTACAAGAATAGTGTGATGATATCTCATATTTTGCATAATATTTTCGTTAGAGAGTTTCACATGAATGGGGGTCTAGTGGCACTCTCCCTCCTGCTTACATCAAATTTGTCTGTCTTAACTTTCACATTCTTTTGAGAAATAATTATTTGTTAAATAAAAATAGCATCTCTTTGAGGCATGTTGCAACTCCTGTGACAGTACTTCATCAACTTTCAACACAGTCCCATTCTGTCACCACCAATTAAATTACCTTATCTTGTACCAATCACTGCCACAGCTGATGAATCTTCCATTGCACAGCAGAAACCCAATAGTATTTTTTAAGGAAGAATAACATTTTTATTCTTTTTTTTTGATGTGTTGTATTTTTAACTGGTGCTGCACTACTTTACATTTTTTAATGTGGCCTCCAGTCCTTTAAATACCTTTACATATGCTTAATAAATCTGCATATATCCAGTTGAGAAGGCTATATTCCAGCAGGATTTGCCTTCCCTTTTTGAAAACACTTTCAGCCAAGAGCCTTACTGTAAGCTGTGTTTGTGCCCCTCTGAAGAGGGGAGCTGCTCAGAACAAGAACGTGTCTTAATCATGATTTTTCTCATCTGGGTAAGCCAGTTTGTGGGAGGTCTGATGTAGTGTAAAATACCAAGAAATTTCAAACCAAGCTAAAACACAGCTCAAGCTTTCTGTCAAATTCAGTCCTAATGCTATGGCCTTTTAAAACGTATTTACATTTTAATTTCTCACATACAACAAAGGAAGAGTGAGCTTGTTTTTGTCTCCTTGCCAGCTGGCTTGGAGAAAGGAACCGAGGGATTTTGAAAGGGGCGGTGTTTGTATGGTCTGGGTTTGTAGAGTTAGAGGAAACGATATTTGTGTCCAAATTAGAATCCCTCTGCTTCTCCCTCTCATTCTTTCAGCAACAACAGGGTTCTTACTGGAGGGGAAAGGTTTTTTCTGCTGTGGGGTATTTGGTGGGGGTTTTTTGTTTGGGGGGTTTTTTTAGGGGGGAAGGGGGCAGGTTGCTTTTTTGTTTTTAACTGCAGCATATTGAATAGATTAAAGAGGGAGCTGTGGAATTACTGTTGTTAAAAATAAAAAGTTCAAATATGAGAATTGTGGTTTTAACATCCTTGGAGGGAAGGAGAGAGTGAGGAGTGGAAGAAAGTGAGGGGTGTTCTAGAAAGGATGAAATGGCAACATGGAATAGATCTGGAGTGAATGAGTGTAAGATACAGTCATGGGAAGGTCAGTCCCTCCCTCAAATTTATGCATCTGTCAGAAAATATTTCTTTCAATTTTGTTTAAGTGTTAATATCATCATGATCAAGAAGTAAATAGAGTGTATAAAAGTGTCAAGAATCTTGAGTTGTGTTACTCTTGGGCTATATTTTGAAAAGCGCAGGTATATGTCTATTTTTGTTGTTTTCACTGTAACTTTAGAATTCTGAATATTCATCTGTATGTATGAATCCATTTGCTTTTTGTGGTCAATAGTAATACATTTTAAAATTAGATGACATAGCTTAATGATCTGTATTTTTAAAAATTTAATAGGTCTGTGTTTTTCAAATCACAGTTTGATTAAAAAAAAACCAAAACACCAAAAACCAGTTAAAACCCAACATAGCTTTTAGTTACCTCTAAGTAACTTAGGGTGGTATCAATCATTGCTGACTCTATCAGAATGTTACATCTGATGTTTTTTGGCAAAAAAAAAAAAAAAAAAAGAAGTTGATTTTGACTTTGGTTTGGTGATTTTAATGAGACTGCTTTGCTTTGAGGAAGAGAGTAGGCTAAATTTATCATTCTTTTAAAGAGATTGGTTAGATTTTCTGCCTACCCCATGTCCTCAAACTTAGCTTTCCTCCCCTGGAGTAACTAGTTTTGCTGTTAGTTCAGTACCATCAGTGTTTCACAGTAAGTGAAATAGAGAAACTAATAAATGCATGTTACAGTTTTCACATGGGATTGCTCTTTAGATGCCCAGGTTCATATCTAGGCTCCAAAGTATAAGGGGGTTTTGTGGCAGAGGAATGGGTGTTGTTTGTTTGCTACAAATACTGTAGAACTGGAACTTCATTGATGTCAGGCAATTTGATGGTGTCAGGATTTTGTCATCATCTTTGCTAATCAAGCCCAAGTTCTTAAACACATTCTTGAGAACTAAATACTGTCATCTTGATGTGTCCATCTTATGTGTTGCTTGAAAAAGAGCAAGGCAAGACTTTCTTTCTCCTCCCACGTGTGAGTTTAACATTTGTAAGAAGTGGGGGTTTAGTCACCTCAGAGGTGGGAGGTGGTGAAAGAAATAACCCAAAGCAGGCCCTCATGTATCAACCAACACAACAATTGACTGGATTCTGGGGACCCATGCCAAATGTGCACATACAAATGCACGGCGTCTGGGAAGCAAGCAGGGCCAGACCTTCACCAGCTCAGCACAGAGGCACAGGAGAAAAGAAGTGTCATTTGTAAAAACAAGCAGCTTCAGACCACAGAGCTCAGGAGTAGTGAGAGAGTTGGCTGTCACTATGAGAGAGTTCTGCATCAACTCAGAGACTGGGGGAAGCCACTGATTATTGGAAGGAGACAAGAAGGATGATGGATGGATGGATGGATGGATGGATGGATGGATGGATCCAGGCATGCCAGCCTTCTGGTCTTTGGGAATATCATGATGTAGGTGCTCTTGGCAGCTGTTTCTGGGCACGTGAACAAGGTGATTGGGAACAGCCAACATGGATTTACCAAAAGACAAATTATGCCTGACCAACCTGATTGCCTTCCATGATGAAACTCCTAGACTGTGGATGAGAGGAATGTGGTGTACGCTGACTCAATCTGGAGAAGAGAAGGCTTAGAGGAAATCTAACAGCAGATGGCAAATACCTACAAAGTTGTCAGAAAAATAGAGCTAGGCAGGTTCTGCAGAGATGTGTAGCAGGAAATGGTGATAGATTAAAACATGGGAAGTTGTAACTTGCTATAAGGAAAAAAGTGTTTTATGATGAAGATAAGCATTGAGATGTCTTAGCCAGAGAGGTTGTGAAATCCCCATCTTCAGGGTTTTTCAAGATCTCACTGAACAAGGATCTGAACAATCTGGTTTGAATTCAGTGTTGATCTTGCTTTCAGCAGGAGGTTAAGCTAGATGACCTCCAGAGGTTCCTTCCAACCTGAATGATTGTGTGATTTTGTGATTTAATACTTTGGTCATAAACTGAGAAAAATAAATAGCCTACTCCCAGTCACTAAAGTTATAAGTCCAATCCAGGGGATATTCCCCAGGCTGAATTATTTGGAATATTTTACTCCAATCTGGCCTACCTCATTGCCAATTAAGGGCAGGGTCAGGAATGCCTGAACCAAAAATCTGATTAATGCAGTATTTGAAATGGTAAACTAGTCAAAGTATCAGTTACTGTAAACTTAAGTCACTGTTGTATGGAATATAACATTTTTGGTGGTTTTAAATATATCTGCCATGTTAAAATAGGAGCTTGTACTATGAAACCAATCCATGTTCAGTGTGAGGTTTTACAGGAAGCAAAATAGAGTGGTTCAGAATGTGGAGCTGCATTACTAGCTCCCTAAGAGACACTAGAACTGAGAAGGACTTCTTATAAAATCTGTCTATCTGTGATTTGGGTACGTCTTTCTGGACTGTGGGAGATGCTTCCTTCCAGCTTGAATTTTTCTGAGGTTAGGCAAAAATCCCTTCCTTGCAGAATCCATAGCAGTATCTTAAAATAAGCGAGCAGTAGTTATTTCTCCTGTTTTCTTTATATATTTGTTTTCTCTGGAAAAGGTGTAGCTTCTATCTCTTTGGATTTTTTTTTCCCCTTCATGCTTAGACTATTTACGACTTTTTCAGGAAGTAAAACAAATAACTAACAAGTTAATCTTGAAGTTTACAGCTTGATAGCAGTTCTCTGATGCAGGAAAATGGGAGTTCAGTTGCAGATGATGTTTGTGTTCTGCTTTGGGCAGGATGGTCTAACTGACGAGTGTTTGATTTTATTTCATAGCCCTCTTTTCTCTGGAACAACAAGGTCAAGAGAAGCTTTTCATGGAGATCTTCAGCTAAGAAAGTCTTTAAAAGGCTGTGTTGTCATCTTCTTCAGCATCTGTTTTTCTTGGTATTTACTTTATCCCAAGCTCTTTGATTTGATGCTAAATTTCCCAAGCTGCTGATTATTCTATTTTCTGATCTAAATTCTTGTCAATTTTCTTATGAAACAAATACAGAAACTTGATGCAAAGATGGATACTTGTGTCTCTGGTTGCCCAGTGAGTTCTGTGAGTTTTGTTCAACTTGCACATCATCACTTGTCTTCAGGAAACCAACAAACAAAAATGCATTTGTAGCCCAGAATGAGCATGGCAACAATTTGTGTTGAAGATGCTTTGCTTGTACTTTGATGGGAAAATAGCTGTTGATCAGCTAGGTTTCATATAGTATGTCTGCCTTGGAATGCTGTTAGTGTTCCAAAATGTATTTACAATTCAGTAAAGGAATTAAGATTGAAAGGAGAGATAAGCATATCACCATGGTTTGCTCCCCGAGTTTTAATTCAAGAGGCAGCCAAAGAAAATAGTTCACATGCTGAAAATGAAAAGGACATTTAAATGTAAAGATGTAACTTTTCTTTCTGTTAATTTTGTGCTGAGTAGTATTGTTTATGTTATAATGAAACTTATTTTCTATATTGCAAAAACAAGGAAGAAAACTAGGTTTCATATTACATTGGAAAAATTTCAAAGATATGTTAATCTTACAGCTCAACAAAAAATTATTAGAGCATTTTCATACAATGATGCTATGAGTTCTTATTGTATATCTTCTAGAAGTTTGGAAAGTTTTTATTCATGCTTAAGTGAAATTTATTCCTGCCTGCTTTTGAAGCTACTTGACTGAGTGTCAAGTTTCTTTGTAGTCGTCTTGTGTTTTTAAACATCCATGAAAAGACTGAAGGTATCCTCTAGGAATGTGCTGTGAACATCATTATGTGTTACGAATAGTACAACTTTATGAAAATTCAATATACATTCCTTCAATTAGTTACATTTCTAAAGCATATGTTGATTACCTCTCAAAGGTTAACAGAGCTACAGATGGAAATGTTACCAATTTTTGGCACATAAGGTATCTCTAGTTATAGTTTTGTTGATATAAATTGTGGGTTTGGTTACTATTCGTTTTGACATATGAAGATTCATATGTTTGAAACTGGTAATAAAAGACTGTATCCAGAATAAATATTAGGAAACAACATATATACTGTAGTGAGCTGTAGGCGGCGGGTCCTTTGGAAGGGCTCACCTGTGATAAATATGCAGCACTGCACTGTTTGCTTTGTAGGATCTCTTTTAGTACTTTCTGTGGAAAAGTTTTGAGAAAAACCAAGTAGCCTCAGGAATAATACCTAGTGTATTAGGACTTGGTAAATACAATTACAGAATCAACTAGGTTGGAAAAGACCTTGGAAAGTATCAAGTCCAACCTATGACCTAACACCACCTTTCAATTAAATTGAGTGCCACATCCAGTCTTTCTTCAAACACCTCCAGGGACAGTGACTCCACCAACCTCCCTGGGCAGCCCATTGCAGAACCTGACTGTTCTTTTTGTACCATTCCTTCAGGTCTTTATATGCATTGGTAAGATCCCCCGAGCCTTCTCCAGACTTAACAGTCACAGCTCTCTCAGTCTCTCTTCATGTGAAGGATGGTCCCAACCCATCATTATCTTTGTGTCCCTTTGCTGGTCTCTCTCCAGTATGTTCATCTGTTTTTTTCTACTGGGGAGCCCAGAACTGGACTCAGTACTCCAGCAGTGGCCCTGATAGTGCTGAGTAGAGGGGTAGGATCGCCTCTCGTGACCTGGGGGCACTATTTAGCCTTATACAGTCTGGGATTGCTGGCCTCATGTTCAAATTCTTGTCCACTGGGACGCACTGCCGCCTTTTGGGTGTGCCAGTTCAGCCGATTTTCAATCTGCCTCACTTCCAGCTTCTCCTGACCACACTTAGGCAGCTTCTCCAATGAGGATTTTAGAAAAGTGTCAAAGGCCACCAGTAACTAAAATATCCATGAGTTACTAGTGCTTATTTCAGTAGAAATCCAAAATGTAGCTCCCTACTGTGAAAAAATTCACTCTGTCCCAGGAAAAAACAGCACTATCTCCTTCCCAGGTACTTCCCACTGCCCAACCTGTAGCTCCTTGTGGTTTCTTCTCATTTCTTGAAGACAGGAATGACATTTACTACCTCCAGTTCTCAGACACTTCTCCAGGTCATTGTGATCAGTCCACAGCTATTGAGCAGAGCCTCACAATTACATCTGCCAGCTCTCTCAGCACTTGTGGGTTCCTCCTGTCAGGCATCACAGACTTAATTATGTCCAGCTTGCCTAAGTATTTCCTAACATGATCCTCTTTCCCTAAGCCATCCTTTTTCCAGACCCTTGCAGTGTGGAGGTCAGTCTCCTATCTATAGAAAGAAGGAAAACTCTCCTAGTGTAGTTTTTTCATACATATCTCTGTATATATCATGAAGTGTACTACAGTAAAGAACTTCATAAATGCTGATACATTTTTAAATACATGTGCTATATAAAGTTGTGTTGGGTGTTACAACTGGCTTCAGTATCAGTAGCCATTGATGACAGCTGGCAACCCTTTCCATATTAATAGTTTGTTCTTTATGGACCATGGTGGAATTTAATTTGATCTGAAGACTGATGCTTTTGAGATAAGAGACATAAAAATAGCCTAATGAAGCTCAGAATTCCTTTCATGCTTACTTTGTTGTTTAATGGAAGTATTCTCTTCTCAGCTTCCCTGGAATTGTTCTCCTGTTCGCTCCTTCTTCCTTGCTTCCTCTTGCTATCATGTCCCACCCTTTAGATTATGTGGGGAACTAGGAAAGCATCCAAGACATAAGTTGCCTTGGCACATTTGTAGCTTTATCCCAAAGAAGTAAATGTCTGTGTAATATTTTAGTAACCTCAAGGCAGCCAGAGAAGGCTTTCTGAGCCATTTGTAGGTGCTATTTAACATATCATGCAGTTTTGGTAGCAAAATGTGCTTACATACTAACAACACGTTAGCTTCAGCACTTCTTTTTATTGTTTAATGTCCTCTTCAGTGGAGAGTCTCTATATGCACATCCTGTAGGGAAAAAAAGAGCAGATACAAATTATAATTGTTCTTCACAAAATATTCATGTCTTAATGTGACAGGGTAGACATCCCTGTTATACACTGCAAATACTCAGAGTGGTATGGGAACTGTAGTTATGTTTTGGTTTGGAGCGTGTTCAGGCTCTTCCCTACTATTTCCTTTGCCTAGTTTTTCACATTTAATCAGTCATAATACTCCCAGCAGGCTGGTCTGTTCACACTCACTCAACTCTGGCTCAACTCGGTTCTAACTCAGCAGGAAATGTCCTCACCACCACCATGTTAGGCAGTTGCTTGTGAAAGTTTGTTTGCTACCTCACTTCATTATTCACCTCAAAATCTTCCATTGTTATGCTCCAGGTACAAATGATATTTACTTGTATGAAATAAATCACAGTGTCTCCTTGGTTCCTGTGGTGAGCTTAAGGCTGTGTGTAATGTGGGGGTTTTGGTTATCTTGGGAAATCTGAAATCTTTCTCTCCTCCCTATATTTGTCCTTATCTTTAGGTTCTTAGCTGTATCTTTCACTAGGATGTTGATGATAGGACTAAGTGAAAATATTTGCTTTGCTAGAGACCTGGAGATGCTCCTGTGTTTTAGTTCTGTAGAGCTCACATTCTTATTTCACATGAACAGAAATAGTGACCAATCTGTATTTTATACACAATAGCACACTCTAGTGTGTATATTAATTAGCCATTATGGACTGGTTCTCATCATATTTACCTCAATTTCTCATTGATTTAGTTCTGTTGCATTGAGTATTACTATTTTTTCTCTGTGCTTGGGTGAATTGAAGGAAATATGTATGTCTTCAAATAAGAACTTAAGTGCTAGATGTTATCTATAATTTTTTTGAATGATGCTCTGAAAGAGAGAAGAGTTGATTTTACAGAGACGAAAATCTCAGTGCAATGGAGTCCAGTATGAAGAGTTTTAATGATGTAATTGTGTAAAGCAAAGCTGCATAATTTGAAATTTGTCTTCTACTTCAGTTACCTGCAGGGAACTATAGTTTCCCTTCTTGCATGAGTACAGAAATGAGGAGGGAAGAGAGTGCATTACTTTCTGGTTCAGACTTGCAGCTGCCTCTGAAGGTACCGCAGCCTTACAGAAGATAGGCAGTCAGCAGCAACTCAGATAACTGTCTCGAACATTTCCTACAGGAATAAAAGACTCCTAACTGGTGTTACAGGAATGCCTTGGTGTCGATGCTTCATCTTGTGTTATCAGTTCACAATTAGGACATGACCTTGAACAAGTCACTGGTTCTGAAAAACTTGAGGAATTTATTGTAAGGGGACAAAGTGCATTTTTTGCTCCGTGTTTTGCTTTGCCTAGTAATGCGAGTGAGAGGCACTGTGCTTTCTACCAGAATGGGATGTCCTACTTCCTCAGTCAAAAGAACTGGGTTTTTTTAACCTGTATAATATCAGAGTTTGAATTATTTGTGATGTCAGTGATACATGGTTGCACCACAGTGGGATTAAATTGATGGACCCACGTTGTGTGTTGTTGTCTGATGCAGTAGTTTATTTACACGTCAAAATATTTCCATCTTCAGTTCTTCTGCTACTTAGCAGTTGTTCTTGCAGGGCTTCACAAAAGCCCACAGTTTTATTAAAGAAAATCTGAATGTCTCATTATATTTGGGCCAGGGATACAAGGATTGTGTAGCTGTAGTTTCCCACTTTTTGCTAGATGACCCTTTCAGGAGAATGGAATCAAATGACAGAGCAGAAACCTCTAGGTAAATACAGTTACAGACTGATTAATTAATTTTAATGGTGTTACATGTTGTTACACAACAGAATTGAATATGCTTTGTTAGACACTAGGTTTTGCTTATTCCAAACACACAGGTTTTAGGAAACAGAATTGTATTAATTAAATTCAACTCTTTTTTGACCCAAAAAGCAAAAATTACGTAGTGTAAGTTGTGTATGGTTTTGTTCTATGATCACTGCCCGGTAACATTTGTGATTAATGTGTTTCTGCACCAAGAAAATCCAAAGATTATTTAAATCCACTATGATTTGAAGCAACTACATCCTGCCATATGCACTGGTACCAGAACAGACCCTGCAGCAAAGAATAAGGCAGGAGAGGATGTTTTTCATCTTCTTACAAAGTGGTGATTGGAAGAAGTGCTGCTGCTCATTGATAGAGGGAAATGCTGATGAGAATCCAGCAAGGTGTTCACACTGCAGACTTAGCAAACTGTTAGATAAAGGAAAAAATGCCAGAATGTTTCTGTCCATGTTCCTTTTACATAATAACTGTGCAGAAAATAAAAAGTGAACAATGCAGCTTTGTTTGAAAAATATATTCAGGATTTCTTTTGCAAGAAGACTTTCCTGGGAATCTTTAGAATAAAACAAAAGATAAAAGAGGAGCTACATAATAAGTAGGAGAAAGGTGTGCATTTCTGAGGAAATGGAATCTGATACTACTTCATCTCAACATTTTCATTGGTAGAGGCAGTAAATAATATTTACTAAGAGGGTGATTTGGAAGTCCTGCCATCCACAGGTATACCAAGAAACAAAGAAAGTTCTAAAAACAAAATTTGGAGAACCATTTAGAATCATCTGGGGTCTATAAAGTAAAATTAAGAAATAAAAATAAGTTTAATACTGGGACCTACTTGAATTTAGCATATATATACATATGTGTATATATATATATATATATATAAAATATCTAAAGGATCAAGCTGTGTACATTTCTTCATGAAAGACACCAAAACTGAGGAGAATAATTGGTATTTATTCTCCTAATTAAAATTGTTAAGTCGAGTGCTTATGTTGTATATAATCTTTTCCATATTTTTGTACAGGAAAAGCATAAGCAGGAATTAGAAGACATGAGAAAAGCTGGACATGAAGCCTTAACTATTATTGTTGAAGAATTCAAGGTAATTGAGTTGCCAAGCTAACAAAATTTCCAAATGGTGTTATTGTAATAGTGAATAGGATGGCTGCCTGCAGTGCACAATTATTAGTACTGCTTGTGCTGATTGCTCGACCTCTCTCACTGTCTTTTCTGTTTTCAATTTAGATTGTTTGGTCTGAAATTTTGCATGACATGTTTTCCCAGCCTGCACTTTGGAAAACTTCAGATAAAGTTGGTTAGCCATTTTCAGTAAGGAAACTTAAAACCAGAAGAAACCCAAAATTCTCAGTCAGTTGTGGTAAACTTTGGGTTGGATTGTTTATCACAAATCCACGTTTTGGACCTCTTCAGTCTCCAGAGCTGCACTTGCAGGGAAGAAGCATCACAGACCAGTTCAGCAGGTTTTTATCTACACTAAGGGAGGGAGTTATGGATGAAATAAAGCTGAATCTGTAGTTCCTCTTCTATGCTGCTTTAGTTCCTGTCTGCTTGTAGGATGAAAGAACTGGATGTTACTGTGGAGCATAAATCTGTGTCTTTTGTTGCGTTATGGAAACTATTGAGTAAGAAACGCACAAAGGACAAAAACTGAATCAAGTTAGGAGGAGCAGGTAAAGCTAAGAATTCTAATTAGGCTTAAAACAGATCTGGCAGGAGGAAAACTGATAATGGGAAATGTGAATGAAGGCTGGTTTTGAAAATGAAAAGGCAAACTTAAGACCTGGTAGGCATCTGCAAACTGGGAACTGGGAAATATTCTAGCTAATATTGAAACTGGCTTTCTGTAGAAATATGTCTGTCTCCATCAATATGAATTTTATTAATTTCATCTGAAGGGAACCTATCCGGAAAAAAGTTTCAAAAGTTTCCATTCCTGAGAAAACTGAAACATGGCCACTGGTGGAGTCCCACTTCTTCATGACCCCCTCATTTCACTTCTGGGGGAGAATTATTGTGCTTCTCTTCCCTTACTTCTTTGAGGACCCCTTTGCCATAGAAGTTCTCAAATGGGGGTGTTCTTTGGAGTGTGTGCCTTTGAATGGGCCACTCAACATCTTCAATAGCAGCATTTTTCATTTCTATTTTGTTCTAGATATGTGTAAAATATCTGGCTGCTATAAGTGTGAACTTATATTTTGAAAAAGCTTGTGAGTTTTTGGTAATTGCTGAACTTACATTTCTTTCTTTGTATTTTTGAAAATACAAGCAAATGGTCAAATGCAACAATTTTACAGTATTGAATGAAAGTTTTGAATGTTTTCTAGGTATAATTTTTCACCATTTAAATTTAAATTTTTCACCATTTAAGTTTGTCTGAGCTAAAGGAGAGCTCTGCACGGGTCCTATTGGCCCCTTAAAGGAATAATTTTTTCATGTGTAGTTGGGTAAAGGGATCTATTTATGTGTCATAATCATTTTTGAAAGCTGTTTTACCAGTCAGCAGCAGCTGGGTAGATCTGATATGCCATCTGGAAAATAAGATTTATGTTTATCAGTTTCAGTGATTTGGCACAAAAGATTAGGGAGTTAATTGAATCCTGTGTTTCTAAACAGTGTTTATATTTAGTGTATTATTTCTCATAGAATGTTTATATTCAAGTTACATAAAGTCACTCTTTAATACCAGGGAACCATGACATGAATATACCTCATACAAGCCTTCCTGTTGCCTCATGTTGTTAGTTGAACACTCTGATGAGAAATAATGTCAGATATGCCAACCTCTGGTAAATTACTGCAATCAACCTTTTCTGCAAACATGAGGTGACTTATTCATCAAGGTAGCAAGAAAAATCAAAAAAGATTGCTGGGTTTAAAAAAAGCCTAGAATTTTTTTGGTTGGTTGTTTATACTTTAATACCTTTCTAGTAACCCTTTGCCATGTACTTTAAATAAAAAAGTAACACTGAATCATCAGGGAATTCAGTGAAGGCAAAAACTGTTCTGTAGTTTTGTTTGAGAAAATAATCCCACAGAGTCTTTTAAAATGTTAATTCATTGTTAATATTTCAATATGGAACAGGGCTAAGATTTGATTTTTCTTAAGTAAATGAGTCAAATATGGTTTCATAGTTATAAAAGTAATACCTTACATTCTGGGGGCTTTTAAACTGCTCACATCCTTAGGAATTTATTGTATTTTTCAGATACGTTGGCAATTAGATAACCAAATAAGGATTCCTACATGTAGCATTTGTTTAGGAATGTAAAGTAAATCTGATTAGTCCTTTTAGTGAAAGACAGAATCTTGAGATTCATTAACTCCTTTAATTTACTTATGATGAGCCAGACTTATTTTTGTGCTGAAATATATCTTCTTTAAGATTTAAGACTGTGTTACACTAATACAAATCATTTATATGCAGCAGTAATTTCCATTTTTGGTAGATTTTTTGTAAGTACTATCTAATTAATCCCCAAATTACCTTGAGTGGGGAAATTTACCTAAACAAGGCTGGGAGTGGTTTAAAAGGCATGGGAAGGAAAATCTTGTTTGAGATGAAAACAGACTTATTTTGCATTCCTTGGGGTTTAATAAATTGAACTGATGCAGGTTATTCCAGTCAAGGGATTGCTCAGGCCCTAATTAGGTTCTGTTGCAGTCAGGAGTGTTGGAATTCTGACTAATCCTCTCTGATACCAGTCAATTATAATTTTGTGGTGCTGCTTCAGCAGAGCTGTAGCACAACTTAGTATAATGCCCAACATTGGTTGTTTAAGGATAGCTTGTAAAACTATGAACAGGTCATCCTTAGCCCTAGGAAATAATCCCCAGAATGCCTCAAACCCCAAATCCTGTAACTTAGGTATTGAAACCTTGAGTGGAACAACAGTGGAAAAAATTTGGTTGACTTGTCTTTTCTGTACTCCTGGCACAGATAAGTGTTATTGCTGGTAGATCAGTGAATGTGCCTTCCTTTTGGTTTACAAAGGGAAAGAGAGTTGCCGTTTTTTGGCTTCTGTGTACAAGGTTGCCAAGGTGGTAACCAGAAAATCACAGTTTTCTTCCATTCAGAGCTAATTCCACTCCTTGCAGGTGTACTGCAGCAGACCTCTGTTGTTGTTGATGTATCTTCCTATACTTCCAAATGGGTTCTGCTTCCTTCTAGTCCCTTTCCTGTATTTTGGGTGGTTATTTGTTGTAAAAGGGACGGTATTTCTCCACATGGATCTTTCACGAGTATGGTGTCCCTGGGCAGACAGGGTACTCAAGTTTGAGGACAAACCCCCTCAGTTCCTACCTTGCTGACTGGTCCTTCTTACTAAGGCAGCAGTGCTGAAAATGCAGCTTACATAAGAAGTCAAATATTGAATGACCTATTTTCAAGGACCTGGATATACCAAAGCCCTTAGAATTAATTTCAGTTGTCTTTGGAATGTTCACTTGTCCAATGTGTTGGGAAATCCATTAATAGAGACCATTAGATGCTTTGTAGCACAAGCCCTCAAAAGCCTTGGCCATTTTTAAGCATCTCACATTCTAATCTTCCTTTCAACAAATAAACCATCCAGAACACAGTCACAAAATTTGTATTAAAAACCACAGAAAGCAAATTAAAAATTAACTCAGTGTTCTGTGTAGGCCAAGTTTCCCCTTCTCATGTTTACCTACTTTTGTTTAATTTCATGTCATTGTTGTTTTAAACTTTTATCCCTGGTAATTAACCATGGTAAAGAAAAGTAATTGTAGATCTTGGAAGTTATGCTTGTGGGATCACATCTCATCTTAAGATATTTACCACAAGCAACATAAGAATTTCTCCATGCTTGTTTAGTCAAGCTTTTGTTCTGAAATTGTCACAGTTCTGTAAATAGATGAGTTAATAGTTTTAATCTGTTTTATTTCTCATCATATAAAATATCCTCTAATGTAAGCTTTAAAGAATATGAGGTTACAGGCAGGTGTATTTATTTGATGAGTTTTATTTCCTTAGATTATTTTATGCAATTAATAGTCTTCTAAAAGACAGCCTGCATGAATCAGATGTGTGTTCCCTTCATAGAAATTAACTTCAAAGTGCAAAATTCTTCCCAGCCCTTGCTGCAAGTAAGAGTTTTGTCCATCAGTTTTCAGTGTTAGGCGGTGGGATTTTTTCATCAGAATGTTAGAACAGATTTTCAAAGCATGGAATATGTGGGGGTCATCAGATTTTCTTTTGAAAATATTTGTGTCAATAATACACCTATGAACTGAAAGGTTACCCTCTAATAAACAAAGGAAATTTTAAAGGATTTCATTACAAAAGAAGTTAATCTAGAATCAGGATATCTTTTTTTAGACATAGTTTATCCCTAGTGAGGGAAAGCTCTGAAATGTGGCCAGTTCTCAGCTCTTTAAAACATCAGCTTAGCTTATTAAGTTTCCAAGTTGACATCCTGGCTCAGAAAGGCCTGACACATGAATAAAAGGACAAATCCAAAAGTTGTTGCAAGGGCTTGTATTTCACTTCCAACTTCTATGCTTGTTCATGTGCAAGTCACAGTAGAATTCAAGTGAGCCTTGAAAATAAAACAGCATTGTTTTTTCTCATGGAGAGCTGATGGCTGAAAAAGGAGAGATTCCTTGGGATTTTACACCATAAGAGTACTCATCTACAACAGTGATGCTACTATGGAAGTCTCTCTACAGAATTCCCATAAAAGCAGGTGCAAAAGATGCAGTCGAGTCTCGTACTTCCAGAGATCTGGTAATCAAAAATATTTTGTCATTGATTAAGAGATCTTTAAATTTTGAAAGCAATTAAAAAAATTGCAAGGAATCTCTTCCCTCCCATATTAGTGAGGATGAATTGTGTATGTGCTTCTGGCTATAGAATAATAAATATGGTGTTAAATAATATAAAAATAGAAAGGTTAATAGAAGATTAAGAGCGAGTTTGCAGTTTGCCTCTGGCAGGAGTCTGTTAGAACAGGGTTTTGTGGAAAATAAATCCTTTGCACTCACATGCCAGTAAAATTGAGCTATCTAGATAAACCTAGCATAGTACTCAAGCTGTAAGTTGTTGATCCTTGCTGGTATGGATCGGCACAATTTCAACCACAAGCAGCTGAAAATGAAACTAAAATGTTTGCATCGCTTTCCAAAAACCACATTACCCTTTTGTTATATTTAACCCCCCCCACCTTATTCCGTAGCACCTAAATGGACACGTTCCATTTTCACTTAAAGGCAGGCTCACCTGGAAGTAGCTCTATCATGAAAAAGTGGGGTATCTTGGGCTGAAGTGGATAAGTTGAATTCTTTTGAAAAAGACATTTTTCGAAAACTTTTAAATAGTTTTATTTGTATCACCTCTGTCTTAGCTAATAGCTGAATTATAACACAATTAGTCAAATACTACATTTTATTGAATTAATGTGTCTTCTCTGTGGGTCAGAAAAGAATTTCCATTGTGTCCTCTGCTCTATCATTCAGCAATTGGGTAATTGCATTTCACCCTTAAATTAAGTAGTAGAAAGTAATTAAATTGTGGAGACAGGATGCTGAATTAGATGAATCATTGTCTAGTGCTATAAAGCATAAAAATTTGGAAGTACTGTTGCTGTATTTAATACAGTTCTCATGTCTGAAGCTGTGTGGTAGCTTCTCCCTAATAACTTTGATTTTTAAAGATCACTTGTTTTGGTCACCCTGACTCAGCAATTTTGAACTAAAGATGTTTGATGTACTGGCTTCTATTTAGCTACTTAAGCCAATGATGCTTGAGCAGGGTATTGTTTTGGATTGACCAAGGCTTTTGATGCAGTGCTTTTAAGTAACATTCTGAAACATAATCCAGCAACGTGTACACCATGATTTATATTTCATACTGGTGTTACATACGAGTAGGTTTAATATTTTCAAATAGTGCTATGCATCTGGGAAACCTGTGTTTTACATGGGTCAGAACTACTTTTATACTATTTTTTCAGAAGAGATAGGAGGGGATAATGACCTCTGCTTTGTTTTTCTTCTTGGCTTTATTCTGACTAGCATTTTCCTACAATAAAAAGAGGGAGTTGAAAGAAAGGGGTTTGGCAATTTGTTACTACTAAGGAATTGGGGAAGAATTGGGGGTATCAGTCTGTATTTTGGCTATTTCATTCAAGAGGGATTCTCATAAATTCTAGCTTCTGGCCATACAATAAATTCTGTCTGGGCAAGTAGCTGTGGTTTGTATTGCCAGTAGAATGAAGACATTATGCACTAGGCCTGTGCAAGTAGGTTTGTATTAAAAATAACCTGGGGTGTCTGTGTTACACTTTTGGTAAAACCATACTTATTGCACTTTTGCATTCTTAAGTATGAGGATAAATTTTAGAGATAATCTAGTACTCAATACATACCACATACTGTAGAAATACAGGATGAAGTGTGATCATTTGTGGTTTTAAGCTTTTCTTCTGACATTGGGCACTGTGCAGTTTCTCACTCCCTGGTCTGCGTGCAGGAATGCCGTTCTCCAGGGTTCCCACCGCACAGGGAGTGTGCTGTCAATTCCAGGACCAAAGTTTCTGACCTGTGCTAAAACATGTAATAGATGTTTATTCCCTTAAGAACCATCCAGGGTGATCATGGATCTTATTATGATGTTTGGATTTATTTTCAGTTCAAGGTCTTCTAAAATTATTCTAATGTATGAAACTTAAAGCTAAGGTTAGTTTTTTATCTGAGCTCAAACAGGGGTCCAGACTAATTTACTTAGTTTACCTAGCTTAATTTAAGAATGTTTTGTACAGTCATTTAAATGTGTGAAGATTTTTATACTGGTTTGAGGAAACAACATTTTTTCTGTGATTTTTATAACCCATCGTATCTGAAACTAAAATGAAGACTCTATAGAGAACTTAAGGGGTTTCAGTCTCTTTTTCCTGTCAGAAGCTATCATGAGGTTTTGGTTATTGACGGAAAAGCAGGATCAATTCTCTTTTTTGGGTTTAGTAGAAAGATCAGAAAGTGGGGGAGAAGCCAGTTTGGATGAGTCTCTGGGCAACGTGGTCTAGTGGAAGGTTGTCAGAGACTGAAAAATTATAGTCTATGACTTAAACATTTTCTTAAAGGACTTTTAAAACTGTATTACAAAAGCTGCAGAGAAGACTACCACACCCTGACTGAGGCCTGACACTGCTCGATAAAGTAACAACTCAGGGCTGGGGACATTCACTGAGCACAGGTTTAACACTTCCAAGATGAGGACCACAGCCCCAGGGCTATCAGCTGCCAGGCTCGAACAGACCCCGCACCAAAGGGCAGGGGAGAGGAGAGGCTTTGGGTGTGTGTTGGAAACGCCTCTGGTCAGAGGTGCAGTGACTGTCCATCCTCCAACTGTGCCCAGGAGCCCAGCTGAGGGGTCCTCACCGGGGGGGAGGAAGCTTATCCACAGCAGAAGGGGGTGACATGGCCCATCACAGGGGCCCCCCCAAAGGAGTCCCCAGACCCCCTGAGATGATGCAACAGACCCTCAGTGTTGCAAGGGACAGTGTGTCAAGCTAGCCCCTGCAAGAGAGGCACGTGGGCATTCCCACCTGGCCCACAGCGGATATTAATCCAGGGGATTCTGCACTCTTTGGCGTGTGGCATCACAGCCACAGCGGTGACGGGGGACCCTCACCACCAGCAGAGCAGATGGAGGGGAGCAAGGAGACATCGTTGGGACCCTCAGATGGGTGATGTGCTTCCACCTAACCCCTGTCACCTCTCCCTGTCCCCCCACCCCCACACACACTTCTTTTTCTATTTCTTTCTCTTTCTTTTCTCTTTCCTTCTCTTTGCCTCTTTTACTATTAAATAAAATACATCAATTTTTTTGAATCAACATTTAATCTCGTTTGATTTTAATCTCATTTCTGGGAATATCTTGAACCTTCTAAGTTCTTTCTGGTTTATGCACAGAGACTTAGCTTGCTTTGCTTTCCTGGGTTTAAACCGGATCGTAACAAAGGTGTCCCTGCCCATAGCAGGGAGTTGGAACTACATGATCTTTAAGGTCCCTTCCAACCCTTAACATCCTATGATTCTGTGATTCTTTGATGGCCTTTCCCACCCCGTGTCAAGGAAGTTCATTGCACAATATATAGAAGGAAAAATTAATTAACAAGGGCACTCATATTGAAATCCTACCCTTGACTTCATGCAATAGATACCATAGGCTGCATTCTGCTGTAACCTTACCTGAAATGATTCAATTAAAAAGAGACTGGTAAAATACCAACTGACCATAGATTTATGGAATGTCAACCCAGTAGCATAATTAATGATTCCTCCTTAACTAATTAGGAAAGAAAGTGGTATTTCAGCAGTGATAAGAGCATTTGTCCAGAATAGCAATTAATCAAAAGACTTTTAGTGTCATTGTAGTTGTAACTATTATATTAGAGATGCCTATCATCAAGTAGCCAAATGTGTGTTTCAGTTTATTAAGTAAGTTAATTGGTAAATGAATTTTTTTTAAATTATTAAATTTGAGTAGTTGATTATCTTGAAATTTGCCAAAGCTTTGGATGGGTATCACACATCTGTGCTGTATTTCCCATCAGGAAACCTGTAGTACTGTGCTACATAGGGAGATTTTTCTCTCCTTCTCCTTACTTGGCCAGCTAGTGGAACAGTCAAATGCAGTATCAGCCCTGTGGTACTATTTAAACTGTATTTAATAGTGTGTATGACAGAAAAGGAAGGCTTTTGTTTCTGATTGTGGAATTTTATGTATTTTCAAAAGAAAAATAGTAATAATAAATTAATGTTAAAAATTTAACAGCCTTGACATGCCATCCAAAGAATAATAATTATTTCCTTGAAAACTGAAAGTTCTTTATACCATTTAACAGGATTTTAACAGTTCCCAGTAAAGTTTGCACAGCAAAGTGCATAAGGTGACTCAGCCCTTGACATGAGCAAGAAATGGCCTGAGAAATGCCATTGCAACTTAATGACCATTCTGTTACTGTTTTCCCTAAGAACAGAATAATTTTATTTTCTTTTGTGCCAGTTACATGAAACATTTCTTGCCACAATAGTTTGCAAAAAAAAAGAACCCAAACACCAAAGTCCAGCCTTAATTTTTGCCAGTGATATGTGGCTAATTGTAATTTATGCAGAGTAGGATTTAGTGTGTAAAGATTCATGTACAGAGGTTGCACTTCTTTGAGAATTCAGTTTTTCTGATTGCTTGAATTTCTATAAATGAAAGATTTTAATTTAGTTAGAAATAAATTGTCTTTTTTGAAAGTAAACTTACGGTTTGCTAAATCCCCCGCCAACACCAGTAAACATATTCTTACTCTTTGATTAAGCACAATTTTTAACCTTTTAAAATCACTGAACTTGTGCTGAGAACTGCTACCGTGCTATAGCATTACTGAAGAACAGTGATTTTGGCATAAGAGGATAGTTAGTGGAAAATTTGAAAAGGTACGTCAAAAATTGTCGGAAGATTTTCTCTTTTTTATACATTTTTAGGTTTTTTTTAAAGTATTCAAAATTTTATTTGATGTGTATGTTATGTTCCATGAAGTAAATACATCTCTAAAGTAAAGATTGTTTGAACAATGGGATTTTTTTTCTTTATCTGCATTTGGGCCAAAGGTCTGTTTTCTATAAAAGTCATGTCTGTTTTAACTTACCCAGTCATTTTGACTACTTCAGTATATTGATTACTAGTTAAGAATAGTTTGGTAAATTGTGTATAAATACCCTGATGAATATTTGGAAAGTGGCATAAAGACTTTATACTATCAGGGGAGAAGGCTTAAATCACATGAGCCATGTAAATGTTAGATACCATCATTGTTTAAGGACACCTGAGCGTAATCCTCCAAATGGTAATTTGGTTTCTTCACGCATCTTCAACTTTTTTATTTCTCTTTCTGCATTCAGATGCTGGAGGCTCTGCAGGGTTTAGCCAAGTGTGTGTGAGTTCAGGCATGTGCACAAGCACGAGTTCACACACTCAGAGTCCTACTCCTCTCACCTGTTTGTTACTGCCTTGGTACTTTGACTTTCCACACTTCGACTTCCACTGCTTCACCTTCAAGTGTGAACATCCTGGGGGGGCATTCTTTTATGTTTTATGTTACTCAGAATTTCCATCTGCTTTTACTTGACTTGTGGTTGTGAAGATCATGCTTGGCCCATGGGATCTTACACAGTGCCGAGAGGATGTGGAGTTTTGTCAGCCAGGCAAATATGTCTGGCTTTTTTTTTTTTTTCTTTTTTTTTTCTCTTCAGCAGCTTTCATATGCTCCTCTTCTTGTGTGGTCCCACTAAACTGAGTATATTTCACAGAAATACTCTCCCTCTCTATCTTCTGTGTGCTGCTGTCTTTTAGGCAGGCTGTATAAGAAATCTGAGATCCAAAAAATGTTAGTCCTGACTGAAAACAAGGTAGTGTTACATAGAAAGGTACTTTAATCGCTGCACATTCCAAATTTATAACAGCATTCCACATTCTGGTTATAGACGAGTCTTAGAGGATCTGCAGTTACCAATAAACATCCCAGTTCTATCTTTGTTGAGTATTTTGTGCTTTCTTTTTTGCAGGCACTGCTACAATCTACAGTTCAGCAGCAAGAAGCAGCTATTGAAAAGCAGTATGTGTTAGCCATTGAAAAGCATTCTCGCAAATGTGAAGAGCTCCTTGATGCCCAGGTATGGATGTGCACATGCAAGAATTTCCATGATTTTCTTTTACTTTCAACTCTTTCCTGTTTGAAAAAAATATTAACATATATGATCCCCAAAAAAAATGATCCATCTTTCCCCTTGTTTCCTCAGCATACCACTAAACACAAGTATTTAAAAATGCTAAGTTAAATGAGGACTCTTCATCTGCTGGGATCAAAAATGTTCTATAACACTGGAGCCTGCTTAGAACAGATTCAAGGAGAGTGTAACACTGAGAAGAAGTCTCAGAGCACTTTAATACTTACTTCTTAACAGCTGCCAATTTCTGTGGTCTTGGAAAAACCATTCAATTATTTTTAATTTATGTAATTAAGTGCAGGATTTGATTGTGTGGGATTTGCATGAATTTTTGGTCCAAATTTTGTGATGGTTCTTAGATGGTAGACAAAAACATGTGTTGTCCACACCTATTTTTATTTCATATAAATCTTACCTGAAAATAAAAAGCTATGAGGAATTATATAATATCCAGAAATATATATATGTTAATGGCCTAAATTTGTTCATTTAGCATGACTTGAGTAAAAGCACACTGCACAGCAAATATTTGAGATCACAGCAATTACTGATGAGTATCTGAACAGTGTCAACCTGGTTTATTCTTGGTTGGACTGAAGTACAGCTCTTGAATCAAAATAATAATGACCACCAGCATGTAAGTTTAAAAACCAGTAAGTTAATTTGCTAATAGCCCCCTGGAGTTGTTTACATTGCAACTATGTTACCTTTTAAGTACTTTCAGCAACAATTCTGCAAAATATACAAAGGGTAGTATTTTTTTTTTAATTTTTGTGGAGTGTATTAGACCTAAATACATCAAAGGTCCCCTTGAAGTACTCCACCATTTCCAAAAGTGTTTTATGACCATTTGGGTTTTCTGACCATATCAATTACACCTAGTGCAAATGTGTATTAAATATATAAGTATCTATATAAACAGTATGAAGGGAAGATGTAATAATGTGGAGAAATTGATTGCATCATGAGTGAGGTTATTGCACAGAATTGCAGTTGTTTAATGCTTGCTATAAAGCTCTGCCTTAAGAGCAAGTAAAAATGAATTTTAAAGAAACGTTTTGTGTTTTTGAAATGAACTTACCGTTTTCTAACTTGATATCACTTTCGGAATGTTGAAAAGGAGTGAATCTCATACAGAAGTGTCATAGGAAGATTTTTTGAGAGTGTTCTTACAGACTGAGGAAAAAGTTGCACCTGTGATCAGTTAGATTTGCATCAAACCCCCCAAAATGGGACAGAAATGTGGAAACATGTTCAAGAGGTTCAGATTTACCTGGGGAGAATCCAACAATGTAAAGAACTGTTCTTGGTCAAAGGAGAGTGTTTACAACAAAACACTGTGCCCAGTTCACATCATGTCTGCATTTAACCCCCCCTTTGGATTCCAGAAAAAATGTAAATGTTCACTTACATGCAATCAAGGTTTTTCACCTCTAATTGTAATATAAAACTGGGATTTTGAAGCCTAATCAAATAGACAAGTGTGGGTGCTTGTGGTTGAGCTGTCAGGTTTAATTAAATATGATTTATACTAGCAGATTTTGTTCACTCATAAAACTTTGTTGAAAGATCTGAGAAGTAGGTAGTATGTTTTTATTCTTCTTGAACACATCTATTCTTAAATGTATGTTTTCGTGTCTGTTTTCCCATTTCTGTTTCTTCAAATGGTTTTCTTACGTGCTAACACTCGAGATTGATGAAATTACTGCTAATATTTATACATGGACTTGATTGCTATTTTGTGTTATGGGATTGTACATGCATAGCCACCTTTACATGGAGATTTATGAGTGTTTGTATCACTGTAAAGGATTTTTCTGGTGCAGCAGTAATCACACAGTGCAAGTATACACTCAGCAAAAAATTGCTTCTTTTTGGGGGTTCCCTTCTAATATTCTTGCCTTACAAGCAGTATTTTGCCTTCAAAGTTTTAAACCTATGTAAAACTGTCAACCCACATAGTTTTTTGTCCTCTCTTTCCATTCCTTTTAAATTTTCTGCTGTTTTATTTCCAGTTCCACACAATCAAGATTATCTCATGATAACTCCTTTCTTATGCTTTCTGCTTACTCCCATTTCCCCCCTAAATTCCCATGCCCCTCCCTCCCAAAAGTGTCTTTGAGAAGGAGGAAAGGCTCTTTTTCTCTGATTCTCTTTAACCTAGTGTTTATTGAAGTTTATTGAAGTTTATGATTTTGAAGCTTAATTTTATCAGGTGGAGATGCAGGTTAAAATCCTGTCAAGAGGGGTGCTATCCTGCTGATAACATTCAGTGTACAAGGCTGTGTTTTCCAGGATAGGGGAAGAAGTGAAAGACCTCATTGCATGGTTCTATCCCAGTTTCCTTCTGGAAAAATACCTGCAGTTAATATTTGATCATTATGTGTCAGGTTTGTCAGCAGACTGGCTCGCAGCATCCTGGATGATGATCACTGGAGTGGTTCCTTCCCAGGGGACCAGCCTTTAGAGCTGCTGGTTTTTCCAAGGAAATACACTTCTGTATCCAAAGCAGCATGGGCAGCAGGGGAGGGGGGATTCTTCCCCTCTGCTCTTCTGCCCCTCTACTCAGGGGAGACCCTCCCTGCAGAGCTGCCTCCAACCCTGGGGGCCCAGCACAGGAAGGACGTGGAGCTGCTGGAGCCAGTCCAGGGCAGGGACACCGGGATGGTGAGAGGGATGGAGCAGCTCTGCTGGGAGGAAAGGCTGAGGGAACTGGGATTGTTCAGCCTGGGGAGGAAAAGGCTCTAGAGTGACCCAATTGTCCCTTCCAGTGCCTGAAGGGAGCCCACAGGAAAGATGGAGAGAGACTCTTGACAAGGGCCTGGAGTGACAGGACAAGGGGCAATGGCTTCACACTGACAGAGAGCAGGTTTAGATGGGATACTGGGAAGAAATTGTTCCCTGTGAGGGTGGGGAGGCCCTGGCACAGGTTGTCCAGAGCAGCTGTGGCTGCCCCATCCCTGGAAGTGTTCCAGGCCAGGTTGGATGGGGCTCTGAGCAACCTGGGGTAGTGGAAGGTATCCCTGCCCATGGCCAGATGATCTTTGAGGTCCCTTCCAACCCAGGCCATTCTGTGATTCCAAGATGTCAACATTTCAAAACGCAAACCAGGCATTCTTGTGGCACATTCAGGGGAACCAGTGTCATGGTGTCCTCCCATCAATGAACAGGACAAAGAGAACTCTTTTTCTCTGTGCCAGAAATCAGTCATGTCATCTGCTGAATATTTAGGAAAGCTATGCATGTCAGTTTTACTTTTCTAGAATTTGAGGATATCAGAAAATGCCAGTTGAAAACACATATCAGTTCTTTACAAGTTGGAAAATCACAAATTTCATCCTCATCTTTTTCTGAGACACAAAACCTTTGATATTGCCTTCTGAAGATGAGCACCAACTGTGATCCTGTGGTTTTACTCATGTGCTGTGTGAAAACACATGCTGAAAAACGTGATCAGCAAACTTTTGAACAGAATTTTTTTAAGACTCTTACTATTCAATCAAAAAAGATGATGTTAAAAATGTGTCAGTAGTGAAGTACATTCTTTATAAAACAGTAAATGATATGTGTATTAAGGTAAAATAAAATCTTGAATACCTACAGCAGAAATAATTTTCCCTTTATTTATCCTGCACTTTTCTTTCCTTACACCTGGATGTTCTCCTTCCTCACTGTTTGTAAGCAGTGTGAAGCAGGCATTCTTGGATGGTGGGGGATTAAAGTATATATGAAGTGAGGCTCAGAGCACACATTTACATCATCTTAAGTGATTACTTGGATCACTGTTTCCTGTTTTTCTCTGTCTTCTGATGCTTCACTATCAGTCAGAGATACAACTGGACATTCTCTGCAGTGTTTTCATGCTTGAATATAGTTAAGGGGGATACATTTTACTATGGTCCTTCATTATGTTAGTCTCACATTTCCCATTTTGATTCATATAAAGGAAGAATGAGGAAAGATGAAGACTAGAAGTATTTAACTCCACAGTTCAGTTGCAGATATATTCCTTTCCTGTGCTGGGCTTTGTTTCCTCTTCTTAGTTAACTCTTAAGGACATGGGGCCTACAGTTTTCCTTTGTATGGAATATAGAGCATGCATGTATTTTGTGTGATGATTTTTTTTCCATGTTTAAGAAGCCAAAGGAGTGTAATTGCTGAGACAGAACAGTATTGGAGGTGTCATACAAAAAGGAAAGAACTCAAGGGCTCCATTAAATGCTTCCCTTGGACATTTTCCCATCGATATTTTTCATGATGATTTTATGTGTGTGAAACATGTCTCACATTTGTAAATACAAGAACATTTAAGATAAGTAGAGCTACCCCCATGTCTTTAATGCTTTTTCCACTCTGTCATGATGTTGGCTGTCATTTGTATGATGAATAGTAGTTCAAAATCTGTTGCATGAAATCTTTTGTCTCTCTGAGACTCAGTCAGAGAAGTACTGGTTTATCTTCAGTGTGAAAACAATTTGCTGACAGGTCAATCAGAATAAAGATTCCATGGGCTGGAACTCATCTTTTAAAGTTTATGATGCTTTCAAGACCACTCTGTGGACAAGCAGAAAACTGGTGTGACAATAGACATGAGCTGCTGGAATGTGATAGGTATCTTATCTTCTCTAGTATTTGGATGATTCATTTTGATGTGTCTTGCATAACCTTTTGTGAGAAGTGCCAGTATGTCTCCCAACAACTCCTAGAATGTCAAATATAAGAAGTACTTGTACAGCAAGTGACTGTTTGTATGCCAGGGAAAATGTTTATTTCATTCAGCAACTTAGTTTCATAGGAGATACAATTTTCTGTGATTTCAAATAGTTGCTTTTATATCTACTCACGATGTGCCTCATGTTTCTCTAATAATGCTTATTTTATGAACTTTGATTATGTTTTCCTCCTCTTGTAAACAAAAGAGGCTCTGTGTTTTTCCCATCTGATGGTAGTAATTGTGAAATTTATTTAATGCCTGATCTTGAAGGGGCCATATGCAAACTAGATTCTGAGAGTCTTGTGAATATTTGCATTTTTAGGAGACATTGGCCAATTTTTGCAGTGAGAGTACTAATCCTGAAGACGTGCAGACTGAAAATACAAACTCTGTGGTGGGCATAACCTTTCTGGTTCATTAATTCCAACTATGATAGGTTTGGAAATTATTTAGAGTACTTACCATGTCCCCATCTTCGGGCATTTCCTCTCAATTCCCAGAAATCTTGTCTTTGCTGCTGTAGAAATATTTGTTTATTCCTTCCCTTCAAAACCAAGTACTTCCAATCAGTCATTCCTGTTACATTTTCATGTAATTCACCTTCACATAATTAATCTAGTTGTGTCTTTTCAGGTCTGCTGCTCTTCTGCCAAGAGTGAAGTTACACTTTCTTACAACTTCCTTATTCTCTGGTAGTTCCTCTTTATATAAAGTGGCAAAAAAAACAGGGATTGATTAAAATCCTGTGTCAAATTTGAGAAATTTATTTGTGAATTCCTGATACCTCTTTGGTTTCTGTGTTTATAGAGAGAATCAAAATGAAAAGAGCAAGAATCAGCTTTTACTGTGCTGGGATGGCTTTTTGTTTGTTTGTTTGCATGTTTTTCCTAAATTAATAAAAATTTTTCAGCATTTATCCTGCTTGAGCAGGGAAGTGGGACCAGATGACCCACTGGTCACCCAATCACCCATTCTGTGATTCTGTGGTTCCATGAAAAAATCTGATAGCAGGCATAACTGTTTGGTGGGCTTTTTTAAAATATAAACACTTTACCAGAGTTTTCTAACCTGATTTCAATATGCCCACTCTCACATGCTAGCTGGAAGTTGATTTTGCAGTCCCTTTGCACTGTTAATTCAGCCAGGATTCTTCTAGTGTCTCCACCAAAAATCTTATTTGGAAATTACATTTGCTTCCTTGGATTTGTCAAGTGGCACTTGAAAGTAGCTCTTTAGAGTGATTTTTTTTTCTTTCTCTCTTTTGCTTATATAACTTGTTATCTTCAAACCTTCATTACTTCTTAGGAATTTGTACCATCAGCTCTTGTCAATACTCTGAACAGCTAAGTAATATAGAAGGATTTTTCTCCTCAATTATTTTCCTGTCAGCTGTAGTTGAAAAAAAAATTGGGTTTGTTCTGTTTTGCTGTCTTCCATTATTGAATATTTTGCTGTTTACATTGCTCATATTTTAGGAGTTCATTTCCTTTATTTCTTCCTGATAAATGGAGCAATTTGTGGAGAACTCATATGGCCAGTAGTTAGATAACAAAATAGAAGAAATGATTGATACTTTTTTATTATTTTCATATTTTTATAAAGTTGGTTATCTCTGTTTCCCCAGGAGCTCGAAGTGTGTCACATTTTTAATGGTCTCCATTGCTATGTATGCTTTCCAAGAAAAGTATTTTCATTATTAGATTACTTTATATAGCTTCTTACTTTATTTATAAAAACAATGAAGTACTTATGCAGCAAAATGTTTTAACCTTAATTTCAGCCTCTGATGTGCCTCACATGGTACAGATTGTGCACTCACTGTATGCTGCTGCCTGGAACCCTGTGTTTAAGCATATCCTTAGTTATTTTATTACTGCTATTACAATTTTTCTTTCTGTTTACATTGTTTTAGCTTTTCTCATGTAATAATGTTTTTCTGATTCCCAAGTTGTCTCTTAGAAAAGCTTTGCCGCTTTGTTAGACACTTGGACCTCAAACTGGCAAAAAGATACGGTTCAACCATGCAGTAATAAGTTATAATTTGAGGAAGTGGAAATATGTACCAGATGTTGGAATTCTTCACACAGATTTTCCACCTTGCACTGCCAAACACTGAGATGCCACAGATAGTGAGGACAGTGTAAGAAACCAGTTACAGTTACCAGATCTTGTCATTTGACTTAGGCATAGCTTAGCAGTGGTGAAGAAAAGGTGCAGTATAAAAGAAAATGCTGTTGAATATAGCCAGCCTTTTTTAGAGGAGCAGAAAACTGTTATTAGTATTTTAATAAGGTCGCCTTTTTCCTTGGGATAATATTTTGAATAGGATGTAGAAATGGGAATATTTTGATAACATTACAAAATCATGATGTATTTTTGTTACGTCACCTTCCTCTCACATAGATAATAATGTTTCCCATGACCTGTGTTATTTCTTCCTACTGTTAGATCCCTTCATGAGAGACAAAAATAAAAGTAGAACTTTGTGAGTTAAGAAGATTTCTTTTAAAATAGATGAACAGATTTGAAGTGTTGAGTTCTTAAAAAGCCCCATCCAGCAGTTTATTTCCCATGCTGGTGAATGAAGTGCTGAAACATTTACTAAATGTGCCTGAAGATAATTTTTCCCCAAGGCTTGAGGGAGGAGGATGGTTCTGTTTCCATATATTTTGAATGTACACAAAAGCCCCAATACTGCAGATGACATTATGTCTGTGGTTTTTTCTATGAAACAATTAACTCCAATGCACTTTTCATTAGATTAAAAAATTCAGTAGACACTTGTTCCAAGGAAAACTGGCCATTCACTGAGGGTGAATTAGACATGAATGTCTTAATATACTGGTTTTGATAATGATGGCATTAAAAGAAGCTTCCAGGTGTCATTTCTTTAGTGTTTGACAATTGTTTCCTCAGATGAAAGATGTGTGGAAGAGGGAAACACCAATAACTTGTTGCAGTGATACTCTAATTAATGCAAGGCCTTCTTTTCCTGTTTAGTGTTAGGATATTCATATTAACTTTGGTTGTTCTGTGATGTTCTTTGCTGTTTTCTTTTTGAATTATTATCTAACTGACTACTTTTACATAAGGTAAAATAGCAGCTAAATAAGGTAGAATAGCAGCTAACAAAATAATTTTTCCCTGCTGAATTTGGTAATCTGTACATGATGATTTACCCAATATTGAGAAGGAACCAATCTGCAGAAACATGAATTGGATGTCCATTACTATAGCAAAAGAATTGCATTTTTATTTGTGGATTAAATCCTGTACACATTTCCTTTAAAATGAAAAAGTACAGGACTCAGAAAGAAAGTATTTTTTTAAAAAGCATTTCAGTTCATGCCAGACACCCAATTTTTTGTTTTACTTCAAATTTGGAGTTTAAGATTAATAGGAATATGCAAGAAATTACAACTGCACTAAATTAGAATTAGTTATTAATAGCTTTAGTGCAGCACTTTAGCTGTAAAATAGCTCATCTCATGCATTATTTCATTCACCCCATAAGTCAGTGTAATATCTTCTATGTAATCCTTCAAATTATGCTTACCTGAAAGAAAAATTTCACGATTCCTCAGAAATAAATTTAATATGTAAAAATAACAAAAAAGACTGACTAGTTGCTATTGTGATTAAATCTGTTTACAATGTCTTCTCTGACTCACATTCCAGGAAAAAAAGGAAGATTTTTTTGATTTCTTTTTTACAGGAATCAAGAAAAACCACAGGACCTCTGTATTTATATTTGAATCTACATCAAACGATTCTCATTTGGAACCATTGCCTAGAGGACTTCTTGCAGGGAGGAAAACATTATAACCTATTTTTGAATGCCTTTTGTTTTAAGCTAATTTTCACAAGACTCTTCTTGACCCTCTCATGCTACTTTCCAGAGGGTAGGGTAGAAATACTAGTGTTTCTCTCCACTGTGGAATACCACTTTTTAGAAAAGTTTCGGGGTTTTCTTCTATTTTTTTTGGAAATCTCTTTCCTATGTCTCACTGGGCCATCATGTCATGAGACAACTTGCTCTTCAGAATTTTTACAACTCAGAAATTTGTACCTTAACCCTATACTCCCTGTCAGTGGAATAAAAGGAGGTAAATTATAGCTTTGTTGGAAAGAAGTCTGAGAGTGCTAGGCTGTGGAAATCAGGTAAAGTGATGCATTATGGAGCTGTAGTATTTGTTGAACCTAAGGTAAAGGTTTTTTAGATCTCTCTGAGTATCTCTACATAGTGTTCAACTCTCTACTGTGCCTTATAGATAACACACACAGTGTGGACGTGCAGCCTAGGAAACGTACACTGGGTGAAAACTTCCCTGGTGCTCCAAAGTGGAGCTTTCACTGAGATTTATTTTTGTCCCACACTGATTCATGCACCCTATTTCCAGTTCTGTAGCCATAACCTTTTATCAGTTTCCATCTTGGCTCTTTATTCCAGAAACTCTGTAAGGTATATTTGTTTATTAAGAGTTGTGTAATTGGATTCAAAGTTCCAACATAGTTAGATTGGTTTTTTACCTGTTTTCTGGTTCTTGGATTGTTGATTAATAAAGGAAACCCTCACCTCAACTTCTGTTTAAAAACTTCATGGGCCCTTGCAGGGGTTAACTACTTTTTTCCAAATTTAAGGTTTCATATGTAAGTCACCATTCTAACTTTCACAGGAAACCTGGAAGACACTTGGTTACTTTTCACAGGACCATTAGGTCTGATGAACTCATTATCCTACTTAGAGGAGACAGATCACTCTGCCTTGAAAGCTTTTATTAGGTTTACTTTGTGAAGCATGGGCAGTGTGCTCTTGACAGGTACAATTACCAGGAGAAAGTGGCCTCTCCATTGCTTAGGAATGGCAATTCAGGGTATATGTAGCTCAGAGTGGTACCTGAAGTGTCAGAGTTCTTCCATTATTCCTTTAACACTGTCTGACAGAGAGAGGAACAGGTTGTTAATTCTTACCTATGGAAACTGCAAATTCGGAATGCAATTCATTCAACTCACACCCTTTGTCTGGCTTTAATTCCTGGTGAGAAGGGGAGGGTTTGTGAGATAGGGATGCTTAGATATGATCTTTAATTCTGCAGTGGTCTATTGTTCAGAGGCCTTTACTATAGCTGAACAAAAATCTACAAGCCAAGTAAGTGAACCTGAAACTTCCTCTTGCTTCCTGTTAGCTTTAAATAAAAAACACTTGAAAGCTCTCAAATGTTTAAGTGCTGAAGTGAAACTGTCACCTTCTGTTTGTTTTTAACCTTCAACTCTGATAAACTTGTCTGAAAGAGCAACTGAGGAAGCACTGATTGTATATAAAGTTCACCATGTGCATTTAGTACCAGACTCCGAAGTCATTCTGCATGTCTTGAAATTCCATGTACCAAACACTTCTCTATAATAATTTCTACTTTCAAGGGTGTATGGATTATTTTAAAATCTGACATACAAACCTAGCTGCCCAAACTAAAGAATAGTTCCAAAAGGGTTAGAATAACTTGCTATTAAAACTAGGACCTTGGAATTTAAACTAGGACCTTGGAATTCTGTTGATACAATCATTAACAATTCTCTTTGAATGAATTACTGCCTTTTTTTTTTTTTTTTTTGCCAAAGTCTGTCTGAATGCTTTCATTATACAGAAATAGCTAAAATCTCTTTGATTGTTGACGAAGCCTTTACTATCCATAACTTCCCAGATGTCCTGCTCAAGTGATATGCATAACCAAGATCCCTGAATATGCCTTTGAAAGATCTGTGCTTCTGTAATAAGGAATTCAGATGCATTCAGGTGCATTATTTTCTAGGAAATGGATTAATAATACCACTGAGATCACTCTACATCATTTTAATAAGCACAGCTTTCCAGGACATTCTGTGCCTCTGTATGAGGACTAACACTACTGTGGGGCATAGTACTTTGGAAAAAAACAGAAAGTTCTTGATTAGTAAGTAAATAGCATATTAATTGCATGCAGAATGGAAGCTGTCATGTTGTATCCATGCTAATTATGCCATATGGGTTTTCTGGACAAGACCTGCTTGAGGGAGAAGCAGTTCACATAATATTTTATCCTGTTTTCTCCATTTCCATTTACTTTTTTTTTCATATAATTTATGTAACGTAATAGCTTAAGGTATGTTTCTCTCTGAAAAACAAGACTGACCAAATATAGATTCTGAAGCCAAATAAACAGTTCTGCAAGGTATTTCTCTGAGACTAATATAGGAGAATTTTCTTTACTGGGTTGTATGGACAGCTGTTGCAACATTTGTGATGAATAAATGAACTTTTGGAAGTTCAGATACGAAGGTAATCATCTATGGGAGGATTACTCCACATGAATAAGCATTTATATTACAATAGGAAAGGACATACCAAGCTATTCACAAGAGACTTACAGTATTGAAATTATAAATTCTGTATTTCCATGAGAAGTATTTAATGTAAAATAAGTTGCATTGAACTATGACAGAAGTTATGAGCTTCTATTTTGAAAGCATTCTAAATGTCCTTACAAATACTTACCTCTGGTATCTTGAAAAATAGGAACTAATATGTTTTTATAAATAGATGCAATTCTTAAAGAAGTTCTTACTGAATTCCTGTGAATTCCATAAAACTCCAAATGCAATACCTTATAGATCTTTTAGTCTACCAAGGAAATAGGAGAGCCTAACTCCAAGCAGTCACACTGCAGTCACAGCAGCCTTCAGTTTTTTAGAATTGTTTCCTTAGTAGGCAACTTCTTAGTGGTAAAAGTCATTTTTGTAGTTAAAGTTTTGGTTGTGATATCTGTATTTTTCAGGATTATAGGTCCCTGACTGGCTTATGAGAAGTTAACTCTGCATGGAGGTTTAGATCATGTGAAGGGCTGTGGTCATCAAACTGTTTCATCATCAGAGGGGACTGACATTGGGTTTCTCCACTGGCCATGTGTACATGTTCTGTATTGTATTAATGCAAACATCTGCATTCCTGGACTTCCAGGAAGGGCTTGCATACCTTGTTACACATACATGGAAAATAAAATTTTAAAACTCTTCTGAAGTTTAAAAGCTGAAAATTGTGGTCCCATTGAGAATGGTGTGAAATACATCTGGTATTTCACTGCCCGTTGTGGAAGCTCGAAATGTGGATACAGGTAACTCAGAAATCTGATGGACAGTCTTCATATGAAACCTGGAATGTGATGGTCAGAATCAAGCTGGAATTCACTGCCTGCCAGCTTAAATTAGAAAGTCTCATCTCACTGAACAAACTGACTTCCATTTTATTGCGAGTGCTTTCAAGATAGAGGTGATTTTCTCTAAGGAACTCTCTCAGAAACTCCTGTGCTGATTCTTGACAAGCAAAATAAAGATTCAGTAATTTGCTTGACATGATTAGTAAGCCTTGATTTGTGGCATATGTCTGCAAAAATATTTCCATATGTTTGTTTTATATTTTGTCATTGTGAAATAACATTTGTAATCTGTGCAGTTAGTCAAGTGAAGAGTCACAGAGAGCATTTAACTAATAAAATCCATTTATTGTTTCACCTTTAAGTTACTGGGAAGATGTAATTGCTGTAAGTGCCCTGATAGTTAAAGCTAATGTCTGAAAACACAAGAAAAGTGAGTTACACATCATTAAGTATAAACATGATGTGAATTTTGCTACTCCTTCCACAGGTGTTTTCCATTAGAATATGTCTGCCACATTCAGACCTATTTTAAGTAAATTCACAAGGAAATGCCTCTTCACGTGTTTATCCTGGAAGGGCAGATAGGTGTTTTTCTTTATAAAGCAGTCTAAAAGTTTTCTATTCTTCAAATGAAAAAATATTTTTCAGAACATAGTATTGCAGTTTGGTAATGTATTTCTAGCTGCCATTAGAGACACTTGAAATTAAAACATAATAAAAGTCGTGAAACAGAAATGACTGTTTCTTAGAAATGCTGGTGAAAGGGGGATTTGCCTGCATAACTTTGTGTAAAAAATTTATGTTTGTTATATACACTTACATTTGCATAAAACTCTACTGTAACACTTTCCTCTTGGTGATCTTGTAAAATGTTACATTACTGTGCATTGATGCTTTACTTTCAGGTTATAATATATCATCTCTTCACTAACATGTAAAAAAGTGTACTGACTTGCTAGCAATTGTATCGTGACAAATACGTAGCATCAATAATTTCCAGCAATAATTTTTAGTTTGGAAAAACAGCTTAGCTCTTACAGACAAAACCCACATCCTGCAAATTCTTTTCTTGATACAGAGAAAAAAAAATAAATGGGTTGTAATTATGAACAGTGACAGATTCTATGTCTGCATATAGGCTAGGTGGTCACTTCACTTCAGAGTTCATTTTCTCCCTGAAAAAATATTTAGGATAACAAGAAATGGACAATAAAGCAGCATTCTCCTTTGTTCACATTTCCTGACTCTCGAGGGTCATGATATCGCAAATGGTTGAAAGAAATACATTTGCCTTCTGCTCTCTGTGCATATAACTGAGAGGTAATACAAGCCTAATTTTAATTCTGCAACTGTTTACATGAAATCAAGTGTGGTGTTGCTTAGACCATCTTTATCAATTGTGTAAGTGTTGCTTTCACATAGTGATTCATTTTTCAACTTTTTTCCCCAATGCTTTTTAGACTGAAAGGAAATATTAATAATCCAGGAAGCTAAATATAATTATTGTCATTTTTTTTCATGACATGAAGTCACTTAAAGGAGTGCTGTGTATGTAATTTAACTGAATCTATGTTTTAAGTAATTTTGTGAGCAACTGACAAGTCCAAGTGTCTTGGATGAATTCTTTTTGTCTGTTTTATTCACTGGCTGTGATTACAAAAATATGAATGTTTTCTCCCAATAGCATCAGCGACTTCTTGACATTTTGGAAGCAGAAAAAGAAGTGTTATCAGAAAAGATAGAAGAAGCTTTGATGCAGCAGTCGCAAAAGCACAAGGTACTGCTTTGTTTACAAAAAAATAAGAGATCAGATCAGCATCATGGAGATTATTGGGAATGATCCTGTCACAATTACTGACAGGAAGAGGAAGCTTTCTTAAGCACTTTGGCTATTTGGAATGATTTTTAGCCACTCCTTTATTGTCTGTTGCAGTTTAATTTTTCATAACACTTGCAGGAAGTGCTAGACAAATGTTTGGATGAAGAAAGAAGGAGGAGCAAGGAGGCTCTGGCAGCTGCTGCAAAGGTACCTCTTGTTAATTAGTAGACATGAAATATGGATTCCATGTGTGTCATTAGAAATTTCAGATACTTTTGTTTCATAACTAAATTTACCAAGCTCTGTGTTCTCATCTGTGTTTAGAAGAAGCTGGTTCTACTGAAAATGAACATACCTGCTATATCCCATGCCTTGATACAGAGATGTAACTTCCTTTTCTTGGACAATAGCCTCTGAATTGTTTGTAACAAGAAGTCACAGTATTGCAGTTCAGTTGTTGCTGTTCCCTAAATATCTGCTTTTGTGGTCTTTCAACATCAGTGCATCTTTATTTGAAGAGCTGGGTAGCAGGGTCAACTGAAGATCTTAATAAGACAACTAGCATCATGTCTTATTTAACTTTCTTTGAATATGTCATTTTCAATGAGAAGAGAACTATTTGTAAAATCATACACAAACAGGGACATTTTAACAAGTTTTGAATTATTTTATATTAGCTGATGTTTGACTAAAAGTGACTACTCAGTTTTTAAATATGATTTCTCCTGCCTATTTCATTATGAAGTGCATTGATTTTGGGACAATTATTTTGTAAATGTTAAACTAGAATTCATTTCTAATATTGATGAAAAATCCAGTACAAAAGTTCAATTGCCTGTAAGGATCTGGGGCAGCTAGTGATATGTATTACCTAGCACAGTTCAGCAGGCTATATTATAGTTTTCTGCTTGGTATTTTTGTGTAGTATATGAACACTGGCTGAGCACGTCACTGAGTAACAGTCAGTAGTACAACAAACAGTTTTTACATGGTTGATATCTACAGGAAAATGTGTGTATACTAAAACATCCTATTTTAATTACTATATTTTTAAAATATCTAAGTAGAAAATCAAGTCCCAGTGAATTGCAAGAAACAGCTTTAGTTAGAAGTGCAGGTATCTGATGAATACAGGTTTTTTTGCTTTTTATGACTTGATTTGACCAGTTCCTTATTACCTCCAAAGGGCATAGGAATGACCTATAAGCTTATTAAAACTGAGAGGTTTCTGAATAAGGTTTGTCAGCCCATGTATGCTTATTTTGAACTTCAGTTTGCCATTATTTATTTGTAGATATTATGCAGTGGTTGTCTTGCTGATAAATATATTTGTGTGGCTATGCATGTGTGGAACTGTTGGCTTCAAATTCTCTGTGATTTCAGATAATGGTTTAATATAATGATTGGGGGGAAAAAATAAAACAGTACTTCTTGTAGCATGGCCTAAGGAGCTTTGGGAGGGAAGACACATTTCTTTTAACTATATATTGGCTAATTTTCTGTAGAAAATGCTCAGAGTGTTTTTGCACTTCAGCTATTTGCAGATAAGAGCAGGAATATCTCTTACACGGGAATATCAAGGGAGGCCCATGATGTGCCTATTCCTGCATGGGTTTTGCTGCGGGTTTTTTTTTGTGTGTTAAGCAAACTAGTTATGAATTCCTGTGTTTTCAGTAGGTGGGAATTTAAGATCCTTACCTGTAACTTCCTTTTCCTTTCTGTAACTACACAAGTCATTGCCCAGAGGTAATACCTGCTGGTAGCACCTTAAGATAAATTGAACCTCATGGTTCAGAAGTGAAAATATTCACACCCCATATCTTGTCAGCTTGTAGACCTCATTAGAAGAAGGTGATTGTGCTAGTTTGAAAACAAACCAGTGGGAGGCACCAAGTCAGAATAACAATTTAATGGAAATTAAAGAAAAGGAAAAGAAAGTAAAAGAAAACACTGACAGAGTCAAGATACAACCTGAGTCCCTGTTAGGCCGGGTGGTGGTAGCAGTCCTCTGAAGTGGTGATCCTGTAGTAGAAGGGGTCTGCTCTTCCTCAGAAAGTCCAGTGGTGGCTGTGTAGCTCCTGTCCTCTGGAAATCCAGTGGAAAGTATGTCTCTAGTGTTTAGAGTCCCAGATTATATCCACGATGGGATGCTTGGTTCCTCCCTCTGGGTGGAGCATCTCACAATGGGGTAATGAGTCATGAGGCCAAGTGTTGATTAGGCTCATTAACAGAAGATATTCCAGAGGGAGTTATCTCTGAGTCATGCAGCGGGACAATGATGGGCCATTAACAGCAAGATAGTCTGGGGGGAGGAGGCAAGGAAACACTGCCCCACCTGATTTCAACAGCTCATGAGGATGGTAATAGAATACACTGCAACCCAGGACAGTGATATATATAAGTTAGTCAATCAAGTTGGGTGTGCTGCTCATCTAATTGTGCCTGATCTGTTTCAAAGGCTGAGAAAGAAGTAGTGCAGGAAGCTGTTCTGAAAGCAGTGGAGGAGGAAAGGAGAAATATGGAGAAGATTCATGCAGAAGAAAGAAAACTGTGGGAAGCAGAATGTGATAGTCATAAAGAGAAGATTGCTCAGGCTGTTTCAGAAGCCATGCAAGAGCAAAGGAAGCAGAATCAGGTTCGTGTGCTTTACCCTCCCATGCACCTGCTTTGTATAGTTTTGGTTTTTCTTTTGAATGTCATCAGTTGTTGTGGTAGATTTTCCTGTGACATCTGTCACTCAGTTGATATTTACAATGCACAGCAAGCTGTTTATCTTCACCTAGACTGTGTGTATGGGAAGAGGCTGGCACATACACAACAAAATTCCTGTGACCTTCACAGGTACATACATAGAAATGATATAAATCATGCCTAGTTTTGTCCTCTGACTTCAAAAGGAGCCCAGGACAAGCAGCTCAGAGAGTGGCATTTATGCTCTAAACAGTTTAGATGACTTCCATACCTGTGGAAGACTAAAGATGTTACATTTGTTCCTTAAAGAACACAATAAAGAGCGGGTTATAAAAACTGGAAACTTCAATCAGTAATGAACCAGAAGTGTTTCTAGAGATAATCATTAGAGAGTTGCTTCTGTTACGATAATTGTTTGTCACTTAAATGGAGAGGGACATTCCCAACAGTGCTTTTAGCAATTCTAGGAACTACAAATTAAATATGTTATAATAGCAGTTAAATTACTCTTCCAAAAGTTGAGTTTTGTCATCTATGATGCTTGGAAGAACAACCTGTGAATTCACTGATTTCTTGGTGACATAGTCAAATATTTTTGTCTTCAGAATTCTAAGGAGTATGTGTTTCATTGGTGTGTTGGAATTTGATATTGCTGTATTTTTTTATGTGCTGCATAAGAAAAAAAGAAAACTAAAACTTGAGAATTTGAAGTAAAATAGAAGTCCTCTTTGGAAACAGACACCATTTCCCTTTCCAGTGTTAAACAAAATTAATAACCTCATATACCTAATCAGCTACAAAATAAAGTTTTGATGCTGTGCCATTATCATACTCTGTGTTGCTTACATTCCTAATGTAAATAGAGTGATTTAATTTTTTATATCTTCTTCTCTTAAATGAAAAAATATCAAATGGTGAAATGTCAGTTTTCAAGATTTTCAGTGAGTCTTCAGGAACTCAAACTCTTCTTCAGAACAGAAAGATAAACACCTGAGTTCCAAGCTAAATTCAAGCTGAGGACAGCTGCTCAGGCTTTAGTTAGGTACAAATCATTCAGACTGTCCAGAATGAGAACTGGTACCAGTGGTGTAGAGAATCACTTCATTGCAGGGAGAGTGATAAAGTAATTTGTTTACTGCTGTAAATTTTATAGCTTGTGGAACATGAAGAGATTAATAGGAGGAGGACTACAGTAATGAAGTTTGAGAAGGGTTTTGATGAATCCTAAAGATTTTTGGTGAAGGAGTCCCATGGCTGGGTGCTGGAGTTTAGCCAGGGTATTTATGGATTTGGGGAGCACTGGGTGTTCCAGGGGTGGGAGAGACATGGACTAAGCTGGGATAGTGACTTGGAGCGGGTTTGCCTTCCCTGTGTAGGGTACTGCAGGCTCTCTAGTGGTTGATGTTGCCTTTGAAGTTGTCACAAGACAGGATGACATTAGAAGTAGTTTAATATTGATGGCTATATTCTTTGCTAAAGTCTTAAGTACACTGCCATGTGAGTGTTTCCCTGAGGAAGCAACTCAGGCCTCCCCAAGGGACAGGTTTTTCCACTCAAGCTGCTTTTTGATCAAGTAGTTCCTAGTGTGGAAGTACCAAGTGATGTCCTTGTTGTGATGGTGAGCATCACTGAGGTGTTGGAGACTATTGTGATTAATTCTGCTGTAAATATCTTGCACTTTATGTAGTTCTTTAGTAGTGTCATTAATTAATTCATTTTCTTTTCATGCCAAACAACTCTGACAACTTTTGTTGTAACAGGAATAATTTCTCTTATTCAGTTATAACATGATTATTTCTCCTTCATGTTGATGCCTTTTCCTGGTCTTAAAATCAAGAGTCAAACACAGTTAGAAGGGGAAAAGGGATTTTACCTTGGTATTTATTTTAAGGATCCTTAGGTGCACACGTCCAGGTCAAATGCACCAAAATGCACACTGCAATGCACACCCCCAAAAGATCTGGTATAACATTATAGGTCTTACTAATTAGCATATCTATCAAAGATTCCCCAGTGAGAGGCTCAAGTGAGCCCCCCTCCCCTGGATGGTTCTATCTTGGTTTACAGAATGTGTTCTGGAGAGGATCTTGGGGTCTGGGGCACACTATCCTCTACCTACAAAGCTTCTAAAATGTTTAGTCTCCTAGCTGAACAAACAAGTCCAAGAATGTAGGCAAAAAGCATTAAGAATACAGAAGTTGTAAAAAGGTATAACAGGGGTATAACAGAAAAGGCAAAAAGTCATCATGGCATCAATGTCAGGTTCATTTTTCAAATACCTAATCTATTTTTAATTAAGGAAAAATGCAGATTTTTCTTTAGATTTCCAAAATTCTATCACATATATGTATGGTATAATGAAGTTAGAGTCTTTAATCTCTAATTAATCTGCCATCTCCCCTCCCTGCGGAGGATGGACTTTCATGGAGAAATTGGTTTCTTGGAGAAATTTTCCCTTTTTCATATGCCAAGAACTTGCATATCTCCTTTAGGCCATTGCAATTATAAGCATACACCAACTACTAAAATTTTCTGTCAAGGAAAGAAGTCCTGCAGAGTTGATGTGCCAAATGATAACTTCTAAGTGGTGTCAGATACAACATTGGTTTAACAATGAAAAACACTTGGGCCTACAGGGACTTTGTGTGTGGGCATTAATTTTTTCTGTGTAGAGCCTTCCACACAGAGCTGTTTCTTAAGTATGTTTTATTTTCTGTAAGATTTGTCTGACAAGACCTATAACTGCACTCTTGACTGTCTTGCAGTGATTGTTTAGACAACATATCAAGTCAGCTCTGCAATGGCCAAAAGTCAAACACAGAGTCTAACATTTTAGACAATGAAATGGAAAAAATCCTAGAATAAAATTTTATTTTCCTGTAAATTATTTCAAAAAGATTTTCTTTACTGATTTGAACTAAAACAAAGAAATTAAGCATATTATTAAAGAGAAGGAGTTTTCCTTCACTAATACTTCACTAAGTCTGCAAAATGGGAAGATCACAAGGGCTTAGTGTAGTCTTCTGCAAATAGGTGAGGCAGAATGGCTTACAGTCAAAGTGCCTACAGTTAACTCTGGGAATAATTAATGGAAAAAATCAAAACCATTGAAAATTTTATTATTTTCTTTGAGATGCAAACCCACAGAGAAAAAGGCATTTTCACGTGCATGGGGCAAGAGTTGATAAAATACATATTTTTAAAACTGTAGCACGACTGTGCATCTGTAAAATATTTAAATTATGAAAATGAGGGAAAATAAATTTCTGTTTCAGAGTGGAATTAATTTTTTGGCTTCTCCTTTACCTTCTACACCAGAGAAACATGATTAGGAATTCTGATTTGTTGGTTTAAAAGAGTAATTTGCCATCCATTAATTTTCTTCATAGAAATAAAATATATTGGGTTTTTTTCACCAGTTTTTAAATACATGCACTAGAAGTTATATGGCTATATATGAGAAAGCAAATGGAAAAAAACATTAAAATATGGTCATTAACATTTCATTGGTCAGACAATTTTAGCAGGAGAACAACAAAGGTTTGAAGATCACACTTGTGCTGAATCAGGTGGTGAAATTTCCCTTCATCACCTAAATAATTTGTTTAAGATAAGAAAAGATGAGTTTTTCATTTCCAGGGATGATACAGGTATTGTTTTAGACTTTTTTGGTGCTGTTGTTGCAGAGTGGCCAGGAAGGAGACCCATGGGAGATGCAAATCTGGAAGGTTTATGCAGATGCCTTCTACTTGTTAGATATTCATGCTTGACAAGACTTTGTCCTAAAAAAAAAATGTTTGTCCTCAGTCAAGTAGTTGTCAAGTCTGCAGATAAGGAAATGCTACTTCCATTTGAGATTCATGGTCCTAATTTAACATTGCCAGAGAAAAATCTGGAGACTTAGGGACAGTTTAATAAATAAATCATGATTAATATCAAATATTTTGTTACCAAATATGACACAGCAGAGTAAAGATAAACTTACAGTGAAAGTAGGAACTAAGACATAGAGAGTCAAGATTTCAGCTTGATGGAGCAACCTTGACTTGTACCCCCTTTTTTTTTTCCTTTAAGAAATTAAAGGATTACAGAAACATGAATATTGAATATTGCAATTTTTTTTTAAATGAAAGCTTTTCATGAAAGCTTTGACTGTTCCAGTGACTTGGGGTTTTTACTTAGAGACATGGTATTTGTACTTAAAATAAAGGTACTATTTTTTGAAGCCTTATTACTCTGAAGCCTAAATGGGATATTTTACATCACCAGGAAAAATGGTAACATTTTTTTAGAGCACTCTCTTGAGGCTGTGAGGTATTAGAAGTCCAGATGACTTTCTTTTTGGTTGAGACTGGCAGCATCTTTGGATTTTATAACTGTGTTATTCAGGTTCTTCATGCTTTTATTAGAGTTTTTTGTTGGTTTTTTGTTTTGATGCCTTTTTTTTTTTTATTTAGAAGAGCATTCTCAGTTTGGGGGAGGAGCAGGCTTGCCTTTTAAATCAGGAAAAACAAGCTCTCCTTGAATAAAACGAGTAGTCTTTTGATTAAAGATAATGCTCATTTGCACAGGAACCTCGTGATCCTTTTCCAACACATTGAAAAGTCATCATAGATTAGGAACTCATCTGTTCATCAGACTAGATGTAGCCTGGCATGTTTCCAGTATTTTCTTTTCCATTTTTCTTACATTGTCTGGCGTTTTTTACAGTGGCATCTTCCCTGCAAGGAGAGTTCAGTGTCTGGTAGTTGTCAGTGTTGAGAGGAATACCTGGTGAAATTCTTCCAGTAGATTTTTTTTTTTTTCCTAGAACACTTATTTGAATAAAAAGTGGATATCCTCTAGATAAGGAGAAAATATAACAGGTACTTTGGCTGAGGCAGAAGGTTTTTACCCCAGAATTCAAAATTGCATTGAAGATCCTGGGGTACAACTCTAAACTGAAAAAACGTCATCTTCTATCGTCATCTTCTTTATGTTTGTTTTTACTCACTGAAAAAACTGAAATCCAAAAATTCTTTGGGTATATAGGATAATGATATCCATACAATTTTGAATAAAGGCTGCTATATTAAATTTGTAATTAGGGGGCAATGCAGATTAACTCCCATAGCTATAATGCAGAGAGCTCTCTGCATGGCAGTTGTTGCCATTTTACAGAGCCAAATACTCAGCTACATAAAGGAGCTAAAATCCATGGTGGTGTGGGAGAGAATTAGCAAAAGAAACTGAAGAGAATTTATGCACCACTATTTTTGTTTTAAAATAAATTCATTAAAAGTAAAATGAAAGCTGGCAGCTGCAGGGTGAGCCCTGGAAATTTAAGTCCATCTCATAACTTGAAATAAATAATTCTGCTAAGGCATTTGAAGCAAAGAATCACCTTTGTCATTTCCTGAAGGCTTAAATTTAAAATACTGTATATAATGTAGTGTAGTTTACCCTAATTCTCCAGGGGAAAAGAGACTGCCTTCATCACTGCCATAATCCACACAGCAGATCCATTAGAGACTCAAGTGTTCTGAATGCTGCAAATATTTAGGAAAGAAATTAAAAAAAAGAACCTTTAATTTATTAAAAGAACTAACATAAACTCTGCTTCCTCTTGGACATGAGCAAAAGCACTAAGGCAAAATTATCTTACCAATGGGAAAGTATTTCAGGAAAACTGAGGCTGTGGTGTCTCATTCAGCCAAGCCACAACTGAGATATACTGAGATATACAAAGAAAAAATATTTTTGCAAGAAAAGTGAACTAAAAGGCATATGGAAAAAAAAAAAAAGTGAACTTTCCAGTGGTCTTTGCTGAGTAAATCTTTAAGAATTAAAGATGATTGAGTATGTTCACACTTCTGAAAATTCATGTGGTGGTGTTCTTTGCAGAACAATAAATTTGTAATTTATGGTCTTAGAAAGCATTAATACAATTTTACTTGCAAACATCTAGGTAGTTGAAAAATAATTTATTCTTTAGACTGTGTTTAACGACTTTCCATGGATTTACAAATACCAGCATATGCCATTGCTTAGAAGGTGAAAGAAAAATGTCGAGTGAATGGCTCCTTACCTGCTACATTATCAAAACTTTTTTGGTTTTCATGCTCATCTACTTGAGGGAGTGCTTCTGTTAGTAGTTTGGCGAGCCTGAGTGAATTTGGTACTGAAATTCTCAAAGATTTCCACACCCAGCCATGTGTAAGGGAATAAAAGATATGTAAATGAAAACATGAAGCCATTGCCTTTCTACCTAAGGAAATATCTTTTGTTTCTTTTCTACAAGTGCTAAACTTAGCTGTTAAATTTTTGTTGAAAATTACTGTTTGTCTAAATATTTTTCCCCACTACCCTGCATTTGAGAAGGTTGTAAGGACTAAGAAGGAAAAAAGGTTTTCTAAAAAGTTATTTCCCTCTCTTGCTTTCAGTCAGATTTATTAGCCATTAAATGGCCCTTTCGTAGCCCTATAATCTGTAAAAAACCACTTCACTTTTTCTCATGCATCAAATGAGTAGGTATGGAAGGAATTTTTTGGTGGATAGTATAAAGGGAAAAAAGGAAATAAATGGGGATTATACATTTGTCTTGTCTTTTCATTGTCCAATGAATTTGTTCTGTGCAAGATTGCCTCTTGTTTCATATCAAATTTGGAAGCCTAACTCACTTTTTCCTCCTTGGCCCCTTCGTGAGCTATTTCTGTATACACTGAAAACCCTGATAAATCTCTGTGATGTCACTTTATCAATGCATCATGATCACTCAGAGGTTCCTTAGTCTTTCTTTTTTTCCTTTCCCACTTCCCAAATACTTTTTGCACCTTCAAGAATGTTGCTTGTTACTCCAGACTATATCATGGTTTTGTTTCAGATCTAATTGTAAATATAGTTTTTGTTTAAAGGATGCATTTGGCATCATATCTGTAGGAGAAAAGATATTGTATCTAACAACATAGGTACAATCTTAAAGCAAGATCACGCTTTTCCTTTATTTTTATTATGCTTTTTTTTTTCTCCTTTGAAAATACTGCCATAATTACTGTTGTAACTTTCCAACCCTTTACTCCATCACTCTTTCTCTGTTAAATAGGCTATAAACTGCTTTTTGCCTCTGTTTCAGGGTTTGCTGTTGTCTCTTTTTCATCATTAATCACTCTATTTATAGTATTTGTTACCAGAAGATCAACTTTTACCTAGATTGGCATTGCTTGCCCTTCTTCTATGATGTTTTTTTTTTTTTACTTGGGAGGATTTTAACATGACACAGTATTAATTTAATTTCCTTAAAATTTAATTTCTTTATCCTCAAAGCTCTTTGTGTCTATGATATACAGAGCTTTGAGGGCATTGCCAGTTAAGGAAATACAAACTATTATGTTTATCAGTCTCTCTTTGTCCATTTGTTACTTTTTTCACAAGGGTTACAGAGTGCTGTGGAGGATTCAGAGTTTGAAATATTCCATTTATTCTGTTCTGAAATATTCAGCAAAATGCCATATTTGTTAATGTAATTTCAGAAATAACTTTAATTTTAAACTCTGTAGGATTTTGATTGGGTGGGACAGTCCTAATATTTGGAAGAAGAAATGGTTTTTCAGTTAACAGGCTTGGACTGTTGTAACATTGCTCTTTATGTTCAGTATCTTATGGATTCATACAAGAAGTTGTTGGGTTTTTTCCTCTATATTCCGATTCCTACCTAAATAGTCTGTTGATCATATGGTATCTCACAATGTGCTGAAGAATTTGCTCTTCAAAGGACCTCTTCTCCTATTTCTGTTGCCTTTTTGTTCAGCTTGCTGTGGGAGTGTGTGCTTACATTTCTCTCAAGAAGGTAGCAAACCATTATTTTCAGTTTTACTCTCTTCTTGTTTTCCCACTGTCTTGCAGAAACATTACTGTGGCCAGTGTTTATGGAGACACATTAAAAGAAAAGGTTGTGTAAATTGAATGTGTGAGGAAGGACACAGCTCAGTAGCACCGAGTGGAAAGAGATCCCTGCCACTAGATGAGTTTATTTTTAATATGCTTGCAGAGTCTGGAAAAGGAATAGTTCACTGCATACAGACTTCAACCATGTCTGACTTCAGAAGTAGACTGTAGTAGTTTATAACCACAGACATTATAATTTGAGGGTTACTATTTTCTGAAAAACCACTAACATTGCAGTCTGTGGTTGCATTTCCTAGATAAAGTTTAGTACTGCCACCTGATCCTTGTGTGGAAACAAAAGAATTTTCCTATAAAATTGCAAAGCAACATATGGCTTGCTTTATTTTTCAAATACTGTCTGGAGTTCTCTGGTGTATCGAGTACACTGCTTTTCTTTCTGTCTTCCTACAGATATATATGTTGTGATTGTGTGATTGTCATTTCCAATACATGGTTGACTGTGATTTGTCAATTGAGTATTTGAATAACTGTATTTTATTTTTTATTAGGTATTCTTATCTTCTAACTGGTGTCATGTCAAGCACATGTATAGAGAGTCATGTAAAGAAGCCAACTTTGTGATTATAATTTGGTACTCCAGCCACTGATCAAATATGTAAAAAAAAATAAAGGTGCCATTTTGTGGAGTGTCCTTCCTCAGCTTCTTACAGGAAACTGGGTTTTCCCATTGTCTTGATTCTATTAAAATAGCACTAAGAGGCTCAAATAACGCTCTCCCTTTGTAGTTAAAGATGCAATAAGGCCCAATTTTTACCTTTGCAACCAAAATCTAAGTTAGGATAAAATCCAAAGGTAGCTATAGCTTAAGAGGAAAGAGCAAAGAGATGAAGGAAAAGTAAATACATGCCAAGAAAATATACCTGCAGCTAAGGCTTTGTTCAACAGCAATAGGTAATATCTGAATTTAAATACCTTTATATTAGTTGGTAATTTACTCTAATGACAGAAACAAAGCAAAGACAGACAGTGACTGAGAACTTAGAGGAGAGCACTTAGTGGAAGGTTGTATAAAGGAAGTGAGGACTCTTGTCACAGAAGGAAAAACTACTATCATGGATTAAGATCAAAAGTACATGACTGAGTTGACTAACGAAATACTGTGCACTGTTTGCTCTTTGAAGACTTCTGAGAACTGAATGAAAGGGATAAAAGAGTTTTCTTTCCATGCATTGATGTCACAGCAAAGCTGTGTTTTGCTAGTCTCAAGTGTCATTTTTTCACAGGACTGTTTGCCCATTTTGAGCTGCAGGTACAGGACAGTGCAAACCAAATCAGCCAGTTCAGGAGCCTTGTCAGGGCTTGTAGGGCCTGCTTCTTAAGACATATCCTGGGAAGAAGGCTGTGTTTTATGGAACTGTTTCATTTCTCCTGAATCTAGTGAGCAGGATAACATTTAAACTCAGATGGGAAACAGGCATTCAGATCTCAGAGAAATGGATCCATGTGATTCATCCTAGGGTATGGTTGGTGAATAATCACAAAAAACCCCAACAAATCAAAAGTGTTGTGGACAACTGCCAGCAGTCTGGTAAATCCAAATGGTGGGATGAAGCCCACTAAAGTAGGAGTCTTTTTCTGCAGTCACATGAGATTGTCCAGCCTGATGGCTACAGGATCTGTCTGGTGACAGTAACAGCTGAGATGATTTTCAGATGGTAACTGGAGGTGATCAGTGTCTGAAACAGAGAAATGTTTATATATTGGGAAGATATATCAGCACTTAATTTGGTTAACTGGAATGTGGTAGATGAATCACAGAATCACTTATGTTGGAAAAGACCCTTGAGTCCCTCTGTTAACCTCACACTGCCAAGGCCACCACTAACCCATGTCCCCAAGTGCCACACCTACACGTCTTTTAAATACCTCCAGGGACGGTGATTAACCACATCCCTGGGGACTTGTGCCAATACCAGTGGAAATGAAAAAGAATTCTTTCCAATTTTATTTTTTCTGGTTTAATGTCAGTGTAATGAACTAGTGTTCCATAAAGATACTGCTAGTGGCTTCTGTTTCCTTGCGTTTTATTAATAGACTTGTAGAATTTAGTTGTGTTTTTATTTGGACTTTATAGTCCAGATATTTATTCGGACTATGTAGTGTTCCAAGTATTGTATCAAGGATACTTAACATACTTTAATTGATTGTAAGTATCTTCTGAGTGTAAAATTTTCTACATATAAAGATATAGCAGCTTATCAGTTCTGTAATTTGCTTTGAAGAATTTAATGGGATAGAGTATGGGATTTTTTTCCATTCAAACACAGGACAGTATTTTGGGACATTTTGACAAATTAAACTGGCATGAGAATATAATTACAAGAACAGCATATTTCTGTAATATGTAATTTTCTGCTACTTTTTCTGTTAGTCTTGCCAGAGTTCTGTAGTGAAAGAGACCTTTTTCTCAGGATTTTTCTTTGGTAAACTGAATTAAAGTAGAAAAAAATCATAATCACTTTTCACAACTATGATTTTCATATGTACTGCTTTGCAGAACAGTGGGGACTACATAGTTACACGTTTTAAATTTGGGATTTTAGACTTTTTCTGCTATAAAAATAGCAAAAGTGTAGTTTTGCAGAAACTATTCAGTTTTGGCTGAAATAGAGCAAACAACTAAAGGTAAGAAATAGAGCTTTCTTTTTCAGTTGAATAACCGCCACTGAAGGAAATTTTTAAAAAAAAAAAAAAAGGAGTTTGATCCAATTCAGTGGATTCTTCATTTTGTACACTAATAGCATATTGTAAAATGCCACTCTTAAATATACAGATGAATTACACAACTTCATAAATATCTTCTACTTCCAAAACCTTAGAATTCCACCTGTCCTCTGGCCAACCTTCCCCACTCCCACAAACCCAAGTTGTAAATACGTATCATAAAATGTCTGTATTGCTCTGCAGTCAAGCAAACCTGTAAACAGATCTGTGGGTAACAGTTATGTCTAACCAGTGAAGAGTAATAAGGAATCCATTTATATTAACCTTTGATTTTCTAAAAGTCTTGATTTTAAAAAAAAACCATAAATCATGTATGTGAATAAATACACTAGAAGTCATGTTGTGTTCCTTTTTGAACCACTGGGGTTTTTTCCATTATTTCCTGCTTAATTCTTCAGGCACACCACTAGTGTTTCTGTTTCTTCCAATTTGGAATGTGTAGAACAAAGTTATAGGAATTGCCAATTTCTGCCTGATTTCTGAGACACTCTCCATCTTCCTCTTGATCTATCTGACAAATCATTTAATATCATGTGATTACTCTTGCTGGATGTTTTTTTCCTTTCTGAAAATGTTACATTTTCAGGATTTATCGGAATCTGAGGCTTGTCATTTTGTTCTCCTGAATCTTGGAAATGGAACACTTGGATTAGTAATGTCATTACTTATTCCATGAGTGGCTTGGGGAAGCTGGGAAGCTTCAGTTTTGGGACAGTGACTTTATGCCAGCAATTTTTTTCCTTAGCCAAATACTGGAGGTGATAGAGATGTTTTAAGAAGTGGTTCCTGGCCTTCTCTAATGCATTTGATGTAGGGTAATGCTAATTTGGAAGGGTGGATGGGTGAGTATTTTTTGCTGCTTTTTACTGCTGTGTACAAAATGTCCCTGACAATTCCCAAACTTTGGAAGCAAATTACAAATTTTGACAAGTTTTTATATAAGTTTGCAAAAAGCTTTGATAATTTGTATCACAGTATAGAAGCAGACTTTGGCGGTGTGGGAATGGGTCAGAACTGCATCAGGGGAGGCTTAGACTGGACATTGTGAAGCTCTTCTTTACAAGAGGGTGGTCAGATACTGAGAGAGAGAAAGGTGGTCGATGCCCTAAGACTGGTGGTGTTTCAGAGGCTTTTGGAGAATCCATTAAAAATGTGCTTTAATTCTTGAGCAGCTGGAGCAGATGATCTTGCAAGTCTCTTCCAGCTGAAGTGGTCTGGCCTGGTAACAGCAGTGGGTACATCCCTGCCATCCCTGCTCCTGGTGGAAAGTAAAACCTCCATTGCTTTTTTTTTTTCCTGCTCTCGGGGAACATTTTATTTCTATTAACACAGCTTTAAAGCGATTATTTCTCTCTGTTTTTCTCTCTTATGTTGCCATTTAGTGCTGAATTTATAGCTTTTTTATAAAGACACTGCATATATTTAGGATGACTATTATTGAGAAAAGAGCATAGAGGGAATAAAAATTTAGCAGGAGGAAAAGGGATGATCTTTAGTACATTTGTGAAGTATTTTTTTCATATACACTTACATGCTTTTCTTTTGAAAAGGAAATTGTCAAGGAAGCATTAATGGAGGAGCAGAAACGAAGTGAAAAGGCAATTGAAGAAGCAGTAAAAAGGACAAGAGAAGAAATGATGGAGTATATTAAAGAGCAGAAGAGGGTGAGTTACCATTGGATAATGGGTTTCAACATGAAGTGAGAAATTGGCAAAGTTCATTAAACCTCAAACCTGTCTTAAAATGCACAGGAGAACAGCATCAGGAGTTAGGTCTTCAGATCTTTCACTCGTTTATTCAAACAATTTGTTATTATGATATATTTCTTCATATGTATTTATAGACTTTTAAGTACATCACAAGCTGAAAAAGAGAAATTAATAATTCAGTTAAAATTTATAGCATTTCTTATTACATAAAGTAACATAAAGGTGGGGCATAAATGCAGTCTGTCAAATTTAAGTTGTGATCTGAGTTCAGATCATAGAAAGCATTTCAGTATAAATAACAGGTGCTATTTTGTGTTCACAAATGAACTTTATTGTGTAGTTTGTATGCACACAAAGGTCATTAATTTTTTTCTCTCAACCCATAATATCTGAGAACCTGAAAATGTACTGGTATTCTATTAAGCATGATTTATAGTCAGTGCATTGGTCTTGTTATGAAATGTTGCAATGTTCTGAAAGTTGTTTTCAGTTGTTCTGTTAATGCTATATCCTGGCAGTTTAATGCTTGTGTATAAAGAATAAAATGTAGCTCCAGGGACTTTGATTCGCTTTCAGTAGGAGGAGAAAAAAATAACACACTTCTCCCCTTTGAAGCTCTTTATAAAAATATAAACAAAAAATAATTTTTAAAAACCTCTTTCATATGGCAGTAGCAGCCTGAGATCAAATTTCAGGACTCTCAATAAACAAAATCACTCAGCTTGAATCTAATGGGTAATGTTGTCCTGAGAAGGAGATAGAAATAATGAGCTTGGCCTCTGCCTCTATATTCCCTGCTTTTATGGGTTAAATAATAGTATGGGAAATAGGATTTACCTTCAGAAGTTCCACTCTGCTACTTGTTAAGATTGCAGTTGGGTGAGCTCCTTCCATTATTCTGTGTCTGGAGAAATTTCCTTTCAGCAGGATTTGTTTGATTTGGAAAGACAATTTAAACAGAATCCAGTGCAAAACATGATCCATAAGGATGTTTGTGCATATCTGAAGTCAATTGTTTACAAAGGATGAGCCGTGGTGAAGGTGAAAGTAGGTCTACTACTAAAGTAACTTGTGTCATAAATAAATGGGTCAATAAGGCCTTCAGTGCAGATATATATGAAAATACCATCTTCAAAGAAACAAAATCCTCTTTGGTTTCTCTAGTAGGAGCATAAAGTCCTTTCATTTCAAAGAGCATATTCAAATATTTCAGTCAATCTTTTTCTCTTTTTGATCAGTTAAAACATATCCATTAATTAAAAAAAAAAAATACATAAGGGCAGCTAGATTTTTCTGGCATAAGATTTATAAAGACTGCCTGTATTCAAGTTGGAAGTGAAAGATTTGTGTAACTCCAAATCATGTAGCATAATAGCTTTTATGTGATTACCTAAGAGGCAGAGGAAATGAACCTTGGTCAAAGCTCATGCACCTGTAAGAGTAATAAATATACTTTATGGAGTGTGCTAAAAAGTAGCAGGTTATGGGAGGAATTCCTAGAAAGAACTCGGGGAGAATGCCTTGTCTAGGATTCTGAGGGGTTTTTTTCTTTGAGTGACAGGAGCATAAACTTGCAAAGGTGGTAGTGGACCCTCTGTGTCATCATTGTTTTGAAAATCAGTTTGTAGAATCCTTCCAACCATGGGCACAGAAGTATTTGTACTTGGTTGGCAGGGGATTATTTGAATTAGTAGAAAGTTGCTTTACAAAAAGCAACAATATTATTATTATTATTATAATGCTAAAATGCTGACAAGATCAAACATAACTTCTTCTGCATTGAAGGCAAAAAAGCCACCAAAGGTAGCAGAGGATTTGTTGGCATGTCTTTCCAGGACACTAAAGCTAAAAATAAAAAAAAAAGAGAAACTGCGATGGAAATGGGTTTTTCATACAATAAATGAAGATGGGGCATGCATTGTAATTATGTCACATGAACCCAAGATTTTACAGATATATAGCACTACACTGGCAACAGTTCAAGTTAGATACTGCAGTCCTGGTTTTATTTGCTCTGTTCTATATTAAATTGAACATTTTATACTAGAAAAATGTTTCTTTTTGACGTTGCCACAGCTAACACCTTAAGAATGTGGATATCTAAGATGTGAAGGAAATTTTGATCAGGAATTTAACTCTTTGTTAGGTCATGATTATTTCATAACCACCACCATTCTGAAGAAGGCATCAAAAGTGAACTAGAGTCAGGCTGTCCCATCTGTTCAAAGCTGCCAAACTCTTAGGGATTTATTTAAACATTCGTAACACCTTGAAGAATCCTTCTGAGTCAAATTCAAATACACATGCTTCAACTGTTAGCCAGAATTGTTTTCCCCAGCCAAGGTCCATCCAGTTATGTCCAGAAAGTTATCTTTATCAGTTGCCTGAAGGTACATTTGACTGTGTAGTATTTCTTTGCCTGTGTTTGCAATAAATAGCAGGAAGGCAAAACAGTGCTTCGCCTTGCTGCTGGTGGGGTGGGAAATGAGGGGACAGAGGTGAAGGGTAGCACACAGGTTAAAAAGGCACTGAAGTAGGGCTAAATGGCAAGCCACTGCTTTCACTTCTGTCATAAAAATGAGTGTTATTTTTGGTTTGGATTTAATGCATATCATGTGCCATAGATCTCTATCTGAGGCACAGATGTAGAGGGAGGCAAAATCTGTCAGTTTGGCTAGAACTGAGTAAAGAGCAAGGAAGCACTTGTCCTTGGGTATCCAAAGTCCACCTATTTTGATGTAAGCTCAAGATTCACAAACCTATTTATCAGAATTGCCTTTTGCTGCCTGATGTTCACCATCCTGTAACCTCTGGCCCTGCACTGTGGTTTCTGATCACCTGAGTGCTCTGGAAGCACCCAGCACTATGACAAGCCCTAGCACATTAATTGCCCCAAGATGCACTAATTGACACACTCCCTGAGGATGTGCCTGTGTTAGTGAGTGCTGGGAAGTGTTTGCCAGCTTTTTGCATTAAGTGCTTAAAAATTCTAGTGTTTGTTTTTATACTGAATGTTTGTGAAGGCATTCCCTTTTATGAGGCAGAACAGCTCTGTTCTTTTTTTTAATTCAGAGGTTTTTTAGGTGTTAATAGTTTTATTTTGCTCAAACATCCTGCTGATGTGGTAGAATACATGTACATGTGTGTACATAGGCTCTCACATGTATGTGTATGCATCCAGATTTTTGTTTGTTACCTGGGGATCAGAGCAAAGAGTAGAGCCCACTGTCCTGTAAACTCTGTCTTAGGTTTAGAGTTCCCAAACCCTGATCCCTGGGCAACAAGACAGAGGCATAGCAGTGCCCTTCAGTGACCTGTAGAACTGCATTGCTTTTGTAATATTTTTGGTTAAAATCTGATTAATGGGTACATGGTGCTCTGTTAGGAGTATAAAGACAGGCTGGGCCTATCCCTGCTCCAGTTTTTATGGACTTCACTTGGGGCTTTGGCCCATTTACCAAACACTTTGCTTCAGTTGTCTGATGCTGAATTAAGTGGATATAAACATAACTTTGTCCCAAAGTGCAGTTTGTAAGCAGTTCCAAGGAACTTTCCCATTTGTTGTTTGCTCCAGAGTGTGATGCAGTTCCAAGGTTGACTGAAATTTTGGAGGTGTGTTGAAAGCATTCCAGATATGTGAGCAGAAGGGAAGTGTGGTAATTCCCTGTGTAAAGTGGGGTCCAGACCACAGCTTTGCACTCATCCTTTGCTTACACTTTGTCTCCTTTCACTGGTCCAAGATCTGAAGAAAAGGAGGTGCTCCCTGCACTTGATGGTCCCTGAAGCTGTAGAGTGAAAGACAAGAATTGCTTTACAGTAGTAAGGTGAATTTTCTGAATCCACTGGTCTGAGAGAAGCCAAGCCAGCTCACTCACAGGAGTAATGCTTCATTTCTGAACAGAAAACAAGCTTGAAAATAAATAGTAAAATAGCAGATAAGCAGTATCTGAATAAAATAAATATCAGTATTGGAGTATATTTATGTCCTTGCTTCTTAATCTTATTTTGAGGCTGTGTGTGGGCCTTTTCTTTGCCTTCATAATGTGGACCTACAGATTTTGTGTAGTTGAGTGTAGCTCCTGCTGTTCTATGAAGACAATTCCTGAAATATAATTACATTTTATATGACTGGCTGAGATGATTTTTTTTAATTAATTTGCAGATAGAAAGTAAAAGAACCAACCAAACTTAATTTAAAAGGTTTTTAAATAACTGAATGAAAATATTGAAAGCTGTGTAATGCTGACTTAAGCAAGTATGTCTGTCTGTCGGGGGGCATCTATACAGACCAGAATGTCACCCAGACAGTTCTGGTGGAGTTTTCTATTTCCAGGTGTCTCATAAAAGATCTAGACAATTAATTGGCCACTACTGTACTTCAAACTGTTTGCAATTATTTGTTGTTAGAAAGGTCAGGAAATTCTTTGCTCTGCTTCTTATTTTTTCATACTTGGACAGTGTTCCAGCTTCTTGAACATAGGCTGCAAATGTTGTTCACGTTTTGTTAAAAACTAAGCGTTTTTAATTCTAAAATCACACAAATGTTTGGAAGTCTTGTAGAATAGAGATCTACAAAAGTATTCTGTTATAATATTCAGGTATTTTGTCTGTGCTACAGGTTGCAAGTTGTTTATAAATGTCATAGTTCAGTAATTTACTGCCTATTCATTGCAACTGAATGCTTAAAAATACTAATTCAGTCGGTTTCATTTATTTATTACATATTTAAAGCAGACAAAAAGCCAGTGATCTAGTCTTATTATGCCTCCTATTTATGTACTTTTTAATTTTTGTGACTATTAGCTGTACAGAGATAAAAATTAATTCTTGAAGTGGGTATACAAAGGAGAGTGAGTCACAAGAGGAAAAGTTTTCTACCAAATAAATCTTGTGCTGAATCGGATTTTTAAAGAAATTTTCTAAATTACAAAGATTCACTTCATGAGATGAGTAGCCAGCCAAAAAGCAAATATCAGTTTTTCCTGCTTACACTGACATTCATCTCCTCTCAGGAAAACCTACTGCTTGTTTTCTGACAGCAAAGCTGAGGATATTAATCAGTCACCTTTTGTCTGCTAATTGTGCACAGCTCTCGTTGGTTTGAAAGGGCATATTTTGGCCTGTCAGGGAAGAACTACGTGTTCGGGCTTGAGTAATCACTGGAATGACAGATTTGTTTTTAATGCAGCCCCTGTTTCCCTGAAAGTCAGACACTTGTCATAAATGCACTCCCATCCTGATTTAAGGCTGGGGTTCTGGGAGCAGAGATGTCACCCTTATAACAAAACTCACTGTACTACTGTGTGCTCCCACATGATTTGTGCAGCTGTGCCTCATAACCTTTAAAGAAAACAGAACTAAACATTTCTCTGACTAACGTTTACCAAAATACTGCAGAATTGAGAATAGCCAAAGAGATACTTCTGGGGGTTTGGTATTTAATAGATCATTTTCTCTAATATTACAGAAATTAAGGACCTATTTCAACCACAGTATTTATATTTAAGAATCACTAACAAGCTGGTATAAGCCATGTCTGTCTTACAGGAAAGCAAAAAAAAAAAGCCAACAAGTTTCTCTTCTGATTTTGCATGGAGGAATTACCCCTTTACTTTGGTAATAATACAGTTGCTTTTGAAAAACAGAATTCCAGGCTCATCCCAGGGATGTGTGGGATGTGCCAGGACAGGCAGCTTGGCTCTTTGCTATGTAACCAGAAGAACCAGAGTCACTTTTGCTCTTTTCTGAAAAAGCATATTTGGAAAATACTGTTTTACTCTGATAACACACCTTTATAGAAGGTCAGCTCATCTCAGGCAAGAGCAAGTCATACCTTTTCCTACTTTTGGTGGGATTATTCTGCAGGGAAACAAGTATTTACCACTTGAAGAGGGAATTGTGCATTTTATTCTGTGCAGAGATGCAGTGTAGTCACAATGCTTTTCAAGGGAAGAAAAATAGTGATCAAGTTATACCCAAGACAGCAGGACATATCTATGAGTAAATCAGATTAAAACTGCTAATTTCCCCCATGGTTATCCTTGTTTTTCAGGGTTATTTCTAATAAAGTACTGTATTTATGGGAGTGTATTTTCTATATTATTTTGTCTGAAGGAAGCAAGTAGACCTATGTCTTTGCCTTTTGAGTAGATTTCTAACTGATACACTGACTTCTGGGTTTGGTTATGGTACAAAATCCCATTTCAGGAGATTTTTAAGTGGCGTGTGTTACATTTCATAATAAAATATATTCATACAGATTTGATTTATCATGAATGCACTTTTAAAACTTCTTGGGGTTTTTATGTTTGATTTTGTAGTTCAGCAACAAAGCCTATATAAATATATCTTGAAAGCATCTTTACCAATATAGATTGTGGAAGGGATCTATATTACAATTGCTATAACCCCTGTTATCTATGTAGATTTGTTTCTTAAAATGGGAAATACTTTCTTTGCAAGTTTCTCATTCAGTGATATTTTAAGAGAAGATTTTACGATCAAAACTAATCTCTTATATTTAGTTATTTAAGGTAAAGACTGCAAAAGAATGCATGAAGTTCAAGTTTAATTAGATTAATCCACCTTGTTGAGGAGAGGATACAAATTCCTTTGGGTCTTCAAATTGTCCAAGGAACTGTCTGTAATTCATTCCTGAAGTCTGACCTTATGAGAAGATATGTCCACCTCTACATAGTTACTCTCTTACTCATCCATCAGAACCATCACAGAAAATGGTCCATTTTCTTAAGTTTTTCTTAAACAAATCTGACTAAAAGTTCTCCCTTTACATATCAAGTGCTGCAGTTGAAATAACATTTTAGGTCTTTACAAGGTTCACATAAACGCCTTAGTTATCATATAAGTCATATAGTCTTTATAAAGACCTTGTAACTTATAGCTCTTTTTGTAGTAAGAATTAGATCAAACTAATGAGGAAGGTCAGTACAGAAGAGAAATAGGATGTCTGTCTCATGCCTGAAACTGGCTATGATTGTAAAAAAGGATTTGAAAACAGTATTACTACCAGAAAACACCTTCAAACATCAGTTTAATTGGGAATAACAATGGCTTATTGACCTCTCTTATCAGACAGAAAAAACCACGTTTTTTCTCGCTATTGAGACTTAATTTTCTTCTTTCAAAGGTGATATTATCATTGTAGAAAAATCTCTATATGTAATGGGTGTTTCTGCCCCTGAGGAAATGTCACAAGGCTGGACCCATTTTCTTCTTACCCATACACCAATCTTCCCGCTTATTGTCCTAACTGCAATTAAAGCAAATTTTTATTGCAGTTTGGCTTTCTGTCCAACTAAGAATTGACACAGAGTTCAGCTACTGGTTATCTATATTTTGTCTTTCCTGAAATTACTGAATTGGTTTCTTTCTAGACTTTGATTATGTGGGTAACATATGTGGGTAACTCTATACAGCTGAGAAGTCCTTGACCTTCTGTTTTTGACTGCACCTTTGCTTTCTTCTCTGTGCTTCTATACATGCACGATGGTAACTCCTTTTATGATAAATCTACTGGCAGTAACCATTGCAATTCAACAAAATCTCCTTTTGAAACGTGAATCCTAGTGTAGCTTTAAGCCCAAGAGCTCACATTCTTCAGGTGTTAATCGCATTTAGATTAGAAATTACTTCTTTTGCTTTATTTATATTGCCTGATTTTTTTTCAACTGTGCACATCCAGTATTTATTTTCTTTTCAGTAAATTTGCTCAATTATTTCATTTCTAGTAAAGTAGATGATCGTTACACAACTGACATGATAATGAATGGAAATAAAATAAGAAACCTGTATACCTGCCTTTCAGAAATGTACTCCATATGAATGTGAAATGATGTGCTTTGAAAGGCTTCTAAATTGGCTACTAATGTCTTGAACAGAAAAGAACTGTTTCCATATAGTACTACATTAACTTCAGTAACTAGACTGGTATTCTAGTTACTGCAGGTTATTACATCTAATATTCAGTTTTGTAAAATTTATGGTTGACTTTATGGTTCCAGCAGGAGTGCTGATGTGAGTCGTGTTGAGGACTGATGTGCTTGCATGGTTAAAAAGCATTTGATGCAACCATTTTTGGCTCTAGCTTAGAACAATAATAAGGATCCAGCACTCTGCCCCCTTTCTAAATATTTACTCCAGAGGAGGTGCTATAAACACACAAATCTGCTGCTTTCAGACCTGAATCATAGAATCACAATGGTTTGGTTTGGAAGGGACCTGGAAGATCATGGTGAGTTCCAATGCCCCCACCATGGGCAGGGACAACTCCCACTAGATGACCCAGGACACCATCCAACCCTGCCTGAACACTTGCAGGGATGGAGCATCCACAGCTTCTCTGGACAACCTGCTCCAGTGTCTCACCACCCTCTGATTAAAGAAATCCACGAAGTCTGCAGATAAAAGCAGAGGGTTTCTACACAGTGCTGTTGGTTAGGCCATGAATTGACACCTGCTGGGTCTCACTTTGTTACTCACATTGAGGAGCTGATTTTAAAGATAAAGCTTGGAATTCACTCAGTTTATTGGATAGCAGGCTAGAGTATGTTACATCTCCTATGCTTCAAGTTAACTTTGTGTGTCAGTGGTGAAAAAAGTCCTGTACGAATTCCTGGCGCACCCTTTTGTCTGTCTCCTTGGTAAATTGGCAGCTTCTTCAAATTCCCTACCCATGGCAGGTAAGTTATTGTTAATCCCTGGTTTGAGTCATGGGTGCAGTCTACTCTCTGAGTCAGATTAATTTGCAACCCGAATTCCCATCAGGGATCAGTGTCTTAGAGCAGTGTTTGTATAAGATACTCCATACATCCCATGTAGATCCAGACTGCAATTTTTCTCATATAGAGGACAGTTCCTATGCATCATGAGACATCACAGAAGCTGGGATTAAGATAGGCAGGGCTGACCATTCCCTTCTTGGGCGAGAGATCCCAATTTCTTACATGGAACAGGGGCTCTATCTTACATTGCATTCCTTCCTCTAGATCCATCTACATGGAGAGATTACAGAGGGCTGGAGACTGAGGGGAAAGAGAGGGAAAAACTAACAGTTGGAGCAACACACTCTCACCTTGAACACACTGTTTAGGAAAAGAATGTGGGAATATGAGAGATAACTTAAAGAGATGCTGGTAGGAGGTGTTCCAGTAACAGAGTTCTGATATTAGGATATCATATCCCTGGGAATGGGAAGGATCCCACCTGAGAAACTTGTGTCAGAAATTGGTGACTTTCATTTGTTGATCCATTTGTGTTAAGTCACTTGCAAGATCATGTATCAAAACCAGGGAATTTAGTTTTGTAGGTAAAAACTCTTATGCCCTTAGGCAGTTATTATCAGAACTTTGATATGTGTTATTGTTTTGCAAGTGTGCTTGATTTCAAGAGTCAAGCACAGCTTTCTTCTGAAGGTTTATTATTTGAAGACAAGTGCAAGTGGGAGAGGTTATGAAAATCAGTTTCTTTTAAGTTATTAATCTCAAATGAGTGATTTTTTTGCCTTTTTTAAAATATAATACTTGCTATATTTTAATATGCCTTAGAACAAAATAGGGTGTCATTACCATTCTTGTTCCTGAATGTTTGGCTTGGCATTTGATGCAAGGCCTCAATTGCAGGCTGACGTGCCAGCAGCTCAAGCTGAAAACAAGACTGCGGTGGGCAAACTCAAGATTTAATTTCAGAAGGAGTGTTTATATTTTCCCTGGGGCCCCATTAATGAGAGTCCAAACCCTAAATGTTACCACCAACACATTTTAACAGACCAGTTTCCCAGTTTTTAAAGTGTGGTGTCACCTTGAGTATTTTTCTTTCAACGTTTTCCCCTTCTTCCGACTTTTAAAGAAAAGCAGTGAAGTTGTATCATTTTTGGCTGAATTCAGTGTCATGTTTGGGGAACATAAAGTTCTGTGCAATGCAACAAAGTGGCATTTTAAAATGTTTAATCCTATCTTCTGTTTCTGTATCAGCTATTTTAATAACAGCTGTAAGTTACTGGTGCAAAACTTCATGTTACTGCAGAACACACCACCATCCAGTGTGTCCTAGGGGTCCCCACAGTGATGTCCTGAATCCACCTGATGTCAGGACATCTGTGCCATGCCCAGGATGAACTTGTGACCAACAAATCAGTGCCAAGAGAGACAGTAGTGATGGGGTCACTGAGAGTTCCTTAGCTCAGTTTCCTGCTCCTTCAGCTGGGCCTGTTTTGTGGCTTTAATAGGATTAAAGAAACATTTACATTGAGGCTTTAGGAGCATTTTCACACTGCTCCTTTACCCAACTCAAAGAGCAGTATAAATCCAAAGGATTAAGCCAAGGATTTATGGGAAGTTGTAGTGTAAGATGAGTTTGGTGCACCTGGCTCTCCTTTTCTCCTCTGTGGATAAGGATCCTGAAGCACTGTGATGTATCTGCATGGGATGCAGAAGTGAGCCTGGCATTCCTTCCTGAACTTTTAAGTCTCTATAAGCTTTGAAATTATTGTTTCTAAATATTAAAAGGAAATGATAGTTTCCTGTGAAGGAATATAGTATTTCTATCGGTTGATCCTATCAGGCATTTTTCTTCGGAGGACATTTTGGCATTTTTCTGCCACTTTTCAATAGCAAAAGATCATGCATTTGAGAGAATTTTTAATTTCCGGGAAATTATAGTGCTCTGTCTTCAACAAATGGAAAGGAGAAAAATATACAATTCTCTGCCACTTAGTTTCATTGAAATACAAAGGAAATTGTTAAATAACCAAAATTATAATTTTCAAACTCTTTGAGTGATCATTTATGCTGATGAAAGCAATTTAGTTGAAACTACATACATAGCCTATTGTAGGTTTTTTTGCAATTACTTTAGAGAAAAATTGCCAGAGTTTGAAATTCTTTACTTAAGTTAAAACTGTTTCATATATCCTTTTGTGCCTCAGTGTATAAATCTACAAAGACTGAGATTATGCCTATACTCTTCAGTCAGGCAAGATTCCAGTTGAAACTGAAATCAAGTGGTGTTATTACTGAGAAAATATTGTGCTATCAAAGCCAAAAAGGGAAAAAATAACAGGATGAATTATAATGTTAAGCAATGAGATGACTGGATACTACACTCTTTCAAAGCTAATCTTGTGATTGAGATGTATTGTGTTTTTAATCCAATGTGTATCGTCTTAATTACTGTAAGAGTAACTTTGGATTTGCTCTGAAAACACATAATTATTCAGCTGGCTCTGCAGATATAGAGTATTCTCAGGAATAAAGATTTGCAGTGTGCACTGTACTAATGTCACCCAGATCTATCTGTCAGTGGAGAGTGGGATGGTTTTCTCATCATCAGGTGCTTAAGCAACACCTGAGGTCTGGGGAAAGGCAAGATGTGTCATCCAGGGTCCCTGTCTTCTGCAAGTATTTGATAAGAAAGCAGAGGAGGCTCTGAAATGTCCCTGTTGTCCATTAGGAAGGCTGGCTGTGACAGGAGGAAGCGAGGCATCCGTACACACCTCTGGCCCCCTGTAAGTGAGGCTCTCCTGTGTTTCTCCTGATTCATCCCTCAGTGTTAGAATTTCATGCTGTACTTCTGGAAATGTGAGAATTGTAACCAGATCATCTGTTTGAAGATTGGTTGTTTTGTGTTCTGTATGACTTCCTCAAAATATGCTTTGATATTGAGTAGAGAAAAAAATGTAAAGTTCTTGATTAGATGTGTGGAATTTTTAATGCAACTTGTGACTCTTGTCTATGGGCGTTTTCAAGAGACCTTTTGATTAACCAAGAGTAGGTAATTTAAGGAAAAAAAAGAACAGGAACAACAAACCCCAGAAAAATCCATGCATCCATGTATGCAAATGAACATGAACACCCTTATCTTGCCATCCTAGTGAGAAAGTTAGACAGGTCAGCTGAAAGTTGAAGGTAAAATATGTAATATTCTATTAGACTGAATGAGTGAATGTTTTGAGGAGGAGGAGGAGGACTGTTACCCAGGATTCCAACAGAGGACTTTGGGGAGTTTTTGTCATTCCCATTAAAATAAAACCTTAATTCATTTGCTGTCTTTCAAATTCATCTATATGCTTGTAACTATATTTGTATTTCACTGTCATAATTCAGAATTTATGAGTATGTACAACTAGGTATTTTTGTTATATAGCAGTTATAAATTTGATGTTAAGTTAGTGTAATCCACATTGCTTTGTACTAGATGGAAAATTTAATCAGTTCAATATGATCACTTGGATTAATTAAAGCTAAGAATATCATCTGAAATTTTATTTTCTTAGTCATAGGTCAACTTCTTGGCTTTTTCCAAGTCCCTGCTGTACCATTCTCTTAGCACCAAGGGGATCCTAAAGCATCTTAGAAAGTTAATGATGGCCATGCTCAGCAAAGGCATTTTGGCATGCACCTGCAAGGCTGTCAAAAGACTGCAAAAGAGAAGACGCAATTGTTCCACTCTGATTTATTTTGAGTTCCCAGTGCAAAGATCAGAAGTCGGGTCACTGTCTCTTCCATCTCTAGATTTTTGTGATGCCATTTTAATTACACTGGAATTGAAGCCCAAAGAGACAAGGACAGAGTACAAAAGGGGCTTTGCTCCATTGTTTCTGTGACACACAGGGGCAGTTTTGTGGTCTCTGTGTTCGTTTTGAGAAGATCCAGAAATCACACTCGTTTTAATGAGGTGATCTGTAGAATTTCTCTGTCCATGTACCAGGATAAGTCCAGAGTAATTGCAGAGCCACCAAAGTCACATTACTTGGCAGATTCTCTTGGCTGTACAGTTTTGAGGGCAAATTTTCTCTTGTTCACTGCACAAACGAAATGAGTAGATAACTTTGTGTATAAGGATGGATTATTCTGTTCTGAACTGTGTTTTCCTGCAGCTGAGGAATATTCAGAGTCCAGGGTTTGTTTGGGTTTTTTGTGCTGCTTCTCATTTACACCCAAATCCTTTTATGTGGAGATACTTGAACCTCAGTAGTTTTATCTACTTACTCTTTTAGCTGGGGGATTATTGGAGACTTTTCATAGTTGGTTATATGCAGGAAAATTCAAGGTATTTTTACCCTAAATCTTGCAGCTTCTTTGCTCTACTTCTCAGGTCTGTCTGTTGCTGTTTTTATCCTTCTGCTGAACTCTGATTTTAAAAAAGTAAATGGGAAAGTTGGACTTACCATATGTGTTTTGATGAATCTTACCTATGATTATTTCCTGCAATTGGATTCCTGCAGCAAAGCCAGTGGGATCAAAATTTGAGACTTAATCAAGTTGTCTATGAAGCTAGAGAAACATGTAAAGAAGTAAATTTTCTTACCTACAGCAGTAGCAAGATTAGATAGATGAAGCAAAGTGATGTGGTTTCCTGTTTACTCTTTGCATCCAAATCTTTACCCGTGTGTTAGAAATTCAGCAAGATGCTTCAATGACTTATAGTTAAAAAATATATATGTTATTTTTCTGCTTTGGCTGCAGGCTACTGGCTGATATAATTTGGTCAAGTATATTTTTCCCTCCCTTGCCCTCTCCCTCCACCCCACCCAGCTAAGCAACAGTTTATTCTCTCTTTTTTTAGTAATGCAAAATAAGGTATTGCCAATGTGAAAAACTGCTGTTCTCTTCATGGTTGTATGTTCTGGGTGTTATTATTTCTCTGCAAAGCCTTGACACAAGTTTGCATCTGGAGGAGCAGCAGAGTAGCCAGGCAGGTACCCAAAGGAAACTGCTTTGGGGAATACTTCTCACCCTGCTGTTGAGAAGTCTCCGCTGGCTGGCAATTGCAGGATTTGGAGTTGTGTGGAGCAGAAAGCCTGCAGATTATTGTGTTTTGCTGGTGATTTCTCCCTCCTCCTCTAGAATTTTCCTGCTTGTGGCATTGTAAGTGATGACCTGCTGAGAGCCATGAGTACTCAATCTGTGTGTGTTTTGAAACAAGGAGATCTTGTCTTTGATGACATTGTTGCAGCTGCAGCTTTATGAACTGCTTCACCAGCAGCTGCCCTGAATTTTGCTGCAGTAGCTTGGCATTAAAATTCCAAACTGAGTTTTCCAGTAAAACTGAGTAAAAAACATTACCAACAGCTTCAATCTTCTCAATACTGAATACATTAGAAAGTGTGGTCTCAAAAATGTGTCTGAATAGTAGGAATTTTGTGTTCGCTGAACTTTAATGTTTAATTATGTATCATAATGCATATATATTGCCACAGATTTAATGCTAAACTTAGCACAGATTTACTGCAGGCTGATTTTCCTTGTTTAATTTCTTTGTGTGAATCCATCAACTCTAATCTACAATGGCAATTTTAGAAAGATTACCTGCATTTCGTGTGATACCATCATTGCCCATGACTTCTAGAATGTACTGTTTCATCCTGTCACATTTTAAGTTTCATTAAAATGAAAACCTGGCTGTTAAATCAAGTGTTCCTCAAAAACCAACAGGTGGGATTTTTCTCCTGCAAATTCGGTGTTTTACCAAACTGCAGTGTGTTGTTAGGGGATGCTTTGCTTCAGAGGTAGTGGCATACAGTGTCACAGTTTCACAGGAGCCTTCAAATAATCACGATGCAACTCCAGTCTCCTTGATATCTAGGTAGATTAATTACAGCCTGACTTACTATGTTGTTTGTAGCTTCAGCTTTCCATATAACACATTTTTTTCACCTCCGAGCCTGAAGCAGTGATTCTTTCTCATGTGTGTTATTAACCACCTGTTACACTTCTCAGAGGCAAGGAAGTTGTGCTCCTGCTGGGTCTCCTGTTAATGAAGGATCACATTAGGTATAGATGTTTAGAAAGCACCCATGGCAATGGAATAGCAGTAACACAGCTGTGGTTTCACAGCCATGCAAATTATTAGGGTATTTTTTTTTCCATTTGTATACACTGCAAACACTTATGATGCAAGGATTATTTCTATTTTGCATACTTACTCACAGATAATGCAAAATACATTCTCACAGTAACAGAAAAGATAGTTTTTATTAATGCCTGTATTTGTTGTTTGCTTTTCAGTTATGCTTAATTAATCCATTTCTGTAGATATAAGCTGGGTATTGTAAGGCAATTCTGTGAGCGTGACTCAACGTGAGCCCATCAGATAACATTTTTTTATTTGATTTGATAACAATAGCAATTTTTATGTGTAGGAAGATTGGGGCTGCTTTTAACCAAGTGTGGTTACCGTGGGTTAATCTGGAGCATGTTCACATACTGACAAGTGAAGCAGATCTTTGCTACCAGATCTATCACCCAGCCCTGCACTCAGGGCTTTTCAGGAAGCATAGTCTGATAGTCTTCAGGCATTTTCCTGGAGAGGTGGCAGTTTGGGTTTGTGAAGCTCCTCAGAAGCTCTGTGTAATCTCTGCCAAGTCATTTGTAGCTGTATTAAATCAGGATGTGATAGTGCCCAAGACTGACTTGGTTACTTAAACAGTTGGAGATCAAGAGAAAACTATTAAGGACTTCTACACTCTATGAGCACTCAGGGTCTGACAAGCCCAGATAGAAACCAGTCTGAGTCACTTGTAAATCCTTTATTTGGGTGCTGTTGTAAATTTCTAGTTCTTTTTTTTTTTTTTCCTATCAGAGGAAGTGATCTGATGAATTTGGCCACATTGTGGTTAGTCTTCTGCTTGTGCCTGCCTTGTGGAGACTGTAATCCCGTGTGTCTCAGAAGCTGTGCAGGCACTTGCCAGGGCCAAACATTAACTATTTATCAGTCAGAGATTTTGAAGACACTGTTTGCATGTGTTTCTGTATGTTTGTTTCAAGGATCTTGAATCTGTGACTTCAAACCAGAACAATCAGATTTGCTGGACCAATCAGAAATTACAGTAGCAATTATGGTAACTCCTTATTTTTAGTACATGGTGATAGTCTATAGTTTGATCAAGGAACCCCATGTTTGTAATCTGTTAAGTAGGTAGGTGACTCCAGAGATTTCTCATGTGCTAATGCACATAAATATTTCCATTATTATTTTTGTAGGCTTAGAAAATGCCTATTTTTCACCTTCTACAGTAGTCTGAGCAGGTGCTGCAACTGTTTTTAGTTCTTTTTGCACTCAATCTAATTTTCTTGACTGAAAGCAAGTTACTTTCTTGTATTTATATGAATGAAAGTTAGTATTTTCTTACACTCCTGGGTCCAGCTGGGAGACAGTGGAGATTCTGAGAGGTTTCACAGGGTGTTTTCCCACCACCTTCAGCAAACCAGGCAAATCTGTTTTAAAGATGTGTCCAACATATGGTATTATTTTAATGATCAAGTTCAGAACATAAAATCCTTAAGGTTTAGAAGTTGCAGCATTATTTATTTAAAAGGAAAAAAACATTTTCACATAGCAATATAATTTATTAAACATCACTCTTTCCAAGAGGTTGTGTTGAACACTGATGACTTTCTAATGTGTAGCAGATACTGTATAAATTACAGCTATGAAGAACCTTGTTTTTATATACTTAGTAAGTGTTATCAATAGTAGAAATTCACAGGTGGACAGACAAAAATGTCCTGTCCTGGGATTAAATCTAAAATAAACTCTGCTGCACATATGTACCATATGGATCTGTTTTCCTTCTCATCCATTATAGAAATGAGAGGAAGTAGTTCATTGTTTCCTCATCCAACTCTCAGATTTGCAGGTTCCTCAAGGTAATAATTTTTCTATATGGTCTATTTAATATGCTAGGGAGTTTTTTTAAAGCCTTCTGTTGAATCTGTGGGGAGAAGTTCATGATAGTGCACCGGGAAAGAGTTCTGGACCCATAGTTTTACTAGAAAATAATATCATGTAGCTGAGCTACAGAAAATTTCAGGATTGTGTCAGGCTCATTCACTGGGGTGGGTTAGTTGTGGGGGAAAAAACCCAAAGAAAACCTGTCTATATATCATAAAAATTGTACAAAGCAAACCCCTTGTCTTTGAATTTTCCTCGAAGAGGGGCATCTACCCAATCAAGCACTGAGAAGACACTGATGAGTGTTTAATACCCTGCAAGGGTCTGTTGGACTGGGTTTGTAGGCCAATATCCAGTAGAGTGGAATCCTAGCACTAAGTTACAATAGTGCTTTGCACCATCAGTCGGGGCAGGAGGAGTCTGCAAAAGTTAAGGTTTTAATCATACATGAAAAGCCATTATTTTTCCAAAATACTTTGTCTCTAAAAATGTTTAGAGAGTGTCACAGATTTAAAATGGAACCATTTATTCACCTAGAATTGAAGTTCAGACCATTGTTCAGAAAGGCCACAACTGTAATTTATTACTCAGACTGATGCCAAAAGGATTTTAAAATAATCACCTATTGTTACGGATGTACATGTAATTAGGCTAAACAGAAATGCCTAAAGGCAAATTCAGTTGGAACATCAATGGTTGACTCTAAGCAAGAAGCTGTGTTACATCTGGATTAACTGCTCCAGGAGCAACCCAGTATACTTTTATTGCATTGTCAAGCAAGTCCCTGCACAGAGGAAGGAATGCCACTGACAGCATTTTTTTAGCAAATTATTTATATACATGAACAAATCAAGCGTCACTGTAATTTCTTCCTTATACTTACGTATGTTCCCAATTCCACGGATTTCAAAGGGATTTACATTTGTTCCTCTACTTCTTAATAATTAAGTACAGAAGCATTTAGAAAAGCAATCTGTCATCATCAGCACTTTTGACTGGTGTTCTGCTCTCCATGGACACATCCATCTAAGTGTTGATCAAACAGTGCTAAGTTAGAACTATAGAACAAAATGAAAAATTATTCCAGAGTCTTTTAAAGTAAAAATGCGAATTGTTAGTTTAGTCTTTTTTTCTTCAAAAAGAATGTTTAACAAAATTATTAAAAAAATATAATCTGAAGTACGCCTGTCATCATTCTTCAACTTGTATTTACTTTCTTTTATATAAAAGTTTTTTAGTTAGTAAATTTATATAATACAAAACCATACAGAAAAATAGCAAATTGAAATGAGTTACAGTTTGGAAACAGCAAATAGATGAAGCTTTAGTATATTTATCAGTAATAAAAATACATAGAGAAATTAAGACTAAATAAACTAGGATAAACCACTTTAGCAATTATTACAAAGCCTCAATTGCTTTTACCTCCAGTGTCAAAATGTCCCCTTTCTACTGAACATTCCTCAGAGAGGGGACAGGAAATACATAAAAGTTCTTATACTATGAGTCCTTTGAAAAACATGAAATTATGCCAGGCTGATGCCCATAAATAATTACCTGTAGCTAATCAATATTTAACTTCAAAGAAATGCCTTGGTGATTAATCCTATTCAACAGCCAACCAGCAGTTACTTGTGAACACTAAATAAATGGAAAGCCTTAATATCAGCTGCTGAACTCCACCTTCAGAACCCATTCTCTTCACACATCCATCTCTGTGTTTTCAATTCCCAAAAACATTCATTTTGCATTTGAAATTTCCTGTCTTTGCATGAACATGATTTTCTTTGAGTAACGAGGATACTTTTAAGGATTTTAAGTCTTTCCCCACTGGCCCTTCCCCCTGTATGGATGAATATAAATGCAAATATCACTGCTGGAATATTTTCTTGATGAAGTTCTTTGCGTTTTTCCTGGAAAAATAACAAGACTCAAAAACTTATTGCTGATTTTATGATCTTAGGGAAACTGCTCTGCTTTGTTACAATATAATGGCATTTTTTTTTTGTTTGTTTTATGTGTGATCAACTATAAAAACACCAGTAATAAAACTACAATTAAAAGCTTTCTTCCTTGAACATCTTTGCTCTTTTTTAATCTCTGGTCATTGCATGTCTTGAATTTCATGATAAAAAGAAGATGGCAGTTTTTACTCCAGTTAGTATTACAGAGCCAGAGTAGTGAGCTGAACTGCTATTGAATACATTAATCCTCTGATTATCATTTGAAGTGCAGGTAAGTTTTCCAATATGTATTTGAATAAATGTAGCTACTATTTCTACAGCTGCAAATACATTTGGTATTGGGAAGATTTATCTGAGAAATAATTTTGAAAAATACACTTTTTAACATTTTTATATTTATACAGATGGGAAAATTGAAGAGCCATATGTAACATTAATTTTGTTTTCTTCACTTTTCTGGGTGAACTTCAGGCCACAGGGGGATTTATAACAAAATATACCTTTACTATGGTGAGATCAGGATTTCATCTCATATCCTTCAGTGCTTAACCTAAAATTATATTTTATTTTCCGTGTGCTATTTTATTAGTTACTAGAAAGGGAGAGTATAATTCTGACATACAGCAGTTATTTATAAAGTTCTGATTGGGTTTCTCCTCCAGTAATTTGAAGTATTTAAACAGGTTGGTGAATATTTAATAGAGGAAGGTAAGCATGAATGCCATGAAAACAAACCTATTTGCAGGTGGATATTGCAAGGGGAAGATATGGAGGATGTGCATGCTCAGTTATTTGTGTAAGAAACTAGTTTCTACTTTAGACATCATTCATGTAGACTTTGCTCCCATTTCACTGAAAATTTGAAAGGTAAGATAAATCTAGGAGAATGTAGAGCTAAGAATAGTTGTTAACTTTGTTTTGGTTTGAGCTATGGGTGGAGGAAGTGATGCAGGGGAAGATGGGTTGACTTAAAGCAAAACAGGGCAGCCTGGGGTGGAAACATTCTCCTGGTGGTAATACAGTGCCTTTTTTTTTTTTTTTTTTTTTTCATTTCCCAAGTCCCATTCTTGCATCCACTCAGGAGTTCTGCTGGGGCCTGTGCCTTCAGGTCGTGCCTTGCATGGCTCCAAGGCACATCATCCTGGGTGGCCTGTGGATATGACTGAGGTGAGACCCCACAGGGTGTCTCATTCAGGCATCTTTGGCCAGAAGGAGTGTGGAAATGCACTTAGCTGAGAGGGGAACAAACAGCACTGAATGTGTTGGACGGTCCTGCAAGACTGCTCATTTTTGGTAAATGAAACGTCTGAAGGACAGTGGGAATTTAAGGACTGGAATTCAAGAAGTGTTTTTCCAAGTCTCATACATCCAGTTTCTCAGCAGGATCCATACAAGTGCCTAGAGAGGCAACCTCTGGTTCTTGAGGGGAAAAAAAAATCTGTACAGAGTTAAAAGATACTGTTGAGTAACCTAAAATAATGAGGTTGAGGAGCATTAAAACTTTGAGCTAATTACAGCTCCACCAACTGGACACAGTCTAAAGAATTTGGGAACTTTGAACTGTTAGATTTCAGAGAGCGAAAGAGAAACATTGACTAACAATGACAACAGTGACAGTATGATGTAGGAAAATGCCCTTTCTTGGCAGATCTGAACCAACATGATCCATTTTTCAGCATCTATAGAATTAGAGCAGTTGGTTTGGTTTGGTTGTGTGAATGCCCCATCCTAAATATGTTATTCATACTGACTACATTTGCATATGAGTCACATTCAGTTTGAATTTGCCAGATGTCCATTTATGTTTGTTTAAATAATGAGATCATTCCATGAAGTGAACAGGACCTAAAAGTACAGAGAGGAGACTGTTTGGAAAAGCGAGATTTAAAATATCTTATATATTTTCCCATTTTGTGGTATATTATGCAAGCAGGAGCACAGCAATGCAGAGGTGCTCTTCAGAAAAGCTGTGTCCATTGGTAACTGTTCATTAAATAATACATAAGAAAGATTCATTGGATTTGTTTCTATTTCCCAGCCAAGCCAATTTTCCCATTAACAAGCATGTTCTCCTTCTGAATAAATTCAAAAGTATCATTTTCAAAGCCAGCATCATTTGTTGCTTCTCTTCTTGTGTTACGTGAAGATCCTAAGGTTTTTTGGGTTGTTTTATCTTTGACTAGCATGGAAGATTTTTAGAATGTCCTGCTCAAGGCAATGCTTATCCATAAACTGAGTGAACAAGGGGGAACTGAATTCTCAAGTTTTATGTTATTGAATTTACATAAACTTTTAACGAGCAATAAACTTTTCTTATGCACAAATGGAGATTACCAACTAACCACTTGAGTACAACAAAGGCTCCTCAAATGTGTGCTTAATTCATTTGAGACTTCTAAAATCTTGCTCAAGCCTGACGAAATTCTGGTTTTTTCATGCTGCAGCCAATCACTACACACATTAAACGTTTGCTTTAGTACTTGGTGAAATGAATTTAATCCTATACAATTTGAGATTGCAGCCTTGGTAAAGAAAGTTAACAGCAGCATAGCAGAACACACATCTGGCGAGCTACTCTGGTCTCTTTAAAGCAAAATTTGCAAGGGAAGGCTGCAAGAAAAGAAAATGGAGTGTTTAGCCAAAGCTCTTGGTCAAAGCTCAATAAAGAACTATCTAGGAGTATAATGATATAATATGCAGTAAAAGGAAACCACTAAAATTCAGTTTTGTGCTACGCTTCTCCAACTGATAAACCTACCAGAAGCAACAGAATCTGATGACATAATGTGAGAATTATAATTCTATTAATTAGAGAAAGAGATTTCTCATGTTGTTTTTTAAGGTGCAACAAATTATATTGTGTGGACTGTGCTATATTTGTCCATTCAGTCCCCAAAGAAATATGGATCACAAGCACAAAAAAAATATGCAAGCTTCTCCAAGCAAAATGTTTTGGTCGAGAAGATAGAAAGGAGGCAAGATACTTTTCAAATCAGAGAAATTGCACCAGCACAACAGAGTGGGGTTTTTTTGTTCATTTGCTCCAGACTCTTCTTGATACAGCTTCTTTAGAGATTAGTCTGCCATTTCTTCCATTTTCTTAAATGGAAGAACACTAAAGTAACAGCAGCTGTTACTTTAATATATCAAGAACAGACTTTTCTGACATTTATTTGAACTAGATCTGCTTCAAAATCTGTTGTAAATCAGTGGGCTGGGTTCTCATCAGGCTGTGTATGGAGCTCTAATGCCTGGTTTTGTGGAGAGATGCAAAAGTTTCAACAGCTGAAAATTTGCAGTAGAGGCACAAGCAAACCAGGTTGGATGGGGCTCTGAGCAGCTGGTCCAGTGGAAGGTGTCCCTGCCCATGGCAGGGGCTTGGAACTGACTGATCTTCAAGGACCCTTCCCACATAAACTATCCTGTGATTCCATGCTTCTGTTACTGAAGGGGAGTTTTATGATTGTGTGGTGTTTAGAAAATATGTATGTGTTCTGCTGGTGACTAGATCTGACACATTCAACTCTGTTGAAACAAATTGCCAAAATATTCTAACTACCTGGTTTTGCATAAATTAGAGGAACTTGTGGAGCAGCAAAGCACTGGGACATAAAAATGTTTCCCTTTGTGTATGAAATAACAGAGCTGCAACTTTATCCTGAGTGCATTTTCAAAGTGAAGTGGGAAGCTGTCACTAGCTTTGCCTTTCATTCTGTGTTGATACTTTTTATACTCTATGTTATAAAACAAAATGGGCATTCAAGTGACTGCTAGACCAACTAACTGGACTGCTGATTGATAAAACAGATCAGTTTTTGTTGAAAGCTGTAATTAAAGCTGTGAGTCCAAGATATATGAGTCAGGACATATTTTTTGAAAAACCTTCCATTTGCCATTGCATATGCACTTGTGCACAATAGTCTGACAGAAGTGCTGGACTTCAAAATTCCATTACTTCCTTTCCCTTGAGTGGCATAACTTTTATGTCATATTAGCCTTGTACCTTTCAGTCTCACCCTATGTCATCATTATATGGGTATTCAGTTGAATTTGGGCTAATTAAAGGATAGTCAGATTGAAAACATCTCTCAGTTGTGATAGTATTTGTTTGACATTTGAACTTGAACATTCAAATGGAAGGAATTTTGCAGTGAATTTTATTTATTAATTAATGTTTAAAAAGTTCAAATGCCTTTCAGTAAACCACATTTTTGTCATTTATATGATATGACCTACCAGATCTTGCTATGGTATTCTTTTTTGGTGGGAAAGATTATCTATACTGCAAGTATATATTTTACAGATACATATAGTTCACGTTGTTTGGCAGTAGGGGATAAAATATAGGAACAAGCAAAGTAAATAGAAAAATGATGACTTTTCTTCTGGGAACTACTTAAACATGCTGCCATTTAACTTAACAGTAGGCTTTGAGTTTTTGAATATGCTGTCACATTCATTTGAATGTGTATTCATATGCATCACTTTAAACCTGAAGCAGTATTTTTTGTAAAAGCAACAGCTGTAATTTCTATGGGGATTTACCTAGCATGGCAGCTAGGCAGTTTAGCATTTTCAAATGGCTTGTGTAGAATTTGACAGCTTTAAAGTTACTTTTAGCCTTCTGTACATTTTATTTTGGAGAAACACAAATACTCCCATTAAAAAGTTGTCATTAAATTGCACACATTGAAACTACACAGTTCTTTAGTTGTTGAATTTTTGTTGTTGAATATGGTTGGATTTTTGCTGACAAACACTGGCATTTGTTTTCAGGTTTTCTTAAAGTTGATTGATCTTTTTTTTTTCTTTTATTTCAACAGCTTGATGATGTTGTCCGTCAGAGAAATCTGCATAGTTTGGAACTTTTCCTTTCATGTGCACAGAAACAGTTAAACGTTTTATTAAAGGAAGAGCCAACCCCAGAGGAAAACAGAGATTGACATTCTCAGTGCTGCCGATACAGTGTGATTTGTGAAGCTGCAAATCTCCATCCAGCAAATGATGAATATATTCCAATCGTTTCGGATTGTATCATCAAGTCAAGATTGATCTGAAATGCTTGATAGAAATGTTTGTGGATGATGTTCTTTTATTTATTTATTTATTTATTTTACCACTATTATCAGATAGCAAATATGAGAGGGAAAAGATCCTTGGGGGGGAAAAAAGTTTGTTTTATTTAGGATTTATTTAGGATTTTGCTTTCATTATATTTTCTAGTAGCCCATGGTTGAAGTTCTAGATAACTGCAGCAGTGATTAAAACACTTCCCTGTTATGTCTGTTTTAAATTTGGCGTCGTGTTAATGTGATTCACTGTAATTTCTGATATTTTAAAAAATGGAGACAAACACTTAGTTGATTATAGATACAAATCCATCTCTATTTCCAAAGTATCTGCCCAAGTCCATTGCCTCAGGTGTGCCTGAGTAGCTTATTATTTCTCACAGCTTTTGATATATAACAGAAGAATCAGTCCTGAAACATAAGAGTGTTGTCAGGCATTTCTTAAGTCATTTATAAACAAATCCAGCTCTAGGGACAGAAAAATTTAAAAACTAAACAGTGCATCTGTTTAGGGTAGTGCAAAACATTGCCATGACCAATGTATAGTATGTATTTTATTTCTGTTTTACAGAGCTCGTTCAATTCCAAAAGTCATTTTCTCATGAAATTACGATTAATGTGACTGACTTCAGTTTCAGGAAGAAGATGTATGTAATTATGTGGAGACTGATACTGCACTGCCTCAGTGGAATTTCTGACAGAATAAGGAGTGCAGCTTGCTGACCTCACATGCCCTTTCTAAATGCATTGAAGGAAGTAGAAAAACTCCCCACTGACATTATTGGACTTTGGATCACTTGTGGGTCTTCCTAGACTTGCTAACTGCAGATGGAGTGGAATTTCTGTGCCTATACTTTACTGATTGTAGATTTGGGGCCTTAGTTATAGAAGATTTCTGAATGAAATAAGGGAAAGTAAGTGTTATGCTTAGGTATGTAAATAAACTAAGAATGATCTCTCTTACGGTGAGCTTATCGGCATTTTTTTAGTGTGGTTCTTTTTACTCAGAGGTGTTTTGGGGTTTTTTGTTTAGCTGATTTTTTTTCATCAGCACTTTTCATAAACTGCTTTCTTATAGCAATAAGGAATGGTTGCATATGTGTTTGGCAGTATGAAATATGTATTGCAGAAAGGTAAGGTTTTTATTTAAATCTTTTTCTGTGCTTCATTCTTGTAATGAAACCCAAAGGTTTTGTCTTTTGTATAGACAAATGTCCACTGAAGAAGTAAACAGTGCTGGTTTTACTAGATGATAACCTTACCCTGCAAATGCATTAAAATCCAGTTTTCTATTTGATACTTAATTGACTGATCAGTTTCCATTTTTTCTGGCAGACAAGAAAATCCTTCAGTGTTAATGAGTCACCTCCTGATTTGCTGTTCCTAAACTGGTGAAATTTTTGTCTCTGTAACTGCACCAAAAATGACACAGATGTCCCCATGGGGTTTTTTTGAATGTAGAGGTACTGTAAAAGGAAATTGATTGCCTAGTGCTGTCTCACAATATATGTTTCATTGTGGAAATTTGGTATGAGCAGATTCCTAAATGAACTTCTTGGTTTTGTTCTAGGCCTGTACATGAAACAATATTCCTTTTTACTAAAGACATCCAAGTGTTCCCCTTCAAAGCCAGAGCCTTACATATCTGTCAACCTTCTCCTAATAAAGAGGTTTGTATTCTGACTTGCAACACTATGTAAAAGCATTTTTTGGAGAAGCTTATGGTTGGAGTCAGTAAGATTTCACTGGCAACTGTGATGTATCTTTCCCATTAGGTCATGTGTTATTTAATTTCAGCTCTTGAATATTGTGATTGTCACAGGGATCTTTAGGTATTTTTTTCTTACCTCTGACAGTTCTAGTCCTTTGATCTTCCTCTCTACCCTGCAAGCAAAATTACAGACTACACCACAGACATGGAAGACCAAATTGGGAGCTGGGGTTACATTCAAAACTCCAAGTCCCAGAGAAGAAATTTACTTATACAGTAAAACCAGACCTATTCAGTAGGTGAGCTTTGCAGTATACAGTAACTTGCACCTTATGCATACTGCATCCAAAGCTTTAAAGCTTAAGGATATTTTTCATTATTTCTATCTAACCATAGAAGAATGCAGTTTGTGGAAATCTGGGAGAAGGGAATCATAGAGTGGCCTGAGTTAAGGATCATTAAGGAACCTTAATGATCATCCAGTTCCAACCCCCTGCCATGGCCAGGGACACCTTCCACTATCCCAGGTTGCTCCAAGCCCCATCCAACCTGGCCTGAAACACTTCCAGGGATGGGGCACCCACAATTTTTCTGGGCAATTTGTGCCAGGGCCTCACCACCCTCACAGAAAGGAATACTTTCCTAATATCCAATCTGAGCTCACTCTCTTTCAGTTTAAAGCCAGGGACAGGTTTGCCAGTCTGCCTCCTAGAAGTTGACACACTTTTTTCTTTTAATTCTTTTTTTATTCCTACATACACACTGGAGAACAATGTAAAAGAAAAAATAGCATGTTGTATGTCTGCAGGGTAGAAATTTATCTGCCTCTGAGGCCTGGCTGGTAACATTAAATTTTGTGAAGACTGTACTGGGAGGAACAAGAAACCTTGGACCTAATCCTCAGAATCAAAATGCAAGAACTAGAACATCAGCAAAGCTAATATAATAGACATTTTATGTGTATGGTCAGATACTTCATATTAGAAATAAACCATAAATCTTGTTTATGTAAAGACATGGTTTGGACAGTCTGTTGTGTGTATTAGAAGTGACTTAAAATGCAGGGCAAAAGTAGGTCCACTGTTTAAAATGCTGTCTTTCATTGGTGTTAGTCAGGCCTGCTCTATTTTAACACTTCTACTTCATGGTGTAGAACTGAGCAGTTCTAGACCACCTGATTTGTGTGATTTACAGCCAATAGTTTACATTGAGTTAATACTGAATATTGTGGCATTGTGCAGTCCTACACATTTGTGGTTTATTTCTGTAGCTTTCTGTTGGCTCCTTATCTGCTTCCACTACAGGATTCTAGATTGGTTCTGAGACCACGTGTGTGCAAGTCATGCACTAAAGGGAATTACTGGCAACATGTTTTTTGTATACTCTCTATACTTAAGATACAGGAATATTTGAATTTTTGCCTTGCTGTAAGAATCTCATTGACGAATTACACTTGAATTCCTTGAAGCATTGAATTCCTTCACTCCATCATTAGGTAGGAGAACAAAGAACAAGCAGTAGTCATTCCAGAAGCTGAGATCACTTTAGTATTTTGAGATCTTTGTGCATCTTTACATTGGCTTCTGCTCAGAAGTGTGTCATGTCCTGCCAGCTCAGTAAATGGCAATGTTAATTCCCGACTGTCTGAAGTTATCCATGCAGACATGACCTTAAAGAACCTAATTCCTTTTCACACCAGAACTCCCTTAGAACACTCAAGACCCTCCTCTTCCTTTGCATATTTCCTATGCCCACGTTTGAGCTTACAGATTTTTCCCTACCCCTTGGATGAAGGGAGCATGTGATAAGATTTTGCCTTGCTTCCTAGAAGGAAATAGCCACCAATGTAAATTGTTTATCAGGGGGACACAGATAATTTATGCTCACTTTCAGATCACATATGGTGTCAGTGCAGTTATCAAATTACCTTAGTTTAGGTACTGTAAACTCCATTGCAGGACTGACTTAATGTGTGGATGAGATTTTCTTAAATTTTTTTTTACATAGCCGTCTTGAATGCTGTATAGAAAGATTTTATAACATCTGTGGCATTCTTTATTCATCAATGGCCTATAAATGTGCCAGAGAAACACTGGACTGCAAAATGCTTTTTTTACATGGGTACAATTCATGCCATCAATTAAATTCAATGTTCTTGCAGGAACTGACAAAAACCATGTTTTATTTTCTGTGGTCTGTCCAAGAATATTGTTCTTTTGAGGAAGACTCATCTGCTACCATTGTTTTCATCTTTCATTAATTTTAAAGCCCACAAAAAATTAATAGTACTGCTGCTGAAGTAGAGTCATATTTGAGTGGGAAAACTACCCAAGTTGTACTATCAAGTTTTGTGTTTGCTGATTTGCTCAAGTTTTGTATTTGTTTCACCTTTCAGTGATACAACATTCTTGTGATAATAATTATAATTATTATCCTATGATAGTAGCAATAATAGTAAAAATATTTTTCTGTGATAGATGTGGTATTGATATTTTATCCATGTCTTATATGCTGTGTAATTATAACCATTTTAATATGCATCAGAGATTCACATTTGCTTATATTGCCTGTAATTCCTCACATTTCAGACTTACACAACCAGCATTTTTAGATGCTTTCCATTGTGCATTCTATTATTTCCATTGAATAATAAAATGCACAAAGTATTACTGAGTAAACACTCAAACTATTAATGAATAATACAGTGCACAAAGTATTACTGAATAAGCACTCAAACTATTCTTTTTTTCAGATTGCAATTTTAAACAGTGTAACAGTGAACACTAGTAAAACAATGAGATGTTTATTAATGCACATATCCAAAAAAATGTGATTCCCAACAAAATACTACAAATTCATCTTTTTTTTTTCATATTTGATAATGAGTCTGTAGTAATAGGTATAGAACAGTATCAGAAGTCAAATCGTTGGCATTTGTTCTCTTCCTTCAAGTTAAAATATTTTGTCTTGTCTCAAAAGCCAAATTGAATGGCATTCTTTTTTCATCAATGGCCCATTGATTGTCATCAAATGCTTCTCTGCATTTAAAAAGAAACTTGTCCTGACTCCCTCTACAGAATGCTGTAGGAGGCTCTTTAATCAAGGGAGAAACAGAATTGTTTTTGCTGAATGAACTTTGAATGTTGTTCCAGTTCTTGCACTACTACCAAATTAGGGCACAAATTAGGGCAATAAGTGTTCGCGTCAATCTTGCTGCATAAATTTTCCAGAAGATGACTGGTCACGGTGATACATGGCCAGTCTCTATTTTTGTGGCAGTTACTTTTAAAATTCCATTACTTAAACATCCCACTCTTTTATTATGGTCCTTGATTACGTATTTAGAGCACAGTTGGGAAGCACTGGCTCCCCGGAAGTCAGCAGGAATTCTGCTGTTGGTTATTTGCTGTTCAAAATGTCTTTCACGTGTCTTGGAATTGTGACCACGATGAATATAAGGCACACAGTTCTGTCTTTGTATGGTTCTAGAAATACACCAAGAAATCAAGAGCAGATTTTGTGATCAGTTCTTTGAAGAAAGTGTCAGCACTTGTTCTGTTGGTGGTGTCCTGGAGAAGCAGGATGAGTTGTTGGCTTGAGATGGTGAGGGGAAAATGTGTGTCCCAGTACTGCAATACTGCTGCTAAGAAAGTCTCATCTCAGAAAAAAGTATAACATGAGACTTTGTACTTCAAAATTACATCCAAAACCCCAAAATAAAGTATAAATTAAAAATAAAATACAATAAAATAAATTTTAAAATAGAAGTTTATGCTTTTTAAAACTTGGAAGCATTGCAAGGCTGACATGTTGACATCCAAATACATTAGTCTGACAAATGCTAGTAGGGGTTCCTGAGCATCCTGAGCAGAATGTTTTAGGAGCTTCTCTGGAGAAATCATGTTTGCTGGGGATACTACTGATTCAGCATGATGAACATATTCTTGCTTGATGGCTACACTAATGTTAAAAACGAAGTTATCTACACAATGAAGAAGCCTTTATATGTCTGCCAAATGGAAGAGGATACAGTTGTTGTGTCCAAAGACAATGTATTATCTGATCATCTTCTTGGGAATCAGAAATGGGTTTGCTTCTCAGATGAAATAATTTTTCATTTGCAGAGATTGGAACAAAAATTCCTGTAAGCTCCAGTCAGAAAGTGCAGAAGGCCTACAAAGGACTGATAGTTACACAGGAATGACAAGACTACTCGGAAGAATACAGATTATCACAAGCAGGGTAAGCATCAAATTGCACTCAGTTTGACTACACCAATATGTAATATAAATGTCATAGTCACAATGTGTGTGCACATTTTCAACACAGTTTTTCAAAGAACAGGTGAGTTGATGGCAGAGGTGACACAGTCATTCTCCATAATATTTAAGAAAGATTCAAGTGGATGATTGATTGACTGATTGATTAATTGTATGTTGGGACCAAATGTTGATACTTATTTTGGAGCATAAGCATCCAAAATTTGTGCTGGTTTTCACAGAGGAACCATATAACTCTGTTATCTGTAGCAATGACATGTTTTGATCAAATTTTTCCTCTTGGTTAAACTGCTAAGTGGATTAAAGTCATTTGTATCCCTTGTATACTCTTGTTATTTTGCAAAATTTAATTGTGGCCATCTCCAGGACAAAGCTTAGAAATGTCAGTTAACAACTTTAAAAAAGGTTTTCTACATTATAGCAAGAGTTGATCCACATTTTGTAGACTTTCTGTTGTTGACCTCAGTGAAATGCATGCATTTTTCCTTTAAAGAAGGCAAATACGAAGTGCCAACTGGTTTGGTTTTATTAATAAAGAAAGCCTGTTGGTCAATCATGTTTCTCACAGTGCTCTGAAAAAAATACATACTGTTACAAAAGCATCCAGAAATTAACCAGAACAGATGTGTTTGTTGACTTTGCAAGTCAAAGTTTGCTATGGATTTTACTCCTGCTGTTAAATAGCAAGGCCGGGACTTTGCTCATTGTTTCTGTCTAATGCCTTGCCTTTTTCACAATGGAGCTTTGAGGGAAAGTCAGCTATACCACCCTCAAAAAGGACTCTGATGAAGAAAAACACTGAAAAGTGTTCCAGCCTGGAGTCCATCTGAGAACATGGTGCTTCCATCTCCAAAGACACCATCCTGTCGACTTCTCTAGGCAAATCTATCATTCTACTCCAAATTTGCAGGGGGAACTCCCCCACTTTACATAGATTGTAATGTTCTGAGTCTTGAAGGGAAATGTTTTAGCACACTTGCACAGTGAGGATACATCTGGCACTCAGGAGGGGTTCCTAACATGCTGTGCTACTGTCTTGGCTTTTTAATGTTGAATTTTCTGTAGCTGCCTCTTGTGCATCAAGTCATCACTTCAGATACTATACTGAAAGAAAACTTGGAAAGATCTTGAATTCTGCATTCTTTTTTATTAGTGAACACTTCTGATATGTCTTTGCATAGAGAAGGAGGAGGTTGCCAGTACTGCAAAATTTTTGTCATTCTTCTAGTGACAGGTGTGGTGTGGATCTTACTGCACATCTTCAAGTGCTTCAAGTCCTTTGTCCTTAAAATTTGTCCTTGTGCTTAAAATCAGCTGCTGGGACAGAATTCTTCCCCCTCAGTTTAGGAATCTGGGGGTTTTTGCAGAAATGGCATCACATATCATTCAACTTGTGTGCAGTTCTTTTGACAGGCTTGAGGAATTGACCACTTTCTACCCTTGTGTTTTCCTCTCAATAAATAGTACCTGCCCCAAGATACACGTGCTTGACAATACTGTAAAATCCTAGTCAAACATTATCATCAAATATGCCAAGATCTTCATGTATTTTTAAAAGCCACAGTGGTTTTAATCATTTTATTAATAAATAATCATGCTTTTTTATTGTACTTTATGGGTTTTAACTTCTTAACATTTAAGCTTTCCACTGGAAATGCAAGTGCTGGCAAATCTTTTTTCCCCTTTATGAGATCTGAGATGTCCAGAATCACAGGAGGTACGGTGTTAAAGAAAACATCAAATACCCTGCTTCTCCTGTCCTGCTGTTAACCTCAGTGACATGGTCGGAACTTCACTTGTCCCTCAGGGTGAGGGCTTGGGGCTAATTCACCAGGTGCTAATTCACTAATGCTATCTTCATTTGGGATCCTACAGTCTTCTGGTGCTAATGAGACAACCGAAGCATTGTGCCATTCTGTTGCGTTGTTCTGCGTCTTGTAACATCAAAACTCTTGGCAAACATTTTTTATTTCGATTATACAGAAGGAAAAGGATCATTCCCCTTCCACAAACAAATGTCACTGCTGTAGGATACACTAGAAAACTTAACACTAACTTTGTGTAAAAAATTGACCAGTTGTCTCTGCTCCAGCTCCCAGAGCAGTAGCCCCTGTGCCTCGAGTGTGGAGTCCTCACTAGTTCCTGTTGACAGTCAGCCACAAATGTGAGTGAAATCATGCAGACCCTGAATTAATCGCTCCCACATTATTTGGCTCATTCCATACCAAGCTGACAGGCTGCTAGGCATCTTGGATGCAGATAAGGCAAAAATGTGGGAACCAACGTGTGCTCCATGTGTCAGATTTCTGTCAATGGTCCTGTTTACAGAAAGGTTTCTTCACAGTACAAATTCCAAGTCTTACCTCATTCCAACACAATAGAACAAGATAAAATGATCAGAGCTGAAGCGGTCAAAACATGTATTTGCAGGATCCACAACTTAAATCTCAGCAATTGTATTTTAAATATGATTGCCAGTGAATAGAAGGAAAGCTTGATACTGCTGAGGAAAGTAGTAATTCTTTTCCCTATTGGTTGCCCTGTGGATATATCTAAACTAAGGTTGAAAATAAAGAGCATAAATAGAAGTGGATAATCACAGGTTCTCAGCAGACAGATACAAATTTGCAAGGCTTATTGTGTCCTCATAAATTTCATTAAAGCAAAGACAATGCAATGGAATTTGACCCATTAGAGCACACAGAGTATTCAATTCACACCCTAAACTGACTGGGAAAGTAATAGAAAATTACTGATTCTCATTGTACAAATCAAGACCAAAAGGCAGCTTGTGTTTGTCAATGGAAAAAAGGGAAAAACTGTGGAAGAATAATGATCCATCAGCATTGTAAGAAGATTTCATTTAGTATTGTAAGTAAATATTGCTTTAATTTTGCACTAGGACCAAGTTAACAATGTGAAGTATGAATATTCTTTTTTCCAGTGCTGCGATATTTGACATGCAAGATACTGTGAGACATGAATAAATGGCCATGCTGGAGAGTAATTTTGTTCTGTGAAGTAGCTCTGCTGCTATGCACTTCCCAAGGAGAGCAGCACTGCAGGGAGCAAAAGGAAGGTGGAGCAAACGACTCATCATCATTAGCTTAGAGGAAAATTAAAAAACAACTAGGTATGCTTGCTCAGAATAATCAGGGTTTTAGTATTCCCTGGGGAAGGCCTGTTTTCACCATTTCCAGATCAGACCATGGATTGCTGTGATAATTCTGAGCCACGTGGATTCTACTCATGTTTGAGGTCCGCTCATTTCAAAGTGAATTCAGTGTCTGAGACTTACCTGGCAAGCAAGAAGAAAAAGCAATGATTGCAAAAGTAATCTTGAGTTATCAACATACAGGGGCTATCAACTTCCAGGGCTAGTTAAAACTGTGTTTATTTCCCTAAAGAAGGTAGTATCAAACACTAAAGAGAAATGAAGAGCATCCAAGAAAAATTTCCCTAGGCATAAAGACAGTCCAAGGCCAAAAAATGGCACAAGCCAAAACTGCACTAAGCATGAAATTAAAATAGCAATGCTACACATTTGTAACCAAAATAAGAAACATGCTGCTAGTCTTCAAAAATAAAAAAATATAAAAGCCCTTAATAATTTGCAGTTCTGCAAATTCTCAGTTTTTTCAGCAACATGCAGAGGAACAGACCAGTGAATCCACAAGCAGAAGTTAGAGCTGATTCAGAACAAAAGGAGAACTTCCTAGATGCTGTTGTAATAAATGGTTAAAAGGTTTTTTTGGTTAAAAAGAAGTTAATAGTTACTTGTTATATACAGTTAATGAGTTGATTATTATTGTGACTGTACGGGTGTAATGCTGCTATGTGATTGCTAGATGGTGACACCAATGGGGAAGAGTGGTGGGTCTATAGAAAAGAGGGGAACATTCTGGAATGTTCTTAAGATGACTTAATAATCTATGAGGTAAACATCTTGAAGAATTATTGGTTAGGGGGCAAGCCAATCACTCGATGCCCCAAAGACTGACGGAGCTGAACACCAATGAGGACCCTGGCAACGAGCCATCGGAGGGAGGATTCCAGCTGCACCAATCACAACATCAACAGAGACTATAAAACTGTCCCGGGGCTCAGCCCCCGGGGCTCTTCCTGAGGAACCTGAGTCCGAAGGAACGCCCTGTGCGTCGCACTGTTTGTTTTTTTGCTGGGTTGCCGAGTGGGACTCGGGCTTATCTCGAGTCCCCGCTCCTGGTTTTTCTTTTTAAATAAACGAGCAGACTTTTACCCCCACACCTCGTTTATAACACTGTAACGCAGTTCAGCGCTCGTAGCAGGAGCTCTGGCGTGCCCTCAGTCAGAGCCCAGCTGCGTTACTTCTGTGCGTCGCAGAAGCGACTTCAGCATCAGGACAGGCGCTGGCTGGGCGCACCCGCTGGCTTCTCTGCAGAGGGAACACGGCAGGAGCCGATGATCTGGGCTCATGTTAGCTCGGAGATAAAGGAAGAGAGAGGGGGTTCTGGTCTGGCTTCCAACAGGTTTATTGTCAGAAGTTTCACGACCCGAACATGGCAATGATCTTAATCTTGGATCTCGCCGAGAGGCTTTTCCTCAGTTTTATATAGGGTTTGAAAACTGGGGGGGAAAGGGGAAAACAACCAATGAGTTACAAGCCAGGGGGAGGATACAATTTAACAAGAACCAACGGGGGGAAACCAAGAGGCGGGAGGTACAACAAAGAACCAATGAACAATTGAGTAACCGAGAATTTTCCCGAACCGGGGAGGCGGCTTGTACCCGGGCACCGCCCGGGGGGGTGTGGCTTAGGCTTCTGAGCCACCCCTCGACCCACCCTCTGAGTCTGCCTCTTCGGGAAACTTGATCCAGGGGATAGGCTGGGATTGATTGGCATCTCGCTGCCCCGGCCCCGCAGTGGTCTGGGTCATAGCAACAATGCTGGAACTTGGAAATTTATAATAATAAAATAATACTAAATACAAACTGTACTAGGTGTTGGTGTCAAGATTTTGGTGAAGAGGAGCTGCAGAGGCTGCCTTGTGCCAAACACAGCCAGAATGTCCCCAGAGGGAAATTTGAGCCTGGGGAAAAAACACAGGGACAGGGAGAGAAGCTTTTTTAATTTTTGTTTCTCACCATTCAACAATTTTAATTGGCATTAAATTCATTTTCCCCAAGATGAATCTGTTTTGTTGACAGTAAGATGAGCTCCCTGTACCTCAACCCATGAGCTTTTTCTTCTTGTTTTTCTCCCTCTGTTCTGTTGAGGAAGGACAGTGAGCAAGCAGCTGGGTGGGTATCCAGAGCCAGCCAAGGACAACCCACCAGACATGCACAGACATTGGAGCCTCAGTGACAGCTCCTTTAAGTGGATCCCCGCTCCAGTGGTGTCAGCAGGGCTGGAAAACCAACGTGAGTCTCCTCATCTCACACAGTTGTTCTATTGCCATCAGAAGGTGGGAGAATAAGAACAGGAGAAGGAGGGGGAAAGGGCCTAGTCTAGAGGAAGAGGGTGGCATGCAGTGCCAGTGCCAGAGGAGAGACTGCTCCTTCTTCCCAAGTCCTTCCTTCCTCAGCACACATTTCCTGATGAGGGTCCCAGTGGCACGACAGAACAGCAAACAGAAAGTTGGGTGACCTCAGCCAACACTGAGATATTCCATCCTGAGGGTCACAAGACTGGATGAGAGAAGACAAAATACGGGAACAGCAAAGCAGCTGATAGGAAAGGAACAAGCAGCACTGGGAGCTGGCACCAGAGAAGTCAGCAAAGCAGGGAGTGGACTGAGCACAAGAGTGCAAGGGTGCGATGCTTAAAATCACAGAAACCTTGGAGTGAGCAATACTGAAAAGAATTAAAATAATGGTTGTGAGAGAAAGTCTTGACAAGGCTAATCAGAAAGAAAAAACAAACAGTGACCATCGAGATGCAGAACTTGGGTTGGGGTGGGGACAGGGAGGCAGGAGACCAGGATGAACTTCTGTGTAATGTTTGCTTCCACACACACACTATTAAAGTTGGAGAGTGGTGCTGAAAGGGATTTAAATAGAGTTGATTTCCTGAGCTTGTAATGAGTCCATGCACTTTGGGTTTGGCTGAATTATTTTCCATTTTTGCTCTTTTTTTTTTTTCTACAGGAAGAAGAAATAATATTTTCAAACCAAGTGTAGTTCTGGTCCAAATCAGTTTTAAGATTCTAGTTTGAGAATGACAGGATCAAATTCTCACAAGCCTTCTCAGGAGATTACGGCCCAGCAAAGATAAAGATATTTCTGCTGTCTTGATCTAGATCCAGAAATTCTTTCCACTTCTGGGTCTGCTTTCCACTGAGTGCTGCTAAGGTGTATTTGAATCAGAAAAGTAGACTCCGAGCAGTTGTTTTTCTCTCTCCTTTGTCCTCTTCTCTCCTCCCATGTCCTAACCCCCAGCACTCACAAGATTTTCACTCCCTCCTGTTTCTACCTGGCTGCCAAAAAAAAGGAAAACAAAAACATCACAGTTCACCCTTCTGTTTTTTTAAGAAGATCAGATCTTGAGGCTTTGGTTTTGTCTCATGTCTATATGAGGTAAAAACCACTTAGCTTTTTTTTTTTTTTTTTTTTTTTTTTTTTTTTTTTTTTTTTTTTCTCCAGCCTTAAAACCTGATGTTGCTTTGGGTTTGTGGTAAAAAGGAGATTAATGTGCTTATATATTCCCAACAACAAATATTCTCTTTTCTTTTGCATTCAGTTTTTTTGCATTGATTCTGCAGAATCACATGACCTACTGGACTGGCTGGATTGATAGCCAGTCTTAAGCCAATATGTTTTTTTCCTATGCTGTTAAGTGTCCCTGCTGACTTCTGTGTTCTGATGTGTTTTTGGATCCCCATGGTACGATGCTGTCAAGACAAATATAATTGTCTGTTTGATTTTTTTTTGTATACTGTCAAAATACTGAACAAGGTGGTCTTCAACTTTCTAGGCAGGAAGCACCAATATCCACAGACACATGGAGATCCACACTTACCCACCACAGATGTTGTCACATTGAGCTAATCGTGCAGCCTGGTTAAGAAGCTGTAGTTGAAGGCAGAGGAGGAGTTTTGCAAATCAAAGCTTGACTGCAGAGTTGCTTGAGCAGTGACTCACTGAGTAGTCACTGTAAACAAATTAATTTGTGCCTCAGTTTACTGCACTGTAAAAATTAAGTGCCATTAAAGTGTCTAGAAGCTGAAATGCTATTCTGAGAACATACTGATGTGCTTTCTAATTCAGGTGACCATTGGTAAGTGTTGTCCTGACTGTATCTCTCCTGAGAAATAAACAAATTGGTATTTGGAAAGCTGCCATTCCCAGCAGCCGTGCACTCTGAACGTTCCTCCTTCTCCACCATCGTACTTTGCTTGTAAGGGACTTTTCAGTTGTTTTCTTTATACTGGAAAATGTGAAACACAAAATAAGCATGGAGCAAAAAAGATTGCTAATGAGTGCTAAGGAAGGTAAAACTGTTGGGTTTTTGGGTTTTTTTTAGGAACTATTTCCTCCATAAAAAAATCAGTGCCTTCTTTTTATGGGAGGAGGTAAAAAACAAGGAGTTGGGAGCGAGGGTGGGGGAAGGTTGCATGTGGCTGTAATGATTAAATGTTAGCTTTGCGCCTATTTTTTTTGCCTGCTAGGAGCTATATACCATGGTGATACACAAACAAGAAGTGACCAATTATTCATGTGAAAAGAGGCTTCATGCATCACAGGGAAACAGTAAATTATGTGGAAAAGCACATTCCACACTCTTCAGGATCTAATTGTGACAACTTGGAATCAGTATAATAACCATGCACATTCCTTTTAGTAAGATATGGGGGTGGGTACAAAAGGGGTTCTGATAGTACTGGAATGATTTGCAACAAAGCCTTTCTTCTCTTTTTGAGGAGAAAAAAAGCCTATTTTAGCTGCCTGCTCTAGTGTGGCTCATTGAAGTATGTGCCAGGTGCATAAACGAAGCCCTGGCAGAACTGGCCAGCCTGGAGAAGGTCAAGCCCTGAGGAGCATGTTGTTTTTTAGCAGAACACCAAGGGGAAGGTGTGTGCAGTGCCACCAGTTAGCTGGAGATGAAATAACTATTTCAGCAACGCAGCATGTCTGTCCACTGGCGTGCATTTTTGCTCCTTTGGTGGCACACTGAAAGGGAGGAGTTTTTCCAAACACTCTCCTCCTGGTAGACAACTTGCACTTCATGGGTTTTTCCTTGCCCAAGTGCCGGAGTTCCAGCCTTCCATGCTGAAAGTCCAGTGGTACAAAAACCCTCCCACGCTCGTGGCCTGATCTTGCAATCTGCTCTACCTGAGGGCAGAGTTGTGCACAGTCGAGTTCCTTTGACTTCACTCGGTCTCTGGGATGGCACTTATATCCACTGGCCCCAGACAAGGCCGTGGGGCAGGGGAGCTAATGCTGGAAAATAGCTTTTAGGTAGCAAGTAGCTGTTTTTCCTTCTGCTTCTAGTGAAATGGCATTGATCAAAGTCCATCCTTGACTTCACTGCCTGGGGCTGCTTCACTTCATGATCTGCTACAGAAATCCATCACCTGTTTCATTCCATGTATACATCTGTCTAGTTACAACAGGCAGCCTCAACAGACAGTGCAGCATCTCCAGCAGTGTCAAAGCTGTTTGGTTCTCAGGTGCTTTGGTGGTGTAGGGCTGTGTTTGCAAACACAGAGGTTGCTGTGCCTGCACAAAACCTTTTGTCACAGAATGCAGTGTCTGAGGAGCATCTGCTGATGCCTTAGGATTTGAGCTTTTATATTTTTCATATATTTGTAGTGTATCACTCTAAACTCCATTTACAGTGTTAGCTACTGTTCTCGCATTTTGGTCAGACAAAACAATTCCTCTCTAGGCCTGGAAACCAAGGACACCTTACTGTTTCAGGCCCCAAGATATGTAAACAGGGAGCTGGTGGGGGAGAAAATGTGGTTTAAGTGACTTCATTACCTGAAGATGTAATTGGAGGATTAACCCCTGATATGCAAAGGGACCAAACTTACAGAAGTATGAAAACCCATGACCCATCGTCCATTTTTGGGTGTAGCTCCTGGGTGGGCTTTGACTGCCATAAACATACCTGAAGGTCCTTCAATAAATATAACCACTTTTTATTCTCTTAATTTTGTCTAGCCTCTGTTTTTAGGTAGTCCCAACAGGGCACCACTGACACTTGGTAAATCAGGCAGCAAATCTAACATGACAGTGTTCATGGTTCTGGAATGTCACTCCACTGACTTGTTGAGAAAAAACAGATACCCCTTAGTAAGGGCCTTAATAGTACCTTTCCATGAGCACCTAGGATCCAAAGAGTGAGGTCAGAATGGACATGGAGTATGTAGCACTTGAACCCCATAACTTGACTTACTAAAGTGGTAAAGAGAAAAAAATATTTTAGCCTTAAATCAAATGCCAAGAGTTAGTAACACACAGGTTTCTGGACGTGGGAGCCCCTCACATGGAGAAATTAACGTGCAGAGGTGCAGGCACAGAGAACTAACACACAGACAGGATAATCAGAAAGAGGCAAAAATACACAGGTCCTACTTTCGGCCTCTCTTCAGAGGCTGCACTTCTCCCTCATTCTCTGTGCATTGGATGGCCAGCCATGGTTTTGAACTGCAGGGGTAAAGTTCCTACTATCAAAGGGAATTCACTGAGTTCACACTGATTTTGTTTTTAGTGGCTTTGCCCAGGATGAAATGATTGCACAGGGTGGCAGTGACAGGACTAGAGAATCAGTCCCGTGACATCCTCTGAGCTTAGAGTGGCTGATGAGGAGTGAGAGGAGGGGCTGGTTTATGCTGCAGGGGAGGAGCCCTATTGCTGAAACACTCCTCTCACCAGAGGTGCAGGCCAGTATGTTGTGCCTCAAATAGGGTGAAAAAGAGCCAAGGTGCCCACGGTCCCTACTTTACTTTTTGTTCTTTATCACCATTCATCAGGTGCCATGTCACATTTAATATTTTCCATTTGCTTTTTGCCAGTATAGTCTAGTACTGCTCAACAGCAGAAACCTGTTGATTCTGGACTGCTAACTACTACTGGCTGGCACACCAAACTGTAGGGTGACTGAACTGTGGTGGAAGACAGACAGAATTGTTTCCAATGTACACCTAAGGAGGCCCTCAGTAAAGAAAACATTGATTTTGGAGGAGGCCTTTTTTTTTTTTTTTACCTATCTGCTGCCAGCAGGCTGTAAATAGGATCCCTATATTTTTCCCTGTTGATACTAACCCACATTGGAGCTCATCAGCAGCCTGCAAGCCAGTAGAAGTTGCTGAGCACTGCTAGAAGCCACACACACCTCGGAGCAGATGAGGTCTGTCCCAGCTGTCACGGACTGGTTACAAGGAGCAAAGGCACTGCGGGCAGCCCTGCAGCCCATGGGTGGCCTGTGACTGCTGGTTCACTGGGTTCATCTTGCCTTCATGGCCCAACTCCTGGTATTATAAATCATATAGGTACGAGTTTGTTCCTGGAGCAACTTGTTTGCTTTATTTATTTGGAAAATTTCAGTAACTGCGCTCACCACAGCCTCTTTTTCTGCTGCTGAATTTGCCATAACTGGGGCTTGCTCAAGAATGCTCCGTCTTAACAGTGTGTGATTTCCCCTCATGATTTCTGAACCACATTCTGAATAGATGTGCTGGTAAAGTGTGGTAAATACATTTCCAGATAAAGTGATGGTATCTCAGAAACAACCCAGTTCTCTAGAGACAGAATGCCATGGATTTGAGGCACCCTCAGACTAAAGAAGAGTTGGACATCCTGTCCTGTTTCCCTCCTCCCCCAATTTTAAGATCAGTGAAACATTTAGAACAGAAAACAATTTATTTTTAGTACAATCGCACAGTCACTTCTGGTTTTATTTATATTTAAATTAAAACCAGCCTTTAGCCCTTCAGCTAACCCAGAATGCTAGTGTTATTTAAGAAAGGGGAAAAAGAAAAAAAAAAAAAAAGAAACAAAATAAGAAAAAGTTTAAAATAGCTAAATAATTAGTTTGGACCTGGCATCCCACACTGAGAGGAAACAACAGCACCCTGTGATGGCTATAGGCTTTAGAAAGGTGGTGGAAAAACTAGTCAGATGTGCTGTGGTTATAGGTTACAGGAGGCACATGTATGCTGTGTGGCAAAGAAATAGTTAAAACAGTGCTTGGGCTGAGTCAAATGCCCAGTGGTGCCTGTTTGGAACATTTTCCTTTGAGTCATTTTGTTTGAAATGTAATAAATGGCTGGTCAATCTGTTGTTAGAGCCTCTGTAGTTGTTGCCTGGAATATTATTCCAAAATGTTTACTCCACAGAGGTGTCTCATGAGCGGTGCCTCTTACTCACATCTGTCACTTTTTTTAGGAGGGGTAACTTGAACTTGCTCTTTTTTTTTCACTCACATCTCACAGATGTTCAGACTAGCATGGCTGTTTCCTTCAGTCACCCTGTCACTGCATATGCATTTCCAAGGGGAATTCAGGGACAGATTTAAAAGTGATTGAAGTGAGCAGAAAGACAACTTTAAGTCAAGTATATTCATAATTGAAAAATGTTTCCAGTGCAACCAAAGTGCTTGGGAAAAAGGGAAAAAGATCAGTGACTTGTTGGTCATAGGGAGGTTTCAATGAGAGATCCAGATCTATTCCTTGAGATGTTGTGAATGTCAGTGAGTGAAGAGCCTTAACATAATAATCCCTGATATTCCCAAAACCCCAAATTCATGATGTGTGAGTATATTTTAGTGGATTTTTTTGAAAAGCCTGGTATGTATATGAGACAAAGGAGGCTCTATGTGATTTATCTTTCTGCAGCCATCCACTGTGGTCCATAAAGAGCTGATGTACTCCTGCCACAAATTCCACACAGCCTGGAACCGAAGGGGAGCTGCAAGGAATGTGGGAATGGTGTGTTCGATTTTCAGATTTGATTTCAGATTTCAGAGTGCACACACTGCCAAATCCTTTTGGTGGGGGACTGTGAGCTGGGGCTTGTGCTGGTGCATGGTACTGGTTTGAGCTGAGAAGAGCTTCAGCTGCATAGGAGGCATCAAGACATGGGATGTGCTTTGGCATACACAGAGGTGGGTTTTGCAGGGAGTTCACGGAATCAGAACTGTGGACTATTCTGGGTTGGAAGGTACGCACAAGGATCATCCAGTCCAGCTCCTGGCCCTACACAGGACACCCCAACAATCCCACCCTGTGCATCCCTGAGAGCGTTATCCAAACACTCCTGGAGCTCTGGCAGCCTTGGGGCCGTGACCATTCCCTGGGGAGCCTGTTCAGTGCCCCAGCACCCTCTGGGGGAAGAACCTTTCCCTGATACCCAGCCTCACCCTCCCTGACACAGCTCCAGCCGTTCCCTGGGTCCTGTCCCTGGTCCCAGAGAGCAGAGCTCAGTGCCTGCCCCTCCTCTTCCCTTCGTGAGGAAGCTGCAGAACTGCTGTGAGCTCTGACCTCAGTCTCCTCCAGCTGAACAAGCCAAGTGACCTCAGATACTCCTCGTACAGCTTCTCCTCTAGATCCTTCACCATCTTCATAAGCCTTCTTTGGATGCTGGAATCAGCTGTCAGCTTCTGAGAGTCAGACTCCATCTGTGAGGACTAATAAAACACTCCTCACTGCTGCTGCTGTCCCTCCAGATCTCCCTCCTCTCTGCCATTAGAGTGAGGTTGGATTCATGATCTCCTCTTCAATGCATGGACTTGGGTCTGATAGCTGTTTTGGGAACAAGATGCAAAGGTCTGCAAAGGTGTGAAGGGGACTCTGAGGGAAAGTACTGCATTGCTATCCCTCATGGAATAAATAGCACTTTATTCTTTTGATCTCTTAGAAAGCCCCTGCACTTCATTCTTGCAGAGGTCACTGTTGTGGAAGGAGTGAAGAACAGTGCCATCTAAGTTCTCCTGCTCAAAGACATATGCTGAGCAATGACACTGCAAAGGCTTTTTCAAGATTACATACTCTCCAAAGAGACTGGATAGAAAACCCTCTGTCTTCACAAGTGTTCCACAAAATCTCATCTGGATGGGTTGATTTGGATCAGGTGGTCACGAAATTTGTTTTTGCTATTTCCATTCACTTGCTGTCTTAAGCCATTTTCAATGAGAGGTTCTTTTGTGTATAGAATCAATCTGGTAATTGTCGCTTCAGGGAAGATTTGATTTGCACTTTATACCAGGAGCTGTGTTTGATTAATTGTCTTTTTCAGATGGTAAAGTCCGGGGGGAAAACTTTCCCTTTCCCGGTGAACAGAATGTAATTTGCTGAGGAATTAATTTTTCTTGCATTTTTTAAAAATACTATTTTTTCATGCTGTCAACTAGGGTCTCATCTTGATGTCTCAGACAATTTAAAGCACTATGTCAACCTGTGCAGATGTAGTGGATGCCAATATCACACTTAACCTGGTCTGTCAGAGTTCTAGAGTGGGTGTGACGGGGGATATCACCTGGCTCAGCTGGCAAATGTTCTCACAGCCTTCACTCCGAGGCCTGTGAGAGTTATGGGCTGCCTGTACCACAGGGGATCAAGAGTTAGTGTTAGTTTACACAGGGACTCTGGGGAATAAACAGAAGGTCCTCACATGAACAGACCATGGAAAGTATGAGTGGGAAAAGGCTGGGATGTCTCCTGACACCCACCTTGAGAGTGATGGGGTGCTACAGTCTTGCTGGGATGGGAGAAATGAGTTCCCTGGAAGTATCCCAGGGTCACGTTGTGAGGCCATACTTGCAGCACAGGACTGCAACCTTTCTCTGGTACTTTGCCTCTGGGCAAAAGTGGAGGATTATAGAGAAATCTGATTCTGGGTGAGGAACTTGTGTGAAGCATGAAGGCTCCACTATGGCAAGTGGTGGTAAAGCACCCTGACATCCTGAAAGATCCACACTTAAACTGAGACAGCTGTCTGCTTGGGGCTTGGAGTGGCTGAAATCTTCTTGTGCTGCAAGGACTGCTTAGAGGATGAACATTTCCCAACCTCTTGACCAATGTCCCATGGCTTCACGTCTCCCCAGACACTTCCTTCCTTTTACATAAAGCAATCAAGTGAACAACAGAAAGCGTGTCTGCTGTCAGTTCTGACTTTTAGGAAAATGTCTAGCAACTGACAGGAAGCACTTGGTGACCTCATCTGGCAACAAATAAAAGCCAGTTCTAAAAATGCTGTTTAAAACAGTGACACTTAATTGATATCTGTCAGAGAAGGACACACGCAATCTTTGTGTAAGTATAACCTGATTGTCAGCATGCAGGAATTTGGAGATGTTTTGACATACTTGACATTATGTAATGGAAGTGTTGAATAGGAAGTGAGAAGATGCATTTTTCAGAAAACCCCATTTTTGTTTAGATACCCAGGCAAAATTTAACACTACACTAACGTCCTACTCCTCTTTTCCTTTCCATAGTTTTGTCCCATGTCTCTGGTGTTTACATTTCAGTCAATCTGAGTGAGAGCTTATGGTCAAAGTTATTACCTGATTGTCCTTTTTTGTGTAAGAAGGAGCAATATAATGGTCAATTATGGACTTTTTAATGAAACATCTGAAACTTCTGTGAATCATTAGGAGGCAGGATGGACAGATGTGTATCCTTAGAGAAAAATGTCAGAAAGAGTGGCCAGCATCATTCAAAGAATAAATGTGACATTCTGGAAGAATATTCAATGGGGACAACTGCTTCGGGGTTGGCTGAGCTTTCCTCAATGCTGAGCTTGGGTTGATAGAGTGGGAAGAAGATGGTTTTCCTTCATCATTATGTCCCTCTGGCTTTAAGTTGTGATTACTTGGAGGTAGGAATGAGTTTGGGTGACATTTATGCAGCTTAAATAAATGCTGTGTTAAATTATTCTGGCCCAAATTCCCTTTTGAACTGTAGTCTTCTCTGAGGATAACCAGAGGGCAAAGCATTTTAAACACTCTTCTCTTCCTTGTCTCATCCACTGCTCTCTCCACATGACTCCAGTTAGGTGGCAGGTTCTGTATTTGAGAAGGTCTTAGCTTTCCTTGGAACAGCCACTGTCCATCTTGTCCCACAATAAAGAAAAGTGCACAGGGACTATTCTGGTATGTCATTTAGGGAATGGTTCAGGGTCTGATACGCTGTTTTAAGGGTAAAGAGTAATAGTAAAAGCTTACTCAGTTATCTTATTCAGCTGAATATCACAATATCTCATAATTCATTGTGAGACTACAAGAGGCCATGTCGAGGGCCTGATGAAAATCAGGGCATTCAGCATCCCTCTCTTTCCCCTTGTCCACAATGTCAGGCCCTATCATGGAAAACAATGAAGCTGGGCAGGCAACACATTCCCTTGGTAAATCCATGCCAGCTTCCTCTAGTTACCTTCTCATCCTTCATGTGTTTAAAAGTAGCTTCTCAGAGCCTTTGCTCCCCAATTTTCCCAAGGACTGAAGTTGTGATGGCCAGCTACAAGTACCCTGGATCCTTCTTACCCTTTTTGGGGGTTGGTGCCACACCTGCCTTTTTCCAAGCATTAGGAATTTTCCCTGTTTGCCAGACCCTGTCAAAGGGAATAGAAATTAGCTGCTCAGTGACATCAGCCAGCTCCTTTAGCAGCCTGGGATGCCCCCTTATGTGATGTGATGGACCTCTGCACCTAAATAGGGCGAAGGGATCCCCAGATCTTTTTCCTGTGGGTACTGACAGACTGTAGTAGAAGGTTCAGAAACTTGGGAAGCCTGAGGAGAAGTCTCACATGTGAAGTCTGAGCCACATATTACATCTTTTTCCCTGTAGCTTGTCACTGGGACCCTGGACCCACAGAGCAATGGATTCACACCATCTTTGCCGTTTCTTCCACCAATGTACACACAAAACCTTCTGATTCTTACCTTCCCTGATAGTTTCAGCTCCATCTGAGCTTTAGCTTTGTCCTGGCTGCATTCATTATCATGCAGCTCATGCATGAGTAATCTTACCACTTTGCCATTCACCTTTTACAGTTTTTGCTGTTTACATTTGCCAGCGCTATCAAGCTGCACCAAGTTTCCAGAAACAAACAAAAACAAACAAAAAAAAAATCCTGTTAACTCAGTTAATTCAGGAATTATTAAATGGCAGCCCATAGAAAACTGCAAATGAGTTTTATTTGGTTTAGTCTTGTCTCCTCCACCTCCAAGAAATGAATCTATTCAAGTTCAAACCACACAGAGGGATTTTCTCTGTATGACTGATGGTGAGGAATAATGTACAGATCCCAGCTCGTGCTGTGGGAGTGCTTTATTCTATATGAGATGCTGTGAAAAGCCATTCCTGTGGCTTTACTGTGTTGGCTCCTGAACCACCCAGATAAACCTGAAGTGGGCCTGAGCATACAGAAGCTGATTACCTTTAACAAAATCCATCTTGTAGCCTGCATAATCCAGCGTCCTTTGCAGTCTATTTCTGAGGCAGTCAAACAAAGAGGTTTTCCCTGTTGTGATGGAAATCCTGCTTTGAAACAGCTCAGGAAGATCTAAGAAAGAGAGAGGGACTGACGTGGTCTCTCTTGGAGAGAGTGAGCTGCTTGACAGAACCAGGAACTGGCTTGGAATAGCAGATGAAAGGATATTATGATGTGTCAGTAAGGCAAAGGAGACCCCAGGCAGCTCTGATTTAGGCTCAGCTGTTAATCAAAAATTCTGGGGAAAATCCAAGCCTCCAGAGCTTGAACAGAAATAGAAAGGGCTGTTTCCTATTATACAAGCACATAAAGCTGTGCTAAAGGGGAAATCCAACCGGAAAAGGGCTTTTCTCCCTATCCAGCTTGTAGATGGTGCTGGAGCACTAAGAGGCACAGCATGCTGGGCCCTTTTCTGGAGTAGTGTACCTGGTAACCCATGGCATGGGTATAGAGTCAGAAATACTCCATCGGCGTTCTGCTTGGAAATCCCTTTCCACGACACTCACTCTCGAAAGATTTTCTATCAGTCCTGCTCAGTCCTGCTGTCACTTAAGACCCATCCACATGCATAGGCCTCATCCAAAACATGTCAAGATAAAGATGCTTGTTGACTTTAATGGGCTTTGAATCAAGCCTATAAAATAACGTGACATCTGCAGTAAATACTCAGGCCTTAATGACTGTTTTTCCCTAGGGTTCTGGAACATCATTCCAACATCTGGGAACCTTGCCTTTCCTGGTGTTTCCCATTTAGTAGAGGATTTTTAACAAATTAAAAAGCATAAGCTGCAGGCCAATTGGTTCCTCATTTTCTGGGTTAGTTCAGGTTCTGCTGCAAATCAGAATGTCAAATAATCCTTTCCAGATCTTGCTCTTGTGCTGAGAACCTGGGATGGTCTAAGCAAGCAGAATTGGATATTCCAGAGAACACAGAAAGAAAGGAAGATAGCCTTGTCACCTTGTCAAATTGTAACTGTAGCTTCTCTCTTTGAGCAAATAAGAAAAAGTCCGTGGCTGAGTCAATGGACCTGACACCAACCAAAGGGTTGAGATGCTTTGGATGGCATAAACACTGCATGTTCTTTGTGGCTTTCATCGTTTTTATTCTGCACTCTAGCAACTCTGGGAATAGGAAACCACCACTTTTGTCCACAAAAGCCTGACCACACATACTCACAGCAAGAATTTTACCAGGTTTGTCTTTCACTGTCTCCTTACGTAACAGCAGTGGTGAAAGGGAAAAGGAAGGAGTCTAAACTGCTTGGACAAGGCCGGACAGAATCTCACAGACTGAAGGTGACCACGAAGCATAAAAGGTCCACTGGGAGAAGAAGTTGGGAGGCTGAGAGCATTGCCAGCAGCCGTAGGGTAGGGGGATGCAAAGAGAAAGAAACTTTCCCCAGCCCAAACCCTGGGGTAGTTAAGGCTGAGGAAAATTGAAAGATAATTACAAGAAAAGTTTAAAGCTTGGGAAGAGGAGAATACCTGTGCAGCCCTTTCCATTATTAGTACGCAGGTTTGTGTGCCACAAACCTTTTGGTGAAGTGACACTGGCTTGTTTTTCTGATTCAATGGTGCTCACAAGATTTAAAAGGGAAATGGCTTACAGGTTGGAAAATGGGATCACTATCTTGAAATCATGACCAGCCCCAAAATATTTGGTCCTTAAGTTTCCATTCATGGTCTCTAAGACAGCACTCAGGCCGCAGCAAAAAAAAGATCTGAACTGTGGCTTACCACAACCACTCCTTGAAATCCCAGCTAGCAGTCTGGCACATTCTCTAGCCCACTTCTCACGTCTCCAAGCCACTCATCTATCTGCTGATCATGTTAGACATGAACAGAAGCCAGCACTCTCTCCATCTGGATTCTTGCATATGATTTTTAGAAAGGCTCCAACACAGACTCTGTTTCTTTTCTTTGTTTTTGTTTCTGCTTTGTTATTTTTTCCATGTCCAGATTCAGAGCTTGAGTGTTACTGTGGTTGCCTTTCTCACAATGACATTCTCCTAATTAATTGCTACACTTTAGAAGCATCAATGCCTGGTTTATGATACATGAAGATCTCAGATTTAGAACATTTATATGCAAAACTGTGCCTGAAGTTTAAAGAGGCAGCAGAGTAGAAATCCCTGGCCTAAACTTTTCTTTATGCAGGGATTTGCACAGAGTGCCAAACCAGAATCAAATTAGTTTCTTTAAGACTTAGATTTTCCCATGTTTTCTGTAACTCAAAGGTCATGATGTTTTTTAAATGTCTCTACTGTTCCTGGGTTAGTTTCCTCTTCTGCAGCAACCTGTAGGGAAGTCATAATGTAGTGTTTATGATGACATCCCTTTCGTGCTGTGGAAAGAATTTTAATGTCATGAATTCCACCTTATGACTGGAGAGATGGGCTTGAACTGGAATCTCACAATCACACGATCTGAAACTCAGTGGAATTTGAATCCCCAGCTGACCTTACATTTTAGGAGCCAAAACACTGTTTTCATCCCTCATCTTCCAGTCTTTGAAACAGTTTAGATCTGGAATTCTCTGGCGTGAATGCCTAATGGTAGCTTCAGTGCCAGAAAAAATGGGAAGGAAAAAGTGGGAAACATGGAGATAAGTAGAATGCTTAAGTGGAGAAAAACTAATTAAAAACTCTATAAAATAACAGTCAACAATGAGAACCTAGTTTTCTATCTGTTCAGCTTGTCCAAGCACTTCCCTCTACAAAGTTCACTAGTAAAGATTTTGGTTTTCTATGCAGACTCTCATTTCGCCTACCCACTTGTGTCATTCTCAGCTGCACAGCTTTTAGCACTTCACCCCATATCATCTTTTAGCCTCAAACAAAATTCCTGTGAGTTAAGGGAGAGCAGTTACACCTCACTTTTACAAATGGGAAGACCACAGTGTGGAGGATTTAAACAGCAGACCTAAGCTCACACTGGAAGACTGTGGCAGAGGAGGCAGTCACTCTACCACTCTCTGTTCAAATGTCTGTATGATGACACCAACATTTATTGTTAAATGCTTTCCATATGATGCACCCAGTGAGCCAGAATCTGGTTGGTTTGTTGTTTGCTGGTTTTTGTTTGTTTTTTTTTTTAAGAAAATACACTTAGCAAGACCCAGCAAATCACTGAATAATGTACCTACAGTCATACTCACTCTTCTGGGTACTTCTCCACGTCTCTTCTGTTAAAGTCCATGTTCAAGTTCTCTATTCAATCATTACTCCAGAAAATTAAGTTCTGCAATTATTTAAATAAAGTTTTAACACCGTTGGAGGAAAGATAACCTGTTCCTCACAGGGAAGGTAGATCTTGCTTTTCGTCATAAGAAGCACCAAGCCTCTGACCTGGGCCCCTGGTCTCCTCTCAGTGGTTGCCACTCGGGCCTCCAAACACAGATAAGGCCACAGGAGCAGTGTGTGTATTGTGAAGGCACGACAGACTGGGACGGCCAGGCAGAGGGCACAGCTGGAAAAGTGTATGGGCAAGAAACAGTTTACATCAGCCCCTTTTATCCTCTTCTTCCCTAATTTCCACACTTCCACCTTCCCAAACAGCCTTGATTTCTCCCGTTCCCAGCTTTTGTTTCCCCCACAAAACACCCCATAAATTTTGTACAGACGCAGGATGTCCTTCCCCTGCATCTTGTAAAGTGTCCCGTTCCCCCAGGCTGTGACCGCTCTGTTTGTGAGGTGGCCTGGAGAGGTGTTCTGGGTGATTCATCCAGCTTGGTGTCCTGGTGGGTGATGGGGCTGGGCTGGATCAATCCCCTGTCGCTGTCCTTGAGCAGCCAGCATGAGGCTTCATTTCTCTGAGGAGGTTTTTGGGGTTCCCCCACTCTGTTCCTCCCCATATGTGGAGATGAGCCACTGAGGGGTTGCTGTCTCCTGGGATAGTATCCATGTCAGGGTTTTACCTGGGTTCCCCTTCTTGCCTTTTCCTCCTTGTGCACCTCTCTCTGTGTGGAGAAGAGCTTTGATCACACAAGCCAGCAACAGGAATAACATATTTTCAGTGTCACCATTCACTTTAATGGAGCTAATTGTCAAAGCTGCACATCCAAATTTTTGTTCTAACAGTACTGAGCACCTCTCTCACAAAGAAAACATGTTTTAATGTACATTTTTCTTTTATTCCAGCTAATCCTTCTGCATTGCTGCAATGGGGCACTAGACACCCATTCTTCACTTCAAATTTCACTCTCCCTGTGAGCCTGCTGCTGTAATGTAGTTTTCTATCTCCTGGATACTAAAGATTGTTAAAAGAGGGTTAATTTTGCATCATGCTCACATTGCAATTACTTTCACGTTGCTTTAACTTTAAAATTTTCCCTTCCCTGTTTTGTTTTTCTAAAAGATGTAATTCATATAGGACTCAAGTGACCCTTTTTTAATTCATCTTTTTTTTTTTTTTTCTGTAAAATATCACACACATTTCTGGTTTACTCAACTGTTTTTAGAAAAATGATATATTCTGGTGTCCCTGGCATGTTACATAAGTTTCAGATCTGAGCACAAAGACTCCTTTTTGCAAAAATAAGTGCATTCTCTTTCAACTCACGTCCGTAGGGTATCCCAAATGTACAGCACCGTGTTTACTGTGCACTAATATAATATGTAGCTGTGCAACCCATGAACATGTTAGTTAAATGCTTAACACACGTCCTTGATGCATCAATTAACTTCATTAGACTTGGCCCCTCGAATGATTGTGAGTGCTTCCTTGTACAGAATGTTCCTTGCCTGCCTTTGGAGAGGGAGGCCAGCCAGAGGAACTGCCTGTTTATTTTTGAACCCATGTAAAAGTAGACCAGGAGCAGACACCTCCTGCTGCAGGCTAGACCTGACAAAGAGGTCATCTTTGTTGCACATGGCTAAGGAATCACATCCCCTGCTGAAGATCAGGACTATTTTTAGAAACAGGATAGAATTCCTCATTCTTGAAATTGTTTTAATTTCCATCCAAAGAGTCAGACTGCATGGCTAGAGAAAAAAAAAATATAGTAGGTGGCAGGGCCAGTGTGAGCCGCAAGCCTGTGTAAAAAGAAACCTGATGAAATTGCTTCTGGTGGTGCTGACAGAATTTTGTCCTGGCAGCACCGATGTGCTAATCACTATAGGCTGACAAAGAGCCATTGCCCAAGAGCAGCCCATAATGGTCATGTAAATTTTACTTAAGTACATACAATTACAAGAAATTGCCCAGAATTTTAACACACATTTTGCTGCCCTGTTTATAGAACAGTATAGATTTACTGGCTCAATTTTTCTACTGTAAATCAGAAGCCTTAGGGCTTGGGAGGAGGGAAAAGAGGAGGAAAGGAAATGTTTTGGCTTCACAGTATATAACTGCCTACGGAATCATTTCAATGTATATTAAAACCTCATTCAGGTCTGCCACAGATGTAGTGAGTTTAAACAATTCAGTGGGGCACATTCCTCATAAAACTCTTCCCCTTCTCTGGTTCTGCAGACTGCAGTTCTGGAGTGGATGGCCACATCTCTCCTGAAGACACAAGAATTCTGGTCCTGTTTTCCACAGCAAGTAAACGGAGTTTTTCAGAGTTTTCAAAAGCTGCACAGGAAAATGATAAATTATACTGACGATTACATAGTCCAGGCTACAGCATCTCTCCCAGAAATTTCTGCTTCAAGCCCAGAGTTCAAGCTGTCCTAGGCCAAGTGTCCAGGCCTGGGCTGGATTTCAAGCTCTCAGCTGAGAGACAAAGCACCATAATCCCAGTGGTTGATTTGCCACTCTATTTAAAAGGCAAACTTCTAGTCTGGATTATGTCTAACTGCAGCTTCCAGACACTGAATGTTGTTTATATCCTGTCCTGCTGGATTAGAAAGCTATCTATTACATGAAATTGCTTTCAGGCTGTGGTATTTCTAAACCAGTATTTGTAATCTCGGGTCATTGTCACAGCTCTTTCTAAACACTTTCCAGTTTTTCTACATTCTTTTGCCAGGGTAGACATCCAACTGGATAGATGACTCCCACATACCTCTTCCTAGTGCTAGATAGAGGAGTTATACTCCTTTTATTTTTCTACTCAGTTGTTTCTTCCTTTTGTAGCCAAAAATTATGTCAATAAGGACAATCGCAACACATCACTAGAACTCACAAATCACCATTTGTTAGAATCCTCATGTTTTCCAGAGCTACTAATTTGCAGCATTGACTTGTCTATTTTAAAGGTATGCTCGCCTCTCTTTGTTCCCAGGGTTTAAAATGCACCTGTTTTAGTAAGCCCACTCTACTCTATGATCACTGTTAATTTGTACCCAGGTTAATATAGCATCACTTGCAGTTCCAATACCTGTTAATGCACGTATTTTTTAATTTTGCTAAGAATCTTGGGGATCTCTGATAAAAACAGTGAGTAGCAGTCATCCAGGAAAAGGAGCCCATGGGATACCAGTGTTAGCAGTAGTGGATGAAGATCCTATTTTTTACAAAAACTGCTGTAATCTGTTAACTTTTTCTATGTTTTCTTGAGCTACATTGATATTCACTTTTGCTAGCATTGTTTACTGATTTTCCAGATGTAAAAACAAGTCACTTGGGATTACATGCTTTGTGGAGTGCTAAAAGCATTATGTCTACACAGCTATCTCTAACCATCAACCCTCTAGTCTTGAAAAGAAAGGAAATAATCAGAAAACAATCACAAGCTTTTTATGGCAGCATAACTTTCATCTTGGTGTTACCGTACCTTCATTCCTTTTAGGTAGTGCCACTTGGCAGCCTCTCTGTGATTTTGGTAAGATTGGTGTCAGGCTCATCATGTCCTGTCCCAACTGAATTTTTAACTGTTACCAGTTTCTTATCAAAGCTCTAGAGTTTCTTGGTGTCCCAGGATGTCTTAAAAATCAGTGTTATTTAGGATTCTAAGCTCTCCTTGGACAATGATTTAAATATTCTTTAGTGTAAATTATCTATTCCTGCAAGTAAAAACTATGATTTGCTTCAATCACCATGGTTTAATATCTGCTGTCTGAAGAAATGATACCTACTGCATTTTCACTGAAAAAGAGCATAAGTCTGTTGCTTTCCTAATGAAGAAAACCCAGGTGCAGTGTACGTGTTGTACACATCTGCTTTTTCTTCACCAGGCTTGATAATTTCCCATTCAGGATTGGAATGTTTCAGTTTCATCTCCAAGTGACCCACAGTGCTGCAGATGAAATAACAGGGAATTGTTTATTCCAAATGACCCTGCAGTGGGATAGGAAGTGCCTTCCTATAGTTGTGTCAGAGTTCTATGGAGAATTAGCAGGAGGGAGAATAGGGGATTTGGGAGACAGACGGGACAGGAAGAGCAGGCAGAAGGGATGAGCTGGGACTGAGGCACACTGCAAGGGTAACAGCTGATATGGTCAAAGATATGGAGAGATATTAAGAGAAAGAATGGAAGGTCAGGCTTGGAAGTAGCTCTGGACTGGGTTACCCTGGCACAGCCTGGAGGGATAAGGTCCTCACCAGCAAGCTCAAATCACTTTATGACTTTAAATGGACATCTCAGCCATTACTTTCACTGGCACAAGGTTGACCCAGTTAAAAACAAAATCCAGACAATCTATATGGCATCATCTACTATTTTAAGCTGGGTTCCTGTTTTGTCTTTTCCCAACGATGTGAGCTCAGGTCTTACACTGCCAGAAGGGAATCCTGAGGCCAGAGGATGTTTTGGAGTCAACAGCTTGACTGGTGAGTTCATCAGAGGCAGCGTGGGTGGTTCCCAGTGCTGCTCAGGTACAAGAACCAGCACCAGCAGGACAGCTAAGAAAGGAAGAACAAAAATGTAAACAACGCAAAAGAAAAAGGGAGAAACAGTTCCCTAGGAAAACAGGATTATTAACAACTAGTAGCAAAGAACTATGTGGTTATTCTACAGTTGCACAAACATTATGGAAAAAGTATGATTTTTTCCCATATTTTTTCTAGAATTTAAAGTGAAAGAATCACATTTGTCCTAAGTGCATTTCTGCAGAAGTTTCCTCAAAGTTCAATTTGATATTAAACCTACACAAACCTACACTTTCAAAGCAGGAATGAGACTCCTGACATCATGGGATAAAAGCTGGTTTTTGGCGTTGCAATGAGCTTTTGCATTGTGGATACTGTTATCACGTAGGTTGGGTTTGTCATTTTCTTTATGTTTGTATATTATTAAAATATTCATTATTAGCTTATTTATTAATATTAACATATTTGTCAATCAATGCCAATATATTGTTTTATATTTGTACTAATTAAAAATATATATGTAGCAATCAGAAATATCCAAGTGCTGCTGTGCTAGACATTAGGCAGTACAAATGGTAAGCTATTTTTTCTCAAATCACATGGTTGAAGAAAGATTCTAAAGTGAAAAATGCCCTAAATGGAAACCTTACAAAAGATTATGTTGGGTGAAAGCTGACCTGAAAAGTGAAAGGAAATTAGAGGCAGGTACCTCTTTTCATTTGCCTAAAAGAACTTATTTACCTTAGGCAGCAGAAGCAGTTGGTCACTGATGTCCTGGTAAAAGGATGCAACAGCTGATCTATTTATGAGTTTTGATGTTCTTTCTCTGTATTGACAAGTAACAAACAGGATTTTCTGGAGAAGTAAAAGTTTGTACAACACAGTGTCTTTTCAGGCAAGATTCTGATTTTACTTCATGTTTATCACTTTCCTTCATTAACTGACTGAAGAAGAAATACAAGTGATTAAACAGATTTTACTTTCATGAGGAATTTTAAGTGTACATTGAGTCAGGAAGTGATATTTATGTATAAGAAAATGTCTTTGCATAATTTAGAGACTTTGGACATTCCTTCATTCACCATGAGTTTTTTTCCCCTCTTAGGCAATGTTTACAGATGAACTTGTGACTGGAGAAAATCAGGGTGAAAAATACAAAGATGCCTTATTCACTTTACCTCCAACTTAGGACAAGCTTTGCAACTGGCACCTGCATGAGAGAAATAATGTTTGGCTTTTGTCTTGTGTCGATGTGTCCACTGTAAGGTCCTCTTCAGTCGGTGAAGGGAGACAGGAGCTGCTAGAAAATGATTCATCACACTTATTTTAGAAACCTATCTCAGGAGGACTGAATCAGCATCAGGAAGGGTCCACGCTCCCCTTTGATTAGAGTGATCACAAGAGACAAAATGACTCATCTATGTACACCCAACAAATGATGTCTTGCCAAAAGTGAGTTATTTGTAGTGATTAAACCCACTTGTTTTGGTTTTTCTGTCTTTCCTTTTCATTAATTTTGTATCAACCCCTCTTTCCTTGCATTGGCCAAGACCATTACAGGCACACAAGACACTGACTGTTGCAGTTGGCTTCTTGTGTGTCGTTTTGGAAGGTGCAACAATTATATTCCTAAAATAAAAGAGACAGGATTTATAAGCCAGAACACACAAGGGAAATCCACTTTCCTTGAAAGGCTTGGCTGCTGTCTAAGTTGCCTCTGACACAGTTACATAAAAGACCTACTTTATTTTTCCACTTTCTGAGTCAGAAGAGCTTTGGATAAAATTCACCGTGACCCTACTAAATGTATGGAGCCGGACTCCCAATGAGACTTGAGGTACACCCAGAAATTTAAATTCTAACATAGGATTTGTTTTGCAGGGGGAAAAAAAGTGACTAAGATAGTAGCCAAAGATTCAGGAGATGTGGATTCATTTCCTTACTCTGCCACAGACTTCCTATATGACTTTGGGAGAGTCATTTAATCTCTGAATATCACTTTTCTGTGGTAAAACTTTCTGGATGTCCCTGAAGATAAACATATTAAGACAGATGCTCTGAAACCAGAGCCCTTATGTCTGCTGAAGAAAAGTAGACAGCTTCTAATCTAATGCTATTTCCTATACAAATATTTGATTTATAGCAAATAGTTTAAAAGGACATCTCTCCCAAACTGTCAATTCCATGTCAAAGATTAAAGATTAAAATCTTGTTTCCTGCACACCAATAATTCCAGCTGCCACGGGACTCAAGACCCAAACATAGCATTTAGAAACCATCCCTCTCCCACACCTTCTCCCCAACAAAGACCCACTTATCTCACCTGTATCCTGTGAGCAATATCCCAGCACCCTGAAGTCTTCCTTAAAAGACAGTTGTTGCAATAAATCCAGGAGACAGACGAATACTAAGTTGTTTGAATCAAAAGGACCAAAGATTTCCCAAGGAAAACTGTCATTGCATAACTGTACCACCACTTCCCTTTCTTCTGGGCCAATGAATCTCACAGTCAGGAACTTATGCTGATTTTAACAGCTTGGGGATGTAACAGAAAGTTGCTGTCTCTCCTGTGGGGAAGGACAGGGCTGAACAGGATCTCTTTAGCTCATTATGCTGAGCAGAAGCCCTTGGATACAGCCCAAACTGTGGTCCACTGAAATGCTCCTTTTGTTGTCACTCTCTTTCAACTCATATATGAGGTGGACTTACTATATTTTAACTATTTTTAGGACATAAGTTAGCTCTCCCTAACATAATATGCAATATTCTTTTTTTCAGGAGAGGCATATACTGTCTCTATCACTTACTTTTCCAAATACTACTAAAACATTACCCTCTACAGAATGAAATTGGTGATACTGCTTGAAGGTGAAACCAACTGTTCTTTGCTGGACTTCCAGATTACATACCTGTGGAAATAACTTTAATCTAAGTCAGATCTATGCTTTTCCACACCTAAAATCCCTCCCTTTAAAATTAACTTCCTCCACAGAAAAACAAATATCTCACTTCTTTGGGTGACTGATTTTATTGAAACAAGTAGAACCATACCATGGGGTCAGGGCTACTGATGAACAGACAACTTAATTTACATATCCCTTCTGAAAAGGTCTTCTAATTCAGACAGAAAACTCAAGCTTTCCAAGTGACCTGGATTACGTAACTGAAGTTTTCACACTTCTTATTTTGAGTTTCCATTAAACTTCAAGGTTAAGCTACCTCTGTTCCTTTCTTTCTAGTGCGAGGTTGTTTTCATTCTCAGTAAAAGGCAGAGGTGGGAATCATAAAGGGAAGACATAGAATGATCTGAGCCCTGATGGAAAAGCTGCTCTGTGGCAATCTTTGGAAAAAAAAAAAAAAAACAGCCCTAAGAATAAAGCAAATCTTCTCTCTGGAGAAAATTGAAGGGTACACTCCCAAGGGAAGAGCATCTGATTAAATAATAATAAGTGTGGGTTGATGATTTCTAAATCAGATGTGGTTTTGAACTGTTTGGACCAAACTGGATCTTCCAACAGCACATGGATAAACTTGGAGTTAAAATACTTGTCCCAAAACTGAGCAGCTGGGTTTTGTTGACTGATTTGTCTCAGATTCTGTGTGTAGTCTATGGCACACCCTATGTTCCTTTTATGCCATCTTGTAAATGGGCATTTATGCATTTTGTAAAAATTAAAATAGGTTCTCCTTTTACAGAGATGTAACAAGCTAAATCCGTAAAACCCAAAGGAGTTCAGAGGAGTGACTAGATTAAAAACCAATGTAATTAACCAGTATTGCTAAATACAAGAGGGAAAAAGGCATTGAGGCACTACAAACTATTAATTATATGGTCTCCCACGAGAAGAAATAAGGGTTCTCTTGACTGTGATGTTAACCATTTGTCTCAAATGGTCTAGAGGCTACAGAGTGGGTGAAAAGTCCCCAGCTGGCAAACTGAAAGACCTAAGACATTTTAGCATTTCTTTATATGTTGAATTGGGTCACCCTAATCCTGTAATTTATTAGGCATGGGAGAATGGATCTGGGTACAATAAGAACTGACCTTCCCATAATTTCCAGTGAATTCAAAGCCTTTTCACAGAATTCTGGTGAACTATTTCCCTTCTTCTTTTAATTTCCCACGCCTCTTAACTTCCAGGCTATGCTTGTGACCGGAAGCCAAAATGCCATGAGAAAAAGTTCTTCCTGTGGTAATTCTAACACTGCCAAGCATAAGGCCTACAAACCACATGGGAAAACTCATTCACATGCAGTCCACTGCCCAAGAATATCCAAAAAGTTTGGGATAAGAATTCAACCTTTAAACATTAATACAAACCAAACTTCTCAAGTATTTCAGAGTCAGCCCTTTTAGTAGCTTTTATCCAAAAGTAGAAAGCACTTCCATTAGCCATTTTAAATGTTTCTTTCGGATGCCAAAGCCATGAATCAAATAATTTATTGAAATTATTCATCTGCTTAGTATAGTTCAGAACATTAAGTGTTTAATCAGAATATTTTTACCTATTTTGCACAGGGCTGTAGTAAACTAGTGAAGTTTCTTGATGCCAGTCATATTCTGCATCTGAGGACTGTTCCTGCATGAATTCCATTCAGTCTCAAGCCAAATCTCATGTGCAAAAGCATTGTCGACACAGTCATGTTACATCTTCCTTTCCAGGGAATCCAAATTGCATCTGGCTGCTTAAGAATGGCTGTACTAAGGGTCATCTGAAACCATCTAGCAATGTAGTAGTCTCCAGCAGTGGCCATAAACAGATGCTTACCTAGCAAAGCCAAAATCAAATTGTGCTATACATTCTCCAAATGCTCTCCCAGTCTTAAGCTTCTGAGTCTGATGCACAGTTAGTTACAGTTTTCATCAGTACATTTGTCCAGTCTTCTTCTGAAGCCATGAACTTCTAGTTCATTAGAGCTCTTTGCATCAGGGACTCCCACGTGTCTATCAGATCCAGTATGAGGACATAACATGGAAAGCAGTACTGACTCCATAGCCACTGGAGACATATTCACATATTTATATGTTTATCTCAATGTAAATGTATCTCAATGTAAATGACATATTTCCAGTCATATTCAAAGATGTGAGCACCTAAGGGACCAGTTGACAACATTCATCTCAAAGCATGAGTGTAGTTCCACTTTAAATGCCTATAGTGACTGTACATGCTGCTACCAGGGCACCTGCAATGGCCAGGATTGTAGCACAGGCTGGGAAAAAGTTTGAGAGGAAAATAAAACTCATTTTGGAATCTGCTGATAGCTCATCAGACCTCTGGCATGCCAGGACTACATCATGGGCTGTTCTTAAGCTGAATAGTTACAGCTAGCACACAACCCTATCAGAAGCATTTCTGGTAGCACCTGCTCTGCAGATCTGCTCAGAAATTGCTGCTTTAAGCAAATGACAGGGTTTTCTTGGGACCTATCCCAAGCCAATGAATTAATCATCATGGGAACCGAAAATGATGATTAACTTCATTGTATCCTACTCCCAGCACAAAGTTCCCTGCTTTCATCTTTCTTCTCTAACAGCATTTGTGCACTGAAAGTAAAAGGATAGAAAGTCCACAAGTTATTTCAGCTTTGTCTGTTCCTTGCTGGAGGAGCACTGAGCAATGCTTGCACTGGATGAATAGGGTGCCCAGGCTGATGGTGAAGCCACTATCCCTGGAATTTTTCAAGAAGCAACTGGACATGGAACTCAGTGCTCTAATTGACAAGGTGGTGTTCATTCTAAGGTTGGGCATGATGATCTTGGAGGTCTTTTCCAACCTTAATGATTCTATGATTCTATGATGTGAATCCTGATCAGATTTTTTTTTTTTAGAACCCTATGAAATGTACCATCAGTCTCAAGTATCCCTACTCTCTAATTCCTTCTTTGGTTCCATAAATACCGAAGGCTTCTATTCCACACAGATTCCCCTAGATTTCCGTGCAGATGATATGCTTTGTCATGTCACAGTTTTAGACAGCACGTAGCTGTTCCAAGGTGCTGACTAGTTTGGGAGAGCTGCTCAAAGCAGTGATGAGATACTCCCCTTCTTCTGCTGGATGAGGCATGTCCTTTCCCCTCTCTCCCTCTTCTTCCCTCCATGCTCTTTTACCAAAGGGATTCCAACTTTAGGATCATGAAGTTTTTATTCCAGTTGCAACTCTAAGGATTTAAATTTCATTTCCTAGTTCTCTGCAATCATGCTTCTCATCCTATGCCAAAGTCACTACTTGGGAATGTCCAGAACATTGACTCCCACACTATTTCTTCATCAATGCAATTTTTTCTGGTTCAAACTTTTCAAGCTTTTCACATTAATTTAGAAGTTGTATATCACATTCATATTGCTGGACTCTTAATTTCCAGTCTGCTGGGAGCTTTCCACATGGAAAACACATGAAATATTTGATCTCCACAGTACTTCTAAATACTTTCGCCCTCCTCTTTCCCTTCTCTCCACTACCACCTTGTGTCAGGTTTTGGCGTGTATGTGTGGCAGTCTGAGTGATCATCCCTGTAGAAAGAAGTATGTGTGTAAAAAAAACCAAACTGATTCCTTATATTACTGAAGTCAGTGGCCATAGACTGGGACAGGTGTCTGTAGATAGGAGGAGTGAGCTACATTCATTGCCCAAAGGCAACAAAAGCAAAAATGTTTGTTTTTCTTAAGAGTGTACTCTCAAGGTTTCATATTTGCGGTTTGAAAACGAAAGAAACAAAAAGTATTTGGCATAAAGAAAGAATAAAAGGCCTGGATTGGTGTTTGTCAGTTCAATACTTAATGGAAAAGCAGGCAACGTTCCTGGGAGCCTGTGATGGTGAGGAGCCTCTTCAGTCTGGCCCTCTGGGTTCTTGAACGAGAGGAGCAATCTGATTAGGTATTGCAACTTTGTCTTGTGAATGAGCTTAAAAAGGGAGGCAAATCCCAACTTGCTGATAACCATGATCTCTGTGTGCCTTTAAAACATCTGACCACACCATTCCTATGAGTGCTGTGCTGAAACAGTGCTTGGGGACTGAATGAGAAGGGGACCATGTCACCTGTGGAATGGCTGACCCCAGGCCTTGCCTCACCTTGCCTCATCTGTTCCGTGAAGGGCAAGTGTCAGCCTCCTCCAGCTACTGCAGAGCTCTTTACAGATCCCTGTGCCACCCTGAGTGCTTTAAACATAATTTCTAACACTTCCACTCCTTAGGAAACAGGGAAGGGGGACAGGCCATCAGCAGTCACCAGCAATCTGTCCTGTCTGTTCAAATGGAGCAACCAAATTTTCCTGTTTCTGCTCTTTCTGGAGCTGTCATTGCTGGTGGCCGGGGAGTGCTGCTCAGTTTGGGTGCATTTCTGGTTGTAACACCCTTTGCAATAATGAAAGCTTGTGTCCCTGTTAGAGAATAGGATCTGAGGCTCTCAAGGCCTGGCCTGAAGTGCAAGCTACTGTCTCACTCTTCTAACACCTCCACATCAACTCACATCTTTCTTCAGGAAAGAAACTAACTCTATAAGCAAGGTCTTCACCAAATTAAACCTAAACCTGCCTGGCCCTGCTCCTCATTACTTATATATATATCTCTCTCATTTAATTTTCTTACTTCTTGGGCTTACAGTCATCAGGGGCTTAGGATTGAGGGATAAGGTAGAAGAGTTAATTGCTGCAGCACTGACAGGTCCTTCCTGGTTTTTTTGTTTTGTTTTGTTTTAGCTTTTTTTTAACACTGCTTGGGGCTTTCTTTTTAAATCTACTTTCTAAAACGTCTAGTGCTGAGAGATGTATTCATCCATAATGATGAACACATGGTTTATGCTGCCTAGGTATTATATATCCACATATTTCACAGGGGCATATTGTTTTAGGTAAGTGATGCAGCTTTTTTTTTTTTCCCAGCTTGGGGTTGTTTCCTGAACCAAATTCTCATGCCCCCAAGGGTTTCTGCTCATGGCCCCACGCACTAAAAGAAGACCACATACCTAAAAGCATTCCTGGCTACTTGCCCTCTAATGGGATCGTTGTGAGGGCTCCATTTGAAGTTACATTTTATTAATATTTATTGATAGTGAGCCACCCTCCGTGACAGCCTTCATTCTGAACACATGCCAGGTTTTTCCTGCTCTATCCATAGACCACTTCTCAGGGTTGCAAAAGGAGTCAACCAGCATCCCACCTTGTTTTCTAGTAGATTGCTCTGGATTGATGCAAGGAAAATGAGGGGTAACCCAGATAGGAAGGTGAATTAAACTAATCAGGTGATTTTGTAGTTGCTGTAAGTATAAAAGTGGTGCAATCAGGCCCTTGAAAGCAAGGCTTTCGTTTGATCAGTTCAGTACTTTGCATGTTTCTTGCAGAACTCATCAAGAATTTCAATGGGACATCATCTGAAAGCAAATATACCCTTTAAAACACTCCACATTGTGTTCAGTTCTCATCAGCCAAACCATGGGCTTTCATGGTGACAAGTGGATGAAAACTATAACAATTTGTAAATAGCAATGTGCATTCTAGCCTGGAGAAACACGAAGTCCCTTCACCCTACTAAGAAGGAAAAAAACCCAATGGTTCAATGAAATTGATAGCCTTGATAAATTCAGCGTGTACCGAATGGTTAAAAGTGGGGGAACTTTACTGTTCAGGGTTGTCAGGCCTGTTTTGAGAAGGTGTTAAGAAGGTATCGTTCTAAATTACTTGGCAGCTGTCAAAAGTATTCTTGAATAATTTGGACTGGCGTCTAAAAAGGAGTGTTTCATTCTGTGTAGGTAAGCGTGGAAAAATAAATGAAGAGCTTAACAGTGATACCGCAGAGTATATCTCCAAGCCCACATCAGAGGAGAGAAAGAACTGCTAAGGTGGGAAAAAAATCCTCTATGGATGTTGCTGACTGTGATTTTTGTCATGTGTTCGAATGGCTTAGAGCTGTAGAACAAGGCTGCAGTTGTCAGGGTATGAGGTCCTGCTGCTTCAGAGGTGTCAAATTATTACTCCTCAGCTGGAAGAAGCAGGGCCACAGTGCCAGAAGCCTGTAGACTTTGGCACGTGTCTTATCCACTGCTGGCACGTGTACTTTGTTGTTCTTAAAATAAAATAAAAACAAAAATAGAACTTTTAATTCTAGTTTAAAGAGGAGAGAGTGTTGTTGATGTTGCTAATATCAAAGGGGTGAAAGCTGAACAGGATCACACAAGTCGTGAGACTGACCATGGGGTAAGGAATTGGTCACCTCTGATCTGGTTAGGTAGTTCAGGTGAGGAAGCTGCTTTCACCTGATGGATAGGGTTGGCCTACCACCTTTAAAATGTCTTCACTCAAGTCATCAGCAAAATGTACTTAAAGAAGAGATTAATGGCAGGAGTGTTACCCTGCTTTGTCAGCTCTGTAGGTAAAAGAGGGACTTGGCTATCCAGTTCAACAAGATATATATTCAAACTGAAAGAACTTTTATGAACTAAGCACTGGAAATGTCGCTGTTTAAAGCTTATGATGAAAGGAAGAATTCTGAACTGAATATTGTCATTCATGAGTCATCCAGATGCATAGAAATAACACCATTAATGAAATCCATGGAAATCATTCCTAAACATCCTCAAAAATCCAGAGTGAACTTCTGATGAAATTACTCCAGGTACTGTTAAAACACTTCTCATCTTATGGTCTGTGAAATGTTGCTCATCACCTAACCTAACCTTAAATCAACAGAAGCCCAGATAAACAAGGTTTTACACACCCAATTCATTCAATGTCATTAAAAGAAGCTTTTAGGAACTTTGCGTTTTGGGGCAGATCGACCTCAGCTGGCAGCTTAAGCCCGCACCCTGTCTCTCTCACTCCTCCAAAAGCAGGATGGAGGAGAGAATCAGAAGAGGAAAAGTGACAAACTCCCAGACACGTTGTGGGTCAAGAGAAAAGCAGTTTATTTAATAAGGGTGGGGGAAAAGGTGGACAAAAAAACCAGTGGTGCACCACCAACAGACTCACACCCTAACAGCCTTGGAGCAACAGGTACTCTGGAAAAAATGCCCCCCAGTTTTATTGCTGAGCATTATGTCATAGAGTATGGACAATTCCTTCTGCCAGCTTGGGTCACCCATTTGTCTGTGTGCCCTCAGCCTCCTCAATGGGTGTGGAGAATGAGGAGAGACTGTGCCTTGAGGCTCAGCAAGGGCTGGTCAGCAAGAACTAAAGCACTGATGTGTTTTCAACACTGTTTGAGTGTCCCAGCCAAGCCACAGCACCACAGAGCTGCTAGGAAGAAAATTAACCCCATCTCAACTGCATGCTTCTAAAAATATGTCCAGGTATCCCTCCAGAGCACCCTTAGTGTGTGGCAGACTTAGGGTACTGCTCCCTCTCACTGGGCTTTCAGCAGGAAGAGTTTTCCAAAGAAGGGCTTTGTGTGGGAGTTTTGCACCTTGGCTTCTTGCTTCAGCTTGGAAAGTCAGAGATGGGACAAGGGATCTGAAGTCTGACTTTCAGGCTAAGGTTCAGGCCTATATTCTCATAACCAAACTGATGCACTCAGTCTCAGCTACTCTGAATAAACCAAGATGGCTTTCTGTTAACCAAATCCAAGGCTCATTAGGCAGCTGACTCCATGTAGCCTCTGCCATCCAGGTCTTCATGGCACATTCCCCACTTTTAAAATTTGCTTTGCCACGCCAGCTGCAGGAAGTACATGGAATTATCCACTGCAACGCATTGGTTTTGCTGTAGGGAAGGCAAATTAATTTAAAATTCCTTTGAGGTAGGTCTGCTAAAGTCATGAAGCTAATATCCTTTTATTATAATGGAATTTTTGAGGCTTTTGCCTAAGCTTTACTCAGCATGCCTTGTTCCAGCTCTTACAGTCCTAGAATTGTCCAAGAGGGGCAGTATTCCAGGAGTGAAGGTAAGGGGATTTTTTATTGTTTGACCTCCTCTCAGCCAAAGTTTTACTTAGATAGTTTCCCCATCCTGGACTTGTCTTTGAAAGTGTTTCAGTGAATGGGAATTTCTTCCCATTTATTGCATCGCTTCCCTCCAGCTTCCATTCTTAATGAGATTTGGGCTTGAAAACAGGTGTTTAGGTCATACTTCCAATTTCCAAATTTAGACTCCCTGTTTCTGACAGCTATGAATTCATTCCTCCTCACTGAGGAAATTCCTTGCTGCTTCCATTCATCTGTCCCTGTCTGAAAACTGGGCAGAGGCACCCCAATTGTTCTCATTGTTAGCATTCCACAGCCAGAAGACAGACAAGTCCATTTGCAATGAAAGGGAGATTTTTCACATCCTGTCCTTCTCTCACAGGCTGCCTGTGCCAGCACCATTTCATGCTCAGAATAAGCTATAAATCCCAAGCGGAAGCCTTTTTTAGATGATAACCAACTGCGTTTTTTATTTTCTCAAAAATACTTCATTATTCCAAAAAACTGGTTTAAGAAATGTTGATAGTGGAGGCAGTGTTTCACTGGAATTTGGACAGAGCACAGCTTCTACAGCTCCAAGTGATAGACTAATGGCTACTAAAGTAACCTTAATAAATAAAAAACACAGACTGGGTGAGGCTTATTAAAAATTACATCTTCCACTGTCTAAACATGAGTTTAATACGAGTCGATGGTGTTTTCACAGCTTGGTTCATAGCTTTACCAGGGTGGTGGTCCACTAAGGAAAGGTATAAATAATTGACCTGTCCCTCTAGGTTGCAAAAAAGGAAGGTCTGCTTTGTGTCATTCCACAGCTCTGTGGCCAAGGAAAGAGATCCCTTACAGTGTGTTCTGTGAGCAGGAACATCCAGCTGTACAGCCCTGAATGTCTGCAAGGCTGACTCTTTTGTCTCTACAAATATGATTAGATTAGAAAAAAACCTCTAAAGAAATTACTCAATGGGTGCATAGCCAAGATTTTTTTTTTTTTTTTTAATATAAACAACTAAAAAGTCACCTCTGAAACAAAATACTTCTGAGCTCACTTTTCACATTTGAACAATTCCAACTTGAAGTATGCATCTTGCTGCCAGACTATATTGGCTGGTAGTTGAGCAAAGGATTGGGTAATTTTAAAAATTACTCTGTTTCTCAAGAGCAATTATACCAAAAGTGGGAGCATGGAGGTTGAAAAGGAAAGTTCCAGGAATAATCTGTATGTTTCCAAAGGTATAAGTAAAATTTGGAGGCTGCATACTGATGGTTGTATTAAGTTTCCTAGGAGATCATGTAAGATATCCCAAACAGAACACTTAAAGGGTTGACTTCAGTTCTCTAAGTATACACTTCAAAATAAAATGTTGCTTGGAAGAAATAGGTGCCAATCCCACCAGGGTTGTCCTAAACTTTAATCTTTTATGGAGTGAGAGAGAAAGTGCAAGAAAAGAAGTAATCCATTCAGTTGACCACGCAGTCTGAGTAATTTTTTTTGCTGAAGTATAGGGAGCAAATATCCAATAGGAATCTGTACAAGAATTAAAGGGCTTGGTGCGCCAACAATTTGGCCACAGTATCTGTGGCAAAAATCTTACCAGCTAATAGAGGTAATCTCTCATCTCTTTGCTTATTTGTTGCTCCCCTCCCCCAGAAGCTGTTCCATTTTAATTGACAATAATTATTGCCTAGTTGCTAGCTAGAATAAGGAAACTTTTTGCCTGGAAACTTCATAACCCCTTGTACTAGTTTGAAAACAACTAGTGGGAGACAGCACCAAGTCAGAAGAACAATTTAATAGGGAAATAAAAGGGGGGGGGATAAAAATAAAGGTGGATAACGCTGGGTTAAACTGACAGTCAGGATACAACCTGGCACCCTGTTAGGCAGGGTGGTGGTAGCAGTCTGGTAGAATGGTGGCTGCAGTCCTCTGAAGTGGTGATCCTGTAGAAAAGGGGTCTGCTCTTCCTCAGAAGGTCCAGTGGTGGCTGTGTAGCTCCTGTCCTCTGGAAATCCAGTAGGAAGGGTGGCTCTGGTGTTCAGTCTCAGATTATATCCACGATGGGATGCTTGGTTCCTCCCTCTGGGTGGAGCATCTCACAATGGGGTAATGAGTCATGAGGCCAAGTGTTGATTAGGCTCGTTAACAGAAGATGGTCCGGAGGGAGTTATCTCTGAGTCATGTGGCAGGACAATGATGGGCCATTAACAGCAAGAGAGTCTGGGGGGAGGAGGCAAGGAAACACTGCCCCACCTGATTTCCACAGCTCATGAGGATGGTAATAGAATACACCTCAACCCAGGACACCCCTGTACCTAGGGTGTCATTCCTATGCATGAGTACTCAAGTGACCCCATTCACATGTGACGTGATTCGTGGTACCTGAAGCCTGCTGGGAATTCTCCATAGCTGTGCAAACTCGTATTTAGAGCTACTTAAATCATGGCAGAGGTGACTTCAGAGAAGATGTGTGCTGTGTAACATCACTGCCCAGAGAGGATGCTGGCTTGCATGAAGACACAGAGGTAGGGGGCTGTTAACAGCAAAATATGGAGGCTAATTTTGTTAAAGTGCTATCACTTGTTTACTGATTCATTACTACAGCTGCTAACCTGTACTTCCAAGAAAGAGCTAAAAAAGTGTGCTTTAACCACTGTTCACGGTCCTTCAGGGGAAGCGCAGTACAGTTTGCCTGACCCCAAACTATTAGGACAAAGGAATAGTAGTTCTGCTGAATTACAGATATCTCCCACTTTCAGCAGACAGCTATTTTCTCCTCCACAGAGACAAGAAATGTGAACAGCCCTGATCCAAGATAGCCCACGTCTACTTAGGAGCACAATCAGGCACTTGGCCTCACAACAGGCAAAATAAAAACAAGATGCTTTTAACACAAAATCTATGCAAATGCTCAGTTAATCTCTTCTTTTTCCTTTTTTTTCTGTTACAAAAGCTAGAATTTGATCCTATAGAAAATGCAAATGAGTAAGAGGCATTATAAATGTAAGTCATAGGCATCAGAGCTTGGTTTGAGCAGAACACAGCTGGAGTGAGGTCCATGTGCTGCGGTGGCTCGACCCATGCCTTCTTTCATGTTCAAAGCCATTCAGGAAAACAAAAAAGCACTTCTCTTTATCACAGTAACTACTGAAATTAACCAACATGAGCATCTCAAAGCCAACTTACTTTTTTGATTAACTGAGATTTTTTTCTGTTTTGCATCTGCATAGATTTGAGTGGGAAAAAAAATTGACCTAATTAGTTTTGAACTAGCTTGAAGTGATTTCTCTTTGATTTCTCAAAGGTCTGGATTTCAGATATTGGGAAGCAATTTATTTTTTTAAGCAACTCTTGGAATAGTATTAAAATCATGTAAGTACTCTGTTTCTTTGAAAAAAGAAAATCTTATTTAAAAAACTTGTGGGCTTGGTCGTATTCTGAGGCCGACAGTTTCCAGTTGTTCCAACTGGTCCCTGTGCTGTCATTGGCCAGCCCATAATGAAACCTGAATGAATGGACAATGAATTAGTTCAAACAAAAGTGATCATTTATTCAGTAGCTGTATTGATAGTCCTTGATGTGATATCACTCTTCTGTCCCCAAAAAGGCTTTAAGAAGGTGTTGAGTCTTAAACATTCTTATGAATACATGGATCTGTACCAGAAATACACAGGGGATGAACTGCCTTCTTTGGAAAGAAGCTCCTTCAGTAACCATGACTTGCCAGACGTTCAGACCAGCCAAGAGAGTCCACAGCTCCTATCAGGAGTCCAGACTCAAACACAGCACCAGTTCTGGAATGCCCAGTCTCCTGGGCCTCCGTGTACTGCCAATTTGGCTCCCCAGGCAAATCCTTCATGGATGGAAGAAGCAGAACTCAAGATGCTCATCAGATTTATTTGGCAAGCCTTTTGTCCTCTATAACTCAGTGGGATACAAACTCCACAGACAGATGGGATTGGATCCTTCGCAGAACACCTGGAGGAACCACCCAGGAGGACATTGAGTCCAGTCTTCTACAATTGCAAGCCCCTGGATAACAGGGAGAAATCCTTCCTCTCTTTCCAGATTATAAGGTCTTCTTTTCACATTTATTTAGTCAGTTACCTCTGCTGTTCCTCCAGGCACATTTTTAAGAGAAACTGGGTGCCCAATGCATTTGACTTTCATACTCTATGCACCTACCTGCTTCAGCTTGCACCATTGTAATTACACAGACATACATGCTTGCTTTGGTTTCCCATAATTAGCTAGCTCTAGGCATTTATCAAGGGGTGCAGATTCCCTTCAGGCATCTGTGACATTTTAGCAGTGTAAACTTCAGCCTGCAGAAAGACGCAGTGTCCCACCCCAATGTGTTATTCTTCATAGCAACAATACAGACACTCTTTATTGGAATTGGCTAAGTCTAAATGCCCAAAAAATCAGAAGTCCCTACTCCCAGAATCACAGGAGAGACTTACAAATCATGAGATTGAAAAAATATTTTAGCATTCTTTTACTTGTCTTTTAGCTGTTTGACCTTTAGTGTTGATACCTTCAAACAATAGAGGAGGGGAGCAGAAGTAGGAATTCAGTAATCAAAAAAAACTAATCTACCATGGCTGCAGGACCTAATGTGCATCATAAAATCTGGCACCATTGTGTGCTCATCGCCTTCAGCCACAAGTCAAAACCATGAACACCAGGGACATATCTTCACATTTATAATGCCATATTAACATGCAAAAACCTAGCAAGACAATCACTTCATTTCTATGCTTAAAATTTATTTGAACACACTGTCAACCCATTAGACTGGGAAAACATGTAGAATATGGGCTCAGAATTACAGTGCTTTGGAAATCCATGCCTCAGCCTGAAGAGCCAGAACATGATATCAACCACTTGCATTCAGCAGCATGTTTTCAGAAGAAGCAAAGCATGGAAGTAATTTTTGTTGAGCAGTGAAGTAGCATGAGGCCATATGTTATTGTGCCCTCCCCTGTTTGTACAGTATGTTGCATAATGGCATTCCCATCCTGGTTAGCTCCTTTTTATATCCCATAATCAAAATATTACCACTGCTTATACTACTATTACCTCTAATGAACACAATAAAGCATTCTTTTGTGAACTGCATCACCTAGCTGTTCAAGTCCAACCTCTTCAATATTAACTTTAGTACTTTAGGTTTCTTTTGTGTTGTAATTTTTTGGTTGGTGGTTTAAGGAAACTGAAACTTTGGCTAGTAATTTGTTGCACTCCAGCATTAAAGTGTAAATTTTCAGTTAACTTGGTCTTTCAATCCTTTCTGTTTAATTTCTCTACCCTGTCAAATGGAGGGGTTGGAGAAGTGATGGAAAAACATGAGATTCCAAGTAAATAACAGCAGTGTTCCAGTCTCTTAGGCATTACTAGCAGAGCTGTTAGAAGCTTCCCATATCTGAGGAACAAAAATGTGAATTTTATAATGAAGTGTATGGAACATGCTTTCTGTTCTGGAGTTTGCTTATCTATCAATTGCCCTTCTGTGAAAACTGCTAAAGAGCAAAGCAGACTTAAACGGTTTTAATGTTTGCATCTACCTTGCATCTAATGTTGCATTTACTATTAGCTCCTTTATTTAAGAATGTGTTAGGTGTTTCCTTATTTTTCTCCTCTTTTCATCCTTATTTCCAAGATACCTAAATTAGATCATTCCAAGATACCCAAATGATAGTCACATGATTCAGAGGGAGGGGAAAAAAGTAGTTTTACAGCAAAGCCTATAATGCTGTTCACAATCAGAACGTTTATGTGTCTAAATCAGGATTATGAGTAGAAAATGACCCAAAGTTGAAATTACTTACCCTCAGAAAGAAAGTGTATCTGTTTCTTTGAGGTTTCTTCTCATAAGATTAGACATGCTGTTAAATTATAAAAAACCATGCAACACAGTTATTGCACAGAAACTATTCAGTTTACTCAGCTCAACCAACAGTGGTGATTTATAGCAATGACTAAGAATATTAAGTTTCTCTGAAAGTTGTGGGATTTAAATCATCAAGAATAAAGAGACTATAATAGAAATTAGAATTATATCTAAATTAATTACTTGGGTTTATATTTAGGAAATGAGAGCAAAAGAGGATAAATTAGTATGTGATAATTTTCTGGAGTGTATACTATAAAAATGAAACTTAAAAATTCCAGAAACAAGGTTGAAGGTTTTGGAATCTAAACCCTATAGAAAACTGAAAAAATTCAGGCAGAATATCAAGAAAATGTAAATTACTACAGGAAGTAAAAGTCTGCCTAATGGCCACTTCCCTGTCCTCATTGACTGCAAATTCCTGCTTGCCACCACCTCTGTTAGCATCCATCCAAGCTGCACTGAACCCATGGATGTGGGGTTTTTAATGCAGGCAATCTGACTGTAACACAATGAAAATATTTCTTTGACCTCGCTCAGTTTCCACCTTTGAAGTCACACTATGGATACCAAATATCCTTCAGTGCAGGACAGAATTCTATCTGGGATTTTTTCCTAACAAATGATCTGCTGTGCTGAAAAAGATGAGCAAAATCAGGATGACTTGGGATGTGAGAGGACACTGCAAGTAGAGAAGGAGTTACCTCATAATTAGAGAAGTGTACTGCACAAATACACTGAATATTCTGCTTCTGTCTAGCAGATGGTTTTGAAAGACACAATTTTCTTCAGCATTCCAAAAAAATATTTTTCAGTGCCATCTGTATTCTATACTAAAAAATAAAAGACTTTATCAAGCTCCTACCCCTTTGAAATAATCTGAATTGAAAGGAAGCTTGTCTGTATAGTCCAAACTTCAACCTTTCTTGTCTATGTTTTAGCATCTTTGATTTTCCAGCCTTCTTAACATCTCTTCACAAGGCTCTTATTTCTGAAAGTGCAGCAAGGTACACATTAACCTGCCTGTCTTATTAACTGTAGCAGTTAGGCCATGTGCAACCAGTGATGCAGATAATCAGATGTTTTCTTTTGGTGCCAGGTATTAAAATGCAGGGTAACCATCTACTTCTAGTCACTCGCCACAGACTTCTCCACAGCAACAATCTCTTTATTTATTTCATATGGATACTGGAGCTTTTCACATGGATAGTGGAAAGTATGCAAAGAACCTGGAATTCCTGAGTGCCTCCAAATGACAACAGTACTTTGTATGTTCAGATATTTGAGATATCAGTAATCAGTTCAAAAGAGGGCTTGAAATCCCATACAAGTGGTGTCTTACAATACTTGCTACCAAAGCTAAGCAAAGTATTTTGTTTATAGGCAGAATATTTGAAGATAGGAAAGGGTTAATGGGCTTTGATAATCTTACACACAATTTTTTGTGGTTTTATGTGGTTCTGGTAAGCACCTTCATACTCAGATTTCTTGAGTTTAAAGTGGAGGTGAAAATATTCTTTCCCGATTCTACTGTGTTACACCCACAGATATCAGGTAGGGTCTCATAATAATCACAAATAAATTAGCTTCTATCTCTTCCATTCTCGACCAGTGTTCCCTTGGCACTGCAGCTTTCTAGCTCTTGCTGGAAAATGACAGGAAAAAGACTTAAATACGAAGAGGGTAAAAGAGGAGGGGATTGTTTCAACTTTGCTGCTGCAGACTGAGTAGGGCTTTGGAGGGGGCCCAGAGGTGTCTCTGTGAACTGAAAGTCATCCTGAAAATGTATAAAAGTCAGGTAAATGATCTGCAGTTCACAGTGCACTATTAACATTCCTCTGAAGGGAGGAGGCCTGCATTCAGTCCCACAGAACCAGATAAAACCTGGTTTGCTTAATTGGGAACTTTACTATATACTATAGTAAAGCCTTTCTATTCCTGAGTGTAGCATAGGAGGCCTAAGAACTGTTCCAATGTGGATTTTTGAATAGACTTACTTTTCTGACTGATAAAAAAAATGTCCTCCCATTTTTTTTCTCTATTTGCGGTAACAGTGATAGAAAGTGTTCCCTATAGGCTGTAGGGAGCTGGGGATTGGGATTGATCAAGGAATGTTTTTCCTTAGCACAGAGAAGACAGCAGAAAAGCAAAAGAGCCCTCACTTCCAGCTGAGTTGAACTTTCCCTTTCCCTGGGGCCACTCGTCCTATGATACATAATTGTCAGCATCTTCATGTGACTCTCTTGCTCTGTTTTCAATCAGGTTCCCATAATTTTTTTTCTTAAACCTGATACAACCCAGTTCCAGCACCCCTGTGCTCTTTAAAAGTAAATATGAACACAAATTTAAAGCTTAAATAAATACAAGTTTTCATTAAGAACAAGAATCTCATTGTCTAGGTTGGGAAATTTACCTGAAGCTGAGTTTTAGATCCTTAATTGAAAAACTGAGCCTCCAGTGGCCAAAACATACACTGAAATGCTACAGACATTGGGGCATTGGCATCTTCAGAGACCCAGCAGTGGTTATTCCAGCCATGGGGATTTTTTTTGCTGAAAGCCTGCTTTTGATTTATTTCCATAATAAAGAACAAATAGCTATAGCATCATAATAATTTGAGATTTCTTTCTAGCTAACAGGACTCTGGTGGCCTTATAAATTTGTTATGGAAGGACATATTAAGGAAAATGGAATCTGTCCAACTGGATACCCGGCATGAATCTTGTAGGTGGTAGAAAACATGCTTCTAATCACCTCCATGAGCAACACTGCTCCAGAACTGTAATCCTGCAACCATTCCATCATGCCTGCTCTTCTCCACACTTACAGGAAAGTCTGTGGAGGAATTCTGAGAGTTTCCGTGTGGTAACACCCAGACATCCTGGCTGTTTGGAGGCTGAGAGGAAGAGAGGGAACACAGAGGGAAGGGAAGGGATTAACTGCCCTCCCAAGAAGCAACCAACCTAATGAATAACTATGAAAAACTCACCAGCCTAGAACATTAATGCTTAGAAATGCCCAACAGAAATCAGCACTGTCTCTCCCAAGAGCAGTAATATCTCATTCCCAGGCTTGTGGTGATGCCAGCTCAGAGCTCAGATCCATAAATTTATCTGTTTGAAATACATAGGTTTTTTATGCCTTAATTCATCTCTTTCTTAGAATGAATTATTGTAGTGGTTTGGTCCAAGATACTCATTACTGTTTACCTTCTGTGAGATAAGAATTAGGGGAAACGCAAAGCAGGCACCAAACTTTAAAGAATATAAAGAAGTTTATTAACAGACCTAAAAGAAGAAAAAAAAAATCATACCACACCTTCAGAACTCTTCTCCTCACCCCACCTTCCTCCCTTCTCCCACTGACAATGTAAAAAGACAACCCTTGAGATGTTCAGTTTGTTTATCACTTCCATAAAAACCTTGTTCAGTCCATTTAGGAAGAGGAGTCTCTCTTGCTCATGCTATGAAAACATTATCACAACGAGACAGCCGCCCACTTCCAAATAACTTTGTTCAGTCCATTTAGGAAGAGGAGTCTCTCTGCTCGCAATGTGAGTCCCTTCCCCCGACTTGCAGCTTTTCCCACAACTGCTTTCAAGGGTCCACTCTTGAAGTTTTTTGGGGTACAATTTTAAGGTTGAGCCATTCAGAAACAAAAAGTTCTCTTCACCCATCTCCGGGAGCATTTCATCTCTAAGAAATCTTTGGGAGCATCTCTAGGAACTGAGGTTTACTCCTTTCCCATTTGGAGCAAAAGTCCTCATCTGGTCCATCTCTCCCTGTTCAACTTCTTATGAAATTACAGCTGCGTCAGCATCTGCCCATCTCAGCACAGGTGCTTTTGCTTACAAGTTGAACTGAACACTCCACCCCCCATATCTTCATTACAACAGGAAATTACAGCGGGATACTCTGATATATCATAGCTTCACAACAGAATTTCAGCTCTAAGCATCTCCTCTCTCTCTTCCCTCAGGTTTTCAGCTCTTCACAACACTAAAAGGGTTAATCTCACCTCGGCCTTGCAGCTGGAATGTGGCTTATCGATGTGGAGGGGGGGGAGCCGAGCAGCTCTGGCTGCCCACAGCAGGGCTGTGAAGGAGGGGGGGGAATTTCCGGGGGTGGAACAGGGCCCATCGGCTCCAGGATGGCTGTGGCCTGGCCCGGCCTGGCCCGAGCAGGGCCTGGGCTGGGCCTGCTGGCCCCCCCGCAGCCACCTGTCCCAGCGCCGGAAATGAGAGAGAGAGTCTGCCTCAGGGTTTCTATTCTTAAGTGTGGATCACAGAGGCGGTCACAACTTTAAGTGGCTTAAAGAATTGTCCATATTCAAACTGGCCACTGATAGGTTCTGTCAGGTCACACAGGAACCTGTAAGCACCCCTTTGCACTTCTGGGACTGTGCTTTGCCAATCCATGACAATTATCCTTCTCAAAAAAAAAAAATTTAACTAACATGTGGAGGGTTCGTGGATGATTGTTCAAAAAGTGGACTTCACACTTCTAAAGTGTGTGTATGTTTTCATCCTGTGGTCGCCCAGAGCAGGTGTGGCTGCCCCAACCCTGGCAGCGTTCAAGGCCAGGTCAGATGTGGCTCTGAGCATCCTGGTCTAGTGGAAAGTGTCCCTGCCCATAGGAGGGGGTTGGAACAAGATCTTTAAGGTTCATTCAAACACAGGCCATTCTGTGATTCTGTGATTACTGTGCTCTTTTAACCCAGATAAGAAATCATGAGCTAAGCCTAGATGTGGAGCCTCAGTCTTAAGCATAGGAATATTGCACCAGATTTTCTGACAATGGTTAGAAAAAGCCTTTTGGAGGGAAAGGGTGTGTTATGAGCCCTTTGCTCTTTAGACACCAAGGAATTCAACTACAAGTCACAAGGCTGCTGGAAGCCAGGGTTTCTTTGCATCACTCCGCATGATTCTACCTTTTTCTATTCCTCCAATTCCCATATTTGTCTGAATTGATGCCTTGCTCCAAAGTGTTATATTATTTCTTTGTGAACAATCACTATTCACCCAATTTACACTCCCTTACATTTTGTGGCACATCCATGAGGAACTGTCAGTGTTCTTCAATTCATCTTTTGCTTGGTTGTGCTATAAATCCACATCTATAAATGGCTTAGATAGCCACTCCCTGTTAAAAATTGAAATTTAGTCTTTGTCCTCCAGTTTCAGTTGGATGCATGAATCATGTGGCATTGTTTGGTCTCAAGTAGGTCTGTGCTGAATGAGTATTCTGAAATCATTCTGAATTCATTCAATCTGTCAGAATTAGGAGTCTGCTTCTTACAAATGCTCTTAGTGTTCCTCAGAATTTATTTAGAGTGTTTGTGGCAGCAAATTGTGTTCAGATGGTTCACTCACATGAAAGAAACAAAAATGGACAGTGCCATACCCAACACAAATCATTTTATCTGTGTACTATTTACTTCAAGTTTCAATTACCACACTCTTTTATGGTAATCCAAAAGCTGCTATTCCCTTCAACTGTACAATATTAGCACAAAGCTTTTTGTCCCAAAGATTATGCACTCTCTGACATGTATCAGAAATCATTTCTCAGCCATTCTGGCTTAGGGGGCTTTTCTTTCAAATAATGATTCCATTTTACAGTTGCATCAGTTGTTCTGGAATGGTGTTGTCTTTCATTTCAAAGTGCCATCTACTTTAAGATATCCTGGTATTATAGAATAACCTATGTCATAAGATTAGACATTTTTCCTGATGTCAAAACTCAGGCTTAAGGGTTTCAAGTATTCAGTTTTTCCTCTTTCTGTAAATAAGATTGTTGATCATCACTAGAAATACACCTTGAAGAGCCATGCTGTGGGTTAGATTATTGGGAATTTGGGGAACCAGGAGGAAGAAGACCTAAATAAGGATCAAATTCAACAGCCAGTTCTTCCTACTCTAAATCTATTTGTTTCTCTGGAAGAAATATGCAAGCAATGGATAAAATACTTGATGCAGTCAAAGGAGTGATTGGCTACAAAACTGTGCATTACCTTCCCATGGAAGTATCAAAAGTCAAAATGAAAAAGGTATGAGGACTGTAGTAGTGTCATGTCTTGCATGCATTTCACAGAATCACAAAACCCTGAGGTTGGAAGGGAACTCTGGAGCTCATCCACTCCAACCCCCCTGCCCAGGCAGGGTCACCCAGAGCAGGTGACACAGGAACACATCCAGGTAAGTTTGGAATGTCTCCAGAGGGGGAACTCCACAACCTCCCTTGGCATCTGTTCCAGTGTTCTGCTCTGCCACCCTCAGTGGAAAGAAGTTCTTCCTCACTTTGAGGTGGAACTTTCTGTGTTTGAATTTATGGCCACTACTCCTTGTCCAGTCACTGGTTTGCTTTTTGGGGGGTTGTTGTTTTGTTTATTTGTTTGTTTGCTTGTTTGTTGGCAGTGGTGTTGTCTAGGTTTTTTGTTAGAGTGGATTTTTCTCACCATTATTTAGCATTTATCCTTCCAAATTTTGGCTGAGCTATAAAACAATACCACAAGCAACACAGAAGATAATTTCCCTGCAGGCCAAGGGAAAAGCAAGACATTTCCAATATTTATCCCAGAACACAGCTGCAAATATGTTTTATTCTCAACATTTTGATCTAAACAGCAGCCTGTTAGCTGTTTATTTTTATGCCAACAGTGAGTGGCACATAACTTTTCTGCTCTAGACAAGGCTTTTACTAGAATCTTTCTAATATTCTTCTCTTACTCTGATTTGGTTTCAGAACTTGAAACCTTTGACTAGGGTTTACCATAATGTCATAAACCAAATAGCATATTAATAATGCAGGTTTTAAAAGTCCTGAGTTAATCCATTTCTGAAACTTCCCATATTCTTTACAAATTCATAAGAATTATCTGAGAAAGGTGCTGAAATGCATGAAAAGTTTGATAAGAACTCTAAAACAAGGCTGATCCTCTTCTCATGATGATTATAGTTGTATATCAGTTTTGGTGTTTTGGGTGCCTGAGTTTTACAGTTGTATTGTGGCCATGAGAAGGAATGAGTTACCTTGGCACCCACCAGGAGGGGCTCAGAACTGCTTATTTTGCAAGAAAAGACAAAAAGTGTTTTAATAAAGGCCCTCAGGTGGAGAGGTGAGTGTGGCCTGGGGTGTAATAACCTCAGCTCAAATTACAGAATGCAGCACAACCTCAGTTGCTGCTGGGAACCCTTTAGGAAACAGAGGAAAGCATAAACAGAGACCAAGCACCTAAAATACCCTGCAAGCATCAGTAGGTGCTCCATTTTTTGTCTTAAGTCAGTCTCAGGAATGTGACCTGAACCCTAAACTCTTTCTTTCTATAACTGGATCCCACCCATCACAAGAAAAAGATAGAAATTTGGTACTAAAAATGTACTTCAAACATTATTTTCCCGAACCACTTTATTTCACGTAAAAGTTGTATTTCAATTCTGCACAAGCCATAAAAATTTGGGGTTCAGATTGACATGCCAGCCTTTGAAATGGAGTATTATAAAAGCAAGAAAAGGTAAAAAGAAATTAGAGTTACATCTTCAGGATGGCAGTAGGAAAGCTGTTGGTCTTAGCTGGGACCTGTGTGACTTTTGTTGTTCCTGTGTCACTATCACACTACTCTTTAAGTGCAAAATTGATTTTTTCATATTGAAGGAAAAAACGGGGTTGATTGCCAGGCTTTTCTTGTTGGTATTTGGAACTTGGAAACTTGTTTTCCTCCTCATTCTGCCAGGCTAGTAAAGAAGAAGAATTAGGTGATGCATAGTGTATATTTGTTGGCAAAATCCTCAAGAAAAATAAATGAAACTGCCACTTTTTTTTCCTGAATAGTTTGCCTCAACATGCAGAGCTCAGTGTGTTCAGATGCAGGGATGTTGGAAGGTGGATTGTTAGCCAGAGCATGGCTGCTAAAATGCTATCATGCTGCACGATCAAATTTCTGTGTCAGGTCTGCTAGTGAAATATGTTTAGCTATCAAGCCACACAGCCCAAAGTGAGCACAATTGTCAAACTTATGCACTACAAGCATCATAGGTAACCAAATATTTTCGGTAAAAGTACGTCAGAGTAATTAAAGTTAATTATCTGCAACTATAGAGGTCTGCTATTGGAACAACAATCTGCTTCCATGACAACCTGAAATTCATTTGATCTTTCTGTGTTTTGAAAGCATGGGTAATTTAGATTTTCTCATGCCCAGAGCCAGTGAAGTAAAAGCTTTTACAGCTTTTAATTAAATTAAAACGGTGAATACCTGGTGGACTCACATCAGAAATCCTGCCTGTGGACAGCTGTGGCTCAAAAAACTTCCGCAGATGGTAAAATTATTATGATTTCTTATTGTAAGAAATTCTGTGGGTTTCCTGTTATTCTGCAGGACTAGTAATTAACTCTATTCCACTCAGGGGAGGGATAATAGTCTTTGGACGCTAGGCCAGGCATTCAGTAGAAGTACAAAATTCAACCAGCTGCAGCAACTGGCAATGAAAGAGGGCAAAGAAGTCTCGGTCATGGTGTCTGGCAATGCCATATCAATACTTTAAGCAAAACATGACTGTTCCAAAGTAAGATGGGGGAAAAAAACCTGACAGGGTAAACGTGAAGTTGGGTGGAAAGTGGCTTTCCTTATACTGGCAAAATGCGTGACATTTCCAAAGCATTCCTAAGAGATAAAATCAATTTGTTTTCATTAGATTTTTGTGGCAGCACAAAAGCACAGTAATCAAGGGGAGTAAAGAAATCCACCAGGAGGAAGGAGTATTCAGATCAAATACCAGTTCCACTCTAAAATCTTGTGCATGGCAGGCATCTTGACTACCATAGTTTCACATGTAATGGGTGGAGAGCGACACAATGTGTTTATAATATTTCAGATGTATTCTGGTCCGGTCAAAGGGATCATTATTATCTCCATGAACAAGCAGAAGGAATCACACACATAACTGGCTGAAGTGCTAACCTGACGTCACCCATGCATCACTAATTCTGCCATGGTTTTTTTGCTGTGATTTTCTGTAAGAAAGTATAAAAACCAATACTGTTATGTTTTTTATTCTTTCCCATACATTGTTGGTATACTGGCTTTTTTATTGAATGAAGATGGAATTTGTTTGGGCAGAACTTTTCCAAAGGGGGGGAAAACTTCCAGATGTTGTATGTTTGAAGGAAATGTACCCATCTCACCTGAGGAGAAACAGAATGGTTAAAGCCACAGCTTGATGACGGCATAGAAATAGAACAAAAATTCTGTCAGAGGCTCTTTTGGAAAAACACACAAGTGGACTTGTGAGTAGTCCTAGAGACACACCAGTGCTGAATGCCTACAGGGCAGGAGATGTCACCTTGATGTCCTGTACAGAAGGGTTTTTGCACCTGATTTTCTCTGTCTCCAAAACAGTAATCATACTGAGTATAGCAGTTTATTTGAAATTAGGCCTGCTCATTAGAAAAATTGCTAATCAGTTATTTTATAAATTAATTCCTTAATATAAAAAACAAAGGAGCAATGCCATTCCCCCCCCCCCCCCACGCTGTATCAATATTCTGATAGCAAAAGAGATATTCCAAAACACTTCAGAGGTTTACTTCAGACAGTATGCATCATTTAACCTAGCTCTTCTGAGGGATGCCTTCAATAATTTTATATTAATAATACAAGAAATACTACCTGAAGAGATTCTTCTTCTCCCTCTCCTTGCTCCTTTGATTTTGATGTCTGTTTGAAAGTACTGCAGCAGCAGCAGAGATGACATTTCCCATTTGCTTGAAATACATATTATGAAAACTTTGTCTTTCCAGGATGATATGGAGGAGAATCTTTCTCATTCAAAACCAAGTGACTCTTAGAGTCAATATCTGAACCATGAGAGAGCACTTGAGTTTTATTTATTAATAAATTAGTTTATTGTACATCTAAACATAAAAATATTGAAGCTGCAGCCCATTGTTCTGTCATATGAGGAAACTGTAATACCTGTTCAAAAGCATGAGAGGCACTTCCTTTTAGATTCAAACAGTAGAAATTGTAGGAAAGTTTCATGAAGTAACTATTTCATTAGGCTGTACTAGTGAAAGTATGAAACACTGGAAGGTCAGAGTAAATGTGTACAGTCCTTGTCCACTGTTCCATGCCATTTGTGTGCTGATGACTTGGCAATGTGGTGCATAGCCTAAAGCTGATGTGGTTTTAGCTGTGTGTACAATTTTCAAATTAACCATTTTTCTTAAAGTTATTCTAGACTATGAATCTGTCATCAAACTTAGGAGCAGAACATCTTTCCCTTTTTAGAGAGACAAATTTTTAGAAGCATATTTTTGTTGGCTTGCTTTAGATTTCTATCACACTTTCACATGAAGATTTGTCTTCTGTTGTCACCCAAGCATCCATGCCCTGAAAGCACCAAAAGCTTCTGCCTTCCTCCTGCCCATTGCCCGAGCAGCTCCACTTAAAATTCTAGTCCCATCATGTGTCCAGGCCTGGCTGTTCCTGCTTGCTCACAGGACTTGGCTGAAGGACTCCACATGAATGCTGTAGGAAGCTTCTTCTCTGCTTCTGCTTCTGCTCCTGGTCTTGTTTTGCTAATTTTAACTGGGATTGGATCACAGAATCATGGCATCACAGAATGGTCTGGGTTGAAAGGGACCTTAAAATCATCCAGTTTCACCCCCTGCCATGGGCAGGGACACCTTCCACTCTCCCAGGTTGCTCCAGGCCCTGTCCAACTGGGTCTTGAACACTTCCAGGGATGGAGCACTACAGCTTCTCTGGGCAACCTGTGCCAGGACCTCACCACCCTCACAGGGAAGAATTTCTTCCTACTATCCAATCTAAATGTACCCTCTGTCAGTATGAAGCCATTCCCCCTTCTCCTGTCATTCCCTTGTCAATAGTCTCTCTCCATCTTTATTGCAGGCTCCCTTCAGGTAGTAGAAAGCCAAAATTAATTCATACTGAGTCCTTCTCTTCCCCAGGCTGGTTCCAATTGATCGCAATTGTCCCAGCCTTTCCTCACAGAAGTGGTGCTCCATCCTTCTGATCATCTTGGTGTCCCTCCTCTGGACTGTCTCCAGCAGCTCCACGTCCTTCCTGTGCTGGGCCCCCAGGGCTGGACACAGCTCTGCAGGGGGGTGGTCTCACCTGAGCAGGGTAGAGGGGCAGAATCCCCCCTCCCCTGGGGGATCAGCCCAGGGCATGAGGGGTTCTGAGCCAGGGTAGGGCCAGCCCTCACCCACCAGCACCGCTAAATCCTTCTCCCAGGGCTGCTCCATTTGTTCATCCCCAGCCAGGATTGATAGACCCTGTTACGAGCACCCTGCTCTGACCAGGTGGTTCAGACCTCTGGAACTGTGTCCTGGGGGATGAGGGCACCCTCCCTGCCTGAGCTGGGGTTTATGCCTGGCTCCAGGCTTGTTCTGCCTCAGAGAGAAGTCCTAGTGTTGCTGATCCCTGAGACCAAGAGCTCTGGCTGCTGGTGATGTTTAGTGGCAGAGGCAGAAGAGCACTCAGCTGGCTGGGGCAGGTCTGTCCATTTTTTGGGGGAGTATGTATTTCCTAGCTGTGCACTACATAGAGAGTTCTATTATTCATTGAACTGTGGTGTAACATGTCAGCTTGGTCTTTTAGACCCTTTATGTTCTGAGACTATGCCAATATATGATCTCACCTTGTTATTAGGAGGGGGTGTTTGTAATGTACTCCTTGAAAGCCCACTGGGCTTCTCCACTGCTCCTGACTGCTCAGCTCCATCAGACTTACTGGGGCTGTGCCAACCTGTGTCATTCTAGAGTGAGACCCTGTGTAAGGACAAATTCCTTTAATGGCAGCTCAATCTGTGAAGGATTCTTATGAAGAAATCAAGAGCAGATCCTGAAGACCAAACTGGAAAGGTTACCAGGTTGCCATGAGACACCCTCAGACTCTGAGTCTCTTTGTCCTATAGTTCTTGTAATAATTTCTACTCAATGCAGGACAAGTGTAAAACAAAAAACACATGAGAATGTTTGTGTTCAAAGTTCGCTTTCCAACAGGACAAGAGAATGTGTCAGTGGGAGAGCAACTGAAGCTAATAAAATCAGTGCTGGTATGATGCAAAAGGTTGGAGTAGACAATGAACAAGCAGGGTCTGCTTTTGCAAATGATTCATCTGTTTGTTAGAAATGAGTGATACGGGTCAGGAGAGTGTGTGTAAGCAGCTGAAGCTCCCACCCTTTTCTGAACAGATTCTACGTGCGGCAGGTTGAGACAAACCCCCTCTCTTCTGTCATTTCAATAGACACGGTAAGGACAGAGTCCAGCTGTTCTTCTCAAGCTTAACTGTTCTTGGAGCTCTCTCTGGGGATTCCTCTGCTGCAGCTGCAAGTTTCCTGTGTTCCACAGCGCACTCCAAACCCTCTTGTGTCATGCTTGGAATAAATAAGGTCTGTCTGCCAGCGTGAGTCAGCAGTAAACACCATCCCTGTACAATTACACGAGCAGCTGAGCGGAGGGTGGCGTGCCACAAGCCCTCTCTATCTGTGCCTAGGGTCTCAGAAACTGCCCTCTTCTTGGCAGTTCAGTTAATTCCCAACAGTATCTGGATTTTGTTACTGCTGGTTTTCATTTGCTGTGTGCTTCTGGGTTGAGAAACTGCCAAAATATTCTAAGCAGAGATCCTTGTAGCCCTTTTCTCATGAGGTTTCCTCTTTTCTTCCCTGACCTCATGCAATTCCCCACCCAGCTTTTCCATGCCCAAATGATCCAGATAACTGGATAAGAACTGGCAGTTCTGAGTGCTTATCCAGAATCACAAGACAGTGTTTCTCATATTCATCTATTGTTATAATGTCATATATCTTTATAGACTTGAATGAATAAAACAAAGCTTCATCTGTCATGTAGCTATCCATTTGACTTCAGACGTGCATTTCATTTCCCTCACTGGACACTTTTACTGAATGTTTGAGCTTTCCTAGCAGAATTCTCATGGAAAACACATTCTTTTTACTGTAGTTTGAATTCTGAGCTGTCCACCACAACGTTTCATCGCATAGCCAAAAGCAATGTGACTTTTCTATTTTCCATTCAACCATGCAGCTTGCAGTGCCTAGTGTTGTAAGCATACATGGAAATTATTTATATTGCATACAATATTCCATAACAGTACCAGTCTGCTGAGGATATTCACAAATGTTTTGAATTAAAGCAGAGATGAGAATTTTGTAAGATGTCCTCAAGCATCTTTTGCTGATCTTTGTGGGTCCTTTCCAATTCAGGATATTCTATGATTCTGTGATATGCAATCATGAAAAATGGAAAGAGAGAAAATCACTGTTTAAATGGTTTATTGTAATTTGCATACTGAGCTGAAATCTATACTTTTACTTCTGTGGCAAATGAGTAACACTTCTGACCCCCTTAAGAAAACAAGGACCTGTGACTTTATCTTGAATATGGTGCCTAAAGTTGCAAGCTTTGAAGTCAGTGATGCTTACACTGTGTCACATCACAGTTCCACAGACATTTTTCTTGTTGAGAAAATCAACTGAAGCCATTCCTTGCCCTTCCTTCCAACACCAGCTGCTCATTTCCGTTTGCTGACTGCCCTGTCCATCATTCTGGCAACAATTACTTGTGGACTTTCTTGATTTATCCTTTTCAGTCAATTCTTATTTTCCCTAATGGGTAATTTTCAGTTCACAGCTTTTCCTTAATTTAGGTTCTCAGTTTCATTATGACTCTGCAGTAGTGGGAGGGTGGGTTTGAGGTGGCAGCATAAGGGCAGAAAGAAAAAAGCCTGTCTGTGCTGCCAAGAGCAAGTCTGATGTGCCCATGGTTTAAAGCACTAACACCAATCTTTGGTTATCTGTAGATCCTTTGTGGGAAGAGTATCTACAAAGTTAAGATTCACCTGTCTAAGATCACTGAAAAAACTTATATTTTAAGTTTGGACACCACTTCTTAAGATAGAGAGGGCAGTGAAAAACAGTGGTGCCTTGAGAGGATGTTTTTGTAGAAGAGCTTAACCTTCAGTATGAATGCTATGGATCTAACTCCAAGAAAGCCTGCTCCTGACATGCAGGAAGTCTAATTCATGCCTTCTGCAAATGGCTCCTGATACTGAAATCATATCCAATCCTGCAGCTAGTGTCAAAATTTTAAATGACTGCTCTGGAATACAGGCAAGGATAAATTAAGAAATGCTGATGAGAGTATCTTTCTACATTCAATAGTTCTTAGTCAAGGCTATGGCAAAATTCCTTTTGGCTTTGATATTAAAGGAAATAGAATTAGTGCTTTTTGTTGCTCTCTTCTGGGTTTTGGTAGAGGTTTTTTTTCAGCTTTTTTCTTCACTGACTGCAATCTTTCAGCTTTCCAACATCTGACCCAGCCTTTAGAGCCCTGAACTATCTGCACAGCGCAGAAGAATCTTCTTCAGAGCTCCAGAGGGCAAGTGAAATCTTTCAAGTTTACCTTGTGGAGGAATGGTGGTAGGTGGTAGGGTAGGAATAATTCCTTTAGGGCAGAAATATCTATATAATGTATCTGACTAGTTGTTTGCTGTATCATTACTGATGACAGGCTAGGATTCCTATTGCATCAGTAACATTCATTTATTAAAGGTCACAAAATCTCATACACTCTCATAGCTCATACCAGTCAAAAAGTCCATAGTGACAAGACGGGTGTGAGACCAAGTTAGAAAGTCAAATCTGTGGGATTAGGGCCAAACTTTGGAAGATTTTGAGCAAATTTGAGCAGATGTACCAGCAACATAACTCAGGTGAGTGTCAAGGGACTCAGCATAAAAGTGGACTCCAAGAAAAGGGAGCCCCACACAGTCAGACAGCTTTTTCTTCAGAGTTGCTCATTCACAACCATATAGATAATATGTGGATAATATGGATGTGCCATATCCCAGATGGCCGTGGGCCCAGGCAGCAAAACTTTTCAAGACGGGGAGGTGTGCTCACATATCTGATGTATGGTTTGCTAGGAGGTGTGGCCTTCTTTTATGAAAACAAGGGGTGACACAAAGAGGAAGAGGCTTTTGGATACATCAGCTTCTCTGTCCAGGCACTTCACCTCATGTCTCCTCATCTCAGTTCTTCTTACACAAGTGACTGAGGGTGACAAAGCAAAATACTTCCCGCTGTCACAGAAGTGAGAGCTAGCAGATTTTGAACATAAAAACCCCAGCATGGAGGTTATGTCACTTACTGAATAGCATTTCAGTTCTTTAAGGATGGGTGAAACTATTCCAGCTTAAGAATTTCATGATACTATGAACAAAATATTAAGATATTATGAAATCTTAAAGCATTTTGTGTTGGAGCCTGTATTTTGATCAAGAACCAAGAGATTGCTAATCCTCTAGAAGCTTTTACATGTGACAGAATACAGAAAATCATTCATCTCTCCCTTTCTCAGTTAAAGGGTGTAATCAATGGGGTACATGCCAGCTGCCTAGTCAAAAGATATAACATTTGTGTTTATGATGGCAGGAGAGACATAAAAATCTTCACAGCCCTTGGCATAGCTTCCATGTGGGTCTTGGCACCCAGGGCAATGCCATTTCACCCAGAAAACTGCTGTCGCTTTCAGTGTGGTAACCATGCACACTAGCCAGGGATAATTTTGGAATAAATCCTTACTTCTTTCTCTTAAAAAGAAAAAAATTTTAAGAGAGAGATTTTTGTTGTGGCCAAATTTAAAAATGAAGGATATGTAGTTAATCACAGTGTGAATTCTTTGAGAAGCACAGAGTTCTAATTGTTGAAGTGGAAAAATCAACTATTTAAGAAATGCAAAAACCCACTTTTTATTTCAGGTTTGAAACATAGTGGTTCTCTGAGCCAGGACACACAAATTTTAGCTTTACCTTCTAGGGTTTGGCATCTCGTGTATCCTGGCAATTAGTTTGGCCTCTACAGTAAAATTCTGGGTCTGAGCTTGATTAAGAGAACATTTATGAATAACATCCTCAGAAAAATTAAGGCCATGGCCAGGACCAGGCCACAGCAGCAGTGAAGTAGGTCCTGCTCTATGGATAAGCTGTTCCATGAAACAGAAGGACTAGGCAGCTCATAACTCTTTACATTGATAGCAGTCATCACTCTTCTTTCACAACTTGCTAAGCCCAATTGGAAATTCCTGAAGTTTTCATTTCATTTCTTTCAAAGTACACTTGCCAAACCCAGTGGAAAACACCAGCCATGGTGGTATATTTATTATTATGATGCTCTTGACATGATGCATGAATCATAGTTTTACATAGGGAGAGAAAGACCAATCTCTTCAATCCCCCTAAAAAAAGCTGGGAATTAAAAAGGCTTTTACCCACATTGGGACAGATTCTGCAGCCCTTACTACCACTGATATGACTGAGAATTAAAAAAACTACCAGTCCTGTAAGTATTTGGATATTTTCAAACTTTGATAGCTGTTTACTGCAAATGTTTTTTTCCATCTCTTTTTAAACCTTCACCAGTCTGGCTACTGAGCTGGTTGCTTTGACAGTAGGCAGGCTCTCGTGCTGTGGCCTGGGCAGCTGATCCTTCTACCCTCTGGTCAGAGGTGTCTGGCAGAAGGCAGAACAGACCTTGATAATGCCCTCCCAGCAGCATAAAACCCACCTCAGAAGAAATGCTGGTTGTACAAAAAATGCCACAGCCTCACCCACCAGGAGATGGGCTATATTGTAATATAAATACGCAAACAACATCCATTAAAGATGTGGTTTGTATGACTTAACTTTTGCCTTTTTCATATCAGTGATTCTTTTCTAGAGCAGTCTTGCTTTTGAAGAAAAATGGTCAGTCTCGAGAGGTGCTTAAAATACATGTCTGGGCTTTTAGCCCTTTTCAGCCCTTTTAGGACTGTGGGATGTACGTCTGTTTGTTGACACTAAGGCATGATGGGTCACCTCACTTTTAAATCCTGATTAAAAGAATCCCACCCTGACTGTGAAAGGGGGGAATGCAGCCAGAGGTATCAAAAATTATCCCTATAACAATCTCTACAGACCAGGAGTTAAATAGGTAGGGTTTTTCAGCTGTTGTTCCAGGAGCCCATAGAAGGGAAGGATGGTATCTCAGTATGGTATTATATACAAGGTGAGGGATGTCTGTGAAGATCCTCTACCATCTAATATGAAGAACAGGTTAGACACAGAGACATCTACCATCTAACATGAGCAAGATTCTTCCACATAGCCAAAAGGCCAAAAACGTCTCAGGGCTATTCATGAGGTTTTACAAGCTCACCCCTACCTAAAGCTTGTCTGCCAGAACCTTTTCCCCTCTTCAAGCATGTCCTTTTAGGCTTCAAAGGATGGTTCCCACAATACTAGGGTCAAATTCCTAGTTACTTCTCTCATTGTCCTACAACCATTTGCTAGAAGAGTGAGAGAATATGCTGCTCCAAGGGGCACTTGTACTCCTCTGCCCTTGTCAGCAAGGCCAAACTTTCTAGATGCAGATGAAATTAGGAGCTTTTTTTAGTAAGGAATTCTCATATGCAGCTCAGTCCTGGTTTTGTGACTCTAACTCTCTAGTGACTACCAAAGGAAAGCAACTGAGAGGACTTTTTCTTTTCAGATGGAAGAGCCAACAAAGACAGGGCAGGCCATATGGGTGGAGTGTGTCAGAAATAAGAGACATTTCCAAGCGGTCTAGGAAGACAGACTTGGGGGCCCTATCCACAGCTCATTACTGGGCTGCTGAATAGCATTCCAAGAAGAATAACACAGCCCTTGCACACCACCAAACTGGTTAGGCAAGGTCAGGGAAGGCCCATTCCAGAGTGTCATGAGGTCATAATGGACATCAAGGGAGAAGTGGGCAAGTCTTGCTGTAAATCTTCTACTGAATACAGTGGGGTACCAATATCCCTTCCCACCCTGGGACACATCAGGAATGTCTCAAACACAGAGAAAATGTTTGTGGTGGGTTGACCCTGTCTGCCCACCAGGCACCCACCAAAGTTGGTCTATCATTTCCCTCTCCCCAGCTGGGCAGAGGAGAGAAAACAATGAAGGGCTCACGGGCAGGGAAAGATCACTCACAAATTAACATCACATGCAAAACAGACTCGACCTGGAGAAAGAAAATAGTTTAATTTATTACCAGTTGAATCAGAGTAGGACAATAAGTAATAAACCCGAATCTTAAAACCATCTTCACTTTACCCCTCTCTTCTTCCCAGGCTCAACTTCACTCCCAATTTTCTCTACCTTCTCCTGAACAGTGGTGCAGGGGGAGAGGGGAAGAGGGTTGTGGTCAGTCCATCTCATGTTGTCTTTGCCGCTCCTTTCTCCTCAGGAGGATTCCTCACACTCTTCCCCTGCTCCAGTGCAGGGTCCCTCCCAAGGGAGACAGTCCTGAGTCCTTCCCAATGGCTGCAGTTCTATACAAACTGCTCCAGTGTGGGTCTCTTCCACAGGGTCAGTCCCTCAGGAACAGGCTGCTCCACAGTGGGTCCCTCACAGGGTCACAGGTCCTGCCAACAAACCTACTCCAGTGTGGGCTTCCCACAGGGTCATAGCCTCTTTTGGGCACCCCCTGCTCTGGCATGGGCTCCTCCATGGGCTGCAGGTGGATCTCTGCACCCCTGTGCCCTCCATGGGCCGCAGGAGAACCTCAGCTATGGCACCTGGAGCACCTCCTGCCCCCTTCTTCTGCCCTGATCTGGGTGTCTGCAGGGCTGTTCCTCTGACATGTTCTCTCTCCTCTCTCCAGATGCAAAACGTGCTGCTTTTTCACCCATCCTTCTTAAATATGATATCCCAGAGGCATAACTACCTTCCCTGCTGGGTTCAGCCTTGGCCAGCAGTGGGTCCACCCTGGAGCCATCTGGAATTGCCTCTGTCAGACAGGGGGGAAGCTTCCAACAGCTTCACAGAGAAGCTACCCCCTGTACTGCCCTCACTACCAAAACCTTTCCCTGTAAGTCCAATACAAGGGTTCAAGCATGAAAACCGCTTCTCTATGGATGAAACCATTATCTGCTAATAAATTTTGGCTTTCAGTTAATTCATCTCACTGTCAGCTGGGGAGATGTGCTTGGAGAAAACTGGCTTGGGCAGTGCAGTTAGAAGCATGCTGTGCTCCTCAGAAGGCATCTATTCTGCACAGTCCGTGGAGTCATCCTGCAAATCTCATGGTTTCATTATTTTCTCTTTCCTGTTTCTAAGACTTACGTACAAGTCCTTCAACAAATACCCACAAGTATTTTCTTCCACTTTAGATGTGATTTTCTAATGGATGGAACATTATACCAATTATGTAGCACTTTTAGGTAAGGATTCTTGTAATCTCTTTGTCCTTATAACCCCAAGGCCATAGTGCTCCACACTGGCACGACTTTCAATATTCCACACCAAGTTTAAAGTCTGAATGCATTCTTCAGATACATTTGGTGCATTTACTTGACCAACTTAATAAAAGTTCTGTGCACCTCATAAAACCCATGCTGTGTTTATATACGCATGTATGTGCAGAGACATTTAATTTGAGAGGATTTTGTTAGAAAGTTCTTTTCTTATAATGAACTTGTAGCTTCTTCAGAGCAGAAGTTTGAGATCAAAGGTATTGCATAAATCCATTGTTGCCACCTATAAAAAGTGAAGTTTTAGTACTACTCTGGTGTTATTAAAGAAGTGGGAAATTTCATCTCCTTAGTGGTAAGACCAGTCACTGAAGTTGTCTCACATACAAGCTATGTTTACCAAAATTTCTTTAAAGCAAGCACTGTTTAGGACTATTCATCAAAATACAAGTTGCTGATAAACTGAGGATTCAAAACACAACAAAAGTGTGATATATGTAAGAAAAAAAAAGAATTGTCTAGAATGTACAAGGTACATCAAGATCCTATTGGAAAGTGTCCCTGCCCATGGCAGGGGGGTTGGAATGAGATGATCCCAAAAGAGTCCATGATTCTATGATTAATCAAAAACTGGTTGTTTATTATTATTATTATTATTATTATTATTATTATTATTATTATTATTATTATTATTATTATTATTATCTGGTTTTAAGTATTAAATATCAAGTATTTTCAATAAACAGTGTTTTAAGTAGTGCAAAATTCATTTCAACAGGGTGTACTGTGACAAACAATGTATCTCCCTTGCCTTTTTGATGTACTGGATGGATGGAAAGGGCTTCGCTCTCTGAAAGTACAGTGTCGGACCCTCAGAAAGTAGTTCCTGTTTTACAGGAATTAGGCAAGAATGCTGTTTCCAGCATTATCTGTTCTGTTGTTGGTTTTTTGTTGTTGTTACGTGGAACTACATACACAAGTAGGTATTCCATGTTCTTCACCCAAAAAAAATCCAGCTTGAAAAAATTACTTCAAAAGGCTTGAACAGAAAAAGCAGTAATGTTGACATACAAATACAGCATTAAAAGAACTTTTAGGAGAAAACTGTTTTTCAGCCAGGCTTGGGATTTAGGAATCTGGTTTAAAATTGTTAAACTTTGGTTTCAACAACAGTGGCAGGGCACATTTATTTATACAGTCATCTGCATTGCAGCAAGCACACTGGAGTGCTTCCTCCTCTCTATATAAGTACCCTGGATTAGTGGTGGTTTCTTTCCTCTTTTCCCAGTTTGCTTAATAGCAGAGTTAAAAATATCAGCTGAGGCTACAGAACATACTCAAAAAGTGGGGCAGGGTGCAGGGAAAAAGCAGAGTCTTAGGCAAGCTTCTTGTGAAGGGCTGTTTCTCACCTTCCAGAAGCTCTGGGTATAGTACACAAAAAACAGTCCCCTTTACATGAACATTTTTGAAGGGCAAACACTCAAACAGATTGAACCCAATTACTCCAATTCCATGGTTTAGCACTTTAGCCACACCTTTCTAAGAGTTTCAGTCCTCCCCTCCTTGTCTTTGCAAAGGCCTTCCTCAGACACTGGTGAAAATTCAGTCTCTCCTGCTCTCCCCTATCCATGTTCAGAATGTTCTCTTGGGAACAGAAACTTTGCAGCTCAAATATCTGGGTTTAGTGTGAGAGGATTGGGGTGACAATAAGCAACACTATGCAGGAGTGTCTCTTGTGACTTTTAAATTTTCCAAACATGTGAAAAACTAATCATGTTTATCCAGCTCTCCAATCCCAAAAATTATAATGTTAACTCTTTTATCCATAAATAACAGTGAGAGGGTTGTTATTCATGTGTACATAAATATATTACTTATTTGGATCTTGCTAAATTTTTTGTTTTGAGCATGTTTTGTTATATGTTCTGCTAGGGTGTTTATTTTCACCATATTTAAGTGACTCGCCTTTGAACTTCCCTGAATGTGACTGTTCTCATTTTTCGAAACTGCTGTGATATTGTATAGTCTCTTGTCCCTTACTATTTACTTCTTCTCTAAAGTGAAGAAATCCTTCATTTTTCACTAGTTTTTCAAATCTGGAAACTACCTGATGTCTTTTTTTGAGTCAGAGCTGATTACAGATAAGACCACATGTGATATAAGGGGCTTTATACCAGTTTCTGTATTATCTATTCCATGTGTTCTTAGGTTTCCCAGCTCTGTTGTCTAACAGCTAAACAATACCCTCTCTTGCTCTGAGGATAAAAAAAAAGGCAAAAAACTTCAAGTATTTCTCATATACTCACTTAAAAACAGCACAACAGCTGAAATATTTGAGCAGCCCTAACCTGTAGGAACCCAGAATGCTGAGAATATTTCTCTGCCTGTTTTCAGGGTTCTTACCCCCCTGAACAACACTGTTTTAGCTTCAAACCTTGGAAAATGTTACCAACAATCTGACAAGAACTAGAAAACACAGTGGTGTGAATTAGGTGATAGACTACTATGTAAGATTGTCACAGGGTGAAAAATTCAGAGGTTTTGGGCTTCTCTTTGTAGTAAATAGATAAGAGTAAAAAATATCAAAATGGAGGATTGTTGTTGTTCTCTAAACCTTCTTCTCCTTCTTCTACTACTCCATGTTCTGCAGTAAAAGTAGTTTGGAATTATTGGATAGAGAATTCTGCAGTTCCTGGCCGTGTTACTGAATAATTGGTAGGAAACTGAAAATAATGTATGTTTTTAGTAACTATTGGTTAAAATATCTTTAAAAGGCTGTGTAAATCTTGATAATGGGGCTCACTCCTGCTCTTCTGTCTTCTATGCTGTACCTGGGTCACGCTAGTATTTCTGTTCCTCTGATAAGACTTAATAAACAACTATCTGGAAGCATTGAAACTCAAGGAAAAGTCTCTGTTTATCTTTGAAACTCCTTGCAAGGACTTTTAAAAAATTCTCTCCCATCAGGAGGGACTTGATTTACGGCACAGTTCAGTGTCACTAACCATTATGCTTCATTGTCAGAACTTTTGGGTTGTCTTTCATGGGGTGCACCCATGGTTTTCATGTCTCAAATGATGGGCCTGCAGGCTCATGCCAACCCATACAGCAAGTAAAATGATGCTTTTTAAATTTAATTTATGAATTTCTTTTTGCAGGGAGACTTTTGTTCCCTCAGCTTCAAGCAGAGTTTGAAGCTGCTTCCATCCATACAGCATGTTGCCTCTCCTCCAGAAGACAGCATCATAGAAAAAATTATATTCTAATGATGTTAATCTGGGGGATATATGGAGACTTAAAATCTGATTTTCATTAGACCAAAGTGACTTTTAAATAGCAGGAGGGGTTGAGAAGGCAGAAAGATATTTTGTCTTCTCCAAGGCCTCTTTATTTTGCCTTATTCAAGACCTCTCAGATTTACTAGGGTGATTTAAAGTATCCTCAGAATACAGCTGAGTCCAAACTAAATGTAACAAAGAACTGGAAAACTGTACAAGTAAAATTGGAACCTTTCTTTGTTTTATTTAATTTTCTTATATATTTGGGTTGGGGTTTTTCTTTTCACTCTCAGCTAATTGCTTTATAATTCATTTAAAGATGGATGGAAGAGGATGGTACTAGGGCATTATCAGGCATCTGGGGCTACATCCATCTCCTTTCTTTTCTGTGAGTTTCTCCTTAGTCATTGGTTGAGACCCATGGTGCTAATTTCTCAGATGTTCAAAAATAATTAAATGCTCCTGAAAGCCAAAGAAACTGGTTACTTTATTAGGATCCTGATCTTCGAAGGTTTTCAGCTCTTCAGCTGATAAACAGAAATAAAAGTACTGTAATACCTTAGAGAGTAGAAAAGATGGTTTGTAAAAAAAACATAAAAGAACCTGCAACTGTGAAGAAATAAGGAGGGCCCTACCTGTGCACATACATGATTCATATGTGTGTACACATTAATGTATTTTTAGATGGGAAACCCAAAGGAATCTAATCCTTCCTTCACTGGTCACCCTGGCAGCCACCTCAGAAGACTCTCAGACACTTTCATGAGGCTGACACAGATGAGTAGCTTTAGTTACATGAGTCTTAGATGAAAACAAAACACACTGTGTCTGAAGTGGCATCTGTATGGCATAACTACAATTTTGGTTCATTTAATACTGGTCATAAAGGCTTCTGTGATGGGGTTATTTTTACGTCGGTTTCCTATAGAAATAATGTTTCTGTGAGCATGAAGTGCATTCATCCATCCTTCATGATAACTTTTGAACTCACTACTCATTCCAGCTCAGTTTGGCAGTGGCATGAAAGTGAAGATGGATGCATGTGAATGTCCATGAAAAGAAGTAGCGGGATGGAGAAAGAAGATTCAGAATCATTCTTTTACCAAGGAAAAGGCAGTTATGGCTTAGTTCCTTGTGCACCTAAAAAAGCAGCAACCAGCTGAGTGGGCAGAACGTGCACTGCCCTAAAATAGCTGGGACCATGGCCCCAGCCCATTGCTAAGGCATACAGTGTGCCACCATGGAGAGGGGAAGCAGGAATGATGCTATGGTTGTGATAAAGATGGTGGGAATGGGGAATTTGGGAATGAGGGAAGAATCCATAGGAAACCGGGAGTCCAGAGATGTTTTCCCTGCACTTTTTTTGGTGTTGTTTTCTTTGGAGCTGGTGCTATCACAACCCATTTTGGCAAGGGCAGGGAGAGAGAAAAGCATAGCAGGTGCTAACTGGAAACTTATAAAACAGGGAAGCAGAGCCAAGACTGTTGCCTGTGACAGTGGAGTCCTGGACAGATAGAAAGCAGCTGCCCTGCAAACCTGTGAGTTAGAGGCCTGGTTGTGTGGGAATGGGAGGGAGGATATGGTGGCAAGCCTCCTATTTATTTTGTGGGACTTTGCTATGTATTTAGGGCCCACCAAAAAGCAGCCAGTAATATCTCTACTCTCTACTCTTTTCCTCAGGGGTGAAGTAAGGACAAACTTTCAGTCAGACCTTACCATGTTTCCCAGCTTTTGTGGGTTTCAGTCAGTCCCTTGTAGTTTAGTGGAGGGGATTTTTTTTGCTGTGGTTTGAATACTTAAGGAATATACTCTAACATGCCATTGTAATTTCAATTGGTTTGCATGTTAGCCTGATTATACAAACCTCTTGGATTTGCCTTCCAAACTCAAGGAAGTCAGTTGGACCGCATGTAAGATTCACCCCCTCCTTCTCCTTTGTAGCCGTAGGGAGGGTGGAGGAAAAAAAGCTATTGTGTGGAGAAATAAGAGATTCTCAGTGAAATGCAGTGATGCATGTCACATTGTTGGAGGGAAGCAATGGGAGCCCTGTTTTGAAGTGCATGGAAATCCTTGGATACCCTCACAGGCACTCTTTGTTCACACAGGAGCCTGCAGTGACAGCCTCTGCTTTGGAGGCTCCCAGCTTCGCGGGGCAGCTCAGCTGGGATATTTTTGAATACCCGGGGCTTCAGGCCAGCTGTTTCTGTAACTGTGTGAACAGCATCAGTCTGTCCCCCAGCCAGGGCTCGCTTCTCTCTGGTGTTAAACACTGCTGCAGCTTCACAATGCAACTGTGTCCATGCATTCAGGATGAGCAGGGCCATTACAGTGGAGGTTGCCCATTGGCCTGACGGGGCAAACATTCTTGGGGCAGAATGTACCCTTTGTGTTGGTTTTGGCTGGGACAGACTTAATTTTCTTCATAGTAGCTGGTATGGGGCCATGTTTTGGACTTGTGCTGGAAACAGGGTTGGTAACTCAGGGATGTTCTCATTACTGGTGAGTAGGGCTTGTACAGTGTCAAGGCTTCTTTTTCTGTGTCTCACTCCATGCCACCCAGCGAGGAGACTGAGGCTGTACAAGGAGCTGGAAGGGAACACAGCTGGAACAGCTGATCCCAGTGTCCCAGAGGGACATTCCAGACCATATGGCATTGTGCTCAGCATATAGAGCAGGGAGACGAAGCAGGTACGGGGGTACACATCTAGTGATGGAGTTTGTCTTCCCAAGTCTCTGCTGTCAGTGCTGGAACCCTGCTCTACTGGTGATGGTTGAACATCTGCCTGCCCATGGCAGGTGGGAAATTAATTCCTTGGTTTGCTTTGCTTTGGTGTGCAGCTTTTGCTTTACCTATTAAACTGTCTTTATCTCAGCCCAGGAGTTCTCTCACTTTTACTCTTCTGAGCGTGTCCCCCACCGCAGGGGAGTGGGAGGGAGCAGGTGGCTGCGTGGGGCTGAGCTGCCAGCAGGGATTAAGCCACATCACCTGGTAGCACTGGGGCTACTGAGAAGGGTGTGTAGCTCCAGCTGCCTCCATGGCTTTGTGCAGATATACACCAGTGAAGCACCTCTATAACCCAGAAACAGCACCTTTCCTACACTTTCCCCAACCTATGGTGACACAAAAAACACCTTCCCCTCCCCCTCCCCCAATTTTAGGAAGAAACACTTCTCAGAATCCTCTTTCATTACAAAATAAAGCAGTCATTTTTCCATTATTCTGACGTATTTCTCTGTGGGAACTGGAAGGGAAAGAGCTATGCCAAATATATTCTGCTTTTTCTTCTTTTTTAAACATATGTTGTCTTGAATCAGTGAGAGGTCTCCTATGCCCAAATATGATTAAACCCCATATAAGTTAAGTCTTTTTGAGCTGAGTGCATGTTATAAAAGCTGCTGTGAGTCAACAGTAATTTTACAGTCTTAGTTTTGTGTGGTCCTTGTTTGGAGAATATTAGGCATAAAGTTGTCATACTGGAGCTCTAATGGGGGCACTCAGTAGGTGTGATTTATGGGACTTGTTGCCTTGTGAGAATGAAGTCATGTAGTGTATCAGGGTTACCCTGCAAATGAAGCAATTAAATGTTGTCATCTTTCTTACAAAGGTGTCCTGACTGGAGGTAAGAACAAGCATGGGGGAATGTAAAATGCAGTGGGGGGGGAGGGGGGGAGGGGGTAAGCAGGGGGAGATGGGTGATTAGATTCCATCTGTGGGTGAATACTTACAGCACTTTCTCTAAAGTCTTCAGCTGAATTTCATTTGCTGAAGTCTAGTGCCATGTCTGGAGGCAAACAGCACATCTTTTACTTGCCAGTTCTATTTATATGCCTGTGAAGCAGATCATTGTAATGAATACAGATGGGCAATAACTACAAAGTTATTGCATAATTTTTCAAAATTTTATGATTGCTTTTCCTACTTCCTCTTAAAATAATGGCTCCACTGTACAGCCTGCAGACCATTCAGTATATCTTTCGTGTATTTTACCACTTCAGCAGGATTTAATTTATTGGAGACACACTAGAAGTGGTAGGTAAACAATCTACAGAAAGAATCCGATTTATAAGACAAGGAAGACTTGAACCAGTATTAAGTTGCTTTGGAGATCACTTGGTGAATGCAAGTATATATGATTTTTCGTCTTTCTCACTTGGCAGCAAAGTGTGTGGGGAGGAAGTCAACTGAAAGCCACCCACCACCAGCTTTACAGAATATAGAACAGGTCTGTAATAGGATGTCTTGTTGGATGGAAAGTGTTTCTGTACAATTTGCAGATTTAAACCTGCCTCAGGGAAAGTTTCAGACCTGCTGTGAGAAATCCAATTCTCTTCCTCAGGGATGAAGCAGGTTTGGGTTTGCCACCCTGGGGATAACTGGAGTAGTCTGGACCTGTGAGTGTCATTCTGCTTTCTCCCCACTTCCAGTCTAATCCATTCTACTTCCATTTCTGAATTAATGAAATGGCACACTTCTTCCTGAGCTGTGATTGTGAGTTAACTGACTTCTGAGACTCAGATCCATCTCCCATTTAAGTCAATGGAAGTCTTTGAGCTGATAAAATGAGTACTGGATGTGTCCCTAAAATAACTGGGTTTGAATCCTGGCCACACCGAAGCTGATGGCAAGGAAAAATTGGAATTTCAGCTCAATGTCTATGCATCATCTGCTCTATTGGCAAAGACTATTGCAAAGTCTGCTTCCCCTTGAAGGCAGAGTTAAGTGCTTTGGAACCACATGCAGCCTTTCTTAGTCTCACTTCTGAAACCACTCCCAACTCAAGACTGCAACCCTCAGGACCACCAATAATGAACTGTATAAATGCCAGCTGATCTGGTCTTTGAATCCTGTTTTGGGACTGGCTTATGATTACATAATTGATTCTCAAAACCAAAGTCCTTTCCTTCGACCTAAATATTCAGAAATGCTTTGCCTTTTGGGTGCCCAGCTGGAAATCTGTCAGAGACACTTGATTTTCAGAAGGGAAAAAAGAAATCATGACTTCTCAAATTGCTTCATGGCATATAACAAAAAGTTTGGTCACCTCAGATACTTTTGGTAATTGAAATATCCTTTCATTTACCAAATTTTTATGGCACACAACACCAATGAATGCTTACATCGTAGCAGTGTGCTTTAGGTTTGAATTTCCAGTCATCTTTCTTTGCTTGGTCTTTCTAAATAAAACTACCAGAACTGGTAACCTATTATGGTGGCAAAAGGGTTTCTGAAGCTGGTCTTGCCAAGATAGAGAATATTAAATTCCTGCTCAAGAATAGGTTATTTTTGTACTGTTGTCTGCTTTTTATTCAAACGTCAGATTAAAAAAAAAAAAGACCATTTCTCATTAGTTTGGGGTTTTTTTCATAGTTTTGTCATATTCGTTTAGTATCCACTATTATAATAATTTTGACCCTTGCTACACTCTCAATAGAGGGTATATGTTGTGTTTTGTTTGCCTTTCCCTGAAGCATAAAGACTCTGACTTTGCTAGAAGAATTGTCTCAAGAAACCAGAAGCATGTACTAAATACCATGCCTCAATTTCATAATACTATTGTGAACAGAGCTGATTTTTGGATGCGTTTTTTTGTTGGGTGGTTGTTTTTTTTTTTCATTCTGATCAACAGATTAAAATTGGAAGAACTGAAGCTGGTAGTTTCATGGTGCCTCAGTGGCCTCCTGTCCCCTGACTGGAATCTTTCAGCCTTCAGCCCAAACCAGGCCTAGAGCAGAGAAAGGTAAATCTGTTTAACCTTCACCCCTCTCCAAACACTGAAATTTATATTCTCAACATTTCAAATCATACATTTCCCTTTCAGGTGCAGACAACTGTTTTCTTCCTAGGAGGTCACAAACATTTTAGATTCCTGATCTCCTCAGAAGATTTTACTCTTGCTTTTCCCTCTTTCTATATTTTTTTAATACTTTGGCATAGTCTCTTCTTTCACCATATGGAACCACTTCTACCTCCTTATCCCCTGAACACACTTTCCCACTCAACATGATGACATGTGACCATTCGACTCATAAACAGAAGTAAGGGAAACAGAGGTTAAACCACGGGCACCAAAAGTGGTTTTGAGAATGCAAATGTGGAAAAAGTGGGATAATCCACAAGCATGTGGTTTGCTACCATCTGCCTCACACTCTAAATGTATAAGCACATTCACCCAGAGTTTACAATTGAAGGGATACAATGTTTTTTTTGCCTGGTAAAATACTGTGCGTTTTGGCTTGGAAGGCACGCTTCCTTCCCTTCCCGTGGTGAGAGCACAGGTGCTGCATGCTGCTATTATGGTTGATCTTTTCCAATAAAGATCCCACACAGGCTAGGATACTAAACACACAACTCAGCTTGATCCTGATGGATTGCCTGAGATCCCACAGCTGTCTTCTTCCTCCTGGAGCCCCACCTAGTGGCTCGCCACATCTATCCATCTGCCATTTGCCTATCTCTGTTGATCAAAATACGTGTACAGTCCAAAATGGTACAAACCAACAGGAGAAAAGAGGGATGGCTGAATGCACAAGTAGCTCCCCAGCATTTGCACTTGGACTTGTCTTATCTGTAAATGTCCCCCTGACAAATGAACACTCAAAGCTGAATGCTTCATTCTTAACTTTTCCTGCTGTTCTTCTTTCATTCATTTAGAGTTTCCACTGAGAACAGGCTTCAGGTGGTTAAACAAAGGAAGAAGGCTGGCTAAGATGGTGGAAGAATATAGGAACTAATATAGCATCTGATGGGAGGTTTGTCAAAAGAAGGACTCAAAACCAGATAATGCATCATTGCCTGCAAGAGAACAACATCTTTTCACAGTTACAAAGGTCTAAAGGAGCAGGGAGCTGGTGAGCTGAAATTAGTAGGATTGGGGCTCAGGTCTGCTGCTGACAGACTTCATCCAGGTCATTTCACCCTCTGTGTCATAGTGTCCCACCTACAGAAAACAGTGTTGATAATATTTAACTACCACATGGTACTGAATTGCAGCTTAATTAATGGTTTGAAAAGCACTTTGAAATGCTTAGTTGAAATACGCAAAGGATAATTAACATCATGTATTTATTTAGCAAGCTTTCCTTGCCAGGCACAATCTTCCTAAAATTCCCCTTGCAGTAACTGTTTGCACTGCTCTAGGAAAAACAAAGCGGTTCAGCCAGTATGTTTTCTATCGGGAGGCTTTTTGCTGCATGAATCAGATGGTTGAAACTTGGAGAGAATGGCTGCCAAGATGAGGGACAGGCAGGTTTCTGAATGGGGAGGAGGGGGGGAGATGAACAGATGCACAAGTGTTCGTGGTCCCTCAGAGCTGCATGAGTTATGCCAGGCCACTTTAATGACACAGCTACAAGGTTGTTGTTCTCTCCTGTGCTTGGCCAAAACTGACCCCCATTCCTTTGCAGGACTGCTGCTCGTGTCGGACTTCTGTAGGACTTCTGTCTTGTGGGTCAATGCAGGCCTCAGTTAGACAGCGACATCTTCAGAGCTGACCTGTTTCTGAGGGAGATTTCATACCTCTCCTTCACTGTGCCTCACAAATTTTTCTAAATATGGAATGATGGCTTCAAGACCAGGGCAGGAAAAATCTTAAGTCTGAATCACCATTGCCATAGTGCAGCTTGGACCCCTGCCCAGGAAATATCACAGATTCAGAAGGCTGCCCCCACCCCAAGCTGCACTCGCTGTTTATGTGGTGGATGTGGTGCAAGTGGTGCAAGGAGGGATGCAGCCCCCCACAGCCAAGGAGGCAGCACACAAGGAAACACATCCTATTGGGAATCTGTGTGGGCTCCTGGTCTGAGCGACTTTGTACATGGACACATAGTGACAGGATAACGGAGAACAGTTTTAAGCTAAAAGGAGGAGAGATTCCAATTAGATATTAGGAAGAATTGTTCCCTGTGAGGGTGGTGAGGCCCTGGGACAGGTTGCCCAAAGAAGTTGTGGCTGCCCCATCCCTGGAAGTGTTCAGGGCCATGTTGGATGGGGCTTGGAGCAATCTGTTCTGGAGGAAGTTGTCCCTGAGGGAGCTACGTGATCTCTAAAGTTCCTTCCAACCCAGGCCATTCTGTGATTCTGTGATTTCTGTGTGTAGCTGTAGTGTTAAGAGAGAAGGCTGAGAGTTAAGAATGGCTTGAATAATATCCAACTGCTGGTAAGAAATTGATTATTCTTGGAATTCCAGGCCTAAATGTGGAGCTCACCATGAAGGGGCCACAGTCATTCACTCCAGAAAAGAATGACTGCTGTTTTCACAATGGCCCCCTGATGTTCTGTGTTTGTTTGCTTCCTAACTTCAGCAGGGAGATTGGGAGGAAATACTCAAACAGTTCCTACAACCTTTCCCCAGCATTATGAGTGAGAAAGGGGAGGTTCAGAGCAAACGGGATTTCGATGCCTAAACCAAGCAGACTTTGCCCATTCAGTCTGTACAATAACAAACACTGAAGGGTGCTCTTGAGGCATATTGTGAAATCCAGCCTTCCAATGGGGAGAGAGACTTCGAGTAAATCACACCTGCGTTTCTCCAGCAGTTTGGTTTCATGAGCTTGGTTCCATAGGCCAGGCCTTGAAGAATAGTAAATAAACTCAAGAATTGGAAAATTAACTCAATGAGCCCTCTGTGCGTGTGCTGATAATTTTGTATGACTCTTTCAAAAAGATCACATCATTGAAGAAAAGCATATATTGAAAAGGCTGCTTAGAGGCTTTCAGGTAAACTAGAGGTATTTAATTATACTGATAATTTTTGTTTGCTTTTGCCAGCATTGCTAACCTGAAACTTGCGTAAAACGTGAGTCAGCACCCTCCAAATGAGAAAATTAGTTCAAAAGTTATGGCATTTTAAAAATAATTAAATAAACATAGGTTGAGCTCTCACCCTCCCTTCCAATGACCTTCTGATTTTTAAGTTTTTAGATCTCCTGTCCAAGTTTTTCTCTATAATCACCCAGATTGGAAAGGGGGTTTTGATGGGTTTTTTTGTTTGTTTTTCTTTATCAGTGCAAGCAGAGATTAACACTTTATCACCTGCCTTTGTAAAAGGAAGCTGTAAGAGCACCAAATGCTGAAAGACACCAAACCAGTGAAGTCCTGGGTGAGATCTCTTCAGTGCAGGGGCACAGGGATGGGAGGCAGGATGGGAGCCCACATCTCAGCCTCACCTCCCAGACCACTGACCTGCTTATCAAAGCCCAGGTTCCACCTTCCCTCACAGCAGGTCGTGCCTTACTTCAGGATCAGCTTTGAAAGGATCAAAGAGGCTGCCTGCAGAACAAGTTATTAACCCGTGTAAGGCTGGAAAGATCTCAGGTTGCCTCTGAATTCATGCGCATTTCAGCCAGGAAGGTCTTTTGCTGAAACCTCTCACAATGCAGAAGTGCCCTCTCATGTTGTTCATGAAACAGAAGGCCTGCATGCTCAAGCTAAGCTCCTGATAGCTGCAGGTGTATTTTTCTTGGGAAGCTAAATTGCTAGAGAAACAAAAGTTTTGGTTAGTTTAATTTGGCAGGACAAAAATGCCGTCCTAGGGGAAGACTTTATTTAGAAACTTTCTTTTTCCTCTGTTAATTTAGATATTGTATTGAAAAAAGAGGTTTAAAGGTTCAAAAGTTCACAAGAGATTCTTTTTCTGTTGTATTTTTTTAAAAATTATAATTTCCCAGTTGGGCAGGACTGTTGTTACAGAACTCTTGAACCCCGAAGTGACATTTCATTAGTTTTTGTGTTATAGCTTTAACTTTTTTTTCTGTAGAACTTGTTTACCTCATACAAGGTTCCTTAGTCCCAGAGCAAAAGGAAAAGGAAACTGCTTGCTTCTAACAAAAATCCTGGCTTTGCTAGCATGGCATTCAAAATGCAATTCTACCTCAGTGGAATTGGGTCTAATGATTTTAGTGGCTGAAATTTCCTTATTCTACTAAAGGAATACTCTTCACCATTGGAAGCCTGATCATGACATGAATGATTCTTCTCCAGACAAAGCCAAGAATGTTCAGCCAACCTCAAGGTCAGCTACTAGGTGACAACTGGCACTTGAAACCAGGAGATAAAAATTCTATACAGACTTCACGTGTGTCCAATGGGCAATATGTCTGCAGGTTGGTTTAGGTGTGGGAAATATTTCACCTTGGAGTGAAATATGAATCTGGCTTTTTTTTTGCACAGACTGATCTCACAGAAGCAAAATAATGGCTGCATGCAGAGCCCTTTAATATTATACTAAAAAACCAGGATTCCTCTACCAAATAGAGTATATCCCACTCTGGGAGCTTTGGCTTTAGGAACAGTACAGCACAGGCTTTGCTAACAGAGAGATGGCCCAGAAATTACAAAAATAAGGTTTGGTGACAGTCTTAGAAAAAGAAAGAAGCCATAGAGGAGCCATCATCATCTAACTACATATAACAGACAGACCTGAAAACAAACAAAGAATGAGAGCCTGGAGGGAAGATGTAAGAGCATAACAGAGGATAATTAACAGAAAACTCCAAGCAAAGCACACCACTTGGGATTCTGTAAATATTGCCCTGTGTGCCTGCAAGAATGAGTGAAAAAGCCATATCTGAGCTTGCTGCTTCTGGCCTCCAGATGGTCAGCACAGAGAAGGGCAAGAAGATCCATCCGAGCATCAAAAAACATACCTGTGTATAAAAAAATAATGAGTACTTTGAAGGGCAGTTTTGGAGAGCGCAGGATAAGGCTCCTGGCTCCTTACATGAATGGCAGGATACATGTCTCTGATCCAACCAGGCAAACACCAGAAGAAGGGGTGGTTGTCACTGAAGCAGTGCACTTGTGATTTGGGAGAGCCTGGAGCAGACCCACAGAGAGCCTTGACCTTCAGAGGGCAGCTGGGAAGTATTACTGTGGGTGGTTTCTTAGTTTGTATTTCCTCAGAGAATCCTCAGACACTTCAAGCAGCTACAGCCAGATTAGATGACCGGAGAGCTTTTTCAATTCCCACTGGATAGCAGGTGAAACAATAAAAAAATGTATCGAGTAAGGAACATTAATCTGTATTCAGAGCCTTTTAATAGATGATAAATAAATATATCTGCTTTGTTCCTTTGAATCCTACCCGCTTGTGTTTAGCTATGTGTTTTTAGTGGCAACACAGCCTCTGTGAGCTGTAGGCCCAACAAAATCATGAGCTGTTTGAAAAAAAATAAAAATAATCTGAGCAGGGATTTAAAATAGGGTGTGGTGGAACGGCAAGGGTGAAAAGTTTGACAGTGCATCAGTAGGCTGTTGGGACCTGCTGGCGATCCCCTCATTTCCCCTTCAGTGAACGCATGATTTTTGCAGAGGTGCGTTTTTGCTGCCACGTTTTTGCAGCTTCCCATTTCAACTCGAGTTTATGCATTGCCCAGCAAGAAATCAAAAGCTATCCCAATGCTACCCCTCATCTGCTGAACAAACTTTTCATTTGGGAACTTTGGCCGAGGCAGACAGAATGCCATGGAATTTTAAATTTAAAAAAATTTAAATTTCCTTTTAGTGTTATGTTTAACTCCTTGTGGGAGAGGGCTGGAAGGGTATTTCCAAAGCAGTTTCTGGCCTGTGTGAAACACAAGCTGGAGGACACACCATCAGGAAGGGGAGAATGGTAGAGGAGATGGGAAATTATAGAAATTAAATAAAGTGAAAGAAAGCTTGAGCCAGGCATGATGAGATAGTTCAGGGAATAGAGTATCCAGTTGTCCATCTGATGGGGAGGGGGGAATAAGAATTACCAACTGAAGCCTGGAAAAAGGCAGTCTCAAAGCACAGGTCCCTTCCAGCTCAGCACATTCTGTGGTCCTACAACAGATGGTCCCTTTCACTCCCAGTTTTCACTGAATTGGATAAGGGGAGGATGAAAGCTGTACGAGCCGTAGAGGACAACACAGGTTTAGGAAAACAGAGTCACCATTCACCGCTTTGCCCATGGTGATTTACAAACAGGTTTCATGGCCAACACTCCCACACTGTCTTCTTAAGTACTGAATTGATGTGAAAAACTCTTTGCAAATAAGCATGTTCAGTAAAAATGCAGGGTTTGGTACTTTGGTTTCTTGCAGTCTGTCTTCCTGCTCCTCGTCCTTGCCCATTTTTTAGTGCCAGCTTTTCCTTGAGCCACATTTTTAAGGACATGGCCTCATATCAAGTACACAACAGAGGCAGGAAGAGTGATTCATAGAAAGATGACATTTTATGAGTGAGAAAGAATTAAATGTTCATTTATATTTTGTTGTTGCTTTGGGGACACATTTTTATTTCTGAAGGACTTTCTAATAAATGCAGTATTTTTGTGTTGGCTAGTGTTGGAACCAGTGAAATCCCCTGCTGTTGATTAAAACACTTTCATTATCATTTTTGGGTTTTTGTGAATTGGGCATCATTATAGTTTTAGGAAAAAAGCCATAGTGGTTCCAGGCAGCTATTTTTCCTGAATTCCCTGTAGTGGATTCTTTTTCTCTAGGCAGGAAACTCTAACAACTCTAGGTGAATGGGCCAAAGGAAAGCAGTGGTTTTGTACACTTCCCTAACATTCATGTGGCTTGGGCCATTCCAGAGGCTTGGAAGTCTTGCTTGGGGACTCTGAATCTTGCATTTTCAGAGTACTCAACAGACATTTTGGATAGATGACAGCTGCCTCTTTTCCCTGAAGTCCTTCATTCTAACTTTTCCATTAATATTTACTTTTTCCAGTCACCACATCTCACTGAAGGGTTGGGGATTTTCATTCACTGCTAAAGCTGTCAGTCAAAATTGCTGGTTTTGTGGGTTGGTTGGTTTTTGTTGTTGTTGTTGTTGTTTTGGTTTTTTTTAAGATTGTCTCTATACAAAGAATTAAAGAATTATAGTATTAAAGTTAGTGACAAAGATCACATCATTCTAACACTGTGTCTTTATTCTGTGCAGTGTCTCCAGTACTGACGGGTCCCCTTGAGGCAGTCAGATCTTTTTTACCTCAACTCATCTTTTTTCATTGTTTCTTGCCTTCCACATCTAATTAGAGATCATTGTCTTCTTTTTCATAACCCTATGGCAGATAAGTACTAACATACTTAAACCTGGGGTGAAGCACCAAACACCAACAGCATGTTGGAAAGGAAGATCCTTGGCTAGTAGGGCAGAGCAAAATGAACAAGAAGTCTTGGATACTCTTATTCAATACATCTGAATGCTATTCCAGCTCTCCCTCTCTTTCTTTTTACTAGTGTAAAAAGTAATACATTTTTTTCCCAGGTTCTCTCCTCATTCCCGCTGTCCGGCAAACAACATTTCTTTCTTGAGAAACTGGTGATTTAAAGAAAATGTGCTCTGAGAACTAATTTTTTTGAGGTTGCAAACCAATTAAGGATGCCTTCAGGCTTTCTCTATTTTTTATTTATTAAGCTGTGGTGGCCTGAAGAGTATTGCTCTCAGTTCAATTTAATATTATAATGAGAAAAAGAACACTGAGGACTGAGCCTTCAAATAAATCAGAGACTTTTTCTTTCTCTGTGAAAAGTAAGAGCAATTTAGAAGTCTCAATTCATTAAGCCCTTCAAAAAATGACTAACACACCAAAATGATTAGTCTTAGTTCTGTCACGTTGCTTCACTCAACTGCACTTGTGTATGTCAGCTGGCGCAATGTAACCTGTCTGGATCGTGACCAGAAATCATTTGGGCACAACAGTCAAGTCTGCCTGGGAGGAGACCCCACCTTTGTTGAATGTGCTAATCCCTGAAAGGCCAGAGGATTGTGTAAAAGACTGGAAAATCAAGGATCATCATAAGACCAGTTCACAAAAGTTACATTGACATTGTCCAAGAAAGGACTTATCTTCTCTCTGAACATTCTAATGCAGATGTGTGGGAATACTGAAGCCACATGTAGCATCTGGTGAAAATAAAGATTTATTTTGGCTGAACTGGCTGTATTAGTAGATAGAGATCCGGCTTTGAACTAGATCTTAGTTCATAGCCTGCTGCTGCCTTGGGATTAATTGCAGAATTTTTGTTTGTTTTTATTATGGAGAAATTACTTGCAGCTGATTTTTTAATATCTTTGCATTCTTCAAACAGGCAAGCTACTGAAAAGAGATGGGAAAGTCAGAAAAGACTGGAAGTGACAGTAACTTTAGATGTTAGCTTGACCAGTGACGAGTGGTGTCCCTCAGGGGCTGGTGCTGGGGCTGATAGTGTTCCACAGCTGTCAGTGACATGGACAATGGGATCAGGGCACCCCCAGCACATTCACTGATGGCACTAAGCTGTGTGGTGCAGTTGGCACACTGGAGGGAAGGGATGGATCCAGAGGCACCTGGACAAGCAGAGGATGTAGGTCTGTGTGAACCTCATGAAGTTCAACAAAGTGAAATTGCAGGTCCTACACCTGGGTCACGGCAATCCCCAACACACCAACAGACGGGGCAGAGGAGTGATGGAGAGCAGCCCTGGGAGAAGAACTTGGGCGTGATGGTGAATGGAAAACTCACCATGAGCTGGCCAGAAACCAACCATGCCCTGGGCTGAGCCTCCAGTGTGGGCAGCAGGGGAGGGGGGGATTCTGCCCCTCTGCCCCACTCTGCTGAGACCCCACCAACAGAGCTGCCTCCAGCAGCACAGGAAGGACATGGAGCTGCTGCAGCCTGTCCAGAGGAGGGACACCAAGATGATCAGAGGGATGGGGCAGCTCTGCTGTTGAGGAAAGGCTGAGAGAACTGGGACTCTTCAGTCTGGAGAAGGGAACTCTCCAGGGGGACTTCATAACAGCCTTCCAGTATCTGAAGGGGACCTACAGGGAGGTTGAAGAGGGACACTTCATCAGGAACTGCAGTGAGAGAACAAGGAGTAATGGATGCAAGTTGAAAGAGGAGAAATCTGGGTTAGGTATTAGAAATAAATTCTTTACTGTGAGGTTGGTGAGGCACTGGAACAGGGAGGCTGTGGATGTCCCATCCCTGGCAGTGTTCAAAGCCAGGTTAGATAAGGCCTTGAGCAACCAGGTTTAGTGAGAGGTGTCCTTGCCCATGGCAGAGAGAACTGGGACTAGATGAGTGTTAGGCCACCTTCTATTCCTTAACATTCTGTGACATCACCTACAACATTTTTGTGTCACTTTTAAGGAAGGGTTATCCTAATCTTGCAGAAGAGCTTGTCTTGTCTTGACAGGAGCTGGAGCTCTGTGCATTTATTCTTGCCATGCCGTGCCTTCACCAGAGAATGTTCTCTTGATTTGAGGACATGTTTGGACTGCACCACTTTCTTCTGCTCAGAAGTGTCACTGACAATGCACTAACACATTTTCAGTCTGTGTCCCGCTGTCTTTTGCTGTGACTCTCCTTTTCCAGAATATTCTTCAGACTGTTGGACCTCTTCTGCCTGACTTTAGGATGCAAATTGAACACCTGCAGAGGCAGACAGATGGGCAGTGAGCTATCTAGTGTTGCCATTGATTCCTGCTGTTTTGTTTCTGTCTTGAGGGTGTCCTGATTTCAGTGGTGACACAGAAAACACAGTGGGTGGTGGAGGAGGTTAGCAGGGGGAATTTGCACACAGAGGAGGGGAGGGGAGCAGAGCAGAGCTCCTTTGTTTGCACAATTCAGACCGGACAAGTTTCAGTGATGGAGAGTGAGACTTAAAGATCTTTTAGACTCTGGCTCTCATGCAAATAGGGCTGCACTTGCCCAAGAACCTCTGTAGCACCTCGAATCATAGAATAAATATCCTGAGTTGGAAGGGACCCACAAGGATCACTGCAGTCCAGCTCCTGGCCCTGGACAGCACAGTCCCAATAATCCCACCCAGCTCTCACTCTGTGATATAGTTGGTTGGCGACTTTCCTACACCTTGTACACAAAGTGACAAAGGAAGAATCCAATCTCCAAGTGCATCCCAGCAGCGTTGCCTGCCCCCATGTGAAGTCTCCCAAATCCCAAATAACCCAGTGCACATCCCCAGATTAAAAAGAAGCCTCAAGCTGAAAAGCTGTGAGAATGTCTTTGCATCTTGGACACAGACAGTCACAGTTTCTGCTCCTCAAGGCTACTGTCTTCCCAACACATCTGCTGTCATGCAAGTAAAACAAGATGAACTACTGGCACAGAAAAAAAGGAAATCTGTTTGCCTTTCCTCCACTAGAAGGAGGGGTTTGTGGGTGGACAGATGAAGTGGGAAAGTTATTTCTAAGTCTTCACTTCATGTATAATATTCACACTGAAGTTGTTTTTCTTCTGTGACTCAAGTCAAAGATTTCAAAGTGGTTTATTATGCATCCACTTCACTGCAGAATCTCTTCAGATCTAACAAACCAAGTGCATGTCATCATTTGGCCTTTTAAGCAAACTACAGCATACTGTAGAGAGTTGGTACTCACCACTAACCTTAATGCTCAGGGATGTTATTAAGACAACAAAACTTTCAGTTGGTTCCTCCTCTTGATTAAAATGTAATATTTCAAGCACTGACCACAATTTACAACATCTTCTAATCAAAGAGTCTGGGATGTTAACCATTCTAATTGTAATTTGTCTACCTAGAGCTCACTCAAAGTTTTAATTGAACTTGGTTTGGTTTGAATTTTCAGATACAGTTTTCTGTAGTGCATGTAGTCCCACTGAGCCCACTTCTCCACTGAAAAAAAAAAAAAAAAATAGAAGGATTCCTTCAAGATTTATCTGCATTTATGCCATTAAAAAATAGTAAAACAGTAAAATTTGACCTATACATAAACAGTTTGCTTCTCCAGTCCATCTCAGAGTCTACACCAAGTGATTTCACATGGAAGTCTATATCATGGAGTGCTATAGCATCCCTCTGAAGGAAAAGCAACATGGGAGAGACAGTGCAACCCATTTTACAGGCTCCTTTCAGTTACACAGCCAAAGGTAAGTGAATCTGCAGAGACAACAGTCAATTCGATACTTCAAGAAGTAAGTGAACTCTTATCCTTCTGAAAAAAAAAAGGAACTATCATCTTTTAGACCTGAAGCCACCCCAACACAGACTCTTGTCTCTTCTTACACTCTTCTAGTTTCTAAGGATTTATGAACCTGATTTCTACTCTGTATTAGCTTCAAATAATTGAGAAAAATTAATTTCTTGCCCCAGCTGAATCCTTAGCCCTGTGATTTTACCAGTCCACACTGTCTCAGCCACCCTGTCGCATACTTCCAACTGGCCTATTCAGCAGAGGAAGGCTTCCACATCTGTGTAGAGCTTTTCACCCTTACTCCTTACTTGAGGTCCTGCTTAGATTGTTCAAATGTTGCTGACAATCTCAGTGGTCTGTCTGAAGGCTCCCTTGTCTGGTCCTTGTGAAATTAATTAGTGACCTCAGACTTAGTTCCATCTGAATGAGTGCAGTTTCCTTCAAGCCACTGTCGTGCATGGCTTCCATTGAAGAAATCGGAGGATTACCAAACGTCTGCTTCAAAGAAGAGGTGGTTACAGGGACAAACCCTCCTTTTGAGATGCATGCAGAAGGCTGTAATTTGAGGGCTACACACAGCTGTGACACAGTTGTCTGGCCCCTTTCAGGGCATATCTTCTGAGGGGACAGACAGGGTACATGGATTTATGTGGAAAAGTGTGAGATAAGGAGGACATATTCAGGCCATCATTTCAGACAATCATCTTGGAATGCAAAAACTTGACTTGGTCTTGCTAGAGAGCTGATCTGCCTGTCCATCACTCCTGACTTGGCATCTTTCATCAGTAATGTATTAATAGCACACTAAAATTAAAAAGACATTAGAGAAGGAAACTGGACACTAAAGGGAAACAAGGCTTTCTGCTATTTACATGGCACTGTAGAGACAGGCAAGGTAAAGAACTTCGGGAAAGGTCAGGTTTTAGAAGGTGTGGGAAGAATGGATTATGTTTTGCCATTTTAGATTGTTGGCTGCTTTGCTGCCCACAAATTACATCTAGATGGAGAGTAGCTTAAGTTCAGAAAGGCAGAAAAGTGCCTTATGTTATTCAAATCTAAGTATGCAAAATAAGACATCTACCCTGGTCTTTTTCCCACTGAAAGAAATCTCACTGACAATTATTCAAAGTGATCAAACAGACAAAATAGTTTCTTCTCAGACTGGAAATCACAGTAGTTCATAATTTTTAAAACCAAGTGAAAAAAAAAAGCTAAGGGACTTAACAATTTACTTTTTTATTCTCACTCCTAAAATGCTGAATCCATTTCAATCACAGCTGGGGACAGCCAACAACAACACATCACTCCTAGCAGGATACCTTTTTAGATCCTCTTCTGGGATGCATCAAATGTTGATGACCAAATTATGACCCTTTCCACATCCCTTACTGAAAGCACAGCATTTTTGCCAACAGTCATTAGCCAAGGTTTTGAAAAATGTGAAGCATAGGATTTGCCTAAGTTACTAAAGCAGCTTCCACACAGGCAGGTAGGTTCTTAAGCAGTTTCGTGTGACCTCAAAGCTGTCAAGAACACGTCACCTTAAAAACCAGATATGAGTTAGGTATTGGTGCAGGTTGAGTACCTGATGTCACCATCCCTCTCTGAAAACTTCAGGCTGGTGGCCTTAGTCCTGACACCCTTGACTTTCCTTACAGAGAGGTTAGTGGCTTTTTAAGATAAGTGCCCCCTGTTTTCAACAGCATTTAATCTGTACAGCAGGTGTAGTGTAAAATGTTAATGTTATTATGGTACAGAGAGAATCTGGAGCAATCCTGTCTGCTTTCCAAAATCATGGTGTATGCTCGTGGCTTATCCAGTGATACACTTGATATTCCCCGAAGGAAAATGAGGCATTGTGTGTCACTAAGGCTCACATAATTTCAACAGAGCCACTGGGATCTGTTTCATTCTATTCTCCTAGGTGGGCAAACAATGATAATGAATGACCTGACAAAGATTCAAAGGTAGAGCTTAAGGACCATTGAAACATTTGTTTCAGCAACGTTCCAGTTTATTCAAGGCTTTCAGACTTCCTTGTTCTGCAGAATTGAGTGGAATGGTTTATGGGAATAAACTTCCTTGTGAGGTGAGGATCAAATTCTGCCATAGCTACTCCAGAAAAATCATCAAACTTTCTTCTTCCCTCCACTTTCAAAAATAGGCTGGACTAAGCAGCAAGACAGAGGTGGAAGGATGAAGCACAAACCTTCCTGAAAAGAAAGGCACATTGGGGTTCTTTTAAACAATCTTTATTCTCCCACTTGTTCTGCTCCAGTCAGCTGTGAGAGCATCTGTAAATCTAGTTTTGTCTTCTCAAAAAGTAGATTAAGAACTTGTATTGGGAACCTGGTATGCGATCACGGAAAGAGAAGGTCTTTGAAGCACTTCAGAGGAGTACAATTTAGATCATGGGACAAAACCTGGAGTCCAGTAAAGTCAACAGCCTCTTGTCCTTCATCTTCAATACAGTTTCACACTTCTGACACCTTGATACACTTTCCCTTTACTTCAGACTTTCCCAGAACAAAACACAGAAGAAAAGCCCTCCCCACTCCAGGGACCTTTTACAACAACCAAGTAGGAAGAGAATGAAACAAACGAGTGTTTAGTGTCCGGGTAGTGCAAACATTATTTTTAAATTAGAGGTTAGTGTAGGCTGCTTTTCTCACTTTTGACCACTTCTGCATCTGAGCAAAAGCAGTAATGATGACTGCAAAATTTGGGCAGAAATTCATCATGAGGTGAATTTCCAGGAATGTCAGTGATGTTTTGGCTACCAAAAAGTTACTCATTAAAATTCCTCATTAATGATGTACAGAATCATTCAAAGGATTTTGGACGTATCCTTGATGAAATGGTTAATGACCTTTTTTCACCCTCAGCTGCTCTGTAACAGCTCTTGGGAATCCTAAAACTGAAAAATCTGTGTCTTATTTATAAATATCTTTTTATTTCAATGGGGCATACGCACTGCTCCAGAAATAGTGAGTTGTTCCCAGCTGATGTGGTGCTATTCAAGGGCTGTTGTAACACAGTTCATGTGTGCTACAGTGTAAATATCTGTGTGCTTTGGGGACTGGTTACATGTGCTGAGATACATGACACATTGGCTGGCACTGGTTTTGATTTTAAAATCATAACAGAGAAACCACTACAACCTTTAAGCCATGCCTCAACTATTTAGATTGCATAATAAGAAATTACAGAAAATTTGTAAACTACACAAAACCCCACTAAAGTGTCAAAATTTGTTACAGCTGTGGGACTAGGAGTCAACTAGTTGAAGAGACTTAAATTAACATATTTTAATTAAGTTCAGCTAAACTAATGAATTAAAAGCAGCAGTCTATGATGATGATCCAGTAAACTAGATAAAGTAAATGTTGCCACAACCAACTTAAAGAGAATTTTTTTCTTTAGCATTAATATCATTAGCATAAAAGATTGTGTTAAGAAATCTGAAGAAAAAGCGCAAGAACAAATGGATGACAGCTACAATCTTTCCACTGGAGGAAGATTCACAGCTCACAGGGGAAACAAATTGCCCGACAGCATCCCTCATGATGCAGTTGAAAAATTAATGCCTGACTGATTGCCCTGTCAATCATATGTCCATCACTGGGTCATCAAACCAGCTTCTTTACCAAGCACTAAACCGCTTTATTCAAATAGATTTATTTAAAATAATTTGACACCTCCTATCCCTGTGGTGTGTCCTCCCTTTGTGTGTGGTGTGTGATTCTTTGCTTTGCATGGTCAGACAAAATTGCTTCTTTAATACATCCAGAGGTTGCAGATTGAAATTGATCTTGTATTGCTTCAGTACATTGAAAAGGATTAACAACTGGACTGAGCTACCATCATCTTCAGTTCTGCTGCAGAGAAACACAATATCAAATTCTTTTATGAGAATGTATGTCAGATTCAATAAACTCAACAAACAGGCTATGGCCTTAAACTAGTGTAGTTTACTGTAGCCAGAGGATAAACACAGCATAGAGCAGTGGATCAATCCTCTCTTTGGAGGATTTTATGGAAAACTATGGCACATTCCATTCCTTTCTGTAGGAGCTCACACAGACATAAGAAGTGAATGTCTTCTGGGAAATTTTTGGACAGCTGAGCTACTTGACTCATTAACTAAAAATTTCTGTGGCCCCCCTCCCTCCCTCATCTCATCCTCTGTTCTATTCCACTCCCCCATTTCCAAAATGGCATGTTGAACCACCTTCTGAAGTGAAAGGCTACCTCTCAGTGAAACACAGCAAAAGCGGGAAAGGTCCCTGCAGAATCAGGAGTACAGTAAAGTATTCCAGGCTGCTGTTGCCCAATTCATTTTGTTTGCTTAGAAGGCGGTGCAAATACTTGTAAGCTTTTCCTCAGGTGCAAACAGAAGGAAAATAACTATTCACTCAAAATCTGATTAAGGATATAAAGTCATCCAGTCATCCCACGCTAGACTGACTCAGCCTGGTCTGTAAAATCCATGTATGAGCTTAAGGAAGCCACAGACTTACTAACACCCTAGTCCAACATCTTTATCTAAAGAGAATGTTGTTTGGGTTTTTCAAAGCTGTTTCATCTTTTTTTCCTATTCCCTGTGAAGTATGAGTTTCAGAGGAGAAGGGATTTCAGGGTAAGTTCTTGAACTAAAAGCCAGATCTAAAAGGCATTTAGTCCCCTAACATGATTTTGAATAGTTTGTTTCCAGTGGGAAATTACTGTTCTACATGCTCTGAGTGGCATGCCAATAAGAATACCAGTAGGAGAATTTCAAGTGGCTTTTGCAGGCACAGTTAGAACCTTGTACTGTTGTTTGTGGTTTTTGGTTTTTTTTGGTTTTTGCTAAGCCAACCTTCATTAGTCAGCTTCCTTTTCTCCTAATCTGCAGCTGCTTCACTGACTATCCATCATCTTTATTGCAGTGTCATTTCTATACGTCATTCTCTTACACTAATCAGAAGCAGACCAAGTGGGAAAGAAATTGCTCCACAGGGATGAGGTCTGGTGCTGTAAATGATATGTTGAATAAGAGTGGAATTCAATGCAAGAGACACTAGGCTTGTTTACACATGTTGAACTGATGTCTTTTATCTGTGGGACACATCGCAGCTCTTTGTTGCAGTCACTTGTGCACTCCAGCAGCCACTCCAGCACTGCTCTGCAGCAAGCCTGTAAGCAGTGAACAGTCCCACTGCTGCCACTATTGTCATTCAGTTACATAAAGCAAATCACCCACCATGGTGTGATGAGGAGCTGGGGTGCAGCAGCCTGGAAACAGAAGCTGGTCTATGAGCAATAGGACTAATGAAGCCTAGACTCTTATTAATACATACCTGGTTTGTCCTATAGGCTCACACTATAGGAATCTTCCCCACTGCCCTGAAGAACTTTCCCAAAAGTGACAGTAACTTGTTCCACCTTGCCCAAAACACCTGCTCCCATATCATCTTCAGCCCTTTTCACCTCCTACATGTTTTTGGGAGCCTTGCTATCTCAGCAGGAGATGGGCACGCTGAGAGTGCCTTACTCTGGCCTTCCTGGTCATTGGACTCACTGCTACTTCTCATTTATTATGTTCAGCAGAGGCAGTGAATGAAGGTTGAGTTCTCCCTTCAGGGCTCTGTCAGGGTGTCTTCCTTCCATCTGTCCCCAAAATATCAATTTTTTTCCCAAGTAATAACAGCTTACTGTTCCACTATGTCCAAAATGAGACCATTATCCCTCTGTCAGGTTTCCTTGATGGGTTCAGCCCATGGGTTCGAAGGTTGTCAGAAAGATGCAGATGGTCCAACAGGTATGATGGGTAAAGAAGTCTGTTTCCTTAGAAAACCAGGCTGGTTTGTATTCTTGAGGTAAGACAGCCTTCACTGTAGTTGCTCCATCACTTTTGCGTTCAGAGCAAACTTTGTCACCTTATCAAACGCCTATTTTGCAAGACAGGTGGTATTAATTAAGTGCTCGAAACTTGTAGAGCAGCAATACTTGGAATCAGGATTTTAAGTACACCATTTCTTCACTTTTAAGCCATGGTGTGGGTAAAAGCAAGATCAGCATGACCAGATAGGATGTTACTGAGGAACAGAAAGAAAAATCAATAAGGTTAAGGAAGTCAGCTGAAAAGAAGTTAAAAACAAATATAAACAGAAGGACAACCTTGAAAAAAAGAAAATAATTCTTTAGATTGTTGTTTACCCTTGGGCCATTACCAGTCATCTGTCACGTTTTAAGTATTAATTAGAATATTAAAAATAAATAGAAGCGTAACATATAAACACCAAATGTACATTTTCTTCGTGGTTTGAATGAAATTGTCCTCTGCACACTAACTACAATGGCAATGTTTTCAGCAGGTCCCTCCAGTGTCTACATGAAAGGTATTCTATATAAACTTCCAGATGACATTGAAACTTTTATGTCCTTATCAGCTCATGTGTGACTTCAAAAGTGCAGCAGTGGTTATGGGAAACTCCCAGTCACAAATGTAAACAAAAGCATGTAATTATACATAATTATACAAGTCTGATTTATATAGTTATGAATACACATAAACACAGATAAAATACATAATCAAACATAATATTCAATGCTGCTGAAAGGCATGCTGTGATCTCTGAATTAATTATGTGTGTTTTGCCACCCACTACTGGTGCCAAACCTTTGAAGTCTTTTTACATACTAACACTTTAATTTTTCAGTAACTACCCAGCAGTTAAATGCTGATCTTGCATTCATAAAGTCCACTGGAAATCTGGATTGTTGATACAGTTCAGAAGTTTAGTCCTGAAAAGCTGGATGCACTGGCAGTGATATCACTAAGATGTTCTCACTTACTTGCAAGGCTCTGATTTTGTCAGTCAGTTGCCTAGGATAACTCCACATAAATATGAAGACCTTGGTAGGGGAAAAGAACTCAGAAACAAAAAGTACATTGCTTTTTTGGTTGCCTGAAGTCACAGATTTTTCCTTGGGTACGAGTCTCATTCAATATCATGGTGGGCACTTTGTCTAAAGGTATAAGGAAAGATGCAGTTTGCCATTCTTTTCCAGGAGCAAAAGTAGAGAAGGAAAGTATGAATAAAGAGAAACTCATAATACATCTGCTTAGGGAAGGAGGTTCTTCCTTAAGGCTGAGAAACACCATGCCCTGAAGCCTGGGAGGCAGGACATTATGCTTCTCCTGGTGAAGAGAAAGGGAAATTACAGGTGAGAAGCTCAGTTAAAAAAAAAAACAAGAGGAAAATAAGGGAGGATTTCTTTTCCTCCCATTTAGGGTGATTCTGTCTTTTTTGCATCAGAATCCAAGTAGATTTCTAGACACCTCCAAATCCATTTTATTCCTAAACTTTGCCATCCTAGAGCATCATTTTTACTATTGATCCTGATATGTATTGTTCTAAACTATCTAAAATATGTCGACAAAGCTTATCTTTAATAGGGAAGCTGAAGAAAATCCCCATGATGCCAGAAGCCAGAATTGTGGAGTGTTATTTGACACTTTTCTCTCTAGTGCAATAGTGATTGTTCCAAATTTCGAGAGCCCACAACAGACTCTCCAAAGGACCAGGCCACCTCCATGGTTCCCATTTTCCTAGCAAAACCAGGCTGTTGTCTATGGAGGCCATGTGTTTTATTAATGGTGACCGACCAGCAGCACAACAAACTCGCCCTCTTCTCCTCCCCACTTCCATTCCTGAATTCCTACCGAGTGACTCGCCTGAAGCACTGAGAGTGCGCGTCAGTCCTTGTGCTGCAGCTGCCAAGAAACCTGTGAATGGTGCTTGTGGTTTCTGTAATGTGGACACCTGCCCCATAAAGTCTGGCCTGAGACCACCAGCTAATCCTGTGCTGGCCACCTGACAGAAACACGCAGCCATTCACCCTCTTTTCAGAGCGTGTGCACGTGTGTGTCTGAGTGTGCGCGTGAAAGGCCGTATTTCTTCTCTTTTATTGGTCTTTTTTGCACCTGCTGCCAGATAAACAGCATGGGATAAGAGTCTGCTTCATGCCTGACATAATTTTGGGTTTATTAACTTGCCATTCTTTTTAGTCTTGATAGAACCTGACAGGCAAGCAGACAAGTACCTAAATTAACTTAGTTCCCAACCGGCACCTAGACAGGCCAAGAATAACACAGAGATAAAATGGAGGGGTTGAGGATGGCGATGGAGTCAAAAAGGAGAGAGGGGGAAAGTATGAGAGAACGGAAAAAAGTGAATTTTGGACCAGAGAAGTTCTAAAAAAAAAAATTATTCAAAGCATAACAACATGACAGCAGGCTGCCAGAAAAACCTCATCTGTGTGAGGAGGGCAGCGCACACACAGTGGGAAAAACTCAGACACACATTTGCCTCTGGGATAACACAGATTTAATCGCAGGACAACTTCGTAAATGGAAATGAATGCAATGACCTCAGCTCAGGTCGCAAGAGAGTAGGAGCCCACCAGGTTATGAAACTACTGCAGGAATTAGGCATGTTTGGCAGCACGAGCATTTGGGAGAGGCTCAAGGATGAGCAAGTTGTGAGGATTTGATTTCATTTCAAAGGAGGGTGGTCTTTCCATTTCAGGGTCAGCAGCAGGACAGTGCAGTGGGTGTAGAGGTGGAAAGGGAAGCACACAGTTTGGCTGACTGTCACGACCTCTGGATAATTGGAGATTTAACTTTCCATGTCTCAACACTCCCTGAATCTTCCCACACAGGCCAAGTCACCAAAAAAATAGACGGAGGAAAATCTTCCTAGGTGGAGGAAGGTACATAATAGGCATGTTATGACATTCTTCCTAGTCACATGCCCTGTCACAACAGTAACCAGCTATTAAAGTCTGTAATACAAGGTGGGGGATTGTTGTTCACAACTGAAGCTGTATATAGATAACATGTCAAACTGGAAGTACTTGGAGTGTGCGGGAAAAGGGTGCAGTGACATTTGGTTAGGCTTGTAAAGAACAGTGAGTTATGTCTGGAGCAAAGGGGTGTGTGCACATGCACATGTACTTGGAGCTGCAAGTCGGGTTTCAAATGCATCACAATTCTTTTGCAGCAATCATTACGACTCCATCACACGACTTTTCATGATAAGGCAAGGGAAAAGCAGTGAGGGAAGGGAAAATCAGCTGTACAGCCGTAATTACAGGGTATGTGTGCCTACATCTAAAGTAAAGAGAACGAAAAGCTTGTCATGCAGATCAGAAGCAAAACTCCCCCAAAATCTCACAGAGGTTTGTCAAACAGGTTCAAGACTGGGATGAAAAGAAGGCTGTTCTCTTTTGCTGCACAAAAACTGTAATTCAGTAACGTGGCTAGTGAGAAGCAATAAACTTTAAAAATGCAGATATATATGAAATAAGAGGTGGAATTTTACTTCTATGAAGAATAAGAGAGAAATGTCCTGGCCAAGCTTGTGAGTTTGCGTTTGCAGGAATCGTATAAAGTACTGCCACTTTAAATGTTTTCTCAGGAGGAGTAAATATTTAATGTTATACTTAAATATCCTAAGTAATTACCCCTGTTCCTCTCAAAAAGTGCCCCACAGGGTGTCTCAAGACTGTTTCTTTCTGATAGACAGTAGCTCTGCAGAGAGGCAACTCATGCTGACATCCTGTTTCAGGATCTGCCAGTGAGCTGAAGGGTGGAGCATGATTGCTACAGCAACAGCACGTCCAGCTGCAAATGTACGTGCTGCCATGAGTTTAAGCAGAGGACACATAGGTAGGTAAAAATACCTGTGGTGATAAATTACGCATGAAAAAACAAGAAGCCTCCTTCCTGCGGATGCTATCAAACCTGCTTTGCCTGTGCCAGGGGCATATCGGGTATTTTAACACGCACAGAAGCAAAAAATTACCAGTTGGATGCATGGTACTTGGCCTTGGTTACTTGCTGAAGTGTGGAACAAGTCTTAAAAGACTTCATTGTGCTGTGTCAATGTTTTGTGTCACTTGAACTGAAAAAGTGGTATCACTGTTAAGATAGAATTTATAAGTGAGGCATTTCCCAAAAGTACTCATCTGTTTTGCACTGACTCCTTTTTTGGGCTGTTTTGTCACCACATCTTCTCCCCCCTTCTTCCCCTGTCAAAGAAATTTAAAAAAAAAAAAAAAACTTCTAGCTCTACAGAACTCTTTGCAAACTCATTCAGAGTACTGAAGTACAAGAAAACCATCATTGTTAGATGTCCCCATGGCTGGAATGATAGAATGAAATCCATATTTTAGAGTATTGCTTGCTTGTCTTCTATCTCCCCATTCCCAGGACGTGGCTGTGCCTCAGAAATAGGCTGCCCGTTCATACCATGTGGTTATTTCCTGTTCTAAGCAGTGCTCCCAATATATCCCCTTCTAATTCCTGTGTGACTTCCAAAGAGACCAACAAATGATTGCCCCTCAAGAGAATTCTTCTCAAGTTTTCTACTAGTTAAGTTCAAAGCTTGCTTGGGCAGGTCTTTGAGAGTTTAATCATTGCAGTGTAAGAAATGATTCAGTGCAGACAGAATTGTTTAATGCTCATGATGAAGCACCCACTATTTTATATCTGTGTTTTGATTTAAAGAGCTCTGAATAATCTAGGATGTGTATAATGCAGGGGAGGTGGGGAATTTCACTTTATTCTTTAATAGCAAAATTTCTTCCTTATCCCCCTGGATATGAAGGAGGCATCAATAAATTATCTGCTCTTCTTTAGGTTCACATCATACATAGACGATTAGGAAAAAAAAGCTGATAATACTTTGCCTATCATATCAAAGGCTTTAATACTGTTGCCTTTTTATTGTCTATATCTGGATAAATGATTCTATGGAAAGAAAACACATTTCATAGCAGTGACACATCCAGCTCCTAAAGCAAGAGCACTGGATAGATAATAAATGCAGCTTTAGGTCTTAACTTCCAGTCTAGACAACAGATAAGAAAATCACAGTTTCATCATGATGTTCCCTAATTCCTTAACTTTTCTTTTAGAGAAGGAATTAAAGAAAATAACAAGCTTTTAGGGAGTGGGGCTGATATAGCCATTGTTGTATCATGACATATGGCCGAGTTTAAAGACTGTGAAAAGACACTTAGAGTCATTGACTGGAAGTGAGCTTGGCTTGGCTAAGAAATAGAGTCCAACTGGTCAACCAGATGATGTTTGGCCATTCAGACATTGTCATCCTAAAGTGTTGGATCAAGGTGAGCCATGCAGCAAAGGTTTGTGTGCATCCAGGTTCCTACAACAGCTTGTTGGGACAGCTAAATCCTGTTAGGTATTGTTTTGCTTATTGGGCAATAGAAGACAAAGTGTTCTTGGCACAGTAGGAATAAGGAGACATTCCCCTTTCCCTCTCAAAATCCACTATCTGGATCTGGTGTAAAGTTCCTAGGAAATGACCTGGGATGACTGGAGATTGAATGTGCCCTCCCAAAAAAGCTACTGGACACAGAAACAAGCAATAGGGTTTGGCTTTTCCTCATTTCTGAAACAGATATATTAAAATGTTTTGAGCAAAGTTGTGAAGAGAGGTAAAGTTAATATTAAATCTGACTCTTCATCCTAGATTGAAGTGTCATCCTTTCTGCTGCTCACCTCACTAAAACTTTTGCCCCATGCTTAGCAGCCACCTCAGCCATGTCCTGAAAACTATTCACCCCCAAATCAGGACAGATCTGTCTCTGTTTTGGCTTGATCTCAAGGGTTCTCAGTTTCAGTTGGGGCAGTTTCTTCCCCAACAATCATATCTGTAGGAGCATATCTAGTTCTCTTCCTCAACAATACTTACCTTCACACTCAATTAAAACTATTACGTTTTAATCACTAAAACATATAATAGAGTCTCTTCTGCATTTTATAGACATGGCTGGCTGAACTTATGAGTTCAGGCACAGTCTACTAATGTAACAGAAACATAAACCTGTGTTAGAAAGATACTAGCATCATTTCTCAGATATTTCCATTAATTTACAAGAGTTTTACTCCAGATGTTGACTTTTTCTGTTTCAATATAGACACTTAGCAGGTGAAGCTTAGGACATGAAACACCTTTCTCCCCATACCTGCTGAGTTAGAGTTTAGTCCTGGACCATTCAGGAAGCCAGGGTATCAACCAGATTTGAAATTTTCCATGGATATTCCATTTGGAGACAAGTTTCTATAACTGAAAATGAACTTATGCAAGGTTCCATTTTGTAATTCACTGACTGATCCTTCACTTGCCTTTGGTCTAGTTTTCATTATTTTATTTGCTAAAGACAAAAAAAATTTCTTACTGTTCTGTGACACTGTGAAATAGAGGTAAAACATGATGCAGATAAAGCACTGTTTAGGCAGGAAGAATGAAGTGTGACCTTTATTTGATTAAAATATGTGTGTGAGTACAACAGCTCTTCTGTGTGAAGGTGCAGAAAAGATAGCATGAAATCCAGAATGGCTAAAGAATAAATCAATTACTGTAGGTATGAATATGCAAAAAATTTTACACATCTCATGGTAGAACTAAGAGATGCAAATAGGCTCAACCATTTCCCATATTTTTTTCCCATCATCTACTTCCCCAAATTTTATGTATTTTGCATGCTGTAGGGAAAGACATCTGGTTTTTCTTCCTGCCTTCACTCAGTGCTCACTTCCACCAGGGTGCCTGGGGAGCTGTGGTGCATCACTGTCACTTCTGCTGGCAGTCTCTGCAGGACAAGCTGTGAGCTCCTGCATTCCCCACTGTTTGTGGCTTAGGAAACCTCTGCACCACAAACTGCTGGAGACGTGGGAGGGTATTCTGAGGAAGTGTCAACTGCTTTGAGCTATTTTACTTTTTCCTTCTAGCATCCAGTGTGACTGCTGGCTGAGACAAGATATGGGGCCCGTTGGCTGAGCTGCTGTGCCTGCTCTGTTGTTCATCAAACTTCACAGAAAGTCTTGGTTTATTTGATATTGCATAGGGTAAAGAACAGAGGAGTAGACCACCCTGGTCATAAACATATCCAGGGGTATATATTCGTGAAATAGGACAGACATGCTTTCTGCTCGTCCCCCAAGACCATCACTGTAGAGGGACTGACAAAGGGACAACAGCAGCCATAACAGCACAGCTGCCCAGCTGAAAAGGGACAGATAGATGGATTACAAAACCCTGGAACAAGCAGAAGAGCAATCATGCAAGGCACTTACTCCATGTCTCATGCATGTTTGAAAACATTTAGACCACAGAGCCTTTTTTGTGCGAGGTGAGAGATGGATACTGGCCAGTGTTTTCTGTAGATGGATTGACAGGCAAATATGCCATGTGTGAAGGCTGGATGATGAAGCAAAGCTGGATGATGTAGCAATTGCACAACTGCAGGACAGTAGTTTGACTGTAAGAAAGAAAGAGGTCTTGAATCTCTTCGTTTCAATGTGGGTCTCCATAATTACAATAAAGGCTGTATAAGAAAATAAGGCAATCTATTTAAACTGGCTTCATACTGTACATTTAGTAATACTTTTGTCCAGAGCAGTTTGTAAATGTCATTTTAGTGACAGGAATACTTTCCTTATTTCTCATCAGTTTTTCCCAGGTGAATTTAAACCTATTACTCCACAGTGTAAACCCTCTAAGTAATTTCTTTCCCTTCTAGTGTTTATATTTTTCAAGCTTCTGTAGGGTCTTACCTTTTTTCCCCTGGGCCCCCTCCTTCCTCTGACTTAGTTATTACTGAGCCAGGTTGCAGACAAATGGTTGGTTGAATCCCTAAAGCAAGTTATGACAGATATGCATAAAACAAATACACGTACACACACCCTGAACTGCCCAGAGCGTAGACAGGATGCAGCCAAGGCTCAGCAATTACTGCTCCTCGCTGCTCCAGACTTTGACACATAATAAGATGCTCTGACCTAGCTGGGAGTGACCTGCTAATCCCAGAAATTTCTGGGTCTTTAAATTGCACAAACACAAGAAGCCGCCACATCTCCAGGCTGTATTAAAATCTGGAGGAAACAAACTAACTAACTTTAAAAAAAAAAAAGCAACAAAAAAACTATTAAAACTATTTTAAAATATATGTTTTGAATCTCACTGGGTCTGATTATTTCTCTGGGCAATCTGTCACATCTATAAAGTATGGTAGAAATGTTTTTGATTTAGTATTTTCTAAAGAGGATTTTATAAATCGGTATTGCTTACATAGACAAACACAGGCACAGAGATACACATACACAAAGGTTTTTAAATGTTCTGCTTCTTTGACAAATACAATGTCAGGAAAGAACTTGTTGTGGACTTGGGAGACTGTTTTCTTTGCCTTGTTCTGCTAAAGATTTTCTTCACAATGGTAGTCAATTCACTTCAAGCCAAGTTGGGTTTTTTTTATGATACAGAGTCACCATAAATGTGCACAGATGGCCCAGAAACATTTTCAAAGATGCCCATATATCTAAATTTCAAAGCTGAGCACTTCATAAAGATCCTATCCAAAATCTGATCTGAATGTCTTTTGGGGGCATTCTCCTTTCTCACAGCTAGAAAATAGGAATCATCAATTCTTTCTTCAGAGTGTGGGGAGGGTAATGCAAAAATTTAATTAGAAAGTTCACTGAGACTGGAATCAAAAAAGAACAGCTTCTAATAATGAACTGGTATGGAGAGATTTTGTATGAAAAGTATTCTCTCATCCTTCTGTCATATTGGGAGATCACAGAGTGCTTTTAATATTTTCTTTTTTAATCTCCATACAATTATGACAATGTGTTCGTCTTTTTAACTAAAATGTCTCTCAATTCTTCAGCTGCAAGAATAATTCATGTGACAGAAAAGGACACCAGTGAAAGTTATGTACATGATCTGATGCTTTGCTAAGAGTCAGAAGTGCATGGAGAAGTGGTTCTGGGACCGTGTTTGTGGAATGAGAAAGCATTTCTCCCCATGGCCATCCTTCCTCTATGAACTGGAATTCACAGAAGCCTCATGGAATCCCAGAATGGGTAGGGTTGGAAGGGACCTTAAAGCTCATCCAGCCCCATTCCCTGCCATGGGCAGGGACATCTTCCACTAGACCAAGCTACTCCAGGCCCCATCCAGCCTGGCTTGGAACACTTCCAGGGGTGGGGCAGCCACAGCTTCTCTGGGCACCCTGTGCCAGGGCCTCTCCACCCTCTCAGTAAATAATTTCTTCCTGATACCCAGCTTAAACATAATATCTGTCAGGTTAAAGCCATTTCCCCTTTTCCTATCTCTGTATTGAACATACCTACTTGATATTTTTTTCTATTCCTGAAACCATTCCCCTTCCTCTTTTCTGAGTCCCATCTGCTCAGAGACAGGAAGGCAGCTGTCCCCATCCAAATACAAAACCAGGTTCACCTCAGACTTTTCATCCACCGTGGAAAATGGGCCCTGTATGAATTAAAGCATCTTAAAATTGCTAGATTGCTAAATTTCCCTGTTTGGGCCTGGCTGGCTGGCTACTGTCCTCAGAACTACTACTAGTAGTAACAGGGAACACAACTTTGAGCTTTCTTAGTAGCAAGATCTTTTAATAAATAGCATTTGCCCACTATGTTTAAAGGAAGTTCTAGATTTCAAATTCTCATATCAAACACAGATGAAGCGTGGAAGCAACAGGAATGAAAACTGCTGCTCAGTTAAGGAGGTGTTTCAAGAAAGGCTCGGTGCCATGGTGGGGTTGATGCGGTGGTGTGTATTCCATGTTTCTGTGTCCTGCAGAAAGTTTCTAAGGTAAACACGGCCCTGATAAGGTTTATCAGCACAAGTGCCACCAAAAACCCTTGGTGTGAATTTACCCACAGAGACTGTGGGTAATTCTTGCTCTGAACTTGGTCTTGAACCGTAATTCTTACTCTGCAGCTTAACCCAATGCTCTGTGCATTCTCAGGGCCCTCTGATGTGAATGTGTGTCTTGCCCAAGGCTAAATCTGCCTGTACCTGCCCAAATACACATGTTGGAGATGTACACAATTGTAGCTGCACGTATGCCCAAAGAGACTCTTGCTAGAGATAACTTTTCTCTTGTGAAAAGTGTGGATAAAGAGAAATTTTTTTTGTTGTTTTCTCAGAAAATTTTAAAGTATTTTCAGCAAACATCCCAGAAGCTTTCGTTGAGTTACATTTTTAAAAGAAATGTATTAAAAAATATTGTTGTGACTTTACAATGAACACTTTAATTTACTTGACATAAAGTTTTCCTTAAAATGGCCTGGATGGAAAATATGGGATTTGTTCCACTCACTGGAGGTAAAGTCCTGTGAAAATACTGACTGATCATCTGCTCTCTCTGTCACCAGAGGAAAACAAAAAATCCTGCGATCGGAATTCTCCTTTTTTCTCCCTCTATGTGTTCTTTCCAATATTCTAGCAAGACTTAGAAAACAGTTGATGAAAATATAACTTTTATTTGGACCTTATAGAAAGTGGGGCTTTGTTTTAAAAAAAAATAAGAAAGGAAAAAAGATCATTGTTCCTCTGGAACTAAAAAACTATGACTTACATAGTTGTTTACAGTATTAAATTGGCCTGCACAATCTTTCAAAACTACCAAATCAAAGTGGGGCAAAAGTTATATTGAAATTTTGAGATCTGAGCATAGCTATAAACAAGAAAAACTGAAGTCATAACAGCATCAGAGGTAATGGGAATTCTGCCACTGGCTTCCCAAAGATCAAATTCAAGCTTTCTAGCCAACAGCACTATATTTTTTTTATGGACTCCATGGGCCCTCTTTAACTGGCACCCACAAAGCTGCTGCTCTGTACTTCCCCTTTTCTCCTACATCTGCAATGACACAGAAAAATCTCTGAAGAGAAGCAGGAGCTAAACACAATATTTTGAAATGAATCTTGTTTTGTTAAATATAACAGGTGAACAGAACATTTGCTCTGGTCAAGTTCCAAAAGCTCATTCTATTATTATTTTTCAGATGCTCATTCATTTACTTTCTCAGACTGAAATTTTCAAAACTTTTGCTCATTCCATAAAGAAATGTGTTTCCATTCCCTCATTCCTGAGTTCTTAAACACAAACATACATGCACATAAAAAAGGATAAAAAAGAGATTATCCTTTCTCTGTGAAGAAGTTTGAGAATGGCTGGAGCACTAATCTTCAAGGTATGTTACTTTCTAAAGTCAAGCTTTATAAATAATGCCAAGTTTGAGATAATAGTTCAGTTATTATAAAATTAAAAGAGTTAAATACCTGCATGCATAGAGTAAGACATTCCTGTTTTTTATCCTTGATGTACTTTCTGAGGATTTTAATTAAGGGATACAAGCATTGAAGATTTGTTGATTTTGTTTCCTCACATAACTGTGCAATAATCGAGACTATTCTTTCCAGACAACCTGATTTTTAAATCTCACTAACACCAACGAGCCAGATAGGTCTTCAAGTTGTTCAGTTCAGTTGTTTTTGAGTTTTACCTTTCTAAATGAGCCCATAACAACCACAGCAAAGAAACCCACCATAAGGATACACGGATACCTGCAAAGCAAACACAGACTGGGAGTCTCACTCAGTGTCTGAGCTGCAGTTGTTCTTGTATGCTACAGGCTCCCACAGCTGCTTCCAAAAATTTCACACTGATGCTTTGTGATGGTGGAGTGTCCTCACAGGCTCCTTTCTGGGGAAAACATCACAAAAGCAGTAATTAACAATCAGATTGAACAGTACATGATTTTCCAGACTGTTTTTGCCAGTCAAATCAGTAACCAAGGAGCACCTTTTTAGTTAAGTTCATGCAGTTATCAACCTTGTGTATGCCTTCAGGCCTCCCTAAAGCATGGGTATCACCTTTGTCCAACAGAAGCAATTATTAAATTTAGAAATTCTATTTGTGCTGATAAAGTCTGGAAATACTCCCAGGCAGTTCTGCTTTTGTGATCTACTGCCACAGTGCCTCAGGAGTTCTGTCCAAAAGTGGGACTTACTGTGCATGCAGGTGGATGCTCTGATTTTTAGAGAACAGTCACAGGCATGTAAAGGCACAGAAGACAGGAAAATATTTGGCATCAGGCTTTTCTCCAAACACATAGCACCATAGAGAGGACTGCATTCTTAGGCTGTTTGTATCTTCCCTACCAGTTTGTGTATCTCTTATGTAAATTCTTCCATCATTTGCCTGATCATCAGAAACTGACTTTACCTGCAACACCACCTTCCTTATACCTCCTTTACAGTCACAAAGGGAATAGTGTGGGACACCTAAGTTCTCTCTCGTCCATGCTTTTCAAAGAAAACCTTCCCTGTCCTGCTTCAGTAAATTCACCCCCCTTCAAAAAACAAAAAAAAAAAAAACAACAAAAAACTGAAAGATTTGCCATTTCTTTTTTTGGTAACTTATCATTCATTTTTTTTCCCCAAGTGCTATCAGAAATGGTTCTTTTTTCCATGATGTTACTTAATTTTAGTTTATAATCTTCAATGTGGGTTATCTATAATTTCTATATGTATCTATAGTTTAACTTCTATTGCCTTGTATCTTTCTTACAAAGATAGAACAGCTTTCTGTATGAACCATTAAAAAAAAATTAATTTCATTTGCAGACTCATGGTCAATGCTGGCTATGAACAATTTGTCTGATGAACGTGAATCTTTGATAGTCAAATCTCTCCCAGTTCTTTTGTCTTTCTCCAAATACTGATCATTGCCTTGGAGCATTATGTGTGTCAGAGATCTGTTTACTGATTTTTGTGACTTCTGACAAGCTGTGCAAGGCATTCTGACATAAATCCCTGTTTCAACACTCCCCCAGGCCCTTTTTTTACAGCTTTGGAGCTTTCCTTGGAGGAGTGAAACAACAAGTTTAATAGCTTTGTTTTTAAACCTTTTTGATTGTCATTCCCTTTCTCATGTTTTTAATACTGCTCTGAAATGAAATAGACAGAAACTACTGAAAAGAGCAAGTACATGAAAGCAATCACTGTAAAAAATCAGATTATCATCTGAGGGTATCTCTATGGTTGGTGTCTTTTGTTTATACATACAGACTAATGTGCTGTTCCAAATACTATCTGTTGTTCTCCATACACTTAGGGGAGCTTGACTTGACCAGAGGTGCTCTATTTTTCAATTACTCAGTTAATTTTACTGGCGATATTATACAAATTACAAAGCATTGAGATCTGTTCCAAGGGCTAGCTTACTGGCAGCACAAAACATAACTAAAAAATTTAGGTAGACTCTGAAAAAATGTGGATCCCTGTGGCTGCTTGCTTGAATGGTGATCGTTGGAGTTTATAGCAGCAACACAGAGAAACAGTAACAAGTGAATGGCGAAAAGTCTTTAAAAGAGTAGAATTGCATTCCGTGGTGTCTGAAATGCCTGTAGCAGAATTAAAACTGGGGAGATTTCCAAAAGGTTTGGGTAGATTTTTCGAAAGACACAGAACTGACATGACTGAAATAGGGAAATAGGGAAACAGGAGATTTTAGTCTTTGCAGCCTCCATTCCATGTCATCTTTCTTTGCTTCAGCTTCCAGGAAAAGGGACAGATAGGGATGAGTCACTGTCACTCTCCAGCAGAGCACTTGCCATGCCAATTCTGACTTTCCAGAGCTCCATTTGGAGGCCAAAGGAACTGGCAAAGAACTGTCCTGCCTTTGCTCTCCTCTCACTTCAGACAAACCACCATGAAATCAATAAATGTCAACAGTTTGGTGACTTCTATGCTAAACTGCCTTAGGAGAAGAAAGAGTTTTGTTTTAGAGCAGCTTGAAGAGGTGCTTTAAAGAGGTTGCTCGTGGGTGATTTCACCCCTTTGGGTGTATGTACCATAGCATGAGAAGCTCACATATTCTGTAAAGAAAATAATAAAACAAGCCTTAATCTCACTGGCTGGCTCTATGCAAGACAGAAGTTCGGGCTTCATGCAAGCTTTAAAAATGCTGTAGGAGTAATTTCTTTTACCGTTTGGGGGGAGAGGGAGGTGAGGAAAGATGAGTTTAAATATATAATTTAAACAGCTTCCAAGAAGAAATGGAGCCTTTCAGTGATGTTTGAGATGGCAACTGCTTTTTTAATGCTATACTGGCATAGCAGTAATGGAAAATATGCCTCAGTGGAAAAAAAAAGAAAGAGGTTTCATCATTAAAGGTGTGGCAAAAGGTTTTGTAAATTAAATCATAAATCAGTCAACTTTTAGTTCAATTAGCCCAGCCAAAAATACTCCTATTAAAAAAAGTCACTTCAGAGTTTAAGGAAAGCCATAAATCATTGCCTAATCACAGTTCTTAGTACCTTAGAATAAAGTACCCTCCCAGTACTGCCCACCATGCTGGCATGTGAGTGGAGTTAATAGGGAGCTTGCCAAAAGTTTTGAAGTGAAAACCATAGGGGTTTTTACTCTTTCATTCAAAAAACACATTAGAGACCTTGGCTATAAATCTTAGCATGACCTGTGGCACTGTTTAATCAATTTATTTCATGCCCTCAAGGGAGATGGTGTATATGTTAGCCTGTGGTCCCTTTCTGAACATGCACAGCAGACCCCACCACCTCCCCGACAAATCCAACTGCTAATTATTGAACAAATTCGCTCTGGTGTTTTAATTAAAGCAGTATTTCTTATTTTAATTTGTGACACTGTGTCAGGTTACTCAGGGCTCTGTTTATAATGCAGGGAACATGTGGAACAAGTCAAGATGTTATGGCAGGCGGCAAGCTCTAAGAAATAAAAGTTGGCTTCCTATCCAATTTGCAGTAATGTTGTGTATTATGGACACCAGCCTTGTGCATCTGATTCAGGGTAAAACTTACATGCCATTTTTCAGAGAAAATCATCCCCACCTGAGGTGGACTCTTGGAAGCGGACAATGGATGCACGCCAAATAACATAAAACACCCTTTTTCTCAATCCACCTGGTCCAGAGAGCAGGAAGTCATAGAAACACTGCAGGAAAAGTGACTCTGCTGTGTACTGGACCTCTGATTAGCTACAGAAAGGGGCATTTTGAGCCTTTTACTAGCGCTGAGTGTCAGTTCCTCATGCAGGGAAGGAAGCCTGACACAGCTACAGCTGCTCCTCATCCTCCAACAATTAACTGCTGCTCATTATCACCCAGCACTAGCCTGCTGCTCTGCAAATCGCTGTACAGCTGAGCCATGGCCATGTCCAGCTCCAGCTCAGCACAGATGAAGGATGAGCAAGAATGGAGTCATGCCATGGTGTCTACATGGCTGAGATTTCCCTCAGCATTTCACACAGGACTTATGCCGGCCTTCCTCAAGTGAATAGATTTTGATTAGGTTGATAAAGCTGGGGGGGGATTTGTGGGTTGTTTCTGTGTTTTCTCAGATTTATGATGAGCAAGCTCCCTTTTTCTCCCAAGCCCTTGGGAACCGAAAGCATGTGTAATCCCACCACCCTGTTCTAAAGTTACAGGGTGTTCCTAATGGCAGCAGTAATGCAAAGATCCACTCTTCGATATTATTTTCACAGCAAAGATCCACTATTCCCTATTATTTTCACAGCAGACATGAATAATTAGCTACCTCTAAGCTATCAAGAGATATAGCTGATATTCATCTGAGCTCAGCAATTTTATAGGGTGAATCTCTTTAGGGGAAAAGAAGATCTTCAGTAAACTGTGTCAAATCTGGTCTCAAAATTTCATGACTGTCCACAACTTTGATTTTCTTCTGAAAGCCAACTATTTCCCAACTTCCCCCCAAAACAACCCCAAACCAAAACAAAAAAACACCTTTTCCATTTGAAACTGGGAAAAAAACTAAGGCCAGCCTAATGGATTCAGAATTAGTCTTTATGATTCACTTCAGAAATGACAGTTCTGGCTATTGTAAGTTTCCTATATCTAGATATCTAGTTTCCTTCAGGAAACCTATAGTTAGTTGAAAACAGAACAAATCTAAGGCCTCAGTCTTTATATTTTAGGCTTCATATTGAGTGACATTTTGTGGCCTTTTTCTGGCTGAAGATCCATGACTTATTATCTGTGGAAAGTCCAACAAGCTCCTTCTGATTTTAACAACCATTAATCTTCAAAGCCCTCCATTGTTCTGCATTCCCACCGGGCACAGAGCATTGTGGTCAGGACAAGCTCTGTGCTGGCAGAGAAGACTGCAAAGTTGTTTGGTTTTGGTTTAATTCCTCTTCTAACTTGTACAGTTTTCAGCATGCAGCCTCCTTTTCTTTCAGCTCTAGGGTTGGGTTTTCTTTTAGTCATTAATAACCTAATTTAGTTTTCCCCATTTTTCTTATACTTTTCCCTCCTTATGATACCATTGCCTGCTTCAAAGGGAATTGGGTTTCTTTCACGGCATGTTTCTACTGCTGGATTTCTTTCAAAGTATATTTTTTTAAGTTTATCAGCTCTGACTTTTTATTCTTTATAGTGATTTGAAAAATGTATTTGCTGCTCATGAAAGGTACCAGACCATGACAGCACCAGAGACAGAAATTTTCTTTCTGCTACCCTTAAGGTACCTATTTGAATTCTATGGCACGAGGCACTTCTAGAAATTTTCCACCTTCACAGGTACCTCAAATAACATATAACCCTCAATGTGATAAAAAAATGATAGTTTATTTTACCTTCATGAACAGAGTGTCTTGATTGAAGACAAAGAAACATCTAAAGCCTGTGTATGTTCATTAAAGTTTTGCTAATGCTGTCTCAGGAGAGGCAATGAAGCAGAAAAGAAAGAACTTAAACAGGGAAAGAGAGGCCATATCCAAGTACTTTTCTGGCAGCAAAGGGGGAACCAGTGATGTAGCCACAACATGCTCATGCTACAAAAGGATTTGTCTTGTCTTCTCAGGCAAACATAGAGGACAGGACTAGATATTCTTTGCCTAGTAAACAGCTCTTCCCATTTTTCAACATGTAGCTTGGAAGAATTTGCTCCAGTAAGTTCTTAAAGCCATGATTACAGATCTCTGAGACCAGGCTGAGAGAACTCAGGGAGAAAACAGAACAAAGGGCAATGAGCAGTGGAACACAGTATGTTTGTGTTTGGAGACCCTGTGTCGTTTTTCTGGCCAACACATACTCCTTGTACCTGGTGTGTCATTGCTCAGCAGAAAGACTTTTCCTTTCAGGGGGGCTGAGACCACCCAGATGTTTAGGAAAGTACCTTGGGATACGTGGCCACCTCAGGCTGAACAGGAGATTCCCTACTGCTGCTGAGAATTGAGTTCATACTCATAAAAGGATCTCCAGGCAGTCAAGCTGGAGAGATGGCCTTTCCAGGAGTTTCTTTGGACTCTCTTGTATAATTCAAGTTTCTGCTTACGTACCACCAGCAAGAGCAAAGAGCAGCTGTTAAATTTTTTCCTCCTATGTGTGAGCAATAAAAACTCCTGGTTTGCCTTGAAGCCCCTCAAATTGACTCCCTAACACTGTCAGTGAATCCCAGATAAATTTGCACTCTGCCTGCTTGAAAGTCAGGAGCAGCTTCAAGCATTGCAGGGCTTTTCAAGTCTGTGCAGTCACCCCATTCATTACTCATGAAAGAGACAGCGAAAGACCAAAATCTCAGGGGACCCTCTCATCTTTACCTTACTCTGTTTGTTTGTTTGCTTTGCCACAACACAAGCAGTAGCCCAGGCAGTCTCAGAGGAGCCCACTGCTCTTAAGACCAGGTTTTCTAGAAAGAGCATTCAACTTCTGGGTTGCCGTGAGCCTTGTTTTTGAGTTAGTTCAGCCAAGATTTTTATCCCCTCCACCACATCTTTCTTAGCATGAAATCTAGTAGAAGCAAAATAAAAGTGTCTCCATGTATTTGTTTAATACATAAAAATAACAATAAATCTATACAAAAGTGAAAAGAAAAGGTACTTCCTGCAAGTTTCTGAAAGCTCCCAAAAATAGTCTCAGGACTCAGACAAAATTAATACTGTTATGTAGCCAGAGTTTTAATGAAAGCATCTGTACCTGGGTGTCTGCACAAGTAAAATTGTGCAAATAACTACAGCCTCTTTTCTAGCCAAAATCCTCTAACATCTCAACAAATGTGAGCTCCTTTCTTTTCTTACTGGAAACACAGCAATAACCTTCTCCGTTTTTCCCAAAAAACTCTTCAAAGCAGTGCTGATGTAAAGAGAAGCGTGCTGTTTCATTAAGGTTCTGTGACTGTCGTGGTGTGCTCGGTGCAGCAGCCAGCTGCCTCCGCTCGCTTACCCAAGGCACAGACTCACGTGCATTGTGGCTTTCCCAGGCCGGGGCCATCTGGCAGGGTTGGCTGCCAAGCAGAGGGAGTGGTGGGATAGGACATATGTCTCTGGCTCAGACTGTTCATTTCAGGGGCCAATTAATTCAAGCTTTCCTTCTCCTGAGTGCAATAGATTATCAGTGGAGATGATGCAAGGCAACTTGTAGCTCGTTCGTTTACCTCTGCCACAGAGCAGGAATGCCCTGTGTTAGGATGGGTCATCGATGGGAGAAGTAGCATCTCAATATCCCAAAGCTTATGCCCAGGGGAATTTTCTGTCAGTGTCCAGAGACAGATGGGATATTAAATCATTACAGCATGACATGAACTGCTCAAGATTCAGAAACAGAACCTGTGGCTCACAGAATATTGAAAAAGCAGCAGTACAGCACTGTAGCTGGCGATGTGCTGCTCTAGAATGTGTTTTATATTGAAAAGTCCTGCCAGGTGCTTGCTCTGCAGCCACTGTCCCCTGAAACTCCCCTCCATCCTCTGAACTACCATGGGCCCTCACCATCGAAGACTTGACACCAGATAGAGCCTGTGAAAGCACATCTGTTTTCCAGGGTGCTCTCCTCTGCTTTTCTCTGCTTGGGGAGGTACTGTGTATTCCTGCTTCCAGTCTTCCCCAGGATCCTGCTAATGAGCATCCTGGAACTCTGATCAAGCTTAGCCTTTTTCTTTGGAAAAAAGGAAAAAATAAAGATGACCTCAGGGCAAAAGAAGCAGAAAGTGCAGTTTGCAAAGGTAACTCATTAGAAACAGATAGTGGTGGGTTATGCTTTGCAGGGAATTCTTGGTGGTGTCTCTACTGGTGCTACGCACTGGTCTTTGAAAAGCTATTTTGGTAACTTCTGTCACCAGAAGAGTGGCATTTCTTCACCTCATTTGTACTTACTTTTATAAATATGAGCAAATAAATAAATAAATAAAGCTCTCCAGCCAAATAGAAGCTCTTCCTCCCAACTGCTTTCACAAAAAAGTTAAGTAAACAGATGGGCCTCCTGGCATGTCTGAAGGGGATGCTGGATCATATTGCAGGCCATGGCTCTCTCTGTCATCCAGGCGGGATTCAAAGCTTTGATGTACGGAAGACGGCACTTAAGCTAAATCTCTGGGTAGCCCTGAAATCACACACAGTTGGCTCAAAAATAGAGGCTGGGCTAACTACTTCCTCTCATGCTGTACTGGCAGGTTTACATTCAAGAGCCCCTCCTCAGTTCCCTATACATCGTCCAGGTCAAGCACATCTGGCAGCATTCACTCCCCAGGAATTAGGAGCCCCAGCGTGGTGTTCAAAGACAATTACTGCTCCTTTCCAGCTGAGAGATCAACAGATTTTTGTGCAACACTATCTCTCCCCTTACCACACAAGAAGAAAAAACCTCAAATATCCTAAAAATATCTTTGAAAATCTTTTGGGAAGAGCAGGCCTCTTGTGATTCACCCTCGAAGGTGTTCTCAGGCAGGCTTCAGGGCATAGGTGCAGGAATGCAGGTGCCACAGCTTGTCACTGCAGTTTTCCATCTAACACTGGAGACGAGAACACAGGCACTGGCATCATTTTCTCAGTTGAAGAACTTTTCAATATATAAAACAGTTACCAGACAGCTATCCTGCAAAGATTCTTAGAGCAGGATACATAGGTTGGAAGCTGAAGGAATCAAGAGGGGACACCAAACTGTGCTCTCTACAGAGTGTGTTATTTTAAAAGAACAAAAACTGAGGAATTTTTTTCTGTCTTGCAACAGGAAGTTTCTGGTTTTGTCTGTTGGCAACTTCTTATTTCCAAGTACAAGACAATCTTCCTTGGGGTATATCTTTTAGATGGAGTGGTTGGGCAATAGAAAGGAGAACTGCCTCTTTTCCTTGCCCTTACTGCTGGGCAAGAGGGAAAGTGGGAATATTGCTCCTTCCCTGGGAGAATCTGAACAGATACATCCTAGGGTAGAGGGACAGCAAACATCAATTCTGAGTCAGGGAGAAAATCATGGGCTCCTGAGAAGAGCAGGCACAGAGCCAGGCCTCCCAGGTGATGGAAAGAAAGGAGCTGTTCCCAGGGACCCAGCTCTGTGCAGAGCTGCTGTATCCCAGGAAGCAGATGTTGCACACCAAAATCCTGTCATGCTATGAGCTAACCTGAGGGAAATGATCACCTCCTACAATGGGCAGGGAGATTTATTGTCAAATTCCTGTATTTTCATACAAGTTAACCTGAAGACCTTCATTCTCTACGTTGTAAAAAGATCCCCGCTTTATCCGTTCTCATAAATCCCAGCTCCAGTTTTGGAATTCCTTTTGGTGTTCTGAGGGAATTCTTGCTTTAAGCAAAATATAGAAGCAAGTCTCCCTCAAACTTTTGGCTGATTCAAGGTCCTGTAATAACCATTTTAATCCCAACTTTGGTCAGGTCTAAGTCTAAAGTAAAATATTGTGGTATTTTTTACTAAAAGAGTGGTAAGAAATTGCTATCTTCCAAAAACACATCAGTGAAAATATACAGCACTCTATATCTTAGTTTAAATTCCTTCTGCTTCTATGAAAGCTGTCCTGAAAATTCACTTCTCTACTTTTAAATGTTCAAATAGAAATATCCCTTGGAGGCCATTCCTGAAGGTGGTAAAAAGTGCTCTACAAAGACACAGTAGGATTTGAAAAGTAATTATCTCTTTTATTTTAATGTAAATTTGCAGAATTTGAAAATGGTGTGAATGAAATATACATCTAATAACCAAAAAAAAAAAAAAACAACCAACTGACAGAAAAGTATTTTGCTGCTGACTGAAAAACAAACAACCTACAACCCAACTCTCAAAAATCCAAAGAAATAAAACCAAAACCCAAAATGAAACAACATGCACAGAGACACACACACACACTGATTTTGTAACTTTGGCAATAACAAAATGAGACTGATGAAAAGAGTTCCTCAGGCCCAGTATCTTGTCTCTGGCAGTGGAAATTATTATCTACTTACCAAAAAAATGTATAAGAAACAGTGCCTATTTCTTCCAGGTGTGGTCTTTCCCTTTGTATGCTGTCTCATCCTCTGGAAACCAATGGTTTAGAGATTTCCTGATCAGAGGATGAAATGTTGGATAAATATCAGATTCATACTAGGGCTTTCTCCCACCATTTGTTCTGTCCACATTTTATTCACTGTGATGCCATAATTTCTAAATAAATGCTACCAAGCACTGCTGTCTGTTCAGCCATTCAGATACTGGATCAATTGAGAAGGAAATTACTGTATCATAAAAAAACAAAAGGTGTGAGAAAGCTGTCAAGAAAATTTGACCTCCAGAAATTATTTTGCCTGACAGATGTGACTGCAACCTCCCTTCCCACTGGTTTGGTTATAGTTCTAATCTCAGGTTGCAAATAGGTTCCTGAAATGCATCAATGTGGAGAGCCACTGAAAGATAACTCTCTGCTGAGAGGAAATACTTCTCTGACAGGTAAGCCTGTGACAACTGGAAAATATTTCTGGAGTATAATAGATTTGTTCCCCAAATTCCTTGGGAACTTCTAAGTATGCTTTGAACACAGGAACCACAGCTATTGGGCAAGGGTATTTCACTTAACAGCAATCAGTGGTTGTGCTTCAGAGAATACAGATCATTCCCATAATGAATCTGTGGAGTGGGAAATAAGAAAAAGGCCAGCTTCTTGTTTAGTTTCTTTCTTTTACCGCACATGGTCGGAGTTTGCTCTGGGAGGGAAAATGGAACCTTCTGGGTACTTAGCTTAAAAAACAAATACAGCCAGTTCTTCTAGCATTCATCTTAAGAATTCTTAAACACATAATTAAACTACTTTTTCCTTTACTATCTCTTATTGAACCCAAAGATCACCCCAAATTTTGTAGGAATTGCAGAAAACAGACTGCATCTTTTGACTGCTTCCTGGGCCTAATGCTAAAAAGGGGGATATAGGTTTTTGTTAAGCATTTGTTTCTTAATTACTTTCTTGATGCTGTACTTGAGACAAGGAGGAAGATGAGAAAGTGGGAGATGTGCCAGAGGGACTCAGGACTCAAGCAAGGAAGTATTGAGTGAAGAAGTGGACACTCACATTTACAAGCTGAAAAGAGATCCATTTTTTATCCTGTTTCTCTGAATTTCAGTACTAGTGTGAGGCCCTGGATTGACAAGCCCAGAGACTTGGGTCTTCTGCTTAGCCACAGAAACATTCGACTGTGGGTTAATTTTCTGGGGTATTAAAAAAAAAAAAAAATAAAACAACAAAGTAAAAAACAGCCACAACACTAGAAATACTTGAAAAGAGCGGGGGGGGGGGGGGGGGGGGGCAGGCAAAAGAGGGGTGAAGAAGGAGTTGTATACCAAAAGATTAACTAGACAACATGAAGCATGGGAACCAAAGGAGGTAAGAGCAATCCCATGTAGTATTCCCAGTGACAGGATGAGAAAGGGGAGCAGCTGGAGTGTGTTCAGCAAGGTGTTGAGCAGGCAGGAGGGCAACCCAGGCTGCAGGGAGGGAGGGTGGGCTGCAGGACAAGGTGGGGGTCTCTGCCAGCAGTCGGTCCAGCACTGGGTGAGACAGGTAGAAGGGAGGGAGGGGGCCTTTTCAGGAGAGTGATTTCACCTGGGGTTTTGTGGGAGAGGGAGGGGGAGCCAGGCTTCTCCCTGCCCTCGGTGGGTACTGCACTTTCTCAGCCTCCTTGACAGAAAGGAGCAGTTACACAGGAGACAGGCTGGTCCTTGGAGCAGAGCTACAAGTGATTAATTGTATCAAGAAAAAGAAACAGTGTCTCCTTGCTGAGCTTTGTAACGGGCTTCATATAAATTTGCGTGAAATATTATGTGGGATTACTGTAGCCAGCCAGGAGTTTGGCTGCAGGAGCCAAGAGGAGGATGGGAGCCCAGCCAACAGGAGAGGCAGGAGATGAAGTGGATTGTGTTTGCCAAGGCCAGGAGGACAGCCAAACCATAGCTACAGTAGCATAGTAATGAGAAATGGGAATTGCATTCAACATCAGTTCTTCTTCTTATCAGGATCATTAATGTTTTGCATCTAATTGTCCTGCCCTCCTCCCTGGCCTTGCTGCAGGCCATGGCAGAATGTGGGATAACAATAGAAGGCAGAGAAAATAGCAGAGGTGCTTAAACATAATGCTGCTGGAGCCCACAGCTGGTGCTGTGTGGGACCATTTAGCCAGCCACTAGTGCAAATCAGGCTGCTGTAAAGATGCTCCCTTCCTGAGCAGGAGAAAGGTGAGCAAGAGAGAGGTGACACAAAATGCCATTTTCCAGGTATTTTACTCACAGCAGTGTGTTAAAGACAACTAGGGAGAATTGGGACTTCAGGATGACGTCTGTTGGATCCTCCTGCTTTCTCGTACTCCTCCACAGTTTGTGCTCACTTTGGTTCCCATCTTCTTCCCATCTGGGTTCCCATTTCTCTCCAAAGCAGATCCTGTCCTTCAAAGCTGGAGAGGGCTGCAAGGCCAGCTGGACCACTGGCTCTTGTCCTATGCCTGCACCTGAGGAATCCCTGGTTGATTTAAGCAGAGATGTCTCACCGGGAGCTTCACATTTATGAACACATAAGGTGTGGCAAAATTTGATCTGCATACCTCAGCTTTACTTCCTCTGGGGAAGAGATTGCACTCTCATACGCAAGTTTTTCCCAAGAAATCTGTGTCTGGACCTAGACTTGGCATCCTCCATCTATAACAGCCTGAAATCAGCCTCTTCTTCCAGAAAGAGTTCGGATTTTGAACAACTCTGTGCTTTGGGACTCTTTCTAGGATTTCTGATTCTGCGCAAAAATGTCTTGGCCTTCGTGAAACCAATAACCAGCGACGAAAGCCCTGAGCAGACTTTCCCAACATGCATATTCTCACAGCTGAGCTGCACACTGAAGGTGCTCTGCAAGCAGCAGCCCCTCCCAGCAAGCCAAGGGGGAACCTTTTCATTAGCTGTGCCAAATGGAGTGGCACGAAGCCTGTCTCAGCCACACCTCATGCTTTGCCCACCTCCGAGGCCTTCACACCCGAGGATATGCTGCTCTCCCCTGGGATTGAGACTTTCTTGGCAGGGCTGGGAAGTGGGGCATACTCAAACCATTGTGGAATAACCTACAGTCCCAGTCTGTGTGTGCAGACAACCTCCAGCCTGGCTAAGGAAAGGGTGTGTTTTTTCTCTATTTCCCTCCAGCTGGAATCAAATGTGAAATCTTCTCATAAACGCAAACTGAGAGATTCTTGTTTTCTCGAAGGACACAGGGCAAAGACTTGAATTTCTTCTCCCAGCCAACACTGAGGGAGTTCCCCTCCTGGAGGGAGGGTGCTTGCCAGCCTTGTGGGGTATCTGAATGCCTGGAAAAGGGCAGTGCTGACCAGGAGCACTATGTGCCGCCAGCTCGGGATTCATCCCTTTGCTCTCCATCAAATGTCACCCCTGCTCCCCATTGTGTTACCTGGTCAGTGTGACTTCTCATCAGTCCTTATTTGTAGGAAAGGGATATCTGGTGTATTGTGGCAATGCTAGTGTTAGCTCTAGGCTTTATTTGAGATTGTGCGTGTCCCGAGAAGCTTTGGAAAAGGTCATCATACACAGCTTCCATTATGTGATTCAGGAACTGTTATATTCCCACATGTGTAGAAATAGATAATAAAAATGTCACACATGTAGTCTCACTGGGAAACATAAACAAAAGATCATATGCGTAGAAGAAAAACCCACCACTAAAGTAGTTCCTCTTCAAAAAAAAAGATTTGAAAATGAACTGTTTTGCAGTTAAGGAAAAAGATTCCCTGTAGAAGTAGACATCCTGAAAGAGTAGAATATACACAGCTGGGATATCTCCCTTGTTTTGTTTTCATTTCCTTTTGCAGTCTTTTTGTATTTTAACAAGCTGGGCACCGTGAGCCAATGTTGGCTGTGCATCTATGTTCACCAGACTGCCTGGGGCTCTCCCCTTGCAGAACTCAGGTCAGTGTACCAAGCTCTGTGCAGAACCACCCACACTCCCAGAGTGGTAGTTTTGCTTTGTTTTGTTCATCATGCACTGTCCCTGTCACAGAATAGAGCTTCTTAACTTGGTCTGAACTGAGACAGAGTGAAAAGTAGATTGTTTGTTCTTTCCCTTGAGGCTGAGCCCAGAGCTCTGTTTTCTTAAAGTGTTCAAATGAGCTTCAGGTTTTGTGATGTGGCCAAATACCATGATCTGTATTTCTCTTTTTTAATAAAAGCAAATTTTCTTTCACTCCTCATACCTCTTACTTCTGCTCAAGATAAGCAGATGTATTTGTGTCCATCAGCTGGCAAACTTTTTTTCCATTTCCCTGAGCACCTTCTGAGCCACCATCGAGCCTTCCTCTCTTTTGTCTTCATATTTTACAATCACATCTGTAGGGTGTCAGGCAGAAGCCAGCACCTCTAGGCTACTCAGATCCTTTATTTCACAGCTGGAACACAAGTAGCAAAGATCAACTCCCCTGTGCATGGTATCCCCTCACCCTTCTAGCTTTTCTCCAAGAAGAAAAACTCTTCCAACTGTACCCATGAAGGTGCCTTTGCATTTGCCTACAAAAAAACAACAACAACAACAACAAAAAACCCAAAACAAAACCAATCAACCAACAAAACTTTTGCTTAAGTAATCCTGTTTAGTTGGTTTTGCTGCCTTTCTTCACTCTGCATAGAGTGCCCTGTTAAATAAACAGACATGTACAAACTCCACACCCTAGGAGGGAGGAGAGCCTTACTCCTGGCAGGCAACAGCCTGATACAAGGTGAGATTAAGCAGCAGTAGGAATGGAGCAGAGCTGTGATCTGAGCTAGAGAGAATTGGAGTTGAAAGCTGAGAAATAAGCCACTTTATCTGGGCTCCTCCATAACAGAGCTGCTGCTGTGACAGATACGCAGCCTAATGGTACTTGAAGGGGTTAATACACCTGGAAAGTGAGTTTTCAAATGAACTCCTTTTCCTCTTGGCCTCAGCATAAGGCAGTGCTCTATTAGACTTGACCTTTCTTAATGTGAATTAGCAGCTCAGTGGAACAGGATCCAGAAGCCAGAGTCCCTTCCCTCTTCACATCCATGCATTAATGTAACAAAAGCAAAAAGGTGTCAGGAAGGCTAAGAATAACTGAACAGATCTTGTGCCAATTTGGAATAAAATACAGGACCCTCCAGAAGTGGAAGTAACTTGGTTGCTTCTGAACTCTAGGTGAGGCAGGCATTTTAACTCACCCACCTCCAAACCGCAAAAGAAAATGAAACATGGGCAAATTCAGGTACTGAATTTAAAATAAAAAATAAATAAAATAAAATGAAACTAGTCAGTTCATCATTTTGGTAGGACAAACAAGAGGAAATGCCAAATTATGTCACTAGAATATAAATTACCTTTTCTCTCCTGAAACAGATTTACTCAATGCCTTTCAATTAAAGTACTCCCTCACCCCATTTCTACTGATTTCCTGGGAGGGTTTCCTCACCCACTCCCCTTGTTCAAAATGTTTCATCAATCTTGTCACCTTGGTTCTACCCTGTCTCATGAGGTAATGGATTGAGCCCAGCTAGACACGAAGATGTGCCATCCAGGAAACCAGACCAAAACTTGTATGTTTAAAAACATGTTTGAAGAGAGCACAGGATGACAGGGGGGTGGAAAGGGAGCAGGGGATGTTTTTCAGCCAATGCTTTACTTCCCCCCTTCTTCTCACAGACACTTGCCATCATCCAGCAGCCCAGAGAAAGAAAAAAAAAATATATATATATTTCTTTTTTTTTTGGTGTGGGTGGGAACAAGGAATGATAACCAGATCCTCATGGCACATCTGTCTTTGGGTCCCTATGGGAGCCACAGCTGTGCAAAGACAGGAGAGTGAGGGGAAAGAGGTGGAAGGGGGTGGTGTCCAACTTCAACTTTCTAGAGATGGAGTTATTTTAAGCAATATCTTTGAAACAAAAACCCGTGTGTTCTCCGTTCTGCAATGCGCTGGGCAAGGCTCAAACACCGGGCTGGGTTGCCCGGGGTCGCAGGCCCCGCCAAAAAAAACAGAGCTCTGAGGTGGGTCTGAGGCAAAGCTGGTCACCGGTGAGGAGCGGTGACGCAGCCAAGCCGAAGGAGCGTGCCCTGGTTGGTAAACAGGGCCCGCAGTGTTGATGGCCCCTCCAGCGTTTCCCTTCCCGCGCGCCGTGCGCTCGGCACGCGCTGCTCCGAGCAAATGTTCCGTGAGGCGTGGATGAGGGGTGGGGGCCCACGCACTGGGCACGGGCTTTGTGTGTGCCTTTCAGCCTGGGCCTGGCTTTGATTTGTTTTTCAGGTTTTGATCCAGCCGGGCCTGGCTGGACACTCTGCCGGTGAGGGGAGTGTCATGCCAGCCTTCAGGCCTGTCCGGCCTCAGTGAGGCCATGTCCGGTCACACACACTGCGTCCCCAGCAGCAGCTCCCACCACTGCACCTCAGCCCTCTGCACCTATAAAATCCTACTCCCACATACGCTCAAAGGAAGCATTTTATCCATGGTTCCACACTGAGCACGGGTCTGGGTGTAAACTTCCTCAAAGATGACATGATTTGAGATGGGGAAGCATTGGTTCAAACACATCTCCAAAAGTAGGGTGTTAATTGAGTTTTAGAAGCTGTCCCAGATCAGAAAGGAATTAAACTCCATTTTCAGGTAGAAACAAACCAGCTGCTTTTCCAAGAAACTCAAAGCTGTCCCATTGGTTTTGACCAAGTAGAAAATCACATTCTTCTCCCCACATCTTATGAAGGAAAATGGGTGCAAGGGAGAAGGATTCCAATCTGCCAGTGGGTTTTGGGGTGTGCTTACAGGCTGCTGAAGCTTTGGGACTCGAGGATGCATATGAGAGAAGGGGAGACCCAAGGCCATCCTAGAGACTTGAGAAAATAATGGCAAAATCCTCACCCTATTCTCTTCCCTGGCTGCCTTCTTGGCAAGGACATTTTCATAGGTTGGGGGAACAATCAGAGAGGGAGAAAAGAGATAATCAGTACCTATTTGGTATTTTAAGATACAGATGTCCAAGCATGAAGATGCTACAACAGTTGAGCTTTGTGGAACTTCTTATGGGTAAAGGCATCTATGTTTGTGAAAATGCTCGGGTTGAGGAACAAGGCTTAATTCAAATGTCCTTTGTTCACTAAATTATTATTTTCCATCTGAATTTGCTGAGTGCCAACAACTGAGAGTCAGTGGGGAGCAGAGGGTACTCAGCATTCCTGAGAACTAGCCCCAGGATGTATAAGTATTGCATTAAGTCTCCTTAACATTTCACAGATTTGGCTGATTTTCAAGATCTTTAAAGCATGACACCATACATTTGTCCCGTTTTTTCTCCCTTTGCTGTGGGTGTGTGCCCATGTTGGGAGTGCTGGTATAGGAATTTATCTCAAACCTTTAAATCCAGCCTCTTGTTTTCCCAGGGGTATTTGTTTACATAACAGGCTTTGTTGTGGCAGCAAGCACTAATGTGTTTGAAAATCTGTCATGGAGTAATTAATTTATCCTCATTGCACCAAGCTGCTGGATAGGTTAGCATTATCCCCATATTGCAGGAAGAGAAGCGAGAAACAGAAATTAACCCATGAGGGGCCTAGGGAGGCTGTTGGAGAGCCAGAAAAGGAACACAAATCTCCAGAATAAACAGGCTAATGCCTTAACCACATGAATATCCTTTCTAAGGTTTGATTTGTTGCCATATCCTTTTTCTGCTTGATCACTTAGAACAAAATGACCTGTCCCTAGATAACATTTTATATGCTGGAACTAAAAATAGGAATTCTCTTCTCCTACTCCTAAATTGTAGCATTGTAAGTGTACAGCATGGGAACTTGTGGGAAAAGAAAACTTCTAGGTTTCAAGAGGAAAAACAGAAAAAGACCAAGTGTGGGAGAAGAAGGAAGCTACAGAGGGAAAGGACCTTTGGTAGAGTGTGCAGGGGGATCCAGCTCCAAATACTTCTCACCATTTAAGGCCTTTCTTGCTGCTTCCCTCCATGCCCTTTGGAGAAATAAACATGGGACTGAAGAACATTTGTTTCAATCCTCACATGTGATGTATGTATGTGCAAAGGTTTGCCATGCTATTTCTTCAATAGGAATTCAGCTACCTAGTGGGAGAGGCACAGACTGAAATCTGCAGGAAAATAATCAAATATCCTTCATTCACTTCCTTAGGCTTTTGCCCTTACCTCAAAACACAGCTTTGCTAGAGTTTACAAGTGACCATAGAGCTGAAGAAGGCCAGAGGCTGGTGACATTTCTATTGTCTTTCTAAGTACAAAAAAGACAAGATTCTTTATACACCCCACTGTCACCTCAAGCTAGTTTTGCAACAGCTTTGCAATGCGAGTCACAGACCTGCCAAATCTCACAATCTCTGGTTGAAGATTCCCTCAGCTGTCCCCTGTCTCACAGCCCCTCAGTGCAGGGCTGGCATTTCACCTGGCATCACATCACAGCTTCTCTCTGGCTCTGGGACCGTCTCATACTGCATGGCACCAAATTGTCTGTCACCCATCCACTCTGGGACCAGGGTTTCCAGATAAGAGGTGATTCATCTACTGTCTCCTGCTGACTCTACCATCCTATTTTCTTCTGAGGAATCTGCATAGGGAAAACCCCCTGCAGTGCAGGATGCCTTTAGCCATGGCAAGAAAATCCCCTCCTACACCTTTCTTTCTGCTGTGCTTTCACATTGTGGGAACCTGGGTAGAGTTTAGGTGTTTTATAAAGCACTGCTTACTGCCAGTGCTTGCTTTTGTGAAATTAGAGCTGCACAGAAGAACATATTCAAGCTAGAGTGGTGTTCCTTAGAAAAAAATGTAGTCCCATGTTACTTTCAGGTCTTGAGGAAAAAGCTGCAACATGCTTAGAGTGAGGGTTCCCAAAAGCACTTGGCTCTGGTAGGAGAACAGGCAGCAGCTGTCACACATATGCATGAGCCAGAGGAGGCCTTTGGCTGCTCACATGCCACATCTCTGGGAAGCTCAGCTCCAGAGCAAACTCCCTGCCCTGTGCCACACACTTCCTCCTTCCTACCAGCATGGCTCTGGCGTATGGTCTTTGCAGAGCAGCCCCAGAGAAGCCGGGGACGTTCTGCGGCAGTGTAACTTGGGTAGAAATTTCTGACTAATCATACAACCAAAAAAAGCCAGGTGTCAGCTCTGGTGTTAGATAAGGTCCTGTCTACTCAGCCGTAGAATCACAGAATCAGTTAGGTTTTAAAAGACCTCAAAGCTCAAGTCCCACCTTTAACCAAACACCACCACACCAACTAGACCAGAAAACAGTCCAGTCATTTCTTGAGCACCTCCAGGGATGGGTTCTCTACCACCTCACTGGACAGCCTGTTCCAGTGCTTGACAACCCTTTCCAAGAAAAAATATCCTCTGATGTCCAACCTGAACCTCCCCTGGTGCAGCTTGATGCCATTTCCCCTTGTCCTGTTGCTGGTGGTCTGGAAGCAGAGACCAACACCCACCTGGCTGCCTCCTCCTGTCAGGGAATTGTGGAGAGCCAGAAGGTTCCTTTTGAGCCTCTTTTTCTCCAGGCTTAGTCCCCGCAACTCCCTCAGCCACTCCTCATCAGACTTGTGCTCCAGACTCTTCCCCATCTCCGTTCCCTTCTCTGCACACGCCCCAGCCCCTCAATGTCAGTCTTGCAGTGAGGGGCCCAGAGCTGGACACAAGATTCAAGGTGTGGCCTCACTAGTGCCCAACACAGCAGGACAATCACAGCCCTGCCCTGGTCCTATTGGCCACACCATTGCTGATCCAAACCAGGTGCTATTGACCTTCTTGGCCACCTGACCACACCTGGCTCATGTTCAAGCACTGTTGACCAGCACCCCCAAGGCCTTTCCCACCAGGCACTTTCCAACCACTCTGCCCCCAGCCTGGAGCTGCAGGGGGTTGTTGTGACCAGGTAGTCTGACAGACTCTGTGCCTTCAGATGGCAGGACCCTGGTTTCAGCCTGGAGATGACCAGCAGGGAGCACACCCACGGTGGCACCTGTGCCCTGCAGAGTAATTAAGTGCCAAAGCTTATCTTAACATCTGACCACCAGGTACAATTGCTGCCTTTGCTCAGGAAAAAACAATGCCTGGGGTGCTTGGAGGTTATTGCTATGCTAACAGCTGTGATGTCACGGTTAAGGGTAGCTACAACACATTTCCTCCCAAAGCCACAGTGCTAATAAAAGTCTACACAGAATTGAAATAAAACCTAATTATAGGGTCCAGCTAAGCCTTTAATAGGAATGTCTACATTCATCATTAAATTCAAGATAGACTTTTCTCTACCATGCAGGAGGCAAATTGTAGAAAAATGCCTAAGTAGATTATGGAAGACATTTAATGTCCTTTGTTAGAACAGCACAGGATTTCTAATATACAGAAATGTGGAAAAGGCCTCACTTGGGCTATCAGATTCTAGTTGAACTCTTTTGGCTATGGGCAACAAGTCACTTGATTGTTATGTGTGTATATCCCAAGAAATGGCAAAGATGGGCAGGCCTTAGGATCATGCTTGTACCTGAACCAGAGGAACCAGGTATCCATACGTGTAGGTCCATGGTCATCTGGAAGAAGCCCAGCCAAGAACCTTCTGTCTCATTAAAAACAAACTCCCATGCAAGCAATCTGAAGGAAGCAGGTAATACTGTCCTTCAGCAGGAACATAGTTAGCAAGATTGGAAAAATAGTGCATAATGAGGTTTTTGTGTCTGGGTGAATAATGAATGCTTTTTTAATGTCTACAGGGCTTTTACAGGTGAAATTTGAGCCAGCATTATGCCAAACCCAGCTCGGCTTCCCTCTCAAATTGGCTGCAAGGCACAATCATATTCTCTGTTCCTTCTCTTCCCTTTATCTCTTAAAAGGATAATTCCTGACAATTTACATTAACAGGAGGACTTGGGTAGGGGGGCTTGCTTGCTTACTTTCTGGAAAGTGCTTCAGGTGAGATCTTCTGTCTCCTCTCAAGAGCTATTTACTTGCAAAAAGGGAGGTAGGATACAAAAGAGCCTAATATTCCTTACTCTTTAATCTTCCCAAGCAGGCTTAATGCAGAGCATCTCCCCCTCTCCTCGGCTCCTGCTGGGAGAGGCAGAGCTCAGTTTTGCAGAGGTCCCCAGACCCACTGCACCACAGGCAGAGCCAGGGGTGGAAGCAGTGATGTGGAGAAAGAGGGACCATGCTTTCCAGTGTCACAACTTCTAACCAGTCGGTGACATTGTCAGTGCTCCTGGGTGACGTCACACTCCTGTTGGACATGCAGCCAGGAGCAGTTTCTTCCTGGGACAGAGCCTCAGAAGAGGCTGCAGGCATAGTCTAGGTAGGGGGATGAACGGATGCATCCTGTAGGACATACATGGCATTGTAGGCAGTGTGCCAGGCGCTCCCAGGGACTTGCAGGCCCTTTAAAGAACAGACCTGGCAAGTGCACGTCTGGAGAAGGCACTGCTCTGTTCTTTGTTCCTCTGGGAGAGCATGTGTGGGGGTGTGAAGGAGATATTTTCACTTTGCCAGCAAGCAAAGGAGCCTCCTAGAAAACCACCCACTGCCAGTGTTTCACAGTGAATGTTACCCACATTACACCTGGCACAGAAGCACAGCCAGCTTGGAAACAGACATTATGAAAGAAAAATAATGGCTCAGCATTTCAGCCCCAGTGGTACAATGGGTTTATTTTCACCGCGCCATGGAATGAGCAGGAGAGCTGAGGCTGCTGAGCTGTACTCCTGGACCTGATTTAGTATCACAGAAAGGCTTCGTGCCGTGTGGATGTGCCAACTTGACTGGAGCATCTTGGCACCTTCTGCCCTGTACTGCTTTACCTGCTGCCGACACCAGCATTCACACCCACTTTTACTCAGAGTCTCTTCTATACCTCTGCCCTTCCACTGTTTCATCAGAGTAGTAGCTTCCGCTGGCATAACAGGAGATAAAAAAGGGGTGCCTTGGTCTGGATTCTTTCTTTCCTACCAGTAGTTCTGACATATGGAAGTCTCTGTCCCAAAATTCAACCTCAACTGTTCTTTCTTCTTTTACCAGAGGGTTTAAGCACCTCAAAGTCACATTTTATGAGATGGGTGGGTTCTTTCGTCTTTTTTTGTTCTTGGAATATCATTATAAATGGGACACAGAAAATTGCTGCTTTGAGACTGTTTCATTTCCAGGAAAATGAGCTGAACTTCTACCTCAGGTCAAAAGGTGAACATAACTAAGTGACTTCTTCTTAGCTCCTCATAGGTTTGTGTTTGGCAAAGAAATTAAACCAGTTGGTAACCTCTGTGTAGGAAAGCCTCAGGCTTCAAAACCCAGGAGTCTTCTCATGTATTGGCAATGTTGCATGCATCTCTGCACACAAACTATCCCAGGACTTTGACTAACTGTTACTCCAACCACTAATCCTTCACTTTCCTGTCCTAACTAATAAAAATCAGAGACTCCTCATGCATGTCCAGCTCTGAGCAGGATGCTGCCCTCATGGTCTGAAAGACAGTCAATTTGCTGTCGATATGGAAGGCATTTTACATGGATGAAAACTCTGTTTCTGATTTCATGTGCCTGGTTCAGGAAGATTTTTGAACCAGGTTCCCCAGACAACCTGAAGAACAGCTCAGAATTAATTACTTTCCAGAGTTTTATAAGAAATTTTTATTTAACCTCATTTGTCTTGGACCTCTGTGTCTCCCTACTTGCATCATATGGTTTGGGGTTTTCTTTTATTCCCAGGGTAACCAGAAGATACAGAGCAAGTAAAGGAGCCAGCAAAAGAGACAAACAGAAGTATCTGCTAACCTGTTGACTCACCATTTCCTGAAACCTATGGTGACTTTAGAAACCAGAGATGGAAATCTATCCCACTGCCAAAGCAGGTTCAAGCATGGGACATTATGAGCCAAGCTACTTTTCAGCTTCCACTTCTGTCTTTTAAGTGAGTTGACTATATCTACATCAGATGGTGCTAGAGCAGAGCAGTCTAATGTTGTAAAAGCTAAAGTATTTGCTTGGTCCTCCAGAGCCTTGTTTACTAAGTTCTGAGCAGAATGGAGCAGATGGTTGTGAATGATGAGCACAGGTCTTGTAAATAAGTGCTGTCCTGAACAGTGATCATAGAATCATAGAATAGTTTGGATCAGAAGGAACATTTAAAGGTCAGCTACTCCTCCCTCCCCTGCAATGAGAAGGGACATCTTCAACCACATCAGGTTGCTCAGAATTCCATCCAATCTGACCTTGAATTTTTTCCAGGGATGAGGCATCCACCAGCTCTCTGGTCAACTTATTCCAGTGTTACCTCACTCATTGTAAAAGACTTCTTCCTCAAATCTAATGTAAATTGACTTTCCTTCAGTTTAAAAACATCCCCCCTTGTCCTGTCACAAAAAGCCTTGATAAAAAGTTGGCTTCCATCTTTGTTATAGGCCCCCTTTAAGTACTGAAAGGCCTCCTGGAGCCTTTTCTTCTCCAGGCACAGCAATCCCAATTCTCTCAGCTTTTCCTCCCAGCAGAGCTGCTCCATCCCTCTCACCATCCCGGTGTCCCTGCCCTGGACTTGCTGCAGCAGCTCCACATCCTTCCTGTGCTGGGCCCCCAGGGTTGGAGGCAGCTCTGCAGGGAGGGGTGATCTCACCTGAGCAGGGCAGAGGGGCAGGATTCCCGCCCCGGGGGCTCAGCCCAGCACAGGGCGGTTCTGGCTCCCAGAGCACACAGCCAGGGCAGGGCCAGCTCTCACCCAGTGACACTCCCAGGTCCTTCTGGCAGGGCTGCTCCATCTGCTCATCCCCAGCCTGGATTGATCCCGGGCATTGTCCTGACCCAGGTGTAGCACTTGCCCTTGTTAAACCTCATGGGATTCCCATGATCCACTCCTCAAGCTTGTCCAGGTCCGTCTGGATGTCCTTCAGGTGTGCCACTGCCACCTCAGCTTGGTGTCATCTGCAAACCTTCTGAGGGTGCACTTGATCCCTTTGTCCATGCCACTAAGAAAGACATCAAACAGTGCTGGTCCCAGTGCAACCGTTACTACTGGTGAGTTTCACAAATAACTGGCTGAGTATGAAAGGTAAAACCACTAACAAAAAAACCCACAGACAATGAAGCTGAAAATACTTTGAGAGGATAAGTGAATAAGACACAAACACAATTTGATGACTGAGCAGAAGCCAAATATGATGCTATGAGATTGAGTTTATTTTTCACCAGCTAACCTTTGGGTTAAAATTGTCAGCAATAACATTCCCAGAAGCTTCAAAGAAGGGAAGATTGCACTGAGAAAACAATTCTGGCTCCAAGGTCTAGAGATACTCAACTTAGTAGCTTTGTCCACATCATTCTCATCAGTTTTGTTCCATTCCTGGTGTTAGCCAACAGGATTTCTGCTTGACTTCATTTTATTTCACATGAATTTAGAGCTGTTGAAATGCAGTGGTCTTTCTGTCTTTGATGCTGGCTTCTCTGTACACCAATGAACTAGGCAGCAGCTTGGCAAGCTTTTCCTGGCTGTCCTGCCAGGACATCCTAGTCCTGAGGACAGAATTCATTTCCCATCTCTTTCATGCTCAAGCCTCCAAGCAAAGATATTGTTTCACAGATCCTTAGATGTAAGGCCCTGAAACAGTCGCTCTAAACACTTATTCTTGTCACCTTCCATGCAGTATTGTAGTGAAATTATAAGTGGGATATGACAACTTCTACTACACAGGTAGGTAGGAAGGATTTTTCTACCCTTCCTCCACTCTCCATCCCAGGCACCAACAACAACAATTATAATATAGTGCAGTGGTATAATACAAACATTACTGGGAAACTGAATATAACATTTATATTTATAAATATAAACTGAATATAAACATCACCACCAACTGTAGCTCAGTTTCATTCCATGAACAACAATAAGGCCATCATCAGGTACACCAGGGATGGAGACCCGGTCAGGTTTTAGTTCACATAACACCTCCAGGAAGAGGAAAGCCTGGTGGGCTTAGTCTGACAGCAAATATACAGAGAATGTCTGAGGAGCCTTTGCATGACCTGGTGCCTTTGCAATTCAGAGGCAGCTCAGGAACACGTGTTTCCTCTGTGTTGGCACTTCAGAGGAAGATGGATGGTCCTCAAGGGAAATCTTAAAGGCTTAACTGATTACAGCAGATCATAATAAGGCAAAGCAAATGAGAAATAGGTACTCCTTGAATGTCAGAGATCATTCATAAACAGAACCTCATAAGCCTGCTCAGATCCTCTAAGCACCCATGGGACAGAATGCAGAAAGCTCTGGGTGGCCTTTTAAACTCACACAGGGAAAACAATTAATATAAAAAGGTCCCTTGGCAAAAAAATAGAACCTTTACACACATGGGAACACCAGAAGCATTGCTGTACAATTAGTTGCTTACCTGCCTGTGTAGAGTGGTTTGAAACATGCCATGTTTCTTTCAAGACCTGTGTGATTTGCCATTCTGGCTTTTCTTACAGGCTACACATCAGTGTAACTCTACTGACTTCAACAAAAAAGTATTCCAAAACCTTTCAATGCAAACATAGCAGCCTAAGTCAGAAGTACCCCTAGTTCTGATGGAAACCCAGATTAGGCTGTAGCATATGTAGTTTACACCTCTCTGAAATGAAAACAACAGTCTTAATTCTAAGGGGCAAGGGGGAAAACCCAAAACATTATGAATTGACTCTGTAAGTCCCAAAGACTTGTCTTCTTGTTTATGGCAAGCAAAAGTTATATCACCTGAAGTATTCCTTTGTCATTCTTCTCAGTTTTCTTTTCACCATTAGCCAGATATTATTTAAACTTTTTTCCTTCCTCCTTCTCCTGTTGAATATTGTCTTCTAGCTAGAAATAATTGCCACCTGAAAATATACCAATGCTTAAATACATCTGCAGTTAAATGCACAAACCACTTAAATTCACAAAGGTGAATCAAAATGTATTGTATTCACTAACTGTTGTCATAATCCAGGAATAAGAAGGGATCTGGGATATAACTGGCTCTCATGTACTGTTTCCAATTTTGCACCAAACTAAGAAGCTATTTTCACTTATTTGCTTCTCAGCCTCGTCCCTGGCAACAAACTCTGTACGGTCTAAGCTTTTGTGTGATGTACTGTACACCTTGACAATGCAAATTGCAGAGGACATCACCCCTCCCAACAGAATTAGGTATACTAAGCCCTGATAAAGGATCTCCTAGGGAGCAAAGCATCTCCTGCATAGCATTACACACTGATATGCAGCTGAGTGGCTTTTATTATTAAAAATACATGGTAAATTATAGGCCACATATGCTCCTGATTTCACTGATTTTAAAAATAGAAAGTGAAAGCTCCCAGCTGGGGGCACAGCTGCTGCTGAACAGTGGTAGAAATCATAGCCAGGAGTGTCACTTGTAAATGCAGCAGCCTGAAACTGAAGCGGTGGGAGAGTTTGGTTTCTTTACAGTCTGCAGCTGAATCTTGGGGGTGGGGGGAGCTTCCACAATGCCTGAAGGGTCAACTGCCTCTTCTGCAGATGCAGACATGGTTAGCTGTAAGATTCTCAAATACTGACAGTGCTTAGCCAACACTCTATTTCCAGGAACCCGATGTCATTGTTGCTATCTCCTTTTAAAATCATTCAAGTTTGAGCACTTAAAAAAAATGCATCCTTATGGACTGTCAGGATAGATGTGGGATACAGGCTTCATGGAGTGAAGAAGAAGAACACCTATCGAGGATACTTGATGGCAATTTTTGTCATCTACAGAAACAGTGAAAGGAAAAATGGAAGGGAAGAGAGGAACAGAAATTGACTGCGTTGTGCCTTTTGTGCAAGTGCCAGCATCTCCCTCAAGTAATATCCTGCTGCCTTTTAGATGGAAGGCTCTGCGGGAAGGAGGATATCATGTGCAGGTTATTGGGATGGACAGCTGCAGAGATCAAGCATCTCCTCTTCCAGCACTGAGTCATTGCTGCCAATATGACAGTAGAAAAACCTATCCAGTGTTGATTGTGCTTTATTTGGTTTGTTTAAAATGCACCCAGTTGTAAAATCTTATAAATATCAGATGCAGCTTCCTTCCAGTATTCTGTACAAAGTGGAAGATTTTTGTATAAATGGACTTTAAAATGCAGATGTAAACAGTCCTTTGGCTTCTTCCCTTTCAAAAGAAAGAAAGAATGAAACTGAAAAGTGGTTTTAGCCTGTTGGTGAGGCTCTGCACAGGGTCTGTGTAATGAGAGACTCCAAGGAGAGCAGCTGCTGCCTCCTGATCTTTAATGTCTGCAGTGCTCCTGACTTGTACAGCAGGGAAAATAAGTAATGCTATCTTGTTTAATCATGCTGTCTTCTACCTTGCTTAGCATTTACCAACTGGACTGGACCACCTAACTTGAAGACCTGCTTTAAAGGAAACCCTTTGATGAAGGATTTCCCCAGGCTGGGGAATTTTTGAAACAAGGGCACCCTCTAATGGAAACAAGAATGACAAAGCAACCACAGGTGAGGGAATATACATTTTCTCTTCTCTGGGTATTTATGCTAAGCTTATGCAAGAATCAGTCCTTCTCCTACTCTCAAAGGAATGGATAGATATTCTGCCTTTTAAATGTAAAATGAAAAAGATTTTTTTTTCATTGCAGATCAAAGCTTACAAAAAATAACCACCTACTGCACAGAACCCAAAACCACTTCACCAACTTGAAGACTAAAAAGCATCTTGGCAACTTGTGGTCCAGCTGTAAATTAACACGGGAGCTCTGGCCACTGAGGCCAAAGACTGCTTTGATTAGATTGCTTCTGTTTAAGTCAACAATTTTTCCTGCTTCAAAGTGCATCAGCAACAAATTGGTTTCTCCTGAGCTGCTGCTGATGTTATAGGGAGCAATAATTGTCCCACAGCATGGAATGACACAGTTACTGCTATTTTGTGAGCACTTGTTCTTGCACAATTAGGCTGCAGAATTCTTCCATATGAAGCAGTGTGAGCTGCAATCCAAAGGCTGAGGCTGTGTTAGCAAACCCTCTCTTACCTATCAGCCGAAGTTTTTTACAGAGGGTGAAAAGAAGAATGGGAAGGCTACATTGCATCACACATCCAGGAAGATTCCAAATTATTTTGCTGCCTGCCGCCACAAGCAAGCTCCCTCCGGATTCTCATACAGAAGATGAATGATGGTATCCCTGCAGAGGACTAAATTCCATGAGTGCTTACCAAGTTTCTTGCCTTAGATTTCCTCCTTCTTATCCTCTGCACTATCATGTGGTTTCAGGGGGTGAACTGAGAGATAAGTTTGTCACCCAAGCTCTGATTTGTATGTTCTAATAGTATCAGAGAACTTTTGGAGGGTGCCACTGTATTTGCTTGCCATTTAACCATCAGCCAATTTCATTTTGCCCCGAGCGCCCAGGAACCTGTGTGATACAAAAGATGTGCAAGCCCTAGGAAGCACATCAAACAGGAGAGGGCTGCTCTGTCCAGGCTTGCCGGCTGCACCTACTGAATGAAACACACTCAAGCATTTCCTGAGAAAGTCTGGTGAGTCAAATCAGGCCAGCAGCACAACCCAGCTGTGTCCATCTTCTGTTTTTCTTGTGTTACTGGTCCATAAAATAACTAACACTGATTGCCTCAGCTTCAAAACTTGTGTGTGTAAATCAATGCTATGTCTGTACCATAGCACCCACATGGGTGTTGACGTAGTATTGTAGTTAAGGCTCCAAAACAGTTTTTGTTCCAAGTCCAGTGTTTTCTCTTGCTCCTGAGTTTCTGAAAAGTTCTACTTTCTAGGCTGAAATTTTCCATCACTATGCTCAGCCAATGGCTTCTGGGAGAAAGTCTGAGGAAAATCCACTCAACCATTCTGTAAAACTGGAAAACAAAACAAAACTTCTCTGTAAAATTATTTAGGAATATATTAACTTGCACATCCAGTGAGAAAAACATGACCAGAAAACACAGCTGGGCTTTGACAAGGAAGATGATTAGAATTTTTTAAAGACATGATTCCCTGTAGATTTACTCTGATGCATCTCTCCTGATTTCACTCTTCCCTTGCACTGAGTTGGGTGACAATGGAGTTAGATAGCATTTTACCACAGCACTAGAGTTATCTTTTGGAATGTGCTGGGAATGCGAGTGTGCTGTTACTCAGAGGAATGTGAGTGTCACCACTGCGTAAGCAACATGTACAGGGACACGTACAGTCCCTACCCTGTGGTCTGTGCTGTGAGGGGCAGGAGCTGCCCCACACCATGACAGACACCATAGCTCTGCTGTACAAACTGTCCTCTTGCAAATGGCATTGAAAACCTGGAAATCCAGAGAAGACACAAGGGGAAAAAAACATAATTAGTTCACCTTGGGTGAATTATATCCACTGCAGAGTTCTCACACACGATTAAGTAAATATCATTTGGTATGTATTGCCTCTCTTGACTTTTCTTGTACATGCTTTTATTATTTCTAGGCGGTGTGGGACACAAAAGGCAATGAGATATTCCTACACGATAATAATACTATCAACACATTTCTACAAATCTCAATAACAGGCATACATACATACTCCCTTCTTTTTATCTGTATCTGACTCCAAGCAAAAATTTAATATTCAGATGACCCTAAGCATCCAGGAAGAGTTTCTCCCACTTCTGTTTTGCTCACAGTGCCCCTCAGGTTACCCACAAAACAAGGCCAGCGAGTGGCTGTGGATCAGGTCCTCAGTGAAACTCGACAGGGTAATGCTGATGAATTGCATCAGCTGGAAGTCTGGCTTGCTGGTGTTTGGGAACTGTGGTGAGGGAGGTGACTAATGTGTTGCAGTGTTTCTTAAGCTTTGAGGCTGAACATCCTGAGGAAACTCTGATCTCAGAGCAAACCTTAAGGAAGTGCCTTGTGTATGTTGTGGGAGAGGAAGGCTAGGAGGATGGATGAGAAGGAAAGGATTTTTAGGGGATTTCTAATGCTCAAGACTTGCAAAATCAGATCTTGGGACAAGCTCACATTAATAAACGGAGCTTGTTTTGCTGAGTCTAGAGAAAAACTGACTTAGTGAGAAAGAAATGGAAAAGATCTTGTGTTAGAAGTTTTAAGATGTGCTAAAAATTTTTAAAAAGAAAAAGAAGAAAAAAAAGGTAGAAGTTCACATTTCCACATCTCTATTTTTCTGCTCTTTGTCTTGTGGCCTTTCCCAAAGAAGGTATTTAGTGTTTGCATCTTTGGATAGGAAACTGTTTCATTAAACAACTCTGTAGAGCTAAACCTTTCCGTGAGGATCCTGACCAGAGCCCTTGTCATAGCTGAGCTCTCTTACCCTATGGACAAACTGAACAGACCAGTGGGCTGTAGCATTCCTGGAACTCCTTCCTGATTCATTCAGCTGCTTCAGAGTGATCAGCAGGGTTACTCCTATCTGATAAGGACACCAGGAAGATAAAGCAATTGTATTTGATTATGCTGAGGCAGAGAAATATGCTCAGCCAGTGAAAGTGAATTAGGAAAACTCATTTTATAGGTGTTCCGGTTTGGCTAAATTTAGAAATATATCCTCTGAGGCCTCCATCATGCGGTTCTCTAAGAATACCATCCATTTTACCACCCCAGGAGTTTAAGTTTGGAAATATTAGGAAATTATGAAGGCCAGGAAAACAGTGATATAATGGGAAAGACATGGAGGGTGAGCTTCAGTGTAACATAACCTGGTCATAGCAGGCACTGCGAGTGGCTCAAAGTACAACTGTTTGTTCCCTGACATGTGTGAGCCAGACCTCCCCAACGCTGAAGGGAAGAGTGAAGGGAAATAAAGCCCTTTGCTTGCGCTGCCAATGTGCTCGTATTTGGAAACCTTAAACACGGGAGCCCTCCTGTGGCAGTTCTTCAGAAACGTGTTTTTCGTCAGGATAAAAGAGTCGCCTGGCAAGTGCTGAAGTACAGGTAGAGAGCAACACAGCTACAAAAGAAACCTGTATCCGTGCGTGGTGGGTGTGGCTGCGGATATACACAGCTGCTAAATGTTAGCGGGCAAGCCAACCACATGCTGCTTGTGTTGGGCAGACCACAAAGTTTTTCTTGACCAGTCCAATGACAACTCAGCAAATTAAGGCTAACCTTGAACATTGAAGCTGTTTGCACCTGTAAGAGCCTGACAGGCTGCCTGCAAACACAGAGCCTCTGCTCCTGCTCATCTGGAAGGTTTGAGGGTAAGGTATGTTCTCTGTGCAGCCAGAGTGACAAGGTGAGCCAACCTGCCAAGGAAGGCTGAATGCTACACAGGAAATTCCCTTCACGCAACAGTGTGGCCTGAAGAAGATGGGTGACTTACAGGATTTATTTCAGGCCTCTAGGAGATCCAGATGGCCTGACTGGGCTTGAAACCATCCCATACTGCTGGTCGTGAGCTTGTAGGTGAGGCTGAGTACCCAGGGCAAGATCCACCAGCGGTGATCATCTGTCCAGCATCTCCCTGACACGGGGTGTCCATGCAGCGAGGCTCATGTAGTCACACATGACAAAGGGTGGCAGGCATGGCCAAGCAAAAGTCTCTGTGAGGTTCAGGGATCATCACCCACCCACCCAGTTCACTCAGCACTCACCGGATTTACAGCTGGGGTAACTATCCATGAGGGATCCAACGGACACCTCTGGGAGTTTCATTCTCTGCTGACTTCACAGCGGCTGTTCTGTCACCGCCCCTGGTGTTCTGAGCTGCCTCTGGGGACTTACAGGCCACCCCCAGCAGATCACATCTGTCCACAGAAGGTGAGGAAAGAAAAGCCACAGTAAGGACTGCTTTCTCGGTATTTGTGAGTAGAGGGAGGGCAAGACTAACACTTTTGGGAGCATCACACACTTAAAACCACATCAGCTGGTCATGAATCCACTCTCAAAGAGTGGTGGCTTAATTCCTGCCTGGTATGAACTCACTGCTATAGTGGCTGTACCCTATTAACAGCAGTGCTCAAACTGAAACAGACATTTATTAATTATTGATTCTTCACTAAGAGGAAGACCTCACAAGCATTTCCCTGACATCAAAAAAGACAGGAAATTGGGATTATTTTGTTCAAAAATTCATAACTATTGAACCTTAATGGACAAACAAAAAGCCTTTTGAACAGAAGTAACACATGTTGCCACATACTGCAAATTGTATCCTGTGGCTAACCAGTACCCTCTCCTATGCAGGTTCCAGACCGTGTTCTGAACCTCACTTGGTGAAACTAGAGCTTAAACAAGCTTGAGTTTGCTTGTTCAAAGTAGCAGCATCCAAAGACTAAACCCAAGTGTAATTATTGTATAAGAGGTGGTGTCCAGGAATTTTAATGCAAAGTACCTGCTTTTATCTTATGCTCAGATGGTGTGCAGCACCAAAAGATAATTAAGTTGAACATTTTTTTCTAATCTTAGGGGCTATATTAAAGGCTACAAATTTTAATTCAGCCATAAAGAAACGTTTTTAGAATATATTCTGATCTCTTTGGGTTAATGTATTTGCATATTTGGTAAAAGTAACTGTGAAAGTCAGTGAAGTTAAGAAGGTAAGCCCATTGTTGGGGATAAACACATGCCCAGATATATCTGTACAGATACAGAAATAAAAATCTAATGCTGTTTCCTTTTAATTATATTTTCGTTTTATTTCTTTACATGTCTCTTTGCTGTTATGCTAACCTGCCTGGAAGAGAAGTAAGAACACATGGAAAAGGGTTAGGGATCACTGATGTTTCACTGTCAGAGGCTCAGTGAAACCTAACTAACACTTGAGTGTCCACTGCTGGGGACTGACTCTGACCCATAGTGAACTAATATGGTAAGTCTTGGTATTTTGAGACTGGCAAGAGCTGGCAAGTTAACAGTCACCTACTGTGCAAGCCCAGGACATTTTTTTCCCAAGCAAAGTTTCACAGGGCTTCCTATTCTGAATTCACACATGCTAATAATGCAATTGCACATCTTGTTTGTTGCTCCTGACTAATTATAAAATATATTTTTTCCTCTCCCAACAGAAGAGGAAGTATAAATATTTTTACAAACATAAATCTTGATCGTGGAGGTGGATATTTATAAAACAAAAGCTGATGCTGGTCTTGTGGAAGGACAATTTTCCATCACAAAAAAGCAGTAAACTAAAGTGGAAGATTAGGATGTGCTGTAACATTATGAAAGTAAATGAAATCCTTTGAGGAGACCAGTGATTCTGAAGGGGGTTGGCATAAGTCTGACCAGGAGTGGTCCTTATTCCCTGGTCCAGGCAAAATTTTTACTGGAAAGGATTTTTGCTGTTTTCAAAAGTCTCCTTAAACTTATCTTGGGGTTTAGGGGTTTTGTTTGGTTGATTTTGGTGGGTTTTTTTCAGTCAAGTTTTTTTGGTTTCAAAATGAAAACAAAATCAAATTTTAAAATGAAAATGCAAAGTGCAAGTCTTAAAAAAAGTCTAAGCCGGTTTTCCCTTTCACACAATATGTTGTAGGGATTGACATTTGACAAATGCTCTTTCTGATTTATACACCTCCTTCACTCTGTTCATAGATAATTGTAAAATGAAGCCTTGCCTTATAATTTTATCAGGGAATAATTACTTTATTACTCTACTGTAACCAGGCAACATCTTGTCAACTGCAGAATAAAACCAGAAAAAGTCATCTGGCTTCCAGGAGAAGAAGCTGTGTTGTTCATGCAAGTATCTTTAATAATATTTACTCAGAAATGTACATACTGGCAAAGAAAAATATAAAATGTTTTCATTTCTGGATGTTTGTCCCAGCATGAAAGTCCCTCTTTAATTACTTGCTACAGCTGCCAATAAATGGTGGGGAGGGCAGGGGAGCAGGCATACAGGGAAGAGCTATTTTAAGAAGTAAGGAAAAGACTTCAAGGCTCTTTTCCTATTGTTGTTCTGCTGTGATTTTGCTCCTTGAGAGATTCTAAGGTTGGATGGGCTCTTTGCCATTCTGTGTGAGTTGGGTTTGTGCAGCAAGGAGGAGTCTCAGCCCAGCTTTAGCCTTGTGCTTCCTTCTCTTTCCTTGCTCCTGGAGACTCCAGAAACCTCTCTAGTTCTTGCCAGGTCTTTCTCCTACAGCCTGTGCTAAATTACCAAGGCTGGGCAGATCCTGAAAAGCCCCTCAGTGCCACCAAAATTGCAGAATCCTGGGGCTCCTTGGATATTTCAGAGTTTCAGTAACGCTCTGTTCCCTTTAACGTGGCTTTGACAGGCCATCTATTGCTTCTTTTTGTACAACCTGTACTTTTAGAAGTAGTAAGGTATTTGTGGGTGTCTGGCAAAGGGATCTCAAAATCCCAGCCAGAATGTAAACAAAATACAGCTCTTCAATAAAATTCAATAAATATTGGCCAATATAAACCTGCAAAAAAGATCAGACTGTGCCATGCAACATTAAACCTTGTAAGCTGCTGAAATCCCTCACCTTGAGGCTTTTTTCAAAAGCACCAGAAAAAGTACAGTCTAATGTACACAAGTACACAGGAACTGTGTTAGGATGGTATGTAGAGGCCAGTTCATGTATTTACTCCATATTTTAGGGAGTAGCTTTTGAATCTCTCTGTGCATTCAGAAGATCCAGTCTGTAAACTCCAATTCTATTGTCAACAGTATTTTCTTTGGAAAATGAACTGCCTTGGCTGAATTTGGAACTGCTCCCAAATCCAACTTAGTGCTCACTTCCTGGTAAATGGCAGTAGAAAATTTAGACCAGCTAACATAAACATTAGCATCTGTGTCTGTAGAGAGGAGGTATGTATAATAATAGTGGGTGGCTGGACATCACTCAAATCTTTCTGTAGGCCACTTAAATACTATAATCCACTGTTCTTTATTTATACAGCTCTGAAAGATGGCTCATCTGAAAAATCCAGCTAGGCTATAGACCAGTGCTGCTCCAGTGGCACTTGCCTTACTCCAGACCAAAAGTGTATTTTTCCCCATGGAAGCCTTATAAATGTGTTCCATCCAAAATTCCTGTGGGAAGGCCTGCACTTTTGGCAACATTCTTTTTTTTTTTTTTAAGGAGCAGCTTGTGGTGCACAGGTGGGGTCCCCAGCTGGGGGGAAGGTGCAGAGATTCAGACAGAAGCAGGGATGACACCAAGAAAGCTTCAACAGCAACTACTGGATACTGAAAGGATTACCCATCAGATCTGCTAAGTTCTCTGGTGCTGAGGAATCTGGTGCTGAGGAATTTGCTGGCGTGAAATGTAGGCAAGAAAATCAGAATACTAAGAGAATGAAAAGAAAAAAGCAATTTCTTCTCTACTTCTATTTCTCTTTCTTTCTTTCTTCTTTTATTATTTTCTATTTCTAACCAAGCAGATATTTTGTCTGGTTTTTTTTTAAGGAAGGGTCCACACATGGTGGCCAATTGGCCCGTGGCACAAGGGACAGAGAGAGCTCTCGGTAAGACAGTCTCTGGTGCCAGAGACTTACCGGTCAAGGTTAGGGTGACCAGAAAGGCTTCTCCCAGGATGCTTGTTCTGTTATGTTAATCTACTCCCCCGGTTTAGCTCCCCCGGTTGGCTGTCAGCCTCTACCCCTTGTCACTCCCCCAGAGCTTCCCCATTGGTCCCCGTTCCCTAGTCCTGCCTTTTCCCTGCCCCTGGATAAAACCTCTGAGTTTGGCATTGTTCTCGGCTTTCCCTTTGTAACCTTTGACAGTGTAGAAGCAATAAATGCTCCTGTTGGAATACATGCAAAGACCCTTCCCATCTCTTTGTCACTGACTTTATACTGAAGCTAGCCGTGTGTTTGTACATGCGCACGTGTGAGCCCACAGAACCAGACAGAGACAGTAATAGATGGTACCTGAACGTGGATGGCCTCGGACCGTCCCCGAAAGCGTCTCCAACAGCTCCTTGCAGTTGGACTTGAGTCACATTTCAGTGCAGCCATTGCCCCAAAGAAATCTCTGAGTTTTATCAGGGGTTTCAGCGGGGAGAACCAACAACCTTCTCAGGAGAAGATCGGTCTGAGTCAGTGGACCAGCCTCGAGACTTTATTTGACCCTCTAAGGTAATATGGGTCACTTTTGTATCCTTTTCTGTTAATTTCCTTTTATCTCAAGTGTTGGGAAGAGAGGGAGATGGGGGCAGAGTTCTCTCATCTCCTGCAGGAAGTTTTTCTCCCAGTTCTAAGAGTCCTTGTTTGGAAGAATTTTTGTGATACCAGGGAAGTTTAAAACATTTTGTTCAGTGGTTATCTAAGCAGTGGTTAGTTGAGTATTTAAAACGCTTTGTGTAATAGTTGTTTATAAAAGCTGTTGGGAGTCTTGGGAAACAGTTGGCAAATGTTAACCCCAGTTTAAAAAACCCTTTGCCGCTTTCCTCTCCCTGCATCCCTGTTCCCTCTGCCTTGACTCAAGGGAGACCAGGAGATGGATTCTGCCTGACGGCCCAGGGCTGCTATCATCTATCTCCCTGCTGCCTCCCGATCTCCTTTGTTCCCCGCCCAGGGTGGTGCTGGCCAGCCCATCCTGGCTTCTACCCCAAACCCCTTCCCTGTACCCACTTTCCCAGTTTTTTCCACTTCAAATTTGCTCCAAGATCACGGTGGCAGCAGAGTCAGACCCACAATCGCGGCTGCTACTTCTATTTTTAATTCTCCTGCCTCCCCTCTGATAGGAATTAAATGGCCAATCAAAATTTATAAAGAAATGACATTTATTATGCGACTAAAATATCGGTTTCAAAAGCCATGATCGAGAAAAGCAGCACCGAGCCCGGGGTCGGAGCTGGGTGAACACGCATAGATCTGATCTCTATCGCACCAGACCTCCCAAGTTCACGCCTGCTGCTTTGGCTGGTCCCTTCTTATACAGTTTTTGGGTGAAGTCCGAATTAATTCTATTCTTCTCGTATTCATGAAGTTTTCTTGTCCCGGAGTTGGGCTGCACAAAGCCTTTCCTGAGTCTGATGAATCGTCCATCCTGGGTGATGAGTGGGTCATTTCTGCTGATGGGTGGGCCATCTTGGGTTCCTGGAGCAGTTATTTTTAGTTCCTGGAATGTCCGATTCCTTCTCAGATGAGATGTAGATACCAGAGGGTGGTGATCAAATTGTCATAGTGCAAATGTCCCGGTGATAAGATCCAACCCCACCTAGGTCGAATCCTCACTTATTGTGAGAGAACTTCTTTTGGTGTTGTGAAATTTTTCTCTCAGCCAAGCCGGTGGGGCGGGGGGGGGGTTGAAACTTTGTCTCTACATGGTCTGATTACATTCTAGTTTTATATATAATAGCACGAATTACATACTTTATTTATAGCATTTGCTTTGCAAGTTAGTAAAAGCTGTTGGAAGCCTTGGGAAACAGTTGGCAAATGTTAACCCCAGTTTAAAAAATCCTCTGCCGCTTTCCTCTCCCTGCATCCCTGTTCCCTCTGCCTTGACTCAAGGGAGACCAGGAGATGGATTCTGCCTGACGGCCCAGGGCTGCTGTCATCTATCTCCCTGCTGCCTCCCGATCTCCTTTGTTCCCCGCCCAGGGTGGTGCTGGCCAGCCCATCCCGGCTTCTACCCCAAACCCCTTCCCTGTACCCACTTTCCCAGTTTTTTCCACTTCAAATTTGCTCCAAGATCACGGTGGCAGCAGAGTCAGACCCGCAATCGCGGCTGCTACTTCTATTTTTAATTCTCCCGCCTCCCCTCCCCTCATCCAAGACGGCAGACGCCACGTGGCAGCCCTCGCGGCAGTGGGAGGCTTTTCGCAAACGCGCGGTCCCCGTCCCCCGCCTTCTCCTGTTCGCCCCTCCCACGCGTCGATAGGCGTTGCGTCGGGTCCCTCCCCCTCCGCCAGCGCTCCCCTCCCAGCCACAGACCCGGCTCTCCCTCCTGTGTCCCCGCCCGTGGGAACCAACCCACTCCCGGTTCCCACGGTACTGTGGCTGGAAGTGAGGGTGGCGGCAACCGGAAAGACTCCGGGACGCTCGGGGACAGCGGCACCTCTGCATCCGCTGCCCTGGTGTCCTTCTCTTTGCTGCCCAGCCATACTGAGCCTGCAGCTGTGCGCTGCAAGAGCTGCTGCAGGAACCTGCACCTGCTTCGTGGGGACGGGAGGGGGGGGGTGCGAAGCATTCACACCCGCCTGCTCCGAGCTCTGCACCAAACCAGCCACTCCCGCCAGGCTCAGCCTGCCCCTGAGTGTCAGCTCTGCGTCCCCGCTGAGCCAGCCTCGGGCCCCGGCAGCCCCAGCACAAGCCGCGAGCGAAGTGGCAATGATCCCCCGCACAGCCCATGGGGCCGCCCCGGCGCCACGACCCTGGCGGGTTCCAGCTGCAGCTAGAAGAGCCCCGAGCTGAAAAAGTGGCACTTAAAGACTCCCTGAGGTGCTTTAAACAGCCTCAGGACATTACAGACAGAGGGAAGCAAGTGCCCTTTGAGCACAGCCTGGAACCGCAGCGGCACGTGCTAGAGAAGCCTGACCCCGCTGCTCTTAAAGGCCCCAGCGACGCCACTTTTCTTCCCCGTCGCCACTGCCGCAAAGCCCGAGCCCGCCCGCCACCCACTGCCGGCTCGTGCCTGGCTGCCTCCCCCACCGCGGCGGGGGCACGCCCAGGCCACCCCTGCAGCCGGCCCGAGACCAAGCCCCGCACTGCCGCTTGCCGCGGCTTGCCCCAACCGCCCAGGTGACGCAGAAATTGAAGAAGGCATTTATTATTGTTCTTGGCCGGATAGACCTGGCCTCCCCCGCTATGGCAGCAGGCTGGAGCCAGCTCCTGTGGGGACGCTTTGCCCCGGCTTCCCCCGGCCGCTCCTTTACCGTCGCGGCGCTGCTAAGCCGCGCCCTTCCCCCCCGTCGCTGCTTTGTGAATGCCCCGAGGCTGCCAAGCCGCGGCCGCCGCTGCTCTGCGCCCCTGGCTGTGGGAGCCCCGTCCACATGGTGCCTTTCACCTCGGCCCCAGCCCTGCCTGCACACCCTGCCCCCATGCTGCACAAGAAGCAGAAGGAGAGGGGGAGACGCAGGAGCCAAGCTGTCCCTGATTGTTCCCAGAGAGCTGCAAGAACATCGCAGAAGAGGCAGTGGATCTAAGCAGCTCGCAGGTGCAGCTGGAGCATGCAGAACAGCAGCCAAAGAAACAAAACAGTGACTTCTCAGATTCTGATGCTGAGTGTGAAGATCAAAGGACTGGGGTGAAGAAGCCAAAGGCCACAGATGATACCTGGAAACTGCCAGAGAAAAACAAGCCCTGCACCAGCCCAGCAAACACTGTTCCTGGAGACACAAAGCTGACCAAGATGAACAGGGCGCAGTCAAAAGACCAGACAGCCGCTGCTTGGAAATGGAGACGACACAAAAGAGCACCAATGTCCACCATAGAAACAGACATATTGTCCCTTTACCAGAATTGGGAACAAGACTTTGACCGGATAAGTCAAGATACCCTTGGTGTCTCCCCAGATCTTACCCTTTCTGTTGCTTTCCCAACAGTTAATTTTCCCTACCACCACCCCTCTACTTTGCCTTTCCCACAACCACACTGCCCAGTACCCCTAACTGGGATGTTTTCTGTTAACTTGCACCCCTCTCTTTATTTACTACTTGTTATCCATCCCCTAGCCATGGGTTCCCATACCCCTGTTACTGCTATACTGTTCCCCTTTCCCCAGACCTTGAAGTAAGAGGAGGGGGGAAGGGAAAGGGCCCCCCCACACCCGAAATTGCAAATTTTTAACTTTGTTTAAAACCCCAACAGAAGCAACTGAGGAAAGGGAAGTCAATAACTAACTCATGTAAGCACGGTTAACTATTGGGAGACGGCAAATGTTAGTTCAGACAGAAGATGTTAATTACAAAACCTAAGAAGCTGAATTCACCCTAATCTTGTCAAGATAGATGGGACAAGGATCGTCTCAGAGACCGCTGAATCATTCCTCAAAGGATTATGCATGCCCAGGGAAAAAGGTGAAAAGTGCACTGTGAGGAAGACTACTGGTCTTCATCAGAAAGACCCCCGAGGAAGAGGAGAGGCCTTCCTCAGCGCGACCACCAGGACACACAGTGCATGCGTGACCCCTATGCTAATGATATTAATGACTTCTGAGAAATAATTTGTATAACCACACCTGTCCCAAGGAATGTGATGAATATTTGTAATTTAACCCTTAATACTGTGTTGTAGGGAGCACCGGTGTGTGTGTTTGGAGGAGCGATCCCCACACACCTGGCATGTGATTCAGACACATTTTATTTATTCCCACAGTTCTGTAGCTTGAACAATACAAAGGGGCTTTTGCTTGGTCAGCAGTGAAGTGTCAGACTGCACCTTGCTGGCACAGTGCCCTTCCCAGTCTTCAGGATTCAGGTGAGGAGAACAACTCACCAAAGGCAGGAGGAGAAAAGTAGAGCTGCACCGCTGGGGCATCATTTGTGTATTTGCAGATTTCCTTTGTTCAGGGCCCCACATGCTGTCCTTTGGAGTGTGTCCTTGTCACCACAGGAGTTCTCCCACGATGGAGGCCTGGCCTTGTCATTGTGCCAATGAAAGAACTGCTGCTGAAACAAAAGGCAGAGAGAATTCCTTCCTGGCTTTGGAGCCCTCCTAGACAGCACTAAGGGGACCCATTTTACTGACAAGCAAGGCAGAAGAGTCCCACAGTCCTAAACACAGACACAAAGTGTCCTTGTGCTAGCCACCCTCAATCCAGCAGGGCTGCAGAGAGGACAAACTCTGACTTTTAAACCAAAAGGGAAAAAACTTGTACAGAGCCTGGCCTGAAAGGCCTGGATGTCATGGCCTCTCACAGGGAGTTTGATGATAGGCCCTGTGAATAGAGTCCAGGACTGTCCCCAGGAAACCATGGCAAGGTGTCAGGAGCAGGGATTAGAGACAGGGCCAAGGACATGTGATGCAGGTGGCTGAGAGAGAGCAACATGGAAATGCAGAAATTGAAACTAAGAAACAGTGTTTCTTTTTTTCTCCTGACAACGTGTGCCTGCAGGGATGAAAGGCCTGCTGTGTCATCACAGGGTAGAGGAGTCTGAAGGGCAGACAGTGGCACCACTGAGCACTGGATTGTGACCTCACGTCCCTCACTGCATATCTTGGGGTTCCAAGGAGGTGGAATGCCTTTGGTGCTGTCACTGTGGGTGGAAGCTGGTGCCACGGAGCAGTGGACTGTGACATCACAGGGGGATGGATTGTGACATAGTGTCCCCTCACTGCTTACGTTCAGACATTGGCAGAGCCACTCTGGCTCCAGCCTGAACTCCTACTGAGCAAGACTGCAAGGCCGAGAGGATCAAGCCAGGTTTCTCTGTTGCCGGGTGCGGCCTGTTCTTGGCAGATCTTGATGCCAGTCCCGGAGCCATCACTCCTGTTTCCCAGCCCTGCCTGGTTGGGGTAGCTGGGCACCATAGGTTGCTCCCAAATGTGCTGCAGAGCCGAGACATGGCCATGGAGACAGATGGCAACTGCCCCATCTGCCAGGACTCTCAGAAGGATGTGACTTCTGCTCTGCCCTGTCACCACCGCTTCTGCCTGGGCTGCATCCTGCGGTGGGCACACAGAAATCCCTCGTGCCCACTCTGCAGGACACCAATAGAGACTGTCAGGCTTTCTGACCACACAGACGAGTACCTAGACACAGCCAGCACCAGCCCTGAGAGGCTGCCAGAGGCCACCAGCCAGGCAGGGAGAGTTCCTGGCTTCCTGGACAAGAACAGTCCCCATGGCCCTGTGGTGCCCCGTCCAGCTCCTCCACAGGGGACACTGTCCCCAGCTGAGCAGGGCCTCTCAGGGCTGGAGTTCCTGGGTGGCCTCCTGCCCAAGGAGTGGGCCGGACTTTTCCGTGGACAACCGCAGCTGCTGGAGCCCGTGCGGCCCTGGCTGCGCCAGAGGCTGGAAGGGATATTCCGGCACCAGTGGTGGATGGTTCAGGCCGCAGAGAGCTCCATCCTGCACGACCTGTGCGTCAGCGGGCTGAATGCCGAGGTGTTGGTCCGTGTGCTGCAGCCTGTCCTCAAGCAACACACGGCACCGCTGGTTCATGGCATCATCAGCATCATTGTGGGCCAGTGCAGCAAGGAGGCCCAGAGGCTGCTGCGCTCTGGTGCTGTCAGGGACGGGAACAACGGTCCTATGGCCAGTGCCAGCTCCAGCAGTTCCAGCTCCAGCTATACCAGCTCCAGCAACTCCCAGACCAGCAGTTCCTGGATGAGGGCTCCTGCCAGTGGCTATGATGTGGAGGAGGATGCCGGCACATCAGAGGCTGCTCTCCCCAGGGGTCCCTTGCACCTGTCCCCATGGAGCAGGACAGGCCCCAGGAGCAGCCACGGCAGAAGGTGGTGACAGGAGCAGATCCCTCTGCCCAGGGCAGCAACTTCAGTCCCTCCACCCCTGTCCTGGGCTGGGACCAATTGCCACGGGGACCCTTGTACCCCATTAAGAGAAGGGCCCCCAGGACTCTCCCCAGCCCTGCAAGAGGCCAACCTGCCAGCAACTCTAGCAGGGCTCTCACAAATCTTTATTGAAGGAAAAGGAAATAAATTATTTCCCTCACACAGTCTCTGGGTGGTGCTTTCACCCTGCAGGGCAGCAGATGCCAAAGGCAGAGCAGGCAGCAGAGGCAGCTGGTCTCCACACAGGACCAAGCCCCCAGCCTGCCTCTAGTGCTCCTCTCTGCCCAGCCACCGGTGCTTCAGCTCTGCTCTGGTTTCTCTGTGCTGCTTGATGCCGACCAGGACAGCCTCACTACATGGAGGGCTATCCAGAAGGGATGTACAAAGTGCAGGTGGGTGAGAGAAGCAGAAAAATCAGCAGAGACAAGGAGTGTGAGGTTGGCAAGACACAAATGTGGACAAGAGACTTGTGCTCAAATGTCACCTCTTTGCCTATAAGCTGTGCTTTTGTGTTCTCCCGAAGCCCCATCAATACAGCACCAGGAAGTCTTGGGTGGGGAAGTGTCTTCTTCCAGGCTGAACCCTCTCAGCAACAGCTAGCATAGTCTCGCCCCCATCACTCTTTTAGCTGCTGGCGCAATTCTGTTGCTGTGGTCATCAGGGTCCTCACTGGATGGAATCCCACTCCTTTTATGGTTGTGTCTTTGAAGTTTGGCTAGCAAGAGCTTGTCCCATTGCAAATTTACAGAACTGACATTACAGCACGCAAAATGATACAACCCTTATAAAAACCAAGTTTACATCCGGACTATTTTAACAACATTAAACATTTTAACATATACCATTATCTTGATATTTCCCAAGGAAAATATCATAATATTTAATATTATAACTCATAATTCGTAACCCGTACAACATACAGCAAAAGCCAACTCTCAAGAACTTGTTTATAACAGGCCCTACAATGACCATCTAGTCCAACTGCCTGATACCTTCAGGTCTGACCTAAAGTTAAAGCAGGGTGTTAAGGACATTGCCCAAATGCCTCTGGAACACTGGCAGACTTGGGGCATCGACCACACCTCAAGGAAATGTTTTCTCCTGTTAAATTTAAACCTCTCCTAGTGCAGCTTTGAATCACTCACTCCTGCCCTTTCACTGGATCCCAGGGAGACCTTTGAAGGGCCCTTCTAACGCTGACTATTGTTCTATGAGAGGAGATCGGCACCTCCCTCTCCACAGCCCCTCCTTAGGAAGATGCAGAAAGCAGTGGCCCCTCAGTCTTTCTCCCAAGCAGACAACTCAGAAAGCTCAGCTGCCCCTCTGAGGACAGGCATTCCCTGTCCCTGGCTGCGCTGCCCTCCCCCACAGCCATTTCATGTTGCTGCTGATTTCCCAGTGCTCCTGAGAGGAGATATGGGTGTTAATGTCTTCAAAACTATGCAATTTGAAATAACCTATCAGGGTCTGGAAGAGCGGGTGCGGGATCTTCACTAAGCAATCTGTAACTAATCACCTGAAAGGACCAATCACGTTCTGGAGGAATGGGTGTGGACATCTTGACGAACAAGTGGGCAAGTTTGTTGCAGAACCGAGCACAGCTTGAACATCTGAAGAGTAGGGGAAAAATGGCAGGCTTAGTACGCTGAAGAACATTGTCAGGAAAATTAATCCACGATGACAGAGATTTATGTCCAAAAAGGAGACAGAGGAGTCCTGTAACTTTATTTGAACAAAGGGAGAGTCCATGGGCATTTCCCATGGGGTGTCTCAAATAGTAGGGGGACACAGCCTCCTTTTTATCCTAAGTTCCCAGCTGCATATTCCTCTTTCTTTTCCCTACTGGCTGAGGTACTCGGAAGGTACAGACTTCCTGAATCACCTACTCTATGCCCCCCTGTAATATGCATCCCCATATTGTTATATAAAAGAAAGAAAAAACCTATTCATTATTCTGTTCGGTCTTTGTTTTTTTTCTCTAGGTTCAGGAATTTAGTTTGGCCTTGGCTGAGCAACAGTCCGTGTTGATTAATAACATTTTCAAGAACTAAGAGTTTCTTCTGTCACTTCCCTATTGATGAGGCTGACAGCTGGTCTGGGGGCCTCACAGAGTCAGACCTGAAATCAGTCAGAATTTACCCATGAGAATATTACAGTGAAATTTTGCAGCTTCAGTGAAACCCACAGAGAATGCCAAGAAAATAATGAATGAGAGAAGATCTTCTGGACACTAGGAGAGGATGTTCTTGTTATGGGACATTAAGAGAGTACAAGGAAGAACTTGCAGATAATATGTAACAACTACACCTTTGCTTGTATAGCTAATTGTTTTACTGCTTGAATGGTCATTGTTTGTTAGACAGCCTTGTCATTGTTTGCTAAGCAGCCAATCTCAGTAAGCCACTGAAATTGTGAAGAGGTATAAGAATAGTAGTAGAGAAAATAAAAAACCATTTTACTGCTTTGGATTGCAATAAGTGTGTGCTGTTATGTCTGTCTCCACGAAGCCACACCCTATCTGTAAGTTCCTGGTCCTATCTACAAGCAGATTCACACGGTCTGTTTGTAAAGACACGTTCATCTTATTCCTTTCAGTTACAACGCAAACCCTTCCTGCAGCCAAGTCTTGTCAATGTGGACTCACAAAGTAGATCTTGCAATGGAAAGAGACTCCATAGAGTTGGTGCCAGGAGGTGGAGGGGGAAGGTTTGTCCTTTGGTCGCTTGAAATCTTGTTGGGGAGCTGCTTGTGCCCTGGGGATGGACACAAATGATGTGTATCCAAGCCTTGCAGGTTCATTCATGAGCTGCCTGACAGACCAAGGAGACTGAGGGGTTGTTGTGTTGGGAGAGACATTCCCATCTGGGAACTTTTTCAAATGCTTCATTCTTCTTTTTTTTTCTGCAGAAATAACTGCCATAATCTTTTGCTTCCAGAGAATGTTTTCCTTCTCTTTGGGGAGCCTCCCTTTGCTGTCCTCCCAAAGCAGGCCAGTTCTCAGGGTTCCTTCCCAAACTGAGGAGTAGCCCATGGCCTTCTCTCTCCAGCTGAAACAGAAGGAAGCACAGAGTTTGGTGGTGTGGTAGAGGAGCTTCTCTTTGCTGCCTGCCTTCCCTTTGGGACAGGTTTGTGTGTGTTCATTCGATGAATGGAGGTTTAAACTCTGAAGGCCTTGCGTTTCAAACTGCTCCATCCTCGAGCTCTCCTGTGGGTATCCTTGGACAAAAGGCCTCTTGGTGTGAGCTCCCATTGGGCAGGTTAAGGAAGGAGGTCGATATTTCAGGGTTGTCACTACTCAATACAGTTGGTTTCTGGAGGAGCCTGGAGCTGGCAGTGGATACTTTTCTCACCTGCCTGCAGAAAAGGAAGGTGGATTGTGGCAATTTTGTTCGAGGCGGTGGCAATCGGGAGTGTTCTCCAAGAGATGGGCTGGCAGAGATGTGGGGGGAGTGGTTTCAGGCAGGAGCAGCAGCCCCTGCCTGGGTCATGCTCCAGGGAACCCCAGCAGGGAGGTGTGAGAAGGGTTGTTTCTTTTTGTGCAGATCAGCAATTTTCTTCTCTTTCAAAATAAAAGAGGGCAGACTCTCAAGTCTTGTACTAAACTGGCTGTGTGTTTGTTTTGATGGTGGGGAGGGTGAGAGACACAGATACAGACACCAGCTGAAGGAATAGTGTAATTTACTCTAATGCAAAAGTGCAAAAAATATCAGAAAAGGATAAGCTAAGCAATGCAACTCATCATTACTACAAAAGCTTGCCTCTAGTGATTAAGAAAGATACATCACCAGATACCCTAATGCTTCATCCTTCATTCGGATCCACACATCAGCTGGGGGAAGCTGTCCCAGCAAAGCCCTGCAGAGCCACAGCCAGGAACTGGGAAATCCTGCGGTGCCCCCACCTTTGCTGGCCACGAGGCTTCCAACTGCGCTGTGAGAGTAGCCTGTCTTGGACAGTGCTGAAGGAGCAATCTGACAAAACTTCTAGTGCAGGGACATCTGATTTCATTCTCCTTCTGGTTTCCTCCCAAAGCCTGGCCAGGGCTTAAAGAGGAACCACGGACTTGTCCTGGTTCCTTCACCCCCAAACAAGGCTCAGAGTCTTGCCATTAATCCGTAGTGTCTGACATGTTTTTCTTTCACAAATTTAACACAGCTTTTTGAGAGAAGTGACTGACATAGCTTCTGCTGCTGGTGGTGCTTTTGTCTGCAAGTCAGGGAAGGTGATTTTAACCAAGGATGGAGCCCACAGTTAACACTCCAGTTTCGCCACATCAGTAAAACCATTTACAATTGGGCTACTGATGCTGAGCAGCTTTCCTAGTTTTTGGAACGTTATGACCTTAAAAAACCCCACAGATTTTCCTACCTGAGGATACCAGCAGTAGCACGATGCCAATCCTTTGCACCTCTTTTCTGTATCTTTGGTGCTTTTAAGAGTCCATCGGTCCCCAGCAGGAATGAAAGCATGTTTGAGAGCTCTGTGTCGTGCCTTGCCACATGAGTATTCATGACAAGCTAGACACCCCATTTGTAGGTCTGTCGAGTTAAATTCATTCTAATTCTGTGCAAACAGCAGCCCAGATACCGAGAAGAGCAAGGACAGTGGGTAGGTGTGCATGCACCCACCCGTGGGCTGATTGCTGTGTGGGGAGAGGGTTTTGGACAGCAATACATCTTCACTCTCCCAAGTTGGAAGAGTATTTCAGATATATATGAAGTGAAAACATACATCAAAAAAGAAAACCTATCAAATAATACATATTAATATGTATGAAATTTCATGTATCATATATATTATGTATTTCTATATATATAATATATAAAAGATGTAAGAGATGTATTTGATCATTTCCTAAGCCACTGCCTGTGGGGCGTATAGACCATCTCCTAGTGTTACTACATTTTTGCCTTCTGGTACTACTGACCATGGCATCAACTGCCCTGGGAGTTCCTGCAGGGAACTTCACAGAAAGCGCTTCCGTCATGTCAGTGGTTGTGAGAACTTGTTGCTTCCCAGTTCTCCACCATCCTTCTGGATTTTGGAGCATTTCAGCACTTGGGTCAACGGCCCTTCCCTCATCCCTACCCTGCAGCAGTTACAGTTGTTGCTCCCTCCCCCTTGCTCCAGATCCTTTGCCAAAGTGCTGCCAAAGGCAGTGCAGCTGGCTCAGGATCCCTGGTTGCTGCTGCTCTCCAGGATGACCTTCAGAGGGACACTTGGAGTGCTCCCTAAAGAGCTCCCTGTGGGATGGGGGTGGATTTCTCCTCCCTGGGTGGCTCCTGGCTGCAGTTCTACGCTCAGGGGAGTCCCATTTTCTCAGCAGGCCTCTGCAGTGAGTCTGTACCCAACGTGTGGCTCTGCTGCCATCCCAAATGTGCCGTTTCCCTGCCCAGACTGACTGCAGCTGGGGGATCATGGCTGGAGATTTTCATGGCCAAAATCCTCCAGCATCCTCATGTCTACATCTGCTCATTGCTCTGGATAGCATGAACCTACACTTAGTTGAAAGCTTGAAGTTATAGCAGATTGTTGCACTTGCACTGCTAATGTACAAGTACACAAAAATCAACTTAAGTTTAAAAATTAAATTTATTTTAAATTGCTACTCCCATGCTGCCAATATATAAACGCACAAATATAAATTTAAGTTTAAAAAAGTAATTTATTGTTACAATCATGCTATGTAAAAACATACAAATATCAACTTTGGTTAAAAAAATTAATTTATTGCAACCCTCTACAACCACTCACTATACACAAGTATCAGTTGAAGTTTAACAACTTAATTTATTACATATTACTACAACTGTACAGCCCATATACGAATACAAAGATATTGATATCCTTCTGTAAAGAATCTGAGCTCCTGAACTAAATAAATAGAATTATAGAATTATACAACTCCATACATAAATATAAGTAAATATACATATAAGTAAATATACATATAACCATAACAACATACAGATGTAAATATATATTGCATATTTCATATGAGATATGACATGACATATATAATACACACATAACAAACCTATCTATAAAAATACAAATATCAATGTACCGATGTATAAATCCATAAAACCCAAGCAACAGAACTATGCAGCTACACAACTGTACAAGTATGTAATTATAACTACAGATCTAAACAGAACCATATACATGCATCAATATAACATATACATACGTACATATATACCTATACAAATACCAGTTTACATATGTAAATATGCCTATTCTTCTAACTATCTAAGTGCAACTATAACCGTCTATAAATGGAAGTAAATCAGGAGGGATTCAGCCGCCAGTGTTCCCAGGCTCTCCCTCAGTATCTTCCTCCTGCATAGCACAGTCCTCCTGGACAGGGACAGCAGATGGGACATCTGGGAAGCAAAGGGAACACTGAGTCGGTATCAGGACGTTTCCCTTGGCAACACCTGCACTTCCATCAGGGAAGAGACAATCTCAGAGCCTCCCCGGGAGGGTTAGAAAGAAAAACCAGGCCCAGCGGGCCGGGCTGTGGCGAGCGCAGCCCCGGCGGGACCGTCCCGCAGCCCCCGGCAGCGCGGCACAGCCGGCACCGCTCCCGGGCCCTGCCGGCGCAGCTGCCTTGCCCAAGGACAGCCCCTGTGCCGCCCGGGGCAGCCGTGCTGAGCGGCCCCAGCACGGGCAGGGCCCGCTCCTGCCCAGCTGGCCAGTGCCCGCGGCCAAAGCCCACGGCACCCTCATGCCCACCCTGCCTCACCGGCCCTGGGGCCTCACCCAGAGTCTCGGGCAGCAGCAGGAGGTCCCAATTCACTGCTGTTGCTGGTGACCTTCTGCTTCTCCGTGTAGGTCCCTGTCAGTTCCTAGCTGCTCTTAACTTGTTCTGGACAGTCATGGCAGAAGTGGAGGCTCTGTAAGTGGTTCCACAGCTTGGCAGAGCTTCAGTCCTGGACCCCTCTGTGCTCCCCGTCCACCCCCTCAGCCCCGCCATCCCCTTGGCAAATCCACAGAATCCCCAGGCCCTTAAGACCCCCACAGTCCTCTTACCCCTCTCAGTCCCTTCAGACCCTTCAAGTCCCCTTAAACCCGCCATCCTCCTCAGCCTGTGCCACTTTCCTGTCTCCTCAGTACCACCACCTATTCCCCAGAGTTTTCCCAGTTCCCTCAGCCCCACCATCCCCCTCAGCTCTCTCCAGACCCTTCAGTTCCTGCAATCCCTCTCAGCTCTCCCAGTTCCCTCATTCCCACCATCCTCCTTAGCCTCTGCCACTTCTTTGTCCCCTCAGTCCCCACCATTCCCCTCTGCTCCCCCACACCCCTCAGTCCCACCAGCACCTCAATGTCACTGTCCCTTTGAAATAAACACGTGGGCCAGTCACCATTGAACAGGGTTAACTGGTTTAATAAAATACACCACCTCTTGGGAGCTCGGAGAAGGGAGTAGCCCTTCATCCGCAATGAGGCAGTGGTACTCTTTGTGCAACAGACTGCTGCGGGAGGACTTAGTCTCTCCTGAGTGCCACCAACTCTTCCCATTTGTTCCCCCCTCAAGTCCACTGTCCATTGGCCAGTCTTTCACGCCCCTAGGCTCTAGGCTGGCTCATATCCAGGGTCCACCTTATGCCTCATGGGGCGTTGAGTGATTCATGGTTACCATAGCTGAGGGTCAAGAGACAATTGGCCTCTGATGCTGTTTACCTGAAGGAGTGACAAGGGCTCCCCCCCCCTTTTCTCTGGAATCCCTTTTCGTTCTGAAGGGCCACCTCTCAGATGCCCACTCTCATTGCCTCCCCTTCCTGAACCCAAACCGTACAACCCAAAACGAGAAAACCCAAACCCACACCATACAACTCGAAATGGAAAAACCCACACCCAAAACCGTACAACCGAGACTGAAAAAAAATCTATAACACCTTCAGTGCCACCTCTCCACAGCCCCCTGTCAGAGACTGAAATATTATATTTTATGACTTAAACATTTTCTTAAAAGACTTTTAAAACTGTATTACAAAAGCTGCAGAGAAGACTACCACACCCTGACTGAGGCCTTACACTTCTCGCTGATGAAGATAAGATAAAGTAACAACTCAGGGCTGGGGACATTCACTGAGCACAGGTTTAACACCTCCAAGATGAGGACCACAGCCCCAGGGCTATCAGCTGCCAGGCTCGAACAGACCCCGCACCAAAGGGCAGGGGAGAGGAGAGGCTTTGGGTGTGTGTTGGAAACGCCTCTGGTCAGAGGTGCAGTGACTGTCCATCCTCCAACTGTGCCCAGGAGCCCAGCTGAGGGGTCCTCACCAGGGGGGAGGAAGCTTATCCACAGCAGAAGGGGGTGACATGGCCCATCACAGGGGCCCCCCCAAAGGAGTCCCCAGACCCCCTGAGATGATGCAACAGACCCTCAGTGTTGCAAGGGACAGTGTGTCAAGCTAGCCCCTGCAAGAGAGGCACGTGGGCATTCCCACCTGGCCCGAAGTGTATATTAATCCACAGAATTCTGCAGTCTTTGGGGTGTGGTATGGTGGCGTGTGGTGGTGTGGCATGTGGCAGCATGTAGCGGCGTGGCTACGGCAGCGGGGGACCCTCACCACCAACAGAGCAGATGGAGGGGAGCAAGGAGACATCGTTGGGACCCTCAGATGGGTGATGTGCTTCCACCTAACCCCTGTCATCTCTCCCTGTCCCCCCATCCCCTACGCACACTTCTTTTTTCTATTTCTTTCTCTCTTTTCTCTCCCCTTCTCTTTGCATCTCTACTATTAAATAAAATCAAATATTAAATATTAATAATTAATATTTAATTAAATAAAATACATCCATTTTTTGGCAACAACATCTAACCTCGTTTGGTTTTAATCTCATTTCTGGGAATATCTTGAACCTTCTAAGTTCTTTCCAGTTTATGCTCAGAGACTTAGCTTGCTTTGTTTTCCTGGGTTCAAACCGGATCGTAACACCCCCTCTGTCTCACCATCCTTCAGCACCTCCGCGGCAGACAATGCCTGAACCAGCTCCATTACCTGGGATCTACAAACTGCCCTCTGCAGTGAGCAACAGCTGCTCCAACTCAACCATCAGCTCTGACAGGAAGAACTGGGAGGGAGAGAGCTCTCCATGAGGCCTGCAGGCTGCACCAACTTGGCTAAGGAATGGATCCAAAGTGCTCCCTCTCTCCTCTTAGGTCTCGCTAATTTGGGGTCATTCAGGCTTTTCCTTTTGTGACTGGATTTGTGATTTTTCAGTTGGTTGGCCTCTGATATTCTGCTCCTTGTTGTTCTTGTGTCTCAGGATAGATACCAGCAGACTGGTACTAACATTTGAGACCAAACATTTGGACTTCTAGCCTGACTTTTTGCTCTTTTTTTCCCCTGTTCCTTCAAGAGTCACTCAGCCCAGCCTCCACTGTCACCCTGCAGCAAGTTTATCCACGGACTTCTGCACAAAATCAGGACACCCAGGCTGGTGACACAACTCCCACAGGGTCAGGTTTATTCACTGCTCTACTGCCACAGCACTCTTCTTGTGGTTGTTGTCCCCAGGGACAGCGAGAAACAACACAAGTCCAGGATCAGGTTCAAAGGCCAGAAATGGCTATATTTAATTATATCATTCAGCTTATATAGCTTTGTTCGCAAGGGTGGCATAAAACCATTGGATGCTTGACCATCCACCTCCCACAGGGACTGGCTTAATGACATAACACCCATTTTCAAAATATTTTCCCAGTGTGGAAAACAAAGACACAAACAGCTTGCACCTGCAATATAGTTTACAGAAACTCAAAGCGTTTTCCCAGACGGTTAGCGTGAGAAAGGAGACTTTCACAGAATGTGAGAAAAGCTTCAAAGAATTGTGTAGCAGCTGGAAAATTGCTCTGCTCCTGCTTTTTAACATCCACACTCTTCTTTTAGAAATCTTGCTTGACCGAGAGTAATTCAACAACTAAATAGTAATGAAATAAATTAAATTCAAGAAGCTTTTACTTCTCAGCCATGCACCAATGTTCAAAAGCTCTCAGTCAAAACCTTCTCATTCCCATTCAATTGGGTTACTTGAGCAAAGTGACACCTTTCAGGCAGGTATCTCCTGATCTCCCGAATCCTTACGTCAACAGCAAGGCCCAGATCCACTGGTTCCAATTACTCTTCCAAGACTTTCATCATTTTCATCAAGTGACTAAGGGGGTCCCTAACTTCAGCCAAAGGCCAGGAGATTCTCTGTCCTCCTCTCTTTTGCGGGGGCCAGGGGCTTCACCATCATCATCTCGCCTTTGAGGTTGCCAGAAGGTCTTATCCTCCTCTCGCCTAGGGGGAGGGCTCAGGGCTCTCCGTGCTCCTTTCCCCTGTCAGGGACCAGGGAACCTCTGTCTTCGTCTCCCCTGTGGCAAGGCCAACCTTGTCTCCATCCTCCTGTCTCATGGGGAGGGCCGGGGCTTTGTGATTTGGTTGCATTTTCAGCACTTTCATCATTTTCATCAAGTGACTCATTGAGAGCAAATATCAGTCAAAGCACTTCACGCATTGTTAAGTTCGATGTATGCCAAATTTATTTATTTATTTATTTATTTTTAGTGGGGGTGCTCGAGGGGTCTCTGTCCCTCTTGCCCTGGGGGATGCTTGGCAGGGACTCTGGGGTGGGGGGGAATGTCCCTGTCCCTCTCACCCCGCAGGATGATCGGGAGTTTGTCCATCCTACTTACCTTTGCCAAGCCGGGGGTGGTCTCTGTCCCCCTGCGCTTTTGGGAGGGCCCCCTCTGCCCATCTCCCTCCGATTTATGCCAGTGTTGTGTCTGTGCCCCTCCAATTTAGGGAGGCAGGGGATAGTGGCTGCCCCATGCCACTTTTGGGGTGGCAGGCACAGCCTCTCTTTCTTTCTTAGATTTGGGGGGGGGGCCGGAGGGAGAGGGGGATGGCGCAGGCTCCCCGACCCCCTCTGATTTTGGGGTGCCGGCAGGGGCTCCATCCTTCTGTGATTTGGGGGGGCGGGGGTAGTCTCTGCCCCCCTCCAATTTTGGGGGCGCAGCACTGTGGCCATCCTCGCAGCTCCCGGCCCTTCTCTGTCCTACTTACCACCGCCGGGCCGGGGCTGCTGTCTGTCCCCCTCCGATTTGGGGGGCCCGTTGTGGGTACCATCTCCCTCCTATTTTGGGGGACCTGGCACTCTCTCCTTCCCCCTCTGATCAGGGGGTGCAGGGGTGCTCGCCGTCCCGCTCCGATTTGGGGGGGGGGGGGGGGGGGGCGGCTCTGTGTTCCCCTCTAATTAAGGGTTCACAGGGTGGGGAAAATGGTTAGCACAACTTGCAATAACAATTGCTACTGGAATTGTATTGCTAATCGTTGGTATTGGCTGGGTTAAATGCATGATACAACACTTACTCCTTTCCTTCTCCCCCTCTGTACGCTGTATTCAAATCACCACCACCGAAGAAGGCTGACCCTTGCCTCTCCCCCCCCCCACCACCACCACCGCTGCCTGCTGCGAGACACTCTGAGGCCTCCTGGAGCCGACGCCGCCCGCCTGAGGAGAACCCCCCGAACCTGCAGCCCTGGAGCGGAACCACGAGTGAGTTGTGGAACCCCTCCCCTGCTGCTGCGTGCCGTGCTGAGAGCACCGGGAGTGGGCCAAGGCTCGGCTGCAGCGACCGGGCACCGCGCCTGCAACTCGGAGGACGGGCGGCCGCCTTGCAGCCAAACTGCTCCCAAGATCAGAGGAGGCAGATAAGACGCTTCCAACTGCTTCGCTCCCCCCACCCCATCTCGGCGGCACTAAAGGTAGCACAGTGAGCTGCTGCTCAGACGGACCTTCCCTTCTCTTTTTTTTTTTTTTTTTCTTTTTCCTTTTTTGTAATTGGGAGACATTGCCAGCATGGGCGCAGAGTTTCAGCACCAGAAGACCCCGTACTACAGGTATGGACTTGCTTTTTAACAAAAAAAGGCATAAAATACGACCAACAGGCTTTAACAGCCTTAAGCACATGGTGTAAGAGCCACAGACTAGACGGCTCCGAGGGGACTGCCCTGGGCTTGGAAAGGTTGAAGCAGGCTGGTAAAATTAGAATCGAAGTGGCTCCCACAGGAGATGAGACAGCTATTAATGTGCTAAAGCCTTGGAGGCTCCTTTAAAAAGGAGAATAATGCAAGGATGACGGTGGGAACACGGCGGGCGCCGCCCACTGAGGCCGGCAGCGAGGAGAGGGCGCCGGGAGAGGCAGCGGGAGGCGTGGCCGCAGCACCGGGCGCGCAAGAGAGCACCGCGGCCGAGCAGCCTTTCCGCCAACTGCACATCCTGGTCCCTCTCGCCCTGGGAAATGCGTGTGGGGGCTGGGGCCAGGGGGGCTCCGTCCCTCTCAGCCCTGGGGTGACCGCCCCGAGTATCTCCCGCCATGACTTGGACAGAGATCCCCCCAGTCCCGATCGTTCCCCGACAGGAGAGGCCTGAAGACACCACAGGACCCCCCAGGATGCAGAGGGACGGAGACAGCCCCGGGCCATGCGTGCTCCTCACCCCAGCTGAGGCCGGGGGGGCTCCGGCCTCCTCTCCCACGGGGAAGGCGGGGGCTTTGGGATTTGTTTGCATCGCAAGCCACTCGCTGGGAGAGCAAAGATCACTCAAGGCATTTGATGTGTTTTTTGCCAATTTTATTTTGTTTTACCGTGTTTTACCTGGCATTAGCTGATTTTACCTGGTTTTACCGTGTTTTACCTGGTATTAGCTGATTTTACCTGGTATTACCTGATTTTACCGTGTTTTACCTGGTATTAGATAATATTAGATGGTATTAGCTGGTATTACCGTGTTTTACCTGGTATTACCTGGTATTACCTGATTTTACCTTTGGTGGGCTTCGGGTGGTGTCCGAACTCTTCCGATTTTGTCCCTCGTTGCCCCGGCGCTGCTGGGGCCCTGCCTTTGCCGAGCCGGGGTTGCTGTCCCTCGTTGCCGCGGTAGTTGCCCGTCCCTGCCTTTGCCGAGCCGGGGTTGCTGGCGCTCCCACTGCCATCTGGAGGGGCCGGCGCAGGTACCTGAGAAAAGTGGCAGAGAGAAAAGGCGCATTGGCGGCGAGAAGCGGCGCAGCGAACCATCCCATCTCCCTCCCAGCCACCCCCTCCCACCCGCCCCGGCCTGGGGCTCCAGGGCCGCGGCGCTGAGGGCCGGGCCGCTCCCAGAGCTCCGGCCTCGGGGCTTCCGCTCCTCTCCGCCCGCTCCGCTCCGCTGCAGCCGCCTCCACGCCGGGACTGCAAGTGAAGCCCCGCCACCGCCGCCGCCTTATATAGGCAGCCTAAGCCCCGCCCCCCCGGGCGGCAGCCAATGGGAATCGAGCGCCAAGGTTCCTCATTGTGAGGAAACAATGAGGGGCGGGGCCAGAACGTAGCGGAGCGATCTGATTGGTCGAGAGGCAGCGGGTCAATGACATCACACCCCGGGCATTACCAAAGCTTAGCAAAAATGAAACCCTATAAAATAGAAAAATTACATTTAAAACGCCACTGGAGTGTGGCATTCAGCAGCGGCCGCTCTTTATTGGGGCCAGCTGCACCAGGGGATTTCTCCTCTGAAATATCCTGTGTGCCGAGCGCTCCAAAGCTCCTGTTCACACGCTGTGCTTTGCATCCTTTTGCATTGCTATCATTCGATTCAACGCTGCCCTTAACTCCCCGCTGGACGCTGCAAAGAGCGCTCTCAGAGCTGCTGAGCCACTACTAGCAGGCATCCTGTGACCATGCCTGGCAGTGCTGGCCGCAAATTTTCTGTGGAAACAGAGCGTCCTGCAGCTGTATCCAACGCGCCTGCACAGCCATCACAAAAACGCTCGCCCAAGACAGACACGCTATCAGAAGCGGCCGATCCATGCTTAAGCATCATGCCTGGAAATAGCGGCTGGCCAGGAAGTCCTAATGTCGCCGCTGCCCTTTGTGACAACTCTGCGGCGCAGGCGGCGCGGCCACGACGTCTCCGGGCGACGACACTGCCCCAGAGGCAGGGGGCTCGGGGACGGCCAGTGCCAGCACCGCACCGAGCCCGCTGATTGCTCCACAGGCCGCGGCCTCTGTGACACGCGGGGACAGCGCCTGGCTCGCAGCGCAGGGAGGCAGGGCCGGCATCAGGGCGGGCTGGGGGAGGGGTCGGCGTTGAAGCCCCACTTGGGCTGCCTTTGGCTGCCATTGCGGCTCAGGCCGGCCTTAGGGCTGGCCCTGCCCTTAGGGCTAACGGTGGCCTTGAGCTTGGAGCCTGCCTTGGGCTAGGGAGTGCACCTGGGGCACTGGCCTTAACTCCATGAATGGTTGGCCTTAGGGCAGCAGTTGGGGCTGAGTTTGGGAGTTAGAGCTAAAGGCGGCATTGGAGTATGGGCTGGGGCTGGGCTCGAAGCTGGACTTAGGGCTTCAGCTGGGATTGGTGTTGGGCTTGATCTTAAGAGTTGCAGTTGGGGCTGGCTTTGGCCTTCGAGCTCACCGTTGTTATAAACGAAGCTGAGACTTTTTTTAAAAAAGAAAAGCCAACTCGTTTGTTTATTCATTAACAACTGAGAGCGAGAACCCAGGATAAGCCCAGGCTCCGCACGACAAGCCAGAGTAAAGCAGCACACAAAAAGGACAGTGTGACCCACTGGGTGCAACCTTGGACCCCAAGTTCCGCAGGAGCTCCCCGGATAAAGTCCCAGGTCCGTTCTTATGCCCTCTGTCCGTTCACAATTGGTGGATTTTGGATTCTTCTTCTGATTGGCTCGCTTCCAGGGGTTCTATTGGTCTTTATCAAGATGCATTTTTGTCCAATCATTTCCCGAGGGTGTCGAATGATTGGCTAAGCGGTCCAAGATGTTGACATCACCTGCATGAGGTCATTTTCTAGTCCATCACGTCATCACATCCCCAATTGCGTCTCCACCTAGTGCTCACACTCCGATATTACACCCAGACAGTCTCGCAATATCCTCCGTTAACATGCCCATTTATCCAACTATCAACTCCCCTCTTTTCTATCTCATCCAAACAGTAAAAATCAACACCCTGAAACCAATTCATTTATTACACCGTTGCATTTGGTTTAGGGCTGAGCATTTAGCAAGGGGCTGGAATTAGGAGAGGCCTCGGCGTTAGGGCTGGGTTTTACATTACAGCTACCATTGGCGTGAAGGCTAAATGTGGCGTTTGCCTTCAGCCTGGCCTTGGTATTGGCTCTGGGGCTGCACGGGTCTGCCACTGGCATGGGATGAAATCCAGGACTGTGAGCGTGTCTAAACATGGAGTGAGACTGAGATCAGAATGGGCGTGCGCTTTGGGACCGAGCGCACGCCCAGCGGAAAAGAGAAGACGTCACTGCGGGATGTCCCTGGCATCGTCCCCGCCCTGCTCAGGCACCACCAAACCTGGCGGCAGCTGCCTTGGCCAAGATGCAGGTGCTCCCAGCTCTGGCTGCTCCCGCTTCCGGCTGCTCCCAGCCCCCCTCCAGCTCTGCTGGAGCCCCTTTAGGCACTGCAAGGGTGATTGGCCCCAAACTGGGCCCTACTTTTACTGTCAAATAAAATACATCAATTTTTTGGTATCGACATTTAATCTCGTTTGGTTTTAATCTCATAGCTGGCAATATTTTGAACCTTCGAAGTTCTTTCTGGTTTATGCTCAGAGACTTCGCCTGCTTTGCTTTTCTGGGTCTGAACCGGATCGTAACACTTTATTGGCATAGTCGGCAGGATCCCCGTAAAATGAGAGTGTTGTTTCCAAAAAATGCATGAATTGCTAATTCTTATGATTGGATCATTTTAGGAAAATAAAACAACGTACCTTTCTACATTTCCTAACACCTCTCTACCTTTCTTACTCTGTCTTACTCTTTTGTTTGTTTGTTTGTTTGCTTGTGTGTTTGCACATGCACCTGAGCTAAAACGGTGCTCCCGAGGCCCAGGGTCTGGGAAATTGGCACTCCTGTAGGTAAAAGACCTGGGAGTTTGGAAAGTAATTTTGAGACTTGTAACTTTGGTAAACACTAGGTGCTCTCGAGGTGTAAGGAGTAGGACCTCAGAAACCATTTTGTAAGGGGTGTCCCTCAAGAGAGACTACTCCAGTGTTTGTAACTTTCTTTGGTTTGGCAGAAGAGGAACCTTCCCAGAGTGCAGGGGTGAGACTTTTGTAAATTTACTTTACGCTGGGCATCCTCTAGGAATGATCACTCCGACATTTGTAAGTAACATGGGACATCATACACAAGCTTTGTTTACTTTGTTGGATGAATTTGGTGCCAGGCCATCTCCTCCAGGGACGGACTGGGCACAAAACTATTGGTATAATATCCAAGCACTCGTTGATCGAGTCTCTGTCCTGCGCACAGGAGCGAGACTCAAAAAAGGTAAAGCGCAACCAGTGGTATGTTCTGTCTTAGCTGCTGCTGTGCTAGCTGCAGTAGGACACAGAGAGCACCAGCAGAAAGCTGATACGGAAGTTACTGCTTCATTACAGCATTTGGTTAAAGCATTGCAATTTCAGCTGGAGCTAACACCCACCTCCTCCAGGAAGAGATAAGGAATGAAAAGGCTACTGTCTGTGTGCTCCGAGAGGAGCTGTTTGCAAGATCAGCAAATGAGGGAAAAAAGGAGTCAGAGCTGGAACTATCTAAAGAAGCGTACCCCCTCTCGGACTTAGAATCCTTGCGTAATCACTCAGAAAAGCCCTCAGCCTCGCTCCGTCCCTTCATTAAAACAGAATACACCCATGAGGCTTCAGACGACGACACACCTGACATAACCACAAAAGAAATCCCATCTACAGCTACTGAATTGGCCAAACTAAAGGAAGGGTATAGCCAAAGTCCCAAAGAATCTGAAACTGAATGTGTTTGGAGACTCTCTCTCACACGGGCTGACCAAATTCTGTTCTCAGAAAAAGAGGCAGAAGGGTACTGGAGGGGCAGGAGTCTTCCTTACCACAGGAGATAACCGTGCTCCTTGGTCCCTCCCCAGAGAGCTGCTGATTGGGCTGGCAGACTCAGTCCTTCAGAAAGAGGAGATCCCCTGGCTATAGTAAGGAATGTCAATCAGACTGTAGAAAGTGTACAGAAAGCGGCTCGTTTACAAATGATGCATGATAGGAAATTAACACCACGAGGTGAATCTCCAGTGATGGTGCCTGTGGATCCTGAGAGAATGATACCTCTTATCAGAGGCCTCCCTGAAGCTGTGAAACCCATAGGCATGCAGCTAAAAGGACAAATAGAAAGTCTCCCAATTGCAGAAAGAGCTGTAGCCACCTTGGAGGCAGCAGCTATTTCCCTCAGTCTTAAGCGGGCAAAAGGGAAGGTTTGGACCTGGGGGGGAAGGTGGCACAAGAATTAATTAATTACGGGAGAAAATATGGCCCAATTCCTTCAAATACAACTGATTCTAGATCAATTCGGCGCACAGAGTGCAAAACCCTGTCCCCAGCAAAACTCCAAAAGGTAAGGTTCTCCCCTGGGCTGGGTAGACAAACAAATACAGGGGAAGAACGCAAGGAGAAAAGAAATGCCCTGTGGATTGCGGGCTTACAAAAGGGAGTCCCAAGGACCCTAATGGATGGCCAGCCCACTAATAAATTAGAACTGTTCATCCAAGAGTGGCCAGCAAAAGAGGAACCATTAAAAGCTGTCCCTGCTACAGCCCCTCCCCTGGAGGAACCACAAGAAAGGGAAGGTGACAGAAAACCCTTATCTTTGCAGAAGGTAAGCCAGGGGGCGAAGGGTGGATTCACATCAGGCGCCTTTCTAACAATTCCAGAGGAGACCCGTTAATAACCTGTCCTACTGGTCCCCACAAAGCCCCGGTAACTTTTTTAGTAGATACTGGTGCTCGGGTGTCTGCCCTTAAAATTGAAGATGCCTCCTCACGTGGAATCACTCCCTCACGTAAGAGTATACGTGTCACAGATGTTTTTGAGAATAGCCAAGCCCAGATGACAGCAAAGGTAAGACGCTGGTTACCGGCAGAAGAGAAAGCAGTTGACACCCTAATGATTACAGGTGAATTTCCTACAAATTCACTGGGTCTGGACCTCCTAAAGGGAAGGCCTTGGACCAATGAAGAAGGAAAAATAGGGACTTTGGGGCAGGAAACCTCCCATTTGTGTTTGTTAAGTTCTGCTCCTGCTCTTCCCCCCTCCCTAGTAACCAATGTCAAACCTTACCCCTTGCCTTTAGGAGCCAGAGAAGGAATCACACCAATTATTGCACATTTGAAAGAAAAAGGAATAGTGATTGCAACACATTCCCCTTACAATGCTCCTGTGTGGCCAGTCCGCAAGCCTAATGGCAACTGGAGACTGACAGGAGACTATCGGCGGCTTAACTCAAAATACAGGGCCTCTCACTGCTGCAGTCCCAAACATTGCTGAGCTGAGAGCTACTAGACAAGAACAAGCTCATCAAATTATGGCCACTATTGATGTCAAGGACATGTTTTTTATGGTCCCCTCGCAGGAACAAGATCAGGAGCGTTTTGCTTTCACGGGGGAGGGCCAGCAATATACTTTCACTCGCCTCCCACAAGGATTCAAACACTCACCCACTCTAGCACATCATGCACTAGCACAAGAATTGTCACTCATTCCTCCTGCACCAGGAGTAAGAGTATACCAATACATTGATGGCATTTTGGTGGCAGGAGATGAGATTACACCTGTACAAACAACACAAACAAACATCATTAAACATCTAGAATCCCCGGGCTTACGTATTCCTCCTGAAAAAGTACAACTCCCTTCCCTAGAAGTAAAATTCTTGGGAATCTGGTGGAAAGGAGGAATGGTGTGTATTGCCCCAGACACCCTCAGCCACCTAGACCAAATTGAAACCCCAGAGACTAAAAAAGACCTGCAGCATGCTTTAGGCCTGCTAATTTTTTGGAGGAAACACATTCCTGACTTTTCAATAATTGCAAGGCCCCTGTATGATTTGCTAGGAAAAAAAGCAAAGTGGGATTGGACTCCCTTGCACGATGAGGCCCTACAACTCCTAATTTTTGAAGCTAACACATACCAATCCCTAGGTCCTATACATCCCACTGATCCAGTACACATGCAATGGCGATTTGCAAGCTCTGGACTGTCTATACATTTATGGCAGAAAGGACCCGATGGTCCTACCAGACCCATAGGCTTTTACTCACGCAGTTTTAAAGATGCAGAAAAACGATATTCTACCTGGGAAAAAAGTTTATTCGTGGTCAGCACTGCTTTTCAGGAAGCAGAGAAAACTACCCACAAACAACCCCTGATTTTAAGGGAACCTTTTCAAGTCATCAAGTCAGTTTTGGCAGGAATCCCACCCCCTGACGGGGTGGCCCAACGTGCCTCTGTTTGCAAACGGTATGCTCAAATGGAACATTATTGCACCATTTTTCAAGTAACAGAAGGAGCTCGCAAAAATCTTCCTCTACAAGATGAGGTAACCCTAAATAGCACCACTGACTTTTCACCTTCTATGATCCAAGTTGCTCCCCCGTACTCAGAACGATTGCAGAATGTGTGGTTTACGGATGCATCAGCAAAGCGAGAAGGTAAGGTTTGGAAATGTGGTGCTGTAGCCTTACAAATAAATACAGGCAAGCAAATTGTAACAGAAGGGGAAGGTAGTGCACAAGTGGGAGAACTGGCAGCAGTCTGGAGTGTATTTAACCATGCATCTGAAACCTCAGACTCTGTATATGTTTACACTGATTCTTTTGCTGTGTTCAAAGGGTGTACTGAATGGCTCCCCTTCTGGGACAAAAAGGACTGGGAAGTAAACAGGGTCCCTGCTTGGCAAAAGGAAAAATGGCAAGAAATTCTTGCTGTAGCAAAAAAGGGGAATTTTTTAGTTGGCTGGGTAGCCTCTCATCAAGAAAAGGAAACCCCAACTAGCCACTGGAATCACAAAGTAGATGAGAGGGCCAGATTAGCCCCACTAAGTAGAAAACCTCCAAGAGAAAACTGGGATCCATTATTAGAATGGTTGCACTTAAAGCGACAGCACACCGGGGCACAAGACCTATACAAGGAAGCAGCAAGCAGAGGATGGCCGGGGACTCGGGAAATGTGCCGTACCTGCAGATCTTCATGCGAGCAGTGCCGGACCCGATCAGAGCGTCACCCTTTAGAACAACCCCCCTCACATATCAGAGACAGGAAAGGGACTGTGGGACACATGGCAAGTAGATGATATTGGACCTTTTGGAAAGTCTGAGGGCAAACAACACGTGTCGGTAGAAGTCAGGTCAGGACTAGTCCAAGCAGGAGCCTTCTCTCGGGCAACTAGTGCAAACACATTAGAAGCCCTTAAAATGTGGTTCAGTTTCTTTCCAAAACCTGTACCTATCCAATCCGACAACGGGGCACATTTCACAGCGACCATCGTCCAAAAATGGGCCAAAGAAGAAGGGATCCAGTGGATATTTCACACACCCCATTATCCACAAGCAAATGGCATCGTCGAGAGAACAAATGGCCTGCTTAAGCGATTTCTGAAACCTCAACATTCTAATTGGACTGAACGACTATGGGATGCTGTGAAAACAGTACATGAGCAATGGGGAGTAAATGGATGTCCCAGACTCACAGCTTTTTATCTGCAGCCTCCCTCCTTGATACCAGCAACATCTAAACCTACAGGTAATCAAAAACCCGCACGCTTCCCAGGACAGCCTGTATGGGTGGAACTGCCTACCGCAGGAGCTGTACCCATGGTACTCACTACTCCTTTGAACATGCATACCTGGAAAGCAAACGATGCTTATGGCAAAGAACACAAAATAAGCTCTCGCTGGCTTATTCCTACATTTTAATATTAGCCCTGAAAGGGGCTGGACAGACTTTTTCTTGTCTTTCACAGGTAACTGAACAACAGGAGAAAAAAATATTCAGGACTGTGCATGAAAAACCTCAGATACGAACTATGCTTCGGTTTACTGGTAATTGTGATTGTAACATGTTAGCTCTATTTTTATGCTTATTTACCTTGTGCATGTGCTCAGCAGAGCTAGCTAGCAGAGCTAGATCAAAGGAAGCTTGCCTGGAAATTAGGAAAAGGGTTTGCAAAAATATGGAATCCTACTGATCAAGGTGTATGTGTAACATTACCTGATTCTGCTGAACCAGGATTGCCATCTTACATAGTACCCTTGAATTTATCTTTTGTCCTCAATATGACTAGTGTGGCAGCTCCATTGCCTCTACCTGAACAGTGGACAAGTAAGAAAAATGGAGCCCAAGTTGAGTGCAGAGGTACCCCTATAGTACATAACCTTTACCAAACATATGACCCACCTTCTGATGCACCTCATGAAGGACAGTTGCACCAGAAATATTGTAGAACTAGGCGTCCAAAGGTAAATAGAACCATCTTATCTCAAATTGAATCCCCTCACCCAGCCATCAAATTAGATAAAAGTAAATTCAGCCCTGAGACAATAACCTTTGAGGAATATAATGCTAAACAGCCCTGCCTTGTTTACCCATGGGATCCACGGTTTGACCCACTCTACACACCAGATGTAGATGAAGGCAAATATAGCACAGTTTTTAACCCTTCCTGCTGTGGTCAACTTCCGAACATAACGAATAGAACCCCAATCGACTGACAACATTTAATGTGGGCATGGTCTGTACAAACAGTTCTTAAAGGTAAATTTAGAGACTAAAAAAGACTACAAAAGAAGATAGTCCTCTAGTCAATTGCTCAAAGGTGATAACATGCAAAGAAGGACCAGGAGATCCTCCAGAAACATGGTTTTCACTTAGAATTCGAACATTAGGAACTGATGTGTGTACTTGTTGGGGATACCTCTCAAAAGGCTGGAGAAATCAAGATGAGTCCTGTAACTCCTCCTACAAATACCTTCTCAACCCATGTGGAGTTCCTTTTACCCACTACCCAGTCCGTGGGACTCCAATCAATACTAAGCCAGAAATCACCATCCTTGATTTTGCAGATGCAACTAAGTGGAAAACTGCAAAATATATAGCCCCTCTTGGAATGGCTTGGGGATGCTCTGATGAGATATTTTATTCACATTTGTCATTAGAACAACATGCTGGACTTAGGTGTGGAATTGGAATTCCCTCCCTTTGCCCCAGACGTATTTTTACTTTCACCAAAGTGTCTAAAGAACGTCACTGTCGTAGTGTTCCCTCTTCAAAGGCAACACAAAGAGCAGAATGGGCAATTCAAGGAGTTGACATTCCAGATTACTATACCACTGGACAAAAAGTATCTCTATTTCTGGAAAATTTCTTTACTCCCTATGTTACCTTTAAAAGACACCAGTTCGTATTAGAAGATATTACCTGGCAATTAAGTATATGAAGCAATTGGACACAAGATGCATTTGGAGAATTATACACCCAAGTCCAGCAAAATACTAAAATGACCCTGCAAAATAGATTAGCTTTAGATATGGTATTGTTAAAAGAACAAGGAGTTTGTGGGATGTTCAATAGAACAGAAACTGAGGGTTGTATTACAATTCATAATGCCTCTAGCTCCGCTGAGGAGGCATGAGCTAAGATGAGAGAAATAAGTAATCATACTAGAAATTTGTTTCATGCAATGCAACCGCGAGAAGTATTTGATAGTTCATGGGTCACTACCATCCTAAAGTATTTTGGGCTCACAGGGTGGGGAAAATGGTTAGCACAACTTGGAATAACAATTGCTACTGGAATTGTATTGCTAATCGTTGGTATTGGCCGGGTTAAATGCATGATACAACACTTACTCCTTTCCTTCTCCCCCTCTGTACGCTGTATTCAAATCACCACCACCGAAGAAGGCTGACCCTTGCCTCTCCCCCCCCCCACCACCACCACCGCTGCCTGCTGCGAGACACTCTGAGGCCTCCTGGAGCCGACGCCGCCCGCCTGAGGAGAACCCCCCGAACCTGCAGCCCTGGAGCGGAACCACGAGTGAGTTGTGGAACCCCTCCCCTGCTGCTGCGTGCCGTGCTGAGAGCACCGGGAGTGGGCCAAGGCTCGGCTGCAGCGACCGGGCACCGCGCCTGCAACTCGGAGGACGGGCGGCCGCCTTGCAGCCAAACTGCTCCCAAGATCAGAGGAGGCAGATAAGACGCTTCCAACTGCTTCGCTCCCCCCACCCCATCTCGGCGGCACTAAAGGTAGCACAGTGAGCTGCTGCTCAGACGGACCTTCCCTTCTCTTTTTTTTTTTTTTCTTTTTCCTTTTTTGTAATTGGGAGACATTGCCAGCATGGGCGCAGAGTTTCAGCACCAAAAGACCCCGTACTACAGGTATGGACTTGCTTTTTAACAAAAAAAGGCATAAAATACGACCAACAGGCTTTAACAGCCTTAAGCACATGGTGTAAGAGCCACAGACTAGACAGCTCCGAGGGGACTGCCCTGGGCTTGGAAAGGTTGAAGCAGGCTGGTAAAATTAGAATCGAAGTGGCTCCCACAGGAGATGAGACAGCTATTAATGTGCTAAAGCCTTGGAGGCTCCTTTAAAAAGGAGAATAATGCAAGGATGACGGTGGGAACACGGCGGGCGCCGCCCACTGAGGCCGGCAGCGAGGAGAGGGCGCCGGGAGAGGCAGCGGGAGGCGTGGCCGCAGCACCGGGCGCGCAAGAGAGCACCGCGGCCGAGCAGCCTTTCCGCCAACTGCACATCCTGGTCCCTCTCGCCCTGGGAAATGCGTGTGGGGGCTGGGGCCAGGGGGGCTCCGTCCCTCTCAGCCCTGGGGTGACCGCCCCGAGTATCTCCCGCCATGACTTGGACAGAGATCCCCCCAGTCCCGATCGTTCCCCGACAGGAGAGGCCTGAAGACACCACAGGACCCCCCAGGATGCAGAGGGACGGAGACAGCCCCGGGCCATGCGTGCTCCTCACCCCAGCTGAGGCCGGGGGGGCTCCGGCCTCCTCTCCCACGGGGAAGGCGGGGGCTTTGGGATTTGTTTGCATCGCAAGCCACTCGCTGGGAGAGCAAAGATCACTCAAGGCATTTGATGTGATTTTTGCCAATTTTATTTTGTTTTACCGTGTTTTACCTGGCATTAGCTGATTTTACCTGGTATTACCTGATTTTACCGTGTTTTACCTGTATTAGATAATATTAGATGGTATTAGCTGGTATTACCGTGTTTTACCTGGTATTACCGTGTTTTACCTGGTATTACCTGGTATTACCTGATTTTACCTTTGGTGGGCTTCGGGTGGTGTCCGAACTCTTCCGATTTTGTCCCTCGTTGCCCCGGCGCTGCTGGGGCCCTGCCTTTGCCGAGCCGGGGTTGCTGTCCCTCGTTGCCCCGGTAGTTGCCCGTCCCTGCCTTTGCCGAGCTGGGGTGCGGTCCCTCGTTGCCGCGGTAGTTGCCCGTCCCTGCCTTTGCCGAGCCGGGGTTGCTGGCGCTCCCACTGCCATCTGGGGGGGCCGGCGCAGGTACCTGAGAAAAGTGGCAGAGAGAAAAGGCGCATTGGCGGCGAGAAGCGGCGCAGCGAACCATCCCATCTCCCTCCCAGCCACCCCCTCCCACCCGCCCCGACCCGGGGCTCCAGGGCCGCGGCGCTGAGGGCCGGGCCGCTCCCAGAGCTCCGGCCTCGGGGCTTCCGCTCCTCTCCGCCCGCTCCGCTCCGCTGCTGCCGCCTCCACGCCGGGACTGCAAGTGAAGCCCCGCCACCGCCGCCGCCTTATATAGGCAGCCTAAGCCCCGCCCCCCCGGGCGGCAGCCAATGGGAATCGAGCGCCAAGGTTCCTCATTGTGAGGAAACAATGAGGGGCGGGGCCAGAACGTAGCGGAGCGATCTGATTGGTCGAGAGGCAGCGGGTCAATGACATCACACCCCGGGCATTACCAAAGCTTAGCAAAAATGAAACCCTATAAAATAGAAAAATTACATTTAAAACGCCACTGGAGTGTGGCATTCAGCAGCGGCCGCTCTTTATTGGGGCCAGCTGCACCAGGGGATTTCTCCTCTGAAATATCCTGTGTGCCGAGCGCTCCAAAGCTCCTGTTCACACGCTGTGCTTTGCATCCTTTTGCATTGCTATCATTCGATTCAACGCTGCCCTTAACTCCCCGCTGGACGCTGCAAAGAGCGCTCTCAGAGCTGCTGAGCCACTACTAGCAGGCATCCTGTGACCATGCCTGGCAGTGCTGGCCGCAAATTTTCTGTGGAAACAGAGCGTCCTGCAGCTGTATCCAACGCGCCTGCACAGCCATCACAAAAACGCTCGCCCAAGACAGACACGCTATCAGAAGCGGCCGATCCATGCTTAAGCATCATGCCTGGAAATAGCGGCTGGCCAGGAAGTCCTAATGTCGCCGCTGCCCTTTGTGACAACTCTGCGGCGCAGGCGGCGCGGCCACGACGTCTCCGGGCGACGACACTGCCCCAGAGGCAGGGGGCTCGGGGACGGCCAGTGCCAGCACCGCACCGAGCCCGCTGATTGCTCCACAGGCCGCGGCCTCTGTGACACGCGGGGACAGCGCCTGGCTCGCAGCGCAGGGAGGCAGGGCCGGCATCAGGGCGGGCTGGGGGAGGGGTCGGCGTTGAAGCCCCACTTGGGCTGCCTTTGGCTGCCATTGCGGCTCATGCCGGCCTTAGGGCTGGCCCTGCCCTTAGGGCTAACGGTGGCCTTGAGCTTGGAGCCTGCCTTGGGCTAGGGAGTGCACCTGGGGCACTGGCCTTAACTCCATGAATGGTTGGCCTTAGGGCAGCAGTTGGGGCTGAGTTTGGGAGTTAGAGCTAAAGGCGGCATTGGAGTGTGGGCTGGGGCTGGGCTCGAAGCTGGACTTAGGGCTTCAGCTGGGATTGGTGTTGGGCTTGATCTTAAGAGTTGCAGTTGGGGCTGGCTTTGGCCTTCGAGCTCACCGTTGTTATAAACGAAGCTGAGACTTTTTTTAAAAAAGAAAAGCCAGCTCGTTTGTTTATTCATTAACAACTGAGAGCGAGAACCCAGGATAAGCCCAGGCTCCGCACGACAAGCCAGAGTAAAGCAGCACACAAAAAGGACAGTGTGACCCACTGGGTGCAACCTTGGACCCCAAGTTCCGCAGGAGCTCCCCGGATAAAGTCCCAGGTCCGTTCTTATGCCCTCTGTCCGTTCACAATTGGTGGATTTTGGATTCTTCTTCTGATTGGCTCGCTTCCAGGGGTTCTATTGGTCTTTATCAAGATGCATTTTTGTCCAATCATTTCCCGAGGGTGTCGAATGATTGGCTAAGCGGTCCAAGATGTTGACATCACCTGCATGAGGTCATTTTCTAGTCCATCACGTCATCACATCCCCAATTGCGTCTCCACCTAGTGCTCACACTCCGATATTACACCCAGACAGTCTCGCAATATCCTCCGTTAACATGCCCATTTATCCAACTATCAACTCCCCTCTTTTCTATCTCATCCAAACAGTAAAAATCAACACCCTGAAACCAATTCATTTATTACACCGTTGCATTTGGTTTAGGGCTGAGCATTTAGCAAGGGGCTGGAATTAGGAGAGGCCTCGGCGTTAGGGCTGGGTTTTACATTACAGCTACCATTGGCGTGAAGGCTAAATGTGGCGTTTGCCTTCAGCCTGGCCTTGGTATTGGCTCTGGGGCTGCACGGGTCTGCCACTGGCATGGGATGAAATCCAGGACTGTGAGCGTGTCTAAACATGGAGTGAGACTGAGATCAGAATGGGCGTGCGCTTTGGGACCGAGCGCACGCCCAGCGGAAAAGAGAAGACGTCACTGCGGGATGTCCCTGGCATCGTCCCCGCCCTGCTCAGGCACCACCAAACCTGGCGGCAGCTGCCTTGGCCAAGATGCAGGTGCTCCCAGCTCTGGCTGCTCCCGCTTCCGGCTGCTCCCAGCCCCCCTCCAGCTCTGCTGGAGCCCCTTTAGGCACTGCAAGGGTGATTGGCCCCAAACTGGGCCCTACTTTTACTGTCAAATAAAATACATCGATTTTTTGGCATCGACATTTAATCTCGTTTGGTTTTAATCTCATAGCTGGCAATATTTTGAACCTTCGAAGTTCTTTCTGGTTTATGCTCAGAGACTTCGCCTGCTTTGCTTTTCTGGGTCTGAACCGGATCGTAACACTTTATTGGCATAGTCGGCAGGATCCCCGTAAAATGAGAGTGTTGTTTCCAAAAAATGCATGAATTGCTAATTCTTATGATTGGATCATTTTAGGAAAATAAAACAACGTACCTTTCTACATTTCCTAACACCTCTCTACCTTTCTTACTCTGTCTTACTCTTTTGTTTGTTTGTTTGTTTGCTTGTGTGTTTGCACATGCACCTGAGCTAAAACGGTGCTCCCGAGGCCCAGGGTCTGGGAAATTGGCACTCCTGTAGGTAAAAGACCTGGGAGTTTGGAAAGTAATTTTGAGACTTGTAACTTTGGTAAACACTAGGTGCTCTCGAGGTGTAAGGAGTAGGACCTCAGAAACCATTTTGTAAGGGGTGTCCCTCAAGAGAGACTACTCCAGTGTTTGTAACTTTCTTTGGTTTGGCAGAAGAGGAACCTTCCCAGAGTGCAGGGGTGAGACTTTTGTAAATTTACTTTACGCTGGGCATCCTCTAGGAATGATCACTCCGACATTTGTAAGTAACATGGGACATCATACACAAGCTTTGTTTACTTTGTTGGATGAATTTGGTGCCAGGCCATCTCCTCCAGGGACGGACTGGGCACAAAACTATTGGTATAATATCCAAGCACTCGTTGATCGAGTCTCTGTCCTGCGCACAGGAGCGAGACTCAAAAAAGGTAAAGCGCAACCAGTGGTATGTTCTGTCTTAGCTGCTGCTGTGCTAGCTGCAGTAGGACACAGAGAGCACCAGCAGAAAGCTGATACGGAAGTTACTGCTTCATTACAGCATTTGGTTAAAGCATTGCAATTTCAGCTGGAGCTAACACCCACCTCCTCCAGGAAGAGATAAGGAATGAAAAGGCTACTGTCTGTGTGCTCCGAGAGGAGCTGTTTGCAAGATCAGCAAATGAGGGAAAAAAGGAGTCAGAGCTGGAACTATCTAAAGAAGCGTACCCCCTCTCGGACTTAGAATCCTTGCGTAATCACTCAGAAAAGCCCTCAGCCTCGCTCCGTCCCTTCATTAAAACAGAATACACCCATGAGGCTTCAGACGACGACACACCTGACATAACCACAAAAGAAATCCCATCCACAGCTACTGAATTGGCCAAACTAAAGGAAGGGTATAGCCAAAGTCCCAAAGAATCTGAAACTGAATGTGTTTGGAGACTCTCTCTCACACGGGCTGACCAAATTCTGTTCTCAGAAAAAGAGGCAGAAGGGTACTGGAGGGGCAGGAGTCTTCCTTACCACAGGAGATAACCGTGCTCCTTGGTCCCTCCCCAGAGAGCTGCTGATTGGGCTGGCAGACTCAGTCCTTCAGAAAGAGGAGATCCCCTGGCTATAGTAAGGAATGTCAATCAGACTGTAGAAAGTGTACAGAAAGCGGCTCGTTTACAAATGATGCATGATAGGAAATTAACACCACGAGGTGAATCTCCAGTGATGGTGCCTGTGGATCCTGAGAGAATGATACCTCTTATCAGAGGCCTCCCTGAAGCTGTGAAACCCATAGGCATGCAGCTAAAAGGACAAATAGAAAGTCTCCCAATTGCAGAAAGAGCTGTAGCCACCTTGGAGGCAGCAGCTATTTCCCTCAGTCTTAAGCGGGCAAAAGGGAAGGTTTGGACCTGGGGGGGAAGGTGGCACAAGAATTAATTAATTACGGGAGAAAATATGGCCCAATTCCTTCAAATACAACTGATTCTAGATCAATTCGGCGCACAGAGTGCAAAACCCTGTCCCCAGCAAAACTCCAAAAGGTAAGGTTCTCCCCTGGGCTGGGTAGACAAACAAATACAGGGGAAGAACGCAAGGAGAAAAGAAATGCCCTGTGGATTGCGGGCTTACAAAAGGGAGTCCCAAGGACCCTAATGGATGGCCAGCCCACTAATAAATTAGAACTGTTCATCCAAGAGTGGCCAGCAAAAGAGGAACCATTAAAAGCTGTCCCTGCTACAGCCCCTCCCCTGGAGGAACCACAAGAAAGGGAAGGTGACAGAAAACCCTTATCTTTGCAGAAGGTAAGCCAGGGGGCGAAGGGTGGATTCACATCAGGCGCCTTTCTAACAATTCCAGAGGAGACCCGTTAATAACCTGTCCTACTGGTCCCCACAAAGCCCCGGTAACTTTTTTAGTAGATACTGGTGCTCAGGTGTCTGCCCTTAAAATTGAAGATGCCTCCTCACGCGGAATCACTCCCTCACGTAAGAGTATACGTGTCACAGATGTTTTTGAGAATAGCCAAGCCCAGATGACAGCAAAGGTAAGACGCTGGTTACCGGCAGAAGAGAAAGCAGTTGACACCCTAATGATTACAGGTGAATTTCCTACAAATTCACTGGGTCTGGACCTCCTAAAGGGAAGGCCTTGGACCAATGAAGAAGGAAAAATAGGGACTTTGGGGCAGGAAACCTCCCATTTGTGTTTGTTAAGTTCTGCTCCTGCTCTTCCCCCCTCCCTAGTAACCAATGTCAAACCTTACCCCTTGCCTTTAGGAGCCAGAGAAGGAATCACACCAATTATTGCACATTTGAAAGAAAAAGGAATAGTGATTGCAACACATTCCCCTTACAATGCTCCTGTGTGGCCAGTCCGCAAGCCTAATGGCAACTGGAGACTGACAGGAGACTATCGGCAGCTTAACTCAAAATACAGGGCCTCTCACTGCTGCAGTCCCAAACATTGCTGAGCTGAGAGCTACTAGACAAGAACAAGCTCATCAAATTATGGCCACTATTGATGTCAAGGACATGTTTTTTATGGTCCCCTCGCAGGAACAAGATCAGGAGCGTTTTGCTTTCACGGGGGAGGGCCAGCAATATACTTTCACTCGCCTCCCACAAGGATTCAAACACTCACCCACTCTAGCACATCATGCACTAGCACAAGAATTGTCACTCATTCCTCCTGCACCAGGAGTAAGAGTATACCAATACATTGATGGCATTTTGGTGGCAGGAGATGAGATTACACCTGTACAAACAACACAAACAAACATCATTAAACATCTAGAATCCCCGGGCTTACGTATTCCTCCTGAAAAAGTACAACTCCCTTCCCTAGAAGTAAAATTCTTGGGAATCTGGTGGAAAGGAGGAATGGTGTGTATTGCCCCAGACACCCTCAGCCACCTAGACCAAATTGAAACCCCAGAGACTAAAAAAGACCTGCAGCATGCTTTAGGCCTGCTAATTTTTTGGAGGAAACACATTCCTGACTTTTCAATAATTGCAAGGCCCCTGTATGATTTGCTAGGAAAAAAAGCAAAGTGGGATTGGACTCCCTTGCACGATGAGGCCCTACAACTCCTAATTTTTGAAGCTAACACATACCAATCCCTAGGTCCTATACATCCCACTGATCCAGTACACATGCAATGGCGATTTGCAAGCTCTGGACTGTCTATACATTTATGGCAGAAAGGACCCGATGGTCCTACCAGACCCATAGGCTTTTACTCACGCAGTTTTAAAGATGCAGAAAAACGATATTCTACCTGGGAAAAAAGTTTATTCGTGGTCAGCACTGCTTTTCAGGAAGCAGAGAAAACTACCCACAAACAACCCCTGATTTTAAGGGAACCTTTTCAAGTCATCAAGTCAGTTTTGGCAGGAATCCCACCCCCTGACGGGGTGGCCCAACGTGCCTCTGTTTGCAAACGGTATGCTCAAATGGAACATTATTGCACCATTTTTCAAGTAACAGAAGGAGCTCGCAAAAATCTTCCTCTACAAGATGAGGTAACCCTAAATAGCACCACTGACTTTTCACCTTCTATGATCCAAGTTGCTCCCCCGTACTCAGAACGATTGCAGAATGTGTGGTTTACGGATGCATCAGCAAAGCGAGAAGGTAAGGTTTGGAAATGTGGTGCTGTAGCCTTACAAATAAATACAGGCAAGCAAATTGTAACAGAAGGGGAAGGTAGTGCACAAGTGGGAGAACTGGCAGCAGTCTGGAGTGTATTTAACCATGCATCTGAAACCTCAGACTCTGTATATGTTTACACTGATTCTTTTGCTGTGTTCAAAGGGTGTACTGAATGGCTCCCCTTCTGGGACAAAAAGGACTGGGAAGTAAACAGGGTCCCTGCTTGGCAAAAGGAAAAATGGCAAGAAATTCTTGCTGTAGCAAAAAAGGGGAATTTTTTAGTTGGCTGGGTAGCCTCTCATCAAGAAAAGGAAACCCCAACTAGCCACTGGAATCACAAAGTAGATGAGAGGGCCAGATTAGCCCCACTAAGTAGAAAACCTCCAAGAGAAAACTGGGATCCATTATTAGAATGGTTGCACTTAAAGCGACAGCACACCGGGGCACAAGACCTATACAAGGAAGCAGCAAGCAGAGGATGGCCGGGGACTCGGGAAATGTGCCGTACCTGCAGATCTTCATGCGAGCAGTGCCGGACCCGATCAGAGCGTCACCCTTTAGAACAACCCCCCTCACATATCAGAGACAGGAAAGGGACTGTGGGACACATGGCAAGTAGATGATATTGGACCTTTTGGAAAGTCTGAGGGCAAACAACACGTGTCGGTAGAAGTCAGGTCAGGACTAGTCCAAGCAGGAGCCTTCTCTCGGGCAACTAGTGCAAACACATTAGAAGCCCTTAAAATGTGGTTCAGTTTCTTTCCAAAACCTGTACCTATCCAATCCGACAACGGGGCACATTTCACAGCGACCATCGTCCAAAAATGGGCCAAAGAAGAAGGCATCCAGTGGATATTTCACACACCCCATTATCCACAAGCAAATGGCATCGTCGAGAGAACAAATGGCCTGCTTAAGCGATTTCTGAAACCTCAACATTCTAATTGGACTGAACGACTATGGGATGCTGTGAAAACAGTACATGAGCAATGGGGAGTAAATGGATGTCCCAGACTCACAGCTTTTTATCTGCAGCCTCCCTCCTTGATACCAGCAACATCTAAACCTACAGGTAATCAAAAACCCGCACGCTTCCCAGGACAGCCTGTATGGGTGGAACTGCCTACCGCAGGAGCTGTACCCATGGTACTCACTACTCCTTTGAACATGCATACCTGGAAAGCAAACGATGCTTATGGCAAAGAACACAAAATAAGCTCTCGCTGGCTTATTCCTACATTTTAATATTAGCCCTGAAAGGGGCTGGACAGACTTTTTCTTGTCTTTCACAGGTAACTGAACAACAGGAGAAAAAAATATTCAGGACTGTGCATGAAAAACCTCAGATACGAACTATGCTTCGGTTTACTGGTAATTGTGATTGTAACATGTTAGCTCTATTTTTATGCTTATTTACCTTGTGCATGTGCTCAGCAGAGCTAGCTAGCAGAGCTAGATCAAAGGAAGCTTGCCTGGAAATTAGGAAAAGGGTTTGCAAAAATATGGAATCCTACTGATCAAGGTGTATGTGTAACATTACCTGATTCTGCTGAACCAGGATTGCCATCTTACATAGTACCCTTGAATTTATCTTTTGTCCTCAATATGACTAGTGTGGCAGCTCCATTGCCTCTACCTGAACAGTGGACAAGTAAGAAAAATGGAGCCCAAGTTGAGTGCAGAGGTACCCCTATAGTACATAACCTTTACCAAACATATGACCCACCTTCTGATGCACCTCATGAAGGACAGTTGCACCAGAAATATTGTAGAACTAGGCGTCCAAAGGTAAATAGAACCATCTTATCTCAAATTGAATCCCCTCACCCAGCCATCAAATTAGATAAAAGTAAATTCAGCCCTGAGACAATAACCTTTGAGGAATATAATGCTAAACAGCCCTGCCTTGTTTACCCATGGGATCCACGGTTTGACCCACTCTACACACCAGATGTAGATGAAGGCAAATATAGCACAGTTTTTAACCCTTCCTGCTGTGGTCAACTTCCGAACATAACGAATAGAACCCCAATCGACTGACAACATTTAATGTGGGCATGGTCTGTACAAACAGTTCTTAAAGGTAAATTTAGAGACTAAAAAAGACTACAAAAGAAGATAGTCCTCTAGTCAATTGCTCAAAGGTGATAACATGCAAAGAAGGACCAGGAGATCCTCCAGAAACATGGTTTTCACTTAGAATTTGAACATTAGGAACTGATGTGTGTACTTGTTGGGGATACCTCTCAAAAGGCTGGAGAAATCAAGATGAGTCCTGTAACTCCTCCTACAAATACCTTCTCAACCCATGTGGAGTTCCTTTTACCCACTACCCAGTCCATGGGACTCCAATCAATACTAAGCCAGAAATCACCGTCCTTGATTTTGCAGATGCAACTAAGTGGAAAACTGCAAAATATATAGCCCCTCTTGGAATGGCTTGGGGATGCTCTGATGAGATATTTTATTCACATTTGTCATTAGAACAACATGCTGGACTTAGGTGTGGAATTGGAATTCCCTCCCTTTGCCCCAGACGTATTTTTACTTTCACCAAAGTGTCTAAAGAACGTCACTGTCGTAGTGTTCCCTCTTCAAAGGCAACACAAAGAGCAGAATGGGCAATTCAAGGAGTTGACATTCCAGATTACTATACCACTGGACAAAAAGTATCTCTATTTCTGGAAAATTTCTTTACTCCCTATGTTACCTTTAAAAGACACCAGTTCGTATTAGAAGATATTACCTGGCAATTAAGTATATGAAGCAATTGGACACAAGATGCATTTGGAGAATTATACACCCAAGTCCAGCAAAATACTAAAATGACCCTGCAAAATAGATTAGCTTTAGATATGGTATTGTTAAAAGAACAAGGAGTTTGTGGGATGTTCAATAGAACAGAAACTGAGGGTTGTATTACAATTCATAATGCCTCTAGCTCCGCTGAGGAGGCATGAGCTAAGATGAGAGAAATAAGTAATCATACTAGAAATTTGTTTCATGCAATGCAACCGCGAGAAGTATTTGATAGTTCATGGGTCACTACCATCCTAAAGTATTTTGGGCTCACAGGGTGGGGAAAATGGTTAGCACAACTTGGAATAACAATTGCTACTGGAATTGTATTGCTAATCGTTGGTATTGGCCGGGTTAAATGCATGATACAACACTTACTCCTTTCCTTCTCCCCCTCTGTACGCTGTATTCAAATCACCACCACCGAAGAAGGCTGACCCTTGCCTCTCCCCCCCCCCACCACCACCACCACTGCCTGCTGCGAGACACTCTGAGGCCTCCTGGAGCCGACGCCGCCCGCCTGAGGAGAACCCCCCGAACCTGCAGCCCTGGAGCGGAACCACGAGTGAGTTGTGGAACCCCTCCCCTGCTGCTGCGTGCCGTGCTGAGAGCACCGGGAGTGGGCCAAGGCTCGGCTGCAGCGACCGGGCACCGCGCCTGCAACTCGGAGGACGGGCGGCCGCCTTGCAGCCAAACTGCTCCCAAGATCAGAGGAGGCAGATAAGACGCTTCCAACTGCTTCGCTCCCCCCACCCCATCTCGGCGGCACTAAAGGTAGCACAGTGAGCTGCTGCTCAGACGGACCTTCCCTTCTCTTTTTTTTTTTTTTTCTTTTTCCTTTTTTGTAATTGGGAGACATTGCCAGCATGGGCGCAGAGTTTCAGCACCAAAAGACCCCGTACTACAGGTATGGACTTGCTTTTTAACAAAAAAAGGCATAAAATACGACCAACAGGCTTTAACACCCTTAAGCACATGGTGTAAGAGCCACAGACTAGACAGCTCCGAGGGGACTGCCCTGGGCTTGGAAAGGTTGAAGCAGGCTGGTAAAATTAGAATCGAAGTGGCTCCCACAGGAGATGAGACAGCTATTAATGTGCTAAAGCCTTGGAGGCTCCTTTAAAAAGGAGAATAATGCAAGGATGACGGTGGGAACACGGCGGGCGCCGCCCACTGAGGCCGGCAGCGAGGAGAGGGCGCCGGGAGAGGCAGCGGGAGGCGTGGCCGCAGCACCGGGCGCGCAAGAGAGCACCGCGGCCGAGCAGCCTTTCCGCCAACTGCACATCCTGGTCCCTCTCGCCCTGGGAAATGCGTGTGGGGGCTGGGGCCAGGGGGGCTCCGTCCCTCTCAGCCCTGGGGTGACCGCCCCGAGTATCTCCCGCCATGACTTGGACAGAGATCCCCCCAGTCCCGATCGTTCCCCGACAGGAGAGGCCTGAAGACACCACAGGACCCCCCAGGATGCAGAGGGACGGAGACAGCCCCGGGCCATGCGTGCTCCTCACCCCAGCTGAGGCCGGGGGGGCTCCGGCCTCCTCTCCCACGGGGAAGGCGGGGGCTTTGGGATTTGTTTGCATCGCAAGCCACTCGCTGGGAGAGCAATACTCACTCAAGGCATTTGATGTGATTTTTGCCAATTTTATTTTGTTTTACCGTGTTTTACCTGGCATTAGCTGATTTTACCTGGTATTACCTGATTTTACCGTGTTTTACCTGTATTAGATAATATTAGATGGTATTAGCTGGTATTACCGTGTTTTACCTGGTATTACCGTGTTTTACCTGGTATTACCTGGTATTACCTGATTTTACCTTTGGTGGGCTTCGGGTGGTGTCCGAACTCTTCCGATTTTGTCCCTCGTTGCCCCGGCGCTGCTGGGGCCCTGCCTTTGCCGAGCCGGGGTTGCTGTCCCTCGTTGCCCCGGTAGTTGCCCGTCCCTGCCTTTGCCGAGCTGGGGTGCGGTCCCTCGTTGCCGCGGTAGTTGCCCGTCCCTGCCTTTGCCGAGCTGGGGTGCGGTCCCTCGTTGCCGCGGTAGTTGCCCGTCCCTGCCTTTGCCGAGCCGGGGTTGCTGGCGCTCCCACTGCCATCTGGGGGGGCCGGCGCAGGTACCTGAGAAAAGTGGCAGAGAGAAAAGGCGCATTGGCGGCGAGAAGCGGCGCAGCGAACCATCCCATCTCCCTCCCAGCCACCCCCTCCCACCCGCCCCGGCCCGGGGCTCCAGGGCCGCGGCGCTGAGGGCCGGGCCGCTCCCAGAGCTCCGGCCTCGGGGCTTCCGCTCCTCTCCGCCCGCTCCGCTCCGCTGCTGCCGCCTCCACGCCGGGACTGCAAGTGAAGCCCCGCCACCGCCGCCGCCTTATATAGGCAGCCTAAGCCCCGCCCCCCCGGGCGGCAGCCAATGGGAATCGAGCGCCAAGGTTCCTCATTGTGAGGAAACAATGAGGGGCGGGGCCAGAACGTAGCGGAGCGATCTGATTGGTCGAGAGGCAGCGGGTCAATGACATCACACCCCGGGCATTACCAAAGCTTAGCAAAAATGAAACCCTATAAAATAGAAAAATTACATTTAAAACGCCACTGGAGTGTGGCATTCAGCAGCGGCCGCTCTTTATTGGGGCCAGCTGCACCAGGGGATTTCTCCTCTGAAATATCCTGTGTGCCGAGCGCTCCAAAGCTCCTGTTCACACGCTGTGCTTTGCATCCTTTTGCATTGCTATCATTCGATTCAACGCTGCCCTTAACTCCCCACTGGACGCTGCAAAGAGCGGTCTCAGAGCTGCTGAGCCACTACTAGCAGGCATCCTGTGACCATGCCTGGCAGTGCTGGCCGCAAATTTTCTGTGGAAACAGAGCGTCCTGCAGCTGTATCCAACGCGCCTGCACAGCCATCACAAAAACGCTCGCCCAAGACAGACACGCTATCAGAAGCGGCCGATCCATGCTTAAGCATCATGCCTGGAAATAGCGGCTGGCCAGGAAGTCCTAATGTCGCCGCTGCCCTTTGTGACAACTCTGTGGCGCAGGCGGCGCGGCCACGACGTCTCCGGGCGACGACACTGCCCCAGAGGCAGGGGGCTCGGGGACGGCCAGTGCCAGCACCGCACCGAGCCCGCTGATTGCTCCACAGGCCGCGGCCTCTGTGACACGCGGGGACAGCGCCTGGCTCGCAGCGCAGGGAGGCAGGGCCGGCATCAGGGCGGGCTGGGGGAGGGGTCGGCGTTGAAGCCCCACTTGGGCTGCCTTTGGCTGCCATTGCGGCTCATGCCGGCCTTAGGGCTGGCCCTGCCCTTAGGGCTAACGGTGGCCTTGAGCTTGGAGCCTGCCTTGGGCTAGGGAGTGCACCTGGGGCACTGGCCTTAACTCCATGAATGGTTGGCCTTAGGGCAGCAGTTGGGGCTGAGTTTGGGAGTTAGAGCTAAAGGCGGCATTGGAGTGTGGGCTGGGGCTGGGCTCGAAGCTGGACTTAGGGCTTCAGCTGGGATTGGTGTTGGGCTTGATCTTAAGAGTTGCAGTTGGGGCTGGCTTTGGCCTTCGAGCTCACCGTTGTTATAAACGAAGCTGAGACTTTTTTTAAAAAAGAAAAGCCAGCTCGTTTGTTTATTCATTAACAACTGAGAGCGAGAACCCAGGATAAGCCCAGGCTCCGCACGACAAGCCAGAGTAAAGCAGCACACAAAAAGGACAGTGTGACCCACTGGGTGCAACCTTGGACCCCAAGTTCCGCAGGAGCTCCCCGGATAAAGTCCCAGGTCCGTTCTTATGCCCTCTGTCCGTTCACAATTGGTGGATTTTGGATTCTTCTTCTGATTGGCTCGCTTCCAGGGGTTCTATTGGTCTTTATCAAGATGCATTTTTGTCCAATCATTTCCCGAGGGTGTCGAATGATTGGCTAAGCGGTCCAAGATGTTGACATCACCTGCATGAGGTCATTTTCTAGTCCATCACGTCATCACATCCCCAATTGCGTCTCCACCTAGTGCTCACACTCCGATATTACACCCAGACAGTCTCGCAATATCCTCCGTTAACATGCCCATTTATCCAACTATCAACTCCCCTCTTTTCTATCTCATCCAAACAGTAAAAATCAACACCCTGAAACCAATTCATTTATTACACCGTTGCATTTGGTTTAGGGCTGAGCATTTAGCAAGGGGCTGGAATTAGGAGAGGCCTCGGCGTTAGGGCTGGGTTTTACATTACAGCTACCATTGGCGTGAAGGCTAAATGTGGCGTTTGCCTTCAGCCTGGCCTTGGTATTGGCTCTGGGGCTGCACGGGTCTGCCACTGGCATGGGATGAAATCCAGGACTGTGAGCGTGTCTAAACATGGAGTGAGACTGAGATCAGAATGGGCGTGCGCTTTGGGACCGAGCGCACGCCCAGCGGAAAAGAGAAGACGTCACTGCGGGATGTCCCTGGCATCGTCCCCGCCCTGCTCAGGCACCACCAAACCTGGCGGCAGCTGCCTTGGCCAAGATGCAGGTGCTCCCAGCTCTGGCTGCTCCCGCTTCCGGCTGCTCCCAGCCCCCCTCCAGCTCTGCTGGAGCCCCTTTAGGCACTGCAAGGGTGATTGGCCCCAAACTGGGCCCTACTTTTACTGTCAAATAAAATACATCGATTTTTTGGCATCGACATTTAATCTCGTTTGGTTTTAATCTCATAGCTGGCAATATTTTGAACCTTCGAAGTTCTTTCTGGTTTATGCTCAGAGACTTCGCCTGCTTTGCTTTTCTGGGTCTGAACCGGATCGTAACACTTTATTGGCATAGTCGGCAGGATCCCCGTAAAATGAGAGTGTTGTTTCCAAAAAATGCATGAATTGCTAATTCTTATGATTGGATCATTTTAGGAAAATAAAACAACGTACCTTTCTACATTTCCTAACACCTCTCTACCTTTCTTACTCTGTCTTACTCTTTTGTTTGTTTGTTTGTTTGCTTGTGTGTTTGCACATGCACCTGAGCTAAAACGGTGCTCCCGAGGCCCAGGGTCTGGGAAATTGGCACTCCTGTAGGTAAAAGACCTGGGAGTTTGGAAAGTAATTTTGAGACTTGTAACTTTGGTAAACACTAGGTGCTCTCGAGGTGTAAGGAGTAGGACCTCAGAAACCATTTTGTAAGGGGTGTCCCTCAAGAGAGACTACTCCAGTGTTTGTAACTTTCTTTGGTTTGGCAGAAGAGGAACCTTCCCAGAGTGCAGGGGTGAGACTTTTGTAAATTTACTTTACGCTGGGCATCCTCTAGGAATGATCACTCCGACATTTGTAAGTAACATGGGACATCATACACAAGCTTTGTTTACTTTGTTGGATGAATTTGGTGCCAGGCCATCTCCTCCAGGGACGGACTGGGCACAAAACTATTGGTATAATATCCAAGCACTTGTTGATCGAGTCTCTGTCCTGCGCACAGGAGCGAGACTCAAAAAAGGTAAAGCGCAACCAGTGGTATGTTCTGTCTTAGCTGCTGCTGTGCTAGCTGCAGTAGGACACAGAGAGCACCAGCAGAAAGCTGATACGGAAGTTACTGCTTCATTACAGCATTTGGTTAAAGCATTGCAATTTCAGCTGGAGCTAACACCCACCTCCTCCAGGAAGAGATAAGGAATGAAAAGGCTACTGTCTGTGTGCTCCGAGAGGAGCTGTTTGCAAGATCAGCAAATGAGGGAAAAAAGGAGTCAGAGCTGGAACTATCTAAAGAAGCGTACCCCCTCTCGGACTTAGAATCCTTGCGTAATCACTCAGAAAAGCCCTCAGCCTCGCTCCGTCCCTTCATTAAAACAGAATACACCCATGAGGCTTCAGACGACGACACACCTGACATAACCACAAAAGAAATCCCATCTACAGCTACTGAATTGGCCAAACTAAAGGAAGGGTATAGCCAAAGTCCCAAAGAATCTGAAACTGAATGTGTTTGGAGACTCTCTCTCACACGGGCTGACCAAATTCTGTTCTCAGAAAAAGAGGCAGAAGGGTACTGGAGGGGCAGGAGTCTTCCTTACCACAGGAGATAACCGTGCTCCTTGGTCCCTCCCCAGAGAGCTGCTGATTGGGCTGGCAGACTCAGTCCTTCAGAAAGAGGAGATCCCCTGGCTATAGTAAGGAATGTCAATCAGACTGTAGAAAGTGTACAGAAAGCGGCTCGTTTACAAATGATGCATGATAGGAAATTAACACCACGAGGTGAATCTCCAGTGATGGTGCCTGTGGATCCTGAGAGAATGATACCTCTTATCAGAGGCCTCCCTGAAGCTGTGAAACCCATAGGCATGCAGCTAAAAGGACAAATAGAAAGTCTCCCAATTGCAGAAAGAGCTGTAGCCACCTTGGAGGCAGCAGCTATTTCCCTCAGTCTTAAGCGGGCAAAAGGGAAGGTTTGGACCTGGGGGGGAAGGTGGCACAAGAATTAATTAATTACGGGAGAAAATATGGCCCAATTCCTTCAAATACAACTGATTCTAGATCAATTCGGCGCACAGAGTGCAAAACCCTGTCCCCAGCAAAACTCCAAAAGGTAAGGTTCTCCCCTGGGCTGGGTAGACAAACAAATACAGGGGAAGAACGCAAGGAGAAAAGAAATGCCCTGTGGATTGCGGGCTTACAAAAGGGAGTCCCAAGGACCCTAATGGATGGCCAGCCCACTAATAAATTAGAACTGTTCATCCAAGAGTGGCCAGCAAAAGAGGAACCATTAAAAGCTGTCCCTGCTACAGCCCCTCCCCTGGAGGAACCACAAGAAAGGGAAGGTGACAGAAAACCCTTATCTTTGCAGAAGGTAAGCCAGGGGGCGAAGGGTGGATTCACATCAGGCGCCTTTCTAACAATTCCAGAGGAGACCCGTTAATAACCTGTCCTACTGGTCCCCACAAAGCCCCGGTAACTTTTTTAGTAGATACTGGTGCTCAGGTGTCTGCCCTTAAAATTGAAGATGCCTCCTCACGCGGAATCACTCCCTCACGTAAGAGTATACGTGTCACAGATGTTTTTGAGAATAGCCAAGCCCAGATGACAGCAAAGGTAAGACGCTGGTTACCGGCAGAAGAGAAAGCAGTTGACACCCTAATGATTACAGGTGAATTTCCTACAAATTCACTGGGTCTGGACCTCCTAAAGGGAAGGCCTTGGACCAATGAAGAAGGAAAAATAGGGACTTTGGGGCAGGAAACCTCCCATTTGTGTTTGTTAAGTTCTGCTCCTGCTCTTCCCCCCTCCCTAGTAACCAATGTCAAACCTTACCCCTTGCCTTTAGGAGCCAGAGAAGGAATCACACCAATTATTGCACATTTGAAAGAAAAAGGAATAGTGATTGCAACACATTCCCCTTACAATGCTCCTGTGTGGCCAGTCCGCAAGCCTAATGGCAACTGGAGACTGACAGGAGACTATCGGCGGCTTAACTCAAAATACAGGGCCTCTCACTGCTGCAGTCCCAAACATTGCTGAGCTGAGAGCTACTAGACAAGAACAAGCTCATCAAATTATGGCCACTATTGATGTCAAGGACATGTTTTTTATGGTCCCCTCGCAGGAACAAGATCAGGAGCGTTTTGCTTTCACGGGGGAGGGCCAGCAATATACTTTCACTCGCCTCCCACAAGGATTCAAACACTCACCCACTCTAGCACATCATGCACTAGCACAAGAATTGTCACTCATTCCTCCTGCACCAGGAGTAAGAGTATACCAATACATTGATGGCATTTTGGTGGCAGGAGATGAGATTACACCTGTACAAACAACACAAACAAACATCATTAAACATCTAGAATCCCCGGGCTTACGTATTCCTCCTGAAAAAGTACAACTCCCTTCCCTAGAAGTAAAATTCTTGGGAATCTGGTGGAAAGGAGGAATGGTGTGTATTGCCCCAGACACCCTCAGCCACCTAGACCAAATTGAAACCCCAGAGACTAAAAAAGACCTGCAGCATGCTTTAGGCCTGCTAATTTTTTGGAGGAAACACATTCCTGACTTTTCAATAATTGCAAGGCCCCTGTATGATTTGCTAGGAAAAAAAGCAAAGTGGGATTGGACTCCCTTGCACGATGAGGCCCTACAACTCCTAATTTTTGAAGCTAACACATACCAATCCCTAGGTCCTATACATCCCACTGATCCAGTACACATGCAATGGCGATTTGCAAGCTCTGGACTGTCTATACATTTATGGCAGAAAGGACCCGATGGTCCTACCAGACCCATAGGCTTTTACTCACGCAGTTTTAAAGATGCAGAAAAACGATATTCTACCTGGGAAAAAAGTTTATTCGTGGTCAGCACTGCTTTTCAGGAAGCAGAGAAAACTACCCACAAACAACCCCTGATTTTAAGGGAACCTTTTCAAGTCATCAAGTCAGTTTTGGCAGGAATCCCACCCCCTGACGGGGTGGCCCAACGTGCCTCTGTTTGCAAACGGTATGCTCAAATGGAACATTATTGCACCATTTTTCAAGTAACAGAAGGAGCTCGCAAAAATCTTCCTCTACAAGATGAGGTAACCCTAAATAGCACCACTGACTTTTCACCTTCTATGATCCAAGTTGCTCCCCCGTACTCAGAACGATTGCAGAATGTGTGGTTTACGGATGCATCAGCAAAGCGAGAAGGTAAGGTTTGGAAATGTGGTGCTGTAGCCTTACAAATAAATACAGGCAAGCAAATTGTAACAGAAGGGGAAGGTAGTGCACAAGTGGGAGAACTGGCAGCAGTCTGGAGTGTATTTAACCATGCATCTGAAACCTCAGACTCTGTATATGTTTACACTGATTCTTTTGCTGTGTTCAAAGGGTGTACTGAATGGCTCCCCTTCTGGGACAAAAAGGACTGGGAAGTAAACAGGGTCCCTGCTTGGCAAAAGGAAAAATGGCAAGAAATTCTTGCTGTAGCAAAAAAGGGGAATTTTTTAGTTGGCTGGGTAGCCTCTCATCAAGAAAAGGAAACCCCAACTAGCCACTGGAATCACAAAGTAGATGAGAGGGCCAGATTAGCCCCACTAAGTAGAAAACCTCCAAGAGAAAACTGGGATCCATTATTAGAATGGTTGCACTTAAAGCGACAGCACACCGGGGCACAAGACCTATACAAGGAAGCAGCAAGCAGAGGATGGCCGGGGACTCGGGAAATGTGCCGTACCTGCAGATCTTCATGCGAGCAGTGCCGGACCCGATCAGAGCGTCACCCTTTAGAACAACCCCCCTCACATATCAGAGACAGGAAAGGGACTGTGGGACACATGGCAAGTAGATGATATTGGACCTTTTGGAAAGTCTGAGGGCAAACAACACGTGTCGGTAGAAGTCAGGTCAGGACTAGTCCAAGCAGGAGCCTTCTCTCGGGCAACTAGTGCAAACACATTAGAAGCCCTTAAAATGTGGTTCAGTTTCTTTCCAAAACCTGTACCTATCCAATCCGACAACGGGGCACATTTCACAGCGACCATCGTCCAAAAATGGGCCAAAGAAGAAGGCATCCAGTGGATATTTCACACACCCCATTATCCACAAGCAAATGGCATCGTCGAGAGAACAAATGGCCTGCTTAAGCGATTTCTGAAACCTCAACATTCTAATTGGACTGAACGACTATGGGATGCTGTGAAAACAGTACATGAGCAATGGGGAGTAAATGGATGTCCCAGACTCACAGCTTTTTATCTGCAGCCTCCCTCCTTGATACCAGCAACATCTAAACCTACAGGTAATCAAAAACCCGCACGCTTCCCAGGACAGCCTGTATGGGTGGAACTGCCTACCGCAGGAGCTGTACCCATGGTACTCACTACTCCTTTGAACATGCATACCTGGAAAGCAAACGATGCTTATGGCAAAGAACACAAAATAAGCTCTCGCTGGCTTATTCCTACATTTTAATATTAGCCCTGAAAGGGGCTGGACAGACTTTTTCTTGTCTTTCACAGGTAACTGAACAACAGGAGAAAAAAATATTCAGGACTGTGCATGAAAAACCTCAGATACGAACTATGCTTCGGTTTACTGGTAATTGGGATTGTAACATGTTAGCTCTATTTTTATGCTTATTTACCTTGTGCATGTGCTCAGCAGAGCTAGCTAGCAGAGCTAGATCAAAGGAAGCTTGCCTGGAAATTAGGAAAAGGGTTTGCAAAAATATGGAATCCTACTGATCAAGGTGTATGTGTAACATTACCTGATTCTGCTGAACCAGGATTGCCATCTTACATAGTACCCTTGAATTTATCTTTTGTCCTCAATATGACTAGTGTGGCAGCTCCATTGCCTCTACCTGAACAGTGGACAAGTAAGAAAAATGGAGCCCAAGTTGAGTGCAGAGGTACCCCTATAGTACATAACCTTTACCAAACATATGACCCACCTTCTGATGCACCTCATGAAGGACAGTTGCACCAGAAATATTGTAGAACTAGGCGTCCAAAGGTAAATAGAACCATCTTATCTCAAATTGAATCCCCTCACCCAGCCATCAAATTAGATAAAAGTAAATTCAGCCCTGAGACAATAACCTTTGAGGAATATAATGCTAAACAGCCCTGCCTTGTTTACCCATGGGATCCACGGTTTGACCCACTCTACACACCAGATGTAGATGAAGGCAAATATAGCACAGTTTTTAACCCTTCCTGCTGTGGTCAACTTCCGAACATAACGAATAGAACCCCAATCGACTGACAACATTTAATGTGGGCATGGTCTGTACAAACAGTTCTTAAAGGTAAATTTAGAGACTAAAAAAGACTACAAAAGAAGATAGTCCTCTAGTCAATTGCTCAAAGGTGATAACATGCAAAGAAGGACCAGGAGATCCTCCAGAAACATGGTTTTCACTTAGAATTTGAACATTAGGAACTGATGTGTGTACTTGTTGGGGATACCTCTCAAAAGGCTGGAGAAATCAAGATGAGTCCTGTAACTCCTCCTACAAATACCTTCTCAACCCATGTGGAGTTCCTTTTACCCACTACCCAGTCCATGGGACTCCAATCAATACTAAGCCAGAAATCACCGTCCTTGATTTTGCAGATGCAACTAAGTGGAAAACTGCAAAATATATAGCCCCTCTTGGAATGGCTTGGGGATGCTCTGATGAGATATTTTATTCACATTTGTCATTAGAACAACATGCTGGACTTAGGTGTGGAATTGGAATTCCCTCCCTTTGCCCCAGACGTATTTTTACTTTCACCAAAGTGTCTAAAGAACGTCACTGTCGTAGTGTTCCCTCTTCAAAGGCAACACAAAGAGCAGAATGGGCAATTCAAGGAGTTGACATTCCAGATTACTATACCACTGGACAAAAAGTATCTCTATTTCTGGAAAATTTCTTTACTCCCTATGTTACCTTTAAAAGACACCAGTTCGTATTAGAAGATATTACCTGGCAATTAAGTATATGAAGCAATTGGACACAAGATGCATTTGGAGAATTATACACCCAAGTCCAGCAAAATACTAAAATGACCCTGCAAAATAGATTAGCTTTAGATATGGTATTGTTAAAAGAACAAGGAGTTTGTGGGATGTTCAATAGAACAGAAACTGAGGGTTGTATTACAATTCATAATGCTTCTAGCTCCGCTGAGGAGGCATGAGCTAAGATGAGAGAAATAAGTAATCATACTAGAAATTTGTTTCATGCAATGCAACCGCGAGAAGTATTTGATAGTTCATGGGTCACTACCATCCTAAAGTATTTTGGGCTCACAGGGTGGGGAAAATGGTTAGCACAACTTGGAATAACAATTGCTACTGGAATTGTATTGCTAATCGTTGGTATTGGCCGGGTTAAATGCATGATACAACACTTACTCCTTTCCTTCTCCCCCTCTGTACGCTGTATTCAAATCACCACCACCGAAGAAGGCTGACCCTTGCCTCTCCCCCCCCCCACCACCACCACCGCTGCCTGCTGCGAGACACTCTGAGGCCTCCTGGAGCCGACGCCGCCCGCCTGAGGAGAACCCCCCGAACCTGCAGCCCTGGAGCGGAACCACGAGTGAGTTGTGGAACCCCTCCCCTGCTGCTGCGTGCCGTGCTGAGAGCACCGGGAGTGGGCCAAGGCTCGGCTGCAGCGACCGGGCACCGCGCCTGCAACTCGGAGGACGGGCGGCCGCCTTGCAGCCAAACTGCTCCCAAGATCAGAGGAGGCAGATAAGACGCTTCCAACTGCTTCGCTCCCCCCACCCCATCTCGGCGGCACTAAAGGTAGCACAGTGAGCTGCTGCTCAGACGGACCTTCCCTTCTCTTTTTTTTTTTTTTTCTTTTTCCTTTTTTGTAATTGGGAGACATTGCCAGCATGGGCGCAGAGTTTCAGCACCAAAAGACCCCGTACTACAGGTATGGACTTGCTTTTTAACAAAAAAAGGCATAAAATACGACCAACAGGCTTTAACACCCTTAAGCACATGGTGTAAGAGCCACAGACTAGACGGCTCCGAGGGGACTGCCCTGGGCTTGGAAAGGTTGAAGCAGGCTGGTAAAATTAGAATCGAAGTGGCTCCCACAGGAGATGAGACAGCTATTAATGTGCTAAAGCCTTGGAGGCTCCTTTAAAAAGGAGAATAATGCAAGGATGACGGTGGGAACACGGCGGGCGCCGCCCACTGAGGCCGGCAGCGAGGAGAGGGCGCCGGGAGAGGCAGCGGGAGGCGTGGCCGCAGCACCGGGCGCGCAAGAGAGCACCGCGGCCGAGCAGCCTTTCCGCCAACTGCACATCCTGGTCCCTCTCGCCCTGGGAAATGCGTGTGGGGGCTGGGGCCAGGGGGGCTCCGTCCCTCTCAGCCCTGGGGTGACCGCCCCGAGTATCTCCCGCCATGACTTGGACAGAGATCCCCCCAGTCCCGATCGTTCCCCGACAGGAGAGGCCTGAAGACACCACAGGACCCCCCAGGATGCAGAGGGACGGAGACAGCCCCGGGCCATGCGTGCTCCTCACCCCAGCTGAGGCCGGGGGGGCTCCGGCCTCCTCTCCCACGGGGAAGGCGGGGGCTTTGGGATTTGTTTGCATCGCAAGCCACTCGCTGGGAGAGCAATACTCACTCAAGGCATTTGATGTGATTTTTGCCAATTTTATTTTGTTTTACCGTGTTTTACCTGGCATTAGCTGATTTTACCTGGTATTACCTGATTTTACCGTGTTTTACCTGTATTAGATAATATTAGATGGTATTAGCTGGTATTACCGTGTTTTACCTGGTATTACCGTGTTTTACCTGGTATTACCTGGTATTACCTGATTTTACCTTTGGTGGGCTTCGGGTGGTGTCCGAACTCTTCCGATTTTGTCCCTCGTTGCCCCGGCGCTGCTGGGGCCCTGCCTTTGCCGAGCCGGGGTTGCTGTCCCTCGTTGCCCCGGTAGTTGCCCGTCCCTGCCTTTGCCGAGCTGGGGTGCGGTCCCTCGTTGCCGCGGTAGTTGCCCGTCCCTGCCTTTGCCGAGCTGGGGTGCGGTCCCTCGTTGCCGCGGTAGTTGCCCGTCCCTGCCTTTGCCGAGCCGGGGTTGCTGGCGCTCCCACTGCCATCTGGGGGGGCCGGCGCAGGTACCTGAGAAAAGTGGCAGAGAGAAAAGGCGCATTGGCGGCGAGAAGCGGCGCAGCGAACCATCCCATCTCCCTCCCAGCCACCCCCTCCCACCCGCCCCGGCCTGGGGCTCCAGGGCCGCGGCGCTGAGGGCCGGGCCGCTCCCAGAGCTCCGGCCTCGGGGCTTCCGCTCCTCTCCGCCCGCTCCGCTCCGCTGCTGCCGCCTCCACGCCGGGACTGCAAGTGAAGCCCCGCCACCGCCGCCGCCTTATATAGGCAGCCTAAGCCCCGCCCCCCCGGGCGGCAGCCAATGGGAATCGAGCGCCAAGGTTCCTCATTGTGAGGAAACAATGAGGGGCGGGGCCAGAACGTAGCGGAGCGATCTGATTGGTCGAGAGGCAGCGGGTCAATGACATCACACCCCGGGCATTACCAAAGCTTAGCAAAAATGAAACCCTATAAAATAGAAAAATTACATTTAAAACGCCACTGGAGTGTGGCATTCAGCAGCGGCCGCTCTTTATTGGGGCCAGCTGCACCAGGGGATTTCTCCTCTGAAATATCCTGTGTGCCGAGCGCTCCAAAGCTCCTGTTCACACGCTGTGCTTTGCATCCTTTTGCATTGCTATCATTCGATTCAACGCTGCCCTTAACTCCCCGCTGGACGCTGCAAAGAGCGCTCTCAGAGCTGCTGAGCCACTACTAGCAGGCATCCTGTGACCATGCCTGGCAGTGCTGGCCGCAAATTTTCTGTGGAAACAGAGCGTCCTGCAGCTGTATCCAACGCGCCTGCACAGCCATCACAAAAACGCTCGCCCAAGACAGACACGCTATCAGAAGCGGCCGATCCATGCTTAAGCATCATGCCTGGAAATAGCGGCTGGCCAGGAAGTCCTAATGTCGCCGCTGCCCTTTGTGACAACTCTGCGGCGCAGGCGGCGCGGCCACGACGTCTCCGGGCGACGACACTGCCCCAGAGGCAGGGGGCTCGGGGACGGCCAGTGCCAGCACCGCACCGAGCCCGCTGATTGCTCCACAGGCCGCGGCCTCTGTGACACGCGGGGACAGCGCCTGGCTCGCAGCGCAGGGAGGCAGGGCCGGCATCAGGGCGGGCTGGGGGAGGGGTCGGCGTTGAAGCCCCACTTGGGCTGCCTTTGGCTGCCATTGCGGCTCATGCCGGCCTTAGGGCTGGCCCTGCCCTTAGGGCTAACGGTGGCCTTGAGCTTGGAGCCTGCCTTGGGCTAGGGAGTGCACCTGGGGCACTGGCCTTAACTCCATGAATGGTTGGCCTTAGGGCAGCAGTTGGGGCTGAGTTTGGGAGTTAGAGCTAAAGGCGGCATTGGAGTGTGGGCTGGGGCTGGGCTCGAAGCTGGACTTAGGGCTTCAGCTGGGATTGGTGTTGGGCTTGATCTTAAGAGTTGCAGTTGGGGCTGGCTTTGGCCTTCGAGCTCACCGTTGTTATAAACGAAGCTGAGACTTTTTTTAAAAAAGAAAAGCCAGCTCGTTTGTTTATTCATTAACAACTGAGAGCGAGAACCCAGGATAAGCCCAGGCTCCGCACGACAAGCCAGAGTAAAGCAGCACACAAAAAGGACAGTGTGACCCACTGGGTGCAACCTTGGACCCCAAGTTCGGCAGGAGCTCCCCGGATAAAGTCCCAGGTCCGTTCTTATGCCCTCTGTCCGTTCACAATTGGTGGATTTTGGATTCTTCTTCTGATTGGCTCGCTTCCAGGGGTTCTATTGGTCTTTATCAAGATGCATTTTTGTCCAATCATTTCCCGAGGGTGTCGAATGATTGGCTAAGCGGTCCAAGATGTTGACATCACCTGCATGAGGTCATTTTCTAGTCCATCACGTCATCACATCCCCAATTGCGTCTCCACCTAGTGCTCACACTCCGATATTACACCCAGACAGTCTCGCAATATCCTCCGTTAACATGCCCATTTATCCAACTATCAACTCCCCTCTTTTCTATCTCATCCAAACAGTAAAAATCAACACCCTGAAACCAATTCATTTATTACACCGTTGCATTTGGTTTAGGGCTGAGCATTTAGCAAGGGGCTGGAATTAGGAGAGGCCTCGGCGTTAGGGCTGGGTTTTACATTACAGCTACCATTGGCGTGAAGGCTAAATGTGGCGTTTGCCTTCAGCCTGGCCTTGGTATTGGCTCTGGGGCTGCACGGGTCTGCCACTGGCATGGGATGAAATCCAGGACTGTGAGCGTGTCTAAACATGGAGTGAGACTGAGATCAGAATGGGCGTGCGCTTTGGGACCGAGCGCACGCCCAGCGGAAAAGAGAAGACGTCACTGCGGGATGTCCCTGGCATCGTCCCCGCCCTGCTCAGGCACCACCAAACCTGGCGGCAGCTGCCTTGGCCAAGATGCAGGTGCTCCCAGCTCTGGCTGCTCCCGCTTCCGGCTGCTCCCAGCCCCCCTCCAGCTCTGCTGGAGCCCCTTTAGGCACTGCAAGGGTGATTGGCCCCAAACTGGGCCCTACTTTTACTGTCAAATAAAATACATCGATTTTTTGGCATCGACATTTAATCTCGTTTGGTTTTAATCTCATAGCTGGCAATATTTTGAACCTTCGAAGTTCTTTCTGGTTTATGCTCAGAGACTTCGCCTGCTTTGCTTTTCTGGGTCTGAACCGGATCGTAACACTTTATTGGCATAGTCGGCAGGATCCCCGTAAAATGAGAGTGTTGTTTCCAAAAAATGCATGAATTGCTAATTCTTATGATTGGATCATTTTAGGAAAATAAAACAACGTACCTTTCTACATTTCCTAACACCTCTCTACCTTTCTTACTCTGTCTTACTCTTTTGTTTGTTTGTTTGTTTGCTTGTGTGTTTGCACATGCACCTGAGCTAAAACGGTGCTCCCGAGGCCCAGGGTCTGGGAAATTGGCACTCCTGTAGGTAAAAGACCTGGGAGTTTGGAAAGTAATTTTGAGACTTGTAACTTTGGTAAACACTAGGTGCTCTCGAGGTGTAAGGAGTAGGACCTCAGAAACCATTTTGTAAGGGGTGTCCCTCAAGAGAGACTACTCCAGTGTTTGTAACTTTCTTTGGTTTGGCAGAAGAGGAACCTTCCCAGAGTGCAGGGGTGAGACTTTTGTAAATTTACTTTACGCTGGGCATCCTCTAGGAATGATCACTCCGACATTTGTAAGTAACATGGGACATCATACACAAGCTTTGTTTACTTTGTTGGATGAATTTGGTGCCAGGCCATCTCCTCCAGGGACGGACTGGGCACAAAACTATTGGTATAATATCCAAGCACTCGTTGATCGAGTCTCTGTCCTGCGCACAGGAGCGAGACTCAAAAAAGGTAAAGCGCAACCAGTGGTATGTTCTGTCTTAGCTGCTGCTGTGCTAGCTGCAGTAGGACACAGAGAGCACCAGCAGAAAGCTGATACGGAAGTTACTGCTTCATTACAGCATTTGGTTAAAGCATTGCAATTTCAGCTGGAGCTAACACCCACCTCCTCCAGGAAGAGATAAGGAATGAAAAGGCTACTGTCTGTGTGCTCCGAGAGGAGCTGTTTGCAAGATCAGCAAATGAGGGAAAAAAGGAGTCAGAGCTGGAACTATCTAAAGAAGCGTACCCCCTCTCGGACTTAGAATCCTTGCGTAATCACTCAGAAAAGCCCTCAGCCTCGCTCCGTCCCTTCATTAAAACAGAATACACCCATGAGGCTTCAGACGACGACACACCTGACATAACCACAAAAGAAATCCCATCTACAGCTACTGAATTGGCCAAACTAAAGGAAGGGTATAGCCAAAGTCCCAAAGAATCTGAAACTGAATGTGTTTGGAGACTCTCTCTCACACGGGCTGACCAAATTCTGTTCTCAGAAAAAGAGGCAGAAGGGTACTGGAGGGGCAGGAGTCTTCCTTACCACAGGAGATAACCGTGCTCCTTGGTCCCTCCCCAGAGAGCTGCTGATTGGGCTGGCAGACTCAGTCCTTCAGAAAGAGGAGATCCCCTGGCTATAGTAAGGAATGTCAATCAGACTGTAGAAAGTGTACAGAAAGCGGCTCGTTTACAAATGATGCATGATAGGAAATTAACACCACGAGGTGAATCTCCAGTGATGGTGCCTGTGGATCCTGAGAGAATGATACCTCTTATCAGAGGCCTCCCTGAAGCTGTGAAACCCATAGGCATGCAGCTAAAAGGACAAATAGAAAGTCTCCCAATTGCAGAAAGAGCTGTAGCCACCTTGGAGGCAGCAGCTATTTCCCTCAGTCTTAAGCGGGCAAAAGGGAAGGTTTGGACCTGGGGGGGAAGGTGGCACAAGAATTAATTAATTACGGGAGAAAATATGGCCCAATTCCTTCAAATACAACTGATTCTAGATCAATTCGGCGCACAGAGTGCAAAACCCTGTCCCCAGCAAAACTCCAAAAGGTAAGGTTCTCCCCTGGGCTGGGTAGACAAACAAATACAGGGGAAGAACGCAAGGAGAAAAGAAATGCCCTGTGGATTGCGGGCTTACAAAAGGGAGTCCCAAGGACCCTAATGGATGGCCAGCCCACTAATAAATTAGAACTGTTCATCCAAGAGTGGCCAGCAAAAGAGGAACCATTAAAAGCTGTCCCTGCTACAGCCCCTCCCCTGGAGGAACCACAAGAAAGGGAAGGTGACAGAAAACCCTTATCTTTGCAGAAGGTAAGCCAGGGGGCGAAGGGTGGATTCACATCAGGCGCCTTTCTAACAATTCCAGAGGAGACCCGTTAATAACCTGTCCTACTGGTCCCCACAAAGCCCCGGTAACTTTTTTAGTAGATACTGGTGCTCGGGTGTCTGCCCTTAAAATTGAAGATGCCTCCTCACGCGGAATCACTCCCTCACGTAAGAGTATACGTGTCACAGATGTTTTTGAGAATAGCCAAGCCCAGATGACAGCAAAGGTAAGACGCTGGTTACCGGCAGAAGAGAAAGCAGTTGACACCCTAATGATTACAGGTGAATTTCCTACAAATTCACTGGGTCTGGACCTCCTAAAGGGAAGGCCTTGGACCAATGAAGAAGGAAAAATAGGGACTTTGGGGCAGGAAACCTCCCATTTGTGTTTGTTAAGTTCTGCTCCTGCTCTTCCCCCCTCCCTAGTAACCAATGTCAAACCTTACCCCTTGCCTTTAGGAGCCAGAGAAGGAATCACACCAATTATTGCACATTTGAAAGAAAAAGGAATAGTGATTGCAACACATTCCCCTTACAATGCTCCTGTGTGGCCAGTCCGCAAGCCTAATGGCAACTGGAGACTGACAGGAGACTATCGGCGGCTTAACTCAAAATACAGGGCCTCTCACTGCTGCAGTCCCAAACATTGCTGAGCTGAGAGCTACTAGACAAGAACAAGCTCATCAAATTATGGCCACTATTGATGTCAAGGACATGTTTTTTATGGTCCCCTCGCAGGAACAAGATCAGGAGCGTTTTGCTTTCACGGGGGAGGGCCAGCAATATACTTTCACTCGCCTCCCACAAGGATTCAAACACTCACCCACTCTAGCACATCATGCACTAGCACAAGAATTGTCACTCATTCCTCCTGCACCAGGAGTAAGAGTATACCAATACATTGATGGCATTTTGGTGGCAGGAGATGAGATTACACCTGTACAAACAACACAAACAAACATCATTAAACATCTAGAATCCCCGGGCTTACGTATTCCTCCTGAAAAAGTACAACTCCCTTCCCTAGAAGTAAAATTCTTGGGAATCTGGTGGAAAGGAGGAATGGTGTGTATTGCCCCAGACACCCTCAGCCACCTAGACCAAATTGAAACCCCAGAGACTAAAAAAGACCTGCAGCATGCTTTAGGCCTGCTAATTTTTTGGAGGAAACACATTCCTGACTTTTCAATAATTGCAAGGCCCCTGTATGATTTGCTAGGAAAAAAAGCAAAGTGGGATTGGACTCCCTTGCACGATGAGGCCCTACAACTCCTAATTTTTGAAGCTAACACATACCAATCCCTAGGTCCTATACATCCCACTGATCCAGTACACATGCAATGGCGATTTGCAAGCTCTGGACTGTCTATACATTTATGGCAGAAAGGACCCGATGGTCCTACCAGACCCATAGGCTTTTACTCACGCAGTTTTAAAGATGCAGAAAAACGATATTCTACCTGGGAAAAAAGTTTATTCGTGGTCAGCACTGCTTTTCAGGAAGCAGAGAAAACTACCCACAAACAACCCCTGATTTTAAGGGAACCTTTTCAAGTCATCAAGTCAGTTTTGGCAGGAATCCCACCCCCTGACGGGGTGGCCCAACGTGCCTCTGTTTGCAAACGGTATGCTCAAATGGAACATTATTGCACCATTTTTCAAGTAACAGAAGGAGCTCGCAAAAATCTTCCTCTACAAGATGAGGTAACCCTAAATAGCACCACTGACTTTTCACCTTCTATGATCCAAGTTGCTCCCCCGTACTCAGAACGATTGCAGAATGTGTGGTTTACGGATGCATCAGCAAAGCGAGAAGGTAAGGTTTGGAAATGTGGTGCTGTAGCCTTACAAATAAATACAGGCAAGCAAATTGTAACAGAAGGGGAAGGTAGTGCACAAGTGGGAGAACTGGCAGCAGTCTGGAGTGTATTTAACCATGCATCTGAAACCTCAGACTCTGTATATGTTTACACTGATTCTTTTGCTGTGTTCAAAGGGTGTACTGAATGGCTCCCCTTCTGGGACAAAAAGGACTGGGAAGTAAACAGGGTCCCTGCTTGGCAAAAGGAAAAATGGCAAGAAATTCTTGCTGTAGCAAAAAAGGGGAATTTTTTAGTTGGCTGGGTAGCCTCTCATCAAGAAAAGGAAACCCCAACTAGCCACTGGAATCACAAAGTAGATGAGAGGGCCAGATTAGCCCCACTAAGTAGAAAACCTCCAAGAGAAAACTGGGATCCATTATTAGAATGGTTGCACTTAAAGCGACAGCACACCGGGGCACAAGACCTATACAAGGAAGCAGCAAGCAGAGGATGGCCGGGGACTCGGGAAATGTGCCGTACCTGCAGATCTTCATGCGAGCAGTGCCGGACCCGATCAGAGCGTCACCCTTTAGAACAACCCCCCTCACATATCAGAGACAGGAAAGGGACTGTGGGACACATGGCAAGTAGATGATATTGGACCTTTTGGAAAGTCTGAGGGCAAACAACACGTGTCGGTAGAAGTCAGGTCAGGACTAGTCCAAGCAGGAGCCTTCTCTCGGGCAACTAGTGCAAACACATTAGAAGCCCTTAAAATGTGGTTCAGTTTCTTTCCAAAACCTGTACCTATCCAATCCGACAACGGGGCACATTTCACAGCGACCATCGTCCAAAAATGGGCCAAAGAAGAAGGGATCCAGTGGATATTTCACACACCCCATTATCCACAAGCAAATGGCATCGTCGAGAGAACAAATGGCCTGCTTAAGCGATTTCTGAAACCTCAACATTCTAATTGGACTGAACGACTATGGGATGCTGTGAAAACAGTACATGAGCAATGGGGAGTAAATGGATGTCCCAGACTCACAGCTTTTTATCTGCAGCCTCCCTCCTTGATACCAGCAACATCTAAACCTACAGGTAATCAAAAACCCGCACGCTTCCCAGGACAGCCTGTATGGGTGGAACTGCCTACCGCAGGAGCTGTACCCATGGTACTCACTACTCCTTTGAACATGCATACCTGGAAAGCAAACGATGCTTATGGCAAAGAACACAAAATAAGCTCTCGCTGGCTTATTCCTACATTTTAATATTAGCCCTGAAAGGGGCTGGACAGACTTTTTCTTGTCTTTCACAGGTAACTGAACAACAGGAGAAAAAAATATTCAGGACTGTGCATGAAAAACCTCAGATACGAACTATGCTTCGGTTTACTGGTAATTGGGATTGTAACATGTTAGCTCTATTTTTATGCTTATTTACCTTGTGCATGTGCTCAGCAGAGCTAGCTAGCAGAGCTAGATCAAAGGAAGCTTGCCTGGAAATTAGGAAAAGGGTTTGCAAAAATATGGAATCCTACTGATCAAGGTGTATGTGTAACATTACCTGATTCTGCTGAACCAGGATTGCCATCTTACATAGTACCCTTGAATTTATCTTTTGTCCTCAATATGACTAGTGTGGCAGCTCCATTGCCTCTACCTGAACAGTGGACAAGTAAGAAAAATGGAGCCCAAGTTGAGTGCAGAGGTACCCCTATAGTACATAACCTTTACCAAACATATGACCCACCTTCTGATGCACCTCATGAAGGACAGTTGCACCAGAAATATTGTAGAACTAGGCGTCCAAAGGTAAATAGAACCATCTTATCTCAAATTGAATCCCCTCACCCAGCCATCAAATTAGATAAAAGTAAATTCAGCCCTGAGACAATAACCTTTGAGGAATATAATGCTAAACAGCCCTGCCTTGTTTACCCATGGGATCCACGGTTTGACCCACTCTACACACCAGATGTAGATGAAGGCAAATATAGCACAGTTTTTAACCCTTCCTGCTGTGGTCAACTTCCGAACATAACGAATAGAACCCCAATCGACTGACAACATTTAATGTGGGCATGGTCTGTACAAACAGTTCTTAAAGGTAAATTTAGAGACTAAAAAAGACTACAAAAGAAGATAGTCCTCTAGTCAATTGCTCAAAGGTGATAACATGCAAAGAAGGACCAGGAGATCCTCCAGAAACATGGTTTTCACTTAGAATTTGAACATTAGGAACTGATGTGTGTACTTGTTGGGGATACCTCTCAAAAGGCTGGAGAAATCAAGATGAGTCCTGTAACTCCTCCTACAAATACCTTCTCAACCCATGTGGAGTTCCTTTTACCCACTACCCAGTCCGTGGGACTCCAATCAATACTAAGCCAGAAATCACCGTCCTTGATTTTGCAGATGCAACTAAGTGGAAAACTGCAAAATATATAGCCCCTCTTGGAATGGCTTGGGGATGCTCTGATGAGATATTTTATTCACATTTGTCATTAGAACAACATGCTGGACTTAGGTGTGGAATTGGAATTCCCTCCCTTTGCCCCAGACGTATTTTTACTTTCACCAAAGTGTCTAAAGAACGTCACTGTCGTAGTGTTCCCTCTTCAAAGGCAACACAAAGAGCAGAATGGGCAATTCAAGGAGTTGACATTCCAGATTACTATACCACTGGACAAAAAGTATCTCTATTTCTGGAAAATTTCTTTACTCCCTATGTTACCTTTAAAAGACACCAGTTCGTATTAGAAGATATTACCTGGCAATTAAGTATATGAAGCAATTGGACACAAGATGCATTTGGAGAATTATACACCCAAGTCCAGCAAAATACTAAAATGACCCTGCAAAATAGATTAGCTTTAGATATGGTATTGTTAAAAGAACAAGGAGTTTGTGGGATGTTCAATAGAACAGAAACTGAGGGTTGTATTACAATTCATAATGCCTCTAGCTCCGCTGAGGAGGCATGAGCTAAGATGAGAGAAATAAGTAATCATACTAGAAATTTGTTTCATGCAATGCAACCGCGAGAAGTATTTGATAGTTCATGGGTCACTACCATCCTAAAGTATTTTGGGCTCACAGGGTGGGGAAAATGGTTAGCACAACTTGGAATAACAATTGCTACTGGAATTGCATTGCTAATCGTTGGTATTGGCCGGGTTAAATGCATGATACAACACTTACTCCTTTCCTTCTCCCCCTCTGTACGCTGTATTCAAATCACCACCACCGAAGAAGGCTGACCCTTGCCTGTCCCCCCCCCCCACCACCACCACCGCCTGCTGCGAGACACTCTGAGGCCTCCTGGAGCCGACGCCGCCCGCCTGAGGAGAACCCCCCGAACCTGCAGCCCTGGAGCGGAACCACGAGTGAGTTGTGGAACCCCTCCCCTGCTGCTGCGTGCCGTGCTGAGAGCACCGGGAGTGGGCCAAGGCTCGGCTGCAGCGACCGGGCACCGCGCCTGCAACTCGGAGGACGGGCGGCCGCCTTGCAGCCAAACTGCTCCCAAGATCAGAGGAGGCAGATAAGACGCTTCCAACTGCTTCGCTCCCCCCACCCCATCTCGGCGGCACTAAAGGTAGCACAGTGAGCTGCTGCTCAGACGGACCTTCCCTTCTCTTTTTTTTTTTTTTTCTTTTTCCTTTTTTGTAATTGGGAGACATTGCCAGCATGGGCGCAGAGTTTCAGCACCAAAAGACCCCGTACTACAGGTATGGACTTGCTTTTTAACAAAAAAAGGCATAAAATACGACCAACAGGCTTTAACAGCCTTAAGCACATGGTGTAAGAGCCACAGACTAGACAGCTCCGAGGGGACTGCCCTGGGCTTGGAAAGGTTGAAGCAGGCTGGTAAAATTAGAATCGAAGTGGCTCCCACAGGAGATGAGACAGCTATTAATGTGCTAAAGCCTTGGAGGCTCCTTTAAAAAGGAGAATAATGCAAGGATGACGGTGGGAACACGGCGGGCGCCGCCCACTGAGGCCGGCAGCGAGGAGAGGGCGCCGGGAGAGGCAGCGGGAGGCGTGGCCGCAGCACCGGGCGCGCAAGAGAGCACCGCGGCCGAGCAGCCTTTCCGCCAACTGCACATCCTGGTCCCTCTCGCCCTGGGAAATGCGTGTGGGGGCTGGGGCCAGGGGGGCTCCGTCCCTCTCAGCCCTGGGGTGACCGCCCCGAGTATCTCCCGCCATGACTTGGACAGAGATCCCCCCAGTCCCGATCGTTCCCCGACAGGAGAGGCCTGAAGACACCACAGGACCCCCCAGGATGCAGAGGGACGGAGACAGCCCCGGGCCATGCGTGCTCCTCACCCCAGCTGAGGCCGGGGGGGCTCTGGCCTCCTCTCCCACGGGGAAGGCGGGGGCTTTGGGATTTGTTTGCATCGCAAGCCACTCGCTGGGAGAGCAAAGATCACTCAAGGCATTTGATGTGATTTTTGCCAATTTTATTTTGTTTTACCGTGTTTTACCTGGCATTAGCTGATTTTACCTGGTATTACCTGATTTTACCGTGTTTTACCTGTATTAGATAATATTAGATGGTATTAGCTGGTATTACCGTGTTTTACCTGGTATTACCGTGTTTTACCTGGTATTACCTGGTATTACCTGATTTTACCTTTGGTGGGCTTCGGGTGGTGTCCGAACTCTTCCGATTTTGTCCCTCGTTGCCCCGGCGCTGCTGGGGCCCTGCCTTTGCCGAGCCGGGGTTGCTGTCCCTCGTTGCCCCGGTAGTTGCCCGTCCCTGCCTTTGCCGAGCTGGGGTGCGGTCCCTCGTTGCCGCGGTAGTTGCCCGTCCCTGCCTTTGCCGAGCTGGGGTGCGGTCCCTCGTTGCCGCGGTAATTGCCCGTCCCTGCCTTTGCCGAGCCGGGGTTGCTGGCGCTCCCACTGCCATCTGGAGGGGCCGGCGCAGGTACCTGAGAAAAGTGGCAGAGAGAAAAGGCGCATTGGCGGCGAGAAGCGGCGCAGCGAACCATCCCATCTCCCTCCCAGCCACCCCCTCCCACCCGCCCCGGCCCGGGGCTCCAGGGCCGCGGCGCTGAGGGCCGGGCCGCTCCCAGAGCTCCGGCCTCGGGGCTTCCGCTCCTCTCCGCCCGCTCCGCTCCGCTGCTGCCGCCTCCACGCCGGGACTGCAAGTGAAGCCCCGCCACCGCCGCCGCCTTATATAGGCAGCCTAAGCCCCGCCCCCCCGGGCGGCAGCCAATGGGAATCGAGCGCCAAGGTTCCTCATTGTGAGGAAACAATGAGGGGCGGGGCCAGAACGTAGCGGAGCGATCTGATTGGTCGAGAGGCAGCGGGTCAATGACATCACACCCCGGGCATTACCAAAGCTTAGCAAAAATGAAACCCTATAAAATAGAAAAATTACATTTAAAACGCCACTGGAGTGTGGCATTCAGCAGCGGCCGCTCTTTATTGGGGCCAGCTGCACCAGGGGATTTCTCCTCTGAAATATCCTGTGTGCCGAGCGCTCCAAAGCTCCTGTTCACACGCTGTGCTTTGCATCCTTTTGCATTGCTATCATTCGATTCAACGCTGCCCTTAACTCCCCGCTGGACGCTGCAAAGAGCGCTCTCAGAGCTGCTGAGCCACTACTAGCAGGCATCCTGTGACCATGCCTGGCAGTGCTGGCCGCAAATTTTCTGTGGAAACAGAGCGTCCTGCAGCTGTATCCAACGCGCCTGCACAGCCATCACAAAAACGCTCGCCCAAGACAGACACGCTATCAGAAGCGGCCGATCCATGCTTAAGCATCATGCCTGGAAATAGCGGCTGGCCAGGAAGTCCTAATGTCGCCGCTGCCCTTTGTGACAACTCTGCGGCGCAGGCGGCGCGGCCACGACGTCTCCGGGCGACGACACTGCCCCAGAGGCAGGGGGCTCGGGGACGGCCAGTGCCAGCACCGCACCGAGCCCGCTGATTGCTCCACAGGCCGCGGCCTCTGTGACACGCGGGGACAGCGCCTGGCTCGCAGCGCAGGGAGGCAGGGCCGGCATCAGGGCGGGCTGGGGGAGGGGTCGGCGTTGAAGCCCCACTTGGGCTGCCTTTGGCTGCCATTGCGGCTCATGCCGGCCTTAGGGCTGGCCCTGCCCTTAGGGCTAACGGTGGCCTTGAGCTTGGAGCCTGCCTTGGGCTAGGGAGTGCACCTGGGGCACTGGCCTTAACTCCATGAATGGTTGGCCTTAGGGCAGCAGTTGGGGCTGAGTTTGGGAGTTAGAGCTAAAGGCGGCATTGGAGTGTGGGCTGGGGCTGGGCTCGAAGCTGGACTTAGGGCTTCAGCTGGGATTGGTGTTGGGCTTGATCTTAAGAGTTGCAGTTGGGGCTGGCTTTGGCCTTCGAGCTCACCGTTGTTATAAACGAAGCTGAGACTTTTTTTAAAAAAGAAAAGCCAGCTCGTTTGTTTATTCATTAACAACTGAGAGCGAGAACCCAGGATAAGCCCAGGCTCCGCACGACAAGCCAGAGTAAAGCAGCACACAAAAAGGACAGTGTGACCCACTGGGTGCAACCTTGGACCCCAAGTTCGGCAGGAGCTCCCCGGATAAAGTCCCAGGTCCGTTCTTATGCCCTCTGTCCGTTCACAATTGGTGGATTTTGGATTCTTCTTCTGATTGGCTCGCTTCCAGGGGTTCTATTGGTCTTTATCAAGACGCATTTTTGTCCAATCATTTCCCGAGGGTGTCGAATGATTGGCTAAGCGGTCCAAGATGTTGACATCACCTGCATGAGGTCATTTTCTAGTCCATCACGTCATCACATCCCCAATTGCGTCTCCACCTAGTGCTCACACTCCGATATTACACCCAGACAGTCTCGCAATATCCTCCGTTAACATGCCCATTTATCCAACTATCAACTCCCCTCTTTTCTATCTCATCCAAACAGTAAAAATCAACACCCTGAAACCAATTCATTTATTACACCGTTGCATTTGGTTTAGGGCTGAGCATTTAGCAAGGGGCTGGAATTAGGAGAGGCCTCGGCGTTAGGGCTGGGTTTTACATTACAGCTACCATTGGCGTGAAGGCTAAATGTGGCGTTTGCCTTCAGCCTGGCCTTGGTATTGGCTCTGGGGCTGCACGGGTCTGCCACTGGCATGGGATGAAATCCAGGACTGTGAGCGTGTCTAAACATGGAGTGAGACTGAGATCAGAATGGGCGTGCGCTTTGGGACCGAGCGCACGCCCAGCGGAAAAGAGAAGACGTCACTGCGGGATGTCCCTGGCATCGTCCCCGCCCTGCTCAGGCACCACCAAACCTGGCGGCAGCTGCCTTGGCCAAGATGCAGGTGCTCCCAGCTCTGGCTGCTCCCGCTTCCGGCTGCTCCCAGCCCCCCTCCAGCTCTGCTGGAGCCCCTTTAGGCACTGCAAGGGTGATTGGCCCCAAACTGGGCCCTACTTTTACTGTCAAATAAAATACATCGATTTTTTGGCATCGACATTTAATCTCGTTTGGTTTTAATCTCATAGCTGGCAATATTTTGAACCTTCGAAGTTCTTTCTGGTTTATGCTCAGAGACTTCGCCTGCTTTGCTTTTCTGGGTCTGAACCGGATCGTAACACTTTATTGGCATAGTCGGCAGGATCCCCGTAAAATGAGAGTGTTGTTTCCAAAAAATGCATGAATTGCTAATTCTTATGATTGGATCATTTTAGGAAAATAAAACAACGTACCTTTCTACATTTCCTAACACCTCTCTACCTTTCTTACTCTGTCTTACTCTTTTGTTTGTTTGTTTGTTTGCTTGTGTGTTTGCACATGCACCTGAGCTAAAACGGTGCTCCCGAGGCCCAGGGTCTGGGAAATTGGCACTCCTGTAGGTAAAAGACCTGGGAGTTTGGAAAGTAATTTTGAGACTTGTAACTTTGGTAAACACTAGGTGCTCTCGAGGTGTAAGGAGTAGGACCTCAGAAACCATTTTGTAAGGGGTGTCCCTCAAGAGAGACTACTCCAGTGTTTGTAACTTTCTTTGGTTTGGCAGAAGAGGAACCTTCCCAGAGTGCAGGGGTGAGACTTTTGTAAATTTACTTTACGCTGGGCATCCTCTAGGAATGATCACTCCGACATTTGTAAGTAACATGGGACATCATACACAAGCTTTGTTTACTTTGTTGGATGAATTTGGTGCCAGGCCATCTCCTCCAGGGACGGACTGGGCACAAAACTATTGGTATAATATCCAAGCACTCGTTGATCGAGTCTCTGTCCTGCGCACAGGAGCGAGACTCAAAAAAGGTAAAGCGCAACCAGTGGTATGTTCTGTCTTAGCTGCTGCTGTGCTAGCTGCAGTAGGACACAGAGAGCACCAGCAGAAAGCTGATACGGAAGTTACTGCTTCATTACAGCATTTGGTTAAAGCATTGCAATTTCAGCTGGAGCTAACACCCACCTCCTCCAGGAAGAGATAAGGAATGAAAAGGCTACTGTCTGTGTGCTCCGAGAGGAGCTGTTTGCAAGATCAGCAAATGAGGGAAAAAAGGAGTCAGAGCTGGAACTATCTAAAGAAGCGTACCCCCTCTCGGACTTAGAATCCTTGCGTAATCACTCAGAAAAGCCCTCAGCCTCGCTCCGTCCCTTCATTAAAACAGAATACACCCATGAGGCTTCAGTCGACGACACACCTGACATAACCACAAAAGAAATCCCATCTACAGCTACTGACTTGGCCAAACTAAAGGAAGGGTATAGCCAAAGTCCCAAAGAATCTGAAACTGAATGTGTTTGGAGACTCTCTCTCACACGGGCTGACCAAATTCTGTTCTCAGAAAAAGAGGCAGAAGGGTACTGGAGGGGCAGGAGTCTTCCTTACCACAGGAGATAACCGTGCTCCTTGGTCCCTCCCCAGAGAGCTGCTGATTGGGCTGGCAGACTCAGTCCTTCAGAAAGAGGAGATCCCCTGGCTATAGTAAGGAATGTCAATCAGACTGTAGAAAGTGTACAGAAAGCGGCTCGTTTACAAATGATGCATGATAGGAAATTAACACCACGAGGTGAATCTCCAGTGATGGTGCCTGTGGATCCTGAGAGAATGATACCTCTTATCAGAGGCCTCCCTGAAGCTGTGAAACCCATAGGCATGCAGCTAAAAGGACAAATAGAAAGTCTCCCAATTGCAGAAAGAGCTGTAGCCACCTTGGAGGCAGCAGCTATTTCCCTCAGTCTTAAGCGGGCAAAAGGGAAGGTTTGGACCTGGGGGGGAAGGTGGCACAAGAATTAATTAATTACGGGAGAAAATATGGCCCAATTCCTTCAAATACAACTGATTCTAGATCAATTCGGCGCACAGAGTGCAAAACCCTGTCCCCAGCAAAACTCCAAAAGGTAAGGTTCTCCCCTGGGCTGGGTAGACAAACAAATACAGGGGAAGAACGCAAGGAGAAAAGAAATGCCCTGTGGATTGCGGGCTTACAAAAGGGAGTCCCAAGGACCCTAATGGATGGCCAGCCCACTAATAAATTAGAACTGTTCATCCAAGAGTGGCCAGCAAAAGAGGAACCATTAAAAGCTGTCCCTGCTACAGCCCCTCCCCTGGAGGAACCACAAGAAAGGGAAGGTGACAGAAAACCCTTATCTTTGCAGAAGGTAAGCCAGGGGGCGAAGGGTGGATTCACATCAGGCGCCTTTCTAACAATTCCAGAGGAGACCCGTTAATAACCTGTCCTACTGGTCCCCACAAAGCCCCGGTAACTTTTTTAGTAGATACTGGTGCTCGGGTGTCTGCCCTTAAAATTGAAGATGCCTCCTCACGCGGAATCACTCCCTCACGTAAGAGTATACGTGTCACAGATGTTTTTGAGAATAGCCAAGCCCAGATGACAGCAAAGGTAAGACGCTGGTTACCGGCAGAAGAGAAAGCAGTTGACACCCTAATGATTACAGGTGAATTTCCTACAAATTCACTGGGTCTGGACCTCCTAAAGGGAAGGCCTTGGACCAATGAAGAAGGAAAAATAGGGACTTTGGGGCAGGAAACCTCCCATTTGTGTTTGTTAAGTTCTGCTCCTGCTCTTCCCCCCTCCCTAGTAACCAATGTCAAACCTTACCCCTTGCCTTTAGGAGCCAGAGAAGGAATCACACCAATTATTGCACATTTGAAAGAAAAAGGAATAGTGATTGCAACACATTCCCCTTACAATGCTCCTGTGTGGCCAGTCCGCAAGCCTAATGGCAACTGGAGACTGACAGGAGACTATCGGCGGCTTAACTCAAAATACAGGGCCTCTCACTGCTGCAGTCCCAAACATTGCTGAGCTGAGAGCTACTAGACAAGAACAAGCTCATCAAATTATGGCCACTATTGATGTCAAGGACATGTTTTTTATGGTCCCCTCGCAGGAACAAGATCAGGAGCGTTTTGCTTTCACGGGGGAGGGCCAGCAATATACTTTCACTCGCCTCCCACAAGGATTCAAACACTCACCCACTCTAGCACATCATGCACTAGCACAAGAATTGTCACTCATTCCTCCTGCACCAGGAGTAAGAGTATACCAATACATTGATGGCATTTTGGTGGCAGGAGATGAGATTACACCTGTACAAACAACACAAACAAACATCATTAAACATCTAGAATCCCCGGGCTTACGTATTCCTCCTGAAAAAGTACAACTCCCTTCCCTAGAAGTAAAATTCTTGGGAATCTGGTGGAAAGGAGGAATGGTGTGTATTGCCCCAGACACCCTCAGCCACCTAGACCAAATTGAAACCCCAGAGACTAAAAAAGACCTGCAGCATGCTTTAGGCCTGCTAATTTTTTGGAGGAAACACATTCCTGACTTTTCAATAATTGCAAGGCCCCTGTATGATTTGCTAGGAAAAAAAGCAAAGTGGGATTGGACTCCCTTGCACGATGAGGCCCTACAACTCCTAATTTTTGAAGCTAACACATACCAATCCCTAGGTCCTATACATCCCACTGATCCAGTACACATGCAATGGCGATTTGCAAGCTCTGGACTGTCTATACATTTATGGCAGAAAGGACCCGATGGTCCTACCAGACCCATAGGCTTTTACTCACGCAGTTTTAAAGATGCAGAAAAACGATATTCTACCTGGGAAAAAAGTTTATTCGTGGTCAGCACTGCTTTTCAGGAAGCAGAGAAAACTACCCACAAACAACCCCTGATTTTAAGGGAACCTTTTCAAGTCATCAAGTCAGTTTTGGCAGGAATCCCACCCCCTGACGGGGTGGCCCAACGTGCCTCTGTTTGCAAACGGTATGCTCAAATGGAACATTATTGCACCATTTTTCAAGTAACAGAAGGAGCTCGCAAAAATCTTCCTCTACAAGATGAGGTAACCCTAAATAGCACCACTGACTTTTCACCTTCTATGATCCAAGTTGCTCCCCCGTACTCAGAACGATTGCAGAATGTGTGGTTTACGGATGCATCAGCAAAGCGAGAAGGTAAGGTTTGGAAATGTGGTGCTGTAGCCTTACAAATAAATACAGGCAAGCAAATTGTAACAGAAGGGGAAGGTAGTGCACAAGTGGGAGAACTGGCAGCAGTCTGGAGTGTATTTAACCATGCATCTGAAACCTCAGACTCTGTATATGTTTACACTGATTCTTTTGCTGTGTTCAAAGGGTGTACTGAATGGCTCCCCTTCTGGGACAAAAAGGACTGGGAAGTAAACAGGGTCCCTGCTTGGCAAAAGGAAAAATGGCAAGAAATTCTTGCTGTAGCAAAAAAGGGGAATTTTTTAGTTGGCTGGGTAGCCTCTCATCAAGAAAAGGAAACCCCAACTAGCCACTGGAATCACAAAGTAGATGAGAGGGCCAGATTAGCCCCACTAAGTAGAAAACCTCCAAGAGAAAACTGGGATCCATTATTAGAATGGTTGCACTTAAAGCGACAGCACACCGGGGCACAAGACCTATACAAGGAAGCAGCAAGCAGAGGATGGCCGGGGACTCGGGAAATGTGCCGTACCTGCAGATCTTCATGCGAGCAGTGCCGGACCCGATCAGAGCGTCACCCTTTAGAACAACCCCCCTCACATATCAGAGACAGGAAAGGGACTGTGGGACACATGGCAAGTAGATGATATTGGACCTTTTGGAAAGTCTGAGGGCAAACAACACGTGTCGGTAGAAGTCAGGTCAGGACTAGTCCAAGCAGGAGCCTTCTCTCGGGCAACTAGTGCAAACACATTAGAAGCCCTTAAAATGTGGTTCAGTTTCTTTCCAAAACCTGTACCTATCCAATCCGACAACGGGGCACATTTCACAGCGACCATCGTCCAAAAATGGGCCAAAGAAGAAGGGATCCAGTGGATATTTCACACACCCCATTATCCACAAGCAAATGGCATCGTCGAGAGAACAAATGGCCTGCTTAAGCGATTTCTGAAACCTCAACATTCTAATTGGACTGAACGACTATGGGATGCTGTGAAAACAGTACATGAGCAATGGGGAGTAAATGGATGTCCCAGACTCACAGCTTTTTATCTGCAGCCTCCCTCCTTGATACCAGCAACATCTAAACCTACAGGTAATCAAAAACCCGCACGCTTCCCAGGACAGCCTGTATGGGTGGAACTGCCTACCGCAGGAGCTGTACCCATGGTACTCACTACTCCTTTGAACATGCATACCTGGAAAGCAAACGATGCTTATGGCAAAGAACACAAAATAAGCTCTCGCTGGCTTATTCCTACATTTTAATATTAGCCCTGAAAGGGGCTGGACAGACTTTTTCTTGTCTTTCACAGGTAACTGAACAACAGGAGAAAAAAATATTCAGGACTGTGCATGAAAAACCTCAGATACGAACTATGCTTCGGTTTACTGGTAATTGTGATTGTAACATGTTAGCTCTATTTTTATGCTTATTTACCTTGTGCATGTGCTCAGCAGAGCTAGCTAGCAGAGCTAGATCAAAGGAAGCTTGACTGGAAATTAGGAAAAGGGTTTGCAAAAATATGGAATCCTACTGATCAAGGTGTATGTGTAACATTACCTGATTCTGCTGAACCGGGATTGCCATCTTACATAGTACCCTTGAATTTATCTTTTGTCCTCAATATGACTAGTGTGGCAGCTCCATTGCCTCTACCTGAACAGTGGACAAGTAAGAAAAATGGAGCCCAAGTTGAGTGCAGAGGTACCCCTATAGTACATAACCTTTACCAAACATATGACCCACCTTCTGATGCACCTCATGAAGGACAGTTGCACCAGAAATATTGTAGAACTAGGCGTCCAAAGGTAAATAGAACCATCTTATCTCAAATTGAATCCCCTCACCCAGCCATCAAATTAGATAAAAGTAAATTCAGCCCTGAGACAATAACCTTTGAGGAATATAATGCTAAACAGCCCTGCCTTGTTTACCCATGGGATCCACGGTTTGACCCACTCTACACACCAGATGTAGATGAAGGCAAATATAGCACAGTTTTTAACCCTTCCTGCTGTGGTCAACTTCCGAACATAACGAATAGAACCCCAATCGACTGACAACATTTAATGTGGGCATGGTCTGTACAAACAGTTCTTAAAGGTAAATTTAGAGACTAAAAAAGACTACAAAAGAAGATAGTCCTCTAGTCAATTGCTCAAAGGTGATAACATGCAAAGAAGGACCAGGAGATCCTCCAGAAACATGGTTTTCACTTAGAATTCGAACATTAGGAACTGATGTGTGTACTTGTTGGGGATACCTCTCAAGAGGCTGGAGAAATCAAGATGAGTCCTGTAACTCCTCCTACAAATACCTTCTCAACCCATGTGGAGTTCCTTTTACCCACTACCCAGTCCGTGGGACTCCAATCAATACTAAGCCAGAAATCACCATCCTTGATTTTGCAGATGCAACTAAGTGGAAAACTGCAAAATATATAGCCTCTCTTGGAATGGCTTGGGGATGCTCTGATGAGATATTTTATTCACATTTGTCATTAGAACAACATGCTGGACTTAGGTGTGGAATTGGAATTCCCTCCCTTTGCCCCAGACGTATTTTTACTTTCACCAAAGTGTCTAAAGAACGTCACTGTCGTAGTGTTCCCTCTTCAAAGGCAACACAAAGAGCAGAATGGGCAATTCAAGGAGTTGACATTCCAGATTACTATACCACTGGAGAAAAAGTATCTCTATTTCTGGAAAATTTCTTTACTCCCTATGTTACCTTTAAAAGACACCAGTTCGTATTAGAAGATATTACCTGGCAATTAAGTATATGAAGCAATTGGACACAAGATGCATTTGGAGAATTATACACCCAAGTCCAGCAAAATACTAAAATGACCCTGCAAAATAGATTAGCTTTAGATATGGTATTGTTAAAAGAACAAGGAGTTTGTGGGATGTTCAATAGAACAGAAACTGAGGGTTGTATTACAATTCATAATGCCTCTAGCTCCGCTGAGGAGGCATGAGCTAAGATGAGAGAAATAAGTAATCATACTAGAAATTTGTTTCATGCAATGCAACTGCGAGAAGTATTTGATAGTTCATGGGTCACTACCATCCTAAAGTATTTTGGGCTCACAGGGTGGGGAAAATGGTTAGCACAACTTGCAATAACAATTGCTACTGGAATTGCATTGCTAATCGTTGGTATTGGCCGGGTTAAATGCATGATACAACACTTACTCCTTTCCTTCTCCCCCTCTGTACGCTGTATTCAAATCACCACCACCGAAGAAGGCTGACCCTTGCCTCTCCCCCCCCCCCCCCCCCACCACCACTGCCTGCTGCGAGACACTCTGAGGCCTCCTGGAGCCGACGCCGCCCGCCTGAGGAGAACCCCCCGAACCTGCACCTCTGGAGCGGAACCACGAGTGAGTTGTGGAACCCCTCCCCTGCTGCTGCGTGCCGTGCTGAGAGCACCGGGAGTGGGCCAAGGCTCGGCTGCAGCGACCGGGCACCGCGCCTGCAACTCGGAGGACGGGCGGCCGCCTTGCAGCCAAACTGCTCCCAAGATCAGAGGAGGCAGATAAGACGCTTCCAACTGCTTCGCTCCCCCCACCCCATCTCGGCGGCACTAAAGGTAGCACAGTGAGCTGCTGCTCAGACGGACCTTCCCTTCTCTTTTTTTTTTTTTTTCTTTTTCCTTTTTTGTAATTGGGAGACATTGCCAGCATGGGCGCAGAGTTTCAGCACCAAAAGACCCCGTACTACAGGTATGGACTTGCTTTTTAACAAAAAAAGGCATAAAATACGACCAACAGGCTTTAACACCCTTAAGCACATGGTGTAAGAGCCACAGACTAGACGGCTCCGAGGGGACTGCCCTGGGCTTGGAAAGGTTGAAGCAGGCTGGTAAAATTAGAATCGAAGTGGCTCCCACAGGAGATGAGACAGCTATTAATGTGCTAAAGCCTTGGAGGCTCCTTTAAAAAGGAGAATAATGCAAGGATGACGGTGGGAACACGGCGGGCGCCGCCCACTGAGGCCGGCAGCGAGGAGAGGGCGCCGGGAGAGGCAGCGGGAGGCGTGGCCGCAGCACCGGGCGCGCAAGAGAGCACCGCGGCCGAGCAGCCTTTCCGCCAACTGCACATCCTGGTCCCTCTCGCCCTGGGAAATGCGTGTGGGGGCTGGGGCCAGGGGGGCTCCGTCCCTCTCAGCCCTGGGGTGACTGCCCCGAGTATCTCCCGCCATGACTTGGACAGAGATCCCCCCAGTCCCGATCGTTCCCCGACAGGAGAGGCCTGAAGACACCACAGGACCCCCCAGGATGCAGAGGGACGGAGACAGCCCCGGGCCATGCGTGCTCCTCACCCTAGCTGAGGCCGGGGGGCTCCGGCCTCCTCTCCCACGGGGAAGGCGGGGGCTTTGGGATTTGTTTGCATCGCAAGCCACTCGCTGGGAGAGCAAAGATCACTCAAGGCATTTGATGTGATTTTTGCCAATTTTATTTTGTTTTACCGTGTTTTACCTGGCATTAGCTGATTTTACCTGGTATTACCTGATTTTACCGTGTTTTACCTGTATTAGATAATATTAGATGGTATTAGCTGGTATTACCGTGTTTTACCTGGTATTACCGTGTTTTACCTGGTATTACCGTGTTTTACCTGGTATTACCTGGTATTACCTGATTTTACCTTTGGTGGGCTTCGGGTGGTGTCCAAACTCTTCCGATTTTGTCCCTCGTTGCCCCGGCGCTGCTGGGGCCCTGCCTTTGCCGAGCCGGGGTTGCGGTCCCTCGTTGCCGCGGTAGTTGCCCGTCCCTGCCTTTGCCGAGCCGGGGTTGCTGGCGCTCCCACTGCCATCTGGAGGGGCCGGCGCAGGTACCTGAGAAAAGTGGCAGAGAGAAAAGGCGCATTGGCGGCGAGAAGCGGCGCAGCGAACCATCCCATCTCCCTCCCAGCCACCCCCTCCCACCCGCCCCGGCCTGGGGCTCCAGGGCCGCGGCGCTGAGGGCCGGGCCGCTCCCAGAGCTCCGGCCTCGGGGCTTCCGCTCCTCTCCGCCCGCTCCGCTCCGCTGCTGCCGCCTCCACGCCGGGACTGCAACTGAAGCCCCGCCACCGCCGCCGCCTTATATAGGCAGCCTAAGCCCCGCCCCCCCGGGCGGCAGCCAATGGGAATCGAGCGCCAAGGTTCCTCATTGTGAGGAAACAATGAGGGGCGGGGCCAGAACGTAGCGGAGCGATCTGATTGGTCGAGAGGCAGCGGGTCAATGACATCACACCCCGGGCATTACCAAAGCTTAGCAAAAATGAAACCCTATAAAATAGAAAAATTACATTTAAAACGCCACTGGAGTGTGGCATTCAGCAGCGGCCGCTCTTTATTGGGGCCAGCTGCACCAGGGGATTTCTCCTCTGAAATATCCTGTGTGCCGAGCGCTCCAAAGCTCCTGTTCACACGCTGTGCTTTGCATCCTTTTGCATTGCTATCATTCGATTCAACGCTGCCCTTAACTCCCCGCTGGACGCTGCAAAGAGCGGTCTCAGAGCTGCTGAGCTACTACTAGCAGGCATCCTGTGACCATGCCTGGCAGTGCTGGCCGCAAATTTTCTGTGGAAACAGAGCGTCCTGCAGCTGTATCCAACGCGCCTGCACAGCCATCACAAAAACGCTCGCCCAAGACAGACACGCTATCAGAAGCGGCCGATCCATGCTTAAGCATCATGCCTGGAAATAGCGGCTGGCCAGGAAGTCCTAATGTCGCCGCTGCCCTTTGTGACAACTCTGCGGCGCAGGCGGCGCGGCCACGACGTCTCCGGGCGACGACACTGCCCCAGAGGCAGGGGGCTCGGGGACGGCCAGTGCCAGCACCGCACCGAGCCCGCTGATTGCTCCACAGGCCGCGGCCTCTGTGACACGCGGGGACAGCGCCTGGCTCGCAGCGCAGGGAGGCAGGGCCGGCATCAGGGCGGGCTGGGGGAGGGGTCGGCGTTGAAGACCCACTTGGGCTGCCTTTGGCTGCCATTGCGGCTCAGGCCGGCCTTAGGGCTGGCCCTGCCCTTAGGGCTAACGGTGGCCTTGAGCTTGGAGCCTGCCTTGGGCTAGGGAGTGCACCTGGGGCACTGGCCTTAACTCCATGAATGGTTGGCCTTAGGGCAGCAGTTGGGGCTGAGTTTGGGAGTTAGAGCTAAAGGCGGCATTGGAGTATGGGCTGGGGCTGGGCTCAAAGCTGGATTTAGGGCTTCAGCTGGGATTGGTGTTGGGCTTGATCTTAAGAGTTGCAGTTGGGGCTGGCTTTGGCCTTCGAGCTCACCGTTGTTATAAACGAAGCTGAGACTTTTTTTAAAAAAGAAAAGCCAGCTCGTTTGTTTATTCATTAACAACTGAGAGCGAGAACCCAGGATAAGCCCAGGCTCCGCACGACAAGCCAGAGTAAAGCAGCACACAAAAAGGACAGTGTGACCCACTGGGTGCAACCTTGGACCCCAAGTTCCGCAGGAGCTCCCCGGATAAAGTCCCAGGTCCGTTCTTATGCCCTCTGTCCGTTCACAATTGGTGGATTTTGGATTCTTCTTCTGATTGGCTCGCTTCCAGGGGTTCTATTGGTCTTTATCAAGATGCATTTTTGTCCAATCATTTCCCGAGGGTGTCGAATGATTGGCTAAGCGGTCCAAGATGTTGACATCACCTGCATGAGGTCATTTTCTAGTCCATCACGTCATCACATCCCCAATTGCGTCTCCACCTAGTGCTCACACTCCGATATTACACCCAGACAGTCTCGCAATATCCTCCGTTAACATGCCCATGTATCCAACTATCAACTCCCCTCTTTTCTATCTCCTCCAAACAGTAAAAATCAACACCCTGAAACCAATTCATTTATTACACCGTTGCATTTGGTTTAGGGCTGAGCATTTAGCAAGGGGCTGGAATTAGGAGAGGCCTCGGCGTTAGGGCTGGGTTTTACATTACAGCTACCATTGGCGTGAAGGCTAAATGTGGCGTTTGCCTTCAGCCTGGCCTTGGTATTGGCTCTGGGGCTGCACGGGTCTGCCACTGGCATGGGATGAAATCCAGGACTGTGAGCGTGTCTAAACATGGAGTGAGACTGAGATCAGAATGGGCGTGCGCTTTGGGACCGAGCGCACGCCCAGCGGAAAAGAGAAGACGTCACTGCGGGATGTCCCTGGCATCGTCCCCGCCCTGCTCAGGCACCACCAAACCTGGCGGCAGCTGCCTTGGCCAAGATGCAGGTGCTCCCAGCTCTGGCTGCTCCCGCTTCCGGCTGCTCCCAGCCCCCCTCCAGCTCTGCTGGAGCCCCTTTAGGCACTGCAAGGGTGATTGGCCCCAAACTGGGCCCTACTTTTACTGTCAAATAAAATACATCAATTTTTTGGCATCGACATTTAATCTCGTTTGGTTTTAATCTCATATCTGGCAATATTTTGAACCTTCGAAGTTCTTTCTGGTTTATGCTCAGAGACTTCGCCTGCTTTGCCTTTCTGGGTCTGAACCGGATCGTAACACTTTATTGGCATAGTCGGCAGGATCCCCGTAAAATGAGAGTGTTGTTTCCAAAAAATGCATGAATTGCTAATTCTTATGATTGGATCATTTTAGGAAAATAAAACAACGTACCTTTCTACATTTCCTAACACCTCTCTACCTTTCTTACTCTGTCTTACTCTTTTGTTTGTTTGTTTGTTTGCTTGTGTGTTTGCACATGCACCTGAGCTAAAACGGTGCTCCCGAGGCCCAGGGTCTGGGAAATTGGCACTCCTGTAGGTAAAAGACCTGGGAGTTTGGAAAGTAATTTTGAGACTTGTAACTTTGGTAAACACTAGGTGCTCTCGAGGTGTAAGGAGTAGGACCTCAGAAACCATTTTGTAAGGGGTGTCCCTCAAGAGAGACTACTCCAGTGTTTGTAACTTTCTTTGGTTTGGCAGAAGAGGAACCTTCCCAGAGTGCAGGGGTGAGACTTTTGTAAATTTACTTTACGCTGGGCATCCTCTAGGAATGATCACTCCGACATTTGTAAGTAACATGGGACATCATACACAAGCTTTGTTTACTTTGTTGGATGAATTTGGTGCCAGGCCATCTCCTCCAGGGACGGACTGGGCACAAAACTATTGGTATAATATCCAAGCACTCGTTGATCGAGTCTCTGTCCTGCGCACAGGAGCGAGACTCAAAAACGGTAAAGCGCAACCAGTGGTATGTTCTGTCTTAGCTGCTGCTGTGCTAGCTGCAGTAGGACACAGAGAGCACCAGCAGAAAGCTGATACGGAAGTTACTGCTTCATTACAGCATTTGGTTAAAGCATTGCAATTTCAGCTGGAGCTAACACCCACCTCCTCCAGGAAGAGATAAGGAATGAAAAGGCTACTGTCTGTGTGCTCCGAGAGGAGCTGTTTGCAAGATCAGCAAATGAGGGAAAAAAGGAGTCAGAGCTGGAACTATCTAAAGAAGCGTACCCCCTCTCGGACTTAGAATCCTTGCGTAATCACTCAGAAAAGCCCTCAGCCTCGCTCCGTCCCTTCATTAAAACAGAATACACCCATGAGGCTTCAGACGACGACACACCTGACATAACCACAAAAGAAATCCCATCTACAGCTACTGAATTGGCCAAACTAAAGGAAGGGTATAGCCAAAGTCCCAAAGAATCTGAAACTGAATGTGTTTGGAGACTCTCTCTCACACGAGCTGACCAAATTCTGTTCTCAGAAAAAGAGGCAGAAGGGTACTGGAGGGGCAGGAGTCTTCCTTACCACAGGAGATAACCGTGCTCCTTGGTCCCTCCCCAGAGAGCTGCTGATTGGGCTGGCAGACTCAGTCCTTCAGAAAGAGAAGATCCCCTGGCTATAGTAAGGAATGTCAATCAGACTGTAGAAAGTGTACAGAAAGCGGCTCGTTTACAAATGATGCATGATAGGAAATTAACACCACGAGGTGAATCTCCAGTGATGGTGCCTGTGGATCCTGAGAGAATGATACCTCTTATCAGAGGCCTCCCTGAAGCTGTGAAACCCATAGGCATGCAGCTAAAAGGACAAATAGAAAGTCTCCCAATTGCAGAAAGAGCTGTAGCCACCTTGGAGGCAGCAGCTATTTCCCTCAGTCTTACGCGGGCAAAAGGGAAGGTTTGGACCTGGGGGGGAAGGTGGCACAAGAATTAATTAATTACGGGAGAAAATATGGCCCAATTCCTTCAAATACAACTGATTCTAGATCAATTCGGCGCACAGAGTGCAAAACCCTGTCCCCAGCAAAACTCCAAAAGGTAAGGTTCTCCCCTGGGCTGGGTAGACAAACAAATACAGGGGAAGAACGCAAGGAGAAAAGAAATGCCCTGTGGATTGCGGGCTTACAAAAGGGAGTCCCAAGGACCCTAATGGATGGCCAGCCCACTAATAAATTAGAACTATTCATCCAAGAGTGGCCAGCAAAAGAGGAACCATTAAAAGCTGTCCCTGCTACAGCCCCTCCCCTGGAGGAACCACAAGAAAGGGAAGGTGACAGAAAACCCTTATCTTTGCAGAAGGTAAGCCAGGGGGCGAAGGGTGGATTCACATCAGGCGCCTTTCTAACAATTCCAGAGGAGACCCGTTAATAACCTGTCCTACTGGTCCCCACAAAGCCCCGGTAACTTTTTTAGTAGATACTGGTGCTCAGGTGTCTGCCCTTAAAATTGAAGATGCCTCCTCACGTGGAATCACTCCCTCACGTAAGAGTATACGTGTCACAGATGTTTTTGAGAATAGCCAAGCCCAGATGACAGCAAAGGTAAGACGCTGGTTACCGGCAGAAGAGAAAGCAGTTGACACCCTAATGATTACAGGTGAATTTCCTACAAATTCACTGGGTCTGGACCTCCTAAAGGGAAGGCCTTGGACCAATGAAGAAGGAAAAATAGGGACTTTGGGGCAGGAAACCTCCCATTTGTGTTTGTTAAGTTCTGCTCCTGCTCTTCCCCCCTCCCTAGTAACCAATGTCAAACCTTACCCCTTGCCTTTAGGAGCCAGAGAAGGAATCACACCAATTATTGCACATTTGAAAGAAAAAGGAATAGTGATTGCAACACATTCCCCTTACAATGCTCCTGTGTGGCCAGTCCGCAAGCCTAATGGCAACTGGAGACTGACAGGAGACTATCGGCGGCTTAACTCAAAATACAGGGCCTCTCACTGCTGCAGTCCCAAACATTGCTGAGCTGAGAGCTACTAGACAAGAACAAGCTCATCAAATTATGGCCACTATTGATGTCAAGGACATGTTTTTTATGGTCCCCTCGCAGGAACAAGATCAGGAGCGTTTTGCTTTCACGGGGGAGGGCCAGCAATATACTTTCACTCGCCTCCCACAAGGATTCAAACACTCACCCACTCTAGCACATCATGCACTAGCACAAGAATTGTCACTCATTCCTCCTGCACCAGGAGTAAGAGTATACCAATACATTGATGGCATTTTGGTGGCAGGAGATGAGATTACACCTGTACAAACAACACAAACAAACATCATTAAACATCTAGAATCCCCGGGCTTACGTATTCCTCCTGAAAAAGTACAACTCCCTTCCCTAGAAGTAAAATTCTTGGGAATCTGGTGGAAAGGAGGAATGGTGTGTATTGCCCCAGACACCCTCAGCCACCTAGACCAAATTGAAACCCCAGAGACTAAAAAAGACCTGCAGCATGCTTTAGGCCTGCTAATTTTTTGGAGGAAACACATTCCTGACTTTTCAATAATTGCAAGGCCCCTGTATGATTTGCTAGGAAAAAAAGCAAAGTGGGATTGGACTCCCTTGCACGATGAGGCCCTACAACTCCTAATTTTTGAAGCTAACACATACCAATCCCTAGGTCCTATACATCCCACTGATCCAGTACACATGGAATGGCGATTTGCAAGCTCTGGACTGTCTATACATTTATGGCAGAAAGGACCCGATGGTCCTACCAGACCCATAGGCTTTTACTCACGCAGTTTTAAAGATGCAGAAAAACGATATTCTACCTGGGAAAAAAGTTTATTCGTGGTCAGCACTGCTTTTCAGGAAGCAGAGAAAACTACCCACAAACAACCCCTGATTTTAAGGGAACCTTTTCAAGTCATCAAGTCAGTTTTGGCAGGAATCCCACCCCCTGACGGGGTGGCCCAACGTGCCTCTGTTTGCAAACGGTATGCTCAAATGGAACATTATTGCACCATTTTTCAAGTAACAGAAGGAGCTCGCAAAAATCTTCCTCTACAAGATGAGGTAACCCTAAATAGCACCACTGACTTTTCACCTTCTATGATCCAAGTTGCTCCCCCGTACTCAGAACGATTGCAGAATGTGTGGTTTACGGATGCATCAGCAAAGCGAGAAGGTAAGGTTTGGAAATGTGGTGCTGTAGCCTTACAAATAAATACAGGCAAGCAAATTGTAACAGAAGGGGAAGGTAGTGCACAAGTGGGAGAACTGGCAGCAGTCTGGAGTGTATTTAACCATGCATCTGAAACCTCAGACTCTGTATATGTTTACACTGATTCTTTTGCTGTGTTCAAAGGGTGTACTGAATGGCTCCCCTTCTGGGACAAAAAGGACTGGGAAGTAAACAGGGTCCCTGCTTGGCAAAAGGAAAAATGGCAAGAAATTCTTGCTGTAGCAAAAAAGGGGAATTTTTTAGTTGGCTGGGTAGCCTCTCATCAAGAAAAGGAAACCCCAACTAGCCACTGGAATCACAAAGTAGATGAGAGGGCCAGATTAGCCCCACTAAGTAGAAAACCTCCAAGAGAAAACTGGGATCCATTACTAGAATGGTTGCACTTAAAGCGACAGCACACCGGGGCACAAGACCTATACAAGGAAGCAGCAAGCAGAGGATGGCCGGGGACTCGGGAAATGTGCCGTACCTGCAGATCTTCATGCGAGCAGTGCCGGACCCGATCAGAGCGTCACCCTTTAGAACAACCCCCCTCACATATCAGAGACAGGAAAGGGACTGTGGGACACATGGCAAGTAGATGATATTGGACCTTTTGGAAAGTCTGAGGGCAAACAACACGTGTCGGTAGAAGTCAGGTCAGGACTAGTCCAAGCAGGAGCCTTCTCTCGGGCAACTAGTGCAAACACATTAGAAGCCCTTAAAATGTGGTTCAGTTTCTTTCCAAAACCTGTACCTATCCAATCCGACAACGGGGCACATTTCACAGCGACCATCGTCCAAAAATGGGCCAAAGAAGAAGGGATCCAGTGGATATTTCACACACCCCATTATCCACAAGCAAATGGCATCGTCGAGAGAACAAATGGCCTGCTTAAGCGATTTCTGAAACCTCAACATTCTAATTGGACTGAACGACTATGGGATGCTGTGAAAACAGTACATGAGCAATGGGGAGTAAATGGATGTCCCAGACTCACAGCTTTTTATCTGCAGCCTCCCTCCTTGATACCAGCAACATCTAAACCTACAGGTAATCAAAAACCCGCACGCTTCCCAGGACAGCCTGTATGGGTGGAACTGCCTACCGCAGGAGCTGTACCCATGGTACTCACTACTCCTTTGAACATGCATACCTGGAAAGCAAACGATGCTTATGGCAAAGAACACAAAATAAGCTCTCGCTGGCTTATTCCTACATTTTAATATTAGCCCTGAAAGGGGCTGGACAGACTTTTTCTTGTCTTTCACAGGTAACTGAACAACAGGAGAAAAAAATATTCAGGACTGTGCATGAAAAACCTCAGATACGAACTATGCTTCGGTTTACTGGTAATTCTGATTGTAACATGTTAGCTCTATTTTTATGCTTATTTACCTTGTGCATGTGCTCAGCAGAGCTAGCTAGCAGAGCTAGATCAAAGGAAGCTTGCCTGGAAATTAGGAAAAGGGTTTGCAAAAATATGGAATCCTACTGATCAAGGTGTATGTGTAACATTACCTGATTCTGCTGAACCGGGATTGCCATCTTACATAGTACCCTTGAATTTATCTTTTGTCCTCAATATGACTAGTGTGGCAGCTCCATTGCCTCTACCTGAACAGTGGACAAGTAAGAAAAATGGAGCCCAAGTTGAGTGCAGAGGTACCCCTATAGTACATAACCTTTACCAAACATATGACCCACCTTCTGATGCACCTCATGAAGGACAGTTGCACCAGAAATATTGTAGAACTAGGCGTCCAAAGGTAAATAGAACCATCTTATCTCAAATTGAATCCCCTCACCCAGCCATCAAATTAGATAAAAGTAAATTCAGCCCTGAGACAATAACCTTTGAGGAATATAATGCTAAACAGCCCTGCCTTGTTTACCCATGGGATCCACGGTTTGACCCACTCTACACACCAGATGTAGATGAAGGCAAATATAGCACAGTTTTTAACCCTTCCTGCTGTGGTCAACTTCCGAACATAACGAATAGAACCCCAATCGACTGACAACATTTAATGTGGGCATGGTCTGTACAAACAGTTCTTAAAGGTAAATTTAGAGACTAAAAAAGACTACAAAAGAAGATAGTCCTCTAGTCAATTGCTCAAAGGTGATAACATGCAAAGAAGGACCAGGAGATCCTCCAGAAACATGGTTTTCACTTAGAATTCGAACATTAGGAACTGATGTGTGTACTTGTTGGGGATACCTCTCAAGAGGCTGGAGAAATCAAGATGAGTCCTGTAACTCCTCCTACAAATACCTTCTCAACCCATGTGGAGTTCCTTTTACCCACTACCCAGTCCGTGGGACTCCAATCAATACTAAGCCAGAAATCACCATCCTTGATTTTGCAGATGCAACTAAGTGGAAAACTGCAAAATATATAGCCTCTCTTGGAATGGCTTGGGGATGCTCTGATGAGATATTTTATTCACATTTGTCATTAGAACAACATGCTGGACTTAGGTGTGGAATTGGAATTCCCTCCCTTTGCCCCAGACGTATTTTTACTTTCACCAAAGTGTCTAAAGAACGTCACTGTCGTAGTGTTCCCTCTTCAAAGGCAACACAAAGAGCAGAATGGGCAATTCAAGGAGTTGACATTCCAGATTACTATACCACTGGAGAAAAAGTATCTCTATTTCTGGAAAATTTCTTTACTCCCTATGTTACCTTTAAAAGACACCAGTTCGTATTAGAAGATATTACCTGGCAATTAAGTATATGAAGCAATTGGACACAAGATGCATTTGGAGAATTATACACCCAAGTCCAGCAAAATACTAAAATGACCCTGCAAAATAGATTAGCTTTAGATATGGTATTGTTAAAAGAACAAGGAGTTTGTGGGATGTTCAATAGAACAGAAACTGAGGGTTGTATTACAATTCATAATGCCTCTAGCTCCGCTGAGGAGGCATGAGCTAAGATGAGAGAAATAAGTAATCATACTAGAAATTTGTTTCATGCAATGCAACTGCGAGAAGTATTTGATAGTTCATGGGTCACTACCATCCTAAAGTATTTTGGGCTCACAGGGTGGGGAAAATGGTTAGCACAACTTGCAATAACAATTGCTACTGGAATTGCATTGCTAATCGTTGGTATTGGCCGGGTTAAATGCATGATACAACACTTACTCCTTTCCTTCTCCCCCTCTGTACGCTGTATTCAAATCACCACCACCGAAGAAGGCTGACCCTTGCCTCTCCCCCCCCCCCCCCCCCCACCACCACTGCCTGCTGCGAGACACTCTGAGGCCTCCTGGAGCCGACGCCGCCCGCCTGAGGAGAACCCCCCGAACCTGCACCTCTGGAGCGGAACCACGAGTGAGTTGTGGAACCCCTCCCCTGCTGCTGCGTGCCGTGCTGAGAGCACCGGGAGTGGGCCAAGGCTCGGCTGCAGCGACCGGGCACCGCGCCTGCAACTCGGAGGACGGGCGGCCGCCTTGCAGCCAAACTGCTCCCAAGATCAGAGGAGGCAGATAAGACGCTTCCAACTGCTTCGCTCCCCCCACCCCATCTCGGCGGCACTAAAGGTAGCACAGTGAGCTGCTGCTCAGACGGACCTTCCCTTCTCTTTTTTTTTTTTTTTCTTTTTCCTTTTTTGTAATTGGGAGACATTGCCAGCATGGGCGCAGAGTTTCAGCACCAAAAGACCCCGTACTACAGGTATGGACTTGCTTTTTAACAAAAAAAGGCATAAAATACGACCAACAGGCTTTAACACCCTTAAGCACATGGTGTAAGAGCCACAGACTAGACGGCTCCGAGGGGACTGCCCTGGGCTTGGAAAGGTTGAAGCAGGCTGGTAAAATTAGAATCGAAGTGGCTCCCACAGGAGATGAGACAGCTATTAATGTGCTAAAGCCTTGGAGGCTCCTTTAAAAAGGAGAATAATGCAAGGATGACGGTGGGAACACGGCGGGCGCCGCCCACTGAGGCCGGCAGCGAGGAGAGGGCGCCGGGAGAGGCAGCGGGAGGCGTGGCCGCAGCACCGGGCGCGCAAGAGAGCACCGCGGCCGAGCAGCCTTTCCGCCAACTGCACATCCTGGTCCCTCTCGCCCTGGGAAATGCGTGTGGGGGCTGGGGCCAGGGGGGCTCCGTCCCTCTCAGCCCTGGGGTGACTGCCCCGAGTATCTCCCGCCATGACTTGGACAGAGATCCCCCCAGTCCCGATCGTTCCCCGACAGGAGAGGCCTGAAGACACCACAGGACCCCCCAGGATGCAGAGGGACGGAGACAGCCCCGGGCCATGCGTGCTCCTCACCCTAGCTGAGGCCGGGGGGCTCCGGCCTCCTCTCCCACGGGGAAGGCGGGGGCTTTGGGATTTGTTTGCATCGCAAGCCACTCGCTGGGAGAGCAAAGATCACTCAAGGCATTTGATGTGATTTTTGCCAATTTTATTTTGTTTTACCGTGTTTTACCTGGCATTAGCTGATTTTACCTGGTATTACCTGATTTTACCGTGTTTTACCTGTATTAGATAATATTAGATGGTATTAGCTGGTATTACCGTGTTTTACCTGGTATTACCGTGTTTTACCTGGTATTACCGTGTTTTACCTGGTATTACCTGGTATTACCTGATTTTACCTTTGGTGGGCTTCGGGTGGTGTCCGAACTCTTCCGATTTTGTCCCTCGTTGCCCCGGCGCTGCTGGGGCCCTGCCTTTGCCGAGCCGGGGTTGCTGTCCCTCGTTGCCCCGGTAGTTGCCCGTCCCTGCCTTTGCCGAGCTGGGGTGCGGTCCCTCGTTGCCGCGGTAGTTGCCCGTCCCTGCCTTTGCCGAGCCGGGGTTGCTGGCGCTCCCACTGCCATCTGGAGGGGCCGGCGCAGGTACCTGAGAAAAGTGGCAGAGAGAAAAGGCGCATTGGCGGCGAGAAGCGGCGCAGCGAACCATCCCATCTCCCTCCCAGCCACCCCCTCCCACCCGCCCCGGCCTGGGGCTCCAGGGCCGCGGCGCTGAGGGCCGGGCCGCTCCCAGAGCTCCGGCCTCGGGGCTTCCGCTCCTCTCCGCCCGCTCCGCTCCGCTGCTGCCGCCTCCACGCCGGGACTGCAACTGAAGCCCCGCCACCGCCGCCGCCTTATATAGGCAGCCTAAGCCCCGCCCCCCCGGGCGGCAGCCAATGGGAATCGAGCGCCAAGGTTCCTCATTGTGAGGAAACAATGAGGGGCGGGGCCAGAACGTAGCGGAGCGATCTGATTGGTCGAGAGGCAGCGGGTCAATGACATCACACCCCGGGCATTACCAAAGCTTAGCAAAAATGAAACCCTATAAAATAGAAAAATTACATTTAAAACGCCACTGGAGTGTGGCATTCAGCAGCGGCCGCTCTTTATTGGGGCCAGCTGCACCAGGGGATTTCTCCTCTGAAATATCCTGTGTGCCGAGCGCTCCAAAGCTCCTGTTCACACGCTGTGCTTTGCATCCTTTTGCATTGCTATCATTCGATTCAACGCTGCCCTTAACTCCCCGCTGGACGCTGCAAAGAGCGGTCTCAGAGCTGCTGAGCTACTACTAGCAGGCATCCTGTGACCATGCCTGGCAGTGCTGGCCGCAAATTTTCTGTGGAAACAGAGCGTCCTGCAGCTGTATCCAACGCGCCTGCACAGCCATCACAAAAACGCTCGCCCAAGACAGACACGCTATCAGAAGCGGCCGATCCATGCTTAAGCATCATGCCTGGAAATAGCGGCTGGCCAGGAAGTCCTAATGTCGCCGCTGCCCTTTGTGACAACTCTGCGGCGCAGGCGGCGGGGCCACGACGTCTCCGGGCGACGACACTGCCCCAGAGGCAGGGGGCTCGGGGACGGCCAGTGCCAGCACCGCACCGAGCCCGCTGATTGCTCCACAGGCCGCGGCCTCTGTGACACGCGGGGACAGCGCCTGGCTCGCAGCGCAGGGAGGCAGGGCCGGCATCAGGGCGGGCTGGGGGAGGGGTCGGCGTTGAAGACCCACTTGGGCTGCCTTTGGCTGCCATTGCGGCTCAGGCCGGCCTTAGGGCTGGCCCTGCCCTTAGGGCTAACGGTGGCCTTGAGCTTGGAGCCTGCCTTGGGCTAGGGAGTGCACCTGGGGCACTGGCCTTAACTCCATGAATGGTTGGCCTTAGGGCAGCAGTTGGGGCTGAGTTTGGGAGTTAGAGCTAAAGGCGGCATTGGAGTATGGGCTGGGGCTGGGCTCAAAGCTGGATTTAGGGCTTCAGCTGGGATTGGTGTTGGGCTTGATCTTAAGAGTTGCAGTTGGGGCTGGCTTTGGCCTTCGAGCTCACCGTTGTTATAAACGAAGCTGAGACTTTTTTTAAAAAAGAAAAGCCAGCTCGTTTGTTTATTCATTAACAACTGAGAGCGAGAACCCAGGATAAGCCCAGGCTCCGCACGACAAGCCAGAGTAAAGCAGCACACAAAAAGGACAGTGTGACCCACTGGGTGCAACCTTGGACCCCAAGTTCCGCAGGAGCTCCCCGGATAAAGTCCCAGGTCCGTTCTTATGCCCTCTGTCTGTTCACAATTGGTGGATTTTGGATTCTTCTTCTGATTGGCTCGCTTCCAGGGGTTCTATTGGTCTTTATCAAGATGCATTTTTGTCCAATCATTTCCCGAGGGTGTCGAATGATTGGCTAAGCGGTCCAAGATGTTGACATCACCTGCATGAGGTCATTTTCTAGTCCATCACGTCATCACATCCCCAATTGCGTCTCCACCTAGTGCTCACACTCCGATATTACACCCAGACAGTCTCGCAATATCCTCCGTTAACATGCCCATGTATCCAACTATCAACTCCCCTCTTTTCTATCTCCTCCAAACAGTAAAAATCAACACCCTGAAACCAATTCATTTATTACACCGTTGCATTTGGTTTAGGGCTGAGCATTTAGCAAGGGGCTGGAATTAGGAGAGGCCTCGGCGTTAGGGCTGGGTTTTACATTACAGCTACCATTGGCGTGAAGGCTAAATGTGGCGTTTGCCTTCAGCCTGGCCTTGGTATTGGCTCTGGGGCTGCACGGGTCTGCCACTGGCATGGGATGAAATCCAGGACTGTGAGCGTGTCTAAACATGGAGTGAGACTGAGATCAGAATGGGCGTGCGCTTTGGGACCGAGCGCACGCCCAGCGGAAAAGAGAAGACGTCACTGCGGGATGTCCCTGGCATCGTCCCCGCCCTGCTCAGGCACCACCAAACCTGGCGGCAGCTGCCTTGGCCAAGATGCAGGTGCTCCCAGCTCTGGCTGCTCCCGCTTCCGGCTGCTCCCAGCCCCCCTCCAGCTCTGCTGGAGCCCCTTTAGGCACTGCAAGGGTGATTGGCCCCAAACTGGGCCCTACTTTTACTGTCAAATAAAATACATCAATTTTTTGGCATCGACATTTAATCTCGTTTGGTTTTAATCTCATATCTGGCAATATTTTGAACCTTCGAAGTTCTTTCTGGTTTATGCTCAGAGACTTCGCCTGCTTTGCCTTTCTGGGTCTGAACCGGATCGTAACACTTTATTGGCATAGTCGGCAGGATCCCCGTAAAATGAGAGTGTTGTTTCCAAAAAATGCATGAATTGCTAATTCTTATGATTGGATCATTTTAGGAAAATAAAACAACGTACCTTTCTACATTTCCTAACACCTCTCTACCTTTCTTACTCTGTCTTACTCTTTTGTTTGTTTGTTTGTTTGCTTGTGTGTTTGCACATGCACCTGAGCTAAAACGGTGCTCCCGAGGCCCAGGGTCTGGGAAATTGGCACTCCTGTAGGTAAAAGACCTGGGAGTTTGGAAAGTAATTTTGAGACTTGTAACTTTGGTAAACACTAGGTGCTCTCGAGGTGTAAGGAGTAGGACCTCAGAAACCATTTTGTAAGGGGTGTCCCTCAAGAGAGACTACTCCAGTGTTTGTAACTTTCTTTGGTTTGGCAGAAGAGGAACCTTCCCAGAGTGCAGGGGTGAGACTTTTGTAAATTTACTTTACGCTGGGCATCCTCTAGGAATGATCACTCCGACATTTGTAAGTAACATGGGACATCATACACAAGCTTTGTTTACTTTGTTGGATGAATTTGGTGCCAGGCCATCTCCTCCAGGGACGGACTGGGCACAAAACTATTGGTATAATATCCAAGCACTCGTTGATCGAGTCTCTGTCCTGCGCACAGGAGCGAGACTCAAAAAAGGTAAAGCGCAACCAGTGGTATGTTCTGTCTTAGCTGCTGCTGTGCTAGCTGCAGTAGGACACAGAGAGCACCAGCAGAAAGCTGATACGGAAGTTACTGCTTCATTACAGCATTTGGTTAAAGCATTGCAATTTCAGCTGGAGCTAACACCCACCTCCTCCAGGAAGAGATAAGGAATGAAAAGGCTACTGTCTGTGTGCTCCGAGAGGAGCTGTTTGCAAGATCAGCAAATGAGGGAAAAAAGGAGTCAGAGCTGGAACTATCTAAAGAAGCGTACCCCCTCTCGGACTTAGAATCCTTGCGTAATCACTCAGAAAAGCCCTCAGCCTCGCTCCGTCCCTTCATTAAAACAGAATACACCCATGAGGCTTCAGACGACGACACACCTGACATAACCACAAAAGAAATCCCATCTACAGCTACTGAATTGGCCAAACTAAAGGAAGGGTATAGCCAAAGTCCCAAAGAATCTGAAACTGAATGTGTTTGGAGACTCTCTCTCACACGAGCTGACCAAATTCTGTTCTCAGAAAAAGAGGCAGAAGGGTACTGGAGGGGCAGGAGTCTTCCTTACCACAGGAGATAACCGTGCTCCTTGGTCCCTCCCCAGAGAGCTGCTGATTGGGCTGGCAGACTCAGTCCTTCAGAAAGAGAAGATCCCCTGGCTATAGTAAGGAATGTCAATCAGACTGTAGAAAGTGTACAGAAAGCGGCTCGTTTACAAATGATGCATGATAGGAAATTAACACCACGAGGTGAATCTCCAGTGATGGTGCCTGTGGATCCTGAGAGAATGATACCTCTTATCAGAGGCCTCCCTGAAGCTGTGAAACCCATAGGCATGCAGCTAAAAGGACAAATAGAAAGTCTCCCAATTGCAGAAAGAGCTGTAGCCACCTTGGAGGCAGCAGCTATTTCCCTCAGTCTTAAGCGGGCAAAAGGGAAGGTTTGGACCTGGGGGGGAAGGTGGCACAAGAATTAATTAATTACGGGAGAAAATATGGCCCAATTCCTTCAAATACAACTGATTCTAGATCAATTCGGCGCACAGAGTGCAAAACCCTGTCCCCAGCAAAACTCCAAAAGGTAAGGTTCTCCCCTGGGCTGGGTAGACAAACAAATACAGGGGAAGAACGCAAGGAGAAAAGAAATGCCCTGTGGATTGCGGGCTTACAAAAGGGAGTCCCAAGGACCCTAATGGATGGCCAGCCCACTAATAAATTAGAACTATTCATCCAAGAGTGGCCAGCAAAAGAGGAACCATTAAAAGCTGTCCCTGCTACAGCCCCTCCCCTGGAGGAACCACAAGAAAGGGAAGGTGACAGAAAACCCTTATCTTTGCAGAAGGTAAGCCAGGGGGCGAAGGGTGGATTCACATCAGGCGCCTTTCTAACAATTCCAGAGGAGACCCGTTAATAACCTGTCCTACTGGTCCCCACAAAGCCCCGGTAACTTTTTTAGTAGATACTGGTGCTCAGGTGTCTGCCCTTAAAATTGAAGATGCCTCCTCACGTGGAATCACTCCCTCACGTAAGAGTATACGTGTCACAGATGTTTTTGAGAATAGCCAAGCCCAGATGACAGCAAAGGTAAGACGCTGGTTACCGGCAGAAGAGAAAGCAGTTGACACCCTAATGATTACAGGTGAATTTCCTACAAATTCACTGGGTCTGGACCTCCTAAAGGGAAGGCCTTGGACCAATGAAGAAGGAAAAATAGGGACTTTGGGGCAGGAAACCTCCCATTTGTGTTTGTTAAGTTCTGCTCCTGCTCTTCCCCCCTCCCTAGTAACCAATGTCAAACCTTACCCCTTGCCTTTAGGAGCCAGAGAAGGAATCACACCAATTATTGCACATTTGAAAGAAAAAGGAATAGTGATTGCAACACATTCCCCTTACAATGCTCCTGTGTGGCCAGTCCGCAAGCCTAATGGCAACTGGAGACTGACAGGAGACTATCGGCGGCTTAACTCAAATACAGGGCCTCTCACTGCTGCAGTCCCAAACATTGCTGAGCTGAGAGCTACTAGACAAGAACAAGCTCATCAAATTATGGCCACTATTGATGTCAAGGACATGTTTTTTATGGTCCCCTCGCAGGAACAAGATCAGGAGCGTTTTGCTTTCACGGGGGAGGGCCAGCAATATACTTTCACTCGCCTCCCACAAGGATTCAAACACTCACCCACTCTAGCACATCATGCACTAGCACAAGAATTGTCACTCATTCCTCCTGCACCAGGAGTAAGAGTATACCAATACATTGATGGCATTTTGGTGGCAGGAGATGAGATTACACCTGTACAAACAACACAAACAAACATCATTAAACATCTAGAATCCCCGGGCTTACGTATTCCTCCTGAAAAAGTACAACTCCCTTCCCTAGAAGTAAAATTCTTGGGAATCTGGTGGAAAGGAGGAATGGTGTGTATTGCCCCAGACACCCTCAGCCACCTAGACCAAATTGAAACCCCAGAGACTAAAAAAGACCTGCAGCATGCTTTAGGCCTGCTAATTTTTTGGAGGAAACACATTCCTGACTTTTCAATAATTGCAAGGCCCCTGTATGATTTGCTAGGAAAAAAAGCAAAGTGGGATTGGACTCCCTTGCACGATGAGGCCCTACAACTCCTAATTTTTGAAGCTAACACATACCAATCCCTAGGTCCTATACATCCCACTGATCCAGTACACATGGAATGGCGATTTGCAAGCTCTGGACTGTCTATACATTTATGGCAGAAAGGACCCGATGGTCCTACCAGACCCATAGGCTTTTACTCACGCAGTTTTAAAGATGCAGAAAAACGATATTCTACCTGGGAAAAAAGTTTATTCGTGGTCAGCACTGCTTTTCAGGAAGCAGAGAAAACTACCCACAAACAACCCCTGATTTTAAGGGAACCTTTTCAAGTCATCAAGTCAGTTTTGGCAGGAATCCCACCCCCTGACGGGGTGGCCCAACGTGCCTCTGTTTGCAAACGGTATGCTCAAATGGAACATTATTGCACCATTTTTCAAGTAACAGAAGGAGCTCGCAAAAATCTTCCTCTACAAGATGAGGTAACCCTAAATAGCACCACTGACTTTTCACCTTCTATGATCCAAGTTGCTCCCCCGTACTCAGAACGATTGCAGAATGTGTGGTTTACGGATGCATCAGCAAAGCGAGAAGGTAAGGTTTGGAAATGTGGTGCTGTAGCCTTACAAATAAATACAGGCAAGCAAATTGTAACAGAAGGGGAAGGTAGTGCACAAGTGGGAGAACTGGCAGCAGTCTGGAGTGTATTTAACCATGCATCTGAAACCTCAGACTCTGTATATGTTTACACTGATTCTTTTGCTGTGTTCAAAGGGTGTACTGAATGGCTCCCCTTCTGGGACAAAAAGGACTGGGAAGTAAACAGGGTCCCTGCTTGGCAAAAGGAAAAATGGCAAGAAATTCTTGCTGTAGCAAAAAAGGGGAATTTTTTAGTTGGCTGGGTAGCCTCTCATCAAGAAAAGGAAACCCCAACTAGCCACTGGAATCACAAAGTAGATGAGAGGGCCAGATTAGCCCCACTAAGTAGAAAACCTCCAAGAGAAAACTGGGATCCATTACTAGAATGGTTGCACTTAAAGCGACAGCACACCGGGGCACAAGACCTATACAAGGAAGCAGCAAGCAGAGGATGGCCGGGGACTCGGGAAATGTGCCGTACCTGCAGATCTTCATGCGAGCAGTGCCGGACCCGATCAGAGCGTCACCCTTTAGAACAACCCCCCTCACATATCAGAGACAGGAAAGGGACTGTGGGACACATGGCAAGTAGATGATATTGGACCTTTTGGAAAGTCTGAGGGCAAACAACACGTGTCGGTAGAAGTCAGGTCAGGACTAGTCCAAGCAGGAGCCTTCTCTCGGGCAACTAGTGCAAACACATTAGAAGCCCTTAAAATGTGGTTCAGTTTCTTTCCAAAACCTGTACCTATCCAATCCGACAACGGGGCACATTTCACAGCGACCATCGTCCAAAAATGGGCCAAAGAAGAAGGGATCCAGTGGATATTTCACACACCCCATTATCCACAAGCAAATGGCATCGTCGAGAGAACAAATGGCCTGCTTAAGCGATTTCTGAAACCTCAACATTCTAATTGGACTGAACGACTATGGGATGCTGTGAAAACAGTACATGAGCAATGGGGAGTAAATGGATGTCCCAGACTCACAGCTTTTTATCTGCAGCCTCCCTCCTTGATACCAGCAACATCTAAACCTACAGGTAATCAAAAACCCGCACGCTTCCCAGGACAGCCTGTATGGGTGGAACTGCCTACCGCAGGAGCTGTACCCATGGTACTCACTACTCCTTTGAACATGCATACCTGGAAAGCAAACGATGCTTATGGCAAAGAACACAAAATAAGCTCTCGCTGGCTTATTCCTACATTTTAATATTAGCCCTGAAAGGGGCTGGACAGACTTTTTCTTGTCTTTCACAGGTAACTGAACAACAGGAGAAAAAAATATTCAGGACTGTGCATGAAAAACCTCAGATACGAACTATGCTTCGGTTTACTGGTAATTCTGATTGTAACATGTTAGCTCTATTTTTATGCTTATTTACCTTGTGCATGTGCTCAGCAGAGCTAGCTAGCAGAGCTAGATCAAAGGAAGCTTGCCTGGAAATTAGGAAAAGGGTTTGCAAAAATATGGAATCCTACTGATCAAGGTGTATGTGTAACATTACCTGATTCTGCTGAACCGGGATTGCCATCTTACATAGTACCCTTGAATTTATCTTTTGTCCTCAATATGACTAGTGTGGCAGCTCCATTGCCTCTACCTGAACAGTGGACAAGTAAGAAAAATGGAGCCCAAGTTGAGTGCAGAGGTACCCCTATAGTACATAACCTTTACCAAACATATGACCCACCTTCTGATGCACCTCATGAAGGACAGTTGCACCAGAAATATTGTAGAACTAGGCGTCCAAAGGTAAATAGAACCATCTTATCTCAAATTGAATCCCCTCACCCAGCCATCAAATTAGATAAAAGTAAATTCAGCCCTGAGACAATAACCTTTGAGGAATATAATGCTAAACAGCCCTGCCTTGTTTACCCATGGGATCCACGGTTTGACCCACTCTACACACCAGATGTAGATGAAGGCAAATATAGCACAGTTTTTAACCCTTCCTGCTGTGGTCAACTTCCGAACATAACGAATAGAACCCCAATCGACTGACAACATTTAATGTGGGCATGGTCTGTACAAACAGTTCTTAAAGGTAAATTTAGAGACTAAAAAAGACTACAAAAGAAGATAGTCCTCTAGTCAATTGCTCAAAGGTGATAACATGCAAAGAAGGACCAGGAGATCCTCCAGAAACATGGTTTTCACTTAGAATTCGAACATTAGGAACTGATGTGTGTACTTGTTGGGGATACCTCTCAAGAGGCTGGAGAAATCAAGATGAGTCCTGTAACTCCTCCTACAAATACCTTCTCAACCCATGTGGAGTTCCTTTTACCCACTACCCAGTCCGTGGGACTCCAATCAATACTAAGCCAGAAATCACCATCCTTGATTTTGCAGATGCAACTAAGTGGAAAACTGCAAAATATATAGCCTCTCTTGGAATGGCTTGGGGATGCTCTGATGAGATATTTTATTCACATTTGTCATTAGAACAACATGCTGGACTTAGGTGTGGAATTGGAATTCCCTCCCTTTGCCCCAGACGTATTTTTACTTTCACCAAAGTGTCTAAAGAACGTCACTGTCGTAGTGTTCCCTCTTCAAAGGCAACACAAAGAGCAGAATGGGCAATTCAAGGAGTTGACATTCCAGATTACTATACCACTGGAGAAAAAGTATCTCTATTTCTGGAAAATTTCTTTACTCCCTATGTTACCTTTAAAAGACACCAGTTCGTATTAGAAGATATTACCTGGCAATTAAGTATATGAAGCAATTGGACACAAGATGCATTTGGAGAATTATACACCCAAGTCCAGCAAAATACTAAAATGACCCTGCAAAATAGATTAGCTTTAGATATGGTATTGTTAAAAGAACAAGGAGTTTGTGGGATGTTCAATAGAACAGAAACTGAGGGTTGTATTACAATTCATAATGCCTCTAGCTCCGCTGAGGAGGCATGAGCTAAGATGAGAGAAATAAGTAATCATACTAGAAATTTGTTTCATGCAATGCAACTGCGAGAAGTATTTGATAGTTCATGGGTCACTACCATCCTAAAGTATTTTGGGCTCACAGGGTGGGGAAAATGGTTAGCACAACTTGCAATAACAATTGCTACTGGAATTGCATTGCTAATCGTTGGTATTGGCCGGGTTAAATGCATGATACAACACTTACTCCTTTCCTTCTCCCCCTCTGTACGCTGTATTCAAATCACCACCACCGAAGAAGGCTGACCCTTGCCTCTCCCCCCCCCCCCCCCCCCCACCACCACTGCCTGCTGCGAGACACTCTGAGGCCTCCTGGAGCCGACGCCGCCCGCCTGAGGAGAACCCCCCGAACCTGCACCTCTGGAGCGGAACCACGAGTGAGTTGTGGAACCCCTCCCCTGCTGCTGCGTGCCGTGCTGAGAGCACCGGGAGTGGGCCAAGGCTCGGCTGCAGCGACCGGGCACCGCGCCTGCAACTCGGAGGACGGGCGGCCGCCTTGCAGCCAAACTGCTCCCAAGATCAGAGGAGGCAGATAAGACGCTTCCAACTGCTTCGCTCCCCCCACCCCATCTCGGCGGCACTAAAGGTAGCACAGTGAGCTGCTGCTCAGACGGACCTTCCCTTCTCTTTTTTTTTTTTTTTCTTTTTCCTTTTTTGTAATTGGGAGACATTGCCAGCATGGGCGCAGAGTTTCAGCACCAAAAGACCCCGTACTACAGGTATGGACTTGCTTTTTAACAAAAAAAGGCATAAAATACGACCAACAGGCTTTAACACCCTTAAGCACATGGTGTAAGAGCCACAGACTAGACGGCTCCGAGGGGACTGCCCTGGGCTTGGAAAGGTTGAAGCAGGCTGGTAAAATTAGAATCGAAGTGGCTCCCACAGGAGATGAGACAGCTATTAATGTGCTAAAGCCTTGGAGGCTCCTTTAAAAAGGAGAATAATGCAAGGATGACGGTGGGAACACGGCGGGCGCCGCCCACTGAGGCCGGCAGCGAGGAGAGGGCGCCGGGAGAGGCAGCGGGAGGCGTGGCCGCAGCACCGGGCGCGCAAGAGAGCACCGCGGCCGAGCAGCCTTTCCGCCAACTGCACATCCTGGTCCCTCTCGCCCTGGGAAATGCGTGTGGGGGCTGGGGCCAGGGGGGCTCCGTCCCTCTCAGCCCTGGGGTGACTGCCCCGAGTATCTCCCGCCATGACTTGGACAGAGATCCCCCCAGTCCCGATCGTTCCCCGACAGGAGAGGCCTGAAGACACCACAGGACCCCCCAGGATGCAGAGGGACGGAGACAGCCCCGGGCCATGCGTGCTCCTCACCCTAGCTGAGGCCGGGGGGCTCCGGCCTCCTCTCCCACGGGGAAGGCGGGGGCTTTGGGATTTGTTTGCATCGCAAGCCACTCGCTGGGAGAGCAAAGATCACTCAAGGCATTTGATGTGATTTTTGCCAATTTTATTTTGTTTTACCGTGTTTTACCTGGCATTAGCTGATTTTACCTGGTATTACCTGATTTTACCGTGTTTTACCTGTATTAGATAATATTAGATGGTATTAGCTGGTATTACCGTGTTTTACCTGGTATTACCGTGTTTTACCTGGTATTACCTGGTATTACCTGATTTTACCTTTGGTGGGCTTCGGGTGGTGTCCGAACTCTTCCGATTTTGTCCCTCGTTGCCCCGGCGCTGCTGGGGCCCTGCCTTTGCCGAGCCGGGGTTGCTGTCCCTCGTTGCCCCGGTAGTTGCCCGTCCCTGCCTTTGCCGAGCTGGGGTGCGGTCCCTCGTTGCCGCGGTAGTTGCCCGTCCCTGCCTTTGCCGAGCCGGGGTTGCTGGCGCTCCCACTGCCATCTGGAGGGGCCGGCGCAGGTACCTGAGAAAAGTGGCAGAGAGAAAAGGCGCATTGGCGGCGAGAAGCGGCGCAGCGAACCATCCCATCTCCCTCCCAGCCACCCCCTCCCACCCGCCCCGGCCTGGGGCTCCAGGGCCGCGGCGCTGAGGGCCGGGCCGCTCCCAGAGCTCCGGCCTCGGGGCTTCCGCTCCTCTCCGCCTGCTCCGCTCCGCTGCTGCCGCCTCCACGCCGGGACTGCAAGTGAAGCCCCGCCACCGCCGCCGCCTTATATAGGCAGCCTAAGCCCCGCCCCCCCGGGCGGCAGCCAATGGGAATCGAGCGCCAAGGTTCCTCATTGTGAGGAAACAATGAGGGGCGGGGCCAGAACGTAGCGGAGCGATCTGATTGGTCGAGAGGCAGCGGGTCAATGACATCACACCCCGGGCATTACCAAAGCTTAGCAAAAATGAAACCCTATAAAATAGAAAAATTACATTTAAAACGCCACTGGAGTGTGGCATTCAGCAGCGGCCGCTCTTTATTGGGGCCAGCTGCACCAGGGGATTTCTCCTCTGAAATATCCTGTGTGCCGAGCGCTCCAAAGCTCCTGTTCACACGCTGTGCTTTGCATCCTTTTGCATTGCTATCATTCGATTCAACGCTGCCCTTAACTCCCCGCTGGACGCTGCAAAGAGCGGTCTCAGAGCTGCTGAGCCACTACTAGCAGGCATCCTGTGACCATGCCTGGCAGTGCTGGCCGCAAATTTTCTGTGGAAACAGAGCGTCCTGCAGCTGTATCCAACGCGCCTGCACAGCCATCACAAAAACGCTCGCCCAAGACAGACACGCTATCAGAAGCGGCCGATCCATGCTTAAGCATCATGCCTGGAAATAGCGGCTGGCCAGGAAGTCCTAATGTCGCCGCTGCCCTTTGTGACAACTCTGCGGCGCAGGCGGCGGGGCCACGACGTCTCCGGGCGACGACACTGCCCCAGAGGCAGGGGGCTCGGGGACGGCCAGTGCCAGCACCGCACCGAGCCCGCTGATTGCTCCACAGGCCGCGGCCTCTGTGACACGCGGGGACAGCGCCTGGCTCGCAGCGCAGGGAGGCAGGGCCGGCATCAGGGCGGGCTGGGGGAGGGGTTGGCGTTGAAGACCCACTTGGGCTGCCTTTGGCTGCCATTGCGGCTCAGGCCGGCCTTAGGGCTGGCCCTGCCCTTAGGGCTAACGGTGGCCTTGAGCTTGGAGCCTGCCTTGGGCTAGGGAGTGCACCTGGGGCACTGGCCTTAACTCCATGAATGGTTGGCCTTAGGGCAGCAGTTGGGGCTGAGTTTGGGAGTTAGAGCTAAAGGCGGCATTGGAGTATGGGCTGGGGCTGGGCTCAAAGCTGGATTTAGGGCTTCAGCTGGGATTGGTGTTGGGCTTGATCTTAAGAGTTGCAGTTGGGGCTGGCTTTGGCCTTCGAGCTCACCGTTGTTATAAACGAAGCTGAGACTTTTTTTAAAAAAGAAAAGCCAGCTCGTTTGTTTATTCATTAACAACTGAGAGCGAGAACCCAGGATAAGCCCAGGCTCCGCACGACAAGCCAGAGTAAAGCAGCACACAAAAAGGACAGTGTGACCCACTGGGTGCAACCTTGGACCCCAAGTTCCGCAGGAGCTCCCCGGATAAAGTCCCAGGTCCGTTCTTATGCCCTCTGTCTGTTCACAATTGGTGGATTTTGGATTCTTCTTCTGATTGGCTCGCTTCCAGGGGTTCTATTGGTCTTTATCAAGATGCATTTTTGTCCAATCATTTCCCGAGGGTGTCGAATGATTGGCTAAGCGGTCCAAGATGTTGACATCACCTGCATGAGGTCATTTTCTAGTCCATCACGTCATCACATCCCCAATTGCGTCTCCACCTAGTGCTCACACTCCGATATTACACCCAGACAGTCTCGCAATATCCTCCGTTAACATGCCCATGTATCCAACTATCAACTCCCCTCTTTTCTATCTCCTCCAAACAGTAAAAATCAACACCCTGAAACCAATTCATTTATTACACCGTTGCATTTGGTTTAGGGCTGAGCATTTAGCAAGGGGCTGGAATTAGGAGAGGCCTCGGCGTTAGGGCTGGGTTTTACATTACAGCTACCATTGGCGTGAAGGCTAAATGTGGCGTTTGCCTTCAGCCTGGCCTTGGTATTGGCTCTGGGGCTGCACGGGTCTGCCACTGGCATGGGATGAAATCCAGGACTGTGAGCGTGTCTAAACATGGAGTGAGACTGAGATCAGAATGGGCGTGCGCTTTGGGACCGAGCGCACGCCCAGCGGAAAAGAGAAGACGTCACTGCGGGATGTCCCTGGCATCGTCCCCGCCCTGCTCAGGCACCACCAAACCTGGCGGCAGCTGCCTTGGCCAAGATGCAGGTGCTCCCAGCTCTGGCTGCTCCCGCTTCCGGCTGCTCCCAGCCCCCCTCCAGCTCTGCTGGAGCCCCTTTAGGCACTGCAAGGGTGATTGGCCCCAAACTGGGCCCTACTTTTACTGTCAAATAAAATACATCAATTTTTTGGCATCGACATTTAATCTCGTTTGGTTTTAATCTCATATCTGGCAATATTTTGAACCTTCGAAGTTCTTTCTGGTTTATGCTCAGAGACTTCGCCTGCTTTGCCTTTCTGGGTCTGAACCGGATCGTAACACTTTATTGGCATAGTCGGCAGGATCCCCGTAAAATGAGAGTGTTGTTTCCAAAAAATGCATGAATTGCTAATTCTTATGATTGGATCATTTTAGGAAAATAAAACAACGTACCTTTCTACATTTCCTAACACCTCTCTACCTTTCTTACTCTGTCTTACTCTTTTGTTTGTTTGTTTGTTTGCTTGTGTGTTTGCACATGCACCTGAGCTAAAACGGTGCTCCCGAGGCCCAGGGTCTGGGAAATTGGCACTCCTGTAGGTAAAAGACCTGGGAGTTTGGAAAGTAATTTTGAGACTTGTAACTTTGGTAAACACTAGGTGCTCTCGAGGTGTAAGGAGTAGGACCTCAGAAACCATTTTGTAAGGGGTGTCCCTCAAGAGAGACTACTCCAGTGTTTGTAACTTTCTTTGGTTTGGCAGAAGAGGAACCTTCCCAGAGTGCAGGGGTGAGACTTTTGTAAATTTACTTTACGCTGGGCATCCTCTAGGAATGATCACTCCGACATTTGTAAGTAACATGGGACATCATACACAAGCTTTGTTTACTTTGTTGGATGAATTTGGTGCCAGGCCATCTCCTCCAGGGACGGACTGGGCACAAAACTATTGGTATAATATCCAAGCACTCGTTGATCGAGTCTCTGTCCTGCGCACAGGAGCGAGACTCAAAAAAGGTAAAGCGCAACCAGTGGTATGTTCTGTCTTAGCTGCTGCTGTGCTAGCTGCAGTAGGACACAGAGAGCACCAGCAGAAAGCTGATACGGAAGTTACTGCTTCATTACAGCATTTGGTTAAAGCATTGCAATTTCAGCTGGAGCTAACACCCACCTCCTCCAGGAAGAGATAAGGAATGAAAAGGCTACTGTCTGTGTGCTCCGAGAGGAGCTGTTTGCAAGATCAGCAAATGAGGGAAAAAAGGAGTCAGAGCTGGAACTATCTAAAGAAGCGTACCCCCTCTCGGACTTAGAATCCTTGCGTAATCACTCAGAAAAGCCCTCAGCCTCGCTCCGTCCCTTCATTAAAACAGAATACACCCATGAGGCTTCAGACGACGACACACCTGACATAACCACAAAAGAAATCCCATCTACAGCTACTGAATTGGCCAAACTAAAGGAAGGGTATAGCCAAAGTCCCAAAGAATCTGAAACTGAATGTGTTTGGAGACTCTCTCTCACACGAGCTGACCAAATTCTGTTCTCAGAAAAAGAGGCAGAAGGGTACTGGAGGGGCAGGAGTCTTCCTTACCACAGGAGATAACCGTGCTCCTTGGTCCCTCCCCAGAGAGCTGCTGATTGGGCTGGCAGACTCAGTCCTTCAGAAAGAGAAGATCCCCTGGCTATAGTAAGGAATGTCAATCAGACTGTAGAAAGTGTACAGAAAGCGGCTCGTTTACAAATGATGCATGATAGGAAATTAACACCACGAGGTGAATCTCCAGTGATGGTGCCTGTGGATCCTGAGAGAATGATACCTCTTATCAGAGGCCTCCCTGAAGCTGTGAAACCCATAGGCATGCAGCTAAAAGGACAAATAGAAAGTCTCCCAATTGCAGAAAGAGCTGTAGCCACCTTGGAGGCAGCAGCTATTTCCCTCAGTCTTAAGCGGGCAAAAGGGAAGGTTTGGACCTGGGGGGGAAGGTGGCACAAGAATTAATTAATTACGGGAGAAAATATGGCCCAATTCCTTCAAATACAACTGATTCTAGATCAATTCGGCGCACAGAGTGCAAAACCCTGTCCCCAGCAAAACTCCAAAAGGTAAGGTTCTCCCCTGGGCTGGGTAGACAAACAAATACAGGGGAAGAACGCAAGGAGAAAAGAAATGCCCTGTGGATTGCGGGCTTACAAAAGGGAGTCCCAAGGACCCTAATGGATGGCCAGCCCACTAATAAATTAGAACTATTCATCCAAGAGTGGCCAGCAAAAGAGGAACCATTAAAAGCTGTCCCTGCTACAGCCCCTCCCCTGGAGGAACCACAAGAAAGGGAAGGTGACAGAAAACCCTTATCTTTGCAGAAGGTAAGCCAGGGGGCGAAGGGTGGATTCACATCAGGCGCCTTTCTAACAATTCCAGAGGAGACCCGTTAATAACCTGTCCTACTAGTCCCCACAAAGCCCCGGTAACTTTTTTAGTAGATACTGGTGCTCAGGTGTCTGCCCTTAAAATTGAAGATGCCTCCTCACGTGGAATCACTCCCTCACGTAAGAGTATACGTGTCACAGATGTTTTTGAGAATAGCCAAGCCCAGATGACAGCAAAGGTAAGACGCTGGTTACCGGCAGAAGAGAAAGCAGTTGACACCCTAATGATTACAGGTGAATTTCCTACAAATTCACTGGGTCTGGACCTCCTAAAGGGAAGGCCTTGGACCAATGAAGAAGGAAAAATAGGGACTTTGGGGCAGGAAACCTCCCATTTGTGTTTGTTAAGTTCTGCTCCTGCTCTTCCCCCCTCCCTAGTAACCAATGTCAAACCTTACCCCTTGCCTTTAGGAGCCAGAGAAGGAATCACACCAATTATTGCACATTTGAAAGAAAAAGGAATAGTGATTGCAACACATTCCCCTTACAATGCTCCTGTGTGGCCAGTCCGCAAGCCTAATGGCAACTGGAGACTGACAGGAGACTATCGGCGGCTTAACTCAAAATACAGGGCCTCTCACTGCTGCAGTCCCAAACATTGCTGAGCTGAGAGCTACTAGACAAGAACAAGCTCATCAAATTATGGCCACTATTGATGTCAAGGACATGTTTTTTATGGTCCCCTCGCAGGAACAAGATCAGGAGCGTTTTGCTTTCACGGGGGAGGGCCAGCAATATACTTTCACTCGCCTCCCACAAGGATTCAAACACTCACCCACTCTAGCACATCATGCACTAGCACAAGAATTGTCACTCATTCCTCCTGCACCAGGAGTAAGAGTATACCAATACATTGATGGCATTTTGGTGGCAGGAGATGAGATTACACCTGTACAAACAACACAAACAAACATCATTAAACATCTAGAATCCCCGGGCTTACGTATTCCTCCTGAAAAAGTACAACTCCCTTCCCTAGAAGTAAAATTCTTGGGAATCTGGTGGAAAGGAGGAATGGTGTGTATTGCCCCAGACACCCTCAGCCACCTAGACCAAATTGAAACCCCAGAGACTAAAAAAGACCTGCAGCATGCTTTAGGCCTGCTAATTTTTTGGAGGAAACACATTCCTGACTTTTCAATAATTGCAAGGCCCCTGTATGATTTGCTAGGAAAAAAAGCAAAGTGGGATTGGACTCCCTTGCACGATGAGGCCCTACAACTCCTAATTTTTGAAGCTAACACATACCAATCCCTAGGTCCTATACATCCCACTGATCCAGTACACATGGAATGGCGATTTGCAAGCTCTGGACTGTCTACACATTTATGGCAGAAAGGACCCGATGGTCCTACCAGACCCATAGGCTTTTACTCACGCAGTTTTAAAGATGCAGAAAAACGATATTCTACCTGGGAAAAAAGTTTATTCGTGGTCAGCACTGCTTTTCAGGAAGCAGAGAAAACTACCCACAAACAACCCCTGATTTTAAGGGAACCTTTTCAAGTCATCAAGTCAGTTTTGGCAGGAATCCCACCCCCTGACGGGGTGGCCCAACGTGCCTCTGTTTGCAAACGGTATGCTCAAATGGAACATTATTGCACCATTTTTCAAGTAACAGAAGGAGCTCGCAAAAATCTTCCTCTACAAGATGAGGTAACCCTAAATAGCACCACTGACTTTTCACCTTCTATGATCCAAGTTGCTCCCCCGTACTCAGAACGATTGCAGAATGTGTGGTTTACGGATGCATCAGCAAAGCGAGAAGGTAAGGTTTGGAAATGTGGTGCTGTAGCCTTACAAATAAATACAGGCAAGCAAATTGTAACAGAAGGGGAAGGTAGTGCACAAGTGGGAGAACTGGCAGCAGTCTGGAGTGTATTTAACCATGCATCTGAAACCTCAGACTCTGTATATGTTTACACTGATTCTTTTGCTGTGTTCAAAGGGTGTACTGAATGGCTCCCCTTCTGGGACAAAAAGGACTGGGAAGTAAACAGGGTCCCTGCTTGGCAAAAGGAAAAATGGCAAGAAATTCTTGCTGTAGCAAAAAAGGGGAATTTTTTAGTTGGCTGGGTAGCCTCTCATCAAGAAAAGGAAACCCCAACTAGCCACTGGAATCACAAAGTAGATGAGAGGGCCAGATTAGCCCCACTAAGTAGAAAACCTCCAAGAGAAAACTGGGATCCATTACTAGAATGGTTGCACTTAAAGCGACAGCACACCGGGGCACAAGACCTATACAAGGAAGCAGCAAGCAGAGGATGGCCGGGGACTCGGGAAATGTGCCGTACCTGCAGATCTTCATGCGAGCAGTGCCGGACCCGATCAGAGCGTCACCCTTTAGAACAACCCCCCTCACATATCAGAGACAGGAAAGGGACTGTGGGACACATGGCAAGTAGATGATATTGGACCTTTTGGAAAGTCTGAGGGCAAACAACACGTGTCGGTAGAAGTCAGGTCAGGACTAGTCCAAGCAGGAGCCTTCTCTCGGGCAACTAGTGCAAACACATTAGAAGCCCTTAAAATGTGGTTCAGTTTCTTTCCAAAACCTGTACCTATCCAATCCGACAACGGGGCACATTTCACAGCGACCATCGTCCAAAAATGGGCCAAAGAAGAAGGGATCCAGTGGATATTTCACACACCCCATTATCCACAAGCAAATGGCATCGTCGAGAGAACAAATGGCCTGCTTAAGCGATTTCTGAAACCTCAACATTCTAATTGGACTGAACGACTATGGGATGCTGTGAAAACAGTACATGAGCAATGGGGAGTAAATGGATGTCCCAGACTCACAGCTTTTTATCTGCAGCCTCCCTCCTTGATACCAGCAACATCTAAACCTACAGGTAATCAAAAACCCGCACGCTTCCCAGGACAGCCTGTATGGGTGGAACTGCCTACCGCAGGAGCTGTACCCATGGTACTCACTACTCCTTTGAACATGCATACCTGGAAAGCAAACGATGCTTATGGCAAAGAACACAAAATAAGCTCTCGCTGGCTTATTCCTACATTTTAATATTAGCCCTGAAAGGGGCTGGACAGACTTTTTCTTGTCTTTCACAGGTAACTGAACAACAGGAGAAAAAAATATTCAGGACTGTGCATGAAAAACCTCAGATACGAACTATGCTTCGGTTTACTGGTAATTGTGATTGTAACATGTTAGCTCTATTTTTATGCTTATTTACCTTGTGCATGTGCTCAGCAGAGCTAGCTAGCAGAGCTAGATCAAAGGAAGCTTGACTGGAAATTAGGAAAAGGGTTTGCAAAAATATGGAATCCTACTGATCAAGGTGTATGTGTAACATTACCTGATTCTGCTGAACCGGGATTGCCATCTTACATAGTACCCTTGAATTTATCTTTTGTCCTCAATATGACTAGTGTGGCAGCTCCATTGCCTCTACCTGAACAGTGGACAAGTAAGAAAAATGGAGCCCAAGTTGAGTGCAGAGGTACCCCTATAGTACATAACCTTTACCAAACATATGACCCACCTTCTGATGCACCTCATGAAGGACAGTTGCACCAGAAATATTGTAGAACTAGGCGTCCAAAGGTAAATAGAACCATCTTATCTCAAATTGAATCCCCTCACCCAGCCATCAAATTAGATAAAAGTAAATTCAGCCCTGAGACAATAACCTTTGAGGAATATAATGCTAAACAGCCCTGCCTTGTTTACCCATGGGATCCACGGTTTGACCCACTCTACACACCAGATGTAGATGAAGGCAAATATAGCACAGTTTTTAACCCTTCCTGCTGTGGTCAACTTCCGAACATAACGAATAGAACCCCAATCGACTGACAACATTTAATGTGGGCATGGTCTGTACAAACAGTTCTTAAAGGTAAATTTAGAGACTAAAAAAGACTACAAAAGAAGATAGTCCTCTAGTCAATTGCTCAAAGGTGATAACATGCAAAGAAGGACCAGGAGATCCTCCAGAAACATGGTTTTCACTTAGAATTCGAACATTAGGAACTGATGTGTGTACTTGTTGGGGATACCTCTCAAGAGGCTGGAGAAATCAAGATGAGTCCTGTAACTCCTCCTACAAATACCTTCTCAACCCATGTGGAGTTCCTTTTACCCACTACCCAGTCCGTGGGACTCCAATCAATACTAAGCCAGAAATCACCATCCTTGATTTTGCAGATGCAACTAAGTGGAAAACTGCAAAATATATAGCCTCTCTTGGAATGGCTTGGGGATGCTCTGATGAGATATTTTATTCACATTTGTCATTAGAACAACATGCTGGACTTAGGTGTGGAATTGGAATTCCCTCCCTTTGCCCCAGACGTATTTTTACTTTCACCAAAGTGTCTAAAGAACGTCACTGTCGTAGTGTTCCCTCTTCAAAGGCAACACAAAGAGCAGAATGGGCAATTCAAGGAGTTGACATTCCAGATTACTATACCACTGGAGAAAAAGTATCTCTATTTCTGGAAAATTTCTTTACTCCCTATGTTACCTTTAAAAGACACCAGTTCGTATTAGAAGATATTACCTGGCAATTAAGTATATGAAGCAATTGGACACAAGATGCATTTGGAGAATTATACACCCAAGTCCAGCAAAATACTAAAATGACCCTGCAAAATAGATTAGCTTTAGATATGGTATTGTTAAAAGAACAAGGAGTTTGTGGGATGTTCAATAGAACAGAAACTGAGGGTTGTATTACAATTCATAATGCCTCTAGCTCCGCTGAGGAGGCATGAGCTAAGATGAGAGAAATAAGTAATCATACTAGAAATTTGTTTCATGCAATGCAACTGCGAGAAGTATTTGATAGTTCATGGGTCACTACCATCCTAAAGTATTTTGGGCTCACAGGGTGGGGAAAATGGTTAGCACAACTTGCAATAACAATTGCTACTGGAATTGCATTGCTAATCGTTGGTATTGGCCGGGTTAAATGCATGATACAACACTTACTCCTTTCCTTCTCCCCCTCTGTACGCTGTATTCAAATCACCACCACCGAAGAAGGCTGACCCTTGCCTCTCCCCCCCCCCCCCCCCCACCACCACTGCCTGCTGCGAGACACTCTGAGGCCTCCTGGAGCCGACGCCGCCCGCCTGAGGAGAACCCCCCGAACCTGCACCTCTGGAGCGGAACCACGAGTGAGTTGTGGAACCCCTCCCCTGCTGCTGCGTGCCGTGCTGAGAGCACCGGGAGTGGGCCAAGGCTCGGCTGCAGCGACCGGGCACCGCGCCTGCAACTCGGAGGACGGGCGGCCGCCTTGCAGCCAAACTGCTCCCAAGATCAGAGGAGGCAGATAAGACGCTTCCAACTGCTTCGCTCCCCCCACCCCATCTCGGCGGCACTAAAGGTAGCACAGTGAGCTGCTGCTCAGACGGACCTTCCCTTCTCTTTTTTTTTTTTTTTCTTTTTCCTTTTTTGTAATTGGGAGACATTGCCAGCATGGGCGCAGAGTTTCAGCACCAAAAGACCCCGTACTACAGGTATGGACTTGCTTTTTAACAAAAAAAGGCATAAAATACGACCAACAGGCTTTAACACCCTTAAGCACATGGTGTAAGAGCCACAGACTAGACGGCTCCGAGGGGACTGCCCTGGGCTTGGAAAGGTTGAAGCAGGCTGGTAAAATTAGAATCGAAGTGGCTCCCACAGGAGATGAGACAGCTATTAATGTGCTAAAGCCTTGGAGGCTCCTTTAAAAAGGAGAATAATGCAAGGATGACGGTGGGAACACGGCGGGCGCCGCCCACTGAGGCCGGCAGCGAGGAGAGGGCGCCGGGAGAGGCAGCGGGAGGCGTGGCCGCAGCACCGGGCGCGCAAGAGAGCACCGCGGCCGAGCAGCCTTTCCGCCAACTGCACATCCTGGTCCCTCTCGCCCTGGGAAATGCGTGTGGGGGCTGGGGCCAGGGGGGCTCCGTCCCTCTCAGCCCTGGGGTGACTGCCCCGAGTATCTCCCGCCATGACTTGGACAGAGATCCCCCCAGTCCCGATCGTTCCCCGACAGGAGAGGCCTGAAGACACCACAGGACCCCCCAGGATGCAGAGGGACGGAGACAGCCCCGGGCCATGCGTGCTCCTCACCCCAGCTGAGGCCGGGGGGGCTCCGGCCTCCTCTCCCACGGGGAAGGCGGGGGCTTTGGGATTTGTTTGCATCGCAAGCCACTCGCTGGGAGAGCAAAGATCACTCAAGGCATTTGATGTGATTTTTGCCAATTTTATTTTGTTTTACCGTGTTTTACCTGGCATTAGCTGATTTTACCTGGTATTACCTGATTTTACCGTGTTTTACCTGTATTAGATAATATTAGATGGTATTAGCTGGTATTACCGTGTTTTACCTGGTATTACCGTGTTTTACCTGGTATTACCGTGTTTTACCTGGTATTACCTGGTATTACCTGATTTTACCTTTGGTGGGCTTCGGGTGGTGTCCGAACTCTTCCGATTTTGTCCCTCGTTGCCCCGGCGCTGCTGGGGCCCTGCCTTTGCCGAGCCGGGGTTGCTGTCCCTCGTTGCCCCGGTAGTTGCCCGTCCCTGCCTTTGCCGAGCTGGGGTGCGGTCCCTCGTTGCCGCGGTAGTTGCCCGTCCCTGCCTTTGCCGAGCCGGGGTTGCTGGCGCTCCCACTGCCATCTGGAGGGGCCGGCGCAGGTACCTGAGAAAAGTGGCAGAGAGAAAAGGCGCATTGGCGGCGAGAAGCGGCGCAGCGAACCATCCCATCTCCCTCCCAGCCACCCCCTCCCACCCGCCCCGGCCTGGGGCTCCAGGGCCGCGGCGCTGAGGGCCGGGCCGCTCCCAGAGCTCCGGCCTCGGGGCTTCCGCTCCTCTCCGCCCGCTCCGCTCCGCTGCTGCCGCCTCCACGCCGGGACTGCAAGTGAAGCCCCGCCACCGCCGCCGCCTTATATAGGCAGCCTAAGCCCCGCCCCCCCGGGCGGCAGCCAATGGGAATCGAGCGCCAAGGTTCCTCATTGTGAGGAAACAATGAGGGGCGGGGCCAGAACGTAGCGGAGCGATCTGATTGGTCGAGAGGCAGCGGGTCAATGACATCACACCCCGGGCATTACCAAAGCTTAGCAAAAATGAAACCCTATAAAATAGAAAAATTACATTTAAAACGCCACTGGAGTGTGGCATTCAGCAGCGGCCGCTCTTTATTGGGGCCAGCTGCACCAGGGGATTTCTCCTCTGAAATATCCTGTGTGCCGAGCGCTCCAAAGCTCCTGTTCACACGCTGTGCTTTGCATCCTTTTGCATTGCTATCATTCGATTCAACGCTGCCCTTAACTCCCCGCTGGATGCTGCAAAGAGCGGTCTCAGAGCTGCTGAGCTACTACTAGCAGGCATCCTGTGACCATGCCTGGCAGTGCTGGCCGCAAATTTTCTGTGGAAACAGAGCGTCCTGCAGCTGTATCCAACGCGCCTGCACAGCCATCACAAAAACGCTCGCCCAAGACAGACACGCTATCAGAAGCGGCCGATCCATGCTTAAGCATCATGCCTGGAAATAGCGGCTGGCCAGGAAGTCCTAATGTCGCCGCTGCCCTTTGTGACAACTCTGCGGCGCAGGCGGCGCGGCCACGACGTCTCCGGGCGACGACACTGCCCCAGAGGCAGGGGGCTCGGGGACGGCCAGTGCCAGCACCGCACCGAGCCCGCTGATTGCTCCACAGGCCGCGGCCTCTGTGACACGCGGGGACAGCGCCTGGCTCGCAGCGCAGGGAGGCAGGGCCGGCATCAGGGCGGGCTGGGGGAGGGGTCGGCGTTGAAGACCCACTTGGGCTGCCTTTGGCTGCCATTGCGGCTCAGGCCGGCCTTAGGGCTGGCCCTGCCCTTAGGGCTAACGGTGGCCTTGAGCTTGGAGCCTGCCTTGGGCTAGGGAGTGCACCTGGGGCACTGGCCTTAACTCCATGAATGGTTGGCCTTAGGGCAGCAGTTGGGGCTGAGTTTGGGAGTTAGAGCTAAAGGCGGCATTGGAGTATGGGCTGGGGCTGGGCTCAAAGCTGGATTTAGGGCTTCAGCTGGGATTGGTGTTGGGCTTGATCTTAAGAGTTGCAGTTGGGGCTGGCTTTGGCCTTCGAGCTCACCGTTGTTATAAACGAAGCTGAGACTTTTTTTAAAAAAGAAAAGCCAGCTCGTTTGTTTATTCATTAACAACTGAGAGCGAGAACCCAGGATAAGCCCAGGCTCCGCACGACAAGCCAGAGTAAAGCAGCACACAAAAAGGACAGTGTGACCCACTGGGTGCAACCTTGGACCCCAAGTTCCGCAGGAGCTCCCCGGATAAAGTCCCAGGTCCGTTCTTATGCCCTCTGTCTGTTCACAATTGGTGGATTTTGGATTCTTCTTCTGATTGGCTCGCTTCCAGGGGTTCTATTGGTCTTTATCAAGATGCATTTTTGTCCAATCATTTCCCGAGGGTGTCGAATGATTGGCTAAGCGGTCCAAGATGTTGACATCACCTGCATGAGGTCATTTTCTAGTCCATCACGTCATCACATCCCCAATTGCGTCTCCACCTAGTGCTCACACTCCGATATTACACCCAGACAGTCTCGCAATATCCTCCGTTAACATGCCCATGTATCCAACTATCAACTCCCCTCTTTTCTATCTCCTCCAAACAGTAAAAATCAACACCCTGAAACCAATTCATTTATTACACCGTTGCATTTGGTTTAGGGCTGAGCATTTAGCAAGGGGCTGGAATTAGGAGAGGCCTCGGCGTTAGGGCTGGGTTTTACATTACAGCTACCATTGGCGTGAAGGCTAAATGTGGCGTTTGCCTTCAGCCTGGCCTTGGTATTGGCTCTGGGGCTGCACGGGTCTGCCACTGGCATGGGATGAAATCCAGGACTGTGAGCGTGTCTAAACATGGAGTGAGACTGAGATCAGAATGGGCGTGCGCTTTGGGACCGAGCGCACGCCCAGCGGAAAAGAGAAGACGTCACTGCGGGATGTCCCTGGCATCGTCCCCGCCCTGCTCAGGCACCACCAAACCTGGCGGCAGCTGCCTTGGCCAAGATGCAGGTGCTCCCAGCTCTGGCTGCTCCCGCTTCCGGCTGCTCCCAGCCCCCCTCCAGCTCTGCTGGAGCCCCTTTAGGCACTGCAAGGGTGATTGGCCCCAAACTGGGCCCTACTTTTACTGTCAAATAAAATACATCAATTTTTTGGCATCGACATTTAATCTCGTTTGGTTTTAATCTCATATCTGGCAATATTTTGAACCTTCGAAGTTCTTTCTGGTTTATGCTCAGAGACTTCGCCTGCTTTGCCTTTCTGGGTCTGAACCGGATCGTAACACTTTATTGGCATAGTCGGCAGGATCCCCGTAAAATGAGAGTGTTGTTTCCAAAAAATGCATGAATTGCTAATTCTTATGATTGGATCATTTTAGGAAAATAAAACAACGTACCTTTCTACATTTCCTAACACCTCTCTACCTTTCTTACTCTGTCTTACTCTTTTGTTTGTTTGTTTGTTTGCTTGTGTGTTTGCACATGCACCTGAGCTAAAACGGTGCTCCCGAGGCCCAGGGTCTGGGAAATTGGCACTCCTGTAGGTAAAAGACCTGGGAGTTTGGAAAGTAATTTTGAGACTTGTAACTTTGGTAAACACTAGGTGCTCTCGAGGTGTAAGGAGTAGGACCTCAGAAACCATTTTGTAAGGGGTGTCCCTCAAGAGAGACTACTCCAGTGTTTGTAACTTTCTTTGGTTTGGCAGAAGAGGAACCTTCCCAGAGTGCAGGGGTGAGACTTTTGTAAATTTACTTTACGCTGGGCATCCTCTAGGAATGATCACTCCGACATTTGTAAGTAACATGGGACATCATACACAAGCTTTGTTTACTTTGTTGGATGAATTTGGTGCCAGGCCATCTCCTCCAGGGACGGACTGGGCACAAAACTATTGGTATAATATCCAAGCACTCGTTGATCGAGTCTCTGTCCTGCGCACAGGAGCGAGACTCAAAAAAGGTAAAGCGCAACCAGTGGTATGTTCTGTCTTAGCTGCTGCTGTGCTAGCTGCAGTAGGACACAGAGAGCACCAGCAGAAAGCTGATACGGAAGTTACTGCTTCATTACAGCATTTGGTTAAAGCATTGCAATTTCAGCTGGAGCTAACACCCACCTCCTCCAGGAAGAGATAAGGAATGAAAAGGCTACTGTCTGTGTGCTCCGAGAGGAGCTGTTTGCAAGATCAGCAAATGAGGGAAAAAAGGAGTCAGAGCTGGAACTATCTAAAGAAGCGTACCCCCTCTCGGACTTAGAATCCTTGCGTAATCACTCAGAAAAGCCCTCAGCCTCGCTCCGTCCCTTCATTAAAACAGAATACACCCATGAGGCTTCAGACGACGACACACCTGACATAACCACAAAAGAAATCCCATCTACAGCTACTGAATTGGCCAAACTAAAGGAAGGGTATAGCCAAAGTCCCAAAGAATCTGAAACTGAATGTGTTTGGAGACTCTCTCTCACACGAGCTGACCAAATTCTGTTCTCAGAAAAAGAGGCAGAAGGGTACTGGAGGGGCAGGAGTCTTCCTTACCACAGGAGATAACCGTGCTCCTTGGTCCCTCCCCAGAGAGCTGCTGATTGGGCTGGCAGACTCAGTCCTTCAGAAAGAGAAGATCCCCTGGCTATAGTAAGGAATGTCAATCAGACTGTAGAAAGTGTACAGAAAGCGGCTCGTTTACAAATGATGCATGATAGGAAATTAACACCACGAGGTGAATCTCCAGTGATGGTGCCTGTGGATCCTGAGAGAATGATACCTCTTATCAGAGGCCTCCCTGAAGCTGTGAAACCCATAGGCATGCAGCTAAAAGGACAAATAGAAAGTCTCCCAATTGCAGAAAGAGCTGTAGCCACCTTGGAGGCAGCAGCTATTTCCCTCAGTCTTAAGCGGGCAAAAGGGAAGGTTTGGACCTGGGGGGGAAGGTGGCACAAGAATTAATTAATTACGGGAGAAAATATGGCCCAATTCCTTCAAATACAACTGATTCTAGATCAATTCGGCGCACAGAGTGCAAAACCCTGTCCCCAGCAAAACTCCAAAAGGTAAGGTTCTCCCCTGGGCTGGGTAGACAAACAAATACAGGGGAAGAACGCAAGGAGAAAAGAAATGCCCTGTGGATTGCGGGCTTACAAAAGGGAGTCCCAAGGACCCTAATGGATGGCCAGCCCACTAATAAATTAGAACTATTCATCCAAGAGTGGCCAGCAAAAGAGGAACCATTAAAAGCTGTCCCTGCTACAGCCCCTCCCCTGGAGGAACCACAAGAAAGGGAAGGTGACAGAAAACCCTTATCTTTGCAGAAGGTAAGCCAGGGGGCGAAGGGTGGATTCACATCAGGCGCCTTTCTAACAATTCCAGAGGAGACCCGTTAATAACCTGTCCTACTGGTCCCCACAAAGCCCCGGTAACTTTTTTAGTAGATACTGGTGCTCAGGTGTCTGCCCTTAAAATTGAAGATGCCTCCTCACGTGGAATCACTCCCTCACGTAAGAGTATACGTGTCACAGATGTTTTTGAGAATAGCCAAGCCCAGATGACAGCAAAGGTAAGACGCTGGTTACCGGCAGAAGAGAAAGCAGTTGACACCCTAATGATTACAGGTGAATTTCCTACAAATTCACTGGGTCTGGACCTCCTAAAGGGAAGGCCTTGGACCAATGAAGAAGGAAAAATAGGGACTTTGGGGCAGGAAACCTCCCATTTGTGTTTGTTAAGTTCTGCTCCTGCTCTTCCCCCCTCCCTAGTAACCAATGTCAAACCTTACCCCTTGCCTTTAGGAGCCAGAGAAGGAATCACACCAATTATTGCACATTTGAAAGAAAAAGGAATAGTGATTGCAACACATTCCCCTTACAATGCTCCTGTGTGGCCAGTCCGCAAGCCTAATGGCAACTGGAGACTGACAGGAGACTATCGGCGGCTTAACTCAAATACAGGGCCTCTCACTGCTGCAGTCCCAAACATTGCTGAGCTGAGAGCTACTAGACAAGAACAAGCTCATCAAATTATGGCCACTATTGATGTCAAGGACATGTTTTTTATGGTCCCCTCGCAGGAACAAGATCAGGAGCGTTTTGCTTTCACGGGGGAGGGCCAGCAATATACTTTCACTCGCCTCCCACAAGGATTCAAACACTCACCCACTCTAGCACATCATGCACTAGCACAAGAATTGTCACTCATTCCTCCTGCACCAGGAGTAAGAGTATACCAATACATTGATGGCATTTTGGTGGCAGGAGATGAGATTACACCTGTACAAACAACACAAACAAACATCATTAAACATCTAGAATCCCCGGGCTTACGTATTCCTCCTGAAAAAGTACAACTCCCTTCCCTAGAAGTAAAATTCTTGGGAATCTGGTGGAAAGGAGGAATGGTGTGTATTGCCCCAGACACCCTCAGCCACCTAGACCAAATTGAAACCCCAGAGACTAAAAAAGACCTGCAGCATGCTTTAGGCCTGCTAATTTTTTGGAGGAAACACATTCCTGACTTTTCAATAATTGCAAGGCCCCTGTATGATTTGCTAGGAAAAAAAGCAAAGTGGGATTGGACTCCCTTGCACGATGAGGCCCTACAACTCCTAATTTTTGAAGCTAACACATACCAATCCCTAGGTCCTATACATCCCACTGATCCAGTACACATGGAATGGCGATTTGCAAGCTCTGGACTGTCTACACATTTATGGCAGAAAGGACCCGATGGTCCTACCAGACCCATAGGCTTTTACTCACGCAGTTTTAAAGATGCAGAAAAACGATATTCTACCTGGGAAAAAAGTTTATTCGTGGTCAGCACTGCTTTTCAGGAAGCAGAGAAAACTACCCACAAACAACCCCTGATTTTAAGGGAACCTTTTCAAGTCATCAAGTCAGTTTTGGCAGGAATCCCACCCCCTGACGGGGTGGCCCAACGTGCCTCTGTTTGCAAACGGTATGCTCAAATGGAACATTATTGCACCATTTTTCAAGTAACAGAAGGAGCTCGCAAAAATCTTCCTCTACAAGATGAGGTAACCCTAAATAGCACCACTGACTTTTCACCTTCTATGATCCAAGTTGCTCCCCCGTACTCAGAACGATTGCAGAATGTGTGGTTTACGGATGCATCAGCAAAGCGAGAAGGTAAGGTTTGGAAATGTGGTGCTGTAGCCTTACAAATAAATACAGGCAAGCAAATTGTAACAGAAGGGGAAGGTAGTGCACAAGTGGGAGAACTGGCAGCAGTCTGGAGTGTATTTAACCATGCATCTGAAACCTCAGACTCTGTATATGTTTACACTGATTCTTTTGCTGTGTTCAAAGGGTGTACTGAATGGCTCCCCTTCTGGGACAAAAAGGACTGGGAAGTAAACAGGGTCCCTGCTTGGCAAAAGGAAAAATGGCAAGAAATTCTTGCTGTAGCAAAAAAGGGGAATTTTTTAGTTGGCTGGGTAGCCTCTCATCAAGAAAAGGAAACCCCAACTAGCCACTGGAATCACAAAGTAGATGAGAGGGCCAGATTAGCCCCACTAAGTAGAAAACCTCCAAGAGAAAACTGGGATCCATTACTAGAATGGTTGCACTTAAAGCGACAGCACACCGGGGCACAAGACCTATACAAGGAAGCAGCAAGCAGAGGATGGCCGGGGACTCGGGAAATGTGCCGTACCTGCAGATCTTCATGCGAGCAGTGCCGGACCCGATCAGAGCGTCACCCTTTAGAACAACCCCCCTCACATATCAGAGACAGGAAAGGGACTGTGGGACACATGGCAAGTAGATGATATTGGACCTTTTGGAAAGTCTGAGGGCAAACAACACGTGTCGGTAGAAGTCAGGTCAGGACTAGTCCAAGCAGGAGCCTTCTCTCGGGCAACTAGTGCAAACACATTAGAAGCCCTTAAAATGTGGTTCAGTTTCTTTCCAAAACCTGTACCTATCCAATCCGACAACGGGGCACATTTCACAGCGACCATCGTCCAAAAATGGGCCAAAGAAGAAGGGATCCAGTGGATATTTCACACACCCCATTATCCACAAGCAAATGGCATCGTCGAGAGAACAAATGGCCTGCTTAAGCGATTTCTGAAACCTCAACATTCTAATTGGACTGAACGACTATGGGATGCTGTGAAAACAGTACATGAGCAATGGGGAGTAAATGGATGTCCCAGACTCACAGCTTTTTATCTGCAGCCTCCCTCCTTGATACCAGCAACATCTAAACCTACAGGTAATCAAAAACCCGCACGCTTCCCAGGACAGCCTGTATGGGTGGAACTGCCTACCGCAGGAGCTGTACCCATGGTACTCACTACTCCTTTGAACATGCATACCTGGAAAGCAAACGATGCTTATGGCAAAGAACACAAAATAAGCTCTCGCTGGCTTATTCCTACATTTTAATATTAGCCCTGAAAGGGGCTGGACAGACTTTTTCTTGTCTTTCACAGGTAACTGAACAACAGGAGAAAAAAATATTCAGGACTGTGCATGAAAAACCTCAGATACGAACTATGCTTCGGTTTACTGGTAATTCTGATTGTAACATGTTAGCTCTATTTTTATGCTTATTTACCTTGTGCATGTGCTCAGCAGAGCTAGCTAGCAGAGCTAGATCAAAGGAAGCTTGCCTGGAAATTAGGAAAAGGGTTTGCAAAAATATGGAATCCTACTGATCAAGGTGTATGTGTAACATTACCTGATTCTGCTGAACCGGGATTGCCATCTTACATAGTACCCTTGAATTTATCTTTTGTCCTCAATATGACTAGTGTGGCAGCTCCATTGCCTCTACCTGAACAGTGGACAAGTAAGAAAAATGGAGCCCAAGTTGAGTGCAGAGGTACCCCTATAGTACATAACCTTTACCAAACATATGACCTACCTTCTGATGCACCTCATGAAGGACAGTTGCACCAGAAATATTGTAGAACTAGGCGTCCAAAGGTAAATAGAACCATCTTATCTCAAATTGAATCCCCTCACCCAGCCATCAAATTAGATAAAAGTAAATTCAGCCCTGAGACAATAACCTTTGAGGAATATAATGCTAAACAGCCCTGCCTTGTTTACCCATGGGATCCACGGTTTGACCCACTCTACACACCAGATGTAGATGAAGGCAAATATAGCACAGTTTTTAACCCTTCCTGCTGTGGTCAACTTCCGAACATAATGAATAGAACCCCAATCGACTGACAACATTTAATGTGGGCATGGTCTGTACAAACAGTTCTTAAAGGTAAATTTAGAGACTAAAAAAGACTACAAAAGAAGATAGTCCTCTAGTCAATTGCTCAAAGGTGATAACATGCAAAGAAGGACCAGGAGATCCTCCAGAAACATGGTTTTCACTTAGAATTCGAACATTAGGAACTGATGTGTGTACTTGTTGGGGATACCTCTCAAGAGGCTGGAGAAATCAAGATGAGTCCTGTAACTCCTCCTACAAATACCTTCTCAACCCATGTGGAGTTCCTTTTACCCACTACCCAGTCCGTGGGACTCCAATCAATACTAAGCCAGAAATCACCATCCTTGATTTTGCAGATGCAACTAAGTGGAAAACTGCAAAATATATAGCCTCTCTTGGAATGGCTTGGGGATGCTCTGATGAGATATTTTATTCACATTTGTCATTAGAACAACATGCTGGACTTAGGTGTGGAATTGGAATTCCCTCCCTTTGCCCCAGACGTATTTTTACTTTCACCAAAGTGTCTAAAGAACGTCACTGTCGTAGTGTTCCCTCTTCAAAGGCAACACAAAGAGCAGAATGGGCAATTCAAGGAGTTGACATTCCAGATTACTATACCACTGGAGAAAAAGTATCTCTATTTCTGGAAAATTTCTTTACTCCCTATGTTACCTTTAAAAGACACCAGTTCGTATTAGAAGATATTACCTGGCAATTAAGTATATGAAGCAATTGGACACAAGATGCATTTGGAGAATTATACACCCAAGTCCAGCAAAATACTAAAATGACCCTGCAAAATAGATTAGCTTTAGATATGGTATTCTTAAAAGAACAAGGAGTTTGTGGGATGTTCAATAGAACAGAAACTGAGGGTTGTATTACAATTCATAATGCCTCTAGCTCCGCTGAGGAGGCATGAGCTAAGATGAGAGAAATAAGTAATCATACTAGAAATTTGTTTCATGCAATGCAACTGCGAGAAGTATTTGATAGTTCATGGGTCACTACCATCCTAAAGTATTTTGGGCTCACAGGGTGGGGAAAATGGTTAGCACAACTTGCAATAACAATTGCTACTGGAATTGCATTGCTAATCGTTGGTATTGGCCGGGTTAAATGCATGATACAACACTTACTCCTTTCCTTCTCCCCCTCTGTACGCTGTATTCAAATCACCACCACCGAAGAAGGCTGACCCTTGCCTCTCCCCCCCCCCCCCCCCCCCACCACCACTGCCTGCTGCGAGACACTCTGAGGCCTCCTGGAGCCGACGCCGCCCGCCTGAGGAGAACCCCCCGAACCTGCACCTCTGGAGCGGAACCATGAGTGAGTTGTGGAACCCCTCCCCTGCTGCTGCGTGCCGTGCTGAGAGCACCGGGAGTGGGCCAAGGCTCGGCTGCAGCGACCGGGCACCGCGCCTGCAACTCGGAGGACGGGCGGCCGCCTTGCAGCCAAACTGCTCCCAAGATCAGAGGAGGCAGATAAGACGCTTCCAACTGCTTCGCTCCCCCCACCCCATCTCGGCGGCACTAAAGGTAGCACAGTGAGCTGCTGCTCAGACGGACCTTCCCTTCTCTTTTTTTTTTTTTTTCTTTTTCCTTTTTTGTAATTGGGAGACATTGCCAGCATGGGCGCAGAGTTTCAGCACCAAAAGACCCCGTACTACAGGTATGGACTTGCTTTTTAACAAAAAAAGGCATAAAATACGACCAACAGGCTTTAACACCCTTAAGCACATGGTGTAAGAGCCACAGACTAGACGGCTCCGAGGGGACTGCCCTGGGCTTGGAAAGGTTGAAGCAGGCTGGTAAAATTAGAATCGAAGTGGCTCCCACAGGAGATGAGACAGCTATTAATGTGCTAAAGCCTTGGAGGCTCCTTTAAAAAGGAGAATAATGCAAGGATGACGGTGGGAACACGGCGGGCGCCGCCCACTGAGGCCGGCAGCGAGGAGAGGGCGCCGGGAGAGGCAGCGGGAGGCGTGGCCGCAGCACCGGGCGCGCAAGAGAGCACCGCGGCCGAGCAGCCTTTCCGCCAACTGCACATCCTGGTCCCTCTCGCCCTGGGAAATGCGTGTGGGGGCTGGGGCCAGGGGGGCTCCGTCCCTCTCAGCCCTGGGGTGACTGCCCCGAGTATCTCCCGCCATGACTTGGACAGAGATCCCCCCAGTCCCGATCGTTCCCCGACAGGAGAGGCCTGAAGACACCACAGGACCCCCCAGGATGCAGAGGGACGGAGACAGCCCCGGGCCATGCGTGCTCCTCACCCTAGCTGAGGCCGGGGGGCTCCGGCCTCCTCTCCCACGGGGAAGGCGGGGGCTTTGGGATTTGTTTGCATCGCAAGCCACTCGCTGGGAGAGCAAAGATCACTCAAGGCATTTGATGTGATTTTTGCCAATTTTATTTTGTTTTACCGTGTTTTACCTGGCATTAGCTGATTTTACCTGGTATTACCTGATTTTACCGTGTTTTACCTGTATTAGATAATATTAGATGGTATTAGCTGGTATTACCGTGTTTTACCTGGTATTACCGTGTTTTACCTGGTATTACCGTGTTTTACCTGGTATTACCTGGTATTACCTGATTTTACCTTTGGTGGGCTTCGGGTGGTGTCCAAACTCTTCCGATTTTGTCCCTCGTTGCCCCGGCGCTGCTGGGGCCCTGCCTTTGCCGAGCCGGGGTTGCGGTCCCTCGTTGCCGCGGTAGTTGCCCGTCCCTGCCTTTGCCGAGCCGGGGTTGCTGGCGCTCCCACTGCCATCTGGAGGGGCCGGCGCAGGTACCTGAGAAAAGTGGCAGAGAGAAAAGGCGCATTGGCGGCGAGAAGCGGCGCAGCGAACCATCCCATCTCCCTCCCAGCCACCCCCTCCCACCCGCCCCGGCCTGGGGCTCCAGGGCCGCGGCGCTGAGGGCCGGGCCGCTCCCAGAGCTCCGGCCTCGGGGCTTCCGCTCCTCTCCGCCCGCTCCGCTCCGCTGCTGCCGCCTCCACGCCGGGACTGCAACTGAAGCCCCGCCACCGCCGCCGCCTTATATAGGCAGCCTAAGCCCCGCCCCCCCGGGCGGCAGCCAATGGGAATCGAGCGCCAAGGTTCCTCATTGTGAGGAAACAATGAGGGGCGGGGCCAGAACGTAGCGGAGCGATCTGATTGGTCGAGAGGCAGCGGGTCAATGACATCACACCCCGGGCATTACCAAAGCTTAGCAAAAATGAAACCCTATAAAATAGAAAAATTACATTTAAAACGCCACTGGAGTGTGGCATTCAGCAGCGGCCGCTCTTTATTGGGGCCAGCTGCACCAGGGGATTTCTCCTCTGAAATATCCTGTGTGCCGAGCGCTCCAAAGCTCCTGTTCACACGCTGTGCTTTGCATCCTTTTGCATTGCTATCATTCGATTCAACGCTGCCCTTAACTCCCCGCTGGACGCTGCAAAGAGCGGTCTCAGAGCTGCTGAGCTACTACTAGCAGGCATCCTGTGACCATGCCTGGCAGTGCTGGCCGCAAATTTTCTGTGGAAACAGAGCGTCCTGCAGCTGTATCCAACGCGCCTGCACAGCCATCACAAAAACGCTCGCCCAAGACAGACACGCTATCAGAAGCGGCCGATCCATGCTTAAGCATCATGCCTGGAAATAGCGGCTGGCCAGGAAGTCCTAATGTCGCCGCTGCCCTTTGTGACAACTCTGCGGCGCAGGCGGCGCGGCCACGACGTCTCCGGGCGACGACACTGCCCCAGAGGCAGGGGGCTCGGGGACGGCCAGTGCCAGCACCGCACCGAGCCCGCTGATTGCTCCACAGGCCGCGGCCTCTGTGACACGCGGGGACAGCGCCTGGCTCGCAGCGCAGGGAGGCAGGGCCGGCATCAGGGCGGGCTGGGGGAGGGGTCGGCGTTGAAGACCCACTTGGGCTGCCTTTGGCTGCCATTGCGGCTCAGGCCGGCCTTAGGGCTGGCCCTGCCCTTAGGGCTAACGGTGGCCTTGAGCTTGGAGCCTGCCTTGGGCTAGGGAGTGCACCTGGGGCACTGGCCTTAACTCCATGAATGGTTGGCCTTAGGGCAGCAGTTGGGGCTGAGTTTGGGAGTTAGAGCTAAAGGCGGCATTGGAGTATGGGCTGGGGCTGGGCTCAAAGCTGGATTTAGGGCTTCAGCTGGGATTGGTGTTGGGCTTGATCTTAAGAGTTGCAGTTGGGGCTGGCTTTGGCCTTCGAGCTCACCGTTGTTATAAACGAAGCTGAGACTTTTTTTAAAAAAGAAAAGCCAGCTCGTTTGTTTATTCATTAACAACTGAGAGCGAGAACCCAGGATAAGCCCAGGCTCCGCACGACAAGCCAGAGTAAAGCAGCACACAAAAAGGACAGTGTGACCCACTGGGTGCAACCTTGGACCCCAAGTTCCGCAGGAGCTCCCCGGATAAAGTCCCAGGTCCGTTCTTATGCCCTCTGTCCGTTCACAATTGGTGGATTTTGGATTCTTCTTCTGATTGGCTCGCTTCCAGGGGTTCTATTGGTCTTTATCAAGATGCATTTTTGTCCAATCATTTCCCGAGGGTGTCGAATGATTGGCTAAGCGGTCCAAGATGTTGACATCACCTGCATGAGGTCATTTTCTAGTCCATCACGTCATCACATCCCCAATTGCGTCTCCACCTAGTGCTCACACTCCGATATTACACCCAGACAGTCTCGCAATATCCTCCGTTAACATGCCCATGTATCCAACTATCAACTCCCCTCTTTTCTATCTCCTCCAAACAGTAAAAATCAACACCCTGAAACCAATTCATTTATTACACCGTTGCATTTGGTTTAGGGCTGAGCATTTAGCAAGGGGCTGGAATTAGGAGAGGCCTCGGCGTTAGGGCTGGGTTTTACATTACAGCTACCATTGGCGTGAAGGCTAAATGTGGCGTTTGCCTTCAGCCTGGCCTTGGTATTGGCTCTGGGGCTGCACGGGTCTGCCACTGGCATGGGATGAAATCCAGGACTGTGAGCGTGTCTAAACATGGAGTGAGACTGAGATCAGAATGGGCGTGCGCTTTGGGACCGAGCGCACGCCCAGCGGAAAAGAGAAGACGTCACTGCGGGATGTCCCTGGCATCGTCCCCGCCCTGCTCAGGCACCACCAAACCTGGCGGCAGCTGCCTTGGCCAAGATGCAGGTGCTCCCAGCTCTGGCTGCTCCCGCTTCCGGCTGCTCCCAGCCCCCCTCCAGCTCTGCTGGAGCCCCTTTAGGCACTGCAAGGGTGATTGGCCCCAAACTGGGCCCTACTTTTACTGTCAAATAAAATACATCAATTTTTTGGCATCGACATTTAATCTCGTTTGGTTTTAATCTCATATCTGGCAATATTTTGAACCTTCGAAGTTCTTTCTGGTTTATGCTCAGAGACTTCGCCTGCTTTGCCTTTCTGGGTCTGAACCGGATCGTAACACTTTATTGGCATAGTCGGCAGGATCCCCGTAAAATGAGAGTGTTGTTTCCAAAAAATGCATGAATTGCTAATTCTTATGATTGGATCATTTTAGGAAAATAAAACAACGTACCTTTCTACATTTCCTAACACCTCTCTACCTTTCTTACTCTGTCTTACTCTTTTGTTTGTTTGTTTGTTTGCTTGTGTGTTTGCACATGCACCTGAGCTAAAACGGTGCTCCCGAGGCCCAGGGTCTGGGAAATTGGCACTCCTGTAGGTAAAAGACCTGGGAGTTTGGAAAGTAATTTTGAGACTTGTAACTTTGGTAAACACTAGGTGCTCTCGAGGTGTAAGGAGTAGGACCTCAGAAACCATTTTGTAAGGGGTGTCCCTCAAGAGAGACTACTCCAGTGTTTGTAACTTTCTTTGGTTTGGCAGAAGAGGAACCTTCCCAGAGTGCAGGGGTGAGACTTTTGTAAATTTACTTTACGCTGGGCATCCTCTAGGAATGATCACTCCGACATTTGTAAGTAACATGGGACATCATACACAAGCTTTGTTTACTTTGTTGGATGAATTTGGTGCCAGGCCATCTCCTCCAGGGACGGACTGGGCACAAAACTATTGGTATAATATCCAAGCACTCGTTGATCGAGTCTCTGTCCTGCGCACAGGAGCGAGACTCAAAAACGGTAAAGCGCAACCAGTGGTATGTTCTGTCTTAGCTGCTGCTGTGCTAGCTGCAGTAGGACACAGAGAGCACCAGCAGAAAGCTGATACGGAAGTTACTGCTTCATTACAGCATTTGGTTAAAGCATTGCAATTTCAGCTGGAGCTAACACCCACCTCCTCCAGGAAGAGATAAGGAATGAAAAGGCTACTGTCTGTGTGCTCCGAGAGGAGCTGTTTGCAAGATCAGCAAATGAGGGAAAAAAGGAGTCAGAGCTGGAACTATCTAAAGAAGCGTACCCCCTCTCGGACTTAGAATCCTTGCGTAATCACTCAGAAAAGCCCTCAGCCTCGCTCCGTCCCTTCATTAAAACAGAATACACCCATGAGGCTTCAGACGACGACACACCTGACATAACCACAAAAGAAATCCCATCTACAGCTACTGAATTGGCCAAACTAAAGGAAGGGTATAGCCAAAGTCCCAAAGAATCTGAAACTGAATGTGTTTGGAGACTCTCTCTCACACGAGCTGACCAAATTCTGTTCTCAGAAAAAGAGGCAGAAGGGTACTGGAGGGGCAGGAGTCTTCCTTACCACAGGAGATAACCGTGCTCCTTGGTCCCTCCCCAGAGAGCTGCTGATTGGGCTGGCAGACTCAGTCCTTCAGAAAGAGAAGATCCCCTGGCTATAGTAAGGAATGTCAATCAGACTGTAGAAAGTGTACAGAAAGCGGCTCGTTTACAAATGATGCATGATAGGAAATTAACACCACGAGGTGAATCTCCAGTGATGGTGCCTGTGGATCCTGAGAGAATGATACCTCTTATCAGAGGCCTCCCTGAAGCTGTGAAACCCATAGGCATGCAGCTAAAAGGACAAATAGAAAGTCTCCCAATTGCAGAAAGAGCTGTAGCCACCTTGGAGGCAGCAGCTATTTCCCTCAGTCTTACGCGGGCAAAAGGGAAGGTTTGGACCTGGGGGGGAAGGTGGCACAAGAATTAATTAATTACGGGAGAAAATATGGCCCAATTCCTTCAAATACAACTGATTCTAGATCAATTCGGCGCACAGAGTGCAAAACCCTGTCCCCAGCAAAACTCCAAAAGGTAAGGTTCTCCCCTGGGCTGGGTAGACAAACAAATACAGGGGAAGAACGCAAGGAGAAAAGAAATGCCCTGTGGATTGCGGGCTTACAAAAGGGAGTCCCAAGGACCCTAATGGATGGCCAGCCCACTAATAAATTAGAACTATTCATCCAAGAGTGGCCAGCAAAAGAGGAACCATTAAAAGCTGTCCCTGCTACAGCCCCTCCCCTGGAGGAACCACAAGAAAGGGAAGGTGACAGAAAACCCTTATCTTTGCAGAAGGTAAGCCAGGGGGCGAAGGGTGGATTCACATCAGGCGCCTTTCTAACAATTCCAGAGGAGACCCGTTAATAACCTGTCCTACTGGTCCCCACAAAGCCCCGGTAACTTTTTTAGTAGATACTGGTGCTCAGGTGTCTGCCCTTAAAATTGAAGATGCCTCCTCACGTGGAATCACTCCCTCACGTAAGAGTATACGTGTCACAGATGTTTTTGAGAATAGCCAAGCCCAGATGACAGCAAAGGTAAGACGCTGGTTACCGGCAGAAGAGAAAGCAGTTGACACCCTAATGATTACAGGTGAATTTCCTACAAATTCACTGGGTCTGGACCTCCTAAAGGGAAGGCCTTGGACCAATGAAGAAGGAAAAATAGGGACTTTGGGGCAGGAAACCTCCCATTTGTGTTTGTTAAGTTCTGCTCCTGCTCTTCCCCCCTCCCTAGTAACCAATGTCAAACCTTACCCCTTGCCTTTAGGAGCCAGAGAAGGAATCACACCAATTATTGCACATTTGAAAGAAAAAGGAATAGTGATTGCAACACATTCCCCTTACAATGCTCCTGTGTGGCCAGTCCGCAAGCCTAATGGCAACTGGAGACTGACAGGAGACTATCGGCGGCTTAACTCAAAATACAGGGCCTCTCACTGCTGCAGTCCCAAACATTGCTGAGCTGAGAGCTACTAGACAAGAACAAGCTCATCAAATTATGGCCACTATTGATGTCAAGGACATGTTTTTTATGGTCCCCTCGCAGGAACAAGATCAGGAGCGTTTTGCTTTCACGGGGGAGGGCCAGCAATATACTTTCACTCGCCTCCCACAAGGATTCAAACACTCACCCACTCTAGCACATCATGCACTAGCACAAGAATTGTCACTCATTCCTCCTGCACCAGGAGTAAGAGTATACCAATACATTGATGGCATTTTGGTGGCAGGAGATGAGATTACACCTGTACAAACAACACAAACAAACATCATTAAACATCTAGAATCCCCGGGCTTACGTATTCCTCCTGAAAAAGTACAACTCCCTTCCCTAGAAGTAAAATTCTTGGGAATCTGGTGGAAAGGAGGAATGGTGTGTATTGCCCCAGACACCCTCAGCCACCTAGACCAAATTGAAACCCCAGAGACTAAAAAAGACCTGCAGCATGCTTTAGGCCTGCTAATTTTTTGGAGGAAACACATTCCTGACTTTTCAATAATTGCAAGGCCCCTGTATGATTTGCTAGGAAAAAAAGCAAAGTGGGATTGGACTCCCTTGCACGATGAGGCCCTACAACTCCTAATTTTTGAAGCTAACACATACCAATCCCTAGGTCCTATACATCCCACTGATCCAGTACACATGGAATGGCGATTTGCAAGCTCTGGACTGTCTATACATTTATGGCAGAAAGGACCCGATGGTCCTACCAGACCCATAGGCTTTTACTCACGCAGTTTTAAAGATGCAGAAAAACGATATTCTACCTGGGAAAAAAGTTTATTCGTGGTCAGCACTGCTTTTCAGGAAGCAGAGAAAACTACCCACAAACAACCCCTGATTTTAAGGGAACCTTTTCAAGTCATCAAGTCAGTTTTGGCAGGAATCCCACCCCCTGACGGGGTGGCCCAACGTGCCTCTGTTTGCAAACGGTATGCTCAAATGGAACATTATTGCACCATTTTTCAAGTAACAGAAGGAGCTCGCAAAAATCTTCCTCTACAAGATGAGGTAACCCTAAATAGCACCACTGACTTTTCACCTTCTATGATCCAAGTTGCTCCCCCGTACTCAGAACGATTGCAGAATGTGTGGTTTACGGATGCATCAGCAAAGCGAGAAGGTAAGGTTTGGAAATGTGGTGCTGTAGCCTTACAAATAAATACAGGCAAGCAAATTGTAACAGAAGGGGAAGGTAGTGCACAAGTGGGAGAACTGGCAGCAGTCTGGAGTGTATTTAACCATGCATCTGAAACCTCAGACTCTGTATATGTTTACACTGATTCTTTTGCTGTGTTCAAAGGGTGTACTGAATGGCTCCCCTTCTGGGACAAAAAGGACTGGGAAGTAAACAGGGTCCCTGCTTGGCAAAAGGAAAAATGGCAAGAAATTCTTGCTGTAGCAAAAAAGGGGAATTTTTTAGTTGGCTGGGTAGCCTCTCATCAAGAAAAGGAAACCCCAACTAGCCACTGGAATCACAAAGTAGATGAGAGGGCCAGATTAGCCCCACTAAGTAGAAAACCTCCAAGAGAAAACTGGGATCCATTACTAGAATGGTTGCACTTAAAGCGACAGCACACCGGGGCACAAGACCTATACAAGGAAGCAGCAAGCAGAGGATGGCCGGGGACTCGGGAAATGTGCCGTACCTGCAGATCTTCATGCGAGCAGTGCCGGACCCGATCAGAGCGTCACCCTTTAGAACAACCCCCCTCACATATCAGAGACAGGAAAGGGACTGTGGGACACATGGCAAGTAGATGATATTGGACCTTTTGGAAAGTCTGAGGGCAAACAACACGTGTCGGTAGAAGTCAGGTCAGGACTAGTCCAAGCAGGAGCCTTCTCTCGGGCAACTAGTGCAAACACATTAGAAGCCCTTAAAATGTGGTTCAGTTTCTTTCCAAAACCTGTACCTATCCAATCCGACAACGGGGCACATTTCACAGCGACCATCGTCCAAAAATGGGCCAAAGAAGAAGGGATCCAGTGGATATTTCACACACCCCATTATCCACAAGCAAATGGCATCGTCGAGAGAACAAATGGCCTGCTTAAGCGATTTCTGAAACCTCAACATTCTAATTGGACTGAACGACTATGGGATGCTGTGAAAACAGTACATGAGCAATGGGGAGTAAATGGATGTCCCAGACTCACAGCTTTTTATCTGCAGCCTCCCTCCTTGATACCAGCAACATCTAAACCTACAGGTAATCAAAAACCCGCACGCTTCCCAGGACAGCCTGTATGGGTGGAACTGCCTACCGCAGGAGCTGTACCCATGGTACTCACTACTCCTTTGAACATGCATACCTGGAAAGCAAACGATGCTTATGGCAAAGAACACAAAATAAGCTCTCGCTGGCTTATTCCTACATTTTAATATTAGCCCTGAAAGGGGCTGGACAGACTTTTTCTTGTCTTTCACAGGTAACTGAACAACAGGAGAAAAAAATATTCAGGACTGTGCATGAAAAACCTCAGATACGAACTATGCTTCGGTTTACTGGTAATTCTGATTGTAACATGTTAGCTCTATTTTTATGCTTATTTACCTTGTGCATGTGCTCAGCAGAGCTAGCTAGCAGAGCTAGATCAAAGGAAGCTTGCCTGGAAATTAGGAAAAGGGTTTGCAAAAATATGGAATCCTACTGATCAAGGTGTATGTGTAACATTACCTGATTCTGCTGAACCGGGATTGCCATCTTACATAGTACCCTTGAATTTATCTTTTGTCCTCAATATGACTAGTGTGGCAGCTCCATTGCCTCTACCTGAACAGTGGACAAGTAAGAAAAATGGAGCCCAAGTTGAGTGCAGAGGTACCCCTATAGTACATAACCTTTACCAAACATATGACCCACCTTCTGATGCACCTCATGAAGGACAGTTGCACCAGAAATATTGTAGAACTAGGCGTCCAAAGGTAAATAGAACCATCTTATCTCAAATTGAATCCCCTCACCCAGCCATCAAATTAGATAAAAGTAAATTCAGCCCTGAGACAATAACCTTTGAGGAATATAATGCTAAACAGCCCTGCCTTGTTTACCCATGGGATCCACGGTTTGACCCACTCTACACACCAGATGTAGATGAAGGCAAATATAGCACAGTTTTTAACCCTTCCTGCTGTGGTCAACTTCCGAACATAACGAATAGAACCCCAATCGACTGACAACATTTAATGTGGGCATGGTCTGTACAAACAGTTCTTAAAGGTAAATTTAGAGACTAAAAAAGACTACAAAAGAAGATAGTCCTCTAGTCAATTGCTCAAAGGTGATAACATGCAAAGAAGGACCAGGAGATCCTCCAGAAACATGGTTTTCACTTAGAATTCGAACATTAGGAACTGATGTGTGTACTTGTTGGGGATACCTCTCAAGAGGCTGGAGAAATCAAGATGAGTCCTGTAACTCCTCCTACAAATACCTTCTCAACCCATGTGGAGTTCCTTTTACCCACTACCCAGTCCGTGGGACTCCAATCAATACTAAGCCAGAAATCACCATCCTTGATTTTGCAGATGCAACTAAGTGGAAAACTGCAAAATATATAGCCTCTCTTGGAATGGCTTGGGGATGCTCTGATGAGATATTTTATTCACATTTGTCATTAGAACAACATGCTGGACTTAGGTGTGGAATTGGAATTCCCTCCCTTTGCCCCAGACGTATTTTTACTTTCACCAAAGTGTCTAAAGAACGTCACTGTCGTAGTGTTCCCTCTTCAAAGGCAACACAAAGAGCAGAATGGGCAATTCAAGGAGTTGACATTCCAGATTACTATACCACTGGACAAAAAGTATCTCTATTTCTGGAAAATTTCTTTACTCCCTATGTTACCTTTAAAAGACACCAGTTCGTATTAGAAGATATTACCTGGCAATTAAGTATATGAAGCAATTGGACACAAGATGCATTTGGAGAATTATACACCCAAGTCCAGCAAAATACTAAAATGACCCTGCAAAATAGATTAGCTTTAGATATGGTATTGTTAAAAGAACAAGGAGTTTGTGGGATGTTCAATAGAACAGAAACTGAGGGTTGTATTACAATTCATAATGCCTCTAGCTCCGCTGAGGAGGCATGAGCTAAGATGAGAGAAATAAGTAATCATACTAGAAATTTGTTTCATGCAATGCAACTGCGAGAAGTATTTGATAGTTCATGGGTCACTACCATCCTAAAGTATTTTGGGCTCACAGGGTGGGGAAAATGGTTAGCACAACTTGCAATAACAATTGCTACTGGAATTGCATTGCTAATCGTTGGTATTGGCCGGGTTAAATGCATGATACAACACTTACTCCTTTCCTTCTCCCCCTCTGTACGCTGTATTCAAATCACCACCACCGAAGAAGGCTGACCCTTGCCTCTCCCCCCCCCCCCCCCCCCACCACCACTGCCTGCTGCGAGACACTCTGAGGCCTCCTGGAGCCGACGCCGCCCGCCTGAGGAGAACCCCCCGAACCTGCACCTCTGGAGCGGAACCACGAGTGAGTTGTGGAACCCCTCCCCTGCTGCTGCGTGCCGTGCTGAGAGCACCGGGAGTGGGCCAAGGCTCGGCTGCAGCGACCGGGCACCGCGCCTGCAACTCGGAGGACGGGCGGCCGCCTTGCAGCCAAACTGCTCCCAAGATCAGAGGAGGCAGATAAGACGCTTCCAACTGCTTCGCTCCCCCCACCCCATCTCGGCGGCACTAAAGGTAGCACAGTGAGCTGCTGCTCAGACGGACCTTCCCTTCTCTTTTTTTTTTTTTTTCTTTTTCCTTTTTTGTAATTGGGAGACATTGCCAGCATGGGCGCAGAGTTTCAGCACCAAAAGACCCCGTACTACAGGTATGGACTTGCTTTTTAACAAAAAAAGGCATAAAATACGACCAACAGGCTTTAACACCCTTAAGCACATGGTGTAAGAGCCACAGACTAGACGGCTCCGAGGGGACTGCCCTGGGCTTGGAAAGGTTGAAGCAGGCTGGTAAAATTAGAATCGAAGTGGCTCCCACAGGAGATGAGACAGCTATTAATGTGCTAAAGCCTTGGAGGCTCCTTTAAAAAGGAGAATAATGCAAGGATGACGGTGGGAACACGGCGGGCGCCGCCCACTGAGGCCGGCAGCGAGGAGAGGGCGCCGGGAGAGGCAGCGGGAGGCGTGGCCGCAGCACCGGGCGCGCAAGAGAGCACCGCGGCCGAGCAGCCTTTCCGCCAACTGCACATCCTGGTCCCTCTCGCCCTGGGAAATGCGTGTGGGGGCTGGGGCCAGGGGGGCTCCGTCCCTCTCAGCCCTGGGGTGACTGCCCCGAGTATCTCCCGCCATGACTTGGACAGAGATCCCCCCAGTCCCGATCGTTCCCCGACAGGAGAGGCCTGAAGACACCACAGGACCCCCCAGGATGCAGAGGGACGGAGACAGCCCCGGGCCATGCGTGCTCCTCACCCCAGCTGAGGCCGGGGGGGCTCCGGCCTCCTCTCCCACGGGGAAGGCGGGGGCTTTGGGATTTGTTTGCATCGCAAGCCACTCGCTGGGAGAGCAAAGATCACTCAAGGCATTTGATGTGATTTTTGCCAATTTTATTTTGTTTTACCGTGTTTTACCTGGCATTAGCTGATTTTACCTGGTATTACCTGATTTTACCGTGTTTTACCTGTATTAGATAATATTAGATGGTATTAGCTGGTATTACCGTGTTTTACCTGGTATTACCGTGTTTTACCTGGTATTACCGTGTTTTACCTGGTATTACCTGGTATTACCTGATTTTACCTTTGGTGGGCTTCGGGTGGTGTCCGAACTCTTCCGATTTTGTCCCTCGTTGCCCCGGCGCTGCTGGGGCCCTGCCTTTGCCGAGCCGGGGTTGCTGTCCCTCGTTGCCCCGGTAGTTGCCCGTCCCTGCCTTTGCCGAGCTGGGGTGCGGTCCCTCGTTGCCGCGGTAGTTGCCCGTCCCTGCCTTTGCCGAGCCGGGGTTGCTGGCGCTCCCACTGCCATCTGGAGGGGCCGGCGCAGGTACCTGAGAAAAGTGGCAGAGAGAAAAGGCGCATTGGCGGCGAGAAGCGGCGCAGCGAACCATCCCATCTCCCTCCCAGCCACCCCCTCCCACCCGCCCCGGCCTGGGGCTCCAGGGCCGCGGCGCTGAGGGCCGGGCCGCTCCCAGAGCTCCGGCCTCGGGGCTTCCGCTCCTCTCCGCCCGCTCCGCTCCGCTGCTGCCGCCTCCACGCCGGGACTGCAAGTGAAGCCCCGCCACCGCCGCCGCCTTATATAGGCAGCCTAAGCCCCGCCCCCCCGGGCGGCAGCCAATGGGAATCGAGCGCCAAGGTTCCTCATTGTGAGGAAACAATGAGGGGCGGGGCCAGAACGTAGCGGAGCGATCTGATTGGTCGAGAGGCAGCGGGTCAATGACATCACACCCCGGGCATTACCAAAGCTTAGCAAAAATGAAACCCTATAAAATAGAAAAATTACATTTAAAACGCCACTGGAGTGTGGCATTCAGCAGCGGCCGCTCTTTATTGGGGCCAGCTGCACCAGGGGATTTCTCCTCTGAAATATCCTGTGTGCCGAGCGCTCCAAAGCTCCTGTTCACACGCTGTGCTTTGCATCCTTTTGCATTGCTATCATTCGATTCAACGCTGCCCTTAACTCCCCGCTGGATGCTGCAAAGAGCGGTCTCAGAGCTGCTGAGCTACTACTAGCAGGCATCCTGTGACCATGCCTGGCAGTGCTGGCCGCAAATTTTCTGTGGAAACAGAGCGTCCTGCAGCTGTATCCAACGCGCCTGCACAGCCATCACAAAAACGCTCGCCCAAGACAGACACGCTATCAGAAGCGGCCGATCCATGCTTAAGCATCATGCCTGGAAATAGCGGCTGGCCAGGAAGTCCTAATGTCGCCGCTGCCCTTTGTGACAACTCTGCGGCGCAGGCGGCGCGGCCACGACGTCTCCGGGCGACGACACTGCCCCAGAGGCAGGGGGCTCGGGGACGGCCAGTGCCAGCACCGCACCGAGCCCGCTGATTGCTCCACAGGCCGCGGCCTCTGTGACACGCGGGGACAGCGCCTGGCTCGCAGCGCAGGGAGGCAGGGCCGGCATCAGGGCGGGCTGGGGGAGGGGTCGGCGTTGAAGACCCACTTGGGCTGCCTTTGGCTGCCATTGCGGCTCAGGCCGGCCTTAGGGCTGGCCCTGCCCTTAGGGCTAACGGTGGCCTTGAGCTTGGAGCCTGCCTTGGGCTAGGGAGTGCACCTGGGGCACTGGCCTTAACTCCATGAATGGTTGGCCTTAGGGCAGCAGTTGGGGCTGAGTTTGGGAGTTAGAGCTAAAGGCGGCATTGGAGTATGGGCTGGGGCTGGGCTCAAAGCTGGATTTAGGGCTTCAGCTGGGATTGGTGTTGGGCTTGATCTTAAGAGTTGCAGTTGGGGCTGGCTTTGGCCTTCGAGCTCACCGTTGTTATAAACGAAGCTGAGACTTTTTTTAAAAAAGAAAAGCCAGCTCGTTTGTTTATTCATTAACAACTGAGAGCGAGAACCCAGGATAAGCCCAGGCTCCGCACGACAAGCCAGAGTAAAGCAGCACACAAAAAGGACAGTGTGACCCACTGGGTGCAACCTTGGACCCCAAGTTCCGCAGGAGCTCCCCGGATAAAGTCCCAGGTCCGTTCTTATGCCCTCTGTCTGTTCACAATTGGTGGATTTTGGATTCTTCTTCTGATTGGCTCGCTTCCAGGGGTTCTATTGGTCTTTATCAAGATGCATTTTTGTCCAATCATTTCCCGAGGGTGTCGAATGATTGGCTAAGCGGTCCAAGATGTTGACATCACCTGCATGAGGTCATTTTCTAGTCCATCACGTCATCACATCCCCAATTGCGTCTCCACCTAGTGCTCACACTCCGATATTACACCCAGACAGTCTCGCAATATCCTCCGTTAACATGCCCATGTATCCAACTATCAACTCCCCTCTTTTCTATCTCCTCCAAACAGTAAAAATCAACACCCTGAAACCAATTCATTTATTACACCGTTGCATTTGGTTTAGGGCTGAGCATTTAGCAAGGGGCTGGAATTAGGAGAGGCCTCGGCGTTAGGGCTGGGTTTTACATTACAGCTACCATTGGCGTGAAGGCTAAATGTGGCGTTTGCCTTCAGCCTGGCCTTGGTATTGGCTCTGGGGCTGCACGGGTCTGCCACTGGCATGGGATGAAATCCAGGACTGTGAGCGTGTCTAAACATGGAGTGAGACTGAGATCAGAATGGGCGTGCGCTTTGGGACCGAGCGCACGCCCAGCGGAAAAGAGAAGACGTCACTGCGGGATGTCCCTGGCATCGTCCCCGCCCTGCTCAGGCACCACCAAACCTGGCGGCAGCTGCCTTGGCCAAGATGCAGGTGCTCCCAGCTCTGGCTGCTCCCGCTTCCGGCTGCTCCCAGCCCCCCTCCAGCTCTGCTGGAGCCCCTTTAGGCACTGCAAGGGTGATTGGCCCCAAACTGGGCCCTACTTTTACTGTCAAATAAAATACATCAATTTTTTGGCATCGACATTTAATCTCGTTTGGTTTTAATCTCATATCTGGCAATATTTTGAACCTTCGAAGTTCTTTCTGGTTTATGCTCAGAGACTTCGCCTGCTTTGCCTTTCTGGGTCTGAACCGGATCGTAACACTTTATTGGCATAGTCGGCAGGATCCCCGTAAAATGAGAGTGTTGTTTCCAAAAAATGCATGAATTGCTAATTCTTATGATTGGATCATTTTAGGAAAATAAAACAACGTACCTTTCTACATTTCCTAACACCTCTCTACCTTTCTTACTCTGTCTTACTCTTTTGTTTGTTTGTTTGTTTGCTTGTGTGTTTGCACATGCACCTGAGCTAAAACGGTGCTCCCGAGGCCCAGGGTCTGGGAAATTGGCACTCCTGTAGGTAAAAGACCTGGGAGTTTGGAAAGTAATTTTGAGACTTGTAACTTTGGTAAACACTAGGTGCTCTCGAGGTGTAAGGAGTAGGACCTCAGAAACCATTTTGTAAGGGGTGTCCCTCAAGAGAGACTACTCCAGTGTTTGTAACTTTCTTTGGTTTGGCAGAAGAGGAACCTTCCCAGAGTGCAGGGGTGAGACTTTTGTAAATTTACTTTACGCTGGGCATCCTCTAGGAATGATCACTCCGACATTTGTAAGTAACATGGGACATCATACACAAGCTTTGTTTACTTTGTTGGATGAATTTGGTGCCAGGCCATCTCCTCCAGGGACGGACTGGGCACAAAACTATTGGTATAATATCCAAGCACTCGTTGATCGAGTCTCTGTCCTGCGCACAGGAGCGAGACTCAAAAAAGGTAAAGCGCAACCAGTGGTATGTTCTGTCTTAGCTGCTGCTGTGCTAGCTGCAGTAGGACACAGAGAGCACCAGCAGAAAGCTGATACGGAAGTTACTGCTTCATTACAGCATTTGGTTAAAGCATTGCAATTTCAGCTGGAGCTAACACCCACCTCCTCCAGGAAGAGATAAGGAATGAAAAGGCTACTGTCTGTGTGCTCCGAGAGGAGCTGTTTGCAAGATCAGCAAATGAGGGAAAAAAGGAGTCAGAGCTGGAACTATCTAAAGAAGCGTACCCCCTCTCGGACTTAGAATCCTTGCGTAATCACTCAGAAAAGCCCTCAGCCTCGCTCCGTCCCTTCATTAAAACAGAATACACCCATGAGGCTTCAGACGACGACACACCTGACATAACCACAAAAGAAATCCCATCTACAGCTACTGAATTGGCCAAACTAAAGGAAGGGTATAGCCAAAGTCCCAAAGAATCTGAAACTGAATGTGTTTGGAGACTCTCTCTCACACGAGCTGACCAAATTCTGTTCTCAGAAAAAGAGGCAGAAGGGTACTGGAGGGGCAGGAGTCTTCCTTACCACAGGAGATAACCGTGCTCCTTGGTCCCTCCCCAGAGAGCTGCTGATTGGGCTGGCAGACTCAGTCCTTCAGAAAGAGAAGATCCCCTGGCTATAGTAAGGAATGTCAATCAGACTGTAGAAAGTGTACAGAAAGCGGCTCGTTTACAAATGATGCATGATAGGAAATTAACACCACGAGGTGAATCTCCAGTGATGGTGCCTGTGGATCCTGAGAGAATGATACCTCTTATCAGAGGCCTCCCTGAAGCTGTGAAACCCATAGGCATGCAGCTAAAAGGACAAATAGAAAGTCTCCCAATTGCAGAAAGAGCTGTAGCCACCTTGGAGGCAGCAGCTATTTCCCTCAGTCTTAAGCGGGCAAAAGGGAAGGTTTGGACCTGGGGGGGAAGGTGGCACAAGAATTAATTAATTACGGGAGAAAATATGGCCCAATTCCTTCAAATACAACTGATTCTAGATCAATTCGGCGCACAGAGTGCAAAACCCTGTCCCCAGCAAAACTCCAAAAGGTAAGGTTCTCCCCTGGGCTGGGTAGACAAACAAATACAGGGGAAGAACGCAAGGAGAAAAGAAATGCCCTGTGGATTGCGGGCTTACAAAAGGGAGTCCCAAGGACCCTAATGGATGGCCAGCCCACTAATAAATTAGAACTATTCATCCAAGAGTGGCCAGCAAAAGAGGAACCATTAAAAGCTGTCCCTGCTACAGCCCCTCCCCTGGAGGAACCACAAGAAAGGGAAGGTGACAGAAAACCCTTATCTTTGCAGAAGGTAAGCCAGGGGGCGAAGGGTGGATTCACATCAGGCGCCTTTCTAACAATTCCAGAGGAGACCCGTTAATAACCTGTCCTACTGGTCCCCACAAAGCCCCGGTAACTTTTTTAGTAGATACTGGTGCTCAGGTGTCTGCCCTTAAAATTGAAGATGCCTCCTCACGTGGAATCACTCCCTCACGTAAGAGTATACGTGTCACAGATGTTTTTGAGAATAGCCAAGCCCAGATGACAGCAAAGGTAAGACGCTGGTTACCGGCAGAAGAGAAAGCAGTTGACACCCTAATGATTACAGGTGAATTTCCTACAAATTCACTGGGTCTGGACCTCCTAAAGGGAAGGCCTTGGACCAATGAAGAAGGAAAAATAGGGACTTTGGGGCAGGAAACCTCCCATTTGTGTTTGTTAAGTTCTGCTCCTGCTCTTCCCCCCTCCCTAGTAACCAATGTCAAACCTTACCCCTTGCCTTTAGGAGCCAGAGAAGGAATCACACCAATTATTGCACATTTGAAAGAAAAAGGAATAGTGATTGCAACACATTCCCCTTACAATGCTCCTGTGTGGCCAGTCCGCAAGCCTAATGGCAACTGGAGACTGACAGGAGACTATCGGCGGCTTAACTCAAAATACAGGGCCTCTCACTGCTGCAGTCCCAAACATTGCTGAGCTGAGAGCTACTAGACAAGAACAAGCTCATCAAATTATGGCCACTATTGATGTCAAGGACATGTTTTTTATGGTCCCCTCGCAGGAACAAGATCAGGAGCGTTTTGCTTTCACGGGGGAGGGCCAGCAATATACTTTCACTCGCCTCCCACAAGGATTCAAACACTCACCCACTCTAGCACATCATGCACTAGCACAAGAATTGTCACTCATTCCTCCTGCACCAGGAGTAAGAGTATACCAATACATTGATGGCATTTTGGTGGCAGGAGATGAGATTACACCTGTACAAACAACACAAACAAACATCATTAAACATCTAGAATCCCCGGGCTTACGTATTCCTCCTGAAAAAGTACAACTCCCTTCCCTAGAAGTAAAATTCTTGGGAATCTGGTGGAAAGGAGGAATGGTGTGTATTGCCCCAGACACCCTCAGCCACCTAGACCAAATTGAAACCCCAGAGACTAAAAAAGACCTGCAGCATGCTTTAGGCCTGCTAATTTTTTGGAGGAAACACATTCCTGACTTTTCAATAATTGCAAGGCCCCTGTATGATTTGCTAGGAAAAAAAGCAAAGTGGGATTGGACTCCCTTGCACGATGAGGCCCTACAACTCCTAATTTTTGAAGCTAACACATACCAATCCCTAGGTCCTATACATCCCACTGATCCAGTACACATGCAATGGCGATTTGCAAGCTCTGGACTGTCTATACATTTATGGCAGAAAGGACCCGATGGTCCTACCAGACCCATAGGCTTTTACTCACGCAGTTTTAAAGATGCAGAAAAACGATATTCTACCTGGGGAAAAAAGTTTATTCGTGGTCAGCACTGCTTTTCAGGAAGCAGAGAAAACTACCCACAAACAACCCCTGATTTTAAGGGAACCTTTTCAAGTCATCAAGTCAGTTTTGGCAGGAATCCCACCCCCTGACGGGGTGGCCCAACGTGCCTCTGTTTGCAAACGGTATGCTCAAATGGAACATTATTGCACCATTTTTCAAGTAACAGAAGGAGCTCGCAAAAATCTTCCTCTACAAGATGAGGTAACCCTAAATAGCACCACTGACTTTTCACCTTCTATGATCCAAGTTGCTCCCCCGTACTCAGAACGATTGCAGAATGTGTGGTTTACGGATGCATCAGCAAAGCGAGAAGGTAAGGTTTGGAAATGTGGTGCTGTAGCCTTACAAATAAATACAGGCAAGCAAATTGTAACAGAAGGGGAAGGTAGTGCACAAGTGGGAGAACTGGCAGCAGTCTGGAGTGTATTTAACCATGCATCTGAAACCTCAGACTCTGTATATGTTTACACTGATTCTTTTGCTGTGTTCAAAGGGTGTACTGAATGGCTCCCCTTCTGGGACAAAAAGGACTGGGAAGTAAACAGGGTCCCTGCTTGGCAAAAGGAAAAATGGCAAGAAATTCTTGCTGTAGCAAAAAAGGGGAACTTTTTAGTTGGCTGGGTAGCCTCTCATCAAGAAAAGGAAACCCCAACTAGCCACTGGAATCACAAAGTAGATGAGAGGGCCAGATTAGCCCCACTAAGTAGAAAACCTCCAAGAGAAAACTGGGATCCATTATTAGAATGGTTGCACTTAAAGCGACAGCACACCGGGACACAAGACCTATACAAGGAAGCAGCAAGCAGAGGATGGCCGGGGACTCGGGAAATGTGCCGTACCTGCAGATCTTCATGCGAGCAGTGCCGGACCCGATCAGAGCGTCACCCTTTAGAACAACTCCCCTCACATATCAGAGACAGGAAAGGGACTGTGGGACACATGGCAAGTAGATGATATTGGACCTTTTGGAAAGTCTGAGGGCAAACAACACGTGTCGGTAGAAGTCAGGTCAGGACTAGTCCAAGCAGGAGCCTTCTCTCGGGCAACTAGTGCAAACACATTAGAAGCCCTTAAAATGTGGTTCAGTTTCTTTCCAAAACCTGTACCTATCCAATCCGACAACGGGGCACATTTCACAGCGACCATCGTCCAAAAATGGGCCAAAGAAGAAGGGATCCAGTGGATATTTCACACACCCCATTATCCACAAGCAAATGGCATCGTCGAGAGAACAAATGGCCTGCTTAAGCGATTTCTGAAACCTCAACATTCTAATTGGACTGAACGACTATGGGATGCTGTGAAAACAGTACATGAGCAATGGGGAGTAAATGGATGTCCCAGACTCACAGCTTTTTATCTGCAGCCTCCCTCCTTGATACCAGCAACATCTAAACCTACAGGTAATCAAAAACCCGCACGCTTCCCAGGACAGCCTGTATGGGTGGAACTGCCTACCGCAGGAGCTGTACCCATGGTACTCACTACTCCTTTGAACATGCATACCTGGAAAGCAAACGATGCTTATGGCAAAGAACACAAAATAAGCTCTCGCTGGCTTATTCCTACATTTTAATATTAGCCCTGAAAGGGGCTGGACAGACTTTTTCTTGTCTTTCACAGGTAACTGAACAACAGGAGAAAAAAATATTCAGGACTGTGCATGAAAAACCTCAGATACGAACTATGCTTCGGTTTACTGGTAATTCTGATTGTAACATGTTAGCTCTATTTTTATGCTTATTTACCTTGTGCATGTGCTCAGCAGAGCTAGCTAGCAGAGCTAGATCAAAGGAAGCTTGCCTGGAAATTAGGAAAAGGGTTTGCAAAAATATGGAATCCTACTGATCAAGGTGTATGTGTAACATTACCTGATTCTGCTGAACCGGGATTGCCATCTTACATAGTACCCTTGAATTTATCTTTTGTCCTCAATATGACTAGTGTGGCAGCTCCATTGCCTCTACCTGAACAGTGGACAAGTAAGAAAAATGGAGCCCAAGTTGAGTGCAGAGGTACCCCTATAGTACATAACCTTTACCAAACATATGACCCACCTTCTGATGCACCTCATGAAGGACAGTTGCACCAGAAATATTGTAGAACTAGGCATCCAAAGGTAAATAGAACCATCTTATCTCAAATTGAATCCCCTCACCCAGCCATCAAATTAGATAAAAGTAAATTCAGCCCTGAGACAATAACCTTTGAGGAATATAATGCTAAACAGCCCTGCCTTGTTTACCCATGGGATCCACGGTTTGACCCACTCTACACACCAGATGTAGATGAAGGCAAATATAGCACAGTTTTTAACCCCTCCTGCTGTGGTCAACTTCCGAACATAACGAATAGAACCCCAATCGACTGACAACATTTAATGTGGGCATGGTCTGTACAAACAGTTCTTAAAGGTAAATTTAGAGACTAAAAAAGACTACAAAAGAAGATAGTCCTCTAGTCAATTGCTCAAAGGTGATAACATGCAAAGAAGGACCAGGAGATCCTCCAGAAACATGGTTTTCACTTAGAATTTGAACATTAGGAACTGATGTGTGTACTTGTTGGGGATACCTCTCAAAAGGCTGGAGAAATCAAGATGAGTCCTGTAACTCCTCCTACAAATACCTTCTCAACCCATGTGGAGTTCCTTTTACCCACTACCCAGTCCGTGGGACTCCAATCAATACTAAGCCAGAAATCACCGTCCTTGATTTTGCAGATGCAACTAAGTGGAAAACTGCAAAATATATAGCCCCTCTTGGAATGGCTTGGGGATGCTCTGATGAGATATTTTATTCACATTTGTCATTAGAACAACATGCTGGACTTAGGTGTGGAATTGGAATTCCCTCCCTTTGCCCCAGACGTATTTTTACTTTCACCAAAGTGTCTAAAGAACGTCACTGTCGTAGTGTTCCCTCTTCAAAGGCAACACAAAGAGCAGAATGGGCAATTCAAGGAGTTGACATTCCAGATTACTATACCACTGGAGAAAAAGTATCTCTATTTCTGGAAAATTTCTTTACTCCCTATGTTACCTTTAAAAGACACCAGTTCGTATTAGAAGATATTACCTGGCAATTAAGTATATGAAGCAATTGGACACAAGATGCATTTGGAGAATTATACACCCAAGTCCAGCAAAATACTAAAATGACCCTGCAAAATAGATTAGCTTTAGATATGGTATTGTTAAAAGAACAAGGAGTTTGTGGGATGTTCAATAGAACAGAAACTGAGGGTTGTATTACAATTCATAATGCCTCTAGCTCCGCTGAGGAGGCATGAGCTAAGATGAGAGAAATAAGTAATCATACTAGAAATTTGTTTCATGCAATGCAACTGCGAGAAGTATTTGATAGTTCATGGGTCACTACCATCCTAAAGTATTTTGGGCTCACAGGGTGGGGAAAATGGTTAGCACAACTTGCAATAACAATTGCTACTGGAATTGCATTGCTAATCGTTGGTATTGGCCGGGTTAAATGCATGATACAACACTTACTCCTTTCCTTCTCCCCCTCTGTACGCTGTATTCAAATCACCACCACCGAAGAAGGCTGACCCTTGCCTCTCCCCCCCCCCCACCACCACCACCACTGCCTGCTGCGAGACACTCTGAGGCCTCCTGGAGCCGACGCCGCCCGCCTGAGGAGAACCCCCCGAACCTGCAGCCCTGGAGCGGAACCACGAGTGAGTTGTGGAACCCCTCCCCTGCTGCTGCGTGCCGTGCTGAGAGCACCGGGAGTGGGCCAAGGCTCGGCTGCAGCGACCGGGCACCGCGCCTGCAACTCGGAGGACGGGCGGCCGCCTTGCAGCCAAACTGCTCCCAAGATCAGAGGAGGCAGATAAGACGCTTCCAACTGCTTCGCTCCCCCCACCCCATCTCGGCGGCACTAAAGGTAGCACAGTGAGCTGCTGCTCAGACGGACCTTCCCTTCTCTTTTTTTTTTTTTTTCTTTTTCCTTTTTTGTAATTGGGAGACATTGCCAGCATGGGCGCAGAGTTTCAGCACCAAAAGACCCCGTACTACAGGTATGGACTTGCTTTTTAACAAAAAAAGGCATAAAATACGACCAACAGGCTTTAACAGCCTTAAGCACATGGTGTAAGAGCCACAGACTAGACGGCTCCGAGGGGACTGCCCTGGGCTTGGAAAGGTTGAAGCAGGCTGGTAAAATTAGAATCGAAGTGGCTCCCACAGGAGATGAGACAGCTATTAATGTGCTAAAGCCTTGGAGGCTCCTTTAAAAAGGAGAATAATGCAAGGATGACGGTGGGAACACGGCGGGCGCCGCCCACTGAGGCCGGCAGCGAGGAGAGGGCGCCGGGAGAGGCAGCGGGAGGCGTGGCCGCAGCACCGGGCGCGCAAGAGAGCACCGCGGCCGAGCAGCCTTTCCGCCAACTGCACATCCTGGTCCCTCTCGCCCTGGGAAATGCGTGTGGGGGCTGGGGCCAGGGGGGCTCCGTCCCTCTCAGCCCTGGGGTGACTGCCCCGAGTATCTCCCGCCATGACTTGGACAGAGATCCCCCCAGTCCCGATCGTTCCCCGACAGGAGAGGCCTGAAGACACCACAGGACCCCCCAGGATGCAGAGGGACGGAGACAGCCCCGGGCCATGCGTGCTCCTCACCCCAGCTGAGGCCGGGGGGGCTCCGGCCTCCTCTCCCACGGGGAAGGCGGGGGCTTTGGGATTTGTTTGCATCGCAAGCCACTCGCTGGGAGAGCAAAGATCACTCAAGGCATTTGATGTGATTTTTGCCAATTTTATTTTGTTTTACCGTGTTTTACCTGGCATTAGCTGATTTTACCTGGTATTACCTGATTTTACCGTGTTTTACCTGTATTAGATAATATTAGATGGTATTAGCTGGTATTACCGTGTTTTACCTGGTATTACCGTGTTTTACCTGGTATTACCTGGTATTACCTGATTTTACCTTTGGTGGGCTTCGGGTGGTGTCCGAACTCTTCCGATTTTGTCCCTCGTTGCCCCGGCGCTGCTGGGGCCCTGCCTTTGCCGAGCCGGGGTTGCTGTCCCTCGTTGCCCCGGTAGTTGCCCGTCCCTGCCTTTGCCGAGCTGGGGTGCGGTCCCTCGTTGCCGCGGTAGTTGCCCGTCCCTGCCTTTGCCGAGCCGGGGTTGCTGGCGCTCCCACTGCCATCTGGAGGGGCCGGCGCAGGTACCTGAGAAAAGTGGCAGAGAGAAAAGGCGCATTGGCGGCGAGAAGCGGCGCAGCGAACCATCCCATCTCCCTCCCAGCCACCCCCTCCCACCCGCCCCGGCCTGGGGCTCCAGGGCCGCGGCGCTGAGGGCCGGGCCGCTCCCAGAGCTCCGGCCTCGGGGCTTCCGCTCCTCTCCGCCCGCTCCGCTCCGCTGCTGCCGCCTCCACGCCGGGACTGCAAGTGAAGCCCCGCCACCGCCGCCGCCTTATATAGGCAGCCTAAGCCCCGCCCCCCCGGGCGGCAGCCAATGGGAATCGAGCGCCAAGGTTCCTCATTGTGAGGAAACAATGAGGGGCGGGGCCAGAACGTAGCGGAGCGATCTGATTGGTCGAGAGGCAGCGGGTCAATGACATCACACCCCGGGCATTACCAAAGCTTAGCAAAAATGAAACCCTATAAAATAGAAAAATTACATTTAAAACGCCACTGGAGTGTGGCATTCAGCAGCGGCCGCTCTTTATTGGGGCCAGCTGCACCAGGGGATTTCTCCTCTGAAATATCCTGTGTGCCGAGCGCTCCAAAGCTCCTGTTCACACGCTGTGCTTTGCATCCTTTTGCATTGCTATCATTCGATTCAACGCTGCCCTTAACTCCCCACTGGACGCTGCAAAGAGCGGTCTCAGAGCTGCTGAGCCACTACTAGCAGGCATCCTGTGACCATGCCTGGCAGTGCTGGCCGCAAATTTTCTGTGGAAACAGAGCGTCCTGCAGCTGTATCCAACGCGCCTGCACAGCCATCACAAAAACGCTCGCCCAAGACAGACACGCTATCAGAAGCGGCCGATCCATGCTTAAGCATCATGCCTGGAAATAGCGGCTGGCCAGGAAGTCCTAATGTCGCCGCTGCCCTTTGTGACAACTCTGCGGCGCAGGCGGCGCGGCCACGACGTCTCCGGGCGACGACACTGCCCCAGAGGCAGGGGGCTCGGGGACGGCCAGTGCCAGCACCGCACCGAGCCCGCTGATTGCTCCACAGGCCGCGGCCTCTGTGACACGCGGGGACAGCGCCTGGCTCGCAGCGCAGGGAGGCAGGGCCGGCATCAGGGCGGGCTGGGGGAGGGGTCGGCGTTGAAGACCCACTTGGGCTGCCTTTGGCTGCCATTGCGGCTCAGGCCGGCCTTAGGGCTGGCCCTGCCCTTAGGGCTAACGGTGGCCTTGAGCTTGGAGCCTGCCTTGGGCTAGGGAGTGCACCTGGGGCACTGGCCTTAACTCCATGAATGGTTGGCCTTAGGGCAGCAGTTGGGGCTGAGTTTGGGAGTTAGAGCTAAAGGCGGCATTGGAGTATGGGCTGGGGCTGGGCTCAAAGCTGGATTTAGGGCTTCAGCTGGGATTGGTGTTGGGCTTGATCTTAAGAGTTGCAGTTGGGGCTGGCTTTGGCCTTCGAGCTCACCGTTGTTATAAACGAAGCTGAGACTTTTTTTAAAAAAGAAAAGCCAGCTCGTTTGTTTATTCATTAACAACTGAGAGCGAGAACCCAGGATAAGCCCAGGCTCCGCACGACAAGCCAGAGTAAAGCAGCACACAAAAAGGACAGTGTGACCCACTGGGTGCAACCTTGGACCCCAAGTTCCGCAGGAGCTCCCCGGATAAAGTCCCAGGTCCGTTCTTATGCCCTCTGTCTGTTCACAATTGGTGGATTTTGGATTCTTCTTCTGATTGGCTCGCTTCCAGGGGTTCTATTGGTCTTTATCAAGATGCATTTTTGTCCAATCATTTCCCGAGGGTGTCGAATGATTGGCTAAGCGGTCCAAGATGTTGACATCACCTGCATGAGGTCATTTTCTAGTCCATCACGTCATCACATCCCCAATTGCGTCTCCACCTAGTGCTCACACTCCGATATTACACCCAGACAGTCTCGCAATATCCTCCGTTAACATGCCCATGTATCCAACTATCAACTCCCCTCTTTTCTATCTCCTCCAAACAGTAAAAATCAACACCCTGAAACCAATTCATTTATTACACCGTTGCATTTGGTTTAGGGCTGAGCATTTAGCAAGGGGCTGGAATTAGGAGAGGCCTCGGCGTTAGGGCTGGGTTTTACATTACAGCTACCATTGGCGTGAAGGCTAAATGTGGCGTTTGCCTTCAGCCTGGCCTTGGTATTGGCTCTGGGGCTGCACGGGTCTGCCACTGGCATGGGATGAAATCCAGGACTGTGAGCGTGTCTAAACATGGAGTGAGACTGAGATCAGAATGGGCGTGCGCTTTGGGACCGAGCGCACGCCCAGCGGAAAAGAGAAGACGTCACTGCGGGATGTCCCTGGCATCGTCCCCGCCCTGCTCAGGCACCACCAAACCTGGCGGCAGCTGCCTTGGCCAAGATGCAGGTGCTCCCAGCTCTGGCTGCTCCCGCTTCCGGCTGCTCCCAGCCCCCCTCCAGCTCTGCTGGAGCCCCTTTAGGCACTGCAAGGGTGATTGGCCCCAAACTGGGCCCTACTTTTACTGTCAAATAAAATACATCAATTTTTTGGCATCGACATTTAATCTCGTTTGGTTTTAATCTCATATCTGGCAATATTTTGAACCTTCGAAGTTCTTTCTGGTTTATGCTCAGAGACTTCGCCTGCTTTGCCTTTCTGGGTCTGAACCGGATCGTAACACTTTATTGGCATAGTCGGCAGGATCCCCGTAAAATGAGAGTGTTGTTTCCAAAAAATGCATGAATTGCTAATTCTTGTGATTGGATCATTTTAGGAAAATAAAACAACGTACCTTTCTACATTTCCTAACACCTCTCTACCTTTCTTACTCTGTCTTACTCTTTTGTTTGTTTGTTTGTTTGCTTGTGTGTTTGCACATGCACCTGAGCTAAAACGGTGCTCCCGAGGCCCAGGGTCTGGGAAATTGGCACTCCTGTAGGTAAAAGACCTGGGAGTTTGGAAAGTAATTTTGAGACTTGTAACTTTGGTAAACACTAGGTGCTCTCGAGGTGTAAGGAGTAGGACCTCAGAAACCATTTTGTAAGGGGTGTCCCTCAAGAGAGACTACTCCAGTGTTTGTAACTTTCTTTGGTTTGGCAGAAGAGGAACCTTCCCAGAGTGCAGGGGTGAGACTTTTGTAAATTTACTTTACGCTGGGCATCCTCTAGGAATGATCACTCCGACATTTGTAAGTAACATGGGACATCATACACAAGCTTTGTTTACTTTGTTGGATGAATTTGGTGCCAGGCCATCTCCTCCAGGGACGGACTGGGCACAAAACTATTGGTATAATATCCAAGCACTCGTTGATCGAGTCTCTGTCCTGCGCACAGGAGCGAGACTCAAAAAAGGTAAAGCGCAACCAGTGGTATGTTCTGTCTTAGCTGCTGCTGTGCTAGCTGCAGTAGGACACAGAGAGCACCAGCAGAAAGCTGATACGGAAGTTACTGCTTCATTACAGCATTTGGTTAAAGCATTGCAATTTCAGCTGGAGCTAACACCCACCTCCTCCAGGAAGAGATAAGGAATGAAAAGGCTACTGTCTGTGTGCTCCGAGAGGAGCTGTTTGCAAGATCAGCAAATGAGGGAAAAAAGGAGTCAGAGCTGGAACTATCTAAAGAAGCGTACCCCCTCTCGGACTTAGAATCCTTGCGTAATCACTCAGAAAAGCCCTCAGCCTCGCTCCGTCCCTTCATTAAAACAGAATACACCCATGAGGCTTCAGACGACGACACACCTGACATAACCACAAAAGAAATCCCATCTACAGCTACTGAATTGGCCAAACTAAAGGAAGGGTATAGCCAAAGTCCCAAAGAATCTGAAACTGAATGTGTTTGGAGACTCTCTCTCACACGGGCTGACCAAATTCTGTTCTCAGAAAAAGAGGCAGAAGGGTACTGGAGGGGCAGGAGTCTTCCTTACCACAGGAGATAACCGTGCTCCTTGGTCCCTCCCCAGAGAGCTGCTGATTGGGCTGGCAGACTCAGTCCTTCAGAAAGAGGAGATCCCCTGGCTATAGTAAGGAATGTCAATCAGACTGTAGAAAGTGTACAGAAAGCGGCTCGTTTACAAATGATGCATGATAGGAAATTAACACCACGAGGTGAATCTCCAGTGATGGTGCCTGTGGATCCTGAGAGAATGATACCTCTTATCAGAGGCCTCCCTGAAGCTGTGAAACCCATAGGCATGCAGCTAAAAGGACAAATAGAAAGTCTCCCAATTGCAGAAAGAGCTGTAGCCACCTTGGAGGCAGCAGCTATTTCCCTCAGTCTTAAGCGGGCAAAAGGGAAGGTTTGGACCTGGGGGGGAAGGTGGCACAAGAATTAATTAATTACGGGAGAAAATATGGCCCAATTCCTTCAAATACAACTGATTCTAGATCAATTCGGCGCACAGAGTGCAAAACCCTGTCCCCAGCAAAACTCCAAAAGGTAAGGTTCTCCCCTGGGCTGGGTAGACAAACAAATACAGGGGAAGAACGCAAGGAGAAAAGAAATGCCCTGTGGATTGCGGGCTTACAAAAGGGAGTCCCAAGGACCCTAATGGATGGCCAGCCCACTAATAAATTAGAACTGTTCATCCAAGAGTGGCCAGCAAAAGAGGAACCATTAAAAGCTGTCCCTGCTACAGCCCCTCCCCTGGAGGAACCACAAGAAAGGGAAGGTGACAGAAAACCCTTATCTTTGCAGAAGGTAAGCCAGGGGGCGAAGGGTGGATTCACATCAGGCGCCTTTCTAACAATTCCAGAGGAGACCCGTTAATAACCTGTCCTACTGGTCCCCACAAAGCCCCGGTAACTTTTTTAGTAGATACTGGTGCTCAGGTGTCTGCCCTTAAAATTGAAGATGCCTCCTCACGTGGAATCACTCCCTCACGTAAGAGTATACGTGTCACAGATGTTTTTGAGAATAGCCAAGCCCAGATGACAGCAAAGGTAAGACGCTGGTTACCGGCAGAAGAGAAAGCAGTTGACACCCTAATGATTACAGGTGAATTTCCTACAAATTCACTGGGTCTGGACCTCCTAAAGGGAAGGCCTTGGACCAATGAAGAAGGAAAAATAGGGACTTTGGGGCAGGAAACCTCCCATTTGTGTTTGTTAAGTTCTGCTCCTGCTCTTCCCCCCTCCCTAGTAACCAATGTCAAACCTTACCCCTTGCCTTTAGGAGCCAGAGAAGGAATCACACCAATTATTGCACATTTGAAAGAAAAAGGAATAGTGATTGCAACACATTCCCCTTACAATGCTCCTGTGTGGCCAGTCCGCAAGCCTAATGGCAACTGGAGACTGACAGGAGACTATCGGCGGCTTAACTCAAAATACAGGGCCTCTCACTGCTGCAGTCCCAAACATTGCTGAGCTGAGAGCTACTAGACAAGAACAAGCTCATCAAATTATGGCCACTATTGATGTCAAGGACATGTTTTTTATGGTCCCCTCGCAGGAACAAGATCAGGAGCGTTTTGCTTTCACGGGGGAGGGCCAGCAATATACTTTCACTCGCCTCCCACAAGGATTCAAACACTCACCCACTCTAGCACATCATGCACTAGCACAAGAATTGTCACTCATTCCTCCTGCACCAGGAGTAAGAGTATACCAATACATTGATGGCATTTTGGTGGCAGGAGATGAGATTACACCTGTACAAACAACACAAACAAACATCATTAAACATCTAGAATCCCCGGGCTTACGTATTCCTCCTGAAAAAGTACAACTCCCTTCCCTAGAAGTAAAATTCTTGGGAATCTGGTGGAAAGGAGGAATGGTGTGTATTGCCCCAGACACCCTCAGCCACCTAGACCAAATTGAAACCCCAGAGACTAAAAAAGACCTGCAGCATGCTTTAGGCCTGCTAATTTTTTGGAGGAAACACATTCCTGACTTTTCAATAATTGCAAGGCCCCTGTATGATTTGCTAGGAAAAAAAGCAAAGTGGGATTGGACTCCCTTGCACGATGAGGCCCTACAACTCCTAATTTTTGAAGCTAACACATACCAATCCCTAGGTCCTATACATCCCACTGATCCAGTACACATGGAATGGCGATTTGCAAGCTCTGGACTGTCTATACATTTATGGCAGAAAGGACCCGATGGTCCTACCAGACCCATAGGCTTTTACTCACGCAGTTTTAAAGATGCAGAAAAACGATATTCTACCTGGGAAAAAAGTTTATTCGTGGTCAGCACTGCTTTTCAGGAAGCAGAGAAAACTACCCACAAACAACCCCTGATTTTAAGGGAACCTTTTCAAGTCATCAAGTCAGTTTTGGCAGGAATCCCACCCCCTGACGGGGTGGCCCAACGTGCCTCTGTTTGCAAACGGTATGCTCAAATGGAACATTATTGCACCATTTTTCAAGTAACAGAAGGAGCTCGCAAAAATCTTCCTCTACAAGATGAGGTAACCCTAAATAGCACCACTGACTTTTCACCTTCTATGATCCAAGTTGCTCCCCCGTACTCAGAACGATTGCAGAATGTGTGGTTTACGGATGCATCAGCAAAGCGAGAAGGTAAGGTTTGGAAATGTGGTGCTGTAGCCTTACAAATAAATACAGGCAAGCAAATTGTAACAGAAGGGGAAGGTAGTGCACAAGTGGGAGAACTGGCAGCAGTCTGGAGTGTATTTAACCATGCATCTGAAACCTCAGACTCTGTATATGTTTACACTGATTCTTTTGCTGTGTTCAAAGGGTGTACTGAATGGCTCCCCTTCTGGGACAAAAAGGACTGGGAAGTAAACAGGGTCCCTGCTTGGCAAAAGGAAAAATGGCAAGAAATTCTTGCTGTAGCAAAAAAGGGGAATTTTTTAGTTGGCTGGGTAGCCTCTCATCAAGAAAAGGAAACCCCAACTAGCCACTGGAATCACAAAGTAGATGAGAGGGCCAGATTAGCCCCACTAAGTAGAAAACCTCCAAGAGAAAACTGGGATCCATTATTAGAATGGTTGCACTTAAAGCGACAGCACACCGGGGCACAAGACCTATACAAGGAAGCAGCAAGCAGAGGATGGCCGGGGACTCGGGAAATGTGCCGTACCTGCAGATCTTCATGCGAGCAGTGCCGGACCCGATCAGAGCGTCACCCTTTAGAACAACCCCCCTCACATATCAGAGACAGGAAAGGGACTGTGGGACACATGGCAAGTAGATGATATTGGACCTTTTGGAAAGTCTGAGGGCAAACAACACGTGTCGGTAGAAGTCAGGTCAGGACTAGTCCAAGCAGGAGCCTTCTCTCGGGCAACTAGTGCAAACACATTAGAAGCCCTTAAAATGTGGTTCAGTTTCTTTCCAAAACCTGTACCTATCCAATCCGACAACGGGGCACATTTCACAGCGACCATCGTCCAAAAATGGGCCAAAGAAGAAGGGATCCAGTGGATATTTCACACACCCCATTATCCACAAGCAAATGGCATCGTCGAGAGAACAAATGGCCTGCTTAAGCGATTTCTGAAACCTCAACATTCTAATTGGACTGAACGACTATGGGATGCTGTGAAAACAGTACATGAGCAATGGGGAGTAAATGGATGTCCCAGACTCACAGCTTTTTATCTGCAGCCTCCCTCCTTGATACCAGCAACATCTAAACCTACAGGTAATCAAAAACCCGCACGCTTCCCAGGACAGCCTGTATGGGTGGAACTGCCTACCGCAGGAGCTGTACCCATGGTACTCACTACTCCTTTGAACATGCATACCTGGAAAGCAAACGATGCTTATGGCAAAGAACACAAAATAAGCTCTCGCTGGCTTATTCCTACATTTTAATATTAGCCCTGAAAGGGGCTGGACAGACTTTTTCTTGTCTTTCACAGGTAACTGAACAACAGGAGAAAAAAATATTCAGGACTGTGCATGAAAAACCTCAGATACGAACTATGCTTCGGTTTACTGGTAATTGGGATTGTAACATGTTAGCTCTATTTTTATGCTTATTTACCTTGTGCATGTGCTCAGCAGAGCTAGCTAGCAGAGCTAGATCAAAGGAAGCTTGCCTGGAAATTAGGAAAAGGGTTTGCAAAAATATGGAATCCTACTGATCAAGGTGTATGTGTAACATTACCTGATTCTGCTGAACCAGGATTGCCATCTTACATAGTACCCTTGAATTTATCTTTTGTCCTCAATATGACTAGTGTGGCAGCTCCATTGCCTCTACCTGAACAGTGGACAAGTAAGAAAAATGGAGCCCAAGTTGAGTGCAGAGGTACCCCTATAGTACATAACCTTTACCAAACATATGACCCACCTTCTGATGCACCTCATGAAGGACAGTTGCACCAGAAATATTGTAGAACTAGGCATCCAAAGGTAAATAGAACCATCTTATCTCAAATTGAATCCCCTCACCCAGCCATCAAATTAGATAAAAGTAAATTCAGCCCTGAGACAATAACCTTTGAGGAATATAATGCTAAACAGCCCTGCCTTGTTTACCCATGGGATCCACGGTTTGACCCACTCTACATACCAGATGTAGATGAAGGCAAATATAGCACAGTTTTTAACCCTTCCTGCTGTGGTCAACTTCCGAACATAACGAATAGAACCCCAATCGACTGACAACATTTAATGTGGGCATGGTCTGTACAAACAGTTCTTAAAGGTAAATTTAGAGACTAAAAAAGACTACAAAAGAAGATAGTCCTCTAGTCAATTGCTCAAAGGTGATAACATGCAAAGAAGGACCAGGAGATCCTCCAGAAACATGGTTTTCACTTAGAATTCGAACATTAGGAACTGATGTGTGTACTTGTTGGGGATACCTCTCAAAAGGCTGGAGAAATCAAGATGAGTCCTGTAACTCCTCCTACAAATACCTTCTCAACCCATGTGGAGTTCCTTTTACCCACTACCCAGTCCGTGGGACTCCAATCAATACTAAGCCAGAAATCACCATCCTTGATTTTGCAGATGCAACTAAGTGGAAAACTGCAAAATATATAGCCCCTCTTGGAATGGCTTGGGGATGCTCTGATGAGATATTTTATTCACATTTGTCATTAGAACAACATGCTGGACTTAGGTGTGGAATTGGAATTCCCTCCCTTTGCCCCAGACGTATTTTTACTTTCACCAAAGTGTCTAAAGAACGTCACTGTCGTAGTGTTCCCTCTTCAAAGGCAACACAAAGAGCAGAATGGGCAATTCAAGGAGTTGACATTCCAGATTACTATACCACTGGAGAAAAAGTATCTCTATTTCTGGAAAATTTCTTTACTCCCTATGTTACCTTTAAAAGACACCAGTTCGTATTAGAAGATATTACCTGGCAATTAAGTATATGAAGCAATTGGACACAAGATGCATTTGGAGAATTATACACCCAAGTCCAGCAAAATACTAAAATGACCCTGCAAAATAGATTAGCTTTAGATATGGTATTGTTAAAAGAACAAGGAGTTTGTGGGATGTTCAATAGAACAGAAACTGAGGGTTGTATTACAATTCATAATGCCTCTAGCTCCGCTGAGGAGGCATGAGCTAAGATGAGAGAAATAAGTAATCATACTAGAAATTTGTTTCATGCAATGCAACTGCGAGAAGTATTTGATAGTTCATGGGTCACTACCATCCTAAAGTATTTTGGGCTCACAGGGTGGGGAAAATGGTTAGCACAACTTGCAATAACAATTGCTACTGGAATTGCATTGCTAATCGTTGGTATTGGCCGGGTTAAATGCATGATACAACACTTACTCCTTTCCTTCTCCCCCTCTGTACGCTGTATTCAAATCACCACCACCGAAGAAGGCTGACCCTTGCCTCTCCCCCCCCCCCACCACCACCACCGCTGCCTGCTGCGAGACACTCTGAGGCCTCCTGGAGCCGACGCCGCCCGCCTGAGGAGAACCCCCCGAACCTGCAGCCCTGGAGCGGAACCACGAGTGAGTTGTGGAACCCCTCCCCTGCTGCTGCGTGCCGTGCTGAGAGCACCGGGAGTGGGCCAAGGCTCGGCTGCAGCGACCGGGCACCGCGCCTGCAACTCGGAGGACGGGCGGCCGCCTTGCAGCCAAACTGCTCCCAAGATCAGAGGAGGCAGATAAGACGCTTCCAACTGCTTCGCTCCCCCCACCCCATCTCGGCGGCACTAAAGGTAGCACAGTGAGCTGCTGCTCAGACGGACCTTCCCTTCTCTTTTTTTTTTTTTTTCTTTTTCCTTTTTTGTAATTGGGAGACATTGCCAGCATGGGCGCAGAGTTTCAGCACCAAAAGACCCCGTACTACAGGTATGGACTTGCTTTTTAACAAAAAAAGGCATAAAATACGACCAACAGGCTTTAACAGCCTTAAGCACATGGTGTAAGAGCCACAGACTAGACGGCTCCGAGGGGACTGCCCTGGGCTTGGAAAGGTTGAAGCAGGCTGGTAAAATTAGAATCGAAGTGGCTCCCACAGGAGATGAGACAGCTATTAATGTGCTAAAGCCTTGGAGGCTCCTTTAAAAAGGAGAATAATGCAAGGATGACGGTGGGAACACGGCGGGCGCCGCCCACTGAGGCCGGCAGCGAGGAGAGGGCGCCGGGAGAGGCAGCGGGAGGCGTGGCCGCAGCACCGGGCGCGCAAGAGAGCACCGCGGCCGAGCAGCCTTTCCGCCAACTGCACATCCTGGTCCCTCTCGCCCTGGGAAATGCGTGTGGGGGCTGGGGCCAGGGGGGCTCCGTCCCTCTCAGCCCTGGGGTGACTGCCCCGAGTATCTCCCACCATGACTTGGACAGAGATCCCCCCAGTCCCGATCGTTCCCCGACAGGAGAGGCCTGAAGACACCACAGGACCCCCCAGGATGCAGAGGGACGGAGACAGCCCCGGGCCATGCGTGCTCCTCACCCCAGCTGAGGCCGGGGGGGCTCCGGCCTCCTCTCCCACGGGGAAGGCGGGGGCTTTGGGATTTGTTTGCATCGCAAGCCACTCGCTGGGAGAGCAAAGATCACTCAAGGCATTTGATGTGATTTTTGCCAATTTTATTTTGTTTTACCGTGTTTTACCTGGCATTAGCTGATTTTACCTGGTATTACCTGATTTTACCGTGTTTTACCTGTATTAGATAATATTAGATGGTATTAGCTGGTATTACCGTGTTTTACCTGGTATTACCGTGTTTTACCTGGTATTACCTGGTATTACCTGATTTTACCTTTGGTGGGCTTCGGGTGGTGTCCGAACTCTTCCGATTTTGTCCCTCGTTGCCCCGGCGCTGCTGGGGCCCTGCCTTTGCCGAGCCGGGGTTGCTGTCCCTCGTTGCCCCGGTAGTTGCCCGTCCCTGCCTTTGCCGAGCTGGGGTGCGGTCCCTCGTTGCCGCGGTAGTTGCCCGTCCCTGCCTTTGCCGAGCCGGGGTTGCTGGCGCTCCCACTGCCATCTGGAGGGGCCGGCGCAGGTACCTGAGAAAAGTGGCAGAGAGAAAAGGCGCATTGGCGGCGAGAAGCGGCGCAGCGAACCATCCCATCTCCCTCCCAGCCACCCCCTCCCACCCGCCCCGGCCTGGGGCTCCAGGGCCGCGGCGCTGAGGGCCGGGCCGCTCCCAGAGCTCCGGCCTCGGGGCTTCCGCTCCTCTCCGCCCGCTCCGCTCCGCTGCTGCCGCCTCCACGCCGGGACTGCAAGTGAAGCCCCGCCACCGCCGCCGCCTTATATAGGCAGCCTAAGCCCCGCCCCCCCGGGCGGCAGCCAATGGGAATCGAGCGCCAAGGTTCCTCATTGTGAGGAAACAATGAGGGGCGGGGCCAGAACGTAGCGGAGCGATCTGATTGGTCGAGAGGCAGCGGGTCAATGACATCACACCCCGGGCATTACCAAAGCTTAGCAAAAATGAAACCCTATAAAATAGAAAAATTACATTTAAAACGCCACTGGAGTGTGGCATTCAGCAGCGGCCGCTCTTTATTGGGGCCAGCTGCACCAGGGGATTTCTCCTCTGAAATATCCTGTGTGCCGAGCGCTCCAAAGCTCCTGTTCACACGCTGTGCTTTGCATCCTTTTGCATTGCTATCATTCGATTCAACGCTGCCCTTAACTCCCCGCTGGACGCTGCAAAGAGCGGTCTCAGAGCTGCTGAGCCACTACTAGCAGGCATCCTGTGACCATGCCTGGCAGTGCTGGCCGCAAATTTTCTGTGGAAACAGAGCGTCCTGCAGCTGTATCCAACGCGCCTGCACAGCCATCACAAAAACGCTCGCCCAAGACAGACACGCTATCAGAAGCGGCCGATCCATGCTTAAGCATCATGCCTGGAAATAGCGGCTGGCCAGGAAGTCCTAATGTCGCCGCTGCCCTTTGTGACAACTCTGCGGCGCAGGCGGCGGGGCCACGACGTCTCCGGGCGACGACACTGCCCCAGAGGCAGGGGGCTCGGGGACGGCCAGTGCCAGCACCGCACCGAGCCCGCTGATTGCTCCACAGGCCGCGGCCTCTGTGACACGCGGGGACAGCGCCTGGCTCGCAGCGCAGGGAGGCAGGGCCGGCATCAGGGCGGGCTGGGGGAGGGGTCGGCGTTGAAGACCCACTTGGGCTGCCTTTGGCTGCCATTGCGGCTCAGGCCGGCCTTAGGGCTGGCCCTGCCCTTAGGGCTAACGGTGGCCTTGAGCTTGGAGCCTGCCTTGGGCTAGGGAGTGCACCTGGGGCACTGGCCTTAACTCCATGAATGGTTGGCCTTAGGGCAGCAGTTGGGGCTGAGTTTGGGAGTTAGAGCTAAAGGCGGCATTGGAGTGTGGGCTGGGGCTGGGCTCAAAGCTGGATTTAGGGCTTCAGCTGGGATTGGTGTTGGGCTTGATCTTAAGAGTTGCAGTTGGGGCTGGCTTTGGCCTTCGAGCTCACCGTTGTTATAAACGAAGCTGAGACTTTTTTTAAAAAAGAAAAGCCAGCTCGTTTGTTTATTCATTAACAACTGAGAGCGAGAACCCAGGATAAGCCCAGGCTCCGCACGACAAGCCAGAGTAAAGCAGCACACAAAAAGGACAGTGTGACCCACTGGGTGCAACCTTGGACCCCAAGTTCCGCAGGAGCTCCCCGGATAAAGTCCCAGGTCCGTTCTTATGCCCTCTGTCTGTTCACAATTGGTGGATTTTGGATTCTTCTTCTGATTGGCTCGCTTCCAGGGGTTCTATTGGTCTTTATCAAGATGCATTTTTGTCCAATCATTTCCCGAGGGTGTCGAATGATTGGCTAAGCGGTCCAAGATGTTGACATCACCTGCATGAGGTCATTTTCTAGTCCATCACGTCATCACATCCCCAATTGCGTCTCCACCTAGTGCTCACACTCCGATATTACACCCAGACAGTCTCGCAATATCCTCCGTTAACATGCCCATGTATCCAACTATCAACTCCCCTCTTTTCTATCTCCTCCAAACAGTAAAAATCAACACCCTGAAACCAATTCATTTATTACACCGTTGCATTTGGTTTAGGGCTGAGCATTTAGCAAGGGGCTGGAATTAGGAGAGGCCTCGGCGTTAGGGCTGGGTTTTACATTACAGCTACCATTGGCGTGAAGGCTAAATGTGGCGTTTGCCTTCAGCCTGGCCTTGGTATTGGCTCTGGGGCTGCACGGGTCTGCCACTGGCATGGGATGAAATCCAGGACTGTGAGCGTGTCTAAACATGGAGTGAGACTGAGATCAGAATGGGCGTGCGCTTTGGGACCGAGCGCACGCCCAGCGGAAAAGAGAAGACGTCACTGCGGGATGTCCCTGGCATCGTCCCCGCCCTGCTCAGGCACCACCAAACCTGGCGGCAGCTGCCTTGGCCAAGATGCAGGTGCTCCCAGCTCTGGCTGCTCCCGCTTCCGGCTGCTCCCAGCCCCCCTCCAGCTCTGCTGGAGCCCCTTTAGGCACTGCAAGGGTGATTGGCCCCAAACTGGGCCCTACTTTTACTGTCAAATAAAATACATCAATTTTTTGGCATCGACATTTAATCTCGTTTGGTTTTAATCTCATATCTGGCAATATTTTGAACCTTCGAAGTTCTTTCTGGTTTATGCTCAGAGACTTCGCCTGCTTTGCCTTTCTGGGTCTGAACCGGATCGTAACACTTTATTGGCATAGTCGGCAGGATCCCCGTAAAATGAGAGTGTTGTTTCCAAAAAATGCATGAATTGCTAATTCTTATGATTGGATCATTTTAGGAAAATAAAACAACGTACCTTTCTACATTTCCTAACACCTCTCTACCTTTCTTACTCTGTCTTACTCTTTTGTTTGTTTGTTTGTTTGCTTGTGTGTTTGCACATGCACCTGAGCTAAAACGGTGCTCCCGAGGCCCAGGGTCTGGGAAATTGGCACTCCTGTAGGTAAAAGACCTGGGAGTTTGGAAAGTAATTTTGAGACTTGTAACTTTGGTAAACACTAGGTGCTCTCGAGGTGTAAGGAGTAGGACCTCAGAAACCATTTTGTAAGGGGTGTCCCTCAAGAGAGACTACTCCAGTGTTTGTAACTTTCTTTGGTTTGGCAGAAGAGGAACCTTCCCAGAGTGCAGGGGTGAGACTTTTGTAAATTTACTTTACGCTGGGCATCCTCTAGGAATGATCACTCCGACATTTGTAAGTAACATGGGACATCATACACAAGCTTTGTTTACTTTGTTGGATGAATTTGGTGCCAGGCCATCTCCTCCAGGGACGGACTGGGCACAAAACTATTGGTATAATATCCAAGCACTCGTTGATCGAGTCTCTGTCCTGCGCACAGGAGCGAGACTCAAAAAAGGTAAAGCGCAACCAGTGGTATGTTCTGTCTTAGCTGCTGCTGTGCTAGCTGCAGTAGAACACAGAGAGCACCAGCAGAAAGCTGATACGGAAGTTACTGCTTCATTACAGCATTTGGTTAAAGCATTGCAATTTCAGCTGGAGCTAACACCCACCTCCTCCAGGAAGAGATAAGGAATGAAAAGGCTACTGTCTGTGTGCTCCGAGAGGAGCTGTTTGCAAGATCAGCAAATGAGGGAAAAAAGGAGTCAGAGCTGGAACTATCTAAAGAAGCGTACCCCCTCTCGGACTTAGAATCCTTGCGTAATCACTCAGAAAAGCCCTCAGCCTCGCTCCGTCCCTTCATTAAAACAGAATACACCCATGAGGCTTCAGACGACGACACACCTGACATAACCACAAAAGAAATCCCATCTACAGCTACTGAATTGGCCAAACTAAAGGAAGGGTATAGCCAAAGTCCCAAAGAATCTGAAACTGAATGTGTTTGGAGACTCTCTCTCACACGGGCTGACCAAATTCTGTTCTCAGAAAAAGAGGCAGAAGGGTACTGGAGGGGCAGGAGTCTTCCTTACCACAGGAGATAACCGTGCTCCTTGGTCCCTCCCCAGAGAGCTGCTGATTGGGCTGGCAGACTCAGTCCTTCAGAAAGAGAAGATCCCCTGGCTATAGTAAGGAATGTCAATCAGACTGTAGAAAGTGTACAGAAAGCGGCTCGTTTACAAATGATGCATGATAGGAAATTAACACCACGAGGTGAATCTCCAGTGATGGTGCCTGTGGATCCTGAGAGAATGATACCTCTTATCAGAGGCCTCCCTGAAGCTGTGAAACCCATAGGCATGCAGCTAAAAGGACAAATAGAAAGTCTCCCAATTGCAGAAAGAGCTGTAGCCACCTTGGAGGCAGCAGCTATTTCCCTCAGTCTTAAGCGGGCAAAAGGGAAGGTTTGGACCTGGGGGGGAAGGTGGCACAAGAATTAATTAATTACGGGAGAAAATATGGCCCAATTCCTTCAAATACAACTGATTCTAGATCAATTCGGCGCACAGAGTGCAAAACCCTGTCCCCAGCAAAACTCCAAAAGGTAAGGTTCTCCCCTGGGCTGGGTAGACAAACAAATACAGGGGAAGAACGCAAGGAGAAAAGAAATGCCCTGTGGATTGCGGGCTTACAAAAGGGAGTCCCAAGGACCCTAATGGATGGCCAGCCCACTAATAAATTAGAACTATTCATCCAAGAGTGGCCAGCAAAAGAGGAACCATTAAAAGCTGTCCCTGCTACAGCCCCTCCCCTGGAGGAACCACAAGAAAGGGAAGGTGACAGAAAACCCTTATCTTTGCAGAAGGTAAGCCAGGGGGCGAAGGGTGGATTCACATCAGGCGCCTTTCTAACAATTCCAGAGGAGACCCGTTAATAACCTGTCCTACTGGTCCCCACAAAGCCCCGGTAACTTTTTTAGTAGATACTGGTGCTCAGGTGTCTGCCCTTAAAATTGAAGATGCCTCCTCACGTGGAATCACTCCCTCACGTAAGAGTATACGTGTCACAGATGTTTTTGAGAATAGCCAAGCCCAGATGACAGCAAAGGTAAGACGCTGGTTACCGGCAGAAGAGAAAGCAGTTGACACCCTAATGATTACAGGTGAATTTCCTACAAATTCACTGGGTCTGGACCTCCTAAAGGGAAGGCCTTGGACCAATGAAGAAGGAAAAATAGGGACTTTGGGGCAGGAAACCTCCCATTTGTGTTTGTTAAGTTCTGCTCCTGCTCTTCCCCCCTCCCTAGTAACCAATGTCAAACCTTACCCCTTGCCTTTAGGAGCCAGAGAAGGAATCACACCAATTATTGCACATTTGAAAGAAAAAGGAATAGTGATTGCAACACATTCCCCTTACAATGCTCCTGTGTGGCCAGTCCGCAAGCCTAATGGCAACTGGAGACTGACAGGAGACTATCGGCGGCTTAACTCAAAATACAGGGCCTCTCACTGCTGCAGTCCCAAACATTGCTGAGCTGAGAGCTACTAGACAAGAACAAGCTCATCAAATTATGGCCACTATTGATGTCAAGGACATGTTTTTTATGGTCCCCTCGCAGGAACAAGATCAGGAGCGTTTTGCTTTCACGGGGGAGGGCCAGCAATATACTTTCACTCGCCTCCCACAAGGATTCAAACACTCACCCACTCTAGCACATCATGCACTAGCACAAGAATTGTCACTCATTCCTCCTGCACCAGGAGTAAGAGTATACCAATACATTGATGGCATTTTGGTGGCAGGAGATGAGATTACACCTGTACAAACAACACAAACAAACATCATTAAACATCTAGAATCCCCGGGCTTACGTATTCCTCCTGAAAAAGTACAACTCCCTTCCCTAGAAGTAAAATTCTTGGGAATCTGGTGGAAAGGAGGAATGGTGTGTATTGCCCCAGACACCCTCAGCCACCTAGACCAAATTGAAACCCCAGAGACTAAAAAAGACCTGCAGCATGCTTTAGGCCTGCTAATTTTTTGGAGGAAACACATTCCTGACTTTTCAATAATTGCAAGGCCCCTGTATGATTTGCTAGGAAAAAAAGCAAAGTGGGATTGGACTCCCTTGCACGATGAGGCCCTACAACTCCTAATTTTTGAAGCTAACACATACCAATCCCTAGGTCCTATACATCCCACTGATCCAGTACACATGGAATGGCGATTTGCAAGCTCTGGACTGTCTATACATTTATGGCAGAAAGGACCCGATGGTCCTACCAGACCCATAGGCTTTTACTCACGCAGTTTTAAAGATGCAGAAAAACGATATTCTACCTGGGGAAAAAAGTTTATTCGTGGTCAGCACTGCTTTTCAGGAAGCAGAGAAAACTACCCACAAACAACCCCTGATTTTAAGGGAACCTTTTCAAGTCATCAAGTCAGTTTTGGCAGGAATCCCACCCCCTGACGGGGTGGCCCAACGTGCCTCTGTTTGCAAACGGTATGCTCAAATGGAACATTATTGCACCATTTTTCAAGTAACAGAAGGAGCTCGCAAAAATCTTCCTCTACAAGATGAGGTAACCCTAAATAGCACCACTGACTTTTCACCTTCTATGATCCAAGTTGCTCCCCCGTACTCAGAACGATTGCAGAATGTGTGGTTTACGGATGCATCAGCAAAGCGAGAAGGTAAGGTTTGGAAATGTGGTGCTGTAGCCTTACAAATAAATACAGGCAAGCAAATTGTAACAGAAGGGGAAGGTAGTGCACAAGTGGGAGAACTGGCAGCAGTCTGGAGTGTATTTAACCATGCATCTGAAACCTCAGACTCTGTATATGTTTACACTGATTCTTTTGCTGTGTTCAAAGGGTGTACTGAATGGCTCCCCTTCTGGGACAAAAAGGACTGGGAAGTAAACAGGGTCCCTGCTTGGCAAAAGGAAAAATGGCAAGAAATTCTTGCTGTAGCAAAAAAGGGGAACTTTTTAGTTGGCTGGGTAGCCTCTCATCAAGAAAAGGAAACCCCAACTAGCCACTGGAATCACAAAGTAGATGAGAGGGCCAGATTAGCCCCACTAAGTAGAAAACCTCCAAGAGAAAACTGGGATCCATTATTAGAATGGTTGCACTTAAAGCGACAGCACACCGGGACACAAGACCTATACAAGGAAGCAGCAAGCAGAGGATGGCCGGGGACTCGGGAAATGTGCCGTACCTGCAGATCTTCATGCGAGCAGTGCCGGACCCGATCAGAGCGTCACCCTTTAGAACAACCCCCCTCACATATCAGAGACAGGAAAGGGACTGTGGGACACATGGCAAGTAGATGATATTGGACCTTTTGGAAAGTCTGAGGGCAAACAACACGTGTCGGTAGAAGTCAGGTCAGGACTAGTCCAAGCAGGAGCCTTCTCTCGGGCAACTAGTGCAAACACATTAGAAGCCCTTAAAATGTGGTTCAGTTTCTTTCCAAAACCTGTACCTATCCAATCCGACAACGGGGCACATTTCACAGCGACCATCGTCCAAAAATGGGCCAAAGAAGAAGGGATCCAGTGGATATTTCACACACCCCATTATCCACAAGCAAATGGCATCGTCGAGAGAACAAATGGCCTGCTTAAGCGATTTCTGAAACCTCAACATTCTAATTGGACTGAACGACTATGGGATGCTGTGAAAACAGTACATGAGCAATGGGGAGTAAATGGATGTCCCAGACTCACAGCTTTTTATCTGCAGCCTCCCTCCTTGATACCAGCAACATCTAAACCTACAGGTAATCAAAAACCCGCACGCTTCCCAGGACAGCCTGTATGGGTGGAACTGCCTACCGCAGGAGCTGTACCCATGGTACTCACTACTCCTTTGAACATGCATACCTGGAAAGCAAACGATGCTTATGGCAAAGAACACAAAATAAGCTCTCGCTGGCTTATTCCTACATTTTAATATTAGCCCTGAAAGGGGCTGGACAGACTTTTTCTTGTCTTTCACAGGTAACTGAACAACAGGAGAAAAAAATATTCAGGACTGTGCATGAAAAACCTCAGATACGAACTATGCTTCGGTTTACTGGTAATTCTGATTGTAACATGTTAGCTCTATTTTTATGCTTATTTACCTTGTGCATGTGCTCAGCAGAGCTAGCTAGCAGAGCTAGATCAAAGGAAGCTTGCCTGGAAATTAGGAAAAGGGTTTGCAAAAATATGGAATCCTACTGATCAAGGTGTATGTGTAACATTACCTGATTCTGCTGAACCAGGATTGCCATCTTACATAGTACCCTTGAATTTATCTTTTGTCCTCAATATGACTAGTGTGGCAGCTCCATTGCCTCTACCTGAACAGTGGACAAGTAAGAAAAATGGAGCCCAAGTTGAGTGCAGAGGTACCCCTATAGTACATAACCTTTACCAAACATATGACCCACCTTCTGATGCACCTCATGAAGGACAGTTGCACCAGAAATATTGTAGAACTAGGCATCCAAAGGTAAATAGAACCATCTTATCTCAAATTGAATCCCCTCACCCAGCCATCAAATTAGATAAAAGTAAATTCAGCCCTGAGACAATAACCTTTGAGGAATATAATGCTAAACAGCCCTGCCTTGTTTACCCATGGGATCCACGGTTTGACCCACTCTACACACCAGATGTAGATGAAGGCAAATATAGCACAGTTTTTAACCCTTCCTGCTGTGGTCAACTTCCGAACATAACGAATAGAACCCCAATCGACTGACAACATTTAATGTGGGCATGGTCTGTACAAACAGTTCTTAAAGGTAAATTTAGAGACTAAAAAAGACTACAAAAGAAGATAGTCCTCTAGTCAATTGCTCAAAGGTGATAACATGCAAAGAAGGACCAGGAGATCCTCCAGAAACATGGTTTTCACTTAGAATTCGAACATTAGGAACTGATGTGTGTACTTGTTGGGGATACCTCTCAAAAGGCTGGAGAAATCAAGATGAGTCCTGTAACTCCTCCTACAAATACCTTCTCAACCCATGTGGAGTTCCTTTTACCCACTACCCAGTCCGTGGGACTCCAATCAATACTAAGCCAGAAATCACCGTCCTTGATTTTGCAGATGCAACTAAGTGGAAAACTGCAAAATATATAGCCCCTCTTGGAATGGCTTGGGGATGCTCTGATGAGATATTTTATTCACATTTGTCATTAGAACAACATGCTGGACTTAGGTGTGGAATTGGAATTCCCTCCCTTTGCCCCAGACGTATTTTTACTTTCACCAAAGTGTCTAAAGAACGTCACTGTCGTAGTGTTCCCTCTTCAAAGGCAACACAAAGAGCAGAATGGGCAATTCAAGGAGTTGACATTCCAGATTACTATACCACTGGAGAAAAAGTATCTCTATTTCTGGAAAATTTCTTTACTCCCTATGTTACCTTTAAAAGACACCAGTTCGTATTAGAAGATATTACCTGGCAATTAAGTATATGAAGCAATTGGACACAAGATGCATTTGGAGAATTATACACCCAAGTCCAGCAAAATACTAAAATGACCCTGCAAAATAGATTAGCTTTAGATATGGTATTGTTAAAAGAACAAGGAGTTTGTGGGATGTTCAATAGAACAGAAACTGAGGGTTGTATTACAATTCATAATGCCTCTAGCTCCGCTGAGGAGGCATGAGCTAAGATGAGAGAAATAAGTAATCATACTAGAAATTTGTTTCATGCAATGCAACTGCGAGAAGTATTTGATAGTTCATGGGTCACTACCATCCTAAAGTATTTTGGGCTCACAGGGTGGGGAAAATGGTTAGCACAACTTGCAATAACAATTGCTACTGGAATTGCATTGCTAATCGTTGGTATTGGCCGGGTTAAATGCATGATACAACACTTACTCCTTTCCTTCTCCCCCTCTGTACGCTGTATTCAAATCACCACCACCGAAGAAGGCTGACCCTTGCCTCTCCCCCCCCCCACCACCACCACCACTGCCTGCTGCGAGACACTCTGAGGCCTCCTGGAGCCGACGCCGCCCGCCTGAGGAGAACCCCCCGAACCTGCAGCCCTGGAGCGGAACCACGAGTGAGTTGTGGAACCCCTCCCCTGCTGCTGCGTGCCGTGCTGAGAGCACCGGGAGTGGGCCAAGGCTCGGCTGCAGCGACCGGGCACCGCGCCTGCAACTCGGAGGACGGGCGGCCGCCTTGCAGCCAAACTGCTCCCAAGATCAGAGGAGGCAGATAAGACGCTTCCAACTGCTTCGCTCCCCCCACCCCATCTCGGCGGCACTAAAGGTAGCACAGTGAGCTGCTGCTCAGACGGACCTTCCCTTCTCTTTTTTTTTTTTTTTCTTTTTCCTTTTTTGTAATTGGGAGACATTGCCAGCATGGGCGCAGAGTTTCAGCACCAAAAGACCCCGTACTACAGGTATGGACTTGCTTTTTAACAAAAAAAGGCATAAAATACGACCAACAGGCTTTAACAGCCTTAAGCACATGGTGTAAGAGCCACAGACTAGACGGCTCCGAGGGGACTGCCCTGGGCTTGGAAAGGTTGAAGCAGGCTGGTAAAATTAGAATCGAAGTGGCTCCCACAGGAGATGAGACAGCTATTAATGTGCTAAAGCCTTGGAGGCTCCTTTAAAAAGGAGAATAATGCAAGGATGACGGTGGGAACACGGCGGGCGCCGCCCACTGAGGCCGGCAGCGAGGAGAGGGCGCCGGGAGAGGCAGCGGGAGGCGTGGCCGCAGCACCGGGCGCGCAAGAGAGCACCGCGGCCGAGCAGCCTTTCCGCCAACTGCACATCCTGGTCCCTCTCGCCCTGGGAAATGCGTGTGGGGGCTGGGGCCAGGGGGGCTCCGTCCCTCTCAGCCCTGGGGTGACTGCCCCGAGTATCTCCCGCCATGACTTGGACAGAGATCCCCCCAGTCCCGATCGTTCCCCGACAGGAGAGGCCTGAAGACACCACAGGACCCCCCAGGATGCAGAGGGACGGAGACAGCCCCGGGCCATGCGTGCTCCTCACCCCAGCTGAGGCCGGGGGGGCTCCGGCCTCCTCTCCCACGGGGAAGGCGGGGGCTTTGGGATTTGTTTGCATCGCAAGCCACTCGCTGGGAGAGCAAAGATCACTCAAGGCATTTGATGTGATTTTTGCCAATTTTATTTTGTTTTACCGTGTTTTACCTGGCATTAGCTGATTTTACCTGGTATTACCTGATTTTACCGTGTTTTACCTGTATTAGATAATATTAGATGGTATTAGCTGGTATTACCGTGTTTTACCTGGTATTACCGTGTTTTACCTGGTATTACCTGGTATTACCTGATTTTACCTTTGGTGGGCTTCGGGTGGTGTCCGAACTCTTCCGATTTTGTCCCTCGTTGCCCCGGCGCTGCTGGGGCCCTGCCTTTGCCGAGCCGGGGTTGCTGTCCCTCGTTGCCCCGGTAGTTGCCCGTCCCTGCCTTTGCCGAGCTGGGGTGCGGTCCCTCGTTGCCGCGGTAGTTGCCCGTCCCTGCCTTTGCCGAGCCGGGGTTGCTGGCGCTCCCACTGCCATCTGGAGGGGCCGGCGCAGGTACCTGAGAAAAGTGGCAGAGAGAAAAGGCGCATTGGCGGCGAGAAGCGGCGCAGCGAACCATCCCATCTCCCTCCCAGCCACCCCCTCCCACCCGCCCCGGCCTGGGGCTCCAGGGCCGCGGCGCTGAGGGCCGGGCCGCTCCCAGAGCTCCGGCCTCGGGGCTTCCGCTCCTCTCCGCCCGCTCCGCTCCGCTGCTGCCGCCTCCACGCCGGGACTGCAAGTGAAGCCCCGCCACCGCCGCCGCCTTATATAGGCAGCCTAAGCCCCGCCCCCCCGGGCGGCAGCCAATGGGAATCGAGCGCCAAGGTTCCTCATTGTGAGGAAACAATGAGGGGCGGGGCCAGAACGTAGCGGAGCGATCTGATTGGTCGAGAGGCAGCGGGTCAATGACATCACACCCCGGGCATTACCAAAGCTTAGCAAAAATGAAACCCTATAAAATAGAAAAATTACATTTAAAACGCCACTGGAGTGTGGCATTCAGCAGCGGCCGCTCTTTATTGGGGCCAGCTGCACCAGGGGATTTCTCCTCTGAAATATCCTGTGTGCCGAGCGCTCCAAAGCTCCTGTTCACACGCTGTGCTTTGCATCCTTTTGCATTGCTATCATTCGATTCAACGCTGCCCTTAACTCCCCACTGGACGCTGCAAAGAGCGGTCTCAGAGCTGCTGAGCCACTACTAGCAGGCATCCTGTGACCATGCCTGGCAGTGCTGGCCGCAAATTTTCTGTGGAAACAGAGCGTCCTGCAGCTGTATCCAACGCGCCTGCACAGCCATCACAAAAACGCTCGCCCAAGACAGACACGCTATCAGAAGCGGCCGATCCATGCTTAAGCATCATGCCTGGAAATAGCGGCTGGCCAGGAAGTCCTAATGTCGCCGCTGCCCTTTGTGACAACTCTGCGGCGCAGGCGGCGGGGCCACGACGTCTCCGGGCGACGACACTGCCCCAGAGGCAGGGGGCTCGGGGACGGCCAGTGCCAGCACCGCACCGAGCCCGCTGATTGCTCCACAGGCCGCGGCCTCTGTGACACGCGGGGACAGCGCCTGGCTCGCAGCGCAGGGAGGCAGGGCCGGCATCAGGGCGGGCTGGGGGAGGGGTCGGCGTTGAAGACCCACTTGGGCTGCCTTTGGCTGCCATTGCGGCTCAGGCCGGCCTTAGGGCTGGCCCTGCCCTTAGGGCTAACGGTGGCCTTGAGCTTGGAGCCTGCCTTGGGCTAGGGAGTGCACCTGGGGCACTGGCCTTAACTCCATGAATGGTTGGCCTTAGGGCAGCAGTTGGGGCTGAGTTTGGGAGTTAGAGCTAAAGGCGGCATTGGAGTATGGGCTGGGGCTGGGCTCAAAGCTGGATTTAGGGCTTCAGCTGGGATTGGTGTTGGGCTTGATCTTAAGAGTTGCAGTTGGGGCTGGCTTTGGCCTTCGAGCTCACCGTTGTTATAAACGAAGCTGAGACTTTTTTTAAAAAAGAAAAGCCAGCTCGTTTGTTTATTCATTAACAACTGAGAGCGAGAACCCAGGATAAGCCCAGGCTCCGCACGACAAGCCAGAGTAAAGCAGCACACAAAAAGGACAGTGTGACCCACTGGGTGCAACCTTGGACCCCAAGTTCCGCAGGAGCTCCCCGGATAAAGTCCCAGGTCCGTTCTTATGCCCTCTGTCTGTTCACAATTGGTGGATTTTGGATTCTTCTTCTGATTGGCTCGCTTCCAGGGGTTCTATTGGTCTTTATCAAGATGCATTTTTGTCCAATCATTTCCCGAGGGTGTCGAATGATTGGCTAAGCGGTCCAAGATGTTGACATCACCTGCATGAGGTCATTTTCTAGTCCATCACGTCATCACATCCCCAATTGCGTCTCCACCTAGTGCTCACACTCCGATATTACACCCAGACAGTCTCGCAATATCCTCCGTTAACATGCCCATGTATCCAACTATCAACTCCCCTCTTTTCTATCTCCTCCAAACAGTAAAAATCAACACCCTGAAACCAATTCATTTATTACACCGTTGCATTTGGTTTAGGGCTGAGCATTTAGCAAGGGGCTGGAATTAGGAGAGGCCTCGGCGTTAGGGCTGGGTTTTACATTACAGCTACCATTGGCGTGAAGGCTAAATGTGGCGTTTGCCTTCAGCCTGGCCTTGGTATTGGCTCTGGGGCTGCACGGGTCTGCCACTGGCATGGGATGAAATCCAGGACTGTGAGCGTGTCTAAACATGGAGTGAGACTGAGATCAGAATGGGCGTGCGCTTTGGGACCGAGCGCACGCCCAGCGGAAAAGAGAAGACGTCACTGCGGGATGTCCCTGGCATCGTCCCCGCCCTGCTCAGGCACCACCAAACCTGGCGGCAGCTGCCTTGGCCAAGATGCAGGTGCTCCCAGCTCTGGCTGCTCCCGCTTCCGGCTGCTCCCAGCCCCCCTCCAGCTCTGCTGGAGCCCCTTTAGGCACTGCAAGGGTGATTGGCCCCAAACTGGGCCCTACTTTTACTGTCAAATAAAATACATCAATTTTTTGGCATCGACATTTAATCTCGTTTGGTTTTAATCTCATATCTGGCAATATTTTGAACCTTCGAAGTTCTTTCTGGTTTATGCTCAGAGACTTCGCCTGCTTTGCCTTTCTGGGTCTGAACCGGATCGTAACACTTTATTGGCATAGTCGGCAGGATCCCCGTAAAATGAGAGTGTTGTTTCCAAAAAATGCATGAATTGCTAATTCTTATGATTGGATCATTTTAGGAAAATAAAACAACGTACCTTTCTACATTTCCTAACACCTCTCTACCTTTCTTACTCTGTCTTACTCTTTTGTTTGTTTGTTTGTTTGCTTGTGTGTTTGCACATGCACCTGAGCTAAAACGGTGCTCCCGAGGCCCAGGGTCTGGGAAATTGGCACTCCTGTAGGTAAAAGACCTGGGAGTTTGGAAAGTAATTTTGAGACTTGTAACTTTGGTAAACACTAGGTGCTCTCGAGGTGTAAGGAGTAGGACCTCAGAAACCATTTTGTAAGGGGTGTCCCTCAAGAGAGACTACTCCAGTGTTTGTAACTTTCTTTGGTTTGGCAGAAGAGGAACCTTCCCAGAGTGCAGGGGTGAGACTTTTGTAAATTTACTTTACGCTGGGCATCCTCTAGGAATGATCACTCCGACATTTGTAAGTAACATGGGACATCATACACAAGCTTTGTTTACTTTGTTGGATGAATTTGGTGCCAGGCCATCTCCTCCAGGGACGGACTGGGCACAAAACTATTGGTATAATATCCAAGCACTCGTTGATCGAGTCTCTGTCCTGCGCACAGGAGCGAGACTCAAAAAAGGTAAAGCGCAACCAGTGGTATGTTCTGTCTTAGCTGCTGCTGTGCTAGCTGCAGTAGAACACAGAGAGCACCAGCAGAAAGCTGATACGGAAGTTACTGCTTCATTACAGCATTTGGTTAAAGCATTGCAATTTCAGCTGGAGCTAACACCCACCTCCTCCAGGAAGAGATAAGGAATGAAAAGGCTACTGTCTGTGTGCTCCGAGAGGAGCTGTTTGCAAGATCAGCAAATGAGGGAAAAAAGGAGTCAGAGCTGGAACTATCTAAAGAAGCGTACCCCCTCTCGGACTTAGAATCCTTGCGTAATCACTCAGAAAAGCCCTCAGCCTCGCTCCGTCCCTTCATTAAAACAGAATACACCCATGAGGCTTCAGACGACGACACACCTGACATAACCACAAAAGAAATCCCATCTACAGCTACTGAATTGGCCAAACTAAAGGAAGGGTATAGCCAAAGTCCCAAAGAATCTGAAACTGAATGTGTTTGGAGACTCTCTCTCACACGAGCTGACCAAATTCTGTTCTCAGAAAAAGAGGCAGAAGGGTACTGGAGGGGCAGGAGTCTTCCTTACCACAGGAGATAACCGTGCTCCTTGGTCCCTCCCCAGAGAGCTGCTGATTGGGCTGGCAGACTCAGTCCTTCAGAAAGAGAAGATCCCCTGGCTATAGTAAGGAATGTCAATCAGACTGTAGAAAGTGTACAGAAAGCGGCTCGTTTACAAATGATGCATGATAGGAAATTAACACCACGAGGTGAATCTCCAGTGATGGTGCCTGTGGATCCTGAGAGAATGATACCTCTTATCAGAGGCCTCCCTGAAGCTGTGAAACCCATAGGCATGCAGCTAAAAGGACAAATAGAAAGTCTCCCAATTGCAGAAAGAGCTGTAGCCACCTTGGAGGCAGCAGCTATTTCCCTCAGTCTTAAGCGGGCAAAAGGGAAGGTTTGGACCTGGGGGGGAAGGTGGCACAAGAATTAATTAATTACGGGAGAAAATATGGCCCAATTCCTTCAAATACAACTGATTCTAGATCAATTCGGCGCACAGAGTGCAAAACCCTGTCCCCAGCAAAACTCCAAAAGGTAAGGTTCTCCCCTGGGCTGGGTAGACAAACAAATACAGGGGAAGAACGCAAGGAGAAAAGAAATGCCCTGTGGATTGCGGGCTTACAAAAGGGAGTCCCAAGGACCCTAATGGATGGCCAGCCCACTAATAAATTAGAACTATTCATCCAAGAGTGGCCAGCAAAAGAGGAACCATTAAAAGCTGTCCCTGCTACAGCCCCTCCCCTGGAGGAACCACAAGAAAGGGAAGGTGACAGAAAACCCTTATCTTTGCAGAAGGTAAGCCAGGGGGCGAAGGGTGGATTCACATCAGGCGCCTTTCTAACAATTCCAGAGGAGACCCGTTAATAACCTGTCCTACTGGTCCCCACAAAGCCCCGGTAACTTTTTTAGTAGATACTGGTGCTCAGGTGTCTGCCCTTAAAATTGAAGATGCCTCCTCACGTGGAATCACTCCCTCACGTAAGAGTATACGTGTCACAGATGTTTTTGAGAATAGCCAAGCCCAGATGACAGCAAAGGTAAGACGCTGGTTACCGGCAGAAGAGAAAGCAGTTGACACCCTAATGATTACAGGTGAATTTCCTACAAATTCACTGGGTCTGGACCTCCTAAAGGGAAGGCCTTGGACCAATGAAGAAGGAAAAATAGGGACTTTGGGGCAGGAAACCTCCCATTTGTGTTTGTTAAGTTCTGCTCCTGCTCTTCCCCCCTCCCTAGTAACCAATGTCAAACCTTACCCCTTGCCTTTAGGAGCCAGAGAAGGAATCACACCAATTATTGCACATTTGAAAGAAAAAGGAATAGTGATTGCAACACATTCCCCTTACAATGCTCCTGTGTGGCCAGTCCGCAAGCCTAATGGCAACTGGAGACTGACAGGAGACTATCGGCGGCTTAACTCAAAATACAGGGCCTCTCACTGCTGCAGTCCCAAACATTGCTGAGCTGAGAGCTACTAGACAAGAACAAGCTCATCAAATTATGGCCACTATTGATGTCAAGGACATGTTTTTTATGGTCCCCTCGCAGGAACAAGATCAGGAGCGTTTTGCTTTCACGGGGGAGGGCCAGCAATATACTTTCACTCGCCTCCCACAAGGATTCAAACACTCACCCACTCTAGCACATCATGCACTAGCACAAGAATTGTCACTCATTCCTCCTGCACCAGGAGTAAGAGTATACCAATACATTGATGGCATTTTGGTGGCAGGAGATGAGATTACACCTGTACAAACAACACAAACAAACATCATTAAACATCTAGAATCCCCGGGCTTACGTATTCCTCCTGAAAAAGTACAACTCCCTTCCCTAGAAGTAAAATTCTTGGGAATCTGGTGGAAAGGAGGAATGGTGTGTATTGCCCCAGACACCCTCAGCCACCTAGACCAAATTGAAACCCCAGAGACTAAAAAAGACCTGCAGCATGCTTTAGGCCTGCTAATTTTTTGGAGGAAACACATTCCTGACTTTTCAATAATTGCAAGGCCCCTGTATGATTTGCTAGGAAAAAAAGCAAAGTGGGATTGGACTCCCTTGCACGATGAGGCCCTACAACTCCTAATTTTTGAAGCTAACACATACCAATCCCTAGGTCCTATACATCCCACTGATCCAGTACACATGGAATGGCGATTTGCAAGCTCTGGACTGTCTATACATTTATGGCAGAAAGGACCCGATGGTCCTACCAGACCCATAGGCTTTTACTCACGCAGTTTTAAAGATGCAGAAAAACGATATTCTACCTGGGGAAAAAAGTTTATTCGTGGTCAGCACTGCTTTTCAGGAAGCAGAGAAAACTACCCACAAACAACCCCTGATTTTAAGGGAACCTTTTCAAGTCATCAAGTCAGTTTTGGCAGGAATCCCACCCCCTGACGGGGTGGCCCAACGTGCCTCTGTTTGCAAACGGTATGCTCAAATGGAACATTATTGCACCATTTTTCAAGTAACAGAAGGAGCTCGCAAAAATCTTCCTCTACAAGATGAGGTAACCCTAAATAGCACCACTGACTTTTCACCTTCTATGATCCAAGTTGCTCCCCCGTACTCAGAACGATTGCAGAATGTGTGGTTTACGGATGCATCAGCAAAGCGAGAAGGTAAGGTTTGGAAATGTGGTGCTGTAGCCTTACAAATAAATACAGGCAAGCAAATTGTAACAGAAGGGGAAGGTAGTGCACAAGTGGGAGAACTGGCAGCAGTCTGGAGTGTATTTAACCATGCATCTGAAACCTCAGACTCTGTATATGTTTACACTGATTCTTTTGCTGTGTTCAAAGGGTGTACTGAATGGCTCCCCTTCTGGGACAAAAAGGACTGGGAAGTAAACAGGGTCCCTGCTTGGCAAAAGGAAAAATGGCAAGAAATTCTTGCTGTAGCAAAAAAGGGGAACTTTTTAGTTGGCTGGGTAGCCTCTCATCAAGAAAAGGAAACCCCAACTAGCCACTGGAATCACAAAGTAGATGAGAGGGCCAGATTAGCCCCACTAAGTAGAAAACCTCCAAGAGAAAACTGGGATCCATTATTAGAATGGTTGCACTTAAAGCGACAGCACACCGGGACACAAGACCTATACAAGGAAGCAGCAAGCAGAGGATGGCCGGGGACTCGGGAAATGTGCCGTACCTGCAGATCTTCATGCGAGCAGTGCCGGACCCGATCAGAGCGTCACCCTTTAGAACAACCCCCCTCACATATCAGAGACAGGAAAGGGACTGTGGGACACATGGCAAGTAGATGATATTGGACCTTTTGGAAAGTCTGAGGGCAAACAACACGTGTCGGTAGAAGTCAGGTCAGGACTAGTCCAAGCAGGAGCCTTCTCTCGGGCAACTAGTGCAAACACATTAGAAGCCCTTAAAATGTGGTTCAGTTTCTTTCCAAAACCTGTACCTATCCAATCCGACAACGGGGCACATTTCACAGCGACCATCGTCCAAAAATGGGCCAAAGAAGAAGGGATCCAGTGGATATTTCACACACCCCATTATCCACAAGCAAATGGCATCGTCGAGAGAACAAATGGCCTGCTTAAGCGATTTCTGAAACCTCAACATTCTAATTGGACTGAACGACTATGGGATGCTGTGAAAACAGTACATGAGCAATGGGGAGTAAATGGATGTCCCAGACTCACAGCTTTTTATCTGCAGCCTCCCTCCTTGATACCAGCAACATCTAAACCTACAGGTAATCAAAAACCCGCACGCTTCCCAGGACAGCCTGTATGGGTGGAACTGCCTACCGCAGGAGCTGTACCCATGGTACTCACTACTCCTTTGAACATGCATACCTGGAAAGCAAACGATGCTTATGGCAAAGAACACAAAATAAGCTCTCGCTGGCTTATTCCTACATTTTAATATTAGCCCTGAAAGGGGCTGGACAGACTTTTTCTTGTCTTTCACAGGTAACTGAACAACAGGAGAAAAAAATATTCAGGACTGTGCATGAAAAACCTCAGATACGAACTATGCTTCGGTTTACTGGTAATTGGGATTGTAACATGTTAGCTCTATTTTTATGCTTATTTACCTTGTGCATGTGCTCAGCAGAGCTAGCTAGCAGAGCTAGATCAAAGGAAGCTTGCCTGGAAATTAGGAAAAGGGTTTGCAAAAATATGGAATCCTACTGATCAAGGTGTATGTGTAACATTACCTGATTCTGCTGAACCAGGATTGCCATCTTACATAGTACCCTTGAATTTATCTTTTGTCCTCAATATGACTAGTGTGGCAGCTCCATTGCCTCTACCTGAACAGTGGACAAGTAAGAAAAATGGAGCCCAAGTTGAGTGCAGAGGTACCCCTATAGTACATAACCTTTACCAAACATATGACCCACCTTCTGATGCACCTCATGAAGGACAGTTGCACCAGAAATATTGTAGAACTAGGCATCCAAAGGTAAATAGAACCATCTTATCTCAAATTGAATCCCCTCACCCAGCCATCAAATTAGATAAAAGTAAATTCAGCCCTGAGACAATAACCTTTGAGGAATATAATGCTAAACAGCCCTGCCTTGTTTACCCATGGGATCCACGGTTTGACCCACTCTACACACCAGATGTAGATGAAGGCAAATATAGCACAGTTTTTAACCCCTCCTGCTGTGGTCAACTTCCGAACATAACGAATAGAACCCCAATCGACTGACAACATTTAATGTGGGCATGGTCTGTACAAACAGTTCTTAAAGGTAAATTTAGAGACTAAAAAAGACTACAAAAGAAGATAGTCCTCTAGTCAATTGCTCAAAGGTGATAACATGCAAAGAAGGACCAGGAGATCCTCCAGAAACATGGTTTTCACTTAGAATTTGAACATTAGGAACTGATGTGTGTACTTGTTGGGGATACCTCTCAAAAGGCTGGAGAAATCAAGATGAGTCCTGTAACTCCTCCTACAAATACCTTCTCAACCCATGTGGAGTTCCTTTTACCCACTACCCAGTCCGTGGGACTCCAATCAATACTAAGCCAGAAATCACCGTCCTTGATTTTGCAGATGCAACTAAGTGGAAAACTGCAAAATATATAGCCCCTCTTGGAATGGCTTGGGGATGCTCTGATGAGATATTTTATTCACATTTGTCATTAGAACAACATGCTGGACTTAGGTGTGGAATTGGAATTCCCTCCCTTTGCCCCAGACGTATTTTTACTTTCACCAAAGTGTCTAAAGAACGTCACTGTCGTAGTGTTCCCTCTTCAAAGGCAACACAAAGAGCAGAATGGGCAATTCAAGGAGTTGACATTCCAGATTACTATACCACTGGAGAAAAAGTATCTCTATTTCTGGAAAATTTCTTTACTCCCTATGTTACCTTTAAAAGACACCAGTTCGTATTAGAAGATATTACCTGGCAATTAAGTATATGAAGCAATTGGACACAAGATGCATTTGGAGAATTATACACCCAAGTCCAGCAAAATACTAAAATGACCCTGCAAAATAGATTAGCTTTAGATATGGTATTGTTAAAAGAACAAGGAGTTTGTGGGATGTTCAATAGAACAGAAACTGAGGGTTGTATTACAATTCATAATGCCTCTAGCTCCGCTGAGGAGGCATGAGCTAAGATGAGAGAAATAAGTAATCATACTAGAAATTTGTTTCATGCAATGCAACTGCGAGAAGTATTTGATAGTTCATGGGTCACTACCATCCTAAAGTATTTTGGGCTCACAGGGTGGGGAAAATGGTTAGCACAACTTGCAATAACAATTGCTACTGGAATTGCATTGCTAATCGTTGGTATTGGCCGGGTTAAATGCATGATACAACACTTACTCCTTTCCTTCTCCCCCTCTGTACGCTGTATTCAAATCACCACCACCGAAGAAGGCTGACCCTTGCCTCTCCCCCCCCCCACCACCACCACCACTGCCTGCTGCGAGACACTCTGAGGCCTCCTGGAGCCGACGCCGCCCGCCTGAGGAGAACCCCCCGAACCTGCAGCCCTGGAGCGGAACCACGAGTGAGTTGTGGAACCCCTCCCCTGCTGCTGCGTGCCGTGCTGAGAGCACCGGGAGTGGGCCAAGGCTCGGCTGCAGCGACCGGGCACCGCGCCTGCAACTCGGAGGACGGGCGGCCGCCTTGCAGCCAAACTGCTCCCAAGATCAGAGGAGGCAGATAAGACGCTTCCAACTGCTTCGCTCCCCCCACCCCATCTCGGCGGCACTAAAGGTAGCACAGTGAGCTGCTGCTCAGACGGACCTTCCCTTCTCTTTTTTTTTTTTTTTCTTTTTCCTTTTTTGTAATTGGGAGACATTGCCAGCATGGGCGCAGAGTTTCAGCACCAAAAGACCCCGTACTACAGGTATGGACTTGCTTTTTAACAAAAAAAGGCATAAAATACGACCAACAGGCTTTAACAGCCTTAAGCACATGGTGTAAGAGCCACAGACTAGACGGCTCCGAGGGGACTGCCCTGGGCTTGGAAAGGTTGAAGCAGGCTGGTAAAATTAGAATCGAAGTGGCTCCCACAGGAGATGAGACAGCTATTAATGTGCTAAAGCCTTGGAGGCTCCTTTAAAAAGGAGAATAATGCAAGGATGACGGTGGGAACACGGCGGGCGCCGCCCACTGAGGCCGGCAGCGAGGAGAGGGCGCCGGGAGAGGCAGCGGGAGGCGTGGCCGCAGCACCGGGCGCGCAAGAGAGCACCGCGGCCGAGCAGCCTTTCCGCCAACTGCACATCCTGGTCCCTCTCGCCCTGGGAAATGCGTGTGGGGGCTGGGGCCAGGGGGGCTCCGTCCCTCTCAGCCCTGGGGTGACTGCCCCGAGTATCTCCCGCCATGACTTGGACAGAGATCCCCCCAGTCCCGATCGTTCCCCGACAGGAGAGGCCTGAAGACACCACAGGACCCCCCAGGATGCAGAGGGACGGAGACAGCCCCGGGCCATGCGTGCTCCTCACCCCAGCTGAGGCCGGGGGGGCTCCGGCCTCCTCTCCCACGGGGAAGGCGGGGGCTTTGGGATTTGTTTGCATCGCAAGCCACTCGCTGGGAGAGCAAAGATCACTCAAGGCATTTGATGTGATTTTTGCCAATTTTATTTTGTTTTACCGTGTTTTACCTGGCATTAGCTGATTTTACCTGGTATTACCTGATTTTACCGTGTTTTACCTGTATTAGATAATATTAGATGGTATTAGCTGGTATTACCGTGTTTTACCTGGTATTACCGTGTTTTACCTGGTATTACCTGGTATTACCTGATTTTACCTTTGGTGGGCTTCGGGTGGTGTCCGAACTCTTCCGATTTTGTCCCTCGTTGCCCCGGCGCTGCTGGGGCCCTGCCTTTGCCGAGCCGGGGTTGCTGTCCCTCGTTGCCCCGGTAGTTGCCCGTCCCTGCCTTTGCCGAGCTGGGGTGCGGTCCCTCGTTGCCGCGGTAGTTGCCCGTCCCTGCCTTTGCCGAGCCGGGGTTGCTGGCGCTCCCACTGCCATCTGGAGGGGCCGGCGCAGGTACCTGAGAAAAGTGGCAGAGAGAAAAGGCGCATTGGCGGCGAGAAGCGGCGCAGCGAACCATCCCATCTCCCTCCCAGCCACCCCCTCCCACCCGCCCCGGCCTGGGGCTCCAGGGCCGCGGCGCTGAGGGCCGGGCCGCTCCCAGAGCTCCGGCCTCGGGGCTTCCGCTCCTCTCCGCCCGCTCCGCTCCGCTGCTGCCGCCTCCACGCCGGGACTGCAAGTGAAGCCCCGCCACCGCCGCCGCCTTATATAGGCAGCCTAAGCCCCGCCCCCCCGGGCGGCAGCCAATGGGAATCGAGCGCCAAGGTTCCTCATTGTGAGGAAACAATGAGGGGCGGGGCCAGAACGTAGCGGAGCGATCTGATTGGTCGAGAGGCAGCGGGTCAATGACATCACACCCCGGGCATTACCAAAGCTTAGCAAAAATGAAACCCTATAAAATAGAAAAATTACATTTAAAACGCCACTGGAGTGTGGCATTCAGCAGCGGCCGCTCTTTATTGGGGCCAGCTGCACCAGGGGATTTCTCCTCTGAAATATCCTGTGTGCCGAGCGCTCCAAAGCTCCTGTTCACACGCTGTGCTTTGCATCCTTTTGCATTGCTATCATTCGATTCAACGCTGCCCTTAACTCCCCACTGGACGCTGCAAAGAGCGGTCTCAGAGCTGCTGAGCCACTACTAGCAGGCATCCTGTGACCATGCCTGGCAGTGCTGGCCGCAAATTTTCTGTGGAAACAGAGCGTCCTGCAGCTGTATCCAACGCGCCTGCACAGCCATCACAAAAACGCTCGCCCAAGACAGACACGCTATCAGAAGCGGCCGATCCATGCTTAAGCATCATGCCTGGAAATAGCGGCTGGCCAGGAAGTCCTAATGTCGCCGCTGCCCTTTGTGACAACTCTGCGGCGCAGGCGGCGCGGCCACGACGTCTCCGGGCGACGACACTGCCCCAGAGGCAGGGGGCTCGGGGACGGCCAGTGCCAGCACCGCACCGAGCCCGCTGATTGCTCCACAGGCCGCGGCCTCTGTGACACGCGGGGACAGCGCCTGGCTCGCAGCGCAGGGAGGCAGGGCCGGCATCAGGGCGGGCTGGGGGAGGGGTCGGCGTTGAAGACCCACTTGGGCTGCCTTTGGCTGCCATTGCGGCTCAGGCCGGCCTTAGGGCTGGCCCTGCCCTTAGGGCTAACGGTGGCCTTGAGCTTGGAGCCTGCCTTGGGCTAGGGAGTGCACCTGGGGCACTGGCCTTAACTCCATGAATGGTTGGCCTTAGGGCAGCAGTTGGGGCTGAGTTTGGGAGTTAGAGCTAAAGGCGGCATTGGAGTATGGGCTGGGGCTGGGCTCAAAGCTGGATTTAGGGCTTCAGCTGGGATTGGTGTTGGGCTTGATCTTAAGAGTTGCAGTTGGGGCTGGCTTTGGCCTTCGAGCTCACCGTTGTTATAAACGAAGCTGAGACTTTTTTTAAAAAAGAAAAGCCAGCTCGTTTGTTTATTCATTAACAACTGAGAGCGAGAACCCAGGATAAGCCCAGGCTCCGCACGACAAGCCAGAGTAAAGCAGCACACAAAAAGGACAGTGTGACCCACTGGGTGCAACCTTGGACCCCAAGTTCCGCAGGAGCTCCCCGGATAAAGTCCCAGGTCCGTTCTTATGCCCTCTGTCTGTTCACAATTGGTGGATTTTGGATTCTTCTTCTGATTGGCTCGCTTCCAGGGGTTCTATTGGTCTTTATCAAGATGCATTTTTGTCCAATCATTTCCCGAGGGTGTCGAATGATTGGCTAAGCGGTCCAAGATGTTGACATCACCTGCATGAGGTCATTTTCTAGTCCATCACGTCATCACATCCCCAATTGCGTCTCCACCTAGTGCTCACACTCCGATATTACACCCAGACAGTCTCGCAATATCCTCCGTTAACATGCCCATGTATCCAACTATCAACTCCCCTCTTTTCTATCTCCTCCAAACAGTAAAAATCAACACCCTGAAACCAATTCATTTATTACACCGTTGCATTTGGTTTAGGGCTGAGCATTTAGCAAGGGGCTGGAATTAGGAGAGGCCTCGGCGTTAGGGCTGGGTTTTACATTACAGCTACCATTGGCGTGAAGGCTAAATGTGGCGTTTGCCTTCAGCCTGGCCTTGGTATTGGCTCTGGGGCTGCACGGGTCTGCCACTGGCATGGGATGAAATCCAGGACTGTGAGCGTGTCTAAACATGGAGTGAGACTGAGATCAGAATGGGCGTGCGCTTTGGGACCGAGCGCACGCCCAGCGGAAAAGAGAAGACGTCACTGCGGGATGTCCCTGGCATCGTCCCCGCCCTGCTCAGGCACCACCAAACCTGGCGGCAGCTGCCTTGGCCAAGATGCAGGTGCTCCCAGCTCTGGCTGCTCCCGCTTCCGGCTGCTCCCAGCCCCCCTCCAGCTCTGCTGGAGCCCCTTTAGGCACTGCAAGGGTGATTGGCCCCAAACTGGGCCCTACTTTTACTGTCAAATAAAATACATCAATTTTTTGGCATCGACATTTAATCTCGTTTGGTTTTAATCTCATATCTGGCAATATTTTGAACCTTCGAAGTTCTTTCTGGTTTATGCTCAGAGACTTCGCCTGCTTTGCCTTTCTGGGTCTGAACCGGATCGTAACACTTTATTGGCATAGTCGGCAGGATCCCCGTAAAATGAGAGTGTTGTTTCCAAAAAATGCATGAATTGCTAATTCTTGTGATTGGATCATTTTAGGAAAATAAAACAACGTACCTTTCTACATTTCCTAACACCTCTCTACCTTTCTTACTCTGTCTTACTCTTTTGTTTGTTTGTTTGTTTGCTTGTGTGTTTGCACATGCACCTGAGCTAAAACGGTGCTCCCGAGGCCCAGGGTCTGGGAAATTGGCACTCCTGTAGGTAAAAGACCTGGGAGTTTGGAAAGTAATTTTGAGACTTGTAACTTTGGTAAACACTAGGTGCTCTCGAGGTGTAAGGAGTAGGACCTCAGAAACCATTTTGTAAGGGGTGTCCCTCAAGAGAGACTACTCCAGTGTTTGTAACTTTCTTTGGTTTGGCAGAAGAGGAACCTTCCCAGAGTGCAGGGGTGAGACTTTTGTAAATTTACTTTACGCTGGGCATCCTCTAGGAATGATCACTCCGACATTTGTAAGTAACATGGGACATCATACACAAGCTTTGTTTACTTTGTTGGATGAATTTGGTGCCAGGCCATCTCCTCCAGGGACGGACTGGGCACAAAACTATTGGTATAATATCCAAGCACTCGTTGATCGAGTCTCTGTCCTGCGCACAGGAGCGAGACTCAAAAAAGGTAAAGCGCAACCAGTGGTATGTTCTGTCTTAGCTGCTGCTGTGCTAGCTGCAGTAGGACACAGAGAGCACCAGCAGAAAGCTGATACGGAAGTTACTGCTTCATTACAGCATTTGGTTAAAGCATTGCAATTTCAGCTGGAGCTAACACCCACCTCCTCCAGGAAGAGATAAGGAATGAAAAGGCTACTGTCTGTGTGCTCCGAGAGGAGCTGTTTGCAAGATCAGCAAATGAGGGAAAAAAGGAGTCAGAGCTGGAACTATCTAAAGAAGCGTACCCCCTCTCGGACTTAGAATCCTTGCGTAATCACTCAGAAAAGCCCTCAGCCTCGCTCCGTCCCTTCATTAAAACAGAATACACCCATGAGGCTTCAGACGACGACACACCTGACATAACCACAAAAGAAATCCCATCTACAGCTACTGAATTGGCCAAACTAAAGGAAGGGTATAGCCAAAGTCCCAAAGAATCTGAAACTGAATGTGTTTGGAGACTCTCTCTCACACAGGCTGACCAAATTCTGTTCTCAGAAAAAGAGGCAGAAGGGTACTGGAGGGGCAGGAGTCTTCCTTACCACAGGAGATAACCGTGCTCCTTGGTCCCTCCCCAGAGAGCTGCTGATTGGGCTGGCAGACTCAGTCCTTCAGAAAGAGGAGATCCCCTGGCTATAGTAAGGAATGTCAATCAGACTGTAGAAAGTGTACAGAAAGCGGCTCGTTTACAAATGATGCATGATAGGAAATTAACACCACGAGGTGAATCTCCAGTGATGGTGCCTGTGGATCCTGAGAGAATGATACCTCTTATCAGAGGCCTCCCTGAAGCTGTGAAACCCATAGGCATGCAGCTAAAAGGACAAATAGAAAGTCTCCCAATTGCAGAAAGAGCTGTAGCCACCTTGGAGGCAGCAGCTATTTCCCTCAGTCTTAAGCGGGCAAAAGGGAAGGTTTGGACCTGGGGGGGAAGGTGGCACAAGAATTAATTAATTACGGGAGAAAATATGGCCCAATTCCTTCAAATACAACTGATTCTAGATCAATTCGGCGCACAGAGTGCAAAACCCTGTCCCCAGCAAAACTCCAAAAGGTAAGGTTCTCCCCTGGGCTGGGTAGACAAACAAATACAGGGGAAGAACGCAAGGAGAAAAGAAATGCCCTGTGGATTGCGGGCTTACAAAAGGGAGTCCCAAGGACCCTAATGGATGGCCAGCCCACTAATAAATTAGAACTGTTCATCCAAGAGTGGCCAGCAAAAGAGGAACCATTAAAAGCTGTCCCTGCTACAGCCCCTCCCCTGGAGGAACCACAAGAAAGGGAAGGTGACAGAAAACCCTTATCTTTGCAGAAGGTAAGCCAGGGGGCGAAGGGTGGATTCACATCAGGCGCCTTTCTAACAATTCCAGAGGAGACCCGTTAATAACCTGTCCTACTGGTCCCCACAAAGCCCCGGTAACTTTTTTAGTAGATACTGGTGCTCAGGTGTCTGCCCTTAAAATTGAAGATGCCTCCTCACGTGGAATCACTCCCTCACGTAAGAGTATACGTGTCACAGATGTTTTTGAGAATAGCCAAGCCCAGATGACAGCAAAGGTAAGACGCTGGTTACCGGCAGAAGAGAAAGCAGTTGACACCCTAATGATTACAGGTGAATTTCCTACAAATTCACTGGGTCTGGACCTCCTAAAGGGAAGGCCTTGGACCAATGAAGAAGGAAAAATAGGGACTTTGGGGCAGGAAACCTCCCATTTGTGTTTGTTAAGTTCTGCTCCTGCTCTTCCCCCCTCCCTAGTAACCAATGTCAAACCTTACCCCTTGCCTTTAGGAGCCAGAGAAGGAATCACACCAATTATTGCACATTTGAAAGAAAAAGGAATAGTGATTGCAACACATTCCCCTTACAATGCTCCTGTGTGGCCAGTCCGCAAGCCTAATGGCAACTGGAGACTGACAGGAGACTATCGGCGGCTTAACTCAAAATACAGGGCCTCTCACTGCTGCAGTCCCAAACATTGCTGAGCTGAGAGCTACTAGACAAGAACAAGCTCATCAAATTATGGCCACTATTGATGTCAAGGACATGTTTTTTATGGTCCCCTCGCAGGAACAAGATCAGGAGCGTTTTGCTTTCACGGGGGAGGGCCAGCAATATACTTTCACTCGCCTCCCACAAGGATTCAAACACTCACCCACTCTAGCACATCATGCACTAGCACAAGAATTGTCACTCATTCCTCCTGCACCAGGAGTAAGAGTATACCAATACATTGATGGCATTTTGGTGGCAGGAGATGAGATTACACCTGTACAAACAACACAAACAAACATCATTAAACATCTAGAATCCCCGGGCTTACGTATTCCTCCTGAAAAAGTACAACTCCCTTCCCTAGAAGTAAAATTCTTGGGAATCTGGTGGAAAGGAGGAATGGTGTGTATTGCCCCAGACACCCTCAGCCACCTAGACCAAATTGAAACCCCAGAGACTAAAAAAGACCTGCAGCATGCTTTAGGCCTGCTAATTTTTTGGAGGAAACACATTCCTGACTTTTCAATAATTGCAAGGCCCCTGTATGATTTGCTAGGAAAAAAAGCAAAGTGGGATTGGACTCCCTTGCACGATGAGGCCCTACAACTCCTAATTTTTGAAGCTAACACATACCAATCCCTAGGTCCTATACATCCCACTGATCCAGTACACATGGAATGGCGATTTGCAAGCTCTGGACTGTCTATACATTTATGGCAGAAAGGACCCGATGGTCCTACCAGACCCATAGGCTTTTACTCACGCAGTTTTAAAGATGCAGAAAAACGATATTCTACCTGGGAAAAAAGTTTATTCGTGGTCAGCACTGCTTTTCAGGAAGCAGAGAAAACTACCCACAAACAACCCCTGATTTTAAGGGAACCTTTTCAAGTCATCAAGTCAGTTTTGGCAGGAATCCCACCCCCTGACGGGGTGGCCCAACGTGCCTCTGTTTGCAAACGGTATGCTCAAATGGAACATTATTGCACCATTTTTCAAGTAACAGAAGGAGCTCGCAAAAATCTTCCTCTACAAGATGAGGTAACCCTAAATAGCACCACTGACTTTTCACCTTCTATGATCCAAGTTGCTCCCCCGTACTCAGAACGATTGCAGAATGTGTGGTTTACGGATGCATCAGCAAAGCGAGAAGGTAAGGTTTGGAAATGTGGTGCTGTAGCCTTACAAATAAATACAGGCAAGCAAATTGTAACAGAAGGGGAAGGTAGTGCACAAGTGGGAGAACTGGCAGCAGTCTGGAGTGTATTTAACCATGCATCTGAAACCTCAGACTCTGTATATGTTTACACTGATTCTTTTGCTGTGTTCAAAGGGTGTACTGAATGGCTCCCCTTCTGGGACAAAAAGGACTGGGAAGTAAACAGGGTCCCTGCTTGGCAAAAGGAAAAATGGCAAGAAATTCTTGCTGTAGCAAAAAAGGGGAACTTTTTAGTTGGCTGGGTAGCCTCTCATCAAGAAAAGGAAACCCCAACTAGCCACTGGAATCACAAAGTAGATGAGAGGGCCAGATTAGCCCCACTAAGTAGAAAACCTCCAAGAGAAAACTGGGATCCATTATTAGAATGGTTGCACTTAAAGCGACAGCACACCGGGACACAAGACCTATACAAGGAAGCAGCAAGCAGAGGATGGCCGGGGACTCGGGAAATGTGCCGTACCTGCAGATCTTCATGCGAGCAGTGCCGGACCCGATCAGAGCGTCACCCTTTAGAACAACCCCCCTCACATATCAGAGACAGGAAAGGGACTGTGGGACACATGGCAAGTAGATGATATTGGACCTTTTGGAAAGTCTGAGGGCAAACAACACGTGTCGGTAGAAGTCAGGTCAGGACTAGTCCAAGCAGGAGCCTTCTCTCGGGCAACTAGTGCAAACACATTAGAAGCCCTTAAAATGTGGTTCAGTTTCTTTCCAAAACCTGTACCTATCCAATCCGACAACGGGGCACATTTCACAGCGACCATCGTCCAAAAATGGGCCAAAGAAGAAGGGATCCAGTGGATATTTCACACACCCCATTATCCACAAGCAAATGGCATCGTCGAGAGAACAAATGGCCTGCTTAAGCGATTTCTGAAACCTCAACATTCTAATTGGACTGAACGACTATGGGATGCTGTGAAAACAGTACATGAGCAATGGGGAGTAAATGGATGTCCCAGACTCACAGCTTTTTATCTGCAGCCTCCCTCCTTGATACCAGCAACATCTAAACCTACAGGTAATCAAAAACCCGCACGCTTCCCAGGACAGCCTGTATGGGTGGAACTGCCTACCGCAGGAGCTGTACCCATGGTACTCACTACTCCTTTGAACATGCATACCTGGAAAGCAAACGATGCTTATGGCAAAGAACACAAAATAAGCTCTCGCTGGCTTATTCCTACATTTTAATATTAGCCCTGAAAGGGGCTGGACAGACTTTTTCTTGTCTTTCACAGGTAACTGAACAACAGGAGAAAAAAATATTCAGGACTGTGCATGAAAAACCTCAGATACGAACTATGCTTCGGTTTACTGGTAATTCTGATTGTAACATGTTAGCTCTATTTTTATGCTTATTTACCTTGTGCATGTGCTCAGCAGAGCTAGCTAGCAGAGCTAGATCAAAGGAAGCTTGCCTGGAAATTAGGAAAAGGGTTTGCAAAAATATGGAATCCTACTGATCAAGGTGTATGTGTAACATTACCTGATTCTGCTGAACCAGGATTGCCATCTTACATAGTACCCTTGAATTTATCTTTTGTCCTCAATATGACTAGTGTGGCAGCTCCATTGCCTCTACCTGAACAGTGGACAAGTAAGAAAAATGGAGCCCAAGTTGAGTGCAGAGGTACCCCTATAGTACATAACCTTTACCAAACATATGACCCACCTTCTGATGCACCTCATGAAGGACAGTTGCACCAGAAATATTGTAGAACTAGGCATCCAAAGGTAAATAGAACCATCTTATCTCAAATTGAATCCCCTCACCCAGCCATCAAATTAGATAAAAGTAAATTCAGCCCTGAGACAATAACCTTTGAGGAATATAATGCTAAACAGCCCTGCCTTGTTTACCCATGGGATCCACGGTTTGACCCACTCTACACACCAGATGTAGATGAAGGCAAATATAGCACAGTTTTTAACCCTTCCTGCTGTGGTCAACTTCCGAACATAACGAATAGAACCCCAATCGACTGACAACATTTAATGTGGGCATGGTCTGTACAAACAGTTCTTAAAGGTAAATTTAGAGACTAAAAAAGACTACAAAAGAAGATAGTCCTCTAGTCAATTGCTCAAAGGTGATAACATGCAAAGAAGGACCAGGAGATCCTCCAGAAACATGGTTTTCACTTAGAATTCGAACATTAGGAACTGATGTGTGTACTTGTTGGGGATACCTCTCAAAAGGCTGGAGAAATCAAGATGAGTCCTGTAACTCCTCCTACAAATACCTTCTCAACCCATGTGGAGTTCCTTTTACCCACTACCCAGTCCGTGGGACTCCAATCAATACTAAGCCAGAAATCACCGTCCTTGATTTTGCAGATGCAACTAAGTGGAAAACTGCAAAATATATAGCCCCTCTTGGAATGGCTTGGGGATGCTCTGATGAGATATTTTATTCACATTTGTCATTAGAACAACATGCTGGACTTAGGTGTGGAATTGGAATTCCCTCCCTTTGCCCCAGACGTATTTTTACTTTCACCAAAGTGTCTAAAGAACGTCACTGTCGTAGTGTTCCCTCTTCAAAGGCAACACAAAGAGCAGAATGGGCAATTCAAGGAGTTGACATTCCAGATTACTATACCACTGGAGAAAAAGTATCTCTATTTCTGGAAAATTTCTTTACTCCCTATGTTACCTTTAAAAGACACCAGTTCGTATTAGAAGATATTACCTGGCAATTAAGTATATGAAGCAATTGGACACAAGATGCATTTGGAGAATTATACACCCAAGTCCAGCAAAATACTAAAATGACCCTGCAAAATAGATTAGCTTTAGATATGGTATTGTTAAAAGAACAAGGAGTTTGTGGGATGTTCAATAGAACAGAAACTGAGGGTTGTATTACAATTCATAATGCCTCTAGCTCCGCTGAGGAGGCATGAGCTAAGATGAGAGAAATAAGTAATCATACTAGAAATTTGTTTCATGCAATGCAACTGCGAGAAGTATTTGATAGTTCATGGGTCACTACCATCCTAAAGTATTTTGGGCTCACAGGGTGGGGAAAATGGTTAGCACAACTTGCAATAACAATTGCTACTGGAATTGCATTGCTAATCGTTGGTATTGGCCGGGTTAAATGCATGATACAACACTTACTCCTTTCCTTCTCCCCCTCTGTACGCTGTATTCAAATCACCACCACCGAAGAAGGCTGACCCTTGCCTCTCCCCCCCCCCACCACCACCACCACTGCCTGCTGCGAGACACTCTGAGGCCTCCTGGAGCCGACGCCGCCCGCCTGAGGAGAACCCCCCGAACCTGCAGCCCTGGAGCGGAACCACGAGTGAGTTGTGGAACCCCTCCCCTGCTGCTGCGTGCCGTGCTGAGAGCACCGGGAGTGGGCCAAGGCTCGGCTGCAGCGACCGGGCACCGCGCCTGCAACTCGGAGGACGGGCGGCCGCCTTGCAGCCAAACTGCTCCCAAGATCAGAGGAGGCAGATAAGACGCTTCCAACTGCTTCGCTCCCCCCACCCCATCTCGGCGGCACTAAAGGTAGCACAGTGAGCTGCTGCTCAGACGGACCTTCCCTTCTCTTTTTTTTTTTTTTTCTTTTTCCTTTTTTGTAATTGGGAGACATTGCCAGCATGGGCGCAGAGTTTCAGCACCAAAAGACCCCGTACTACAGGTATGGACTTGCTTTTTAACAAAAAAAGGCATAAAATACGACCAACAGGCTTTAACAGCCTTAAGCACATGGTGTAAGAGCCACAGACTAGACGGCTCCGAGGGGACTGCCCTGGGCTTGGAAAGGTTGAAGCAGGCTGGTAAAATTAGAATCGAAGTGGCTCCCACAGGAGATGAGACAGCTATTAATGTGCTAAAGCCTTGGAGGCTCCTTTAAAAAGGAGAATAATGCAAGGATGACGGTGGGAACACGGCGGGCGCCGCCCACTGAGGCCGGCAGCGAGGAGAGGGCGCCGGGAGAGGCAGCGGGAGGCGTGGCCGCAGCACCGGGCGCGCAAGAGAGCACCGCGGCCGAGCAGCCTTTCCGCCAACTGCACATCCTGGTCCCTCTCGCCCTGGGAAATGCGTGTGGGGGCTGGGGCCAGGGGGGCTCCGTCCCTCTCAGCCCTGGGGTGACTGCCCCGAGTATCTCCCGCCATGACTTGGACAGAGATCCCCCCAGTCCCGATCGTTCCCCGACAGGAGAGGCCTGAAGACACCACAGGACCCCCCAGGATGCAGAGGGACGGAGACAGCCCCGGGCCATGCGTGCTCCTCACCCCAGCTGAGGCCGGGGGGGCTCCGGCCTCCTCTCCCACGGGGAAGGCGGGGGCTTTGGGATTTGTTTGCATCGCAAGCCACTCGCTGGGAGAGCAAAGATCACTCAAGGCATTTGATGTGATTTTTGCCAATTTTATTTTGTTTTACCGTGTTTTACCTGGCATTAGCTGATTTTACCTGGTATTACCTGATTTTACCGTGTTTTACCTGTATTAGATAATATTAGATGGTATTAGCTGGTATTACCGTGTTTTACCTGGTATTACCGTGTTTTACCTGGTATTACCTGGTATTACCTGATTTTACCTTTGGTGGGCTTCGGGTGGTGTCCGAACTCTTCCGATTTTGTCCCTCGTTGCCCCGGCGCTGCTGGGGCCCTGCCTTTGCCGAGCCGGGGTTGCTGTCCCTCGTTGCCCCGGTAGTTGCCCGTCCCTGCCTTTGCCGAGCTGGGGTGCGGTCCCTCGTTGCCGCGGTAGTTGCCCGTCCCTGCCTTTGCCGAGCCGGGGTTGCTGGCGCTCCCACTGCCATCTGGAGGGGCCGGCGCAGGTACCTGAGAAAAGTGGCAGAGAGAAAAGGCGCATTGGCGGCGAGAAGCGGCGCAGCGAACCATCCCATCTCCCTCCCAGCCACCCCCTCCCACCCGCCCCGGCCTGGGGCTCCAGGGCCGCGGCGCTGAGGGCCGGGCCGCTCCCAGAGCTCCGGCCTCGGGGCTTCCGCTCCTCTCCGCCCGCTCCGCTCCGCTGCTGCCGCCTCCACGCCGGGACTGCAAGTGAAGCCCCGCCACCGCCGCCGCCTTATATAGGCAGCCTAAGCCCCGCCCCCCCGGGCGGCAGCCAATGGGAATCGAGCGCCAAGGTTCCTCATTGTGAGGAAACAATGAGGGGCGGGGCCAGAACGTAGCGGAGCGATCTGATTGGTCGAGAGGCAGCGGGTCAATGACATCACACCCCGGGCATTACCAAAGCTTAGCAAAAATGAAACCCTATAAAATAGAAAAATTACATTTAAAACGCCACTGGAGTGTGGCATTCAGCAGCGGCCGCTCTTTATTGGGGCCAGCTGCACCAGGGGATTTCTCCTCTGAAATATCCTGTGTGCCGAGCGCTCCAAAGCTCCTGTTCACACGCTGTGCTTTGCATCCTTTTGCATTGCTATCATTCGATTCAACGCTGCCCTTAACTCCCCACTGGACGCTGCAAAGAGCGGTCTCAGAGCTGCTGAGCCACTACTAGCAGGCATCCTGTGACCATGCCTGGCAGTGCTGGCCGCAAATTTTCTGTGGAAACAGAGCGTCCTGCAGCTGTATCCAACGCGCCTGCACAGCCATCACAAAAACGCTCGCCCAAGACAGACACGCTATCAGAAGCGGCCGATCCATGCTTAAGCATCATGCCTGGAAATAGCGGCTGGCCAGGAAGTCCTAATGTCGCCGCTGCCCTTTGTGACAACTCTGCGGCGCAGGCGGCGGGGCCACGACGTCTCCGGGCGACGACACTGCCCCAGAGGCAGGGGGCTCGGGGACGGCCAGTGCCAGCACCGCACCGAGCCCGCTGATTGCTCCACAGGCCGCGGCCTCTGTGACACGCGGGGACAGCGCCTGGCTCGCAGCGCAGGGAGGCAGGGCCGGCATCAGGGCGGGCTGGGGGAGGGGTCGGCGTTGAAGACCCACTTGGGCTGCCTTTGGCTGCCATTGCGGCTCAGGCCGGCCTTAGGGCTGGCCCTGCCCTTAGGGCTAACGGTGGCCTTGAGCTTGGAGCCTGCCTTGGGCTAGGGAGTGCACCTGGGGCACTGGCCTTAACTCCATGAATGGTTGGCCTTAGGGCAGCAGTTGGGGCTGAGTTTGGGAGTTAGAGCTAAAGGCGGCATTGGAGTATGGGCTGGGGCTGGGCTCAAAGCTGGATTTAGGGCTTCAGCTGGGATTGGTGTTGGGCTTGATCTTAAGAGTTGCAGTTGGGGCTGGCTTTGGCCTTCGAGCTCACCGTTGTTATAAACGAAGCTGAGACTTTTTTTAAAAAAGAAAAGCCAGCTCGTTTGTTTATTCATTAACAACTGAGAGCGAGAACCCAGGATAAGCCCAGGCTCCGCACGACAAGCCAGAGTAAAGCAGCACACAAAAAGGACAGTGTGACCCACTGGGTGCAACCTTGGACCCCAAGTTCCGCAGGAGCTCCCCGGATAAAGTCCCAGGTCCGTTCTTATGCCCTCTGTCTGTTCACAATTGGTGGATTTTGGATTCTTCTTCTGATTGGCTCGCTTCCAGGGGTTCTATTGGTCTTTATCAAGATGCATTTTTGTCCAATCATTTCCCGAGGGTGTCGAATGATTGGCTAAGCGGTCCAAGATGTTGACATCACCTGCATGAGGTCATTTTCTAGTCCATCACGTCATCACATCCCCAATTGCGTCTCCACCTAGTGCTCACACTCCGATATTACACCCAGACAGTCTCGCAATATCCTCCGTTAACATGCCCATGTATCCAACTATCAACTCCCCTCTTTTCTATCTCCTCCAAACAGTAAAAATCAACACCCTGAAACCAATTCATTTATTACACCGTTGCATTTGGTTTAGGGCTGAGCATTTAGCAAGGGGCTGGAATTAGGAGAGGCCTCGGCGTTAGGGCTGGGTTTTACATTACAGCTACCATTGGCGTGAAGGCTAAATGTGGCGTTTGCCTTCAGCCTGGCCTTGGTATTGGCTCTGGGGCTGCACGGGTCTGCCACTGGCATGGGATGAAATCCAGGACTGTGAGCGTGTCTAAACATGGAGTGAGACTGAGATCAGAATGGGCGTGCGCTTTGGGACCGAGCGCACGCCCAGCGGAAAAGAGAAGACGTCACTGCGGGATGTCCCTGGCATCGTCCCCGCCCTGCTCAGGCACCACCAAACCTGGCGGCAGCTGCCTTGGCCAAGATGCAGGTGCTCCCAGCTCTGGCTGCTCCCGCTTCCGGCTGCTCCCAGCCCCCCTCCAGCTCTGCTGGAGCCCCTTTAGGCACTGCAAGGGTGATTGGCCCCAAACTGGGCCCTACTTTTACTGTCAAATAAAATACATCAATTTTTTGGCATCGACATTTAATCTCGTTTGGTTTTAATCTCATATCTGGCAATATTTTGAACCTTCGAAGTTCTTTCTGGTTTATGCTCAGAGACTTCGCCTGCTTTGCCTTTCTGGGTCTGAACCGGATCGTAACACTTTATTGGCATAGTCGGCAGGATCCCCGTAAAATGAGAGTGTTGTTTCCAAAAAATGCATGAATTGCTAATTCTTATGATTGGATCATTTTAGGAAAATAAAACAACGTACCTTTCTACATTTCCTAACACCTCTCTACCTTTCTTACTCTGTCTTACTCTTTTGTTTGTTTGTTTGTTTGCTTGTGTGTTTGCACATGCACCTGAGCTAAAACGGTGCTCCCGAGGCCCAGGGTCTGGGAAATTGGCACTCCTGTAGGTAAAAGACCTGGGAGTTTGGAAAGTAATTTTGAGACTTGTAACTTTGGTAAACACTAGGTGCTCTCGAGGTGTAAGGAGTAGGACCTCAGAAACCATTTTGTAAGGGGTGTCCCTCAAGAGAGACTACTCCAGTGTTTGTAACTTTCTTTGGTTTGGCAGAAGAGGAACCTTCCCAGAGTGCAGGGGTGAGACTTTTGTAAATTTACTTTACGCTGGGCATCCTCTAGGAATGATCACTCCGACATTTGTAAGTAACATGGGACATCATACACAAGCTTTGTTTACTTTGTTGGATGAATTTGGTGCCAGGCCATCTCCTCCAGGGACGGACTGGGCACAAAACTATTGGTATAATATCCAAGCACTCGTTGATCGAGTCTCTGTCCTGCGCACAGGAGCGAGACTCAAAAAAGGTAAAGCGCAACCAGTGGTATGTTCTGTCTTAGCTGCTGCTGTGCTAGCTGCAGTAGAACACAGAGAGCACCAGCAGAAAGCTGATACGGAAGTTACTGCTTCATTACAGCATTTGGTTAAAGCATTGCAATTTCAGCTGGAGCTAACACCCACCTCCTCCAGGAAGAGATAAGGAATGAAAAGGCTACTGTCTGTGTGCTCCGAGAGGAGCTGTTTGCAAGATCAGCAAATGAGGGAAAAAAGGAGTCAGAGCTGGAACTATCTAAAGAAGCGTACCCCCTCTCGGACTTAGAATCCTTGCGTAATCACTCAGAAAAGCCCTCAGCCTCGCTCCGTCCCTTCATTAAAACAGAATACACCCATGAGGCTTCAGACGACGACACACCTGACATAACCACAAAAGAAATCCCATCTACAGCTACTGAATTGGCCAAACTAAAGGAAGGGTATAGCCAAAGTCCCAAAGAATCTGAAACTGAATGTGTTTGGAGACTCTCTCTCACACGAGCTGACCAAATTCTGTTCTCAGAAAAAGAGGCAGAAGGGTACTGGAGGGGCAGGAGTCTTCCTTACCACAGGAGATAACCGTGCTCCTTGGTCCCTCCCCAGAGAGCTGCTGATTGGGCTGGCAGACTCAGTCCTTCAGAAAGAGAAGATCCCCTGGCTATAGTAAGGAATGTCAATCAGACTGTAGAAAGTGTACAGAAAGCGGCTCGTTTACAAATGATGCATGATAGGAAATTAACACCACGAGGTGAATCTCCAGTGATGGTGCCTGTGGATCCTGAGAGAATGATACCTCTTATCAGAGGCCTCCCTGAAGCTGTGAAACCCATAGGCATGCAGCTAAAAGGACAAATAGAAAGTCTCCCAATTGCAGAAAGAGCTGTAGCCACCTTGGAGGCAGCAGCTATTTCCCTCAGTCTTAAGCGGGCAAAAGGGAAGGTTTGGACCTGGGGGGGAAGGTGGCACAAGAATTAATTAATTACGGGAGAAAATATGGCCCAATTCCTTCAAATACAACTGATTCTAGATCAATTCGGCGCACAGAGTGCAAAACCCTGTCCCCAGCAAAACTCCAAAAGGTAAGGTTCTCCCCTGGGCTGGGTAGACAAACAAATACAGGGGAAGAACGCAAGGAGAAAAGAAATGCCCTGTGGATTGCGGGCTTACAAAAGGGAGTCCCAAGGACCCTAATGGATGGCCAGCCCACTAATAAATTAGAACTATTCATCCAAGAGTGGCCAGCAAAAGAGGAACCATTAAAAGCTGTCCCTGCTACAGCCCCTCCCCTGGAGGAACCACAAGAAAGGGAAGGTGACAGAAAACCCTTATCTTTGCAGAAGGTAAGCCAGGGGGCGAAGGGTGGATTCACATCAGGCGCCTTTCTAACAATTCCAGAGGAGACCCGTTAATAACCTGTCCTACTGGTCCCCACAAAGCCCCGGTAACTTTTTTAGTAGATACTGGTGCTCAGGTGTCTGCCCTTAAAATTGAAGATGCCTCCTCACGTGGAATCACTCCCTCACGTAAGAGTATACGTGTCACAGATGTTTTTGAGAATAGCCAAGCCCAGATGACAGCAAAGGTAAGACGCTGGTTACCGGCAGAAGAGAAAGCAGTTGACACCCTAATGATTACAGGTGAATTTCCTACAAATTCACTGGGTCTGGACCTCCTAAAGGGAAGGCCTTGGACCAATGAAGAAGGAAAAATAGGGACTTTGGGGCAGGAAACCTCCCATTTGTGTTTGTTAAGTTCTGCTCCTGCTCTTCCCCCCTCCCTAGTAACCAATGTCAAACCTTACCCCTTGCCTTTAGGAGCCAGAGAAGGAATCACACCAATTATTGCACATTTGAAAGAAAAAGGAATAGTGATTGCAACACATTCCCCTTACAATGCTCCTGTGTGGCCAGTCCGCAAGCCTAATGGCAACTGGAGACTGACAGGAGACTATCGGCGGCTTAACTCAAAATACAGGGCCTCTCACTGCTGCAGTCCCAAACATTGCTGAGCTGAGAGCTACTAGACAAGAACAAGCTCATCAAATTATGGCCACTATTGATGTCAAGGACATGTTTTTTATGGTCCCCTCGCAGGAACAAGATCAGGAGCGTTTTGCTTTCACGGGGGAGGGCCAGCAATATACTTTCACTCGCCTCCCACAAGGATTCAAACACTCACCCACTCTAGCACATCATGCACTAGCACAAGAATTGTCACTCATTCCTCCTGCACCAGGAGTAAGAGTATACCAATACATTGATGGCATTTTGGTGGCAGGAGATGAGATTACACCTGTACAAACAACACAAACAAACATCATTAAACATCTAGAATCCCCGGGCTTACGTATTCCTCCTGAAAAAGTACAACTCCCTTCCCTAGAAGTAAAATTCTTGGGAATCTGGTGGAAAGGAGGAATGGTGTGTATTGCCCCAGACACCCTCAGCCACCTAGACCAAATTGAAACCCCAGAGACTAAAAAAGACCTGCAGCATGCTTTAGGCCTGCTAATTTTTTGGAGGAAACACATTCCTGACTTTTCAATAATTGCAAGGCCCCTGTATGATTTGCTAGGAAAAAAAGCAAAGTGGGATTGGACTCCCTTGCACGATGAGGCCCTACAACTCCTAATTTTTGAAGCTAACACATACCAATCCCTAGGTCCTATACATCCCACTGATCCAGTACACATGGAATGGCGATTTGCAAGCTCTGGACTGTCTATACATTTATGGCAGAAAGGACCCGATGGTCCTACCAGACCCATAGGCTTTTACTCACGCAGTTTTAAAGATGCAGAAAAACGATATTCTACCTGGGGAAAAAAGTTTATTCGTGGTCAGCACTGCTTTTCAGGAAGCAGAGAAAACTACCCACAAACAACCCCTGATTTTAAGGGAACCTTTTCAAGTCATCAAGTCAGTTTTGGCAGGAATCCCACCCCCTGACGGGGTGGCCCAACGTGCCTCTGTTTGCAAACGGTATGCTCAAATGGAACATTATTGCACCATTTTTCAAGTAACAGAAGGAGCTCGCAAAAATCTTCCTCTACAAGATGAGGTAACCCTAAATAGCACCACTGACTTTTCACCTTCTATGATCCAAGTTGCTCCCCCGTACTCAGAACGATTGCAGAATGTGTGGTTTACGGATGCATCAGCAAAGCGAGAAGGTAAGGTTTGGAAATGTGGTGCTGTAGCCTTACAAATAAATACAGGCAAGCAAATTGTAACAGAAGGGGAAGGTAGTGCACAAGTGGGAGAACTGGCAGCAGTCTGGAGTGTATTTAACCATGCATCTGAAACCTCAGACTCTGTATATGTTTACACTGATTCTTTTGCTGTGTTCAAAGGGTGTACTGAATGGCTCCCCTTCTGGGACAAAAAGGACTGGGAAGTAAACAGGGTCCCTGCTTGGCAAAAGGAAAAATGGCAAGAAATTCTTGCTGTAGCAAAAAAGGGGAACTTTTTAGTTGGCTGGGTAGCCTCTCATCAAGAAAAGGAAACCCCAACTAGCCACTGGAATCACAAAGTAGATGAGAGGGCCAGATTAGCCCCACTAAGTAGAAAACCTCCAAGAGAAAACTGGGATCCATTATTAGAATGGTTGCACTTAAAGCGACAGCACACCGGGACACAAGACCTATACAAGGAAGCAGCAAGCAGAGGATGGCCGGGGACTCGGGAAATGTGCCGTACCTGCAGATCTTCATGCGAGCAGTGCCGGACCCGATCAGAGCGTCACCCTTTAGAACAACCCCCCTCACATATCAGAGACAGGAAAGGGACTGTGGGACACATGGCAAGTAGATGATATTGGACCTTTTGGAAAGTCTGAGGGCAAACAACACGTGTCGGTAGAAGTCAGGTCAGGACTAGTCCAAGCAGGAGCCTTCTCTCGGGCAACTAGTGCAAACACATTAGAAGCCCTTAAAATGTGGTTCAGTTTCTTTCCAAAACCTGTACCTATCCAATCCGACAACGGGGCACATTTCACAGCGACCATCGTCCAAAAATGGGCCAAAGAAGAAGGGATCCAGTGGATATTTCACACACCCCATTATCCACAAGCAAATGGCATCGTCGAGAGAACAAATGGCCTGCTTAAGCGATTTCTGAAACCTCAACATTCTAATTGGACTGAACGACTATGGGATGCTGTGAAAACAGTACATGAGCAATGGGGAGTAAATGGATGTCCCAGACTCACAGCTTTTTATCTGCAGCCTCCCTCCTTGATACCAGCAACATCTAAACCTACAGGTAATCAAAAACCCGCACGCTTCCCAGGACAGCCTGTATGGGTGGAACTGCCTACCGCAGGAGCTGTACCCATGGTACTCACTACTCCTTTGAACATGCATACCTGGAAAGCAAACGATGCTTATGGCAAAGAACACAAAATAAGCTCTCGCTGGCTTATTCCTACATTTTAATATTAGCCCTGAAAGGGGCTGGACAGACTTTTTCTTGTCTTTCACAGGTAACTGAACAACAGGAGAAAAAAATATTCAGGACTGTGCATGAAAAACCTCAGATACGAACTATGCTTCGGTTTACTGGTAATTCTGATTGTAACATGTTAGCTCTATTTTTATGCTTATTTACCTTGTGCATGTGCTCAGCAGAGCTAGCTAGCAGAGCTAGATCAAAGGAAGCTTGCCTGGAAATTAGGAAAAGGGTTTGCAAAAATATGGAATCCTACTGATCAAGGTGTATGTGTAACATTACCTGATTCTGCTGAACCAGGATTGCCATCTTACATAGTACCCTTGAATTTATCTTTTGTCCTCAATATGACTAGTGTGGCAGCTCCATTGCCTCTACCTGAACAGTGGACAAGTAAGAAAAATGGAGCCCAAGTTGAGTGCAGAGGTACCCCTATAGTACATAACCTTTACCAAACATATGACCCACCTTCTGATGCACCTCATGAAGGACAGTTGCACCAGAAATATTGTAGAACTAGGCATCCAAAGGTAAATAGAACCATCTTATCTCAAATTGAATCCCCTCACCCAGCCATCAAATTAGATAAAAGTAAATTCAGCCCTGAGACAATAACCTTTGAGGAATATAATGCTAAACAGCCCTGCCTTGTTTACCCATGGGATCCACGGTTTGACCCACTCTACACACCAGATGTAGATGAAGGCAAATATAGCACAGTTTTTAACCCCTCCTGCTGTGGTCAACTTCCGAACATAACGAATAGAACCCCAATCGACTGACAACATTTAATGTGGGCATGGTCTGTACAAACAGTTCTTAAAGGTAAATTTAGAGACTAAAAAAGACTACAAAAGAAGATAGTCCTCTAGTCAATTGCTCAAAGGTGATAACATGCAAAGAAGGACCAGGAGATCCTCCAGAAACATGGTTTTCACTTAGAATTTGAACATTAGGAACTGATGTGTGTACTTGTTGGGGATACCTCTCAAAAGGCTGGAGAAATCAAGATGAGTCCTGTAACTCCTCCTACAAATACCTTCTCAACCCATGTGGAGTTCCTTTTACCCACTACCCAGTCCGTGGGACTCCAATCAATACTAAGCCAGAAATCACCGTCCTTGATTTTGCAGATGCAACTAAGTGGAAAACTGCAAAATATATAGCCCCTCTTGGAATGGCTTGGGGATGCTCTGATGAGATATTTTATTCACATTTGTCATTAGAACAACATGCTGGACTTAGGTGTGGAATTGGAATTCCCTCCCTTTGCCCCAGACGTATTTTTACTTTCACCAAAGTGTCTAAAGAACGTCACTGTCGTAGTGTTCCCTCTTCAAAGGCAACACAAAGAGCAGAATGGGCAATTCAAGGAGTTGACATTCCAGATTACTATACCACTGGAGAAAAAGTATCTCTATTTCTGGAAAATTTCTTTACTCCCTATGTTACCTTTAAAAGACACCAGTTCGTATTAGAAGATATTACCTGGCAATTAAGTATATGAAGCAATTGGACACAAGATGCATTTGGAGAATTATACACCCAAGTCCAGCAAAATACTAAAATGACCCTGCAAAATAGATTAGCTTTAGATATGGTATTGTTAAAAGAACAAGGAGTTTGTGGGATGTTCAATAGAACAGAAACTGAGGGTTGTATTACAATTCATAATGCCTCTAGCTCCGCTGAGGAGGCATGAGCTAAGATGAGAGAAATAAGTAATCATACTAGAAATTTGTTTCATGCAATGCAACTGCGAGAAGTATTTGATAGTTCATGGGTCACTACCATCCTAAAGTATTTTGGGCTCACAGGGTGGGGAAAATGGTTAGCACAACTTGCAATAACAATTGCTACTGGAATTGCATTGCTAATCGTTGGTATTGGCCGGGTTAAATGCATGATACAACACTTACTCCTTTCCTTCTCCCCCTCTGTACGCTGTATTCAAATCACCACCACCGAAGAAGGCTGACCCTTGCCTCTCCCCCCCCCCACCACCACCACCACTGCCTGCTGCGAGACACTCTGAGGCCTCCTGGAGCCGACGCCGCCCGCCTGAGGAGAACCCCCCGAACCTGCAGCCCTGGAGCGGAACCACGAGTGAGTTGTGGAACCCCTCCCCTGCTGCTGCGTGCCGTGCTGAGAGCACCGGGAGTGGGCCAAGGCTCGGCTGCAGCGACCGGGCACCGCGCCTGCAACTCGGAGGACGGGCGGCCGCCTTGCAGCCAAACTGCTCCCAAGATCAGAGGAGGCAGATAAGACGCTTCCAACTGCTTCGCTCCCCCCACCCCATCTCGGCGGCACTAAAGGTAGCACAGTGAGCTGCTGCTCAGACGGACCTTCCCTTCTCTTTTTTTTTTTTTTTCTTTTTCCTTTTTTGTAATTGGGAGACATTGCCAGCATGGGCGCAGAGTTTCAGCACCAAAAGACCCCGTACTACAGGTATGGACTTGCTTTTTAACAAAAAAAGGCATAAAATACGACCAACAGGCTTTAACAGCCTTAAGCACATGGTGTAAGAGCCACAGACTAGACGGCTCCGAGGGGACTGCCCTGGGCTTGGAAAGGTTGAAGCAGGCTGGTAAAATTAGAATCGAAGTGGCTCCCACAGGAGATGAGACAGCTATTAATGTGCTAAAGCCTTGGAGGCTCCTTTAAAAAGGAGAATAATGCAAGGATGACGGTGGGAACACGGCGGGCGCCGCCCACTGAGGCCGGCAGCGAGGAGAGGGCGCCGGGAGAGGCAGCGGGAGGCGTGGCCGCAGCACCGGGCGCGCAAGAGAGCACCGCGGCCGAGCAGCCTTTCCGCCAACTGCACATCCTGGTCCCTCTCGCCCTGGGAAATGCGTGTGGGGGCTGGGGCCAGGGGGGCTCCGTCCCTCTCAGCCCTGGGGTGACTGCCCCGAGTATCTCCCGCCATGACTTGGACAGAGATCCCCCCAGTCCCGATCGTTCCCCGACAGGAGAGGCCTGAAGACACCACAGGACCCCCCAGGATGCAGAGGGACGGAGACAGCCCCGGGCCATGCGTGCTCCTCACCCCAGCTGAGGCCGGGGGGGCTCCGGCCTCCTCTCCCACGGGGAAGGCGGGGGCTTTGGGATTTGTTTGCATCGCAAGCCACTCGCTGGGAGAGCAAAGATCACTCAAGGCATTTGATGTGATTTTTGCCAATTTTATTTTGTTTTACCGTGTTTTACCTGGCATTAGCTGATTTTACCTGGTATTACCTGATTTTACCGTGTTTTACCTGTATTAGATAATATTAGATGGTATTAGCTGGTATTACCGTGTTTTACCTGGTATTACCGTGTTTTACCTGGTATTACCTGGTATTACCTGATTTTACCTTTGGTGGGCTTCGGGTGGTGTCCGAACTCTTCCGATTTTGTCCCTCGTTGCCCCGGCGCTGCTGGGGCCCTGCCTTTGCCGAGCCGGGGTTGCTGTCCCTCGTTGCCCCGGTAGTTGCCCGTCCCTGCCTTTGCCGAGCTGGGGTGCGGTCCCTCGTTGCCGCGGTAGTTGCCCGTCCCTGCCTTTGCCGAGCCGGGGTTGCTGGCGCTCCCACTGCCATCTGGAGGGGCCGGCGCAGGTACCTGAGAAAAGTGGCAGAGAGAAAAGGCGCATTGGCGGCGAGAAGCGGCGCAGCGAACCATCCCATCTCCCTCCCAGCCACCCCCTCCCACCCGCCCCGGCCTGGGGCTCCAGGGCCGCGGCGCTGAGGGCCGGGCCGCTCCCAGAGCTCCGGCCTCGGGGCTTCCGCTCCTCTCCGCCCGCTCCGCTCCGCTGCTGCCGCCTCCACGCCGGGACTGCAAGTGAAGCCCCGCCACCGCCGCCGCCTTATATAGGCAGCCTAAGCCCCGCCCCCCCGGGCGGCAGCCAATGGGAATCGAGCGCCAAGGTTCCTCATTGTGAGGAAACAATGAGGGGCGGGGCCAGAACGTAGCGGAGCGATCTGATTGGTCGAGAGGCAGCGGGTCAATGACATCACACCCCGGGCATTACCAAAGCTTAGCAAAAATGAAACCCTATAAAATAGAAAAATTACATTTAAAACGCCACTGGAGTGTGGCATTCAGCAGCGGCCGCTCTTTATTGGGGCCAGCTGCACCAGGGGATTTCTCCTCTGAAATATCCTGTGTGCCGAGCGCTCCAAAGCTCCTGTTCACACGCTGTGCTTTGCATCCTTTTGCATTGCTATCATTCGATTCAACGCTGCCCTTAACTCCCCACTGGACGCTGCAAAGAGCGGTCTCAGAGCTGCTGAGCCACTACTAGCAGGCATCCTGTGACCATGCCTGGCAGTGCTGGCCGCAAATTTTCTGTGGAAACAGAGCGTCCTGCAGCTGTATCCAACGCGCCTGCACAGCCATCACAAAAACGCTCGCCCAAGACAGACACGCTATCAGAAGCGGCCGATCCATGCTTAAGCATCATGCCTGGAAATAGCGGCTGGCCAGGAAGTCCTAATGTCGCCGCTGCCCTTTGTGACAACTCTGCGGCGCAGGCGGCGGGGCCACGACGTCTCCGGGCGACGACACTGCCCCAGAGGCAGGGGGCTCGGGGACGGCCAGTGCCAGCACCGCACCGAGCCCGCTGATTGCTCCACAGGCCGCGGCCTCTGTGACACGCGGGGACAGCGCCTGGCTCGCAGCGCAGGGAGGCAGGGCCGGCATCAGGGCGGGCTGGGGGAGGGGTCGGCGTTGAAGACCCACTTGGGCTGCCTTTGGCTGCCATTGCGGCTCAGGCCGGCCTTAGGGCTGGCCCTGCCCTTAGGGCTAACGGTGGCCTTGAGCTTGGAGCCTGCCTTGGGCTAGGGAGTGCACCTGGGGCACTGGCCTTAACTCCATGAATGGTTGGCCTTAGGGCAGCAGTTGGGGCTGAGTTTGGGAGTTAGAGCTAAAGGCGGCATTGGAGTATGGGCTGGGGCTGGGCTCAAAGCTGGATTTAGGGCTTCAGCTGGGATTGGTGTTGGGCTTGATCTTAAGAGTTGCAGTTGGGGCTGGCTTTGGCCTTCGAGCTCACCGTTGTTATAAACGAAGCTGAGACTTTTTTTAAAAAAGAAAAGCCAGCTCGTTTGTTTATTCATTAACAACTGAGAGCGAGAACCCAGGATAAGCCCAGGCTCCGCACGACAAGCCAGAGTAAAGCAGCACACAAAAAGGACAGTGTGACCCACTGGGTGCAACCTTGGACCCCAAGTTCCGCAGGAGCTCCCCGGATAAAGTCCCAGGTCCGTTCTTATGCCCTCTGTCTGTTCACAATTGGTGGATTTTGGATTCTTCTTCTGATTGGCTCGCTTCCAGGGGTTCTATTGGTCTTTATCAAGATGCATTTTTGTCCAATCATTTCCCGAGGGTGTCGAATGATTGGCTAAGCGGTCCAAGATGTTGACATCACCTGCATGAGGTCATTTTCTAGTCCATCACGTCATCACATCCCCAATTGCGTCTCCACCTAGTGCTCACACTCCGATATTACACCCAGACAGTCTCGCAATATCCTCCGTTAACATGCCCATGTATCCAACTATCAACTCCCCTCTTTTCTATCTCCTCCAAACAGTAAAAATCAACACCCTGAAACCAATTCATTTATTACACCGTTGCATTTGGTTTAGGGCTGAGCATTTAGCAAGGGGCTGGAATTAGGAGAGGCCTCGGCGTTAGGGCTGGGTTTTACATTACAGCTACCATTGGCGTGAAGGCTAAATGTGGCGTTTGCCTTCAGCCTGGCCTTGGTATTGGCTCTGGGGCTGCACGGGTCTGCCACTGGCATGGGATGAAATCCAGGACTGTGAGCGTGTCTAAACATGGAGTGAGACTGAGATCAGAATGGGCGTGCGCTTTGGGACCGAGCGCACGCCCAGCGGAAAAGAGAAGACGTCACTGCGGGATGTCCCTGGCATCGTCCCCGCCCTGCTCAGGCACCACCAAACCTGGCGGCAGCTGCCTTGGCCAAGATGCAGGTGCTCCCAGCTCTGGCTGCTCCCGCTTCCGGCTGCTCCCAGCCCCCCTCCAGCTCTGCTGGAGCCCCTTTAGGCACTGCAAGGGTGATTGGCCCCAAACTGGGCCCTACTTTTACTGTCAAATAAAATACATCAATTTTTTGGCATCGACATTTAATCTCGTTTGGTTTTAATCTCATATCTGGCAATATTTTGAACCTTCGAAGTTCTTTCTGGTTTATGCTCAGAGACTTCGCCTGCTTTGCCTTTCTGGGTCTGAACCGGATCGTAACACTTTATTGGCATAGTCGGCAGGATCCCCGTAAAATGAGAGTGTTGTTTCCAAAAAATGCATGAATTGCTAATTCTTGTGATTGGATCATTTTAGGAAAATAAAACAACGTACCTTTCTACATTTCCTAACACCTCTCTACCTTTCTTACTCTGTCTTACTCTTTTGTTTGTTTGTTTGTTTGCTTGTGTGTTTGCACATGCACCTGAGCTAAAACGGTGCTCCCGAGGCCCAGGGTCTGGGAAATTGGCACTCCTGTAGGTAAAAGACCTGGGAGTTTGGAAAGTAATTTTGAGACTTGTAACTTTGGTAAACACTAGGTGCTCTCGAGGTGTAAGGAGTAGGACCTCAGAAACCATTTTGTAAGGGGTGTCCCTCAAGAGAGACTACTCCAGTGTTTGTAACTTTCTTTGGTTTGGCAGAAGAGGAACCTTCCCAGAGTGCAGGGGTGAGACTTTTGTAAATTTACTTTACGCTGGGCATCCTCTAGGAATGATCACTCCGACATTTGTAAGTAACATGGGACATCATACACAAGCTTTGTTTACTTTGTTGGATGAATTTGGTGCCAGGCCATCTCCTCCAGGGACGGACTGGGCACAAAACTATTGGTATAATATCCAAGCACTCGTTGATCGAGTCTCTGTCCTGCGCACAGGAGCGAGACTCAAAAAAGGTAAAGCGCAACCAGTGGTATGTTCTGTCTTAGCTGCTGCTGTGCTAGCTGCAGTAGGACACAGAGAGCACCAGCAGAAAGCTGATACGGAAGTTACTGCTTCATTACAGCATTTGGTTAAAGCATTGCAATTTCAGCTGGAGCTAACACCCACCTCCTCCAGGAAGAGATAAGGAATGAAAAGGCTACTGTCTGTGTGCTCCGAGAGGAGCTGTTTGCAAGATCAGCAAATGAGGGAAAAAAGGAGTCAGAGCTGGAACTATCTTAAAGAAGCGTACCCCCTCTCGGACTTAGAATCCTTGCGTAATCACTCAGAAAAGCCCTCAGCCTCGCTCCGTCCCTTCATTAAAACAGAATACACCCATGAGGCTTCAGACGACGACACACCTGACATAACCACAAAAGAAATCCCATCTACAGCTACTGAATTGGCCAAACTAAAGGAAGGGTATAGCCAAAGTCCCAAAGAATCTGAAACTGAATGTGTTTGGAGACTCTCTCTCACACAGGCTGACCAAATTCTGTTCTCAGAAAAAGAGGCAGAAGGGTACTGGAGGGGCAGGAGTCTTCCTTACCACAGGAGATAACCGTGCTCCTTGGTCCCTCCCCAGAGAGCTGCTGATTGGGCTGGCAGACTCAGTCCTTCAGAAAGAGGAGATCCCCTGGCTATAGTAAGGAATGTCAATCAGACTGTAGAAAGTGTACAGAAAGCGGCTCGTTTACAAATGATGCATGATAGGAAATTAACACCACGAGGTGAATCTCCAGTGATGGTGCCTGTGGATCCTGAGAGAATGATACCTCTTATCAGAGGCCTCCCTGAAGCTGTGAAACCCATAGGCATGCAGCTAAAAGGACAAATAGAAAGTCTCCCAATTGCAGAAAGAGCTGTAGCCACCTTGGAGGCAGCAGCTATTTCCCTCAGTCTTAAGCGGGCAAAAGGGAAGGTTTGGACCTGGGGGGGAAGGTGGCACAAGAATTAATTAATTACGGGAGAAAATATGGCCCAATTCCTTCAAATACAACTGATTCTAGATCAATTCGGCGCACAGAGTGCAAAACCCTGTCCCCAGCAAAACTCCAAAAGGTAAGGTTCTCCCCTGGGCTGGGTAGACAAACAAATACAGGGGAAGAACGCAAGGAGAAAAGAAATGCCCTGTGGATTGCGGGCTTACAAAAGGGAGTCCCAAGGACCCTAATGGATGGCCAGCCCACTAATAAATTAGAACTGTTCATCCAAGAGTGGCCAGCAAAAGAGGAACCATTAAAAGCTGTCCCTGCTACAGCCCCTCCCCTGGAGGAACCACAAGAAAGGGAAGGTGACAGAAAACCCTTATCTTTGCAGAAGGTAAGCCAGGGGGCGAAGGGTGGATTCACATCAGGCGCCTTTCTAACAATTCCAGAGGAGACCCGTTAATAACCTGTCCTACTGGTCCCCACAAAGCCCCGGTAACTTTTTTAGTAGATACTGGTGCTCAGGTGTCTGCCCTTAAAATTGAAGATGCCTCCTCACGTGGAATCACTCCCTCACGTAAGAGTATACGTGTCACAGATGTTTTTGAGAATAGCCAAGCCCAGATGACAGCAAAGGTAAGACGCTGGTTACCGGCAGAAGAGAAAGCAGTTGACACCCTAATGATTACAGGTGAATTTCCTACAAATTCACTGGGTCTGGACCTCCTAAAGGGAAGGCCTTGGACCAATGAAGAAGGAAAAATAGGGACTTTGGGGCAGGAAACCTCCCATTTGTGTTTGTTAAGTTCTGCTCCTGCTCTTCCCCCCTCCCTAGTAACCAATGTCAAACCTTACCCCTTGCCTTTAGGAGCCAGAGAAGGAATCACACCAATTATTGCACATTTGAAAGAAAAAGGAATAGTGATTGCAACACATTCCCCTTACAATGCTCCTGTGTGGCCAGTCCGCAAGCCTAATGGCAACTGGAGACTGACAGGAGACTATCGGCGGCTTAACTCAAAATACAGGGCCTCTCACTGCTGCAGTCCCAAACATTGCTGAGCTGAGAGCTACTAGACAAGAACAAGCTCATCAAATTATGGCCACTATTGATGTCAAGGACATGTTTTTTATGGTCCCCTCGCAGGAACAAGATCAGGAGCGTTTTGCTTTCACGGGGGAGGGCCAGCAATATACTTTCACTCGCCTCCCACAAGGATTCAAACACTCACCCACTCTAGCACATCATGCACTAGCACAAGAATTGTCACTCATTCCTCCTGCACCAGGAGTAAGAGTATACCAATACATTGATGGCATTTTGGTGGCAGGAGATGAGATTACACCTGTACAAACAACACAAACAAACATCATTAAACATCTAGAATCCCCGGGCTTACGTATTCCTCCTGAAAAAGTACAACTCCCTTCCCTAGAAGTAAAATTCTTGGGAATCTGGTGGAAAGGAGGAATGGTGTGTATTGCCCCAGACACCCTCAGCCACCTAGACCAAATTGAAACCCCAGAGACTAAAAAAGACCTGCAGCATGCTTTAGGCCTGCTAATTTTTTGGAGGAAACACATTCCTGACTTTTCAATAATTGCAAGGCCCCTGTATGATTTGCTAGGAAAAAAAGCAAAGTGGGATTGGACTCCCTTGCACGATGAGGCCCTACAACTCCTAATTTTTGAAGCTAACACATACCAATCCCTAGGTCCTATACATCCCACTGATCCAGTACACATGGAATGGCGATTTGCAAGCTCTGGACTGTCTATACATTTATGGCAGAAAGGACCCGATGGTCCTACCAGACCCATAGGCTTTTACTCACGCAGTTTTAAAGATGCAGAAAAACGATATTCTACCTGGGAAAAAAGTTTATTCGTGGTCAGCACTGCTTTTCAGGAAGCAGAGAAAACTACCCACAAACAACCCCTGATTTTAAGGGAACCTTTTCAAGTCATCAAGTCAGTTTTGGCAGGAATCCCACCCCCTGACGGGGTGGCCCAACGTGCCTCTGTTTGCAAACGGTATGCTCAAATGGAACATTATTGCACCATTTTTCAAGTAACAGAAGGAGCTCGCAAAAATCTTCCTCTACAAGATGAGGTAACCCTAAATAGCACCACTGACTTTTCACCTTCTATGATCCAAGTTGCTCCCCCGTACTCAGAACGATTGCAGAATGTGTGGTTTACGGATGCATCAGCAAAGCGAGAAGGTAAGGTTTGGAAATGTGGTGCTGTAGCCTTACAAATAAATACAGGCAAGCAAATTGTAACAGAAGGGGAAGGTAGTGCACAAGTGGGAGAACTGGCAGCAGTCTGGAGTGTATTTAACCATGCATCTGAAACCTCAGACTCTGTATATGTTTACACTGATTCTTTTGCTGTGTTCAAAGGGTGTACTGAATGGCTCCCCTTCTGGGACAAAAAGGACTGGGAAGTAAACAGGGTCCCTGCTTGGCAAAAGGAAAAATGGCAAGAAATTCTTGCTGTAGCAAAAAAGGGGAACTTTTTAGTTGGCTGGGTAGCCTCTCATCAAGAAAAGGAAACCCCAACTAGCCACTGGAATCACAAAGTAGATGAGAGGGCCAGATTAGCCCCACTAAGTAGAAAACCTCCAAGAGAAAACTGGGATCCATTATTAGAATGGTTGCACTTAAAGCGACAGCACACCGGGACACAAGACCTATACAAGGAAGCAGCAAGCAGAGGATGGCCGGGGACTCGGGAAATGTGCCGTACCTGCAGATCTTCATGCGAGCAGTGCCGGACCCGATCAGAGCGTCACCCTTTAGAACAACCCCCCTCACATATCAGAGACAGGAAAGGGACTGTGGGACACATGGCAAGTAGATGATATTGGACCTTTTGGAAAGTCTGAGGGCAAACAACACGTGTCGGTAGAAGTCAGGTCAGGACTAGTCCAAGCAGGAGCCTTCTCTCGGGCAACTAGTGCAAACACATTAGAAGCCCTTAAAATGTGGTTCAGTTTCTTTCCAAAACCTGTACCTATCCAATCCGACAACGGGGCACATTTCACAGCGACCATCGTCCAAAAATGGGCCAAAGAAGAAGGGATCCAGTGGATATTTCACACACCCCATTATCCACAAGCAAATGGCATCGTCGAGAGAACAAATGGCCTGCTTAAGCGATTTCTGAAACCTCAACATTCTAATTGGACTGAACGACTATGGGATGCTGTGAAAACAGTACATGAGCAATGGGGAGTAAATGGATGTCCCAGACTCACAGCTTTTTATCTGCAGCCTCCCTCCTTGATACCAGCAACATCTAAACCTACAGGTAATCAAAAACCCGCACGCTTCTCAGGACAGCCTGTATGGGTGGAACTGCCTACCGCAGGAGCTGTACCCATGGTACTCACTACTCCTTTGAACATGCATACCTGGAAAGCAAACGATGCTTATGGCAAAGAACACAAAATAAGCTCTCGCTGGCTTATTCCTACATTTTAATATTAGCCCTGAAAGGGGCTGGACAGACTTTTTCTTGTCTTTCACAGGTAACTGAACAACAGGAGAAAAAAATATTCAGGACTGTGCATGAAAAACCTCAGATACGAACTATGCTTCGGTTTACTGGTAATTCTGATTGTAACATGTTAGCTCTATTTTTATGCTTATTTACCTTGTGCATGTGCTCAGCAGAGCTAGCTAGCAGAGCTAGATCAAAGGAAGCTTGCCTGGAAATTAGGAAAAGGGTTTGCAAAAATATGGAATCCTACTGATCAAGGTGTATGTGTAACATTACCTGATTCTGCTGAACCGGGATTGCCATCTTACATAGTACCCTTGAATTTATCTTTTGTCCTCAATATGACTAGTGTGGCAGCTCCATTGCCTCTACCTGAACAGTGGACAAGTAAGAAAAATGGAGCCCAAGTTGAGTGCAGAGGTACCCCTATAGTACATAACCTTTACCAAACATATGACCCACCTTCTGATGCACCTCATGAAGGACAGTTGCACCAGAAATATTGTAGAACTAGGCGTCCAAAGGTAAATAGAACCATCTTATCTCAAATTGAATCCCCTCACCCAGCCATCAAATTAGATAAAAGTAAATTCAGCCCTGAGACAATAACCTTTGAGGAATATAATGCTAAACAGCCCTGCCTTGTTTACCCATGGGATCCACGGTTTGACCCACTCTACACACCAGATGTAGATGAAGGCAAATATAGCACAGTTTTTAACCCCTCCTGCTGTGGTCAACTTCCGAACATAACGAATAGAACCCCAATCGACTGACAACATTTAATGTGGGCATGGTCTGTACAAACAGTTCTTAAAGGTAAATTTAGAGACTAAAAAAGACTACAAAAGAAGATAGTCCTCTAGTCAATTGCTCAAAGGTGATAACATGCAAAGAAGGACCAGGAGATCCTCCAGAAACATGGTTTTCACTTAGAATTCGAACATTAGGAACTGATGTGTGTACTTGTTGGGGATACCTCTCAAGAGGCTGGAGAAATCAAGATGAGTCCTGTAACTCCTCCTACAAATACCTTCTCAACCCATGTGGAGTTCCTTTTACCCACTACCCAGTCCGTGGGACTCCAATCAATACTAAGCCAGAAATCACCATCCTTGATTTTGCAGATGCAACTAAGTGGAAAACTGCAAAATATATAGCCTCTCTTGGAATGGCTTGGGGATGCTCTGATGAGATATTTTATTCACATTTGTCATTAGAACAACATGCTGGACTTAGGTGTGGAATTGGAATTCCCTCCCTTTGCCCCAGACGTATTTTTACTTTCACCAAAGTGTCTAAAGAACGTCACTGTCGTAGTGTTCCCTCTTCAAAGGCAACACAAAGAGCAGAATGGGCAATTCAAGGAGTTGACATTCCAGATTACTATACCACTGGAGAAAAAGTATCTCTATTTCTGGAAAATTTCTTTACTCCCTATGTTACCTTTAAAAGACACCAGTTCGTATTAGAAGATATTACCTGGCAATTAAGTATATGAAGCAATTGGACACAAGATGCATTTGGAGAATTATACACCCAAGTCCAGCAAAATACTAAAATGACCCTGCAAAATAGATTAGCTTTAGATATGGTATTGTTAAAAGAACAAGGAGTTTGTGGGATGTTCAATAGAACAGAAACTGAGGGTTGTATTACAATTCATAATGCCTCTAGCTCCGCTGAGGAGGCATGAGCTAAGATGAGAGAAATAAGTAATCATACTAGAAATTTGTTTCATGCAATGCAACCGCGAGAAGTATTTGATAGTTCATGGGTCACTACCATCCTAAAGTATTTTGGGCTCACAGGGTGGGGAAAATGGTTAGCACAACTTGCAATAACAATTGCTACTGGAATTGCATTGCTAATCGTTGGTATTGGCCGGGTTAAATGCATGATACAACACTTACTCCTTTCCTTCTCCCCCTCTGTACGCTGTATTCAAATCACCACCACCGAAGAAGGCTGACCCTTGCCTCTCCCCCCCCCCACCACCACCACCACTGCCTGCTGCGAGACACTCTGAGGCCTCCTGGAGCCGACGCCGCCCGCCTGAGGAGAACCCCCCGAACCTGCACCTCTGGAGCGGAACCACGAGTGAGTTGTGGAACCCCTCCCCTGCTGCTGCGTGCCGTGCTGAGAGCACCGGGAGTGGGCCAAGGCTCGGCTGCAGCGACCGGGCACCGCGCCTGCAACTCGGAGGACGGGCGGCCGCCTTGCAGCCAAACTGCTCCCAAGATCAGAGGAGGCAGATAAGACGCTTCCAACTGCTTCGCTCCCCCCACCCCATCTCGGCGGCACTAAAGGTAGCACAGTGAGCTGCTGCTCAGACGGACCTTCCCTTCTCTTTTTTTTTTTTTTTCTTTTTCCTTTTTTGTAATTGGGAGACATTGCCAGCATGGGCGCAGAGTTTCAGCACCAAAAGACCCCGTACTACAGGTATGGACTTGCTTTTTAACAAAAAAAGGCATAAAATACGACCAACAGGCTTTAACAGCCTTAAGCACATGGTGTAAGAGCCACAGACTAGACGGCTCCGAGGGGACTGCCCTGGGCTTGGAAAGGTTGAAGCAGGCTGGTAAAATTAGAATCGAAGTGGCTCCCACAGGAGATGAGACAGCTATTAATGTGCTAAAGCCTTGGAGGCTCCTTTAAAAAGGAGAATAATGCAAGGATGACGGTGGGAACACGGCGGGCGCCGCCCACTGAGGCCGGCAGCGAGGAGAGGGCGCCGGGAGAGGCAGCGGGAGGCGTGGCCGCAGCACCGGGCGCGCAAGAGAGCACCGCGGCCGAGCAGCCTTTCCGCCAACTGCACATCCTGGTCCCTCTCGCCCTGGGAAATGCGTGTGGGGGCTGGGGCCAGGGGGGCTCCGTCCCTCTCAGCCCTGGGGTGACTGCCCCGAGTATCTCCCGCCATGACTTGGACAGAGATCCCCCCAGTCCCGATCGTTCCCCGACAGGAGAGGCCTGAAGACACCACAGGACCCCCCAGGATGCAGAGGGACGGAGACAGCCCCGGGCCATGCGTGCTCCTCACCCCAGCTGAGGCCGGGGGGGCTCCGGCCTCCTCTCCCACGGGGAAGGCGGGGGCTTTGGGATTTGTTTGCATCGCAAGCCACTCGCTGGGAGAGCAAAGATCACTCAAGGCATTTGATGTGATTTTTGCCAATTTTATTTTGTTTTACCGTGTTTTACCTGGCATTAGCTGATTTTACCTGGTATTACCTGATTTTACCGTGTTTTACCTGTATTAGATAATATTAGATGGTATTAGCTGGTATTACCGTGTTTTACCTGGTATTACCGTGTTTTACCTGGTATTACCGTGTTTTACCTGGTATTACCTGGTATTACCTGATTTTACCTTTGGTGGGCTTCGGGTGGTGTCCGAACTCTTCCGATTTTGTCCCTCGTTGCCCCGGCGCTGCTGGGGCCCTGCCTTTGCCGAGCCGGGGTTGCTGTCCCTCGTTGCCCCGGTAGTTGCCCGTCCCTGCCTTTGCCGAGCTGGGGTGCGGTCCCTCGTTGCCGCGGTAGTTGCCCGTCCCTGCCTTTGCCGAGCCGGGGTTGCTGGCGCTCCCACTGCCATCTGGAGGGGCCGGCGCAGGTACCTGAGAAAAGTGGCAGAGAGAAAAGGCGCATTGGCGGCGAGAAGCGGCGCAGCGAACCATCCCATCTCCCTCCCAGCCACCCCCTCCCACCCGCCCCGGCCTGGGGCTCCAGGGCCGCGGCGCTGAGGGCCGGGCCGCTCCCAGAGCTCCGGCCTCGGGGCTTCCGCTCCTCTCCGCCCGCTCCGCTCCGCTGCTGCCGCCTCCACGCCGGGACTGCAAGTGAAGCCCCGCCACCGCCGCCGCCTTATATAGGCAGCCTAAGCCCCGCCCCCCCGGGCGGCAGCCAATGGGAATCGAGCGCCAAGGTTCCTCATTGTGAGGAAACAATGAGGGGCGGGGCCAGAACGTAGCGGAGCGATCTGATTGGTCGAGAGGCAGCGGGTCAATGACATCACACCCCGGGCATTACCAAAGCTTAGCAAAAATGAAACCCTATAAAATAGAAAAATTACATTTAAAACGCCACTGGAGTGTGGCATTCAGCAGCGGCCGCTCTTTATTGGGGCCAGCTGCACCAGGGGATTTCTCCTCTGAAATATCCTGTGTGCCGAGCGCTCCAAAGCTCCTGTTCACACGCTGTGCTTTGCATCCTTTTGCATTGCTATCATTCGATTCAACGCTGCCCTTAACTCCCCACTGGACGCTGCAAAGAGCGGTCTCAGAGCTGCTGAGCCACTACTAGCAGGCATCCTGTGACCATGCCTGGCAGTGCTGGCCGCAAATTTTCTGTGGAAACAGAGCGTCCTGCAGCTGTATCCAACGCGCCTGCACAGCCATCACAAAAACGCTCGCCCAAGACAGACACGCTATCAGAAGCGGCCGATCCATGCTTAAGCATCATGCCTGGAAATAGCGGCTGGCCAGGAAGTCCTAATGTCGCCGCTGCCCTTTGTGACAACTCTGCGGCGCAGGCGGCGGGGCCACGACGTCTCCGGGCGACGACACTGCCCCAGAGGCAGGGGGCTCGGGGACGGCCAGTGCCAGCACCGCACCGAGCCCGCTGATTGCTCCACAGGCCGCGGCCTCTGTGACACGCGGGGACAGCGCCTGGCTCGCAGCGCAGGGAGGCAGGGCCGGCATCAGGGCGGGCTGGGGAAGGGGGCGGCGTTGAAGCCCCACTTGGGCTGCCTTTGGCTGCCATTGCGGCTCAGGCCGGCCTTAGGGCTGGCCCTGCCCTTAGGGCTAACGGTGGCCTTGAGCTTGGAGCCTGCCTTGGGCTAGGGAGTGCACCTGGGGCACTGGCCTTAACTCCATGAATGGTTGGCCTTAGGGCAGCAGTTGGGGCTGAGTTTGGGAGTTAGAGCTAAAGGCGGCATTGGAGTATGGGCTGGGGCTGGGCTCAAAGCTGGATTTAGGGCTTCAGCTGGGATTGGTGTTGGGCTTGATCTTAAGAGTTGCAGTTGGGGCTGGCTTTGGCCTTCGAGCTCACCGTTGTTATAAACGAAGCTGAGACTTTTTTTAAAAAAGAAAAGCCAGCTCGTTTGTTTATTCATTAACAACTGAGAGCGAGAACCCAGGATAAGCCCAGGCTCCGCACGACAAGCCAGAGTAAAGCAGCACACAAAAAGGACAGTGTGACCCACTGGGTGCAACCTTGGACCCCAAGTTCCGCAGGAGCTCCCCGGATAAAGTCCCAGGTCCGTTCTTATGCCCTCTGTCTGTTCACAATTGGTGGATTTTGGATTCTTCTTCTGATTGGCTCGCTTCCAGGGGTTCTATTGGTCTTTATCAAGATGCATTTTTGTCCAATCATTTCCCGAGGGTGTCGAATGATTGGCTAAGCGGTCCAAGATGTTGACATCACCTGCATGAGGTCATTTTCTAGTCCATCACGTCATCACATCCCCAATTGCGTCTCCACCTAGTGCTCACACTCCGATATTACACCCAGACAGTCTCGCAATATCCTCCGTTAACATGCCCATGTATCCAACTATCAACTCCCCTCTTTTCTATCTCCTCCAAACAGTAAAAATCAACACCCTGAAACCAATTCATTTATTACACCGTTGCATTTGGTTTAGGGCTGAGCATTTAGCAAGGGGCTGGAATTAGGAGAGGCCTCGGCGTTAGGGCTGGGTTTTACATTACAGCTACCATTGGCGTGAAGGCTAAATGTGGCGTTTGCCTTCAGCCTGGCCTTGGTATTGGCTCTGGGGCTGCACGGGTCTGCCACTGGCATGGGATGAAATCCAGGACTGTGAGCGTGTCTAAACATGGAGTGAGACTGAGATCAGAATGGGCGTGCGCTTTGGGACCGAGCGCACGCCCAGCGGAAAAGAGAAGACGTCACTGCGGGATGTCCCTGGCATCGTCCCCGCCCTGCTCAGGCACCACCAAACCTGGCGGCAGCTGCCTTGGCCAAGATGCAGGTGCTCCCAGCTCTGGCTGCTCCCGCTTCCGGCTGCTCCCAGCCCCCCTCCAGCTCTGCTGGAGCCCCTTTAGGCACTGCAAGGGTGATTGGCCCCAAACTGGGCCCTACTTTTACTGTCAAATAAAATACATCAATTTTTTGGCATCGACATTTAATCTCGTTTGGTTTTAATCTCATATCTGGCAATATTTTGAACCTTCGAAGTTCTTTCTGGTTTATGCTCAGAGACTTCGCCTGCTTTGCCTTTCTGGGTCTGAACCGGATCGTAACACTTTATTGGCATAGTCGGCAGGATCCCCGTAAAATGAGAGTGTTGTTTCCAAAAAATGCATGAATTGCTAATTCTTATGATTGGATCATTTTAGGAAAATAAAACAACGTACCTTTCTACATTTCCTAACACCTCTCTACCTTTCTTACTCTGTCTTACTCTTTTGTTTGTTTGTTTGTTTGCTTGTGTGTTTGCACATGCACCTGAGCTAAAACGGTGCTCCCGAGGCCCAGGGTCTGGGAAATTGGCACTCCTGTAGGTAAAAGACCTGGGAGTTTGGAAAGTAATTTTGAGACTTGTAACTTTGGTAAACACTAGGTGCTCTCGAGGTGTAAGGAGTAGGACCTCAGAAACCATTTTGTAAGGGGTGTCCCTCAAGAGAGACTACTCCAGTGTTTGTAACTTTCTTTGGTTTGGCAGAAGAGGAACCTTCCCAGAGTGCAGGGGTGAGACTTTTGTAAATTTACTTTACGCTGGGCATCCTCTAGGAATGATCACTCCGACATTTGTAAGTAACATGGGACATCATACACAAGCTTTGTTTACTTTGTTGGATGAATTTGGTGCCAGGCCATCTCCTCCAGGGACGGACTGGGCACAAAACTATTGGTATAATATCCAAGCACTCGTTGATCGAGTCTCTGTCCTGCGCACAGGAGCGAGACTCAAAAAAGGTAAAGCGCAACCAGTGGTATGTTCTGTCTTAGCTGCTGCTGTGCTAGCTGCAGTAGGACACAGAGAGCACCAGCAGAAAGCTGATACGGAAGTTACTGCTTCATTACAGCATTTGGTTAAAGCATTGCAATTTCAGCTGGAGCTAACACCCACCTCCTCCAGGAAGAGATAAGGAATGAAAAGGCTACTGTCTGTGTGCTCCGAGAGGAGCTGTTTGCAAGATCAGCAAATGAGGGAAAAAAGGAGTCAGAGCTGGAACTATCTAAAGAAGCGTACCCCCTCTCGGACTTAGAATCCTTGCGTAATCACTCAGAAAAGCCCTCAGCCTCGCTCCGTCCCTTCATTAAAACAGAATACACCCATGAGGCTTCAGACGACGACACACCTGACATAACCACAAAAGAAATCCCATCTACAGCTACTGAATTGGCCAAACTAAAGGAAGGGTATAGCCAAAGTCCCAAAGAATCTGAAACTGAATGTGTTTGGAGACTCTCTCTCACACGGGCTGACCAAATTCTGTTCTCAGAAAAAGAGGCAGAAGGGTACTGGAGGGGCAGGAGTCTTCCTTACCACAGGAGATAACCGTGCTCCTTGGTCCCTCCCCAGAGAGCTGCTGATTGGGCTGGCAGACTCAGTCCTTCAGAAAGAGAAGATCCCCTGGCTATAGTAAGGAATGTCAATCAGACTGTAGAAAGTGTACAGAAAGCGGCTCGTTTACAAATGATGCATGATAGGAAATTAACACCATGAGGTGAATCTCCAGTGATGGTGCCTGTGGATCCTGAGAGAATGATACCTCTTATCAGAGGCCTCCCTGAAGCTGTGAAACCCATAGGCATGCAGCTAAAAGGACAAATAGAAAGTCTCCCAATTGCAGAAAGAGCTGTAGCCACCTTGGAGGCAGCAGCTATTTCCCTCAGTCTTAAGCGGGCAAAAGGGAAGGTTTGGACCTGGGGGGGAAGGTGGCACAAGAATTAATTAATTACGGGAGAAAATATGGCCCAATTCCTTCAAATACAACTGATTCTAGATCAATTCGGCGCACAGAGTGCAAAACCCTGTCCCCAGCAAAACTCCAAAAGGTAAGGTTCTCCCCTGGGCTGGGTAGACAAACAAATACAGGGGAAGAACGCAAGGAGAAAAGAAATGCCCTGTGGATTGCGGGCTTACAAAAGGGAGTCCCAAGGACCCTAATGGATGGCCAGCCCACTAATAAATTAGAACTATTCATCCAAGAGTGGCCAGCAAAAGAGGAACCATTAAAAGCTGTCCCTGCTACAGCCCCTCCCCTGGAGGAACCACAAGAAAGGGAAGGTGACAGAAAACCCTTATCTTTGCAGAAGGTAAGCCAGGGGGCGAAGGGTGGATTCACATCAGGCGCCTTTCTAACAATTCCAGAGGAGACCCGTTAATAACCTGTCCTACTGGTCCCCACAAAGCCCCGGTAACTTTTTTAGTAGATACTGGTGCTCAGGTGTCTGCCCTTAAAATTGAAGATGCCTCCTCACGTGGAATCACTCCCTCACGTAAGAGTATACGTGTCACAGATGTTTTTGAGAATAGCCAAGCCCAGATGACAGCAAAGGTAAGACGCTGGTTACCGGCAGAAGAGAAAGCAGTTGACACCCTAATGATTACAGGTGAATTTCCTACAAATTCACTGGGTCTGGACCTCCTAAAGGGAAGGCCTTGGACCAATGAAGAAGGAAAAATAGGGACTTTGGGGCAGGAAACCTCCCATTTGTGTTTGTTAAGTTCTGCTCCTGCTCTTCCCCCCTCCCTAGTAACCAATGTCAAACCTTACCCCTTGCCTTTAGGAGCCAGAGAAGGAATCACACCAATTATTGCACATTTGAAAGAAAAAGGAATAGTGATTGCAACACATTCCCCTTACAATGCTCCTGTGTGGCCAGTCCGCAAGCCTAATGGCAACTGGAGACTGACAGGAGACTATCGGCGGCTTAACTCAAAATACAGGGCCTCTCACTGCTGCAGTCCCAAACATTGCTGAGCTGAGAGCTACTAGACAAGAACAAGCTCATCAAATTATGGCCACTATTGATGTCAAGGACATGTTTTTTATGGTCCCCTCGCAGGAACAAGATCAGGAGCGTTTTGCTTTCACGGGGGAGGGCCAGCAATATACTTTCACTCGCCTCCCACAAGGATTCAAACACTCACCCACTCTAGCACATCATGCACTAGCACAAGAATTGTCACTCATTCCTCCTGCACCAGGAGTAAGAGTATACCAATACATTGATGGCATTTTGGTGGCAGGAGATGAGATTACACCTGTACAAACAACACAAACAAACATCATTAAACATCTAGAATCCCCGGGCTTACGTATTCCTCCTGAAAAAGTACAACTCCCTTCCCTAGAAGTAAAATTCTTGGGAATCTGGTGGAAAGGAGGAATGGTGTGTATTGCCCCAGACACCCTCAGCCACCTAGACCAAATTGAAACCCCAGAGACTAAAAAAGACCTGCAGCATGCTTTAGGCCTGCTAATTTTTTGGAGGAAACACATTCCTGACTTTTCAATAATTGCAAGGCCCCTGTATGATTTGCTAGGAAAAAAAGCAAAGTGGGATTGGACTCCCTTGCACGATGAGGCCCTACAAGTCCTAATTTTTGAAGCTAACACATACCAATCCCTAGGTCCTATACATCCCACTGATCCAGTACACATGGAATGGCGATTTGCAAGCTCTGGACTGTCTATACATTTATGGCAGAAAGGACCCGATGGTCCTACCAGACCCATAGGCTTTTACTCACGCAGTTTTAAAGATGCAGAAAAACGATATTCTACCTGGGAAAAAAGTTTATTCGTGGTCAGCACTGCTTTTCAGGAAGCAGAGAAAACTACCCACAAACAACCCCTGATTTTAAGGGAACCTTTTCAAGTCATCAAGTCAGTTTTGGCAGGAATCCCACCCCCTGACGGGGTGGCCCAACGTGCCTCTGTTTGCAAACGGTATGCTCAAATGGAACATTATTGCACCATTTTTCAAGTAACAGAAGGAGCT